>NW_027362813.1:7741982-9032313 GCF_046119375.1 Phyllobates terribilis
GTGTGTGAGTGTGTGTATGAGTGAGTGTGTGCGAGTGTGTGCGCGAGTGTGTGTGTGCGAGTGTGTGCGTGCGAGTGTGTGCGAGTGTGTGTGTGTGCGAGTGTGTGCGAGTGTGTGAGTGTGTGTGCGAATGTGTGTGCGTGTGAGTGTGTGAGAGTGTGTATGAGTGTATGTGCGAGTGTGTGCCAGTGTGTGCAAGTGTGTGTGTGCGAGTGGGTGCAAGTGTGTGTGAATGAGTGTGTGCGAGTGTGTGCGAGAGTGTGCAAGTGTGTGTGTGCGAGTGTGTGTGTGCAAGTGTGTGTGCAATTGTGTATGAGTGTGTGCGAGTGTGTGTGAGTTTGTGCAAGTGTGTGCGTGTGTGCATGCGAGTGCGTGCGAGTGAGTGCGAGTGTGTGCGAGTGTGTGTATGCGAGTGTGTGTGCGATTGTGTATGAGTGTGTGCGAGTGTGTGTGAGTTTGTGCGAGTGTGTATGAATGTATGTGCGAGTGTTTGTGCGAGTGTGTGTGCAAGTGTGTGCGAGTGTGTGTGCGAGTGTGTGCGAGTGTGTGCGATTGTGTATGAGTGAGTGTGTGTGAGTGTGTGCGTGTGTGCGAGTTTGTGTGCAAGTGAGTGTGTGCGAATGTGTGCGAGTGTGTGCGAGTGTGTCTGTGCGAGTGTATGTGCGAGAGTGTGCATACAAGTGTGTGCGTGCGAGTGTGTGTGAGTGTATGTGAGTGTGTGTGAGTGTGTGTGCGAGTTTGTGTACGAGAGTGTGCGAGTGTGTGCAAATGTGCGCGAGTGGGTGCGAGTATGTGCGAGTGTGTGTGAGTGTGTGCATGTGAGTGTGTGCGAGCGTGTGTGTGCATGTGTGTGTGTGTGCGAGTGTGTGCGAGTGTGTATGAGTGTGTGTGCGAGTGTGTATGACTGTGTGTGCGAGTTTGTGCAAGTGTGTGTGAGTGTGTGCGAGTGTGTGTGTGCAAGTGTGTGCGAGTGTATGCGAGTGTGTGTGAGTGTGTGTGCGAGTGTGTGTGCGAGTGTGTTCAATTGTGTGTGAGTGTGAGTGAGTGTGTACGAGTTTGTGCGAGTGTGTGCAAGTGTGTCTGAGTGTGCGCGAGTGTGTGTGTGAGTGTGTGTGAGTGTGTGCGATTGTGTGTGTGAGTGTGTAGGACTGTATGTGTGAGTGTGTATGAGTGTGTGTGTGTGTGTGCAAGTGTGTGCGAGTGTGTATGAGTGTATGTGCGAGTGTGTGCGCGATTGTGTATGTGCGAGTGTGTGCGTGCGAGTGTGTTTTATAGTGTGTGAGTCTGTGTATGAGTGAGTGTGTGCGAGTGTGTGCGAGTGTGTGTGCGAGTGTGTGCGCGAGTGTGTATGTGCGAGTGTGTGCGTGCGAGTGTGTGTGTGTGCGAGTGTGTGCGAGTGTGTGAGTGTGTGTGCGAATGTGTGTGCGTGTGAGTGTGTGAGAGTGTGTATGAGTGTATGTGCGAGTGTGTGCCAGTGTGTGCAAGTGTGTGTGTGCGAGTGTGTGCAAGTGTGTGCGAATGAGTGTGTGCGAGTGTGTGCGAGAGTGTGCGAGTGTGTGTGTGCGAGTGTGTGTGTGCGAGTGTGTGTGCAATTGTGTATGAGTGTGTGCGAGTGTGTGAGTTTGTGCAAGTGTGTGCGTGTGTGCATGCGAGTGCGTGCGAGTGAGTGTGAGTGTTTGCGAGTGTGTGTATGCAAGTGTGTGTGCGATTGTGTACGAGTGTGTGCGAGTGTGCGTGAGTTTGTGAGAGTGTGTATGAATGTATGTGCGAGTGTGTGCGAGTGTGTGTGCGAGTGTGTGTGTTCGAGTGTGTGCAAGTGTGTGCGAGTGTGTGTGCGAGTGTGTGCGAGTGTGTGCGAGTGTGTATGAGTGAGTGTGTGTGAGTGTGTGCGTGTGTGCGAGTTTGTGTGCAAGTGAGTGTGTGCGAATGTGTGCGAGTGTGTGCAAGTGTGTCTGTGCGAGTGTATGTGCGAGAGTGTGCATGCGAGTGTTTGCGTGCGAGTGTGTGCGAGTGTATGTGAGTGTGTGTGAGTGTGTGTGCGAGTGTGTGTACGAGAGTGTGCGAGTGTGTGCAAATGTGCGCGAGTGTGCACGAGTGAGTGGGTGCGAGTATGCGCGAGTGTGTGTGAGTGTGTGCATGTGAGTGTGTGCGAGCGTGTGTGCGAGTGTGTGTGCATGTGTGTGTGTGCGAGTGTGTATGAGTGTGTGTGCGAGTTTGTGCAAGTGTGTGTGAGTGTGTGCGAGTGTGTGTGTGCAAGTGTGTGCGAGTGTGTGCGAGTGTATGTGAGTGTGTGTGAGTGTGTGTGCGAGTGTGTGTACGAGAGTGTGCGAGTGTGTGCAAATGTGCGCGAGTGTGCACGAGTGAGTGGGTGCGAGTATGCGCGAGTGTGTGTGAGTGTGTGCATGTGAGTGTGTGCGAGCGTGTGTGCGAGTGTGTGTGCATGTGTGTGTGTGCGAGTGTGTGCGAGTGTGTATGAGTTTGTGTGCGAGTTTGTGCAAGTGTGTGTGAGTGTGTGCGAGTGTGTGTGTGCAAGTGTGTGCGAGTGTGTGCGAGTGTGTGTGAGTGTGTGTGCGAGTGTGTGTGCGAGTGTGTTCAATTGTGTGTGAGTGAGTGTGTACGAGTGTGTACAAGTGTGTGCGAGTGTGTGCGAGTGTGTCTGAGTGTGTGCGAGTGTGTGTGTGAGTGAGTGTGAGTGTGTGCGATTGTGTGTGTGAGTGTGTAGGACTATATGTGCGAGTGTGTATGAGTGTGTGTGTGTGTGCGAGTGTGTGCGAGTGTGTATGAGTGTATGTGCGAGTGTGTGCGTGAGTTTGTTTTATAGTGTGTGCAATTGTTTGCGTGTGAGTGTGTGCATGAGTGTGTGCGTGCGAGTGTGCTCGAGTGAGTTGGTGCATGTAAGTGTGTGCGTGCGAGTGTGTGCGAATGTGTGCGAGTGTATTCATGCGAGTGTGTGCGAGTGTGCTCGAGTGAGTGTGTGCGAGTGTGTGCGAGTGTGTATGAGTGAGTGTGTGTGAGTGTGTGCGAGTGAGTGTGTGCGAATATGTGCGAGTGTGTGTGAGTGTGTGTGCGAGTGCGTGCGAGTGTGTGCGTTCGAGTGTGTGCAAGTGTGAGTGAGTGTGTGCGAGTGTGTGTGCGAGAGTGTGCGAGTGTGTGCGAGTGTGTGCACGAGTGTGCACGAGTGAGTGGGTGCGAGTGTGTGCGAGTGTGTGTGAGCGAGTGTGTGTGAGTGTGTGCGAGTTTGTGTGCGAGTGAGTGTGTGCGAATGTGTGTGAGTGTGTTTGTGAGTGTGTGTGCGAGTGTGTGCGAGAGTGTGCGTGCGAGTGTGTGCGTGTGAGTGTGTGCGAGTGTGTGAGTGAGTGTGAGTGTGTGTGCGAGTGTGTGTGCAAGAGTGTGCGAGTGTGTGCAAATGTGCGCGAGTGTGCACGAGTGAGTGGGTGCGAGTATGCGCGAGTGTGTGTGAGTGTGTGCATGTGAGTGTGTGCGAGCGTGTGTGCGAGTGTGGGTGTGTGCGAGTGTGTGCGAGTGTGTATGAGTGTGTGTGCGAGTTTGTGCAAGTGTGTGTGAGTGTGTGCGAGTGTGTGTGTGCAAGTGTGTGCGAGTGTGTGCGAGTGTGTGCGAGTTTGTGTGCGAGTGAGTGTGTGCGAGTGTGTATGTGAGTGTGTGTGCGAGTGTGTGCGTGCGAGTGTGTGCGAGTGTGTATGTGAGAGTGTGCGTGCGAGTGTGTGCGAGTGTGTTCGAGTGTGTGCGAGAGTGTGAGCGAGAGTGCGTGCGAGTGTGTGCGAGTGTGTTCGAGTGTGTGTGAGTGTGTGTGCGAGAGTGTGTGCGAGTGTGTGTGCGAGAGTATGCGAGTGTGTGCAAATGTGCGCGAGTGTGCACGAGTGAGTGGGTGCGAGTATGCGCGAGTGTGTGTGAGTGTGTGCATGTGAGTGTGTGCGAGCGTGTGTGCGAGTGTGTGTGCATGTGTGTGTGTGTGCGAGTGTGTGCGAGTGTGTATGAGTGTGTGTGCGAGTTTGTGCAAGTGTGTGTGAGTGTGTGCGAGTGTGTGTGTGCAAGTGTGTGCGAGTGTGTGCGAGTGTGTGTGCGAGTGTGTTCAATTGTGTGTGAGTGTGTGTGTGAGTGTGAGTGAGTGTGTACGAGTGTGTGCGAGTGTGTGCGAGTGTGTCTGAGTGTGTGCGAGTGTGTGTGTGAGTGTGTGTGTGAGTGTGTGCGATTGTGTGTGTGATTGTGTAGGACTGTATGTGCGAGTGTGTATGAGTGTGTGTGTGTCTGCAAGTGTGTGTGAGTGTGTGCAAGTGTGTGCGAGTGAGTGTGTGCGAGTGTGTGTGTGAGTGTGTGCGTGCAAATGTGTGCGGGTGTGTGCGTGTGAGTGAGTGCGAGTGTGTGCAAATGTGTGTGAGCGTGTGCGAGTGTGTACGAGTGTAAGTGAGTGTGTGCGAGTATGCGCGTGTGAGTGAGTGTGTGTGTGAGTCTGTGCTAGTGTGTGCTTGCGAGTGTTTGCTAGTGTGCGCGAGTGTGTGAGTGTGTGCGAGTGTGCGCGAGTGTGTGCGTGTGAGTAAGTGAGTGTGTGTGTGAGTGTGTGCGAGTGCTTGCGAGTTTGTGTGTGAGTGTGTGCGACTGTGTGTGCGAGTGTGTGCGCGTGTGTGCGAGTGTGTATGAGTGTATGTGCGAGTGTGTGTGCGAGTGTGCGCGAGTGTGTGCAAGTGTGAGTGAGTGTGTGCGAGTGTGTGTGCGAGTGTGTGTGCGAGAGTGTGCGAGTGTGTGCGAGTGTGTGCAAATGTGCCCGAGTGTGCGCGAGTGTGCACGAGTGAGTGGGTGCGAGTGTGTGCGAGTGTGTGTGAGCGAGTGTGTGTGAGTGTGTGCAAGTTTGTGTGCGAGTGAGTGTGTGCAAATGTGTGCGAGTGTGTTTGTGAGTGTGTGTGCGAGTGTGTGCGTGCGAGTGTGTGCGAGTGTGTGTGCGAGAGTGTGCGTGCGAGTGTATGTGAGTGAGTGTGAGTGTGTGTGAGAGTGTGTGTGCAAGAGTGTGCGAGTGTGTGCAAATGTGCGCGAGTGTGCACGAGTGAGTGGGTGCGAGTATGCGCGAGAGTGTGTGAGTGTGTGCATGTGAGTGTGTGCGAGCGTGTGTGCGAGTGTGTGTGCATGTGTGTGTGCGAGTGTGTATGAGTGTGTGTGCGAGTGTGTGTGCGAGTGTGTGTAGGATTGTGTGTAGGAGTGTGTGCGAGTGTGTGCGATTGTGTGTGTGAGTGTGTTAGACTGTATGTGCGAGTGTGTGCGAGTCTGTTTGAGTGTGTGTGTGCGAGTGTGTGTGAGTGTGTGTGAGTGTGTGCAAGTGTGTGTGCGAGTGTGTCTGTGCGAGTGTGTTCGATTGTGTGCGAGTGTGTGTGAGTGAGTGTGTGCAAGTGTGTGCGAGTGTGTGTACGAGTGTGTGTGTGCGATTGTGTATAAGTGTGTGCGAGTGTGTGAGTGTGTGTGAGTGTGTGTGCGAGTGTGTCCTTGCGAGTGTGTGTGACTATGTACGAGTGTGTGCGAGTGTGTGAGTGTGTGCAAACGCGTGCGAGTGTGTGTGTGCGAGTGTGTGCCAGTGTGTGCGTACGAGTGCGTGCAAGTGAGTGCGTGTGTGTGTGAATGTGTGCGTGAGTGTGCACGAGTGTGTGCATGTTTGTGTGTGTGAGTGTGTGCGTGCGAGTGTGTGCGAGTGTGTGTGAGTGTGTGCGAGTGAGTGTGTGCGAGTGTGTGCGAGTGAGTGTGTGCAAATGTGTGCGAGTGTGTGTGTGCGAGTGTTTGCGAGTGTGTGTGCGAGTGTGTATGCGAGTGTGTGCGTGCGAGTGTGTGCGTGCAAGTGTGTGCGTGCAAGTGTGTGTGCGAATGTGTGTGCGAGTGTGTGCAAGTGTGTGCGAGTCTGTGTGTGTGAGTGTGAGCAAGTTGTGTGCAAGCGAGTGAGTGCGAGTGTGTGCTTACGAGTGTGTGCAAGTGAGTGCGAGTGTGTGCGAATGTGTGCGAGTTTGTGCGTGTGAGTGTGCGCGAGTGTGTGCGTGCGAGTGTGTGCGAGTGTGCACGAGTGACTGGGTGTGAGTGTGTGCGAGTGTGTGTGAGTGTGTGCGAGTGAGTGTGTGCGAGTGTGTATGAGTGAGTGTGTGTGAGTGTGTGCGTGTGTGCGAGTTTGTGTGCGAGTGTGTGCGAGTGAGTGTGTGCGAATGTGTGCAAATGTGTGCGAGTGTATGCGTGCGAGTGTGTGCGTGCGAGTGTGTGCGAGTGTGTGTGTGTGTGCGTGTGTGAAAATGTGTGTGAGTGTATGTGCGAGTGTGTGCAAGTGTGTGCAAGTGAGTGTGAGTGAGTGCGAGTGTGTGCGAATGTGTGTGAGTGTGTGTGTGCGAGTGTGTGTGCGATTGTGTATGGTGTGTGCGAGTGTGTGTGTGAGTGTGTGCGAGTGTGTGCGTGTGAGTGCGTGCGAGTGAGTGCGAGTGTGTGCAAATGTGTACGAGAGTGTGCAAGTGTGGGCGTGCGAGTGTATGCGAGTGTGTGTGAGTGTGTGCGAGTATGCGCGAGGGTTTGTGAGTGAGTGTGTGTGTGAGTGTGAGTGTGTGCTTGCGAGTGTGTGTTACTGTGCGTGAGTGTGTGCGAGTGTGCGTGAGTGTGTGCGTGTGAGTGAGTGTGTGTGAGTGTGTGCGAGTGTTTGCGAGTGTGTATGTGTACGACTGTATGTGCGAGTGTGTTTGCGAATGTGTATGAGTGTATGTGCGAGTGAGTGTGTGCGAATGTGTGCGAGTGTGTGCGAGTGTGTCTGTGCGAGTGTGTGTGCGAGTGTGTGCGTGCGAGTGTGTGCGTGCGAGTGTGTGCGTGCGAGTGTGTGCGAGTGTGTGTGCGAGAGTGTGCGAGTGTGTGCAAGTGTGTGCGAGTGTGTGCAAATATGCCCGAGTGTGAACGAGTGAGTGGGTGCGAGTGTGTGCGAGTGTGTGTAAGTGTGTGCATGTGAGTGTGTGCGAGCGTGTGCGAGTGTGTGTGCGAGTGTGTGTGCATGTGTGTGTGTGCGAGTGTGTGCATTTGTGTATGAGTGTGTGTGCGAGTGTGTGCAAGTGTGTGTGAGTGTGTGCAAGTGTGTTTGAGTGTGTGCAAGTGTGTGTGTGCAAGTGTGTGTGAGTGTGTCTGAGTGTGTGCGAGTGTGTGTGAGTGTGTGTACGAGTGTGTGTGTGATTGTGCATAAGTGTGTGAGAGTGTGTGTGTGAGTGTGTGTGCGAGTGTGTGCGAGTGTGTGCTAGTGTGCGCGAGTGTGTGCGAGTGTGTGCGTTGTGTGCGTGCGAGTGCGTGCGAGTGTGTGCAAATGTGTGCGAGAGTGTGCAAGTGTGGGCGTGCGAGTGTGTGCGAGTGTGCGCAAGTGTGTGAGTGTGTCCGATTGTGTGCGTGCGAGTGAGTGCGAGTGTGTGCAAATGTGTGCGAGAGTGTGCGAGTGTGGGCGTGCGAGTGTTTGCGAGTGTGTGTGAGTCTGTGCGAGTATGCGAGTGTGTGTGAGTGGGCGTGCGAGTGTGTGCGAGTGAGCGCAAGTGTGTGTGAGTGTGTGCGAGTGTGCGCGAGTGTGTGCGTGTGAGTCAGTGGGTGTGTAAGTGTGTGCTTGCGAGTGTGTGCTAGTGTGCAAGTGTGAGTGAGTGTGTGCGAGTGTGTGTGCGAGTGTGTGTGCGAGAGTGTGCGAGTGTGTGCGAGTGTGTGCAAATGTGCCCGAGTGTGTGCGAGTGTGCACGAGTGAGTGGGTGCAAGTGTGTGCGAGTGTGTATGAGTGATTGTGTGTGAGTGTGTGCGTGTGTGCGAGTTTGTGTGCGAATGTGTGCGAGTGTGTGCGAGTGTGTCTGTGCCAGTGTGTGTGCGAGTGTGTGCGTGCGAGTGTGTGCGTGCGAGTGTGTGCGAGTGTGTGTGAGTGTGTGCGAGTGTGTGTGCGAGTGTGTGTGCGAAAGTGTGCGAGTGTGTGCATATGTGCCCGAGTGTGCACGGGTGAGTGTGTGCGAGTGTGTGTGAGTGTGTGCATGTGAGTGTGTGCGAGCGTGTGTGCGAGTGTGTGTGCGAGAGTGTGCGAATGTGTGCGAGTGTGTGCAAATGTGCCCGAGTGTGCGCAAGTGTGCACGAGTGAGTGGGTGCGAGTGTGTGCGAGTGTGTGTGAGTGTGTGCATGTGAGTTTGTGCGAACGTGTGCGAGTGTGTGTGCGAGTGTGTGTGCATGTGTGTGTGCGAGTGTGTGCGAGTGTGTATGAGTGTGTGTGCGAGTGTGTGCAAGTGTGTGTGAGTGTGTGCGAGTGTGTGTGTGCAAGTATGTGTAAGTGTGTGCGATTGTGCATAAGTGTGTGCGAGTGTGTGTGAGTGTGTGTGCGAGTGTGTGTGTGCGAGTGTGTTCAATTGTGTGTGAGTGTGAGTGAGTGTGTACGAGTGTGTGCGAGTGTGTGCCAGTGTGTGTGCGAGTGTGTGTGCGAGTGTGTGCGATTGTGTGTGTGAGTGTGTAGGACTGTATGTGCGAGTTTGTATGAGTGTGTGTGAAAGTGTGTGCGAGTGTGTGTGAGTGTGTGCAAGTGTGTGCGAGTGAGTGTGTGCGAGTGTGTGCGTGCGAGTGTGTGAGAGTGTGTGCGTGTGAGTGTGTGCGAGTGTGTGCGAGTGTGTGCGAGTGTGTGCGACTGTGTGCGAGTGTGTGAGTGCCAGTGTGACCGAATGTGTGCGAGTGTGTGCGTGCGAGTGTGCGCGAGTGTGCACGAGTGTGTGCATGTAAGTGTGTGCGTGCGAGTGTGTGCGAGTGTGCTCGAGTGAATGGGTGAGAGTGTGTGGGAGTAAGTGTGTGTGAGTGTGTATGAGTGAGTGTGTGTGAGTGTGTGTGTGCGAGTTTGTGTGTGAGTGAGTGTGTGCGAGTGTGTGCGAGTTTGTTTGCGAGTGTGTGTGCGAGTGTGTGCGTGCGAGTGTGTGTGTTCGAGTGTGTGCGCGCGAGTGTGTGCGAGTGTGTGAGTGCAAATGTGTGTGCGTGTGAGTGTGTGCGAGTGTGTATGAGTGTTTGTGCGAGTGTGTGCCAGTGTGTGCGAGTGTGTGCGAGTGTGTGCGAGAGTGTGCGAGTGTGTGTGTGTGAGTGTGTGTGCAATTGTGTTTGAGTGTGTGCTAGTGTGTGTGAGTTTGTGCAAGTGTGTGCGTGTGTTCATGCGAGTGCGTGCGAGTGAGTGCAGTTGTGTGCGAGTGTGTGTATGCGAGTGTGTGTGCGATTGTGTATGAGTGTGTGTGAGTTTGTGCGAGTGTGTGCGTGTGTGTGCGTGTGTGTGCGAGTGCGTGCAAATGTGTGCGAGTGTGGGCGTGCGAGTGTGTGCTAGTGTGCGCGAGTGTGTGAGTGTGTGCGAGTGTGCGTGAGTAAGTGTGTGTGTAAGTGCGTGCGAGTGTTTCCGAGTGTGTGTGTGAGTGTGTAGGACTTTGTGTGCAAGTGTGTGCGAGTGTGTGTGCGAGTGTGTGAGTACGAGTGTGTTCGAGTGTGTGCAATTGTGTGCGAGTGCGTATGAGTGAGTGTGTGCGAGTGTGTGTTTGCGAGTGTGTGTGCGAGTGTGTGCGAGTGTGTGTGAGTGTGTATGAGTGTATGTGCGAGTGTGTGCGCGAGTGTGTGTTTTAGAGTGTGTGCAATTGTGTGCGTGTGAGTGTGTGCATGAGTGTGTGCATGCGAGTGTGCTCGAGTGAGTGGGTGCGTGTAAGTTTGTGCGTGCGAGTGTGTGCATGCGAGTGTGCTCGAGTGAGTGTGTGCGAGTGTGTGCGAGTGTGTATGAGTGAGTGTGTGTGAGTGTGTGCGTGTGTGCGAGTTTGTGTGCGAGTGTGTGTGCGAAAGTGTGCGAGTGTGTGCATATGTGCCCGAGTGTGCACGGGTGAGTGTGTGCGAGTGTGTGTGAGTGTGTGCATGTGAGTGTGTGCGAGCGTGTGTGCGAGTGTGTGTGCGAGAGTGTGCGAATGTGTGCGAGTGTGTGCAAATGTGCCCGAGTGTGCGCAAGTGTGCACGAGTGAGTGGGTGCGAGTGTGTGCGAGTGTGTGTGAGTGTGTGCATGTGAGTTTGTGCGAACGTGTGCGAGTGTGTGTGCGAGTGTGTGTGCATGTGTGTGTGCGAGTGTGTGCGAGTGTGTATGAGTGTGTGTGCGAGTGTGTGCAAGTGTGTGTGAGTGTGTGCGAGTGTGTGTGTGCAAGTATGTGTAAGTGTGTGCGATTGTGCATAAGTGTGTGCGAGTGTGTGTGAGTGTGTGTGCGAGTGTGTGTGTGCGAGTGTGTTCAATTGTGTGTGAGTGTGAGTGAGTGTGTACGAGTGTGTGCGAGTGTGTGCCAGTGTGTGTGCGAGTGTGTGTGCGAGTGTGTGCGATTGTGTGTGTGAGTGTGTAGGACTGTATGTGCGAGTTTGTATGAGTGTGTGTGAAAGTGTGTGCGAGTGTGTGTGAGTGTGTGCAAGTGTGTGCGAGTGAGTGTGTGCGAGTGTGTGCGTGCGAGTGTGTGAGAGTGTGTGCGTGTGAGTGTGTGCGAGTGTGTGCGAGTGTGTGCGAGTGTGTGCGACTGTGTGCGAGTGTGTGAGTGCCAGTGTGACCGAATGTGTGCGAGTGTGTGCGTGCGAGTGTGCGCGAGTGTGCACGAGTGTGTGCATGTAAGTGTGTGCGTGCGAGTGTGTGCGAGTGTGCTCGAGTGAATGGGTGAGAGTGTGTGGGAGTAAGTGTGTGTGAGTGTGTATGAGTGAGTGTGTGTGAGTGTGTGTGTGCGAGTTTGTGTGTGAGTGAGTGTGTGCGAGTGTGTGCGAGTTTGTTTGCGAGTGTGTGTGCGAGTGTGTGCGTGCGAGTGTGTGTGTTCGAGTGTGTGCGCGCGAGTGTGTGCGAGTGTGTGAGTGCAAATGTGTGTGCGTGTGAGTGTGTGCGAGTGTGTATGAGTGTTTGTGCGAGTGTGTGCCAGTGTGTGCGAGTGTGTGCGAGTGTGTGCGAGAGTGTGCGAGTGTGTGTGTGTGAGTGTGTGTGCAATTGTGTATGAGTGTGTGCTAGTGTGTGTGAGTTTGTGCAAGTGTGTGCGTGTGTTCATGCGAGTGCGTGCGAGTGAGTGCAGTTGTGTGCGAGTGTGTGTATGCGAGTGTGTGTGCGATTGTGTATGAGTGTGTGTGAGTTTGTGCGAGTGTGTGCGTGTGTGTGCGTGTGTGTGCGAGTGCGTGCAAATGTGTGCGAGTGTGGGCGTGCGAGTGTGTGCTAGTGTGCGCGAGTGTGTGAGTGTGTGCGAGTGTGCGTGAGTAAGTGTGTGTGTAAGTGCGTGCGAGTGTTTCCGAGTGTGTGTGTGAGTGTGTAGGACTTTGTGTGCAAGTGTGTGCGAGTGTGTGTGCGAGTGTGTGAGTACGAGTGTGTTCGAGTGTGTGCAATTGTGTGCGAGTGCGTATGAGTGAGTGTGTGCGAGTGTGTGTTTGCGAGTGTGTGTGCGAGTGTGTGCGAGTGTGTGTGAGTGTGTATGAGTGTATGTGCGAGTGTGTGCGCGAGTGTGTGTTTTAGAGTGTGTGCAATTGTGTGCGTGTGAGTGTGTGCATGAGTGTGTGCATGAGAGTGTGCTCGAGTGAGTGGGTGCGTGTAAGTTTGTGCGTGCGAGTGTGTGCATGCGAGTGTGCTCGAGTGAGTGTGTGCGAGTGTGTGCGAGTGTGTATGAGTGAGTGTGTGTGAGTGTGTGCGTGTGTGCGAGTTTGTGTGCGAGTGAGTGTGTGCGAATGTGTGTGAGTGTGTGCGAGTGTGTGTGAGTGTGTGTGCGAGTGTGTGCGTTTGAGTGTGTGCAAGTGTGAGTGAGTGTGTGCGAGTGTGTGTGCGAGTGTGTGTGCGAGAGTGTGCGAGTGTGTGCGAGTGTGTGCAAATGTGCCCGAGTGTGCGCGAGTGTGCACGAGTGTGTGCGAGTGTGTGCGAGTGTGTATGAGCGAGTGTGTGTGTGCGTGTGTGCGAGTTTGTGTGCGAGTGAGTGTGTGCGAATGTGTGCGAGTGTGTTTGTGAGTGTGTGTGTGAGTGTGTGCATGCGAGTGTGTGCGAGTGTGCTCGAGTGACTGGGTGTGAGTGTGCGCGAGTGTGTGCGTGCGAGTGTGTGCGAGTGTGCTCGAGTGACTGGGTGTGAGTGTGTGCGAGTGTGTGTGAGTGTGTGCGAGTGTGTATGAGCGAGTGTGTGTGAGTGTGTGCGTGTGTGCGAGTTTGTGTGCGAGTGAGTGTGTGCGAATGTGTGTGAGTGTATTTGTGAGTGTGTGTGTGAGTGTGTGCGTGCGAGTGCGTGCGAGTGTGTGCAAGTGTGTGTGAGTGTGTGCGAGTGTGTGTGCGAGTGTGTGCGAGTGTGCACGAGTGAGTGTGTGCAAGTGTGTGTAAGTGTGTGCGAGTGTGTGCGAGTGTGTGTGTGCGAGTGTGTGTATGAGTGTGTGTGTTCGATTGTGTATAAGTGTGTGCGAGTGAGTGTGTGTGAGTGTGTGTGCAAGTGTGTGTGTGCGAGTGTGTTCGAGTGTGTGCGAGTGTGTGTGTGAGTGTGAGTGAGTGCGTATGAGTGTGTGCGAGTGTGTGCGAGTGTGTGCGAGTGTGTGCGATTGTGTGTGTGAGTGTGTAGAACTGTATGTGCGAGTGTGTGCGAGTGTGTGCGAGTGTGTATGAGTGTGTGTGTGAGTGTGTGTGTGAGTGTGTGTGCAAGTGTGTGCATGCGAGTGTGTGCATGCGAGTGTGTGCGTGCGAGTGTGTGCGAGTGTGTGCGATTGTGTGCGAGTGTGTGCGAGTGTTTGAGTGCGAGTGTGTGCGAGTGTTTGAGTGCGAGTGTGTGCGAATGTGTGCGAGTGTGTGCGTGCGAGTGTGCACGAGTGTGCATGAGTGTGTGCGTGTAAGTGTGTGCGAGTGTGCTCGAGTGAATGGGTGCGAGTGTGTGCGAGTGAGTGTGTGTGAGTGTGTGTGAGTGTGTGTGAGTGTGTGTGAGTGAGTGTGTGCGTGTGTGCGAGTTTGTGTGCGAGTGTATGCGAGTGAGTGTGTGCGAGTGTGTGTGAGTGTGTGCGAGTGTGTGCGAGTCTGTGTGTGTGAGTGTGTGCAAGTTGCGTGCAAGCGAGTGAGTGCGAGTGTGTGCATATGAGTGTGTGCAAGTGAGTGCGAGTGTGTGCAAATGTGTGCGAGTTTGTGCGTGTGAGTGTGCGCGAGTGTGTGCGTGCGAGTGTGTGCGAGTGTGCTCGAGTGACTGGGTGTGAGTGTGTGCGAGTGTGTGTGAGTGTGTGTGAGTGAGTATGTGCGAGTGTGTATGAGTGAGTGTGTGTGAGTGTGTGCGAGTTTGTGTGCGAGTGTGTGCGAGTGAGTGTGTGCGAATGTGTGCGAGTGTGTGCGTGTGAGTGAGTGCGAGTGTGTGCAAATGTGTGCGAGTGTGTGTGTGAGCGTGTGTGTCCGATTGTGTATGGTGTGTGCGAGTGTGTGTGTGAGTGTGTGCGAGTGTGTGCGTGTGAGTGCGTGCGAGTGAGTGCGAGTGTGTGCGAGAGTGTGCAAGTGTGGGCGTGCGAGTGTATGCGAGTGTGTGTGAGTGTGTGAGAGTATGCGCGAGGGTCTGCGTTTGAGTGAGTGTGTGTGTGAGTGTGTGCTTGCGAGTGTGTTTTAGTGTGCGTGAGTGTGTGCGAGTGTGAGTGAGTGTGTGCGTGTGAGTGAGTGTGTGTGTGAGTGTGTGCGAGTGTTTGCATGTGTGTGTGTGTAGGACTGTGTGTGCGAGTGTGTGTGCGAATGTGTATGAGTGTATGTGCGAGTGTGTGTGCGAGTGTGTGTGCGAGTGTGTGTGCGAGTGTGTGTAGGAGTGTGTGCGAGTGTGTGCGAGTGTGTGCGATTGTGTTTGTGAGTGTGTAGGACTCTATGTGCGAGTGTGTGCGAGTCTGTTTGAGTGTGTGTGTGCGAGTGTGTGTGAGTGTGTGTGAGTGTGTGCAAGTGTGTGTGCGAGTGTGTGTGTGCGATTGTGTTCGATTGTGTGCGAGTGTGTGCGAGTGAGTGTGTGCGAGTGTGTGCGAGTGTGTGTACGAGTGTGTGTGTGCGATTGTGTATAAGTGTGTGCGAGTGTGTGAGTGTGTTTGAGTGTGTGTGCGAGTGTTTGCGTGCGAGTGTGTGCAACTGTGTGCGAGTGTGTGAGTGTGTGCAAGTGTGTGCGAGTGTGTGTCTGCGAGTGTGTGTGCGAGAGTGTGCAAGTGTGTGCGAGTGTGTGCAAATGTACCCGAGTGTGCGCGAGTGTGCACGAGTGAGTAGGTGCAAGTGTGTGCGAGTGTGTATGAGTGAGTGTGTGAGTGTGTGCGAATTTGTGTGCGAGTGAGTGTGTGCGAATGTGTGCGAGTGTGTGCGAGTGTGTCTGTGCGAGTGTGTGTGCGAGTGTGTGCGTGCGAGTGTGTGCATGCGAGTGTGTGCGTGCGAGTGTGTGCGAGTGTGCGTGAGTGTGTGCGAGAGTGTGTGAGTATGTGCAAGTGAGTGTGTGTGAGTGTGTATGAGTGAGTGTGTGTGAGTGTGTGCGAGTTTGTGTGCAAGTGAGTGTGTGCGAGTGTGTGTGAGTGTGTGTGCGAGAGTGTGTGTGCGAATGTGTGTGCGATTGTGTATGAGTGTATGTGCGAATGTGTGCAAGTGTGTGAGAGTGTGTGCGAGTGTGTGTGTGCGAGTGTGTGCAAGTGTGTGCGAGAGTGTGCGAGTGTGTGCGAGTGTGTGTGCAATTGTGTATGAGTGTGTGCGAGTGTGTGTGAGTTTGTGCGAGTGTGTACATGCGAGTGTGTGCGAGTGTGTGTGTGTGAGTGTGTGTGCAATTGTGTATGAGTGTGTGCGAGTGTGTGTGAGTTTGTGCGAGTGTGTGCGTGTGTGGGTGCGAGTGCGTGCGAGTGAGTGCGAGTGCGTGCAAATGTGTGCGAGAGTGTGCGAGAGTGTGCAAGTGTGGGCGTGCGAGTGTGTGCTAGTGTGCGCGAGTGTGTGAGTGTGTGCGAGTGTGAGTGAGTAAGTGTGTGTGTTAATGTGTGCGAGTATTTCCAAGTGTGTGTTTGAGTGTGTAGGACTGTGTGTGCAAGTGTTTGCGAGTGTGTGTGAGTGTGTGCGAGTGTGTGTGCGAGTGTGTGCGAGTGTGTGTGCGAGAGTGTGCGAGTGTTTGCTAGTGTGTGCAAATGTGCCTGAGTGTGCACGAGTGAGTGAGTGTGAGTGTGTGTGAGTGTGTGCGTGTGAGTGTGTGCGAGCGTGTGCGAGCATGTGTGAGTGTGTGTGCGAGTGTGTGTGCACGAGTGTGTGCAAGTGTGTGTGAGTGTGTGCGAGTGTGTGTGTGAGTGTGTGTGAGTGAGTCTGTGAGTGTGTGTGAGTGTGTGCGAGTGTGTGTACGAGTGTGTGTGTACGAGTGTGTGTGTGCGATTGTGTATAAGTGTGTGCGAGTGTGTGTGAGTGTGTGTGCGAGTGTGTGTGTGCGAGTGTGTTCAATTGTGTGTGAGTGTGAGTGAGTGTGTACGAGTGTGTGCGAGTGTGTGCCAGTGTGTGTGCGAGTGTGTGTGCGAGTGTGTGCGATTGTGTGTGTGAGTGTTTAGGACTGTATGTGCGAGTTTGTATGAGTGTGTGTGAAAGTGTGTGCGAGTGTGTGTGAGTGTGTGCAAGTGTGTGCGAGTGAGTGTGTGCGAGTGTGTGCGTGCGAGTGTGTGAGAGTGTGTGCGTGTGAGTGTGTGCGAGTGTGTGCGAGTGTGTGCGAGTGTGTGCGACTGTGTGCGAGTGTGTGAGTGCCAGTGTGACCGAATGTGTGCGAGTGTGTGCGTGCGAGTGTGCGCGAGTGTGCACGAGTGTGTGCATGTAAGTGTGTGCGTGCGAGTGTGTGCGAGTGTGCTCGAGTGAATGGGTGAGAGTGTGTGGGAGTAAGTGTGTGTGAGTGTGTATGACTGAGTGTGTGTGAGTGTGTGTGTGCGAGTTTGTGTGTGAGTGAGTGTGTGCGAGTGTGTGCGAGTTTGTTTGCGAGTGTGTGTGCGAGTGTGTGCGTGCGAGTGTGTGTGTTCGAGTGTGTGCGCGCGAGTGTGTGCGAGTGTGTGAGTGCAAATGTGTGTGCGTGTGAGTGTGTGCGAGTGTGTATGAGTGTTTGT
The DNA here is from genome assembly GCF_046119375.1 of Phyllobates terribilis. Taxonomy (NCBI): domain Eukaryota; kingdom Metazoa; phylum Chordata; class Amphibia; order Anura; family Dendrobatidae; genus Phyllobates; species Phyllobates terribilis. Next base: position 7,758,036 of record NW_027362813.1, read on the forward strand.
GCGAGTGTGTGCCAGTGTGTGCGAGTGTGTGCGAGTGTGTGCGAGAGTGTGCGAGTGTGTGTGTGTGAGTGTGTGTGCAATTGTGTATGAGTGTGTGCTAGTGTGTGTGAGTTTGTGCAAGTGTGTGCGTGTGTTCATGCGAGTGCGTGCGAGTGAGTGCAGGTGTGTGCGAGTGTGTGTATGCGAGTGTGTGTGCGATTGTGTATGAGTGTGTGTGAGTTTGTGCGAGTGTGTGCGTGTGTGTGCGTGTGTGCGCGAGTGCGTGCAAATGTGTGCGAGTGTGGGCGTGCGAGTGTGTGCTAGTGTGCGCGAGTGCGTGAGTGTGTGCGAGTGTGCATGAGTAAGTGTGTGTGTAAGTGCGTGCGAGTGTTTCCGAGTCTGTGTGTGAGTGTGTAGGACTTTGTGTGCAAGTGTGTGCGAGTGTGTGTGCGAGTGTGTGAGTACGAGTGTGTTCGAGTGTGTGCAATTGTGTGCGAGTGCGTATGAGTGAGTGTGTGCGAGTGTGTGTTTGCGAGTGTGTGTGCGAGTGTGTGCGAGTGTGTGTGAGTGTGTATGAGTGTATGTGCGAGTGTGTGCGCGAGTGTGTGTTTTAGAGTGTGTGCAATTGTGTGCGTGTGAGTGTGTGCATGAGTGTGTGCATGCGAGTGTGCTCGAGTGAGTGGGTGCATGTAAGTTTGTGCGTGCGAGTGTGTGCATGCGAGTGTGCTCGAGTGAGTGTGTGCGAGTGTGTGCGAGTGTGTATGAGTGAGTGTGTGTGAGTGTGTGCGTGTGTGCGAGTTTGTGTGCGAGTGAGTGTGTGCGAATGTGTGTGAGTGTGTGCGAGTGTGTGTGAGTGTGTGTGCGAGTGTGTGCGTTTGAGTGTGTGCAAGTGTGAGTGAGTGTGTGCGAGTGTGTGTGCGAGTGTGTGTGCGAGAGTGTGCGAGTGTGTGCGAGTGTGTGCAAATGTGCCCGAGTGTGCGCGAGTGTGCACGAGTGTGTGCGAGTGTGTATGAGCGAGTGTGTGTGTGCGAGTGTGTGTGTGCGTGTGTGCGAGTTTGTGTGCGAGTGAGTGTGTGCGAATGTGTGCGAGTGTGTTTGTGAGTGTGTGTGTGAGTGTGTGCATGCGAGTGTGTGCGAGTGTGCTCGAGTGACTGGGTGTGAGTGTGCGCGAGTGTGTGCGTGCGAGTGTGTGCGAGTGTGCTCGAGTGACTGGGTGTGAGTGTGTGCGAGTGTGTGTGAGTGTGTGCGAGTGTGTATGAGCGAGTGTGTGTGAGTGTGTGCGTGTGTGCGAGTTTGTGTGCGAGTGAGTGCGTGCGAATGTGTGTGAGTGTATTTGTGAGTGTGTGTGTGAGTGTGTGCGTGCGAGTGCGTGCGAGTGTGTGCAAGTGTGTGTGAGTGTGTGCGAGTGTGTGTGCGAGTGTGTGCGAGTGTGCACGAGTGAGTGTGTGCAAGTGTGTGTAAGTGTGTGCGAGTGTGTGCGAGTGTGTGTGTGCGAGTGTGTGTATGAGTGTGTGTGTTCGATTGTGTATAAGTGTGTGCGAGTGTGTGTGTGTGAGTGTGTGTGCAAGTGTGTGTGTGCGAGTGTGTTCGATTGTGTGCGAGTGTGTGTGTGAGTGTGAGTGAGTGCGTATGAGTGTGTGCGAGTGTGTGCGAGTGTGTGCGAGTGTGTGCGATTGTGTGTGTGAGTGTGTAGAACTGTATGTGCGAGTGTGTGCGAGTGTGTGCGAGTGTGTATGAGTGTGTGTGTGAGTGTGTGTGTGAGTGTGTGTGCAAGTGTGTGCATGCGAGTGTGTGCATGCGAGTGTGTGCGTGCGAGTGTGTGCGATTGTGTGCGATTGTGTGCGAGTGTGTGCGAGTGTTTGAGTGCGAGTGTGTGCGAGTGTTTGAGTGCGAGTGTGTGCGAATGTGTGCGAGTGTGTGCGTGCGAGTGTGCACGAGTGTGCATGAGTGTGTGCGTGTAAGTGTGTGCGAGTGTGCTCGAGTGAATGGGTGCGAGTGTGTGCGAGTGAGTGTGTGTGAGTGTGTGTGAGTGTGTGTGAGTGAGTGTGTGCGTGTGTGCGAGTTTGTGTGCGAGTGTATGCGAGTGAGTGTGTGCGAGTGTGTGTGAGTGTGTGCGAATGTGTGTGCGAGTGTGTGCGAGTCTGTGTGTGTGAGTGTGTGCAAGTTGCGTGCAAGCGAGTGAGTGCGAGTGTGTGCATATGAGTGTGTGCAAGTGAGTGCGAGTGTGTGCAAATGTGTGCGAGTTTGTGCGTGTGAGTGTGCGCGAGTGTGTGCGTGCGAGTGTGTGCGAGTGTGCTCGAGTGACTGGGTGTGAGTGTGTGCGAGTGTGTGTGAGTGTGTGTGAGTGAGTATGTGCGAGTGTGTATGAGTGAGTGTGTGTGAGTGTGTGCGAGTTTGTGTGCGAGTGTGTGCGAGTGAGTGTGTGCGAATGTGTGCGAGTGTGTGCGTGTGAGTGAGTGTGAGTGTGTGCAAATGTGTGCGAGTGTGTGTGTGAGCGTGTGTGTCCGATTGTGTATGGTGTGTGCGAGTGTGTGTGTGAGTGTGTGCGAGTGTGTGCGTGTGAGTGCGTGCGAGTGAGTGCGAGTGTGTGCGAGAGTGTGCAAGTGTGGGCGTGCGAGTGTATGCGAGTGTGTGTGAGTGTGTGAGAGTATGCGCGAGGGTCTGCGTTTGAGTGAGTGTGTGTGTGAGTGTGAGTGTGTGCTTGCGAGTGTGTTTCAGTGTGCGTGAGTGTGTGCGAGTGTGAGTGAGTGTGTGCGTGTGAGTGAGTGTGTGTGTGAGTGTGTGCGAGTGTTTGCATGTGTGTGTGTGTAGGACTGTGTGTGCGAGTGTGTGTGCGAATGTGTATGAGTGTATGTGCGAGTGTGTGTGCGAGTGTGTGTGCGAGTGTGTGTGCGAGTGTGTGTAGGAGTGTGTGCGAGTGTGTGCGAGTGTGTGCGATTGTGTGTGTGAGTGTGTAGGACTCTATGTGCGAGTGTGTGCGAGTCTGTTTGAGTGTGTGTGTGCGAGTGTGTGTGAGTGTGTGTGAGTGTGTGCAAGTGTGTGTGCGAGTGTGTGTGTGCGATTGTGTTCGATTGTGTGCGAGTGTGTGCGAGTGAGTGTGTGCGAGTGTGTGCGAGTGTGTGCGAGTGTGTGTACGAGTGTGTGTGTGCGATTGTGTATAAGTGTGTGCGAGTGTGTGAGTGTGTTTGAGTGTGTGCAACTGTGTGCGAGTGTGTGAGTGTGTGCAAGTGTGTGCGAGTGTGTGTCTGCGAGTGTGTGTGCGAGAGTGTGCAAGTGTGTGCGAGTGTGTGCAAATGTACCCGAGTGTGCGCGAGTGTGCACGAGTGAGTAGGTGCAAGTGTGTGCGAGTGTGTATGAGTGAGTGTGTGAGTGTGTGCGAATTTGTGTGCGAGTGAGTGTGTGCGAATGTGTGCGAGTGTGTGCGAGTGTGTCTGTGCGAGTGTGTGTGCGAGTGTGTGCGTGCGAGTGTGTGCATGCGAGTGTGTGCGTGCGAGTGTGAGCGAGTGTGTGTGAGTGTGTGCGAGAGTGTGTGCGAGTGTGTGTGCGAGAGTGTGCGAGTGTGTGCGAGTGTGTGCGAGTGTGTGCAAATATGCCCGAGTGTGCACGAGTGAGTGGGTGCGAGTGTGTGCGAGTGTGTGTGAGTGTGTGCATGTGAGTGTGTGTGAGTGTGTGCGACTGTGTGAGAGTGTGTGCGAGTGTGTGAGTGTGTGCAAATGAGTGCGAGTGTGTGCGTGCGAGTGTGCACGAGTATGTGCGTGTAAGTGTGTGCGTGCGAGTGTGTGCGAGTGTGCTCGAGTGAATGGGTGCGAGTGTGTGCGAGTGTGTGTGAGTATGTGCAAGTGAGTGTGTGTGAGTGTGTATGAGTGAGTGTGTGTGAGTGTGTGCGAGTTTGTGTGCAAGTGAGTGTGTGCGAGTGTGTGTGAGTGTGTGTGCGAGAGTGTGTGTGCGAATGTGTGTGCGATTGTGTATGAGTGTATGTGCGAATGTGTGCAAGTGTGTGAGAGTGTGTACGAGTGTGTGTGTGCGAGTGTGTGCAAGTGTGTGCGAGAGTGTGCGAGTGTGTGCGAGTGTGTGTGCAATTGTGTATGAGTGTGTGCGAGTGTGTGTGAGTTTGTGCGAGTGTGTGCGTGCGAGTGTGTGCGAGTGTGTGTGTGTGAGTGTGTGTGCAATTGTGTATGAGTGTGTGCGAGTGTGTGTGAGTTTGTGCGAGTGTGTGCGTGTGTGGGTGCGAGTGCGTGCGAGTGAGTGCGAGTGCGTGCAAATGTGTGCGAGAGTGTGCGAGAGTGTGCAAGTGTGGGCGTGCGAGTGTGTGCTAGTGTGCGCGAGTGTGTGAGTGTGTGCGAGTGTGAGTGAGTAAGTGTGTGTGTTAATGTGTGCGAGTATTTCCAAGTGTGTGTTTGAGTGTGTAGGACTGTGTGTGCAAGTGTTTGCGAGTGTGTGTGAGTGTGTGCGAGTGTGTGTGCGAGTGTGTGCGAGTGTGTGTGCGAGAGTGTGCGAGTGTTTGCTAGTGTGTGCAAATGTGCCTGAGTGTGCACGAGTGAGTGAGTGTGAGTGTGTGTGAGTGTGTGCGTGTGAGTGTGTGCGAGCGTGTGCGAGCATGTGTGAGTGTGTGTGCGAGTGTGTGTGTACAAGTGTGTGCAAGTGTGTGTGAGTGTGTGCGAGTGTGTGTGTGAGTGTGTGTGAGTGAGTCTGTGAGTGTGTGTGAGTGTGTGCGAGTGTGTGTATGAGTGTGTGTGTGCGATTGTGTATAAGTGTGTGCGAGTGTGTGTGTGAGTGTGTGCGAGTGTGTGCGTGTGAGTGCGCGTGTGTGCGAGTGTATTTGAGTGTATGTGCGAGTGTGTGTGCGAGTGTGTGCGAGTGTGTGTGCGCGTGTGTTTGAGTGTGTGCAAGTGTGTGCGAGTGTGTGTGCGAGTGCGTATGAGTGTGTGCGAGTGTGTGTGCGTGTGTGCGCGAGTGTGTGTGATTGTGTGCGAGTGTGTGTGAGCTTGTAGGACTGTATGTGCGAGTGTTTGCGAGTGTTTGCGAGTGTGTGTGAGTGTGTGTGAGTGTGTGCGAGTGTGTGTGCGAGTGTGTGTGAGTCTGTGTGCGAGAGTGTGCGAGTGTGTGCGAGTGTGTGCAAATGTGCTCGAGTGTGCACGAGTGAGTGGGTGCGAGTGTGTGTGAGTGTGTGCGTGTGAGTGTGTGCGAGCGTGTGCTAGCATGTGTGAGTGTGTGTGCGAGTGTGTGTGCATGAGTGTGTGCAAGTGTGTGTGAGTGTGTGCGAGTGTGTGTGTGAGTGTGTGTGAGTGAGTCTGTGAGTGTGTGTGAGTGTGTGCGAGTGTGTGTACGAGTGTGTGTGTGCGATTGTGTATAAGTGTGTGCGAGTGTGTGTGTGAGTGTGTGTGCGAGTGTGTGTGCGATTGTGTATGTGCGAGTGTGCTCGATTGTGTGTGAGTGTGTGTGAGTGTGTACGAGTGTGTGCGAGTGTGTGCGAGTGTGTGTGAGTGTGTGCATGTGTGTGCGAGTGTGTACGAGTGTGTATGAGTGTGTGTGCGTGTGTGCAAGTGTGTGTGAGTGCGTGCGAGTGTGTGTGTGAGTGTGTGGGAGTGTGTGCGAGTGAGTTTGAGTGAGTGTGTGCGAGTGTGTGCGAGTGTGTGTGTGCGATGGTGTATGAGTGAGTGTGTGCGAGTGAGTGCGAGTGTGTGTGAAAGTGCGTGCGAGTGTGTGAGTGTGTGCGAGTGTGTGTGAGTGTGTGCCGGTGTGTGTGAGTGTGTGCGAGTGTGCGCGTGTGAGTGAATGTTTGTGTGAGTCTGTGCGAGTGTGTGCTTGCGAGTGTTTGCTAGTGTGCGCGAGTGTGTGAGTGTGTGCGAGTGTGCACGAGTGTGTGCGTGTGAGTAAGTGAGTGTGTTTGTGAGTGTGTGCGAGTGTTTGCGAGTTTGTATGTGAATGTGTGCGACTGTGTGTGCGAGTGTGTGCCCGTGTGTGCGAGTGTGTATGAGTGTATGTGCGAGTGTGTATGAGTGTATGTGCGAGTGTGTGTACGAGTGAGTGTGAGTGTTTGCATGTGTGCGAGTTTGTGTGCGAGTGAGTGTGTGCGAGTGTGTATGAGTGAGTGTGAGTGTGTGCGTGTGTGCGAGTTTGTGTGCGAGTGAGTGTGTGCGATTGTGTGTGAGTGTGTGTGAGTGTGTGTGCGAGTCTGTGCGTGCGAGTGTATGCGTGCGAATGTGTGTGAGTGTGTGCAAGTGTGAGTGAGTGTGTGCGAGTGTGTGCGAGTGTGTGCAAATGTGCCCGAGTGTGCAAGAGTGAGTGTGTGTGAGTGTGTATGAGTGAGTGTGTGTGAGTGTGTGCGTGTGTGCGAGTGAGTGTGTGCGAATGTGTGCGAGTGTGTCTGTGCGATTGTATGTGCGAGAGTGTGCGTGCGAGTGTGTGCGAGTGTATGTGAGTGTGTGTGCGAGTGTGTGTGCGAGAGTGTGCGCGTGTGTGCAAATGTACGCGAGTGTGCACGAGTGAGTGGGTGCGAGTGTGCGCGAGTGTGTGTGAGTGTGTGCATGTGAGTGTGTGCGAGCGTGTTTGTGAGGATGTGTGCATGTGTGTGTGTGTGCGAGTGTGTGCGAGTGTGTATGAGTGTGTGTGCGAGTTTGTGCAAGTGTGTGTGAGTGTGTGCGAGTGTGTGTGTGCAAGTGTGTGCGAGTGTGTGCGAGTGTGTGTGAGTGTGTGTGCGAGTGTGTGTGCGAGTGTGTTCAATTGTGTGCGAGTGTGTGTGTGAGTGAGTGTGTGCGCGAGTGTGTGCGAGTGTGTGCGAGTGTGTGCGAGTGTGTGCAAGTGTGTGCGCGAGTGTGTGCGGGCGAGTGTGTGCGGGTGTGTGCGTGTGAGTGAGTGCGAGTGTGTGCAAATGTGTGTGAGCGTGTGCGAGTGTGTGTGAGTGTGTGCGAGTATGCGCGTGTGAGTGAGTGTGTGTGTGAGTCTGTGCGAATGTGTGCTTGCGAGTGTTTGCTAGTGTGCGCGAGTGTGTGAGTGTGTGCGAGTGTGCACGAGTGTGTGCGTGTGAGAAAGTGACTGTGTGTGTGAGTGTGTGCGAGTGCTTGCGAGTGTGTGTGTGAGTGTGTGCGACTGTGTGTGCGAGTGTGTGCGAGTGTGTGCAAGTGTGTGCGAATGTGTGTGCGAGTGTTTGTGGGCGAGTGTGTGCGGGTGTGTGCGTGTGAGTGAGTGCGAGTGTGTTTAAATGTGTGTGAGCGTGTGCGAGTGTGTGCGAGTGTGTGTGAGTGTGTGCGAGTATGCGCGTGTGAGTGAGTGTGTATGTGAGTCTGTGCGAGTGTGTGCTTGCGAGTGTTTGCTAGTGTGCGCGAGTGTGTGAGTGTGTGCGAGTGTGCACGAGTGTGTGCGTGTGAGTAAGTGAGTGTGTGTGTGAGTGTGTGCGAGTGCTTGCGAGTGTGTGTGTGAGTGTGTGCGACTGTGTGTGCGAGTGTGTGCGCGTGTGTGCGAGTGTGTATGAGTGTATGTGCGAGTGTTTGTGCGAGTGTGTGTTCGAGTGTGTGTGTTCGAGTGTGTGCAAGTGTGTGCGAGTGTGTGTGCGAGTGCGTACAAGTGTGTGCGAGTGTGCATGAGTGTGTGCGTGTGAGTGTGTGTGAGTGTGTGCGTGCGAGTGTGTGCGAGTGTGCTCGAGTGAGTCGGTGCGAGTGTGTGCGAGTGTGTATGAGTGAGTGTGTGTGAGTGTGTGCGTGTGTGCAAGTTTGTGTGCGTGTGAGTGTGTGCGAGTGTGTGTGAGTGTGTGTGTGAGTGCGTGCGTGCGAGTGTGTGTGAGTGTGTGTGATTGTGTGTGTGAGTGTGTAGGACTGTATGTGCGAGTGTGTATGAGTGTGTGTGTGAGTGTGTGCATGTGTGTGCTAGTGTGTGCGAGTGTGTGCAAGTGTGTGCGAGTGAGTGTGTGCGAGTGTGTGTGCGAGTGTGTGTGCGAGTGTGTGCGTGCGAGTGTGTGCGGGTGTGTGCGTGTGAGTGAGTGCGAGTGTGTGCAAATGTGTGTGAGTGTGTGCGAGTGTGTGTGAGTGTGTGCGAGTGTGCGTGTGTGAGTGAGTGTGTGTGAGTCTGTGCGAGTGTGTGCTTGCGAGTGTTTGCTAGTGTGCGCGAGTGTGTGAGTGTGTGCGAGTGTGCGCGAGTGTGCGTGTGAGTAAGTGAGTGTGTGTGAGTGTGTGCGAGTGCTTGCGAGTGTGTGTGTGAGTGTGTGCGACTGTGTGTGCGAGTGTGTGCGTGTGTGTGCGAGTGTGTATGAGTGTATGTGTGAGTGTGTGTGCGAGTGTGTGCGAGTGTGTGCGAGTGTGTGCGAGTGTGTGTTCGAGTGTGTGTGTTCAAGTGTGTGCGAGTGTGTGTGCGAGTGGGTACAAGCGTGTGCGAGCGTGCATGAGTGTGTGCGTGTGAGTGTGTGCGTGCGAGTGTGTGCGAGTGTGCTCGAGTGAGTGGGTGCGAGTGTGTATGAGTGAGTGTGTGCGTGTGTGCGAGTTTGTGTGCGAGTGAGTGTGTGCGAATGTGTGTGAGTGTGTGCGAGTGTGTGAGTGTGTGTGCGAGTGTGTGCATGCGAGTGTGTGCGTGCGAGTGTGTGCAAGTGTGAGTGAGTGTGTGTGAGTGTGTGTGCGAGTGTGTGTGTGAGAGTGTGCGAGTGTGTGCGAGTGTGTGCAAATGTGCCCGAGTGTGTGCGAGTGTGCACGAGTGAGTGGGTGCAAGTGTGTGCGAGTGTGTATGAGTGAGTGTGTGTGAGTGTGTGCGTGTGTGCGAGTTTGTGTGCGAATGTGTGCGAGTGTGTGCGAGTGTGTCTGTGCCAGTGTGTGTGCGAGTGTGTGCGTGCGAGTGTGTGCGTGCGAGTGTGTGCGTGCGAGTGTGTGCGAGTGTGTGTGAGTGCGTGCGAGTGTGTGTGCGAGTGTGTGTGCGAAAGTGTGCGAGTGTGTGCATATGTGCCCGAGTGTGCACGAGTGAGTGTGTGCGAGTGTGTGCAAGTGTGTGTGAGTGTGTGCATGTGAGTGTGTGCGAGCGTGTGTGCGAGTTTGTGTGCGAGAGTGTGCGAATGTGTGCGAGTGTGTGCAAATGTGCCCGAGTGTGCGCGAGTGTGCACGAGTGAGTGGGTGCGAGTGTGTGCGAGTGTGTGTGAGTGTGTGCATGTGAGTTTGTGCGAACGTGTGCGAGTGTGTGTGCGAGTGTGTGTGCATGTGTGTGTGCGAGTGTGTGCGAGTGTGTATGAGTGTGTGTGCGAGTGTGTGCAAGTGTGTGTGAGTGTGTGCGAGTGTGTGTGTGCAAGTATGTGTAAGTGTGTGCGATTGTGCATGAGTGTGTGTGAGTGTGTGTGCGAGTGTGTGTGTGCGAGTGTGTTCAATTGTGTGTGAGTGTGAGTGAGTGTGTACGAGTGTGTGCGAGTGTGTTCCAGTGTGTGTGCGAGTGTGTGTGCGAGTGTGTGCGAGTGTGTGCGATTGTGTGTGTGAGTGTGTAGGACTGTATGTGCGAGTTTGTATGAGTGTGTGTGAAAGTGTGTGCGAGTGTGTGTGAGTGTGTGCAAGTGTGTGCGAGTGAGTGTGTGCGAGTGTGTGCGTGCGAGTGTGTGAGAGTGTGTGCGTGTGAGTGTGTGCGAGTGTGTGCGAGTGTGTGCGACTGTGTGCGACTGTGTGCGAGTGTGTGAGTGCCAGTGTGACCGAATGTGTGCGAGTGTGTGCGTGCGAGTGTGCGCGAGTGTGCACAAGTGTGTGCATGTAAGTGTGTGCGTGCGAGTGTGTGCGAGTGTGCTCGAGTGAATGGGTGAGAGTGTGTGGGAGTAAGTGTGTGTGAGTGTGTATGAGTGAGTGTGTGTGAGTGTGTGTGTGCGAGTTTGTGTGCGAGTGAGTGTGTGCGAATGTGTGCGAGTGTGTGTGAGTGTGTGTGCGAGTCTGTGCGTGCGAGTGTATGCGTGCGAATGTGTGTGAGTGTGTGCAAGTGTGAGTGAGTGTGTGCGAGTGTGTGCGAGTGTGTGCAAATGTGCCCGAGTGTGCAAGAGTGAGTGTGTGCGAGTGTGTATGAGTGAGTGTGTGTGAGTGTGTGCGTGTGTGCGAGTGAGTGTGTGCGAATGTGTGCGAGTGTATCTGTGCGATTGTATGTGCGAGAGTGTGCGTGCGAGTGTGTGCGTGCGAGTGTGTGCGAGTGTATGTGAGTGTGTGTGAGTGTGTGTGCGAGTGTGTGTGCGAGAGTGTGCGCGTGTGTGCAAATGTACGCGAGTGTGCACGAGTGAGTGGGTGCGAGTATGCGCGAGTGTGTGTGAGTGTGTGCATGTGAGTGTGTGCGAGTGTGTTTGTGAGTGTGTGTGCATGTGTGTGTGTGTGCGAGTGTGTGCGAGTGTGTATGAGTGTGTGTGCGAGTTTGTGCAAGTGTGTGTGAGTGTGTGCGAGTGTGTGTGTGCAAGTGTGAGCGAGTGTGTGCGAGTGTGTGTGAGTGTGTGTGCGAGTGTGTGTGCGAGTGTGTTCAATTGTGTGCGAGTGTGTGTGTGAGTGTGTGTGTGCGCGAGTGTGTGCGAGTGTGTGCAAGTGTGTGCAAGTGTGTGCGCGAGTGTGTGCGGGCGAGTGTGTGCGGGTGTGTGCGTGTGAGTGAGTGCGAGTGTGTGCAAATGTGTGTGAGCGTGTGCGAGTGTGTGTGAGTGTGTGTGAGTATGCGCGTGTGAGTGAGTGTGTGTGTGAGTCTGTGCGAGTGTGTGCTTGCGAGTGTTTGCTAGTGTGCGCGAGTGTGTGAGTGTGTGCGAGTTTGCACAAGTGTGTGCGTGTGAGAAAGTGACTGTGTGTGTGAATGTGTGCGAGTGCTTGCGAGTGTGTGTGTGAGTGTGTGCGACTGTGTGTGTGAGTGTGTGCGAGTGTGTGCAAGTGTGTGCGAGTGTGTGTGCGAGTGTTTGTGGGCGAGTGTGTGCGGGTGTGTGCGTGTGAGTGAGTGCGAGTGTGTTTAAATGTGTGTGAGCGTGTGCGAGTGTGTGCGAGTGTGTGTGAGTGTGTACGAGTATGCGCGTGTGAGTGAGTGTGTGTGTGAGTCTGTGCGAGTGTGTGCTTGCGAGTGTTTGCTAGTGTGCGCGAGTGTGTGAGTGTGTGCGAGTGTGCACGAGTGTGTGCGTGTGAGTAAGTGAGTGTGTGTGTGAGTGTGTGCGAGTGCTTGCGAGTGTGTGTGTGAGTGTGTGCGACTGTGTGTGAGTGTGTGCGCGTGTGTGCGAGTGTGTATGAGTGTATGTGCGAGTGTTTGTGCGAGTGTGTGTGCGAGTGTGTATGAGTGAGTGTGTGTGAGTGTGTGCGTGTGTGCGAGTTTGTGTGCGAGTGTGTGTGCGAAAGTGTGCGAGTGTGTGCATATGTGCCCGAGTGTGCACGGGTGAGTGTGTGCGAGTGTGTGTGAGTGTGTGCATGTGAGTGTGTGCGAGCGTGTGTGCGAGTGTGTGTGCGAGAGTGTGCGAATGTGTGCGAGTGTGTGCAAATGTGCCCGAGTGTGCGCAAGTGTGCACGAGTGAGTGGGTGCGAGTGTGTGCGAGTGTGTGTGAGTGTGTGCATGTGAGTTTGTGCGAACGTGTGCGAGTGTGTGTGCGAGTGTGTGTGCATGTGTGTGTGCGAGTGTGTGCGAGTGTGTATGAGTGTGTGTGCGAGTGTGTGCAAGTGTGTGTGAGTGTGTGCGAGTGTGTGTGTGCAAGTATGTGTAAGTGTGTGCGATTGTGCATAAGTGTGTGCGAGTGTGTGTGAGTGTGTGTGCGAGTGTGTGTGTGCGAGTGTGTTCAATTGTGTGTGAGTGTGAGTGAGTGTGTACGAGTGTGTGCGAGTGTGTGCCAGTGTGTGTGCGAGTGTGTGTGCGAGTGTGTGCGATTGTGTGTGTGAGTGTGTAGGACTGTATGTGCGAGTTTGTATGAGTGTGTGTGAAAGTGTGTGTGAGTGTGTGTGAGTGTGTGCAAGTGTGTGCGAGTGAGTGTGTGCGAGTGTGTGCGTGCGAGTGTGTGAGAGTGTGTGCGTGTGAGTGTGTGCGAGTGTGTGCGAGTGTGTGCGAGTGTGTGCGACTGTGTGCGAGTGTGTGAGTGCCAGTGTGACCGAATGTGTGCGAGTGTGTGCGTGCGAGTGTGCGCGAGTGTGCACGAGTGTGTGCATGTAAGTGTGTGCGTGCGAGTGTGTGCGAGTGTGCTCGAGTGAATGGGTGAGAGTGTGTGGGAGTAAGTGTGTGTGAGTGTGTATGAGTGAGTGTGTGTGAGTGTGTGTGTGCGAGTTTGTGTGTGAGTGAGTGTGTGCGAGTGTGTGCGAGTTTGTTTGCGAGTGTGTGTGCGAGTGTGTGCGTGCGAGTGTGTGTGTTCGAGTGTGTGCGCGCGAGTGTGTGCGAGTGTGTGAGTGCAAATGTGTGTGCGTGTGAGTGTGTGCGAGTGTGTATGAGTGTTTGTGCGAGTGTGTGCCAGTGTGTGCGAGTGTGTGCGAGTGTGTGCGAGAGTGTGCGAGTGTGTGTGTGTGAGTGTGTGTGCAATTGTGTATGAGTGTGTGCTAGTGTGTGTGAGTTTGTGCAAGTGTGTGCGTGTGTTCATGCGAGTGCGTGCGAGTGAGTGCAGTTGTGTGCGAGTGTGTGTATGCGAGTGTGTGTGCGATTGTGTATGAGTGTGTGTGAGTTTGTGCGAGTGTGTGCGTGTGTGTGCGTGTGTGTGCGAGTGCGTGCAAATGTGTGCGAGTGTGGGCGTGCGAGTGTGTGCTAGTGTGCGCGAGTGTGTGAGTGTGTGCGAGTGTGCGTGAGTAAGTGTGTGTGTAAGTGCGTGCGAGTGTTTCCGAGTGTGTGTGTGAGTGTGTAGGAATTTGTGTGCAAGTGTGTGCGAGTGTGTGTGCGAGTGTGTGAGTACGAGTGTGTTCGAGTGTGTGCAATTGTGTGCGAGTGCGTATGAGTGAGTGTGTGCGAGTGTGTGTTTGCGAGTGTGTGTGCGAGTGTGTGCGAGTGTGTGTGAGTGTGTATGAGTGTATGTGCGAGTGTGTGCGCGAGTGTGTGTTTTAGAGTGTGTGCAATTGTGTGCGTGTGAGTGTGTGCATGAGTGTGTGCATGAGAGTGTGCTCGAGTGAGTGGGTGCGTGTAAGTTTGTGCGTGCGAGTGTGTGCATGCGAGTGTGCTCGAGTGAGTGTGTGCGAGTGTGTGCGAGTGTGTATGAGTGAGTGTGTGTGAGTGTGTGCGTGTGTGCGAGTTTGTGTGCGAGTGAGTGTGTGCGAATGTGTGTGAGTGTGTGCGAGTGTGTGTGAGTGTGTGTGCGAGTGTGTGCGTTTGAGTGTGTGCAAGTGTGAGTGAGTGTGTGCGAGTGTGTGTGCGAGTGTGTGTGCGAGAGTGTGCGAGTGTGTGCGAGTGTGTGCAAATGTGCCCGAGTGTGCGCGAGTGTGCACGAGTGTGTGCGAGTGTGTGCGAGTGTGTATGAGCGAGTGTGTGTGTGCGTGTGTGCGAGTTTGTGTGCGAGTGAGTGTGTGCGAATGTGTGCGAGTGTGTTTGTGAGTGTGTGTGTGAGTGTGTGCATGCGAGTGTGTGCGAGTGTGCTCGAGTGACTGGGTGTGAGTGTGCGCGAGTGTGTGCGTGCGAGTGTGTGCGAGTGTGCTCGAGTGACTGGGTGTGAGTGTGTGCGAGTGTGTGTGAGTGTGTGCGAGTGTGTATGAGCGAGTGTGTGTGAGTGTGTGCGTGTGTGCGAGTTTGTGTGCGAGTGAGTGTGTGCGAATGTGTGTGAGTGTATTTGTGAGTGTGTGTGTGAGTGTGTGCGTGCGAGTGCGTGCGAGTGTGTGCAAGTGTGTGTGAGTGTGTGCGAGTGTGTGTGCGAGTGTGTGCGAGTGTGCACGAGTGAGTGTGTGCAAGTGTGTGTAAGTGTGTGCGAGTGTGTGCGAGTGTGTGTGTGCGAGTGTGTGTATGAGTGTGTGTGTTCGATTGTGTATAAGTGTGTGCGAGTGAGTGTGTGTGAGTGTGTGTGCAAGTGTGTGTGTGCGAGTGTGTTCGAGTGTGTGCGAGTGTGTGTGTGAGTGTGAGTGAGTGCGTATGAGTGTGTGCGAGTGTGTGCGAGTGTGTGCGAGTGTGTGCGATTGTGTGTGTGAGTGTGTAGAACTGTATGTGCGAGTGTGTGCGAGTGTGTGCGAGTGTGTATGAGTGTGTGTGTGAGTGTGTGTGTGAGTGTGTGTGCAAGTGTGTGCATGCGAGTGTGTGCATGCGAGTGTGTGCGTGCGAGTGTGTGCGAGTGTGTGCGATTGTGTGCGAGTGTGTGCGAGTGTTTGAGTGCGAGTGTGTGCGAGTGTTTGAGTGCGAGTGTGTGCGAATGTGTGCGAGTGTGTGCGTGCGAGTGTGCACGAGTGTGCATGAGTGTGTGCGTGTAAGTGTGTGCGAGTGTGCTCGAGTGAATGGGTGCGAGTGTGTGCGAGTGAGTGTGTGTGAGTGTGTGTGAGTGTGTGTGAGTGTGTGTGAGTGAGTGTGTGCGTGTGTGCGAGTTTGTGTGCGAGTGTATGCGAGTGAGTGTGTGCGAGTGTGTGTGAGTGTGTGCGAGTGTGTGCGAGTCTGTGTGTGTGAGTGTGTGCAAGTTGCGTGCAAGCGAGTGAGTGCGAGTGTGTGCATATGAGTGTGTGCAAGTGAGTGCGAGTGTGTGCAAATGTGTGCGAGTTTGTGCGTGTGAGTGTGCGCGAGTGTGTGCGTGCGAGTGTGTGCGAGTGTGCTCGAGTGACTGGGTGTGAGTGTGTGCGAGTGTGTGTGAGTGTGTGTGAGTGAGTATGTGCGAGTGTGTATGAGTGAGTGTGTGTGAGTGTGTGCGAGTTTGTGTGCGAGTGTGTGCGAGTGAGTGTGTGCGAATGTGTGCGAGTGTGTGCGTGTGAGTGAGTGCGAGTGTGTGCAAATGTGTGCGAGTGTGTGTGTGAGCGTGTGTGTCCGATTGTGTATGGTGTGTGCGAGTGTGTGTGTGAGTGTGTGCGAGTGTGTGCGTGTGAGTGCGTGCGAGTGAGTGCGAGTGTGTGCGAGAGTGTGCAAGTGTGGGCGTGCGAGTGTATGCGAGTGTGTGTGAGTGTGTGAGAGTATGCGCGAGGGTCTGCGTTTGAGTGAGTGTGTGTGTGAGTGTGTGCTTGCGAGTGTGTTTTAGTGTGCGTGAGTGTGTGCGAGTGTGAGTGAGTGTGTGCGTGTGAGTGAGTGTGTGTGTGAGTGTGTGCGAGTGTTTGCATGTGTGTGTGTGTAGGACTGTGTGTGCGAGTGTGTGTGCGAATGTGTATGAGTGTATGTGCGAGTGTGTGTGCGAGTGTGTGTGCGAGTGTGTGTGCGAGTGTGTGTAGGAGTGTGTGCGAGTGTGTGCGAGTGTGTGCGATTGTGTTTGTGAGTGTGTAGGACTCTATGTGCGAGTGTGTGCGAGTCTGTTTGAGTGTGTGTGTGCGAGTGTGTGTGAGTGTGTGTGAGTGTGTGCAAGTGTGTGTGCGAGTGTGTGTGTGCGATTGTGTTCGATTGTGTGCGAGTGTGTGCGAGTGAGTGTGTGCGAGTGTGTGCGAGTGTGTGTACGAGTGTGTGTGTGCGATTGTGTATAAGTGTGTGCGAGTGTGTGAGTGTGTTTGAGTGTGTGTGCGAGTGTTTGCGTGCGAGTGTGTGCAACTGTGTGCGAGTGTGTGAGTGTGTGCAAGTGTGTGCGAGTGTGTGTCTGCGAGTGTGTGTGCGAGAGTGTGCAAGTGTGTGCGAGTGTGTGCAAATGTACCCGAGTGTGCGCGAGTGTGCACGAGTGAGTAGGTGCAAGTGTGTGCGAGTGTGTATGAGTGAGTGTGTGAGTGTGTGCGAATTTGTGTGCGAGTGAGTGTGTGCGAATGTGTGCGAGTGTGTGCGAGTGTGTCTGTGCGAGTGTGTGTGCGAGTGTGTGCGTGCGAGTGTGTGCATGCGAGTGTGTGCGTGCGAGTGTGTGCGAGTGTGCGTGAGTGTGTGCGAGAGTGTGTGAGTATGTGCAAGTGAGTGTGTGTGAGTGTGTATGAGTGAGTGTGTGTGAGTGTGTGCGAGTTTGTGTGCAAGTGAGTGTGTGCGAGTGTGTGTGAGTGTGTGTGCGAGAGTGTGTGTGCGAATGTGTGTGCGATTGTGTATGAGTGTATGTGCGAATGTGTGCAAGTGTGTGAGAGTGTGTGCGAGTGTGTGTGTGCGAGTGTGTGCAAGTGTGTGCGAGAGTGTGCGAGTGTGTGCGAGTGTGTGTGCAATTGTGTATGAGTGTGTGCGAGTGTGTGTGAGTTTGTGCGAGTGTGTACATGCGAGTGTGTGCGAGTGTGTGTGTGTGAGTGTGTGTGCAATTGTGTATGAGTGTGTGCGAGTGTGTGTGAGTTTGTGCGAGTGTGTGCGTGTGTGGGTGCGAGTGCGTGCGAGTGAGTGCGAGTGCGTGCAAATGTGTGCGAGAGTGTGCGAGAGTGTGCAAGTGTGGGCGTGCGAGTGTGTGCTAGTGTGCGCGAGTGTGTGAGTGTGTGCGAGTGTGAGTGAGTAAGTGTGTGTGTTAATGTGTGCGAGTATTTCCAAGTGTGTGTTTGAGTGTGTAGGACTGTGTGTGCAAGTGTTTGCGAGTGTGTGTGAGTGTGTGCGAGTGTGTGTGCGAGTGTGTGCGAGTGTGTGTGCGAGAGTGTGCGAGTGTTTGCTAGTGTGTGCAAATGTGCCTGAGTGTGCACGAGTGAGTGAGTGTGAGTGTGTGTGAGTGTGTGCGTGTGAGTGTGTGCGAGCGTGTGCGAGCATGTGTGAGTGTGTGTGCGAGTGTGTGTGCACGAGTGTGTGCAAGTGTGTGTGAGTGTGTGCGAGTGTGTGTGTGAGTGTGTGTGAGTGAGTCTGTGAGTGTGTGTGAGTGTGTGCGAGTGTGTGTACGAGTGTGTGTGTACGAGTGTGTGTGTGCGATTGTGTATAAGTGTGTGCGAGTGTGTGTGAGTGTGTGTGCGAGTGTGTGTGTGCGAGTGTGTTCAATTGTGTGTGAGTGTGAGTGAGTGTGTACGAGTGTGTGCGAGTGTGTGCCAGTGTGTGTGCGAGTGTGTGTGCGAGTGTGTGCGATTGTGTGTGTGAGTGTTTAGGACTGTATGTGCGAGTTTGTATGAGTGTGTGTGAAAGTGTGTGCGAGTGTGTGTGAGTGTGTGCAAGTGTGTGCGAGTGAGTGTGTGCGAGTGTGTGCGTGCGAGTGTGTGAGAGTGTGTGCGTGTGAGTGTGTGCGAGTGTGTGCGAGTGTGTGCGAGTGTGTGCGACTGTGTGCGAGTGTGTGAGTGCCAGTGTGACCGAATGTGTGCGAGTGTGTGCGTGCGAGTGTGCGCGAGTGTGCACGAGTGTGTGCATGTAAGTGTGTGCGTGCGAGTGTGTGCGAGTGTGCTCGAGTGAATGGGTGAGAGTGTGTGGGAGTAAGTGTGTGTGAGTGTGTATGACTGAGTGTGTGTGAGTGTGTGTGTGCGAGTTTGTGTGTGAGTGAGTGTGTGCGAGTGTGTGCGAGTTTGTTTGCGAGTGTGTGTGCGAGTGTGTGCGTGCGAGTGTGTGTGTTCGAGTGTGTGCGCGCGAGTGTGTGCGAGTGTGTGAGTGCAAATGTGTGTGCGTGTGAGTGTGTGCGAGTGTGTATGAGTGTTTGTGCGAGTGTGTGCCAGTGTGTGCGAGTGTGTGCGAGTGTGTGCGAGAGTGTGCGAGTGTGTGTGTGTGAGTGTGTGTGCAATTGTGTATGAGTGTGTGCTAGTGTGTGTGAGTTTGTGCAAGTGTGTGCGTGTGTTCATGCGAGTGCGTGCGAGTGAGTGCAGGTGTGTGCGAGTGTGTGTATGCGAGTGTGTGTGCGATTGTGTATGAGTGTGTGTGAGTTTGTGCGAGTGTGTGCGTGTGTGTGCGTGTGTGCGCGAGTGCGTGCAAATGTGTGCGAGTGTGGGCGTGCGAGTGTGTGCTAGTGTGCGCGAGTGCGTGAGTGTGTGCGAGTGTGCGTGAGTAAGTGTGTGTGTAAGTGCGTGCGAGTGTTTCCGAGTCTGTGTGTGAGTGTGTAGGACTTTGTGTGCAAGTGTGTGCGAGTGTGTGTGCGAGTGTGTGAGTACGAGTGTGTTCGAGTGTGTGCAATTGTGTGCGAGTGCGTATGAGTGAGTGTGTGCGAGTGTGTGTTTGCGAGTGTGTGTGCGAGTGTGTGCGAGTGTGTGTGAGTGTGTATGAGTGTATGTGCGAGTGTGTGCGCGAGTGTGTGTTTTAGAGTGTGTGCAATTGTGTGCGTGTGAGTGTGTGCATGAGTGTGTGCATGCGAGTGTGCTCGAGTGAGTGGGTGCATGTAAGTTTGTGCGTGCGAGTGTGTGCATGCGAGTGTGCTCGAGTGAGTGTGTGCGAGTGTGTGCGAGTGTGTATGAGTGAGTGTGTGTGAGTGTGTGCGTGTGTGCGAGTTTGTGTGCGAGTGAGTGTGTGCGAATGTGTGTGAGTGTGTGCGAGTGTGTGTGAGTGTGTGTGCGAGTGTGTGCGTTTGAGTGTGTGCAAGTGTGAGTGAGTGTGTGCGAGTGTGTGTGCGAGTGTGTGTGCGAGAGTGTGCGAGTGTGTGCGAGTGTGTGCAAATGTGCCCGAGTGTGCGCGAGTGTGCACGAGTGTGTGCGAGTGTGTATGAGCGAGTGTGTGTGTGCGAGTGTGTGTGTGCGTGTGTGCGAGTTTGTGTGCGAGTGAGTGTGTGCGAATGTGTGCGAGTGTGTTTGTGAGTGTGTGTGTGAGTGTGTGCATGCGAGTGTGTGCGAGTGTGCTCGAGTGACTGGGTGTGAGTGTGCGCGAGTGTGTGCGTGCGAGTGTGTGCGAGTGTGCTCGAGTGACTGGGTGTGAGTGTGTGCGAGTGTGTGTGAGTGTGTGCGAGTGTGTATGAGCGAGTGTGTGTGAGTGTGTGCGTGTGTGCGAGTTTGTGTGCGAGTGAGTGCGTGTGAATGTGTGTGAGTGTATTTGTGAGTGTGTGTGTGAGTGTGTGCGTGCGAGTGCGTGCGAGTGTGTGCAAGTGTGTGTGAGTGTGTGCGAGTGTGTGTGCGAGTGTGTGCGAGTGTGCACGAGTGAGTGTGTGCAAGTGTGTGTAAGTGTGTGCGAGTGTGTGCGAGTGTGTGTGTGCGAGTGTGTGTATGAGTGTGTGTGTTCGATTGTGTATAAGTGTGTGCGAGTGTGTGTGTGTGAGTGTGTGTGCAAGTGTGTGTGTGCGAGTGTGTTCGATTGTGTGCGAGTGTGTGTGTGAGTGTGAGTGAGTGCGTATGAGTGTGTGCGAGTGTGTGCGAGTGTGTGCGAGTGTGTGCGATTGTGTGTGTGAGTGTGTAGAACTGTATGTGCGAGTGTGTGCGAGTGTGTGCGAGTGTGTATGAGTGTGTGTGTGAGTGTGTGTGTGAGTGTGTGTGCAAGTGTGTGCATGCGAGTGTGTGCATGCGAGTGTGTGCGTGCGAGTGTGTGCGATTGTGTGCGATTGTGTGCGAGTGTGTGCGAGTGTTTGAGTGCGAGTGTGTGCGAGTGTTTGAGTGCGAGTGTGTGCGAATGTGTGCGAGTGTGTGCGTGCGAGTGTGCACGAGTGTGCATGAGTGTGTGCGTGTAAGTGTGTGCGAGTGTGCTCGAGTGAATGGGTGCGAGTGTGTGCGAGTGAGTGTGTGTGAGTGTGTGTGAGTGTGTGTGAGTGAGTGTGTGCGTGTGTGCGAGTTTGTGTGCGAGTGTATGCGAGTGAGTGTGTGCGAGTGTGTGTGAGTGTGTGCGAATGTGTGTGCGAGTGTGTGCGAGTCTGTGTGTGTGAGTGTGTGCAAGTTGCGTGCAAGCGAGTGAGTGCGAGTGTGTGCATATGAGTGTGTGCAAGTGAGTGCGAGTGTGTGCAAATGTGTGCGAGTTTGTGCGTGTGAGTGTGCGCGAGTGTGTGCGTGCGAGTGTGTGCGAGTGTGCTCGAGTGACTGGGTGTGAGTGTGTGCGAGTGTGTGTGAGTGTGTGTGAGTGAGTATGTGCGAGTGTGTATGAGTGAGTGTGTGTGAGTGTGTGCGAGTTTGTGTGCGAGTGTGTGCGAGTGAGTGTGTGCGAATGTGTGCGAGTGTGTGCGTGTGAGTGAGTGTGAGTGTGTGCAAATGTGTGCGAGTGTGTGTGTGAGCGTGTGTGTCCGATTGTGTATGGTGTGTGCGAGTGTGTGTGTGAGTGTGTGCGAGTGTGTGCGTGTGAGTGCGTGCGAGTGAGTGCGAGTGTGTGCGAGAGTGTGCAAGTGTGGGCGTGCGAGTGTATGCGAGTGTGTGTGAGTGTGTGAGAGTATGCGCGAGGGTCTGCGTTTGAGTGAGTGTGTGTGTGAGTGTGAGTGTGTGCTTGCGAGTGTGTTTCAGTGTGCGTGAGTGTGTGCGAGTGTGAGTGAGTGTGTGCGTGTGAGTGAGTGTGTGTGTGAGTGTGTGCGAGTGTTTGCATGTGTGTGTGTGTAGGACTGTGTGTGCGAGTGTGTGTGCGAATGTGTATGAGTGTATGTGCGAGTGTGTGTGCGAGTGTGTGTGCGAGTGTGTGTGCGAGTGTGTGTAGGAGTGTGTGCGAGTGTGTGCGAGTGTGTGCGATTGTGTGTGTGAGTGTGTAGGACTCTATGTGCGAGTGTGTGCGAGTCTGTTTGAGTGTGTGTGTGCGAGTGTGTGTGAGTGTGTGTGAGTGTGTGCAAGTGTGTGTGCGAGTGTGTGTGTGCGATTGTGTTCGATTGTGTGCGAGTGTGTGCGAGTGAGTGTGTGCGAGTGTGTGCGAGTGTGTGCGAGTGTGTGTACGAGTGTGTGTGTGCGATTGTGTATAAGTGTGTGCGAGTGTGTGAGTGTGTTTGAGTGTGTGCAACTGTGTGCGAGTGTGTGAGTGTGTGCAAGTGTGTGCGAGTGTGTGTCTGCGAGTGTGTGTGCGAGAGTGTGCAAGTGTGTGCGAGTGTGTGCAAATGTACCCGAGTGTGCGCGAGTGTGCACGAGTGAGTAGGTGCAAGTGTGTGCGAGTGTGTATGAGTGAGTGTGTGAGTGTGTGCGAATTTGTGTGCGAGTGAGTGTGTGCGAATGTGTGCGAGTGTGTGCGAGTGTGTCTGTGCGAGTGTGTGTGCGAGTGTGTGCGTGCGAGTGTGTGCATGCGAGTGTGTGCGTGCGAGTGTGAGCGAGTGTGTGTGAGTGTGTGCGAGAGTGTGTGCGAGTGTGTGTGCGAGAGTGTGCGAGTGTGTGCGAGTGTGTGCGAGTGTGTGCAAATATGCCCGAGTGTGCACGAGTGAGTGGGTGCGAGTGTGTGCGAGTGTGTGTGAGTGTGTGCATGTGAGTGTGTGTGAGTGTGTGCGACTGTGTGAGAGTGTGTGCGAGTGTGTGAGTGTGTGCAAATGAGTGCGAGTGTGTGCGTGCGAGTGTGCACGAGTATGTGCGTGTAAGTGTGTGCGTGCGAGTGTGTGCGAGTGTGCTCGAGTGAATGGGTGCGAGTGTGTGCGAGTGTGTGTGAGTATGTGCAAGTGAGTGTGTGTGAGTGTGTATGAGTGAGTGTGTGTGAGTGTGTGCGAGTTTGTGTGCAAGTGAGTGTGTGCGAGTGTGTGTGAGTGTGTGTGCGAGAGTGTGTGTGCGAATGTGTGTGCGATTGTGTATGAGTGTATGTGCGAATGTGTGCAAGTGTGTGAGAGTGTGTACGAGTGTGTGTGTGCGAGTGTGTGCAAGTGTGTGCGAGAGTGTGCGAGTGTGTGCGAGTGTGTGTGCAATTGTGTATGAGTGTGTGCGAGTGTGTGTGAGTTTGTGCGAGTGTGTGCGTGCGAGTGTGTGCGAGTGTGTGTGTGTGAGTGTGTGTGCAATTGTGTATGAGTGTGTGCGAGTGTGTGTGAGTTTGTGCGAGTGTGTGCGTGTGTGGGTGCGAGTGCGTGCGAGTGAGTGCGAGTGCGTGCAAATGTGTGCGAGAGTGTGCGAGAGTGTGCAAGTGTGGGCGTGCGAGTGTGTGCTAGTGTGCGCGAGTGTGTGAGTGTGTGCGAGTGTGAGTGAGTAAGTGTGTGTGTTAATGTGTGCGAGTATTTCCAAGTGTGTGTTTGAGTGTGTAGGACTGTGTGTGCAAGTGTTTGCGAGTGTGTGTGAGTGTGTGCGAGTGTGTGTGCGAGTGTGTGCGAGTGTGTGTGCGAGAGTGTGCGAGTGTTTGCTAGTGTGTGCAAATGTGCCTGAGTGTGCACGAGTGAGTGAGTGTGAGTGTGTGTGAGTGTGTGCGTGTGAGTGTGTGCGAGCGTGTGCGAGCATGTGTGAGTGTGTGTGCGAGTGTGTGTGTACAAGTGTGTGCAAGTGTGTGTGAGTGTGTGCGAGTGTGTGTGTGAGTGTGTGTGAGTGAGTCTGTGAGTGTGTGTGAGTGTGTGCGAGTGTGTGTATGAGTGTGTGTGTGCGATTGTGTATAAGTGTGTGCGAGTGTGTGTGTGAGTGTGTGCGAGTGTGTGCGTGTGAGTGCGCGTGTGTGCGAGTGTATTTGAGTGTATGTGCGAGTGTGTGTGCGAGTGTGTGCGAGTGTGTGTGCGCGTGTGTTTGAGTGTGTGCAAGTGTGTGCGAGTGTGTGTGCGAGTGCGTATGAGTGTGTGCGAGTGTGTGTGCGTGTGTGCGCGAGTGTGTGTGATTGTGTGCGAGTGTGTGTGAGCTTGTAGGACTGTATGTGCGAGTGTTTGCGAGTGTTTGCGAGTGTGTGTGAGTGTGTGTGAGTGTGTGCGAGTGTGTGTGCGAGTGTGTGTGAGTCTGTGTGCGAGAGTGTGCGAGTGTGTGCGAGTGTGTGCAAATGTGCTCGAGTGTGCACGAGTGAGTGGGTGCGAGTGTGTGTGAGTGTGTGCGTGTGAGTGTGTGCGAGCGTGTGCTAGCATGTGTGAGTGTGTGTGCGAGTGTGTGTGCATGAGTGTGTGCAAGTGTGTGTGAGTGTGTGCGAGTGTGTGTGTGAGTGTGTGTGAGTGAGTCTGTGAGTGTGTGTGAGTGTGTGCGAGTGTGTGTACGAGTGTGTGTGTGCGATTGTGTATAAGTGTGTGCGAGTGTGTGTGTGAGTGTGTGTGCGAGTGTGTGTGCGATTGTGTATGTGCGAGTGTGCTCGATTGTGTGTGAGTGTGTGTGAGTGTGTACGAGTGTGTGCGAGTGTGTGCGAGTGTGTGTGAGTGTGTGCATGTGTGTGCGAGTGTGTACGAGTGTGTATGAGTGTGTGTGCGTGTGTGCAAGTGTGTGTGAGTGCGTGCGAGTGTGTGTGTGAGTGTGTGGGAGTGTGTGCGAGTGAGTTTGAGTGAGTGTGTGCGAGTGTGTGCGAGTGTGTGTGTGCGATGGTGTATGAGTGAGTGTGTGCGAGTGAGTGCGAGTGTGTGTGAAAGTGCGTGCGAGTGTGTGAGTGTGTGCGAGTGTGTGTGAGTGTGTGCCGGTGTGTGTGAGTGTGTGCGAGTGTGCGCGTGTGAGTGAATGTTTGTGTGAGTCTGTGCGAGTGTGTGCTTGCGAGTGTTTGCTAGTGTGCGCGAGTGTGTGAGTGTGTGCGAGTGTGCACGAGTGTGTGCGTGTGAGTAAGTGAGTGTGTTTGTGAGTGTGTGCGAGTGTTTGCGAGTTTGTATGTGAATGTGTGCGACTGTGTGTGCGAGTGTGTGCCCGTGTGTGCGAGTGTGTATGAGTGTATGTGCGAGTGTGTATGAGTGTATGTGCGAGTGTGTGTACGAGTGAGTGTGAGTGTTTGCATGTGTGCGAGTTTGTGTGCGAGTGAGTGTGTGCGAGTGTGTATGAGTGAGTGTGAGTGTGTGCGTGTGTGCGAGTTTGTGTGCGAGTGAGTGTGTGCGATTGTGTGCGAGTGTGTGTGAGTGTGTGTGCGAGTCTGTGCGTGCGAGTGTATGCGTGCGAATGTGTGTGAGTGTGTGCAAGTGTGAGTGAGTGTGTGCGAGTGTGTGCGAGTGTGTGCAAATGTGCCCGAGTGTGCAAGAGTGAGTGTGTGTGAGTGTGTATGAGTGAGTGTGTGTGAGTGTGTGCGTGTGTGCGAGTGAGTGTGTGCGAATGTGTGCGAGTGTGTCTGTGCGATTGTATGTGCGAGAGTGTGCGTGCGAGTGTGTGCGAGTGTATGTGAGTGTGTGTGCGAGTGTGTGTGCGAGAGTGTGCGCGTGTGTGCAAATGTACGCGAGTGTGCACGAGTGAGTGGGTGCGAGTGTGCGCGAGTGTGTGTGAGTGTGTGCATGTGAGTGTGTGCGAGCGTGTTTGTGAGGATGTGTGCATGTGTGTGTGTGTGCGAGTGTGTGCGAGTGTGTATGAGTGTGTGTGCGAGTTTGTGCAAGTGTGTGTGAGTGTGTGCGAGTGTGTGTGTGCAAGTGTGTGCGAGTGTGTGCGAGTGTGTGTGAGTGTGTGTGCGAGTGTGTGTGCGAGTGTGTTCAATTGTGTGCGAGTGTGTGTGTGAGTGAGTGTGTGCGCGAGTGTGTGCGAGTGTGTGCGAGTGTGTGCGAGTGTGTGCAAGTGTGTGCGCGAGTGTGTGCGGGCGAGTGTGTGCGGGTGTGTGCGTGTGAGTGAGTGCGAGTGTGTGCAAATGTGTGTGAGCGTGTGCGAGTGTGTGTGAGTGTGTGCGAGTATGCGCGTGTGAGTGAGTGTGTGTGTGAGTCTGTGCGAATGTGTGCTTGCGAGTGTTTGCTAGTGTGCGCGAGTGTGTGAGTGTGTGCGAGTGTGCACGAGTGTGTGCGTGTGAGAAAGTGACTGTGTGTGTGAGTGTGTGCGAGTGCTTGCGAGTGTGTGTGTGAGTGTGTGCGACTGTGTGTGCGAGTGTGTGCGAGTGTGTGCAAGTGTGTGCGAATGTGTGTGCGAGTGTTTGTGGGCGAGTGTGTGCGGGTGTGTGCGTGTGAGTGAGTGCGAGTGTGTTTAAATGTGTGTGAGCGTGTGCGAGTGTGTGCGAGTGTGTGTGAGTGTGTGCGAGTATGCGCGTGTGAGTGAGTGTGTATGTGAGTCTGTGCGAGTGTGTGCTTGCGAGTGTTTGCTAGTGTGCGCGAGTGTGTGAGTGTGTGCGAGTGTGCACGAGTGTGTGCGTGTGAGTAAGTGAGTGTGTGTGTGAGTGTGTGCGAGTGCTTGCGAGTGTGTGTGTGAGTGTGTGCGACTGTGTGTGCGAGTGTGTGCGCGTGTGTGCGAGTGTGTATGAGTGTATGTGCGAGTGTTTGTGCGAGTGTGTGTTCGAGTGTGTGTGTTCGAGTGTGTGCAAGTGTGTGCGAGTGTGTGTGCGAGTGCGTACAAGTGTGTGCGAGTGTGCATGAGTGTGTGCGTGTGAGTGTGTGTGAGTGTGTGCGTGCGAGTGTGTGCGAGTGTGCTCGAGTGAGTCGGTGCGAGTGTGTGCGAGTGTGTATGAGTGAGTGTGTGTGAGTGTGTGCGTGTGTGCAAGTTTGTGTGCGTGTGAGTGTGTGCGAGTGTGTGTGAGTGTGTGTGTGAGTGCGTGCGTGCGAGTGTGTGTGAGTGTGTGTGATTGTGTGTGTGAGTGTGTAGGACTGTATGTGCGAGTGTGTATGAGTGTGTGTGTGAGTGTGTGCATGTGTGTGCTAGTGTGTGCGAGTGTGTGCAAGTGTGTGCGAGTGAGTGTGTGCGAGTGTGTGTGCGAGTGTGTGTGCGAGTGTGTGCGTGCGAGTGTGTGCGGGTGTGTGCGTGTGAGTGAGTGCGAGTGTGTGCAAATGTGTGTGAGTGTGTGCGAGTGTGTGTGAGTGTGTGCGAGTGTGCGTGTGTGAGTGAGTGTGTGTGAGTCTGTGCGAGTGTGTGCTTGCGAGTGTTTGCTAGTGTGCGCGAGTGTGTGAGTGTGTGCGAGTGTGCGCGAGTGTGCGTGTGAGTAAGTGAGTGTGTGTGAGTGTGTGCGAGTGCTTGCGAGTGTGTGTGTGAGTGTGTGCGACTGTGTGTGCGAGTGTGTGCGTGTGTGTGCGAGTGTGTATGAGTGTATGTGTGAGTGTGTGTGCGAGTGTGTGCGAGTGTGTGCGAGTGTGTGCGAGTGTGTGTTCGAGTGTGTGTGTTCAAGTGTGTGCGAGTGTGTGTGCGAGTGGGTACAAGCGTGTGCGAGCGTGCATGAGTGTGTGCGTGTGAGTGTGTGCGTGCGAGTGTGTGCGAGTGTGCTCGAGTGAGTGGGTGCGAGTGTGTATGAGTGAGTGTGTGCGTGTGTGCGAGTTTGTGTGCGAGTGAGTGTGTGCGAATGTGTGTGAGTGTGTGCGAGTGTGTGAGTGTGTGTGCGAGTGTGTGCATGCGAGTGTGTGCGTGCGAGTGTGTGCAAGTGTGAGTGAGTGTGTGTGAGTGTGTGTGCGAGTGTGTGTGTGAGAGTGTGCGAGTGTGTGCGAGTGTGTGCAAATGTGCCCGAGTGTGTGCGAGTGTGCACGAGTGAGTGGGTGCAAGTGTGTGCGAGTGTGTATGAGTGAGTGTGTGTGAGTGTGTGCGTGTGTGCGAGTTTGTGTGCGAATGTGTGCGAGTGTGTGCGAGTGTGTCTGTGCCAGTGTGTGTGCGAGTGTGTGCGTGCGAGTGTGTGCGTGCGAGTGTGTGCGTGCGAGTGTGTGCGTGCGAGTGTGTGCGAGTGTGTGTGAGTGCGTGCGAGTGTGTGTGCG
This sequence comes from Phyllobates terribilis, assembly GCF_046119375.1. NCBI lineage: Eukaryota > Metazoa > Chordata > Amphibia > Anura > Dendrobatidae > Phyllobates > Phyllobates terribilis. The sequence goes on from NW_027362813.1 coordinate 7,784,419, forward strand.
AGTGTGTGTGCGAAAGTGTGCGAGTGTGTGCATATGTGCCCGAGTGTGCACGAGTGAGTGTGTGCGAGTGTGTGCAAGTGTGTGTGAGTGTGTGCATGTGAGTGTGTGCGAGCGTGTGTGCGAGTTTGTGTGCGAGAGTGTGCGAATGTGTGCGAGTGTGTGCAAATGTGCCCGAGTGTGCGCGAGTGTGCACGAGTGAGTGGGTGCGAGTGTGTGCGAGTGTGTGTGAGTGTGTGCATGTGAGTTTGTGCGAACGTGTGCGAGTGTGTGTGCGAGTGTGTGTGCATGTGTGTGTGCGAGTGTGTGCGAGTGTGTATGAGTGTGTGTGCGAGTGTGTGCAAGTGTGTGTGAGTGTGCGAGTGTGTGTGTGCAAGTATGTGTAAGTGTGTGCGATTGTGCATGAGTGTGTGTGAGTGTGTGTGCGAGTGTGTGTGTGCGAGTGTGTTCAATTGTGTGTGAGTGTGAGTGAGTGTGTACGAGTGTGTGCGAGTGTGTTCCAGTGTGTGTGCGAGTGTGTGTGCGAGTGTGTGCGAGTGTGTGCGATTGTGTGTGTGAGTGTGTAGGATTGTATGTGCGAGTTTGTATGAGTGTGTGTGAAAGTGTGTGCGAGTGTGTGTGAGTGTGTGCAAGTGTGTGCGAGTGAGTGTGTGCGAGTGTGTGCGTGCGAGTGTGTGAGAGTGTGTGCGTGTGAGTGTGTGCGAGTGTGTGCGAGTGTGTGCGACTGTGTGCGACTGTGTGCGAGTGTGTGAGTGCCAGTGTGACCGAATGTGTGCGAGTGTGTGCGTGCGAGTGTGCGCGAGTGTGCACAAGTGTGTGCATGTAAGTGTGTGCGTGCGAGTGTGTGCGAGTGTGCTCGAGTGAATGGGTGAGAGTGTGTGGGAGTAAGTGTGTGTGAGTGTGTATGAGTGAGTGTGTGTGAGTGTGTGTGTGCGAGTTTGTGTGCGAGTGAGTGTGTGCGAATGTGTGCGAGTGTGTGTGAGTGTGTGTGCGAGTCTGTGCGTGCGAGTGTATGCGTGCGAATGTGTGTGAGTGTGTGCAAGTGTGAGTGAGTGTGTGCGAGTGTGTGCGAGTGTGTGCAAATGTGCCCGAGTGTGCAAGAGTGAGTGTGTGCGAGTGTGTATGAGTGAGTGTGTGTGAGTGTGTGCGTGTGTGCGAGTGAGTGTGTGCGAATGTGTGCGAGTGTATCTGTGCGATTGTATGTGCGAGAGTGTGCGTGCGAGTGTGTGCGTGCGAGTGTGTGCGAGTGTATGTGAGTGTGTGTGAGTGTGTGTGCGAGTGTGTGTGCGAGAGTGTGCGCGTGTGTGCAAATGTACGCGAGTGTGCACGAGTGAGTGGGTGCGAGTATGCGCGAGTGTGTGTGAGTGTGTGCATGTGAGTGTGTGCGAGTGTGTTTGTGAGTGTGTGTGCATGTGTGTGTGTGTGCGAGTGTGTGCGAGTGTGTATGAGTGTGTGTGCGAGTTTGTGCAAGTGTGTGTGAGTGTGTGCGAGTGTGTGTGTGCAAGTGTGAGCGAGTGTGTGCGAGTGTGTGTGAGTGTGTGTGCGAGTGTGTGTGCGAGTGTGTTCAATTGTGTGCGAGTGTGTGTGTGAGTGTGTGTGTGCGCGAGTGTGTGCGAGTGTGTGCAAGTGTGTGCAAGTGTGTGCGCGAGTGTGTGCGGGCGAGTGTGTGCGGGTGTGTGCGTGTGAGTGAGTGCGAGTGTGTGCAAATGTGTGTGAGCGTGTGCGAGTGTGTGTGAGTGTGTGTGAGTATGCGCGTGTGAGTGAGTGTGTGTGTGAGTCTGTGCGAGTGTGTGCTTGCGAGTGTTTGCTAGTGTGCGCGAGTGTGTGAGTGTGTGCGAGTTTGCACAAGTGTGTGCGTGTGAGAAAGTGACTGTGTGTGTGAATGTGTGCGAGTGCTTGCGAGTGTGTGTGTGAGTGTGTGCGACTGTGTGTGTGAGTGTGTGCGAGTGTGTGCAAGTGTGTGCGAGTGTGTGTGCGAGTGTTTGTGGGCGAGTGTGTGCGGGTGTGTGCGTGTGAGTGAGTGCGAGTGTGTTTAAATGTGTGTGAGCGTGTGCGAGTGTGTGCGAGTGTGTGTGAGTGTGTACGAGTATGCGCGTGTGAGTGAGTGTGTGTGTGAGTCTGTGCGAGTGTGTGCTTGCGAGTGTTTGCTAGTGTGCGCGAGTGTGTGAGTGTGTGCGAGTGTGCACGAGTGTGTGCGTGTGAGTAAGTGAGTGTGTGTGTGAGTGTGTGCGAGTGCTTGCGAGTGTGTGTGTGAGTGTGTGCGACTGTGTGTGAGTGTGTGCGCGTGTGTGCGAGTGTGTATGAGTGTATGTGCGAGTGTTTGTGCGAGTGTGTGTTCGAGTGTGTGTGTTCGAGTGTGTGCAAGTGTGTGCGAGTGTGTGTGCGAGTGCGTACAAGTGTGTGCGAGTGTGCATGAGTGTGTGCGTGTGAGTGTGTGTGAGTGTGTGCGTGCGAGTGTGTGCGAGTGTGCTCGAGTGAGTCGGTGCGAGTGTGTGCGAGTGTGTATGAGTGAGTGTGTGTGAGTGTGTGCGTGTGTGCAAGTTTGTGTGCGTGTGAGTGTGTGCGAGTGTGTGTGAGTGTGTGTGTGAGTGCGTGCGTGCGAGTGTGTGTGAGTGTGTGTGATTGTGTTTGTGAGTGTGTAGGACTGTATGTGCGAGTGTGTATGAGTGTGTGTGTGAGTGTGTGCAAGTGTGTGCTAGTGTGTGCGAGTGTGTGCAAGTGTGTGCGAGTGAGTGTGTGCGAGTGTGTGTGCGAGTGTGTGCGTGCGAGTGTGTGCGGGTGTGTGCGTGTGAGTGAGTGCGAGTGTGTGCAAATGTGTGTGAGTGTGTGCGAGTGTGTGTGAGTGTGTGCGAGTGTGCATGTGTGAGTGAGTGTGTGTGTGAGTCTGTGCGAGTGTGTGCTTGCGAGTGTTTGCTAGTGTGCGCGAGTGTGCGTGTGAGTAAATGAGTGTGTGTGAGTGTGTGCGAGTGCTTGCGAGTGTGTGTGTGAGTGTGTGCGACTGTGTGTGCGAGTGTGTGCGTGTGTGTGCGAGTGTGTATGAGTGTATGTGTGTGTGCGAGTGTGTGCGAGTGTGTGTGCGAGTGTGTGCGAGTGTGTGCGAGTGTGTGTTCGAGAGTGTGTGTTCAAGTGTGTGCGAGTGTGTGTGCGAGTGGGTACAAGTGTGTGCGAGCGTGCATGAGTGTGAGCGTGTGAGTGTGTGCGAGTGTGTGCGTGCGAGTGTGTGCGAGTGTGCTCGAGTGAGTGGGTGCGAGTGTGTATGAGTGAGTGCGTGCGTGTGTGCGAGTTTGTGTGCGTGTGAGTGTGTGCGAATGTGTGTGAGTGTGTGCAAGTGTGAGTGAGTGTGTGCGAGTGTGTGTGCGAGAGTGTGCGAGTGTGTGCGAGTGTGTGCAAATGTGCCCGAGTGTGTGCGAGTGTGCACGAGTGAGTGGGTGCAAGTGTGTGCGAGTGTGTATGAGTGAGTGTGTGTGCGTGTGTGCGTGTGTGCGAGTTTGTGTGCGAATGTGTGCGAGTGTGTGCGAGTGTGTCTGTGCCAGTGTGTGTGCGAGTGTGTGCGTGCGAGTGTGTGCGTGCGAGTGTGTGCGTGCGAGTGTGTGCGAGTGTGTGTGAGTGTGTGCGAGTGTGTGTGCGAGTGTGTGTGCGAAAGTGTGCGAGTGTGTGCATATGTGCCCGAGTGTGCACGAGTGAGTGTGTGCGAGTGTGTGCGAGTGTGTGTGAGTGTGTGCATGTGAGTGTGTGCGAGCGTGTGTGCGAGTGTGTGTGCGAGAGTGTGCGAATGTGTGCGAGTGTGTGCAAATGTGCCCGAGTGTGCGAGAGTGTGCACGAGTGAGTGGGTGCGAGTGTGTGCGAGTGTGTCTGTGCCAGTGTGTGTGCGAGTGTGTGCGTGCGAGTGTGTGCGTGCGAGTGTGTGCGTGCGAGTGTGTGCGAGTGTGTGTGAGTGTGTGCGAGTGTGTGTGCGAGTGTGTGTGCGAAAGTGTGCGAGTGTGTGCATATGTGCCCGAGTGTGCACGAGTGAGTGTGTGCGAGTGTGTGCGAGTGTGTGTGAGTGTGTGCATGTGAGTGTGTGCGAGCGTGTGTGCGAGTGTGTGTGCGAGAGTGTGCGAATGTGTGCGAGTGTGTGCAAATGTGCCCGAGTGTGCGAGAGTGTGCACGAGTGAGTGGGTGCGAGTGTGTGCGAGTGTGTGTGAGTGTGTGCATGTGAGTTTGTGCGAACGTGTGCGAGTGTGTGTGCGAGTGTGTGTGCATGTGCGTGTGCGAGTGTGTGCGAGTGTGTATGAGTGTGTGTGCGAGTGTGTGCAAGTGTGTGTGAGTGTGTGCGAGTGTGTGTGTGCAAGTATGTGTAAGTGTGTGCGATTGTGCATAAGTGTGTGCGAGTGTGTGTGAGTGTGTGTGCGAGTGTGTTTGTGCGAGTGTGTTCAATTGTGTGTGAGTGTGAGTGAGTGTGTACGAGTGTGTGCGAGTGTGTTCCAGTGTGTGTGCGAGTGTGTGTGCGAGTGTGTGTGCGAGTGTGTGCGAGTGTGTGTGTGTGTGAGTGTGTAGGACTGTATGTGTGAGTTTGTATGAGTGTGTGTGAAAGTGTGTGTGAGTGTGTGTGAGTGTGTGCAAGTGTGTGCGAGTGAGTGTGTGCGAGTGTGTGCGTGCGAGTGTGTGAGAGTGTGTGCGTGTGAGTGTGTGCGAGTGTGTGCGAGTGTGTGCGACTGTGTGCGACTGTGTGCGAGTGAGTGCCAGTGTGACCGAATGTGTGCGAGTGTGTGCGTGCGAGTGTGCGCGAGTGTGCACAAGTGTGTGCATGTAAGTGTGTGCGTGCGAGTGTGTGCGAGTGTGCTCGAGTGAATGGGTGAGAGTGTGTGGGAGTAAGTGTGTGTGAGTGTGTATGAGTGAGTGTGTGTGAGTGTGTGTGTGTGAGTTTGTGTGCGAGTGAGTGTGTGCGAGGTTGTGTGCGAGTGTGTGTGCGAGTGTGTGCGTGCGAGTGTGTGTGTTCGAGTGTGTGCGCGTGAGTGTGTGTGAGTGTGTGAGTGCAAATGTGTGTGCGTGTGAGTGTGTGCGAGTGTGTATGAGTGTTTGTGCGAGTGTGTGCCAGTGTGTGCGAGTGTGTGCGAGTGTGTGCGAGAGTGTGCGAGTGTGTGCGAGTGTGTGTGTGAGTGTGTGTGCAATTGTGTATGAGTGTGTGCTAGTGTGTGTGAGTTTGTGCAAGTGTGTGCGTGTGTTCATGCGAGTGCGTGCGAGTGAGTGCGGGTGTGTGCGAGTGTGTGTATGCGAGTGTGTGTGTGATTGTGTATGAGTGTGTGTGAGTTTGTGCGAGTGTGTGCGTGTGTGTGCGTGTGTGTGCGAGTGCGTGCAAATGTGTGCGAGAGTGTGCGAGTGTGGGCGTGCAAGTGTGTGCTAGTGTGCGCGAGTGTGTGAGTGTGTGCGAGTGTGCGTGAGTAAGTGTGTGTGTAAGTGCGTGCGAGTGTTTCCGAGTGTGTGTCAGTGTGTAGGACTTTGTGTGCAAGTGTGTGCGAGTGTGTGTGCGAGTGTGTGAGTACGAGTGTGTTCGAGTGTGTGCAATTGTGTGCGAGTGCGTATGAATGAGTGTGTGCGAGTGTGTGTTTGCGAGTGTGTGTGCGAGTGTGTGTGAGTGTGTATGATTGTATGTGCGAGTGTGTGCGCGAGTGTGTGTTTTATAGTGTGTGCAATTGTGTGCGTGTGAGTGTGTGCATGAGTGTGTGCATGCGAGTGTGCTCGAGTGAGTGGGTGCGTGTAAGTTTGTGCGTGCGAGTGTGTGCATGCGAGTGTGCTCGAGTGAGTGTGTGCGAGTGTGTGTGAGTGTGTATGAGTGAGTGTGTGTGAGTGTGTGCGTGTGTGCGAGTTTGTGTGCGAGTGAGTGTGTGCGAATGTGTGTGAGTGTGTGCGAGTGTGTGTGAGTGTGTGTGCGAGTGTGTGCGTTTGAGTGTGTGCAAGTGTGAGTGAGTGTGTGCGAGTGTGTGTGCGAGTGTGTGCGAGTGTGTGCAAATGTGCCCGAGTGTGCGCGAGTGTGCACGAGTAAGTGTGTGCGAGTGTGTGCGAGTGTGTATGAGTGAGTGTGTGTGTGCGTGTGTGCGAGTTTGTGTGCGAGTGAGTGTGTGCGAATGTGTGCGAGTGTCTTTGTGAGTGTGTGTGTGAGTGTGTGCATGCGAGTGTGTGCGAGTGTGCTCGAGTGACTGGGTGTGAGTGTGCGCGAGTGTGTGCGTGCGAGTGTGTGCGAGTGTGCTCGAGTGACTGGGTGTGAGTGTGCACGAGTGTGTGCGTGCGAGTGTGTGCGAGTGTGCTCGAGTGACTGGGTGTGAGTGTGTGCGAGTGTGTGTGAGTGTGTGCGAGTGTGTATGAGCGAGTGTGTGTGCGTGTGTGCGTGTGTGCGAGTTTGTGCGCGAGTGAGTGTGTGCGAATGTGTGCGAGTGTATTTGTGAGTGTGTGTGTGAGTGTGTGCGTGTGAGTGCGTGCGAGTGTGTGTGAGTGTGTGTGAGTGTGTGCGAGTGTGTGTGCGAGTGTGTGCGAGTGTGCACGAGTGAGTGTGTGCGAGTGTGTGCAAGTGTGTGTGAGTGTGTGTGAGTGTGTGTGTGCGAGTGTGTGCGAGTGTGTGTATGAGTGTGTGTGTTCGATTGTGTATAAGTGTGTGCGAGTGTGTGTGTGTGAGTGTTTGTGCAAGTGTGTGTGTGCGAGTGTGTTCGATTGTGTGCGAGTGTGTGTGTGAGTGTGAGTGAGTGCGTATGAGGGTGTGCGAGTGGGTGCGAGTGTGTGCGAGTGTGTGCGATTGTGTGTGTGAGTGTGTAGGACTGTATGTGCGAGTGTGTGCGAGTGTGTGCGAGTGTGTATGAGTGTGTGTGTGTGAGTGTGTGTGAGTGTGTGTGCGAGTGTGTGCATGCGAGTGTGTGCGTGCGAGTGTGTGCGTGCGAGTGTGTGCGACTGTGTGCGATTGTGTGCGAGTGTGTGCGAGTGTTTGAGTGCGAGTGTGTGCGAATGTGTGCGAGTGTGTGCGTGCGAGTGTGCACGAGTGTGCATGAGTGCGTGTAAGTGTGTGCGTGCGAGTGTGTGCGAGTGTGCTCGAGTGAATTGGTGCGAGTGTGTGCGAGTGAGTGTGTGTGAGTGTGTGTGAGTGAGTGTGTGTGAGTGTGTGCGTGTGTGCGAGTTTGTGTGCGAGTGTATGCGAGTGAGTGTGTGCGAGTGTGTGTGAGTGTGTGCGAATGTGTGTGCGAGTCTGTGCGAGTCTGTGTGTGTGAGTGTGTGCAAGTTGCGTGCAAGCGTGTGAGTGCGAGTGTGTGCATATGAGTGTGTGCAAGTGAGTGCGAGTGTGTGCAAATGTGTGCGAGTTTGTGCGTGTGAGTGTGCGCGAGTGTGTGCGTGCGAGTGTGTGCGAGTGTGCTTGAGTGACTGGGTGTGAGTGTGTGCGAGTGTGTGTGAGTGTGTGCGAGTGAGTATGTGTGGGTGTGTATGAGTGAGTGTGTGTGAGTGTGTGCGAGTTTGTGTGCGAGTGTGTGCGAGTGAGTGTGAGTTTGTGCGAGTGTGTGCGTGCGAGTGTGTGCGAGTGTGTGTGTGTGAGTGTGTGTGCAATTGTGTATGAGTGTGTGCGAGTGTGTGTGAGTTTGTGCGAGTGTGTGCGTGTGTGGGTGCGAGTGCGTGCGAGTGAGTGCGAGTGCGTGCAAATGTGTGCGAGAGTGTGCGAGAGTGTGCAAGTGTGGGCGTGCGAGTGTGTGCTAGTGTGCGCGAGTGTGTGAGTGTGTGCGAGTGTGAGTGAGTAAGTGTGTGTGTTAATGTGTGCGAGTATTTCCAAGTGTGTGTTTGAGTGTGTAGGACTGTGTGTGCAAGTGTTTGCGAGTGTGTGTGAGTGTGTGCGAGTGTGTGTGCGAGTGTGTGCGAGAGTGTGCGAGTGTTTGCTAGTGTGTGCAAATGTGCCTGAGTGTGCACGAGTGAGTGAGTGTGAGTGTGTGTGAGTGTGTGCGTGTGAGTGTGTGCGAGCGTGTGCGAGCATGTGTGAGTGTGTGTGCGAGTGTGTGTGCACGAGTGTGTGCAAGTGTGTGTGAGTGTGTGCGAGTGTGTGTGTGAGTGTGTGTGAGTGAGTCTGTGAGTGTGTGTGAGTGTGTGCGAGTGTGTGTACGAGTGTGTGTGTGCGATTGTGTATAAGTGTGTGCGAGTGTGTGTGAGTGTGTGTGCGAGTGTGTGTGTGCGAGTGTGTTCAATTGTGTGTGAGTGTGAGTGAGTGTGTACGAGTGTGTGCGAGTGTGTGCCAGTGTGTGTGCGAGTGTGTGTGCGAGTGTGTGCGATTGTGTGTGTGAGTGTGTAGGACTGTATGTGCGAGTTTGTATGAGTGTGTGTGAAAGTGTGTGCGAGTGTGTGTGAGTGTGTGCAAGTGTGTGCGAGTGAGTGTGTGCGAGTGTGTGCGTGCGAGTGTGTGAGAGTGTGTGCGTGTGAGTGTGTGCGAGTGTGTGCGAGTGTGTGCGACTGTGTGCGACTGTGTGCGAGTGTGTGAGTGCCAGTGTGACCGAATGTGTGCGAGTGTGTGCGTGCGAGTGTGTGCGAGTGTGCACGAGTGTGTGCATGTAAGTGTGTGCGTGCGAGTGTGTGCGAGTGTGCTCGAGTGAATGGGTGAGAGTGTGTGGGAGTAAGTGTGTGTGAGTGTGTATGACTGAGTGTGTGTGAGTGTGTGTGTGCGAGTTTGTGTGTGAGTGAGTGTGTGCGAGTGTGTGCGAGTTTGTTTGCGAGTGTGTGTGCGAGTGTGTGCGTGCGAGTGTGTGTGTTCGAGTGTGTGCGCCCGAGTGTGTGCGAGTGTGTGAGTGCAAATGTGTGTGCGTGTGAGTGTGTGCGAGTGTGTATGAGTGTTTGTGCGAGTGTGTGCCAGTGTGTGCGAGTGTGTGCGAGTGTGTGCGAGAGTGTGCGAGTGTGTGTGTGTGAGTGTGTGTGCAATTGTGTATGAGTGTGTGCTAGTGTGTGTGAGTTTGTGCAAGTGTGTGCGTGTGTTCATGCGAGTGCGTGCGAGTGAGTGCAGGTGTGTGCGAGTGTGTGTATGCGAGTGTGTGTGCGATTGTGTATGAGTGTGTGTGAGTTTGTGCGAGTGTGTGCGTGTGTGTGCGTGTGTGTGCGAGTGCATGCAAATGTGTGCGAGTGTGGGCGTGCGAGTGTGTGCTAGTGTGCGCGAGTGCGTGAGTGTGTGCGAGTGTGCGTGAGTAAGTGTGTGTGTAAGTGCGTGCGAGTGTTTCCGAGTCTGTGTGTGAGTGTGTAGGACTTTGTGTGCAAGTGTGTGCGAGTGTGTGTGCGAGTGTGTGAGTACGAGTGTGTTCGAGTGTGTGCAATTGTGTGCGAGTGCGTATGAGTGAGTGTGTGCGAGTGTGTGTTTGCGAGTGTGTGTACGAGTGTGTGCGAGTGTGTGTGAGTGTGTATGAGTGTATGTGCGAGTGTGTGCGCGAGTGTGTGTTTTAGAGTGTGTGCAATTGTGTGCGTGTGAGTGTGTGCATGAGTGTGTGCATGCGAGTGTGCTCGAGTGAGTGGGTGCGTGTAAGTTTGTGCGTGCGAGTGTGTGCATGCGAGTGTGCTCGAGTGAGTGTGTGCGAGTGTGTGCGAGTGTGTATGAGTGAGTGTGTGTGAGTGTGTGCGTGTGTGCGAGTTTGTGTGCGAGTGAGTGTGTGCGAATGTGTGTGAGTGTGTGCGAGTGTTTGTGAGTGTGTGTGCGAGTGTGTGCGTTTGAGTGTGTGCAAGTGTGAGTGAGTGTGTGCGAGTGTGTGTGCGAGTGTGTGTGCGAGAGTGTGCGAGTGTGTGCGAGTGTGTGCAAATGTGCCCGAGTGTGCGCGAGTGTGCACGAGTGTGTGCGAGTGTGTGCGAGTGTGTATGAGCGAGTGTGTGTGTGCGTGTGTGCGAGTTTGTGTGCGAGTGAGTGTGTGCGAATGTGTGCGAGTGTGTTTGTGAGTGTGTGTGTGAGTGTGTGCATGCGAGTGTGTGCGAGTGTGCTCGAGTGACTGGGTGTGAGTGTGCGCGAGTGTGTGCGTGCGAGTGTGTGCGAGTGTGCTCGAGTGACTGGGTGTGAGTGTGTGCGAGTGTGTGTGAGTGTGTGCGAGTGTGTATGAGCGAGTGTGTGTGAGTGTGTGCGTGTGTGCGAGTTTGTGTGCGAGTGAGTGTGTGCGAATGTGTGTGAGTGTATTTGTGAGTGTGTGTGTGAGTGTGTGCGTGCGAGTGCGTGCGAGTGTGTGCAAGTGTGTGTGAGTGTGTGCGAGTGTGTGTGCGAGTGTGTGCGAGTGTGCACGAGTGAGTGTGTGCAAGTGTGTGTAAGTGTGTGCGAGTGTGTGCGAGTGTGTGTGTGCGAGTGTGTGTATGAGTGTGTGTGTTCGATTGTGTATAAGTGTGTGCGAGTGTGTGTGTGTGAGTGTGTGTGCAAGTGTGTGTGTGCGAGTGTGTTCGATTGTGTGCGAGTGTGTGTGTGAGTGTGAGTGAGTGCGTATGAGTGTGTGCGAGTGTGTGCGAGTGTGTGCGAGTGTGTGCGATTGTGTGTGTGAGTGTGTAGAACTGTATGTGCGAGTGTGTGCGAGTGTGTGCGAGTGTGTATGAGTGTGTGTGTGAGTGTGTGTGTGAGTGTGTGTGCAAGTGTGTGCATGCGAGTGTGTGCATGCGAGTGTGTGCGTGCGAGTGTGTGCGAGTGTGTGCGATTGTGTGCGAGTGTGTGCGAGTGTTTGAGTGCGAGTGTGTGCGAGTGTTTGAGTGCGAGTGTGTGCGAATGTGTGCGAGTGTGTGCGTGCGAGTGTGCACGAGTGTGCATGAGTGTGTGCGTGTAAGTGTGTGCGAGTGTGCTCGAGTGAATGGGTGCGAGTGTGTGCGAGTGAGTGTGTGTGAGTGTGTGTGAGTGTGTGTGAGTGTGTGTGAGTGAGTGTGTGCGTGTGTGCGAGTTTGTGTGCGAGTGTATGCGAGTGAGTGTGTGCGAGTGTGTGTGAGTGTGTGCGAATGTGTGTGCGAGTGTGTGCGAGTCTGTGTGTGTGAGTGTGTGCAAGTTGCGTGCAAGCGAGTGAGTGCGAGTGTGTGCATATGAGTGTGTGCAAGTGAGTGCGAGTGTGTGCAAATGTGTGCGAGTTTGTGCGTGTGAGTGTGCGCGAGTGTGTGCGTGCGAGTGTGTGCGAGTGTGCTCGAGTGACTGGGTGTGAGTGTGTGCGAGTGTGTGTGAGTGTGTGTGAGTGAGTATGTGTGAGTGTGTATGAGTGAGTGTGTGTGAGTGTGTGCGAGTTTGTGTGCGAGTGTGTGCGAGTGAGTGTGTGCGAATGTGTGCGAGTGTGTGCGTGTGAGTGAGTGCGAGTGTGTGCAAATGTGTGCGAGTGTGTGTGTGAGCGTGTGTGTCCGATTGTGTATGGTGTGTGCGAGTGTGTGTGTGAGTGTGTGCGAGTGTGTGCGTGTGAGTGCGTGCGAGTGAGTGCGAGTGTGTGCGAGAGTGTGCAAGTGTGGGCGTGCGAGTGTATGCGAGTGTGTGTGAGTGTGTGAGAGTATGCGCGAGGGTCTGCGTTTGAGTGAGTGTGTGTGTGAGTGTGAGTGTGTGCTTGCGAGTGTGTTTTAGTGTGCGTGAGTGTGTGCGAGTGTGAGTGAGTGTGTGCGTGTGAGTGAGTGTGTGTGTGAGTGTGTGCGAGTGTTTGCATGTGTGTGTGTGTAGGACTGTGTGTGCGAGTGTGTGTGCGAATGTGTATGAGTGTATGTGCGAGTGTGTGTGCGAGTGTGTGTGCGAGTGTGTGTGCGAGTGTGTGTAGGAGTGTGTGCGAGTGTGTGCGAGTGTGTGCGATTGTGTGTGTGAGTGTGTAGGACTCTATGTGCGAGTGTGTGCGAGTCTGTTTGAGTGTGTGTGTGCGAGTGTGTGTGAGTGTGTGTGAGTGTGTGCAAGTGTGTGTGCGAGTGTGTGTGTGCGATTGTGTTCGATTGTGTGCGAGTGTGTGCGAGTGAGTGTGTGCGAGTGTGTGCGAGTGTGTGCGAGTGTGTGTACGAGTGTGTGTGTGCGATTGTGTATAAGTGTGTGCGAGTGTGTGAGTGTGTTTGAGTGTGTGTGCGAGTGTTTGCGTGCGAGTGTGTGCAACTGTGTGCGAGTGTGTGAGTGTGTGCAAGTGTGTGCGAGTGTGTGTCTGCGAGTGTGTGTGCGAGAGTGTGCAAGTGTGTGCGAGTGTGTGCAAATGTACCCGAGTGTGCGCAAGTGTGCACGAGTGAGTAGGTGCAAGTGTGTGCGAGTGTGTATGAGTGAGTGTGTGAGTGTGTGCGAATTTGTGTGCGAGTGAGTGTGTGCGAATGTGTGCGAGTGTGTGCGAGTGTGTCTGTGCGAGTGTGTGTGCGAGTGTGTGCGTGCGAGTGTGTGCATGCGAGTGTGTGCGTGCGAGTGTGTGCGAGTGTGTGTGAGTGTGTGCGAGAGTGTGTGCGAGTGTGTGTGCGAGAGTGTGCGAGTGTGTGCGAGTGTGTGCGAGTGTGTGCAAATATGCCCGAGTGTGCACGAGTGAGTGGGTGCGAGTGTGTGCGAGTGTGTGTGAGTGTGTGCATGTGAGTGTGTGTGAGTGTGTGCGACTGTGTGAGAGTGTGTGCGAGTGTGTGAGTGTGTGCAAATGAGTGCGAGTGTGTGCGTGCGAGTGTGCACGAGTATGTGCGTGTAAGTGTGTGCGTGCGAGTGTGTGCGAGTGTGCTCGAGTGAATGGGTGCGAGTGTGTGCGAGTGTGTGTGAGTATGTGCAAGTGAGTGTGTGTGAGTGTGTATGAGTGAGTGTGTGTGAGTGTGTGCGAGTTTGTGTGCAAGTGAGTGTGTGCGAGTGTGTGTGAGTGTGTGTGCGAGAGTGTGTGTGCGAATGTGTGTGCGATTGTGTATGAGTGTATGTGCGAATGTGTGCAAGTGTGTGAGAGTGTGTGCGAGTGTGTGTGTGCGAGTGTGTGCAAGTGTGTGCGAGAGTGTGCGAGTGTGTGCGAGTGTGTGTGCAATTGTGTATGAGTGTGTGCGAGTGTGTGTGAGTTTGTGCGAGTGTGTGCGTGCGAGTGTGTGTGAGTGTGTGTGTGTGAGTGTGTGTGCAATTGTGTATGAGTGTGTGCGAGTGTGTGTGAGTTTGTGCGAGTGTGTGCGTGTGTGGGTGCGAGTGCGTGCGAGTGAGTGCGAGTGCGTGCAAATGTGTGCGAGAGTGTGCGAGAGTGTGCAAGTGTGGGCGTGCGAGTGTGTGCTAGTGTGTGAAAGTGTGTGAGTGTGTGCGAGTGTGAGTGAGTAAGTGTGTGTGTTAATGTGTGCGAGTATTTCCAAGTGTGTGTTTGAGTGTGTAGGACTGTGTGTGCAAGTGTTTGCGAGTGTGTGTGAGTGTGTGCGAGTGTGTGTGCGAGTGTGTGCGAGTGTGTGTGCGAGAGTGTGCGAGTGTTTGCTAGTGTGTGCAAATGTGCCTGAGTGTGCACGAGTGAGTGAGTGTGAGTGTGTGTGAGTGTGTGCGTGTGAGTGTGTGCGAGCGTGTGCGAGCATGTGTGAGTGTGTGTGCGAGTGTGTGTGCACGAGTGTGTGCAAGTGTGTGTGAGTGTGTGCGAGTGTGTGTGTGAGTGTGTGTGAGTGAGTCTGTGAGTGTGTGTGAGTGTGTGCGAGTGTGTGTACGAGTGTGTGTGTGCGATTGTGTATAAGTGTGTGCGAGTGTGTGTGTGAGTGTGTGCGAGTGTGTGCGTGTGAGTGCGCGTGTGTGCGAGTGTATTTGAGTGTATGTGCGAGTGTGTGTGCGAGTGTGTGCGAGTGTGTGTGCGCGTGTGTTTGAGTGTGTGCAAGTGTGTGCGAGTGTGTGTGCGAGTGCGTATGAGTGTGTGCGAGTGTGTGTGCGTGTGTGCGCGAGTGTGTGTGATTGTGTGCGAGTGTGTGTGAGCTTGTAGGACTGTATGTGCGAGTGTTTGCGAGTGTTTGCGAGTGTGTGTGAGTGTGTGCGAGTGTGTGTGCGAGTGTGTGTGAGTCTGTGTGCGAGAGTGTGTGAGTGTGTGCGAGTGTGTGCAAATGTGCTCGAGTGTGCACGAGTGAGTGGGTGCGAGTGTGTGTGAGTGTGTGCGTGTGAGTGTGTGCGAGCGTGTGCTAGCATGTGTGAGTGTGTGTGCGAGTGTGTGTGCATGAGTGTGTGCAAGTGTGTGTGAGTGTGTGCGAGTGTGTGTGTGAGTGTGTGTGAGTGAGTCTGTGAGTGTGTGTGAGTGTGTGCGAGTGTGTGTACGAGTGTGTGTGTGCGATTGTGTATAAGTGTGTGCGAGTGTGTGTGTGAGTGTGTGTGCGAGTGTGTGTGCGAGTGTGTATGTGCGAGTGTGCTCGATTGTGTGTGAGTGTGTGTGAGTGTGTACGAGTGTGTGCGAGTGTGTGCGAGTGTGTGTGAGTGTGTGCATGTGTGTGCGAGTGTGTACGAGTGTGTATGAGTGTGTGTGCGTGTGTGCAAGTGTGTGTGAGTGCGTGCGAGTGTGTGTGTGAGTGTGTGGGAGTGTGTGCGAGTGAGTTTGAGTGAGTGTGTGCGAGTGTGTGCGAGTGTGTGTGTGCGATGGTGTATGAGTGAGTGTGTGCGAGTGAGTGCGAGTGTGTGTGAAAGTGGGTGCGAGTGTGTGAGTGTGTGCGAGTGTGTGTGAGTGTGTGCCGATGTGTGTGAGTGTGTGCGAGTGTGCGCGTGTGAGTGAATGTTTGTGTGAGTCTGTGCGAGTGTGTGCTTGCGAGTGTTTGCTAGTGTGCGCGAGTGTGTGAGTGTGTGCGAGTGTGCACGAGTGTGTGCGTGTGAGTTAGTGAGTGTGTTTGTGAGTGTGTGCGAGTGTTTGCGAGTTTGTGTGTGAATGTGTGCGACTGTGTGTGCGAGTGTGTGCCCGTGTGTGCGAGTGTGTATGAGTGTATGTGCGAGTGTGTATGAGTGTATGTGCGAGTGTGTGTACGAGTGAGTGTGAGTGTTTGCATGTGTGCGATTTTGTGTGCGAGTGAGTGTGTGCGAGTGTGTATGAGTGAGTGTGAGTGTGTGCGTGTGTGCGAGTTTGTGTGCGAGTGAGTGTGTGCGATTGTGTGCGAGTGTGTGTGAGTGTGTGTGCGAGTCTGTGCGTGCGAGTGTATGCGTGCGAATGTGTGTGAGTGTGTGCAAGTGTGAGTGAGTGTGTGCGAGTGTGTGCGAGTGTGTGCAAATGTGCCCGAGTGTGCAAGAGTGAGTGTGTGTGAGTGTGTATGAGTGAGTGTGTGTGAGTGTGTGCGTGTGTGCGAGTGAGTGTGTGCGAATGTGTGCGAGTGTGTCTGTGCGATTGTATGTGCGAGAGTGTGCGTGCGAGTGTGTGCGTGCGAGTGTGTGCGAGTGTATGTGAGTGTGTGTGAGTGTGTGTGCGAGTGTGTGTGCGAGAGTGTGCGCGTGTGTGCAAATGTACGCGAGTGTGCACGAGTGAGTGGGTGCGAGTATGCGCGAGTGTGTGTGAGTGTGTGCATGTGAGTGTGTGCGAGCGTGTTTGTGAGTGTGTGTGCATGTGTGTGTGTGTGCGAGTGTGTGCGAGTGTGTATGAGTGTGTGTGCGAGTTTGTGCAAGTGTGTGTGAGTGTGTGCGAGTGTGTGTGTGCAAGTGTGTGCGAGTGTGTGCGAGTGTGTGTGAGTGTGTGTGAGTGTGTGTGCGAGTGTGTGTGCGAGTGTGTTCAATTGTGTGCGAGTGTGTGTGTGAGTGAGTGTGTGCGCGAGTGTGTGCGAGTGTGTGCGAGTGTGTGCGAGTGTGTGAAAGTGTGTGCGCGAGTGTGTGCGGGCGAGTGTGTGCGGGTGTGTGCGTGTGAGTGAGTGCGAGTGTGTGCAAATGTGTGTGAGCGTGTGCGAGTGTGTGTGAGTGTGTGCGAGTATGCGCGTGTGAGTGAGTGTGTGTGTGAGTCTGTGCGAATGTGTGCTTGCGAGTGTTTGCTAGTGTGCGCGAGTGTGTGAGTGTGTGCGAGTGTGCACGAGTGTGTGCGTGTGAGAAAGTGACTGTGTGTGTGAGTGTGTGCGAGTGCTTGCGAGTGTGTGTGTGAGTGTGTGCGACTGTGTGTGCGAGTGTGTGCGAGTGTGTGCAAGTGTGTGCGAATGTGTGTGCGAGTGTTTGTGGGCGAGTGTGTGCGGGTGTGTGCGTGTGAGTGAGTGCGAGTGTGTTTAAATGTGTGTGAGCGTGTGCGAGTGTGTGCGAGTGTGTGTGAGTGTGTGCGAGTATGCGCGTGTGAGTGAGTGTGTATGTGAGTCTGTGCGAGTGTGTGCTTGCGAGTGTTTGCTAGTGTGCGCGAGTGTGTGAGTGTGTGCGAGT
The DNA here is from genome assembly GCF_046119375.1 of Phyllobates terribilis. Lineage (NCBI taxonomy): Eukaryota > Metazoa > Chordata > Amphibia > Anura > Dendrobatidae > Phyllobates > Phyllobates terribilis. Next base: position 7,800,629 of record NW_027362813.1, read on the forward strand.
GTGCACGAGTGTGTGCGTGTGAGTAAGTGAGTGTGTGTGTGAGTGTGTGCGAGTGCTTGCGAGTGTGTGTGTGAGTGTGTGCGACTGTGTGTGCGAGTGTGTGCGCGTGTGTGCGAGTGTGTATGAGTGTATGTGCGAGTGTTTGTGCGAGTGTGTGTTCGAGTGTGTGTGTTCGAGTGTGTGCAAGTGTGTGCGAGTGTGTGTGCGATTGCGTACAAGTGTGTGCGAGTGTGCATGAGTGTGTGCGTGTGAGTGTGTGTGAGTGTGTGCGAGTGTGCTCGAGTGAGTCGGTGCGAGTGTGTGCGAGTGTGTATGAGTGAGTGTGTGTGAGTGTGTGCGTGTGTGCAAGTTTGTGTGCGTGTGAGTGTGTGCGAGTGTGTGTGAGTGTGTGTGTGAGTGCGTGCGTGCGAGTGTGTGTGAGTGTGTGTGATTGTGTGTGTGAGTGTGTAGGACTGTATGTGCGAGTGTGTATGAGTGTGTGTGTGAGTGTGTGCAAGTGTGTGCTAGTGTGTGCGAGTGTGTGCAAGTGTGTGCGTGTGAGTGAGTGCGAGTGTGTGCAAATGTGTGTGAGTGTGTGCGAGTGTGTGTGAGTGTGTGCGAGTGTGCGTGTGTGAGTGAGTGTGTGTGAGTCTGTGCGAGTGTGTGCTTGCGAGTGTTTGCTAGTGTGCGCGAGTGTGTGAGTGTGTGCGAGTGTGCGCGAGTGTGCGTGTGAGTAAGTGAGTGTGTGTGAGTGTGTGCGAGTGCTTGCGAGTGTGTGTGTGAGTGTGTGCGACTGTGTGTGCGAGTGTGTGCGTGTGTGTGCGAGTGTGTATGAGTGTATGTGTGAGTGTGTGTGCGAGTGTGTGCGAGTGTGTGCGAGTGTGTGCGAGTGTGTGTTCGAGTGTGTGTGTTCAAGTGTGTGCGAGTGTGTGTGCGAGTGGGTACAAGTGTGTGCGAGCGTGCATGAGTGTGTGCGTGTGAGTGTGTGCGTGCGAGTGTGTGCGAGTGTGCTCGAGTGAGTGGGTGCGAGTGTGTATGAGTGAGTGTGTGCGTGTGTGCGAGTTTGTGTGCGAGTGAGTGTGTGCGAATGTGTGTGAGTGTGTGCGAGTGTGTGAGTGTGTGTGTGAGTGCGTGCATGCGAGTGTGTGCGTGCGAGTGTGTGCAAGTGTGAGTGAGTGTGTGTGAGTGTGTGTGCGAGTGTGTGTGTGAGAGTGTGCGAGTGTGTGTGAGTGTGTGCAAATGTGCCCGAGTGTGTGCGAGTGTGCACGAGTGAGTGGGTGCAAGTGTGTGCGAGTGTGTATGAGTGAGTGTGTGTGAGTGTGTGCGTGTGTGCGAGTTTGTGTGCGAATGTGTGCGAGTGTGTGCGAGTGTGTCTGTGCCAGTGTGTGTGCGAGTGTGTGCGTGCAAGTGTGTGCGTGCGAGTGTGTGCGTGCGAGTGTGTGCGTGCGAGTGTGTGCGAGTGTGTGTGAGTGCGTGCAAGTGTGTGTGCGAGTGTGTGTGCGAAAGTGTGCGAGTGTGTGCATATGTGCCCGAGTGTGCACGAGTGAGTGTGTGCGAGTGTGTGCAAGTGTGTGTGAGTGTGTGCATGTGAGTGTGTGCGAGCGTGTGTGCGAGTTTGTGTGCGAGAGTGTGCGAATGTGTGCGAGTGTGTGCAAATGTGCCCGAGTGTGCGCGAGTGTGCACGAGTGAGTGGGTGCGAGTGTGTGCGAGTGTGTGTGAGTGTGTGCATGTGAGTTTGTGCGAACGTGTGCGAGTGTGTGTGCGAGTGTGTGTGCATGTGTGTGTGCGAGTGTGTGCGAGTGTGTATGAGTGTGTGTGCGAGTGTGTGCAAGTGTGTGTGAGTGTGTGCGAGTGTGTGTGTGCAAGTATGTGTAAGTGTGTGCGATTGTGCATAAGTGTGTGCGAGTGTGTGTGAGTGTGTGTGCGAGTGTGTGTGTGCGAGTGTGTTCAATTGTGTGTGAGTGTGAGTGAGTGTGTACGAGTGTGTGCGAGTGTGTTCCAGTGTATGTGCGAGTGTGTGTGCGAGTGTGTGCGAGTGTGTGCGATTGTGTGTGTGAGTGTGTAGGACTGTATGTGCGAGTTTGTATGAGTGTGTGTGAAAGTGTGTGCGAGTGTGTGTGAGTGTGTGCAAGTGTGTGCGAGTGAGTGTGTGCGAGTGTGTGCGTGCGAGTGTGTGAGAGTGTGTGCGTGTGAGTGTGTGCGAGTGTGTGCGAGTGTGTGCGAGTGTGTGCGACTGTGTGCGAGTGTGTGAGTGCCAGTGTGACCGAATGTGTGCGAGTGTGTGCGTGCGAGTGTGTGCGAGTGTGCTCGAGTGAATGGGTGAGAGTGTGTGGGAGTAAGTGTGTGTGAGTGTGTATGAGTGAGTGTGTGTGAGTGTGTGTGTGCGAGTTTGTGTGCGAGTGAGTGTGTGCGAATGTGTGCGAGTGTGTGTGAGTGTGTGTGCGAGTCTGTGCGTGCGAGTGTATGCGTGCGAATGTGTGTGAGTGTGTGCAAGTGTGAGTGAGTGTGTGCGAGTGTGTGCGAGTGTGTGCAAATGTGCCCGAGTGTGCAAGAGTGAGTGTGTGCGAGTGTGTATGAGTGAGTGTGTGTGAGTGTGTGCGTGTGTGCGAGTGAGTGTGTGCGAATGTGTGCGAGTGTGTCTGTGCGATTGTATGTGCGAGAGTGTGCGTGCGAGTGTGTGCGTGCGAGTGTGTGCGAGTGTATGTGAGTGTGTGTGAGTGTGTGTGCGAGTGTGTGTGCGAGAGTGTGCGCGTGTGTGCAAATGTACGCGAGTGTGCACGAGTGAGTGGGTGCGAGTATGCGCGAGTGTGTGTGAGTGTGTGCATGTGAGTGTGTGCGAGTGTGTTTGTGAGTGTGTGTGCATGTGTGTGTGTGTGCGAGTGTGTGCGAGTGTGTATGAGTGTGTGTGCGAGTTTGTGCAAGTGTGTGTGAGTGTGTGCGAGTGTGTGTGTGCAAGTGTGAGCGAGTGTGTGCGAGTGTGTGTGAGTGTGTGTGCGAGTGTGTGTGCGAGTGTGTTCAATTGTGTGCGAGTGTGTGTGTGAGTGTGTGTGTGCGCGAGTGTGTGCGAGTGTGTGCAAGTGTGTGCAAGTGTGTGCGCGAGTGTGTGCGGGCGAGTGTGTGCGGGTGTGTGCGTGTGAGTGAGTGCGAGTGTGTGCAAATGTGTGTGAGCGTGTGCGAGTGTGTGTGAGTGTGTGTGAGTATGCGCGTGTGAGTGAGTGTGTGTGTGAGTCTGTGCGAGTGTGTGCTTGCGAGTGTTTGCTAGTGTGCGCGAGTGTGTGAGTGTGTGCGAGTTTGCACAAGTGTGTGCGTGTGAGAAAGTGACTGTGTGTGTGAGTGTGTGCGAGTGCTTGCGAGTGTGTGTGTGAGTGTGTGCGACTGTGTGTGCGAGTGTGTGCGAGTGTGTGCAAGTTTGTGCGAGTGTGTGTGCGAGTGTTTGTGGGCGAGTGTGTGTGGGTGTGTGCGTGTGAGTGAGTGCGAGTGTGTTTAAATGTGTGTGAGCGTGTGCGAGTGTGTGCGAGTGTGTGTGAGTGTGTACGAGTATGCGCGTGTGAGTGAGTGTGTGTGTGTCTGTGCGAGTGTGTGCTTGCGAGTGTTTGCTAGTGTGCGCGAGTGTGTGAGTGTGTGCGAGTGTGCACGAGTGTGTGCGTGTGAGTAAGTGAGTGTGTGTGTGAGTGTGTGCGAGTGCTTGCGAGTGTGTGTGTGAGTGTGTGCGACTGTGTGTGCGAGTGTGTGCGCGTGTGTGCGAGTGTGTATGAGTGTATGTGCGAGTGTTTGTGCGAGTGTGTGTTCGAGTGTGTGTGTTCGAGTGTGTGCAAGTGTGTGCGAGTGTGTGTGCGAGTGCGTACAAGTGTGTGCGAGTGTGCATGAGTGTGTGCGTGTGAGTGTGTGTGAGTGTGTGCGTGCGAGTGTGTGCGAGTGTGCTCGAGTGAGTCGGTGCGAGTGTGTGCGAGTGTGTATGAGTGAGTGTGTGTGAGTGTGTGCGTGTGTGCAAGTTTGTGTGCGTGTGAGTATGTGCGAGTGTGTGTGAGTGTGTGTGTGAGTGCGTGCGTGCGAGTGTGTGTGAGTGTGTGTGATTGTGTGTGTGAGTGTGTAGGACTGTATGTGCGAGTGTGTATGAGTGTGTGTGTGAGTGTGTGCAAGTGTGTGCTAGTGTGTGCGAGTGTGTGCGAGTGAGTGTGTGCGAGTGTGTGTGCGAGTGTGTGCGTGCGAGTGTGTGCGGGTGTGTGCGTGTGAGTGAGTGCGAGTGTGTGCAAATGTGTGTGAGTGTGTGCGAGTGTGTGTGAGTGTGTGCGAGTGTGCATGTGTGAGTGAGTGTGTATGTGAGTCTGTGCGAGTGTGTGCTTGCGAGTGTTTGCTAGTGTGCGCGAGTGTGCGTGTGAGTAAATGAGTGTGTGTGAGTGTGTGCGAGTGCTTGCGAGTGTGTGTGTGAGTGTGTGCGACTGTGTGTGCGAGTGTGTGCGTGTGTGTGCGAGTGTGTATGAGTGTATGTGTGTGTGCGAGTGTGTGCGAGTGTGTGTGCGAGTGTGTGCGAGTGTGTGCGAGTGTGTGTTCGAGTGTGTGTGTTCAAGTGTGTGCGAGTGTGTGTGCGAGTGGGTACAAGTGTGTGCGAGCGTGCATGAGTGTGAGCGTGTGAGTGTGTGCGAGTGTGTGCGTGCGAGTGTGTGCGAGTGTGCTCGAGTGAGTGGGTGCGAGTGTGTATGAGTGAGTGCGTGCGTGTGTGCGAGTTTGTGTGCGTGTGAGTGTGTGCGAATGTGTGTGAGTGTGTGCAAGTGTGAGTGAGTGTGTGCGAGTGTGTGTGCGAGAGTGTGCGAGTGTGTGCGAGTGTGTGCAAATGTGCCCGAGTGTGTGCGAGTGTGCACGAGTGAGTGGGTGCAAGTGTGTGCGAGTGTGTATGAGTGAGTGTGTGTGCGTGTGTGCGAGTTTGTGTGCGAATGTGTGCGAGTGTGTGCGAGTGTGTCTGTGCCAGTGTGTGTGCGAGTGTGTGCGTGCGACTGTGTGCGTGCGAGTGTGTGCGTGCGAGTGTGTGCGAGTGTGTGTGAGTGTGTGCGAGTGTGTGTGCGAGTGTGTGTGCGAAAGTGTGCGAGTGTGTGCATATGTGCCCGAGTGTGCACGAGTGAGTGTGTGCGAGTGTGTGCGAGTGTGTGTGAGTGTGTGCATGTGAGTGTGTGCGAGCGTGTGTGCGAGTGTGTGTGCGAGAGTGTGCGAATGTGTGCGAGTGTGTGCAAATGTGCCCGAGTGTGCGAGAGTGTGCACGAGTGAGTGGGTGCGAGTGTGTGCGAGTGTGTGTGAGTGTGTGCATGTGAGTTTGTGCGAACGTGTGCGAGTGTGTGTGCGAGTGTGTGTGCATGTGCGTGTGCGAGTGTGTGCGACTGTGTATGAGTGTGTGTGCGAGTGTGTGCAAGTGTGTGTGAGTGTGTGCGAGTGTGTGTGTGCAAGTATGTGTAAGTGTGTGCGATTGTGCATAAGTGTGTGCGAGTGTGTGTGAGTGTGTGTGCGAGTGTGTTTGTGCGAGTGTGTTCAATTGTGTGTGAGTGTGAGTGAGTGTGTACGAGTGTGTGCGAGTGTGTTCCAGTGTGTGTGCGAGTGTGTGTGCGAGTGTGTGTGCGAGTGTGTGCGAGTGTGTGTGTGTGTGAGTGTGTAGGACTGTATGTGTGAGTTTGTATGAGTGTGTGTGAAAGTGTGTGTGAGTGTGTGTGAGTGTGTGCAAGTGTGTGCGAGTGAGTGTGTGCGAGTGTGTGCGTGCGAGTGTGTGAGAGTGTGTGCGTGTGAGTGTGTGCGAGTGTGTGCGAGTGTGTGCGACTGTGTGCGACTGTGTGCGAGTGAGTGCCAGTGTGACCGAATGTGTGCGAGTGTGTGCGTGCGAGTGTGCGCGAGTGTGCACAAGTGTGTGCATGTAAGTGTGTGCGTGCGAGTGTGTGCGAGTGTGCTCGAGTGAATGGGTGAGAGTGTGTGGGAGTAAGTGTGTGTGAGTGTGTATGAGTGAGTGTGTGTGAGTGTGTGTGTGCGAGTTTGTGTGCGAGTGAGTGTGTGCGAGGTTGTGTGCGAGTGTGTGTGCGAGTGTGTGCGTGCGAGTGTGTGTGTTCGAGTGTGTGCGCGCGAGTGTGTGTGAGTGTGTGAGTGCAAATGTGTGTGCGTGTGAGTGTGTGCGAGTGTGTATGAGTGTTTGTGCGAGTGTGTGCCAGTGTGTGCGAGTGTGTGCGAGTGTGTGCGAGAGTGTGCGAGTGTGTGCGAGTGTGTGTGTGAGTGTGTGTGCAATTGTGTATGAGTGTGTGCTAGTGTGTGTGAGTTTGTGCAAGTGTGTGCGTGTGTTCATGCGAGTGCGTGCAAGTGAGTGCGGGTGTGTGCGAGTGTGTGTATGCGAGTGTGTGTGTGATTGTGTATGAGTGTGTGTGAGTTTGTGCGTGTGTGTGCGTGTGTGTGTGAGTGCGTGCAAATGTGTGCGAGAGTGTGCGAGTATGGGCGTGCGAGTGTGTGCTAGTGTGCGCGAGTGTGTGAGTGTGTGCGAGTGTGCGTGAGTAAGTGTGTGTGTAAGTGCGTGCGAGTGTTTCCGAGTGTGTGTCAGTGTGTAGGACTTTGTGTGCAAGTGTGTGCGAGTGTGTGTGCGAGTGTGTGAGTACGAGTGTGTTCGAGTGTGTGCAATTGTGTGCGAGTGCGTATGAATGAGTGTGTGCGAGTGTGTGTTTGCGAGTGTGTGTGCGAGTGTGTGCGAGTGTGTGTGAGTGTGTATGATTGTATGTGCGAGTGTGTGCGCGAGTGTGTGTTTTAGAGTGTGTGCAATTGTGTGCGTGTGAGTGTGTGCATGAGTGTGTGCATGCGAGTGTGCTCGAGTGAGTGGGTGCGTGTAAGTTTGTGCGTGCGAGTGTGTGCATGCGAGTGTGCTCGAGTGAGTGTGTGCGAGTGTGTGTGAGTGTGTATGAGTGAGTGTGTGTGAGTGTGTGCGTGTGTGCGAGTTTGTGTGCGAGTGAGTGTGTGCGAATGTGTGTGAGTGTGTGCGAGTGTGTGTGAGTGTGTGTGCGAGTGCGTGCGAGTGTGTGCGTTTGAGTGTGTGCAAGTGTGAGTGAGTGTGTGCGAGTGTGTGTGCGAGTGTGTGCGAGTGTGTGCAAATGTGCCCGAGTGTGCGCGAGTGTGCACGAGTAAGTGTGTGCGAGTGTGTGCGAGTGTGTATGAGTGAGTGTGTGTGTGCGTGTGTGCGAGTTTGTGTGCGAGTGAGTGTGTGCGAATGTGTGCGAGTGTGTTTGTGAGTGTGTGTGTGAGTGTGTGCATGCGAGTGTGTGCGAGTGTGCTCGAGTGACTGGGTGTGAGTGTGCGCGAGTGTGTGTGTGCGAGTGTGTGCGAGTGTGCTCGAGTGACTGGGTGTGAGTGTGCGCGAGTGTGTGCGTGCGAGTGTGTGCGAGTGTGCTCGAGTGACTGGGTGTGAGTGTGTGCGAGTGTGTGTGAGTGTGTGCGAGTGTGTATGAGCGAGTGTGTGTGCGTGTGTGCGTGTGTGCGAGTTTGTGCGCGAGTGAGTGTGTGCGAATGTGTGCGAGTGTATTTGTGAGTGTGTGTGTGAGTGTGTGCGTGTGAGTGCGTGCGAGTGTGTGTGAGTGTGTGTGAGTGTGTGCGAGTGTGTGTGCGAGTGTGTGCGAGTGTGCACGAGTGAGTGTGTGCGAGTGTGTGCAAGTGTGTGTGAGTGTGTGCGAGTGTGTGTGTGCGAGTGTGTGCGAGTGTGTGTATGAGTGTGTGTGTTCGATTGTGTATAAGTGTGTGCGAGTGTGTGTGTGTGAGTGTTTGTGCAAGTGTGTGTGTGCGAGTGTGTTCGATTGTGTGCGAGTGTGTGTGTGAGTGTGAGTGAGTGCGTATGAGGGTGTGCGAGTGTGTGCGAGTGTGTGCGAGTGTGTGCGATTGTGTGTGTGAGTGTGTAGGACTGTATGTGCGAGTGTGTGCGAGTGTGTGCGAGTGTGTATGAGTGTGTGTGTGTGAGTGTGTGTGAGTGTGTGTGCGAGTGTGTGCATGCGAGTGTGTGCGTGCGAGTGTGTGCGTGCGAGTGTGTGCGACTGTGTGCGATTGTGTGCGAGTGTGTGCGAGTGTTTGAGTGCGAGTGTGTGCGAATGTGTGCGAGTGTGTGCGTGCGAGTGTGCACGAGTGTGCATGAGTGTGTGCGTGTAAGTGTGTGCGTGCGAGTGTGTGCGAGTGTGCTCGAGTGAATTGGTGCGAGTGTGTGCGAGTGAGTGTGTGTGAGTGTGTGTGAGTGAGTGTGTGTGAGTGTGTGCGTGTGTGCGAGTTTGTGTGCGAGTGTATGCGAGTGAGTGTGTGCGAGTGTGTGTGAGTGTGTGCGAATGTGTGTGCGAGTCTGTGCGAGTCTGTGTGTGTGAGTGTGTGCAAGTTGCGTGCAAGCGAGTGAGTGCGAGTGTGTGCGTATGAGTGTGTGCAAGTGAGTGCGAGTGTGTGCAAATGTGTGCGAGTTTGTGCGTGTGAGTGTGCGCGAGTGTGTGCGTGCGAGTGTGTGCGAGTGTGCTTGAGTGACTGGGTGTGAGTGTGTGCGAGTGTGTGTGAGTGTGTGCGAGTGAGTATGTGTGGGTGTGTATGAGTGAGTGTGTGTGAGTGTGTGCGAGTTTGTGTGCGAGTGTGTGCGAGTGAGTGTGTGCGAATGTGTGCGAGTGTGTGTGTGCGAGTGTGTGCGAGTGTATGCGTGCGAGTGTGTGCGTGTGAGTGTGTGCGAGTGTGTGTGTGTGCGTGTGTGCGAGTGTGTGTGAGTGTATGTGCGAGTGTGTGCAAGTCTGTGCAAGTGAGTGTGAGTGAGTGCGAGTGTGTGCGAATGTGTGCGAGTGTGTGTGTGCGCGTGTGTGTCCGATTGTGTATGGTGTGTGCGAGTGTGTGTGAGTGTGTGCGTGTGAGTGCGTGCGAGTGAGTGCGAGTGTGTGCAAATGTGTGCGAGAGTGTGCAAGTGTGGGCGTGCGAGTGTATGCGAGTGTGTGTGAGTGTGTGAGAGTATGCGCGAGGGTCTGCATGTGAGTGAGTGTGTGTGTGAGTGTGAGTGTGTGCTTGCGAGTGTGTTTTAGTGTGCATGAGTGTGTTCGAGTGTGAGTGAGTGTGTGCGTGTGAGTGAGTGTGTGTGTGAGTGTGTGTGAGTGTTTGCAAGTGTGTGTGTAGGACTGTGTGTGCGAGTGTGTGTGCAAATGTGTATGAGTGTGTGTGCGAGTGTGTGTGCGAGTGTGTGTGCGAGTGTGTAGGAGTGTGTGCGAGTGTGTGCGATTGTGTGTGTGAGTGTGTAGGACTGTATGTGCGAGTGTGTGCGATTCTGTTTGAGTGTGTGTGTGTGAGTGTGTGCAACTGTGTGTGTGAGTGTGTGTGTGCGAGTGTGTTCGATTGTGTGCGAGTGTGTGCGAGTGAGTGTGTGCGAGTGTGTGCGAGTGTGTGCGAGTGTGTGTACGAGTGTGTGTGTGCGATTGTGTATAAGTGTGTGCGAGTGTGTGAGTGTGTTTGAGTGTGTGTGCGAGTGTTTGCGTGCGAGTGTGTGTGACTGTGTGCGAGTGTGTGCGAGTGTGTGAGTGTGTGCAAGTGTGTGAAAGTGTGTGTGTGCGAGTGTGTGTGCGAGAGTGTGCAAGTGTGTGCGAGTGTGTGCAAATGTACCCGAGTGTGCGCGAGTGTGCACGAGTGAGTAGGTGCAAGTGTGTGCGAGTGTGTATGAGTGAGTGTGTGCGTGTGTGCGAATTTGTGTGCGAGTGAGTGTGTGCGAGAGTGTGCGAGTGTGTGCGAGTGTGTGCGAGTGTGTGCAAATATGCCGGAGTGTGCACGAGTGAGTGGGTGCGAGTGTGTGCGAGTGTGTGTGAGTGTGTGCATGTGAGTGTGTGCGAGCGTGTGCGAGTGTGTGTGAGTGTGTGTGCGAGTGTGTGTGCATGTGTGTGTGTGCGAGTGTGTGCATTTGTGCAAGTGTGTGTGAGTGTGTGCAAGTGTGTTTGAGTGTGTGCAAGTGTGTGTGTGCAAGTGTGTGTGAGTGTGTGTGAGTGTGTGCGAGTGTGTGTGAGTGTGTGTACGAGTGTGTGTGTGATTGTTCTTAAGTGTGTGGGAGTGTGTGTGTGAGTGTGTGTGCGAGTGTGTGCTAGTGTGCGCGAGTGTGTGCGAGTGTGTGCGTTGTGTGCGTGCGAGTGCGTGCGAGTGTGTGCAAATGTGTGCGAGAGTGTGCAAGTGTGGGCGTGCGAGTGTGTGCGAGTGTGCGCAAGCGTGTGAGTGTGTCCGATTGTGTGCGTGCGAGTGAGTGCGAGTGTGTGCAAATGTGTGCGAGAGTGTGCGAGTGTGGGCGTGCGAGTGTTTGCGAGTGTGTGTGAGTCTGTGCGAGTATGCGAGTGTGTGTGAGTGGGCGTGCGAGTGTGTGCGAGTGAGCGCAAGTGTGTGTGAGTGTGTGCGAGTGTGCGCGAGTGTGTGCGTGTGAGTCAGTGTGTGTGTGAGTGTGAGTGTGTGCTTGCGAGTGTGTGCTAGTGTGCAAGTGTGAGTGAGTGTGTGCGAGTGTGTGTGCGAGTGTGTGTGCGAGAGTGTGCGAGTGTGTGCAAATGTGCCCGAGTGTGTGCGAGTGTGCACGAGTGAGTGGGTGCAAGTGTGTGCGAGTGTGTATGAGTGAGTGTGTGTGAGTGTGTGCGTGTGTGCGAGTTTGTGTGCGAATGTGTGCGAGTGTGTGCGAGTGTGTCTGTGCCAGTGTGTGTGCGAGTGTGTGCGTGCCAGTGTGTGCGTGCGAGTGTGTGCGTGTGAGTGTGTGCGAGTGTGTGTGCGAGTGTGTGTGCGAAAGTGTGCGAGTGTGTGCATATGTGCCCGAGTGTGCACGAGTGAGTGTGTGCGAGTGTGTGCGAGTGTGTGTGAGTGTGTGCATGTGAGTGTGTGCGAGCGTGTGTGCGAGTGTGTTTGCGAGAGTGTGCGAATGTGTCCGAGTGTGTGCAAATGTGCCCGAGTGTGCGCGAGTGTGCACGAGTGAGTGGGAGCGAGTGTGTGCGAGTGTGTGTGAGTGTGTGCATGTGAGTTTGTGCGAACGTGTGCGAGTGTGTGTGCGAGTGTGTGTGCATGTGTGTGTGCGAGTGTGTGCGAGTGTGTATGAGTGTGTGTGCGAGTGTGTGCAAGTGTGTGTGAGTGTGTGCGAGTGTGTGTGTGCAAGTATGTGTAAGTGTGTGCGATTGTGCATAAGTGTGTGCGAGTGTGTGTGAGTGTGTGTGCGAGTGTTTGTGTGCGAGTGTGTTCAATTGTGTGTGAGTGTGAGTGAGTGTGTACGAGTGTGTGCGAGTGTGTGCGAGTGTGTGCCAGTGTGTGTGCGAGTGTTTGTGCGAGTGTGTGCGATTGTGTGTGTGAGTGTGTAGGACTGTATGTGCAAGTTTGTATGAGTGTGTGTGAAAGTGTGTGCGAGTGTGTGTGAGTGTGTGCAAGTGTGTGCGAGTGAGTGTGTGCGAGTGTGTGCGTGCGAGTGTGTGAGAGTGTGTGCGTGTGAGTGTGTGCGAGTGTGTGCGAGTTTGTGCGACTGTGTGCGAGTGTGTGAGTGCCAGTGTGACCGAATGTGTGCGAGTGTGTGCGTGCGAGTGTGCGCGAGTGTGCACGAGTGTGTGCATGTAAGTGTGTGCGTGCGAGTGTGTGTGAGTGTGCTCGAGTGAATGGGTGAGAGTGTGTGGGAGTAAGTGTGTGTGAGTGTGTATGAGTGAGTGTGTGTGAGTGTGTGTGTGCGAGTTTGTGTGCGAGTGAGTGTGTGCGAGTTTGTGTGCGAGTGTGTGTGCGAGTGTGTGCGTGCGAGTGTGTGTGTTCGAGTGTGTGCGCGCGAGTGTGTGCGAGTGTGTGAGTGCAAATGTGTGTGCGTGTGAGTGTGTGCGAGTGTGTAGGAGTGTTTGTGCGAGTGTGTGCGAGTGTGTGCGAGTGTGTGCAAGTGTGTGCGAGTGTGTGTGTGTGAGTGTGTGTGCAATTGTTTATGAGTGTGTGCTAGTGTGTGTGAGTTTGTGCAAGTGTGTGCGTGTGTTCATGCGAGTGCGTGCGAGTGAGTGCGGGTGTGTGCGAGTGTGTGTATGCGAGTGTGTGTGCGATTGTGTGTGTGTGTGTGTGAGTTTGTGCGAGTGTGTGCGTGTGTGTGCGTGTGTGTGCGAGTGCGTGCAAATGTGTGCGAGTGTGGGCGTGCGAGTGTGTGCTAGTGTGCGCGAGTGTGTGGGTGTGTGCGAGTGTGCGTGAGTAAGTGTGTGTGTAAGTGCGTGCGAGTGTTTCCGAGTCTGTGTGTGAGTGTGTAGGACTTTGTGTGCAAGTGTGTGCGAGTGTGTGTGCGAGTGTGTGAGTACGAGTGTGTTCGAGTGTGTGCAATTGTGTGCGAGTGCGTATGAGTGAGTGTGTGCGAGTGTGTGTTTGCGAGTGTGTGTGCGAGTGTGTGCGAGTGTGTGTGAGTGTGTATGAGTGTATGTGCGAGTGTGTGCGCGAGTGTGTGTTTTAGAGTGTGTGCAATTGTGTGCGTGTGAGTGTGTGCATGAGTGTGTGCATGCGAGTGTGCTCGAGTGAGTGGGTGCGTGTAAGTTTGTGCGTGCGAGTGTGTGCATGCGAGTGTGCTCGAGTGAGTGTGTGCGAGTGTGTATGAGTGAGTGTGTGTGAGTGTGTGCGAGTTTGTGTGCGAGTGAGTGTGTGCGAATGTGTGTGAGTGTGTGCGAGTGTGTGTGAGTGTGTGTGCGAGTGCGTGCGAGTGTGTGCGTTTGAGTGTGTGCAAGTGTGAGTGAGTGTGTGCGAGTGTGTGTGCGAGTGTGTGTGCGAGAGTGTGCGAGTGTGTGCGAGTGTGTGCAAATGTGCCCGAGTGTGCGCGAGTGTGCACGAGTAAGTGTGTGCGAGTGTGTGCGAGTGTGTATGAGCGAGTGTGTGTGTGCGTGTGTGCGAGTTTGTGTGCCAGTGAGTGTGTGCGAATGTGTGCGAGTGTGTTTGTGAGTGTGTGTGTGAGTGTGTGCATGCGAGTGTGTGCGAGTGTGCTCGAGTGACTGGGTGTGAGTGTGCGCGAGTGTGTGCGTGCGAGTGTGTGCGAGTGTGCTCGAGTGACTGGGTGTGAGTGTGTGCGAGTGTGTGCGTGCGAGTGTGTGCGAGTGTGCTCGAGTGACTGGGTGTGAGTGTGTGCGAGTGTGTGCGAGTGTGCACGAGTGAGTGTGTGCGAGTGTGTGTAAGTGTGTGTGAGTGTGTGCGAGTGTGTGTGTGCGAGTGTGTGCGAGTGTGTGTATGAGTGTGTGTGTTCGATTGTGTATAAGTGTGTGCGAGTGTGTGTGTGTGAGTGTGTGTGCAAGTGTGTGTGTGCGAGTGTGTTCGATTGTGTGCGAGTGTGTGTGTGAGTGTGAGTGAGTGCGTACGAGTGTGTGCGAGTGTGTGCGAGTGTGTGTGAGTGTGTGTGAGTGTGTAGAACTGTATGTGCGAGTGTGTGCGAGTGTGTATGAGTGTGTGTGTGTGAGTGTGTGAGTGTGTGTGCGAGTGTGTGCATGTGAGTGTGTGCGTGCGAGTGTGTGCGATTGTGTGCGAGTGTGTGCGAGTGTTTGAGTGCGAGTGTGTGCGAGTGTTTGAGTGCGAGCGTGTGCGAATGTGTGCGAGTGTGTGCGTGCGAGTGTGCACGAGTGTGCATGAGTGTGTGCGTGTAAGTGTGTGCGTGCGAGTGTGTGCGAGTGTGCTCGAGTGAATGGGTGCGAGTGTGTGCGAGTGAGTGTGTGTGAGTGTGTGTGAGTGTGTGTGAGTGAGTGTGTGTGAGTGTGTGCGTGTGTGCGAGTTTGTGTGAAAGTGTATGCGAGTGAGTGTGTGCGAGTGTGTGTGAGTGTGTGCGAATGTGTGTGCGAGTGTTTTCGAATCTGTGTGTGTGAGTGTGTGCAAGTTGCGTGCAAGCGAGTGAGTGCGAGTGTGTGCGTATGAGTGTGTGCAAGTGAGTGCGAGAGTGTGCAAATGTGTGCGAGTTTGTGCGTGTGAGTGTGCGCGAGTGTGTGCGTGCGAGTGTGTGCGAGTGTGCTCGAGTGACTGGGTGTGAGTGTGTGCGAGTGTGTGTGAGTGTGTGCGAGTGAGTATGTGCGAGTGTGTATGAGTGAGTGTGTGTGAGTGTGTGCGAGTTTGTGTGCGAGTGTGTGCGAGTGAGTGTGTGCGAATGTGTGCGAGTGTGTGTGTGCGAGTGTGTGCGAGTGTATGCGTGCGAGTGTGTGCGTGTGAGTGTGTGCGAGTGTGTGTGTGTGCGTGTGTGCGAGTGTGTGTGAGTGTATGTGCGAGTGTGTGCAAGTGTGTGCAAGTGAGTGTGAGTGAGTGCAAGTGTGTGCAAATGTGTGCGAGTGTGTGTGTGCGCGTGTGTGTCCGATTGTGTATGGTGTGTCCGAGTGTGTGTGTGAGTGTGTGCGAGTGTGTGCGTGTGAGTGCGTGCGAGTGAGTGCGAGTGTGTGCAAATGTGTGCGAGAGTGTGCAAGTGTGGGAGTGCGAGTGTATGCGAGTGTGTGTGAGTGTGTGAGAGTATGCGCAAGGGTCTGTGTTTGAGTGAGTGTGTGTGTGAGTGTGAGTGTGTGCTTGCGAGTGTGTTTTAGTGTGCATGAGTGTGTGCGAGTGTGAGTGAGTGTGTGCGTGTGAGTGAGTGTGTGTGTGAGTGTGTGCGAGTGTTTGCAAGTGTGTGTGTGTAGGACTGTGTGTGCGAGTGTGTGTGCGAATGTGTATGAGTGTATGGGCGAGTGTGTGTGCGAGTGTGTAGGAGTGTGTACGAGTGTGTGCGATTGTGTGTGTGAGTGTGTAGGACTGTATGTGCGAGTGTGTGCGAGTCTGTTTGAGTGTGTGTGTGCGAGTTTGTGTGAGTGTGTGTGAGTGTGTGCAAGTGTGTGTGCGAGTGTGTGTGTGCGAGTGTGTTCGATTGTGTGCGAGTGTGTGCGAGTAAGTGTGTGCGAGTGTGTGTACGAGTGTGTGTGTGCGATTGTGTATAAGTGTGTGCGAGTGTGTGAGTGTGTTTGAGTGTGTGTGCGAGTGTTTGCGTGCGAGTGTGTGCAACTGTGTACGAGTGTGTGCGAGTGTGAGTGTGTGCAAGTGTGTGCGAGTGTGTGTGTGCGAGTGTGTGTGCGAGAGTGTGCAAGTGTGTGCGAGTGTGTGCAAATGTACCCGAGTGTGCGCGAGTGTGCACGAGTGAGTAGGTGCAAGTGTGTGCGAGTGTGTATGAGTGAGTGTGTGCGTGTTTGCGAATTTGTGTGCGAGTGAGTGTGTGCGAATGTGTGCGAGTGTGTGCGAGTGTGTCTGTGCGAGTGTGTGTGCGAGTGTGTGCGTGCGAGTGTGTGCGTGCGAGTGTGTGCGTGCGAGTGTGTGCGAGTGTGTGCGAGTGTGTGCGAGAGTGTGTGCGAGTGTGTGTGCGAGAGTGTGCGGTGTGTGCGAGTGTGTGCGAGTGTGTGCAAATATGCCCGAGTGTGCACGAGTGAGTGGGTGCGAGTGTGTGTGAGTGTGTGCATGTGAGTGTGTGCGAGCGTGTGCGAGTGTGTGTGAGTGTGTGTGCGAGTGTGTGTGCATGTGTGTGTGTGCGAGTGTGTGCGAGTGTGTATGAGTGTGTGTGCGAGTGTGTGCAAGTGTGTGTGAGTGTGTGCAAGTGTGTTTGAGTGTGTGCAAGTGTGTGTGTGCAAGTGTGTCTGAGTGTGTGTGAGTGTGTGCGAGTGTGTGTGAGTGTGTGTACGAGTGTGTGTGTGATTGTGCATAAGTGTGTGCGAGTGTGTGTGTGAGTGTGTGTGCGAGTGTGTGCTAGTGTGCGCGAGTGTGTGCGAGTGTGTGCGTTGTGTGCGTGCGAGTGTGTGCGAGTGTGTGCAAATGTGTGCGAGAGTGTGCAAGTGTGGGCGTGCGAGTGTGTGCGAGTGTGCGCAAGTGTGTGAGTGTGTCCGATTGTGTGCGTGCGAGTGAGTGCGAGTGTGTGCAAATGTGTGCGAGAGTGTGCGAGTGTGGGCGTGCGAGTGTTTGCGAGTGTGTGTGAGTCTGTGCGAGTATGCGAGTGTGTGTGAGTGGGCGTGCGAGTGTTCGCGAGTGAGCGCAAGTGTGTGTGAGTGTGTGCGAGTGTGCGCGAGTGTGTGCGTGTGAGTCAGTGTGTGTGTGAGTGTGAGTGTGTGCTTGCGAGTGTGTGCTAGTGTGCATGAGTGAGTAAGTGTGTGCGAGTGTGCGCGAGTGTGTGCGTGTTAGTGAGTGAGTGTGTGTGAGTGTGTGTGTGAATGTGTGCGATTGTGTGTAGGGCTGTATGTGCGAGTGTGTGCGAGTGTGTATGAGTGTGTGTGCGAGTGTGTGCAAGTGTGTGTGTGAGTATGTGTGCGAATGTGCTTGCGAGTGTGTGCGAGTGTGTGCGAGTGTGTGTGAGTGTGTGCGAGTGTGTGTGCGAGTGTGTGCGAGTGTGTGTGCAAATGTGCCCGAGTGTGCACGAGTGAGTGAGTGCGAGTGTGTGCGTGTGAGTGTGTGTGAGCTTGTGCGAATGTGTGAATGTGTGTGCAAGTGTGTGTGCATGTGTGTGTGCGAGTGTGTGTGAGTGTGTGTGAGTGTGTACGAGTGTGTGTATGCGAGTGTGTGCGAGTGTGTGTACGAGTGTGTGCAATTGTGTATAAGTGTGTGTGAGTGTGTGTGTGAGTGTGTGTGCAAGTGTGTGTGTGTGAGTGTGTTCGATTGTGTGTGAGTGTGTGTGAGTGAGTGTGTGCGAGTGTGTGCGAGTGTGTGTACGAGTGTGTGTGTGCGATTTTGTATAAGTGTGTGCGAGTGTGTGTGTGTGAGTGTGTGTGCGAGTGTGTGCGAGTGTGTGCGAGTGTGTGCGAGTGTGTGCGAGTGTGTGTACGAGTGTGTGTGTGCGATTGTCTATAAGTGTGTGAGTGTGTGTGAGTGTGTGTGCAAGTGTGTGCGTGCGAGTGTGTGCGACTGTGTGCGAGTGTGTGCGAGTGTGTGAGTGTGTTCAAGTGTGTGTGAGTGTGTGTGTGCGAGTGTGTGCCAGTGTGTGTGTACGAGTGTGCACGAGTGTGTGCATGTGAGTGTGTGCGAGTGTGTGCGTGCGAGTGTGTGCGAGTGTGCTCGAGTGAATGGGTGCGAGTGTGTGCGAGTGTGAGTGAGTGTGTGCGAGTGTGTGCGAGTGAGTGTGTGCGAATGTGTGCGAGTGGGTGTGTGCGAGTGTTTGCGAGTGTGTGTGCGAGTGTGTGTGCGAGTGTGTGCGTGCAAGTGTGTGCGTGCAAGTGTGTGCGTGCAAGTGTGTGCGTCCGAGTGTGTGTGCGAATGTGTGTGCGTGTGTGTGCGAATGTGTGCAAGTGTGTGTGTGCGAGTGTGTGTCCGATTGTGTATGGTGTGTGCAAGTGTGTGTGTGAGTGTGTGCGAGTGTGTGCGTCCGAGTGCGTGCGAGTGAGTGCGAGTGTGTGCAAATGTGTGCGAGAATGTGCAAGTGTGGGCGTGCGAGTGTATGCAAGTGTGTGTGAGTGTGTGCGAGTATGCGCGAGGGTCTGCGTGTGAGTGAGTGTGTGTGTGTGAGTGTGAGTGTATGGTTGCGAGTGTGTGTTAGTGTGCGTGAGTGTGTGAGTGTGTGCGAGTGTGCGTGAGTGTGTGCGTGTGAGTGAGTGTGTGTGTGAGTGTGTGCGAGTGTTTGCGAGTGTGTGTGTAGGACTGTGTGTGCGAGTGTGTGTGCGAATGTGTATGAGTGTATGTGCGAGTGTGTGCGATTGTGTATAAGTGTGTGCGAGTGTGTGAGTGTGTGTGAGTGTGTGTGCAAGTGTGTGCGTGCGAGTGTGTTCGACTGTGTGCGAGTGTGTGCGAGTGTGTGAGTGTGTGCAAGTGTGTGTGAGTGTGTGTGTGCGAGTGTGTGCCAGTGTGTGCGTACGAGTGCGTGCAAGTGAGTGTGAGTGTGTGCGAATGTGTGCGAGTGTGTGTGTGCGAGTGTGCGTGAGTGTGCACGAGTGTGTGCATGTTAGTGTGTGCCAGTGTGTGCATGCGAGTGTGTGCGAGTGTGCTCGAGTGAATGGGTGCGAGTGTGTGCGAGTGTGTGTGAGTGTGTGCGAGTGAGTGTGTGCGAGTGTGTGCGAGTGAGTGTGTGCGAATGTGTGCGAGTGAGTGTGTGCGAGTGTTTGCGAGTGTGTGTGCGAGTGTGTGCGTGCAAGTGTGTGCGTGCAAGTGTGTGCGTGCGAGTGTGTGTGCGAATGTGTGTGTGAGTGTGTGCGAGTGTGTGCGAGTCTGTGTGTGTGAGTGTGTGCAAGTTGTGTGCAAGCGAGTGAGTGCGAGTGTGTGCGTACGAGTGTGTGCAAGTGAGTGCGAGTGTGTGCGAGTTTGTGCATGTGAGTGTGCGCGAGTGTGTGCGTGCGAGTGTGTGCGAGTGTGCTCGAGTGAGTGTGAGTGTGTGCGAGTGAGTTTGTGTGAGTGTGTATGAGTGAGTGTGTGTGAGTGTGTGCGAGTTTGTGTGCGAGTGTGTGCGAGTGAGTGTGTGCGAATGTGTGCGAGTGTGTGTGTGCGAGTGTGTGCGAGTGTATGCGTGCGAGTGTGTGCATGTGAGTGTGTGCGAGTGTGTGTGTGTGCGTGTGTGCGAGTGTGTGTGAGTGTATGTGCGAGTGTTTGCAAGTGTGTGCAAGTGAGTGCGAGTGTGTGCAAATGAGTGCGAGTGTGTGTGTGCGAGTGTGTGTCCGATTGTGTGTGAGAGTGTGTGTGTGAGTGTGTGCGAGTGTGTGTCCGATTGTGTGTGAGAGTGTGTGCGAGTGTGTGCGATTGTGTGTGTGAGTGTGTAGGACTGTATGTGCGAGTGTGTGCGAGTCTGTTTGAGTGTGTGCGACTGTGTGTGAGTGTGTGTGAGTGCGTGCAAATGTGTGTGCGAGTGTGTGTGTGCGAGTGTGTTCGATTGTGTGCGAGTGTGTGTGAGTGAGTGTGTGCGAGTGTGTGTACGAGTGTTTGTGTGCGATTGTGTATAAGTGTGTGCGAGTGTGTGAGTGTGTGTGAGTGTGTGTGCGAGTGTGTGCGTGCGAGTGTGTGTGAATATGTACGAGTGTGTGCGAGTGTGTGAGTGTGTGCAAGTGCGTGCGAGTGTGTGTGTGCGAGTGTGTGCCAGTGTGTGCGTACGAGTGCGTGCAAGTGAGTGCGTGTGTGTGTGAATGTGTGCGTGAGTGTGCACGAGTGTGTGCATGTTTGTGTGTGCGAGTGTGTGCGTGCGAGTGTGTGCGAGTGTGTGTGAGTGTGTGCGAGTGAGTGTGTGCGAGTGTGTGCGAGTGAGTGTGTGCAAATGTGTGCGAATGTGTGTGTGCGAGTGTTTGCGAGTGTGTGTGCGAGTGTGTATGCGAGTATGTGCGTGCGAGTGTGTGCGTGCAAGTGTGTGTGTGCAAGTGTGTGTGCGAATGTGTGTGCGAGTGTGTGTAAGTGTGTGCGAGTCTGTGTTTGTGAGTGTGAGTAAGTTGTGTGCAAGCGAGTTAGTGCGAGTGTGTGCTTACGAGTGTGTGCAATTGAGTGCGAGTGTGTGCGAATGTGTGCGAGGTTGTGCGTGTGAGTGTGAGTGTGTGTGCATGTGTGTGTGTGCGAGTGTGTGCGAGTGTGTATGAGTGTGTGTGCGAGTGTGTGCAAGTGTGTGTGAGTGTGTGCAAGTGTGTGTGTGCAAGTGTGTGTGAGTGTGTGTGAGTGTGTGTCAGGGTGTGCGAGTGTGTGTACGAGTGTGTGTGATTGTGCATAAGTGTGTGCGAGTGTGTGTGTGAGTTTGTGTGCGAGTGTGTGCGAGTGTGTATGAGTGTATGTGCGAGTGTGTGCGCGAGTGTGTGTTTTATAGTGTGTGCAATTGTGTGCGTGTGAGTGTGTGCATGAGTGTGTGCGTGCGAGTGTGCTCGAGTGAGTGGGTGCGTGTAAGTGTGTGCGTGCGAGTGTGTGCGAATGTGTGCGAGTGTGTGCATGCGAGTGTGTGCGAGTGTGCTCGAGTGAGTGTGTGCGAGTGTGTGCGAGTGTGTATGAGTGAGTGTGTGTGAGTGTGTGCGTGTGTGCGAGTTTGTGTGCGAGTGAGTGTGTGCGAATATGTGCGAGTGTGTGCGAGTGTGTATGAGTGAGTGTGTGTGAGTGTGTGCGTGTGTGCGAGTTTGTGTGCGAGTGAGTGTGTGTGAATATGTGCGAGTGTGTGTGAGTGTGTGTGCGAGTGCGTGCGAGTGTGTGCGTTCGATTGTGTGCAAGTGTGCACGAGTGACTGGGTGTGAGTGTGTGCGAGTGTGTGTGCGTGTGTGCGAGTTTGTGTGCGAGTGTGTGCGAGTGAGTGTGTGTGAATGTGTGCAAATGTGTGCGAGTGTATGCGTGCGAGTGTCTGCGTGCGAGTGTGTGCGAGTGTGTGTGTGTGCGTGTGTGAAAATGTGTGTGAGTGTATGTGCGAGTGTGTGCAAGTGTGTGCAAGTGAGTGTGAGTGAGTGCGAGTGTGTGCGAATGTGTGTGAGTGTGTGTGTGCGAGTGTGTGTGCGATTGTGTATGGTGTGTACGAGTGTGTGTGTGAGTGTGTGCGAGTGTGTGCGTGTGAGTGCGTGTGAGTGAGTGCGAGTGTGTGCAAATGTGTGCGAGAGTGTGCAAGTGTGGGCGTGCGAGTGTATGCGAGTGTGTGTGAGTGTGTGCGAGTATGCGAGTGTGTGTGAGTGTATGTGCGAGTGTGCAAGTGAGTGTGAGTGAGTGCGAGTGAGTGCGAGTGTGTGCGAATGTGTGCGAGTGTGTGTGTGCGAGTGTGTGTGCGATTGTGTATGGTGTGTGTGAGTGTGTGTGTGAAGGTGTGCGAGTGTGTGCGTGTGAGTGCGTGCGAGTGAGTGCGAGTGTGTGCAAATGTGTGTGAGAGTGTGCAAGTGTGGGCGTGCGAGTGTATGCGAGTGTGTGTGAGTGTGTGCGAGTATGCACGAGGGTTTGCGTGTGAGTGAGTGTGTGTGTGAGTGTGAGTGTGTGCTTGCGAGTGTGTGTTAGTGTGCGTGAGTGTGTGCGAGTGTGCGTGAGTGTGTGCGTGTGAGTGAGTGTGTGTGAGTGTGTGCGAGTGTTTGCGAGTGTGTATGTGTACGCCTGTATGTGCGAGTGTGTTTGCGAATGTGTATGAGTGTATGTGCGAGTGTGTGTGCGAGTGTGTGTGCGAGTGTGTGTGAGTGTGTGCGAGTGTGTGTAGGAGTGTGTGCGAGTGTGTGCGATTGTGTGTGTGAGTGTGCAGGACTGTATGTGCGAGTGTGTGCGAGTCTGTTCGAGTGTGTGTGTGTGCGAGTGTGTGTTTGCGAGTGTGTGTGTGCGAGTGTGTGTGTGATTGTGTATGAGTGCGAGTGTGTGTGTGAGTGTGTTCGTGTGTGTGTGCGAGTGTGTATGAGTGTGTGTGTGTGCGAGTGTGTGCGAGTGTGTGCAAGAGTGAGTGTGTGCGAGTGTGTGTCAAAGTGTGTGCGAGTGTGTGTGTGCGATTGTGTATGAGTGAGTGTGTGCGAGTGTGTGTGAAAGTGTATGCGAGTGTGTGTGAGTGTGCACGGGTGTGTGCGTGCGAGTGCGTGCGAGTGAGTGCGAGTGTGTGCAAATGTGTGCGAGTGTGTGCGAGTGTGTGTGAGTGTGCACGAGTGTGTGTGTGAGTGAGTGTGTGTGAGTCTGTGCGAGTGTGTGCTTGCGAGTGTGTGCTAGTGTGCGCGAGTATGTGAGTGTGTGCGAGGGTGTGCGATTGTGTGCGTGTAAGTAAGTGAGTTTGTGTGTGTGTGTGTGAGTGTGTGCGAGTGTGTGTTAGTGTGTACGACTGTGTGTGCATGTGTGTGCGAGTGTATATGAGTGTATGTGCGAGTGTGTGTGCGAGTGTGTACGAGTGTGTGTGCGAGTGTGTGTGTGAGTGTGTTTGAGTGTGTGCAAGTGTGTGCGAGTGTGTGTGCGAGTGCGTCTGAGTGTGTGCGAGTGTATGTGCGAGTGTGTGTGATTGTGTGCGAGTGTGAGTGAGCTTGTAGGACTGTATGTGCGAGTGTTTGCGAGTGTGTGCGAGTGTGTTCGAGTGTGTGAGTGTGTGTGAGTGTGTGCGAGTGTGTGTGCGAGTTTGTGCGAGTGTGTGTGCGAGAGTGTGCGAGTGTGTGCGAGTGTGTGCAAATGTGCCCGAGTGTCTGTGAGTGTGCACGAGTGAGTGGGTGTGAGTGTGTGCGAGTGTGTGTGCGAGTGTGTGTGTGTGAGTGTGTGCGAGCGTGTGTGAGTGTGTGTGAGTGTGTGTGCGAGTGTGTGTGCGTGTGAATGTGTGCGAGTGTGTGCAAGTGTGTGTGAGTGTGTGCGAGTGTGTGTGTGCGAGTGTGTGCGAGTGTGTGTACGAGTGTGTGTGTGCGATTGTGTATAAGTGTGTGCGAGTGTGTTTGTGAGTGTGTGTGCGAGTGTGTGTGCGAGTTTGCTCAATTGTGTGTGAGTGTGAGTGAGTGTGTATGAGTGTGTGCGATTGTGTGTAGGGCTGTATGTGCGAGTGTGTGCGAGTGTGTATGAGTGTGTGTGCGAGTGTGTGCAAGTGTGTACGAGTGTGTGCGATTGTGTGTGCGTGCGAGTGTGTGCGTGTGAGTGTGTGCGACTGTGTGTGTGAGTGTGTGCAAGTGTGTACGAGTGTGTGTGCGAGTGTGTGCCAGTGTGTGCGTACGAGTGTGTGCAAGTGAGTGCGAGTGTGTGCGAGCGGGTGTATGCGAGTGTGTGCATGTCTATGTGTGTGAATGTGTGCAAGTGTGTGCGAGCGAGTGAGTGCGAGTGTGTGCCAGTGTGTGCGTGTGAGTAAGTGAGTGTGTGTGTGAATGTGTGCGAGTGTGTGTGTGAGTGTGTACGACTGTGTGTGCGAGTGTGTGCACGTGTGTGCGAGTGTATATGAGTGTATGTGCGAGTGTGTGTGCGGGTGTGTGTGCGAGTGTGTGTGCGAGTGTGTGTGCGAGTGTGTGCAAGTGTGTGCGAGTGTGTGTGTGAGTGCGTACGAGTGTGTGCGAGTGTGTGTGATTGTGTGCGAGTGTGAGTGAGCTTGTAGGACTGTATGTGCGAGTATTTGCGAGTGTGTGCGAGTGTGTTCGAGTGTGTGAGTGTGTGTGAGTGTGTGCGAGTGTGTTTGCGAGTGTGCGCGAGTGTGTGTGCGACAGTGTGCGAGTGTTTGCAAATGTGCCCGAGTGTGCATGAGTGTGCACGAGTGAGTGGGCGCGAGTGTGCACGAGTGAGTGGGTGTGAGTGTGTGCGCGAGTGTGTGCGTGTGAGTGTGTGCGAGCGTGTGCGAGTGTGTGTGCGTGTGAATGTGTGTGAGTGTGTGCAAGTGTGTGTGAGTGTGTGCGAGTGTGTGTGTGCGAGTGTGTGTGAGTATGTGCGAGTGTGTGCGAGTGTGTGTACGAGTGTGTGTTTGCGATTGTGTATAAGTGTGTGCGAGTGTGTTTGTGAGTGTGTGTGCGAGTGTGTGTGTGCGAGTTTGCTCGATTGTGTGTGAGTGTGTGTGAGTGTGAGTGAGTGTGTAAGAGTGTGTGTGAGTGTGTGTGAGTGTGTGTGTGAGTGTGTGCGAGTGTGTGTGAATGTGTGCGATTGTGTGTAGGGCTTATGTGCGAGTGTGTGCGAGTGTGTATAAGTGTGTGTGCGAGTGTGTGCAAGTGTGTGCGAGTGTGTGCGAGTGTGTGTGCGTGCGAGTGTGTGCGTGCGAGTGTGTGCGACTGTGTGTGTGTGTGTGTGCAAGTGTGTACGAGTGTGTGTGCTAGTGTGTGCCAATGTGTGCCTACGAGTGTGTGCAAGTAAGTGCAAGTGAGTGCGAGTGTGTGCGAGCGAGTGTATGCGAGTGTGTGTGAGTCTGTGTGTGTGAGTGTGTGCAAGTGTGTGCAAGCGAGTGAGTGTGAGTGTGTGCCAATGTGTGCCTACGAGTGTGTGCAAGTGAGTGCAAGTGAGTGCGAGTGTGTGCGAGCGAGTGTATGCGAGTGTGTGTGAGTCTGTGTGTGTAAGTGTGTGCAAGTGTGTGCGAGCGAGTGAGTGTGAGTGGTTGCGAGTGTGTGCGTACGAGTGTGTGCAAGTGAGTGCGAGTGTGTGCGTGTGAGTGTGTGCGAGTGTGTGCGAGTGTGTGAGAGTGTGTGCGAGTCTGTGTGTGTGAGTGTGTGCAAGTGTGTGCGAGCGAGTGAGTGCGAGTGTGTGCCAGTGTGTGTGTACGAGTGTGTGCAAGTGAGTGCGAGTGTGTGCGAATGTGTGCGATTTTGTGCGTGTGAGTGTGCGCGAGTGTGTGCGTGCGAGTAAGTGAGTGTGCGTGTGAGTGTGTGCGAGAGCTTGCGATTGTGTGTGTGAGTGTGTGCGTCTATATGTGCGAGTGTGTGCACGTGTGTGCGAGTGTGTATGAGTGTATGTGCGAGTGTGTGTGCGAGTGTTTGCGAGTGTGTGTTCGAGTGTGTGTGTTTGAGTGTGTGCAAGTGTGCGAGTGTGTGTGCGAGTGCGTACAAGTGTGTGCGAGTGTGTGCGTGCGAGTGTGTGCGAGTGTGCTCGAGTGAGTGGGTGCGAGTGTGTGCGAGTGTGTATGAAAGTGTTTGTGAGTGTGTGCGTGTGTGCGAGTTTGTGTGCGAGTGAGTGTGTGCGAATATGTGTGAGTGTGTGCGAGTGTGTCTGAGTGTGTGTGCAAGTGTGTGCGTGCGAGTGTGTGCGTGCGAGTGTGTGCGTGCGAGTGTGTGCGTGCGAGTGTGTGTGAGTGTGTGCGAGTGTGTGTGCGATAGTGTGCGAGTGTGTGCGAGTGTGTGCAAATGTGCCCGAGTGTGCACGAGTGAGTGGGTGCGAGTGTGTGCGAGTGTGTGTGAGTGTGTGCATGTGAGTGTGTGCGAGCGTGTGCGAGTGTGTGTGAGTGTGTGTGCATGTGTGTGTGTGCGAGTGTGTGCGAGTGTGTATGAGTGTGTGTGCGAGTGTGTGCAAGTGTGTGTGAGTGTGTGCAAGTGTGTGTGTGCAAGTGTGTGTGAGTGTGTGTGAGTGTGTGTCAGGGTGTGCGAGTGTGTGTACGAGTGTGTGTGATTGTGCATATGTGTGTGCGAGTGTGTGTGAGTGTGTGTGCGAGTGTGTATGAGTGTATGTGCGAGTGTGTGCGCGAGTGTGTGTTTTATAGTGTGTGCAATTGTGTGTGTGAGTGTGTGCATGACTGTGTGCGTGCGACTGTGCTCGAGTGAGTGGGTGCGTGTAAGTGTGTGCGTGCGAGTGTGTGCGAATGTGTGCGAGTGTGTGCATGCGAGTGTGTGCGAGTGTGCTCGAGTGAGTGTGTGCGAGTGTGTATGAGTGAGTGTGTGTGAGTGTGTGCGTGTGTGCGAGTTTGTGTGCGAGTGAGTGTGTGCGAATATGTGCGAGTGCGTGCGAGTGTGTATGAGTGAGTGTGTCTGAGTGTGTGCGTGTGTGCGAGTTTGTGTGCGAGTGAGTGTGTGTGAATATGTGCGAGTGTGTGTGAGTGTGTGTGCGAGTGCGTGCGAGTGTGTGCGTTCGAGTGTGTGCAAGTGTGAGTGAGTGTGTGCGAGTGTGTGTGCGAATGTGTGTGCGAGAGTGTGCGAATGTGTGCGAGTGTGTGCAAATGTGCCCGAGTGTGCGCGAGTGTGCACGAGTGAGTGGGTGCGAGTGTGTGCGAGTGTGTATGAGCGAGTGTGTGTGAGTGTGTGCGTGTGTGCGAGTTTGTGTGCGAGTGAGTGTGTGCGAATATGTGCGAGTGTGTGTGAGTGTGTGTGCGAGTGAGTGTGTGCGTTCGAGTGTGTGCAAGTGTGAGTGAGTGTGTGCGAGTGTGTGTGCGAGTGTGTGTGCGAGAGTGTGCGAGTGTGTGCGAGTGTGTGCAAATGTGCCCGAGTGTGCGCGAGTGTGCACGAGTGAGTGGGTGCGAGTGTGTGTGAGCGAGTGTGTGTGAGTGTGTGCGTGTGTGCGAGTTTGTGTGCGAGTGAGTGTGTGCTAATGTGTGCGAGTGTGTTTGTGAGTGTGTGTGTGAGTGTGTGCGTGCGAGTGTGTGCTAGTGTGTGTGCGAGAGTGTGCGTGCGAGTGTGTGCGTGCGAGTGTGTGCGAGTGTATGTGAGTGAAAGTGAGTGTGTGTGCGAGTGTGTGTGCGAGAGTATGCGAGTGTGTGCAAATGTGCGCGAGTGTGTTTGTGAGTGTTTGTGCGAGTGTGTGCGTGCGAGTGTGTGTGCGAGAGTGTGCGTGCGAGTGTGTGCGTGCGAGTGTGTGCGAGTGTGTGCGAGTGTATGTGAGTGTGTGTGAGTGTGTGTGAGTGTGTGTGCGAGTGTGTGCGAGTGTGTGCAAATGTGTGCGAGTGTGCACGAGTGAGTGGGTGCGAGTATGCGCGAGTGTGTGTGAGAGTGTGCATGTGAGTGTGTGCGAGCGTGTGTGTGCATGTGTGTGTGTGTGCGAGTGTGTGCGAGTGTGTATGAGTGTGTGTGCGAGTGTGTATGAGTGTGTGTGCGAGTGTGTATGAGTGTGTGTGCGAGTGTGTGTGTGCAAGTGTGTGCGAGTGTGTGCGAGTGTGTGTGCGAGTGTGTTCAATTGTGTGAGTGTGTGTGTGAGTGTGAGTGAGTGTGTGCGAGTGTGTGTGAGTGTGTCTGAGTGTGTGCGAGTGTGTGTGTGAGTGTGTGTGAGTGTGTGCGATTGTGTGTGTGAGTGTGTAGGACTGTATGTGCGAGTGTGTATGAGAGTGTGTGTGTGCAAGTGTGTGCGAGTGTGTGCGAGTGTGTGCAAGTGTGTGCGAGTGAGTGTGTGCGAGTGTGTGCGTGCGAGTGTGTGCGTGCGAGTGTGTGCGGGTGTGTGCGTGTGAGTGAGTGCGAGTGTGTGCAAATGTGTGTGAGCGTGTGCGAGTGTGTGTGAGTGTGTGCGAGTGTGCACGTGTGAGTGAGTGTGTGTGTGAGTCTGTGCGAGTGTGTGTGTGAGTGTGTGTCAGTGTGAGCGATTGTGTGTGTGAGTGTGTAGGACTGTATGTGCGAGTGTGTATTAGTGTGTGTGTGTGTGCAAGTGTGTGCAAGTGTGTGCAAGTGTGTGCGAGTGAGTGTGTGCGAGTGTGTGTGCGAGTGTGTGCGTGCGAGTGTGTGCGGGTGTGTGCATGTGAGTGAGTGCGAGTGTGTGCAAATGTGTGTGAGCGTGTGCGAGTGTGTGCGAGTGTAAGTGAGTGTGTGCGAGTATGCGCGTGTGAGTGAGTTTGTGTGAGTCTGTGCGAGTGTGTGCTTGCGAGTGTTTGCTAGTGCGCGCGAGTGTGTGAGTGTGTGCGAGTGTGCGCGAGTGTAAGTGAGTGTGTGCGAGTATGCGCGTGTGAGTGAGTGTGTGTGTGAGTCTGTGCGAGTGTGTGCTTGCGAGTGTTTGCTAGTGTGCGCGAGTGTGTGAGTGTGTGCGAGTGTGCGCGAGTGTGTGCGTGTGAGTAAGTGAGTGTGTGTGTGAGTGTGTGCGAGTGCTTGCGAGTGTGTGTGTGAGTGTGTGCGACTGTGTGTGCGAGTGTGTGCGAGTGTGTGCGAGTGTGTATGAGTGTATGTGCGAGTGTGTGTTCGAGTGTGTGGGTTCGAGTGTGTGCAAGTGTGTGCGAGTGTGTGTGCGAGTGCGTACAAGTGTGTGCGAGTGTGCATGAGTGTGTGCGTGTGAGTGTGTGCCAGTGTGTGCGTGCAAGTGTGTGCAAGTGTGCTCGAGTGAGTGGGTGCGAGTGTGTGCGAGTGTGTATGAGTGAGTGTTTGTGATTGTGTGCATGTGTGCGAGTTTGTGAGCGAGTGAGTGTGTGCGAATGTGTGTGAGTGTGTGCGAGTGTGTGTGAGTGTGTGCGTGCGAGTGAGTCTGAGTGTGTGTGAGTGTGTGCGAGTGTGTGTGCGATAGTGTGCGAGTGTGTGCGAGTGTGTGCAAATGTGCCCGAGTGTGCACGAGTGAGTGGGTGCGAGTGTGTGTGAGTGTGTGCATGTGAGTGTGTGCGAGCGTGTGCGAGTGTGTATGAGTGTATGTGCGAGTGTGTGTGCGAGTATGTGTTCGAGTGTGTGGGTTCGAGTGTGTGCAAGTGTGTGGGAGTGTGTGTGCGAGTGCGTACAAGTATGTGCGAGTGTGCATGAGTGTGTGCGTGTGAGTGTGTGCGAGTGTGTGGGTGCGAGTGTGTGCGAGTGTGCTCGAGTGAGTGGGTGCGAGTGTGTGCGAGTGTGTATGAGTGTGTGTGTGTGAGTGTGTGCATCTGTGCAAGTTTGTGTGTGTGAGTGTGTGTGAGTGTGTGTGCGAGTGCGTGCGTGCGAGTGTGTGTGAGTGTGTGTGATTGTGTGTGTGAGTGTGTAGGACTGTATGTGCGAGTGTGTATGAGTGTGTGTGTGAGTGTGTGCAAAAGTGTGTGAGTGTGTGCGAGTGTGTGCAAGTGTGTGCGAGTGAGTGTGTGCGAGTGTGTGCGTGCGAGTGTGTGTGGGTGTGTGCGTGTGAGTGAGTGCGAGTGTGTGCAAATGTGTGTGAGCGTGTGCGAGTGTGTGTGAGTGTGTGCGAGTGTGCACGTGTGAGTGAGTGTGTGTGTGAGTCTGTGCGAGTGTGTGCTTGCGAGTGTTTGCTAGTGTGCGCGAGTGTGTGAGTGTGTGCGAGTGTGCGCGAGTGTGTGCTAGTGTGTCTGAGTGTGTGCGAGTGTGTGTGTGAGTGTGTGTGAGTGTGTGCGATTGTGTGTGTGAGTGTGGAGGACTGTATGTGCGAGTGTGTATGAGTGTGTGTGTGTGTGCAAGTGTGTGCGAGTGTGTGCGAGTGTGTATGAGTGTATGTGCGAGTGTGTGCGCGAGTGTGTGTTTTATAGTGTGTGCAATTGTGTGCGTGTGAGTGTGTGCATAAGTGTGTGCGTGCGAGTCTGCTCGAGTGAGTGGGTGCGTGTAAGTGTGTGCGTGCGAGTGTGTGCGAGTGTGTGCGAGTGTGTGCATGTGAGTGTGTGCGAGTGTGCTCGAGTGAGTGTGTGCGAGTGTGTGTGAGTGTGTATGAGTGAGTGTGTGTGAGTGTGTGCGTGTGTGCGAGTTTGTGTGCGAGTGAGTGTGTGCGAATATGTGCGAGTGTGTGCGAGTGTGTATGAGTGAGTGTGTGTGAGTGTGTGCGTGTGTGCGAGTTTGTGTGCCAGTGAGTGTGTGTGAATATGTGCGAGTGTGTGTGAGTGTGTGTGCGAGTGCGTGCGAGTGTGTGCGTTCGAGTGTGTGCAAGTGTGAGTGAGTGTGTGCGAGTGTGTGTGCGAATGTGTGTGCGAGAGTGTGCGAATGTGTGCGAGTGTGTGCAAATGTGCCCGAGTGTGCGCGAGTGTGCACGAGTGAGTGGGAGCGAGTGTGTGCGAGTGTGTATGAGCGAGTGTGTGTGAGTGTGTGCGTGTGTGCGAGTTTGTGTGCGAGTGAGTGTGTGCGAATATGTGCGAGTGTGTGTGAGTGTGTGTGCGAGTGCGTGCGAGTGTGTGCGTTCGAGTGTGTGCAAGTGTGAGTGAGTGTGTGCGAGAGTGTGTGCGAGTGTGTGTTCGAGAGTGTGCGAGTGTGTGCGAGTGTGTGCAAATGTGCCCGAGTGTGCGCGAGTGTGCACGATTGAGTGGGTGCGAGTGTGTGCGAGTGTGTGTGAGTGAGTGTGTGTGAGTGTGTGCGTGTGTGCGAGTTTGTGTGCGAGTGAGTGTGTGCTAATGTGTGTGAGTGTGTTTGTGAGTGTGTGTGTGAGTGTGTGTGTGCGAGTGTGTGCGAGTGTGTGTGCGAGAGTGTGCGTGCGAGTGTGTGCATGCGAGTGTATGTGAGTGAGTGTGAGTGTGTGTGCGAGTGTGTGTGCGAGTGAGTGTGTGCGTTCGAGTGTGTGCAAGTGTGAGTGAGTGTGTGCGAGTGTGTGTGCGAGTGTGTGTGCGAGAGTGTGCAAGTGTGTGCGAGTGTGTGCAAATGTGCCCGAGTGTGCGCGAGTGTGCACGAGTGAGTGGGTGCGAGTGTGTGTGAGCGAGTGTGTGTGAGTGTGTGCGTGTGTGCGAGTTTGTGTGCGAGTGAGTGTGTGCTAATGTGTGCGAGTGTGTTTGTGAGTGTGTGTGTGAGTGTGTGCGTGCGAGTGTGTGCTAGTGTGTGTGCGAGAGTGTGCGTGCGAGTGTGTGCGTGCGAGTGTGTGCGAGTGTATGTGAGTGAAAGTGAGTGTGTGTGCGAGTGTGTGTGCGAGAGTATGCGAGTGTGTGCAAATGTGCGCGAGTGTGTTTGTGAGTGTTTGTGCGAGTGTGTGCGTGCGAGTGTGTGTGCGAGAGTGTGCGTGCGAGTGTGTGCGTGCGAGTGTGTGCGAGTGTGTGCGAGTGTATGTGAGTGTGTGTGAGTGTGTGTGAGTGTGTGTGCGAGTGTGTGCGAGTGTGTGCAAATGTGTGCGAGTGTGCACGAGTGAGTGGGTGCGAGTATGCGCGAGTGTGTGTGAGAGTGTGCATGTGAGTGTGTGCGAGCGTGTGTGTGCATGTGTGTGTGTGTGCGAGTGTGTGCGAGTGTGTATGAGTGTGTGTGCGAGTGTGTATGAGTGTGTGTGCGAGTGTGTATGAGTGTGTGTGCGAGTGTGTGTGTGCAAGTGTGTGCGAGTGTGTGCGAGTGTGTGTGCGAGTGTGTTCAATTGTGTGAGTGTGTGTGTGAGTGTGAGTGAGTGTGTGCGAGTGTGTGTGAGTGTGTCTGAGTGTGTGCGAGTGTGTGTGTGAGTGTGTGTGAGTGTGTGCGATTGTGTGTGTGAGTGTGTAGGACTGTATGTGCGAGTGTGTATGAGAGTGTGTGTGTGCAAGTGTGTGCGAGTGTGTGCGAGTGTGTGCAAGTGTGTGCGAGTGAGTGTGTGCGAGTGTGTGCGTGCGAGTGTGTGCGTGCGAGTGTGTGCGGGTGTGTGCGTGTGAGTGAGTGCGAGTGTGTGCAAATGTGTGTGAGCGTGTGCGAGTGTGTGTGAGTGTGTGCGAGTGTGCACGTGTGAGTGAGTGTGTGTGTGAGTCTGTGCGAGTGTGTGTGTGAGTGTGTGTCAGTGTGAGCGATTGTGTGTGTGAGTGTGTAGGACTGTATGTGCGAGTGTGTATTAGTGTGTGTGTGTGTGCAAGTGTGTGCAAGTGTGTGCAAGTGTGTGCGAGTGAGTGTGTGCGAGTGTGTGTGCGAGTGTGTGCGTGCGAGTGTGTGCGGGTGTGTGCATGTGAGTGAGTGCGAGTGTGTGCAAATGTGTGTGAGCGTGTGCGAGTGTGTGCGAGTGTAAGTGAGTGTGTGCGAGTATGCGCGTGTGAGTGAGTGTGTGTGAGTCTGTGCGAGTGTGTGCTTGCGAGTGTTTGCTAGTGCGCGCGAGTGTGTGAGTGTGTGCGAGTGTGCGCGAGTGTAAGTGAGTGTGTGCGAGTATGCGCGTGTGAGTGAGTGTGTGTGTGAGTCTGTGCGAGTGTGTGCTTGCGAGTGTTTGCTAGTGTGCGCGAGTGTGTGAGTGTGTGCGAGTGTGCGCGAGTGTGTGCGTGTGAGTAAGTGAGTGTGTGTGTGAGTGTGTGCGAGTGCTTGCGAGTGTGTGTGTGAGTGTGTGCGACTGTGTGTGCGAGTGTGTGCGAGTGTGTGCGAGTGTGTATGAGTGTATGTGCGAGTGTGTGTTCGAGTGTGTGGGTTCGAGTGTGTGCAAGTGTGTGCGAGTGTGTGTGCGAGTGCGTACAAGTGTGTGCGAGTGTGCATGAGTGTGTGCGTGTGAGTGTGTGCCAGTGTGTGCGTGCAAGTGTGTGCAAGTGTGCTCGAGTGAGTGGGTGCGAGTGTGTGCGAGTGTGTATGAGTGAGTGTTTGTGATTGTGTGCATGTGTGCGAGTTTGTGAGCGAGTGAGTGTGTGCGAATGTGTGTGAGTGTGTGCGAGTGTGTGTGAGTGTGTGCGTGCGAGTGAGTCTGAGTGTGTGTGAGTGTGTGCGAGTGTGTGTGCGATAGTGTGCGAGTGTGTGCGAGTGTGTGCAAATGTGCCCGAGTGTGCACGAGTGAGTGGGTGCGAGTGTGTGTGAGTGTGTGCATGTGAGTGTGTGCGAGCGTGTGCGAGTGTGTATGAGTGTATGTGCGAGTGTGTGTGCGAGTGTGTGTTCGAGTGTGTGGGTTCGAGTGTGTGCAAGTGTGTGGGAGTGTGTGTGCGAGTGCGTACAAGTATGTGCGAGTGTGCATGAGTGTGTGCGTGTGAGTGTGTGCGAGTGTGTGGGTGCGAGTGTGTGCGAGTGTGCTCGAGTGAGTGGGTGCGAGTGTGTGCGAGTGTGTATGAGTGTGTGTGTGTGAGTGTGTGCATCTGTGCAAGTTTGTGTGTGTGAGTGTGTGTGAGTGTGTGTGCGAGTGCGTGCGTGCGAGTGTGTGTGAGTGTGTGTGATTGTGTGTGTGAGTGTGTAGGACTGTATGTGCGAGTGTGTATGAGTGTGTGTGTGAGTGTGTGCAAAAGTGTGTGAGTGTGTGCGAGTGTGTGCAAGTGTGTGCGAGTGAGTGTGTGCGAGTGTGTGCGTGCGAGTGTGTGTGGGTGTGTGCGTGTGAGTGAGTGCGAGTGTGTGCAAATGTGTGTGAGCGTGTGCGAGTGTGTGTGAGTGTGTGCGAGTGTGCACGTGTGAGTGAGTGTGTGTGTGAGTCTGTGCGAGTGTGTGCTTGCGAGTGTTTGCTAGTGTGCGCGAGTGTGTGAGTGTGTGCGAGTGTGCGCGAGTGTGTGCTAGTGTGTCTGAGTGTGTGCGAGTGTGTGTGTGAGTGTGTGTGAGTGTGTGCGATTGTGTGTGTGAGTGTGGAGGACTGTATGTGCGAGTGTGTATGAGTGTGTGTGTGTGTGCAAGTGTGTGCGAGTGTGTGCGAGTGTGTATGAGTGTATGTGCGAGTGTGTGCGCGAGTGTGTGTTTTATAGTGTGTGCAATTGTGTGCGTGTGAGTGTGTGCATAAGTGTGTGCGTGCGAGTCTGCTCGAGTGAGTGGGTGCGTGTAAGTGTGTGCGTGCGAGTGTGTGCGAGTGTGTGCGAGTGTGTGCATGTGAGTGTGTGCGAGTGTGCTCGAGTGAGTGTGTGCGAGTGTGTGTGAGTGTGTATGAGTGAGTGTGTGTGAGTGTGTGCGTGTGTGCGAGTTTGTGTGCGAGTGAGTGTGTGCGAATATGTGCGAGTGTGTGCGAGTGTGTATGAGTGAGTGTGTGTGAGTGTGTGCGTGTGTGCGAGTTTGTGTGCCAGTGAGTGTGTGTGAATATGTGCGAGTGTGTGTGAGTGTGTGTGCGAGTGCGTGCGAGTGTGTGCGTTCGAGTGTGTGCAAGTGTGAGTGAGTGTGTGCGAGTGTGTGTGCGAATGTGTGTGCGAGAGTGTGCGAATGTGTGCGAGTGTGTGCAAATGTGCCCGAGTGTGCGCGAGTGTGCACGAGTGAGTGGGAGCGAGTGTGTGCGAGTGTGTATGAGCGAGTGTGTGTGAGTGTGTGCGTGTGTGCGAGTTTGTGTGCGAGTGAGTGTGTGCGAATATGTGCGAGTGTGTGTGAGTGTGTGTGCGAGTGCGTGCGAGTGTGTGCGTTCGAGTGTGTGCAAGTGTGAGTGAGTGTGTGCGAGAGTGTGTGCGAGTGTGTGTTCGAGAGTGTGCGAGTGTGTGCGAGTGTGTGCAAATGTGCCCGAGTGTGCGCGAGTGTGCACGATTGAGTGGGTGCGAGTGTGTGCGAGTGTGTGTGAGTGAGTGTGTGTGAGTGTGTGCGTGTGTGCGAGTTTGTGTGCGAGTGAGTGTGTGCTAATGTGTGTGAGTGTGTTTGTGAGTGTGTGTGTGAGTGTGTGTGTGCGAGTGTGTGCGAGTGTGTGTGCGAGAGTGTGCGTGCGAGTGTTTCTGCATGCGAGTGTATGTGAGTGAGTGTGAGTGTGTGTGCGAGTGTGTGTGCGAGAGTGTGCGAGTGTGTGCAAATGTGCGCGAGTGTGCATGAGTGAGTGGGTGCGAGTATGCGCGAGTGTGTGTGAGTGTGTGCATGTGAGTGTGTGCGAGCGTGTGTGCGAGTGTGTGTGCATGTGTGTGTGTGTGCGAGTGTGTGCGAGTGTGTATGAGTGTGTGTGCGAGTTTGTGCAAGTGTGTGTGAGTGTGTGCGAGTGTGTGTGTGCAAGTGTGTGCGAGTGTGTGCGAGTTTGTGTGCGAGTGAGTGTGTGCGAATGTGTCCGAGTGTGTTTGTGAGTGTGTGTGCGAGTGTGTGCGTGCGAGTGTGTGCGAGTGTGTGTGCGAGAGTTTGCGTGCGAGTGTGTGCGTGCGAGTGTGTGCGAGTGTGTGCGAGTGTATGTGAGTGTGTGTGAGTGTGTGTGCGAGTGTGTGTGCGAGAGTGTGCGAGTGTGTGCAAATGTGTGCGAGTGTGCACGAGTGAGTGGGTGCGAGTATGCGCGAGTGTGTGTGAGTGTGTGCATGTGAATGTGTGCGAGCGTGTGTGCATGTGTGTGTGTGTGCGAGTGGGTGCGAGTGTGTATGAGTGTGTGTGCGAGTTTGTGCAAGTGTGTGTTAGTGTTTGCGAGTGTGTGTGTGCAAGTGTGTGCGAGTGTGTGCGAGTGTGTGTGCGAGTGTGTTCAATTGTGTGTGAGTGTGTGTGTGAGTGTGTGCGAGTGTGTGCGAGTGTGTCTGAGTGTGTGCGAGTGTGTGTGTGAGTGTGTGTGAGTGTGTGCGATTGTGTGTGTGAGTGTGTAGGACTGTATGTGCGAGTGTGTATGAGTGTGTGTGTGTGCAAGTGTGTGCGAGTGTGTGCAAGTGTGTGCAAGTGTGTGCGAGTGAGTGTGTGCGAGTGTGTGTGCGAGTGTGTGCATGCGAGTGTGTGCGGGTGTGTGCGTGTGAGTGAGTTCGAGTGTGTGCAAATGTGTGTGAGCGTGTTCGAGTGTCTGTGAGTGTAAGTGAGTGTGTGCGAGTATGCACGTGTGAGTGAGTGTGTGTGTGAGTCTGTGCGAGTGTGTGCTTGCGAGTGTTTGCTAGTGTGCGCGAGTGTGTGAGTGTGTGCGAGTGTGCGCGAGTGTGTGCGTGTGAGTAAGTGAGTGTGTGTGTGAGTGTGTGTGTGAGTGTGTGCGACTGTGTGTGCGAGTGTGTGCGCGCGTGTGCGAGTGTGTATGAGTGTGTGTTTGAGTGTGTGGGTTCGAGTGTGTGTGCAAGTGTGTGTGCGAGTGCGTACAAGTGTGTGCGAGTGCGTACAAGTGTGTGCGAGTGTGCATGAGTGTGTGCGAGTGTGTGCGTGCGAGTGTGTGCAAGTGTGCTCGAGTGAGTGGGTGCGAGTGTGTGCGAGTGTGTATGAGTGAGTGTGTGTGAGTGTGTGCGTGTGTGCAAGTTTGTGTGCGTGTGAGTGTGTGCGAATATGTGCGAGTGTGTGTGAGTGTGTGTGCGAGTGCGTGCGAGTGCGTGCGTGCGAGTGTGTGTGAGTGTGTGTGATTGTGTGTGTGAGTGTGTAGGACTGTATGTGAGTGTGTGCAAAAGTGTGCGAGTGTGTGCGAGTGTGTGCGAGTGAGTGTGTGTGAGTGTGTGTGCGAGTGTGTGCGTGTGAGTGTTTGCGGGTGTGTGCGTGTGAGTGAGTGCGAGTGTGTGCAAATGTGTGTGAGCGTGTGCGAGTGTGTGTGAGTATGTGCGAGTGTGCACGTGTGAGTGAGTGTGTGTGTGAGTCTGTGCGAGTGTGTGCTTGCGAGTGTTTGCTAGAGTGCACGAGTGTGTGAGTGTGTGCGAGTGTGCATGAGTGTGCGCGAGTGTGCGTGTGAGTAAGTGAGTGTGTGTGTGAGTGTGTGCGAGTGCTTGCGAGTGTGTGTGTGAGTGTGTGCGACTGTGTGTGTGAGTGTGTGCGTGTGTGTGCGAGTGTGTATGAGTGTATGTGCGAGTGTGTGTGCGAGTGTGTGCGAGTGTGTGTACGAGTGTGTGTGCGATTGTGTGTGCGAGTGGGTACAAGTGTGTGCGAGTGTGCATGAGTGTGTGTGTGTGAGTGTGTGTGAGTGTGTGCGTGCGAGTGTGTGCGAGTGTGCTCGAGTGAGTGGGTGTGAGTGTGTGTGTGTGTGTATGAGTGAGTGTGTGCGTGTGTGCGAGTTTGTGTGCGAGTGAGTGTGTGCGAATGTGTGTAAGTGTGTGCGTGTGAGTGTGTGCGAGTGTGCATTAGTGTGTGCGTGTGAGTGTGTGCGAGTGTGTGCGTGCGAGTGTGTGCGAGTGTGCTCGAGTGAGTGGGTGCGAGTGTGTATGAGTGAGTGTGTGCGTGTGTGCGAGTTTGTGTGCGAGTGAGTGTGTGCAAGTGTGAGTGAGTGTGTGCGAGTGTGTGTGCGAGTGTGTGTGAGTGTGTGCGTGTGTTCGAGTTTGTGTATGAGTGAGTGTGTGCGAATGTGTGTGAGTGTGTGCGAGTGTGTCTGTGCGAGTCTGTGTGCGAGTGTGTGCGTGCGAGTGTGTGTGAGTGTGTGCGAGTGTGTGTGCGAGTGTGTGTGCGAGTGTGTGCGAGTGTGTGTAAGTGTGTATGCGAGCTTGTGTGCATATGTGTGTGCGAGTGTGTGTGAGTGTGTATGAGTGTGTGTGCGAGTGTGTGCAAGTGTGTGTGAGTGTGTATGAGTGTGTGTGCGAGTGTGTGCAAGTGTGTGTGAGTGTGTGCAAGTGTGTGTGTGCAAGTGTGTGAGTGTGTGTGAGTGTGTGCGAGTGTGTGTGTGATTGTGCATAAGTGTGTGCGAGTGTGTGTGTGAGTGTGTGTGCGAATGTGTGCGAGTGTGTGCGAGTGTGTCTGTGCGAGTCTGTGTGCGAGTGTGTGTGTGCGAGTGTGTGTGAGTGTGTGCGAGTGTGTGTGCGAGTGTGTGCGAGTGTGTGTAAGTGTGTGTGCGAGCGTGTGTGCATGTGTGTGTGTGCGAGTGTGTGTGAGTGTGTGCGAGTGTGTGCAAGTGTGTGTGAGTGTGTGCAAGTGTGTGTGTGCAAGTGTGTGAGTGTGTGTGAGTGTGTGCGAGTGTGTGCGCGTCTGTGTACGAGTGTGTGTGTGATTGTGCATTAGTGTGTGCGAGTGTGTGTGTGAGTGTGTGTGCGAGTGTGTGCTAGTGTGCGCGAGTGTGTGCAAGTGTGTGCGTTGTGTGCGTGCGAGTGCGTGCGAGTGTGTGCAAATGTGTGCGAGAGTGTGCAAGTGTGGGCGTGCGAGTGTGTGCGAGTGTGCGCAAGTGTGTGAGTGTGTGCGATTGTGTGCGTGCGAGTGAGTGCGAGTGTGTGCATATGTGTGCGAGAGTGTGTGAGTGTGGGCGTGCGAGTGTGTGTGCAATTGTGTATGAGTGTGTGCGAGTGTGTGTGAGTTTGTGCAAGTGTGTGCGTGTGTGCATGCGAGTGAGTGCGAGTGTGTGCGAGTGTGTGTATGCGAGTGTGTGTGCGATTGTGTATGAGTGTGTGCGAGTGTGTGTGAGTTTGTGCGAGTGTGTATGAATGTATGTGGAAGTGTTTGTGCGAGTGTGTGTGCAAGTGTGTGCGAGTGTGTGTGCGAGTGTGTATGAGTGAGTGTGTGTGAGTGTGTGCGTGTGTGCGAGTTTGTGTGCAAGTGAGTGTGTGCGAATGTGTGCGAGTGTGTGCGAGTGTATCTGTGCGAGTGTATGTGCGAGAGTGTGCGTACGAGTGTGTGCGTGCGAGTGTGTGCGAGTGTATGTGAGTGTGTGTGAGTGTGTGTGCGAGTGTGTGTACGAGAGTGTGCGAGTGTGTGCAAATGTGCGCGAGTGTGCACGAGTGAGTGGGTGCGAGTATGCGCGAGTGTGTGTGAGTGTGTGCATGTGAGTGTGTGCGAGCGTGTGTGTGCATGTGTGTGTGTGTGTGCGAGTGTGTATGAGTGTGTGTGCGAGTGTGTATGAGTGTGTGTGCGAGTTTGTGCAAGTGTGTGTGAGTGTGTGCGAGTGTGTGTGTGCAAGTGTGTGCGAGTGTGTGTGAGTGTGTGTGCGAGTGTGTGTGCGAGTGTGTTCAATTGTGTGTGAGTGTGAGTGAGTGTGTACGAGTGTGTGCGAGTGTTTCTGAGTGTGTGCGAGTGTGTGTGTGAGTGTGTGTGAGTGTGTGCGATTGTGTGTGTGAGTGTGTAGGACTGTATGTGCGAGTGTGTATGAGTGTGTGTGTGTGTGTGCAAGTGTGTGCGAGTGTGTGCGAGTGTGTGTGCAAATGTGCCCAAGTGTGCACGAGTGTGCACGAGTGAGTGGGTGCGAGTGTGTGCGAGTGTGTGCGTGTGAGTGTGTGCGAGCTTGTGCGAGTGTGTGAGTGTGTGTGCGAGTGTGTGTGCATGTGTGTGTGTGAGTGTGTATGAGTGTGTGTGCGAGTGTTTGCAAGTGTGTGTGAGTGTGTGTGACTGTGTGTGTGCGAGTGTGTGCGAGTGTGTGTACGAGTGTGTGCAAATGTGTATAAGTGTGTGTGAGTGTAAGTGCAAGTGTGTGTGTGTGAGTGTGTTCGATTGTGTGCGAGTGTGTGTGAGTGAGAGTGTGCGAGTGTGTGCGAGTGTGTGTGCGAGTGTGTGTACGAGTGTGTGTGTGCGATTGTGTATAAGTGTGTGCGAGTGTGTGCGTGCGAGTGTGTGCGTGTGTGTGCGAGTGTGTGTACGAGTGTGTGTGTGCGATTGTGTATAAGTGTGTGCGAGTGTGTGAGTGTGTGAGAGTGTGTGTGCGAGTGTGTGCGTGTGAGTGTGTGCAACTGTGTGCGAGTGTGTGCGAGTGTGCGAGTGTGTGCAAGTGTCTGCGAGTGTGTGTGTTTCCGAGTGTGTGCCAGTGTGTGCGTACGAGTGTGTGCAAGTGAGTGTGAGTGTGTGCGAATGTGTGCGAGTGTGTGCGTGCGAGTGTGCATGAGAGTGCACGAGTGTGTGCATGTGAGTGTGTGCGAGTGTGTGCGTGCGAGTGTGTGTGTGCGAGTGTGTGCAAGTGTGTGTGATTGTGTGTGAGTGTGTGTATGAGTGAGTGTGTGCGAGTGTGTGCGAGTGTGTGTGCGAGTGTGTGCGCGAGTGTGTGTGTGTGAGTGTGTGCGAGTGTGTGCGTGCGAATGTGTGTGTGCGAGTGTGTGAGTGTGTGTGCGAATGTGTGTGCGTGTGAGTGTGTGAGAGTGTGTATGAGTGTATGTGCGAGTGTGTGCCAGTGTGTGCAAGTGTGTGTGTGCAAGTGTGTGCAAGTGTGTGCGAATGAGTGTGTGTGAGTGTGTGCGAGAGTGTGCGAGTGTGTGTGTGCGAGTGTGTGTGTGCGAGTGTGTGTGCAATTGTGTATGAGTGTGTGCGAGTGTGTGTGAGTTTGTGCAAGTGTGTGCGTGTGTGCATGCGAGTGCGTGCGAGTGAGTGCGAGTGTGTGCGAGTGTGTGTATGCGAGTGCGTGTGCGATTGTGTATGAGTGTGTGCGAGTGTGTGTGAGTTTGTGCGAGTGTGTATGAATGTATGTGCGAGTGTTTGTGCGAGTGTGTGCGAGTGTGTGTGTGTGTTCGAGTGTGTGCAAGTGTGTGCGAGTGTGTGTGTGAGTGTGTGCGAGTGTGTGCGAGTGTGTATGAGTGAGTGTGTGTGAGTGTGTGCGTGTGTGCGAGTTTGTGTGCAAGTGAATGTGTGCGAATGTGTGCGAGTGTGTGCGATTGTGTCTGTGAGAGTGCATGTGCGAGAGTATGCATGCGAGTGTGTGCGTGCGAGTGTGTGCGAGTGTATGTGAGTGTGTGTGCGAGTGTGTGTACGAGAGTGTACGAGTGTGTGCAAATGTGCGCGAGTGTGCACGAGTGAGTGGGTGCGAGTATGCGCGAGTGTGTGTGAGTGTGTGCGAGCGTGTGTGCGAGTGTGTGTGCATGTGTGTGTGTGCGAGTGTGTGCGAGTGTGTATGAGTGTGTGTGCGAGTGTGTATGAGTGTGTGTGCGAGTTTGTGCAAGTGTGTGTGAGTGTGCGAGTGTGTGTGTGCAAGTGTGTGCGAGTGTGTGTGAGTGTGTGTGCGAGTGTGTGTGCGAGTGTGTTCAATTGTGTGTGAGTGTGAGTGAGTGTGTACGAGTGTGTGCGAGTGTGTGCGAGTGTGTCTGAGTGTGTGCGAGTGTGTGTGTGAGTGTGTGTGAGTGTGTGCGATTGTGTGTGTGAGTGTGTAGGACTGTATGTGCGAGTGTGTATGA
Organism: Phyllobates terribilis; assembly: GCF_046119375.1. NCBI lineage: Eukaryota > Metazoa > Chordata > Amphibia > Anura > Dendrobatidae > Phyllobates > Phyllobates terribilis. The sequence continues at coordinate 7,840,383 of NW_027362813.1, forward strand.
GTGTGTGTGTGTGTGCAAGTGTGTGCGAGTGTGTGCGAGTGTGTATGAGTGCATGTGCGAGTGTGTGCGCGAGTGTGTGTTTTATAGTGTGTGAGTGTGTGTATGAGTGAGTGTGTGAGTGTGTGCGAGTGTGTGTGCGAGTGTGTGCGTGAGTGTGTGTGTGCGAGTGTGAGCGAGTGTGTGCGTGCGAGTGTGTGTGTGCGATTGTGTGCGAGTGTGTGAGTGTGTGTGCGAATGTGTGTGCGTGTGAGTGTGTGAGAGTGTGTATGAGTGTATGTGCGAGTGTGTGCCAGTGTGTGCAAGTGTGTGTGTGCGAGTGTGTGCAAGTGTGTGCGAATGAGTGTGTGCGAGTGTGTGCGAGAGTGTGCGAGTGTGCGTGTGTGAGTGTGTGTGTGCGAGTGTGTGTGCAATTGTGTATGAGTGTGTGCGAGTGTGTGAGTTTGTGCAAGTGTGTGCGTGTGTGCATGCGAGTGCGTGCGAGTGAGTGCGAGTGTGTGCGAGTGTGTGTATGCGAGTGTGTGTGCGATTGTGTATGAGTGTGTGCGAGTGTGTGTGAGTTTGTGAGAGTGTGTATGAATGTATGTGCCAGTGTGTGTGCGAGTGTGTGCGAGTGTGTGTGCCAGTGTGTGTGTTCGAGTGTGTGCAAGTGTGTGCGAGTGTGTGTGCGAGTGTGTGCGAGTGTGTGCGAGTGTGTATGAGTGAGTGTGTGTGAGTGTGTGCGTGTGTGCGAGTTTGTGTGCGAGTGAGTGTGTGCGAATATGTGCGAGTGTGTGTGAGTGTGTGTGCGAGTGCGTGCGAGTGTGTGCGTTCGAGTGTGTGCAAGTGTGAGTGAGTGTGTGCGAGTGTGTGTGTGAGTGTGTGTGCGAGAGTGTGCGAGTGTGTGCGAGTGTGTGCAAATGTGCCCGAGTGTGCGTGAGTGTGCACGAGTGAGTGGGTGCGAGTGTGTGTGAGCGAGTGTGTGTGAGTGTGTGCGTGTGTGCGAGTTTGTGTGCGAGTGAGTGTGTGCGAATATGTGCGAGTGTGTGTGAGTGTGTGTTCAATTGTGTGTGAATGTGAGTGAGTGTGTACGAGTGTGTGCGAGTGTGTGCGAGTTTGTCTGAGTGTGTGCGAGTGTGTTCAATTGTGTGTGAGTGTGCGTGTGAGTGAGTGTGTACGAGTGTGTGCGAGTGTGTCTGAGTGTGTGCCAGTGTGTGTGTGAGTGTGTGTGAGTGTGAGCGATTGTGTGTGTGTGTAGGACTGTATGTGCGAGTGTGTATGAGTGTGTGTGTGTGTGCAAGTGTGTGCGAGTGTGTGCGAGTGTGTGCAAGTGTGTGCGATTGAGTGTGTGCGAGTGTGTGTGCGAGTGTGTGCGTGCGAGTGTGTGCGGGTGTGTGCGTATGAGTGTGTGCGAGTGTGTGCGAGAGTGTGCAAGTGTGTGTGTGCGAGTGTGTGTGCAATTGTGTATGAGTGTGTGCGAGTGTGTGTGAGTTTGTGAGAGTGTGTATGAATGTATGTGCGAGTGTTTGTGCGAGTGTGTGCGAGTGTGTGTGCGAGTGTGTGTGTTCGAGTGTGTGCAAGTGTGTGCGAGTGTGTGTGTGAGTGTGTGCGAGTGTGTATGAGTGAGTGTGTGTGAGTGTGTGCGTGTGTGCGAGTTTGTGTGCAAGTGAGTGTGTGCGAATGTGTGCGAGTGTGTGCGATTGTGTCTGTGCGAGTGCATGTGTGAGAGTGTGCATGCGAGTGTGTGCGTGCGAGTGTGTACGAGTGTATGTGAGTGTGTGTGAGTGTGTGTGCGAGTGTGTGTACGAGAGTGTACGAGTGTGTGCAAATGTGCGCGAGTGTGCACGAGTGAGTGGGTGCGAGTATGCGCGAGTGTGTGTGAGTGTGTGCGAGCGTGTGTGCGAGTGTGTGTGCATGTGTGTGTGTGTGCGAGTGTGTGCGAGTGTGTATGAGTGTGTGTGCGAGTGTGTATGAGTGTGTGTGCGAGTTTGTGCAAGTGTGTGTGAGTGTGTGCGAGTGTGTGTGTGCAAGTGTGTGCGAGTGTGTGTGAGTGTGTGTGCGAGTGTGTGTGCGAGTGTGTTCAATTGTGTGTGAGTGAGTGTGTACGAGTGTGTGCGAGTGTGTGCGAGTGTGTCTGAGTGTGTGTGTGAGTGTGTGTGAGTGTGTGCGATTGTGTGTGTGAGTGTGTAGGACTGTATGTGCGAGTGTGTATGAGTGTGTGTGTGTGTGCAAGTGTGTGCGAGTGTGTATGAGTGTATGTGCGAGTGTGTGCGCGAGTGTGTGTTTTATAGTGTGTGAGTGTGTGTATGAGTGAGTGTGTGCGAGTGTGTGCGAGTGTGTGTGCGAGTGTGTGCGCGAGTGTGTGTGTGCGAGTGTGTGCGAGTGTGTGCGTGCGAGTGTGTGTGTGCGAGTGTGTGCAAGTGTGTGAGTGTGTGTGCGAATGTGTGTGCGTTTGAGTGTGTGAGAGTGTGTATGAGTGTATGTGCGAGTGTGTGCCAGTGTGTGCAAGTGTGTGTGTGCGAGTGTGTGCAAGTGTGTGCGAATGAGTGTGTGCGAGTGTGTGCGAGAGTGTGCGAGTGTGCGTGTGCGAGTGTGTGTGTGCGAGTGTGTGTGCAATTGTGTATGAGTGTGTGCGAGTGTGTGAGTTTGTGCAAGTGTGTGCGTGTGTGCATGTGAGTGCGTGCGAGTGAGTGCGAGTGTGTGCGAGTGTGTGTGCAATTGTGTATGAGTGTGTGCGAGTGTGTGTGAGTTTGTGAGAGTGTGTATGAATGTATGCGCCAGTGTGTGTGCGAGTGTGTGCGAGTGTGTGTGCCAGTGTGTGTGTTCGAGTGTGTGCAAGTGTGTGCGAGTGTGTGTGCGAGTGTGTGTGCGAGTGTGTGCGAGTGTGTATGAGTGAGTGTGTGTGAGTGTGTGCGTGTGTGCGAGTTTGTGTGCAAGTGAGTGTGTGCGAATGTGTGCGAGTGTGTGCGAGTGTGTCTGTGCGATTGTATGTGCGAGAGTGTGCATGCGAGTGTGTGTGTGCGAGTGTGTGCGAGTGTATGTGAGTGTGTGTGAGTGTGTGTGCGAGTGTGTGTACGAGAGTGTGCGAGTGTGTGCAAATGTGCGCGAGTGTGCACGAGTGAGTGGGTGCGAGTATGCGCGAGTGTGTGTGAGTGTGTGCATGTGAGTGTGTGCGAGCGTGTGTGCGAGTGTGTGTGCATGTGTGTGTGTGTGCGAGTGTGTGCAAGTGTGTATGAGTGTGTGTGCGAGTTTGTGCAAGTGTGTGTGAGTGTGTGCGAGTGTGTGTGTGCAAGTGTGTGCGAGTGTGTGTGCGAGTGTGTTCAATTGTGTGTGAGTGAGTGTGTACGAGTGTGTACGAGTGTGTGCGAGTGTGTCTGAGTGTGTGCGAGTGTGTGTGTGAGTGTGTGTGAGTGTGTGCGATTGTGTGTGTGAGTGTGTAGGACTGTATGTGCGAGTGTGTATGAGTGTGTGTGTGTGTGCAAGTGTGTGCGAGTGTGTGTGAGTGTGTATGAGTGTATGTGCGAGTGTGTGCGCGAGTGTGTGTTTTATAGTGTGTGCAATTGTTTGCGTGTGAGTGTGTGCATGAGTGTGTGCGTGCGAGTGTGCTCGAGTGAGTGGGTGCGTGTAAGTGTGTGCGTGCGAGTGTGTGCGAATGTGTGCGAGTGTGTGCATGCGAGTGTGTGCGAGTGTGCTCGAGTGAGTGTGTGCGAGTGTGTGCGAGTGTGTATGAGTGAGTGTGTGTGAGTGTGTGCGTGTGTGCGAGTTTGTGTGCGAGTGAGTGTGTGCGAATATGTGCGAGTGTGTGTGAGTGTGTGTGCGAGTGCGTGCGAGTGTGTGCGTTCGAGTGTGTGCAAGTGTGAGTGAGTGTGTGCGAGTGTGTGTTTGAGTGTGTGTGCGAGAGTGTGCGAGTGTGTGCGAGTGTGTGCAAATGTGCCCGAGTGTGCGCGAGTGTGCACGAGTGAGTGGGTGCGAGTGTGTGCGAGTGTGTGTGAGCGAGTGTGTGTGAGTGTGTGCGAGTTTGTGTGCGAGTGAGTGTGTGCGAATGTGTGCGAGTGTGTTTGTGAGTGTGTGTGCGAGTGTGTGCGTGCAAGTGTGTGCGAGTGTGTGTGCGAGAGTGTGCGTGCGAGTGTGTGCGTGCGAGTGTGTGCGAGTGTATGTGAGTGAGTGTGAGTGTGTATGCGAGTGTGTGTGCAAGAGTGTGTGAGTGTGTGCAAATGTGCGCGATTGTGCACGAGTGAGTGGGTGCGAGTATGCGCGAGTGTGTGTGAGTGTGTGCATGTGAGTGTGTGCGAGCGTGTGTGCGAGTGTGTGTGCATGTGTGTGTGTGTGCGAGTGTGTGCGAGTGTGTATGAGTGTGTGTGCGAGTGTGTGTGCGAGTGTGTGTAGGATTGTGTGTAGGAGTGTGTGCGAGTGTGTGTGAGTGTGTAGGACTGTATGTGCGAGTGTGTGCGAGTCTGTTTGAGTGTGTGTGTGCGACTGTGTGTGAGTGTGTGTGAGTGCGTGCAAGTGTGTGTGCGAGTGTGTGTGTGCGAGTGTGTTCGATTGTGTGCGAGTGTGTGTGAGTGAGTGTGTGCGAGTGTGTGTATGCGAGTGTGTGTGCAATTGTGTATGAGTGTGTGCGAGTGTGTGTGAGTTTGTGAGAGTGTGTATGAATGTATGCGCCAGTGTGTGTGCGAGTGTGTGCGAGTGTGTGTGCCAGTGTGTGTGTTCGAGTGTGTGCAAGTGTGTGCGAGTGTGTGTGCGAGTGTGTGCGAGTGTGTGCGAGTGTGTATGAGTGAGTGTGTGTGAGTGTGTGCGTGTGTGCGAGTTTGTGTGCAAGTGAGTGTGTGCGAATGTGTGCGAGTGTGTGCGAGTGTGTCTGTTCGATTGTATGTGCGAGAGTGTGCATGCGAGTGAGTGTGTGCGAGTGTATGTGAGTGTGTGTGAGTGTGTGTGCGAGTGTGTGTACGAGAGTGTGCGAGTGTGTGCAAATGTGCGCGAGTGTGCACGAGTGAGTGGGTGCGAGTATGCGCGAGTGTGTGTGAGTGTGTGCATGTGAGTGTGTGCGAGCGTGTGTGCGAGTGTGTGTGCATGTGTGTGTGTGTGCGAGTGTGTGCGAGTGTGTATGAGTGTGTGTGCGAGTTTGTGCAAGTGTGTGTGAGTGTGTGCGAGTGTGTGTGTGCAAGTGTGTGCGAGTGTGTGTGAGTGTGTGTGCGAGTGTGTGTGCGAGTGTGTTCAATTGTGTGTGAGTGTGAGTGAGTGTGTACGAGTGTGTACGAGTGTGTGCGAGTGTGTCTGAGTGTGTGCGAGAGTGTGTGTGAGTGTGTGCGATTGTGTGTGTGAGTGTGTAGGACTGTATGTGCGAGTGTGCATGAGTGTGTGTGTGTGTGCAAGTGTGTGCGAGTGTGTGTGAGTGTGTATGAGTGTATGTGCGAGTGTGTGCGCGAGTGTGTGTTTTATAGTGTGTGCAATTGTTTGCGTGTGAGTGTGTGCATGAGTGTGTGCGTGCGAGTGTGCTCGAGTGAGTGGGTGCGTGTAAGTGTGTGCGTGCGAGTGTGTGCGAATGTGTGCGAGTGTGTGCATGCGAGTGTGTGCGAGTGTGCTCGAGTGAGTGTGTGCGAGTGTGTGCGAGTGTGTATGAGTGATTGTGTGTGAGTGTGTGCGTGTGTGCGAGTTTGTGTGCGAGTGAGTGTGTGCGAATATGTGCGAGTGTGTGTGAGTGTGTGTGCGAGTGCGTGCGAGTGTGTGCGTTCGAGTGTGTGCAAGTGTGAGTGAGTGTGTGCGAGTGTGTGTGTGAGTGTGTGTGCGAGAGTGTGGGAGTGTGTGCGAGTGTGTGCAAATGTGCCCGAGTGTGCGCGAGTGTGCACGAGTGAGTGGGTGCGAGTGTGTGCGAGTGTGTGTGAGCGAGTGTGTGTGAGTGTGTGCGAGTTTGTGTGCGAGTGAGTGTGTGCGAATGTGTGCGAGTGTGTTTGTGAGTGTGTGTGCGAGTGTGTGCGTGCAAGTGTGTGCGAGTGTGTGTGCGAGAGTGTGCGTGCGAGTGTGTGCGTGCGAGTGTGTGCGAGTGTATGTGAGTGAGTGTGAGTGTGTATGCGAGTGTGTGTGCAAGAGTGTGTGAGTGTGTGCAAATGTGCGCGATTGTGCACGAGTGAGTGGGTGCGAGTATGCGCGAGTGTGTGTGAGTGTGTGCATGTGAGTGTGTGCGAGCGTGTGTGTGAGTGTGTGTGCATGTGTGTGTGTGTGCGAGTGTGTGCGAGTGTGTATGAGTGTGTGTGCGAGTGTGTGTGCGAGTGTGTGTAGGATTGTGTGTAGGAGTGTGTGCGAGTGTGTGCGATTGTGTGTGTGAGTGTGTAGGACTGTATGTGTGAGTGTGTGCGAGTCTGTTTGAGTGTGTGTGTGCGAGTGTGTGTGAGTGTGTGTGAGTGCGTGCAAGTGTGTGTGCGAGTGTGTGTGTGCGAGTGTGTTCGATTGTGTGCGAGTGTGTGTGAGTGAGTGTGTGCGAGTGTGTGCGAGTGTGTGCGAGTGTGTGTACGAGTGTGTGTGTGCGATTGTGTATAAGTGTGTGCGAGTGTGTGAGTGTGTGTGAGTGTGTGTGCGAGTGTGTGCGTGCGAGTGTGTGTGACCATGTACGAGTGTGTGCGAGTGTGTGAGTGTGTGCAAGTGCGTGCGAGTGTGTGTGTGCGAGTGTGTGCCAGTGTGTGCGTACGAGTGCGTGCAAGTGAGTGCGTGTGTGTGTGAATGTGTGCGTGAGTGTGCACGAGTGTGTGCATGTTTGTGTGTGCGAGTGTGTGCGTGCGAGTGTGTGCGAGTGTGTGTGAGTGTGTGCGAGTGAGTGTGTGCGAGTGTGTGCGAGTGAGTGTGTGCAAATGTGTGCGAGTGTGTGTGTGCGAGTGTTTGCGAGTGTGTGTGCGAGTGTGTATGCAAGTGTGTGCGTGCGAGTGTGTGCGTGCAAGTGTGTGCGTGCAAGTGTGTGTGCGAATGTGTGTGCGAGTGTGTGCAAGTGTGTGCGAGTCTGTGTGTGTGAGTGTGAGCAAGTTGTGTGCAAGCGAGTGAGTGCGAGTGTGTGCTTACGAGTGTGTGCAAGTGAGTGCGAGTGTGTGCGAATGTGTGCGAGTTTGTGCGTGTGAGTGTGCGCGAGTGTGTGCGTGCGAGTGTGTGCGAGTGTGTGTAAGTGTGTGTGCGTGTGTGTGTGCATGTGTGTGTGCGAGTGTGTGTGAGTGTGTATGAGTGTGTGTGCGAGTGTGTGCAAGTGTGTATGAGTGTGTGCAAGTGTGTGTGTGCAAGTGTGTGAGTGTGTGTGAGTGTGTGCGAGTGTGTGTGTGATTGTGCATAAGTGTGTGCGAGTGTGTGTGTGAGTGTGTGTGCGAGTGTGTGCTAGTGTGCGCGAGTGTGTGCAAGTGTGTGCGTTGTGTGCGTGCGAGTGAGTGCGAGTGTGTGCAAATGTGTGCGAGAGTGTGCAAGTGTGGGCGTGCTAGTGTGTGCGAGTGTGCGCAAGTGTGTGAGTGTGTGCGATTGTGTGCGTGCGAGTGAGTGCGAGTGTGTGCAAATGTGTGCGAGAGTGTGCGAGTGTGGGCGTGCGAGTGTGTGCGAGTGTGCGCAAGTGTGTGTGAGTGTGTGCGAGTGTGCGCGAGTGTGTGCATGTGAGTCAGTGGGTGTGTGAGTGTTAGTGTGTGCTTGCGAGTGTGTGCTAGTGTGCATGAGTGTGTGAGTGTGTGCGAGTGTGCGCAAGTGTGCGCGAGTGTGTGCGTGTTAGTGAGTGAGTGTGTGTGAGTGTGTGCGAGTGTGTGTGTGAATGTGTGCGATTGTGTGTAGGGCTGTATGTGCGAGTGTGTGCGAGTGTGTATAAGTGTGTGTGCGAGTGTGTGCGAGTGTGTGCGAGTGTGTGTGTGAGTGTGTGTGCGAGTGTGCTTGCGAGTGTGTGCGAGTGTGTGTGAATGTGTGCGAGTGTGTGTGCGAGTGTGTGTGCAAATGTGCCCGAGTGTGCACGAGTGAGTGGGTGCGAGTGTGTCTGAGTGTGTGCGTCTGAGTGTGTGCGAGCTTGTGCGAGTGTGTGAGTGTGTGTGCGAGTGTGTGTGCATGTGTGTGTGCGAGTGTGTATTAGTGTGTGCGCGAGTGTTTGCAAGTGTGTGTGAGTGTGTGTGTGCGAGTGTGTGCGAGTGTGTGTACGAGTGTGTGCAATTGTGTATAAGTGTGTGCGAGTGTGTGTGTGAGTGTGTGTGCAAGTGTGTGTGTGTGTGAGTGTGTTCGATTGTGTGCGAGTGTGTGTGAGTGAGAGTGTGCGAGTGTGTGCGAGTGTGTGTACGAGTGTGTGTGTGCGATTGTGTATAAGTGTGTGCGAGTGTGTGAGTGTGTGAGTGTGTGTGCGAGTGTGTGCGTGTGTGTGCGAGTGTGTGTACGAGTGTGTGTGTGCGATTGTGTATAAGTGTGTGCGAGTGTGTGAGTGTGTGTGAGTGTGTGTGCGAGTGTGTGCGTGTGAGTTTGTGCAACTGTGTGCGAGTGTGTGCGAGTGTGTGAGTGTGTGCAAGTGTGTGCGAGTGTGTGTGTGCGAGTGTGTGCCAGTGTGTGCGTACGAGTGCGTGCAAGTGAGTGTGAGTGTGTGCGAATGTGTGCGAGTGTGTGCGTGCGAGTGTGCGTGAGTGTGCACGAGTGTGTGCATGTGAGTGTGTGCGAGTGTGTGCGTGCGAGTGTGTGTGTGTGAGTGTGTGCAAGTGTGTGTGATTGTGTGTGAGTGTGTGTATGAGTGAGTGTGTGCGAGTGTGTGCGAGTGTGTGTGCGAGTGTGTGCGCGAGTGTGCGTGTGCGAGTGTGTGCGAGTGTGTGCGTGCGAGTGTGTGTGTGTGCGAGTGTGTGCGAGTGTGTGAGTGTGTGTATGAGTGTATGTGCGAGTGTGTGCCAGTGTGTGCAAGTGTGTGTGTGCGAGTGTGTGCAAGAGTGTGCGAATGAGTGTGCGCGAGTGTGTGCGAGAGTGTGCAAGTGTGTGTGTGCGAGTGTGTGTGTGCGAGTGTGTGTGCAATTGTGTATGAGTGTGTGCGAGTGTGTGTGAGTTTGTGCAAGTGTGTGCGTGTGTGCATGCGAGTGCGTGCGAGTGAGTGCGAGTGTGTGCGAGTGTGTGTATGCGAGTGTGTGTGCGATTGTGTATGAGTGTGTGCGAGTGTGTGTGAGTTTGTGCGAGTGTGTATGAATGTATGTGCGAGTGTTTGTGCGAGTGTGTGCGAGTGTGTGTGCAAGTGTGTGCGAGTGTGTGTGCGAGTGTGTGCGAGTGTGTGCGAGTGTGTATGAGTGAGTGTGTGTGAGTGTGTGCGTGTGTGCAAGTTTGTGTGCAAGTGAGTGTGTGCGAATGTGTGCGAGTGTGTGCGAGTGTGTCTGTGCGAGTGTATGTGCGAGAGTGTGCATACGAGTGTGTGCGTGCGAGTGTGTGCGAGTGTATGTGAGTGTGTGTGAGTGTGTGTGCGAGTGTGTGTACGAGAGTTTGCGAGTGTGTGCAAATGTGCGCGAGTGTGCACGAGTGAGTGGGTGCGAGTATGCGCGAGTGTGTGTGAGTGTGTGCATGTGAGTGTGTGCGAGCGTGTGTGTGCATGTGTGTGTGTGCGAGTGTGTGCGAGTGTGTATGAGTGTGTGTGCGACTGTGTATGAGTGTGTGTGCGAGTTTGTGCAAGTGTGTGTGAGTGTGTGCGAGTGTGTGTGTGCAAGTGTGTGCGAGTGTGTGCGAGTGTGTGTGAGTGTGTGTGCGAGTGTGTGTGTGAGTGTGTTCAATTGTGTGTGTGTGTGAGTGAGTGTGTACGAGTGTGTGTGAGTGTGTGCGAGTGTGTCTGAGTGGGTGCGAGTGTGTGTGTGAGTGTGTGTGAGTGTGTGCGATTGTGTGTGTGAGTGTGTAGGACTGTATGTGCGAGTGTGTATGAGTGTGTGTGTGTGTGCAAGTGTGTGCGAGTGTGTGCGAGTGTGTTTGCAAATGTGCCCGAGTGTGCACGAGTGTGCTCGAGTGAGTGTGTGCGAGTGTGTGCGAGTGTGTGCGTGTGAGTGTGTGCGAGCTTGTGCGAGTGTGTGAGTGTGTGTGCATGTGTGTGTGCGAGTGTGTATGAGTGTGTGTGCGAGTGTTTGCAAGTGTGTGTGAGTGTGTGTGACTGTGTGTGTGCGAGTGTGTGCGAGTGTGTGTACGAGTGTGTGCAATTGTGTATAAGTGTGTGCGGGTGTGTGTGTGTGAGTGTGTGTGCAAGTGTGTGTGTGTGAGTGTGTTCGATTGTGTGCGAGTGTGTGTGAGTGAGAGTGTGCGAGTGTGTGCGAGTGTGTGTACGAGTGTGTGTGTGCGATTGTGTATAAGTGTGTGCGAGTGTGTGAGTGTGTGAGTGTGTGTGCGAGTGTGTGCGTGCGAGTGTGTGCGTGTGTGTGCGAGTGTGTGTACGAGTGTGTGTGTGCGATTGTGTATAAGTGTGTGCGAGTGTGTGAGTGTGTGTGAGTGTGTGTGCGAGTGTGTGTGTGAGTGTGTGCAACTGTGTGCGAGTGTGTGCGAGTGTGTGCAAGTGTCTGCGAGTGTGTGTGTGCGAGTGTGTGCCAGTGTGTGCGTACGAGTGCGTGCGAGTGTGAGTGTGTGCGAATGTGTGCGAGTGTGTGCTTGCGAGTGTGCGTGAGTGTGCACGAGTGTGTGCATGTGAGTGTGTGCGAGTGTGTGCGTGCGAGTGTGTGTGTGCGAGTGTGTGCAAGTGTGTGTGATTGTGTGTGAGTGTGTGTATGAGTGAGTGTGTGCGAGTGTGTGCGAGTGTGTGTGCGAGTGTGTGCGTGCGAGTGTGTGTGTGCGAGTGTGTGCGAGTGTGTGCGTGCGAGTGTGTGCGAGTGTGTGAGTGTGTGTGCGAATGTGTGTGCGTGTGAGTGTGTGCGAGTGTGTGTGTGCGAGTGTGTGCGAGTGTGTGCGTGCGAGTGTGTGCGAGTGTGTGAGTGTGTGTGCGAATGTGTGTGCGTGTGAGTGTGTGCGAGAGTGTGCAAGTGTGTGTGTGCGAGTGTGTGTGTGCGAGTGTGTGTGCAATTGTGTATGAGTGTGTGCGAGTGTGTGTGAGTTTGTGCAAGTGTGTGCGTGTGTGCATGCGAGTGCATGCGAGTGAGTGTGAGTGTGTGCGAGTGTGTGTATGCGAGTGCGTGTGCGATTGTGTATGAGTGTGTGCGAGTGTGTGTGAGTTTGTGCGAGTGTGTATGAATGTATGTGCGAGTGTTTGTGCGAGTGTGTGCGAGTGTGTGTGCGAGTGTGTGTGTTCGAGTGTGTGCAAGTGTGTGCGAGTGTGTGTGTGAGTGTGTGCGAGTGTGTGCGAGTGTGTATGAGTGAGTGTGTGTGAGTGTGTGCGTGTGTGCGAGTTTGTGTGCAAGTGAGTGTGTGCGAATGTGTGCGAGTGTGTGCGATTGTGTCTGTGCGAGTGTATGTGCGAGAGTGTGCATGCGAGTGTGTGCGTGCGAGTGTGTGCGAGTGTATGTGAGTGTGTGTGAGTGTGTGTGCGAGTGTGTGTACGAGAGTGTGCGAGTGTGTGCAAATGTGCGCGAGTGTGCACGAGTGAGTGGGTGCGAGTATGCGCGAGTGTGTGTGAGTGTGTGCGAGTGTGTGTGCGAGTGTGTGTGCATGTGTGTGTGTGCGAGTGTGTGCGAGTGTGTATGAGTGTGTGTGCGAGTGTGTATGAGTGTGTGTGCGAGTTTGTGCAAGTGTGTGTGAGTGTTTGCGAGTGTGTGTGTGCAAGTGTGTGCGAGTGTGTGTGAGTGTGTGTGCGAGTGTGTGTGCGAGTGTGTTCAATTGTGTGTAATGTGAGTGAGTGTGTACGAGTGTGTGCGAGTGTGTGTGAGTGTGTCTGAGTGTTTGCGAGTGTGTGTGTGAGTGTGTGTGAGTGTGTGCGATTGTGTGTGTGAGTGTGTAGGACTGTATGTGCGAGTGTGTATGAGTGTGTGTGTGCAAGTGTGTGCGAGAGTGTGTGAGTGTGTGTGAGTGTGTGTGCGAGTGTGTGCGTGCGAGTGTGTGTGACTATGTACGAGTGTGTGCGAGTGTGTGAGTGTGTGCAAGTGCGTGCGAGTGTGTGTGTGCGAGTGTGTGCCAGTGTGTGCGTACGAGTGCGTGCAAGTGAGTGCGTGTGTGTGTGAATGTGTGCGTGAGTGTGCACGAGTGTGTGCATGTTTGTGTGTGCGAGTGTGTGAGTGCGAGTGTGTGCGAGTGTGTGTGAGTGTGTGCGAGTGAGTGTGTGCGAGTGTGTGTGAGTGAGTGTGTGCAAATGTGTGCGAGTGTGTGTGTGCGAGTGTTTGCGAGTGTGTGTGCGAGTGTGTATGCGAGTGTGTGCGTGCGAGTGTGTGCGTGCAAGTATGTGCGTGCAAGTGTGTGTGCGAATGTGTGTGCGAGTGTGTGCAAGTGTGTGCGAGTCTGTGTGTGTGAGTGTGAGCAAGTTGTGTGCAAGCGAGTGAGTGCGAGTTGGTGCTTACGAGTGTGTGCAAGTGAGTGCGAGTGTGTGCGAATGTGTGCGAGTTTGTGCGTGTGAGTGTGCGCGAGTGTGTGCGTGCGAGTGTGTGCGAGTGTGCACGAATGACTGGGTGTGAGTGTGTGCGAGTGTGTGTGAGTGTGTGCGAGTGAGTGTGTGCGAGTGTGTATGAGTGAGTGTGTGTGAGTGTGTGCGTGTGTGCGAGTTTGTGTGCGAGTGTGTGCGAGTGAGTGTGTGCGAATGTGTGCAAATGTGTGCGAGTGTATGCGTGCGAGTGTGTGCGTGCGAGTGTGTGCGAGTGTGTGTGTGTGCGTGTGTGAAAATGTGTGTGAGTGTATGTGCGAGTGTGTGCAAGTGTGTGCAAGTGAGTGTGAGTGAGTGCGAGTGTGTGCGAATGTGTGTGAGTGTGTGCGAGTGTGTGTGCGATTGTGTATGGTGTGTGCGAGTGTGTGTGTGAAGGTGTGCGAGTGTGTGCGTGTGAGTGCGTGCGAGTGAGTTCGAGTGTGTGCAAATGTGTGCGAGAGTGTGCAAGTGTGGGTGTGCGAGTGTATGCGAGTGTGTGCGAGTATGCGTGAGGGTTTGCGTGTGAGTGAGTGTGTGTGTGAGTGTGAGTGTGTGCTTGCGAGTGAGTGTTAGTGTGCGTGAGTGTGTGAGTGTGTGCGAGTGTGCGTGAGTGTGTGCGTGTGAGTGAGTGTGTGTGAGTGTGTGCGAGTGTTTGCGAGTGTGTGTGCGAGTGTGTATGCGAGTGTGTGCGTGCGAGTGTGTGCGTGCAAGTGTGTGCGTGCAAGTGTGTGTGCGAATGTGTGTGCGAGTGTGTGCAAGTGTGTGCGAGTCTGTGTGTGTGAGTGTGAGCAAGTTGTGTGCAAGCGAGTGAGTGCGAGTTGGTGCTTACGAGTGTGTGCAAGTGAGTGCGAGTGTGTGCGAATGTGTGCGAGTTTGTGCGTGTGAGTGTGCGCGAGTGTGTGCGTGCGAGTGTGTGCGAGTGTGCACGAGTGACTGGGTGTGAGTGTGTGCGAGTGTGTGTGAGTGTGTGCGAGTGAGTGTGTGCGAGTGTGTATGAGTAAGTGTGTGTGAGTGTGTGCATGTGTGCGAGTGTGTGCGAGTGAGTGTGTGCGAATGTGTGCAAATGTGTGCGAGTGTATGCGTGCGATTGTGTGCGTGCGAGTGTGTGCGAGTGTGTGTGTGCGTGTGTGAAAATGTGTGTGAGTGTATGTGCGAGTGTGTGCAAGTGTGTGCAAGTGAGTGTGAGTGAGTGCGAGTGTGTGCGAATGTGTGTGAGTGTGTGTGTGCGAGTGTGTGTGCGATTGTGTATGGTGTGTGCGAGTGTGTGTGTGAATGTGTGCGAGTGTGTGCGTGTGAGTGCGTGCGAGTGAGTTCGAGTGTGTGCAAATGTGTGCGAGAGTGTGCAAGTGTGGGCGTGCGAGTGTATGCGAGTGTGTGCGAGTATGCGTGAGGGTTTGCGTGTGAGTGAGTGTGTGTGTGAGTGTGAGTGTGTGCTTGCGAGTGAGTGTTAGTGTGCGTGAGTGTGTGAGTGTGTGCGAGTGTGCGTGAGTGTGTGCGTGTGAGTGAGTGTGTGTGAGTGTGTGCGAGTGTTTGCGAGTGTGTGTGCGAGTGTGTATGCGAGTGTGTGCGTGCGAGTGTGTGCGTGCAAGTGTGTGCGTGCAAGTGTGTGTGCGAATGTGTGTGCGAGTGTGTGCAAGTGTGTGCGAGTCTGTGTGTGTGAGTGTGAGCAAGTTGTGTGCAAGCGAGTGAGTGCGAGTTGGTGCTTACGAGTGTGTGCAAGTGAGTGCGAGTGTGTGCGAATGTGTGCGAGTTTGTGCGTGTGAGTGTGCGCGAGTGTGTGCGTGCGAGTGTGTGCGAGTGTGCACGAGTGACTGGGTGTGAGTGTGTGCGAGTGTGTGTGAGTGTGTGCGAGTGAGTGTGTGCGAGTGTGTATGAGTAAGTGTGTGTGAGTGTGTGCATGTGTGCGAGTGTGTGCGAGTGAGTGTGTGCGAATGTGTGCAAATGTGTGCGAGTGTATGCGTGCGATTGTGTGCGTGCGAGTGTGTGCGAGTGTGTGTGTGCGTGTGTGAAAATGTGTGTGAGTGTATGTGCGAGTGTGTGCAAGTGTGTGCAAGTGAGTGTGAGTGAGTGCGAGTGTGTGCGAATGTGTGTGAGTGTGTGTGTGCGAGTGTGTGTGCGATTGTGTATGGTGTGTGCGAGTGTGTGTGTGAATGTGTGCGAGTGTGTGCGTGTGAGTGCGTGCGAGTGAGTTCGAGTGTGTGCAAATGTGTGCGAGAGTGTGCAAGTGTGGGCGTGCGAGTGTATGCGAGTGTGTGTGAGTGTGTGCGAGTATGCGCGAGGGTTTGCGTGTGAGTGAGTGTGTGTGTGAGTGTGAGTGTGTGCTTGCGAGTGAGTGTTAGTGTGCGTGAGTGTGTGAGTGTGTGCGAGTGTGCGTGAGTGTGTGCGTGTGAGTGAGTGTGTGTGAGTGTGTGCAAGTGTTTGCGAGTGTGTATGTGTACGACTGTATGTGCGAGTGTGTTTGCGAATGTGTATGAGTGTATGTGCGAGTGTGTGTGCAAGTGTGTGTGTGAGTGTGTGCGAGTGTGTGTAGGAGTGTGTGCGAGTGTGTGCGATTGTGTGTGTGAGTGTGCAGGACTGTATGTGCGAGTGTGTGCGAGTCTGTTCGAGTGTGTGTGTGTGCGAGTGTGTGTTTGCGAGTGTGTGTGTGTGATTGTGTATGAGTGCGAGTGTGTGTGTGAGTGTGTGCAAGGGTGTTCGAGTGTGTGTGCGAGTGTGTATGAGTGTGTGTGTGTGCGAGTGTGTGCGAGTGTGTGCAAGAGTGAGTGTGTGCGAGTGTGTGTCAAAGTGTGTGCGAGTGTGTGCGAGTGTGTGCGAGTGTGTTTGAGTGTGCACGGGTGTGTGCGTGCGAGTGCGTGCGAGTGAGTGTGAGTGTGTGCAAATGTGTGCGAGTGTGTGCGAGTGTGTGTGAGTGTGCACGAGTGTGTGTGTGAGTGAGTGTGTGTGAGTCTGTGCGAGTGTGTGCTTGCGAGTGTGTGCTAGTGTGCGCGAGTGTGAGTGTGTGCGAGGGTGTGCGAGTGTGTGCGTGTGAGTAAGTGAGTTTGTGTGTGTGTGAGTGTGTGCGAGTGTGTGTTAGTGTGTACGACTGTGTGTGCATGTGTTTGCGAGTGTATATGAGTGTATGTGCGAGTGTGTGTGCGAGTGTGTACGAGTGTGTGTGCGAGTGTGTGTGCGAGTGTGTTTGAGTTTGTGCAAGTGTGTGCGAGTGTGTGTGCGAGTGCGTATGAGTGTGTGCGAGTGTGTGTGTGATTGTGTGCGAGTGTGAGTGAGCTTGTAGGACTGTATGTGCGAGTGTTTGCGAGTGTGTGCGAGTGTGTTCGAGTGTGTGAGTGTGTGTGAGTGTGTGCGAGTGTGTGTGCGAGTTTGTGCGAGTGTGTGTGCGAGAGTGTGCGAGTGTGTGCGAGTGTGTGCAAATGTGCCCGAGTGTCTGTGAGTGTGCACGAGTGAGTGGGTGTGAGTGTGTGCGAGTGTGTGTGCGAGTGTGTGCGTGTGAGTGTGTGCGAGCGTGTGTGAGTGTGTGTGAGTGTGTGTGCGAGTGTGTGTGCGTGTGAATGTGTGCGAGTGTGTGCAAGTGTGTGTGAGTGTGTGCGAGTGAGTGTGTGCGAGTGTGTGCGAGTGTGTGTACGAGTGTGTGTGTGCGATTGTGTATAAGTGTGTGCGAGTGTGTGTGTGAGTGTGTGTGCGAGTGTGTGTGCGAGTTAGCTCAATTGTGTGTGAGTGTGAGTGAGTGTGTATGAGTGTGTGCGATTGTGTGTAGGGCTGTACGTGCGAGTGTGTGCGAGTGTGTATGAGTGTGTGTGCGAGTGTGTGCAAGTGTGTGCGAGTGTGTGCGAGTGTGTGTGCGTGCGAGTGTGTGCGTGCGAGTGTGTGCGACTGTGTGTGTGAGTGTGTGCAAGTGTGTACGAGTGTGTGTGCGAGTGTGTGCCAGTGTGTGCGTACGAGTGTGTGCAAGTGAGTGCGAGTGTGTGCGAGCGGGCGTATGCGAGTGTGTGCACGTCTATGTGTGTGAATGTGTGCAAGTGTGTGCGAGCGAGTGAGTGCGAGTGTGTGCCAGTGTGTGCGTGTGAGTAAGTGAGTGTGTGTGAGTGTGTGCGAGTGTGTGTGTGAGTGTGTACGACTGTGTGTGCGAGTGTGTGCGCGTGTGTGCGAGTGTATATGAGTGTATGTGCGAGTGTGTGTGCGAGTGTGTGTGCGAGTGTGTGCAAGTGTGTGCGAGTGTGTGTGCGAGTGCGTACGAGTGTGTGCGAGTATGTGTGCGAGTGTGTGTGATTGTGTGCGAGTGTGAGTCAGCTTGTAGGACTGTATGTGCGAGTGTTTGCGAGTGTGTGCGAGTGTGTTCGAGTGTGTGAGTGTGTGTGAGTGTGTGCGAGTGTGTTTGCGAGTGTGTGCGAGTGTGTGTGCGACAGTGTGCGAGTGTTTGCAAATGTGCCCGAGTGTGCACGAGTGTGCACGAGTGAGTGGGCGCGAGTGTGCACGAGTGAGTGGGTGTGAGTGTGTGCGCGAGTGTGTGCGTGTGAGTGTGTGCGAGCGTGTGCGAGTGTGTGTGCGTGTGAATGTGTGTGAGTGTGTGCAAGTGTGTGTGAGTGTGTGCGAGTGTGTGTGTGCGAGTGTGTGTGAGTATGTGCGAGTGTGTGCGAGTGTGTGTATGAGTGTGTGTGTGCGATTGTGTATAAGTGTGTGCGAGTGTGTTTGTGAGTGTGTGTGCGAGTGTGTGCGCGAGTTTGCTCAATTGTGTGTGAGTGTGTGTGAGTGTGAGTGAGTGTGTACGAGTGTGTGTGAGTGTGTGCGAGTGTGTGTGTGAGTGTGTGCGAGTGTGTGTGAATGTGTGCGATTGTGTGTAGGGCTGTATGTGCGAGTGTGTGCGAGTGTGTATAAGTGTGTGTGCGAGTGTGTGCGAGTGTGTGCGATTGTGTGTGCATGCGAGTGTGTGCGTGCGAGTGTGTGCGTGCGAGTGTGTGCGACTGTGTGTGTGTGAGTGTGTGCAAGTGTGTACGAGTGTGTGTGCTAGTGTGTGCCAATGTGTGCCTACGAGTGTGTGCAAGTGAGTGCAAGTGAGTGCAAGTGTGTGCGAGCGAGTGTATGCGAGTGTGTGTGAGTCTGTGTGTGTGAGTGTGTGCAAGTGTGTGCGAGCGAGTGAGTGTGAGTGTGTGCCAGTGTGTGCGTACGAGTGTGTGCAAGTGAGTGCGAGTGTGTGCGTGTGAGTGTGTGGGAGTGTGTGCGAGTGTGTGGGAGTGTGTGCGAGTCTGTGTATGTGAGTGTGTGCAAGTGTGTGCGAGCGAGTGAGTGCGAGTGTGTGCCAGTGTGTGTGTACGAGTGTGTGCAAGTGAGTGCGAGTGTGTGCGAATGTGTGCGATTTTGTACATGTGAGTGTGCGCGAGTGTGTGCGTGCGAGTAAGTGAGTGTGTGTGTGAGTGTGTGCGAGAGCTAGCGATTGTGTGTGTGAGTGTGTGCGACTATATGTGCGAGTGTGTGCACGTGTGTGCGAGTGTGTATGAGTGTATGTGCGAGTGTGTGTGCGAGTGTTTGCGAGTGTGTGTTCGAGTGTGTGTGTTCGAGTGTGTGCAAGTGTGCGAGTGTGTGTGCGAGTGCGTACAAGTGTGTGCGAGTGTGTGTGTGCGAGTGTGTGCGAGTGTGCTTGAGTGAGTGGGTGCGAGTGTGTGCGAGTGTGTATGAAAGTGTTTGTGAGTGTGTGCGTGTGTGCGAGTTTGTGTGCGAGTGAGTGTGTGCGAATATGTGTGAGTGTGTGCGAGTGTGTGTGAGTGTGTGTGCAAGTGTGTGCGTGCGAGTGTGTGCAAGCGAGTGTGTGCGTGCGACTGTGTGCGTGCGAGTGTGTGCGTGCGAGTGTGTGTGAGTGTGTGCGAGTGTGTGTGTGATAGTGTGCGAGTGTGTGCGAGTGTGTGCAAATGTGCCCGAGTGTGCACGAGTGAGTGGGTGTGAGTGTGTGCGAGTGTGTGTGAGTGTGTGCATGTGAGTGTGTGCGAGCGTGTGCGAGTGTGTGTGAGTGTGTGTGCGAGTGTGTGTGCATGTGTATGTGTGCGAGTGTGTGCGAGTGTGTATGAGTGTGTGTGCGAGTGTGTGCAAGTGTGTGTGAGTGTGTGTGAGTGTGTGCAAGTGTGTGTGTGCAAGTGTGTGTGTGAGTGTGTGTGAGTGTGAGTGTGTGCGAGTGTGTGTACGAGTGTGTGTGATTGTGCATAAATGTATGCGAGTGTGTGTGTGAGTGTGTGCTAGTGTGCGCGAGTGTGTGCGAGTGTGTGCGAGTGTGTGCCTTGTGTGCTTGCGAGTGAGTGTGAGTGTGTGCAAATGTGTGCGAGAGTGTGCAAGTGTGAGTGAGTGTGTGCGAGTGTGTGTGCGAGTGTGTGCGAGTGTGTGCAAATGTGCCCAAGTGTGCGCGAGTGTGCACAAGTGAGTGGGTGCAAGTGTGTGCGAGTGTGTATGAGTGTGTGTGCGAGTGTGTGCGAGTGTGTGTGCGTGCGAGTGTGTGCGACTGTGTGTGTGAGTGTGTTCAAGTGTGTACGAGTGTGTGTGCAAGTGAGTGTGAGTGTGTGCGAATGTGTGCGAGTGTGTGCGTGCGAGTGTGCATGAGTGTGCACGAGTGTGTGCATGTTTGTGTGTGCGAGTGTGTGCGAGCGAGTGTATGCGAGTGTGTGCGAGTATGTGTGTGTGAGTGTGTGCAAGTGTGTGCGAGCGAGTGAGTGCGAGTGTGTGCCAGTGTGTGCGTACGAGTGCGTGCAAGTGAGTGTGAGTGTGTGCGAATGTGTGTGAGTGTGTGCGTGCGAGTGTGCATGAGTGTGCACGAGTGTGTGCATGTTTGTGTGTGCGAGTGTGTGCGAGCGAGTGTATGCGAGTGTGTGCGAGTCTGTGTGTGTGAGTGTGTGCAAGTGTGTGCGAGCGAGTGAGTGCGAGTGTGTGCCAGTGTGTGCGTACGAGTGTGTGCAAGTGAGTGTGAGTGTGTGCGTGTGAGTGTGTGCGAGTGTGTGCGAGTGTGTGCGAGTCTGTGTGTGTGAGTGTGTGCCAGTGTGTGTGTACGAGTGTGTGCAAGTGAGTGCGAGTGTGTGCGAATGTGTGCGAGTTTGTGCGTGTGAGTGTGCGCGAGTGTGTGCGTGCGAGTAAGTGAGTGTGTGTGTGAGTGTGTGCGAGAGCTTGCGATTGTGTGTGTGAGTGTGTGCGACTGTATGTGCGAGTGTGTGCGCGTGTGTGCGAGTGTGTATGAGTGTATGTGCGAGTGTGTGTGCGAGTGTGTATGCGATTGTTTGCGAGTGTGTGTTCGAGTGTGTGCAAGTGTGCGAGTGTGTGTGCGAGTGCGTACAAGTGTGTGCGAGTGTGCATGAGTGTGTGCGTGTGAGTGTGTGCGAGTGTGTGCGTGCGAGTGTGTGTGAGTGTGCTCGAGTGAGTGTGTGCGAGTGTGTATGAGTGAGTGTTTGTGAGTGTGTGCGTGTGTGCGAGTTTGTGAGCGAGTGAGTATGTGCGAATGTGTGTGAGTGTGTGCGAGTGTGTGTGAGTGTGTGTGCAAGTGTATGCATGCGAGTGTGTGCGTGCGAGTGTGTGCGTGCGAGTGAGTGTGAGTGTGTGTGAGTGTGTGCGAGTGTGTGTGCGATAGTGTGCGAGTGTGTGCGAGTGTGTGCAAATGTGCCCGAGTGTGCACAAGTGAGTGGGTGCGAGTGTGAGCGAGTGTGTGTGAGTGTGTGCATGTGAGTGTGTGCGAGCGTGTGCGAGTGTGTGTGAGTGTGTGTGAGAGTGTGTGAGAGTGTATGCAAGTGTGTATGAGTGTGTGTGCGAGTGTGTGCAAGTGTGTGTGTGCAAGTGTGTGTGAGTGTGTGTGAGTGTGTGTGAGTGTGTGCGAGTGTGTGTACGAGTGTGTGTGATTGTGAATAAGTGTATGCGAGTGTGTGTGTGAGTGTGTGTGCGAGTGTGTGCTAGTGTGCGCGAGTGTGTGCGAGTGTGTGCGGGTGTGTGCGAGTGTGTGCGTGCGAGTGCGTGCGAGTGAGTGTGAGTGTGTGCAAATGTGTGCGAGAGTGTGCAAGTGTGAGTGAGTGTGTGCGAGTGTGTGTGCGAGAGTGTGCGAGTGTGTGCAAATGTGCCCAAGTGTGCGCGAGTGTGCACGAGTGAGTGGGTGCAAGTGTGTGCGAGTGTGTATGAGTGAGTGTGTGTGAGTGTGTGCTTGTGTGCGAATTTGTGTGCGAGTGAGTGTGTGCGAATGTGTGCGATTGTGTGCGAGTGTGTCTGTGCGAGTGTGTGTGCGAGTGTGTGCATGCGAGTGTGTGCGTGCGAGTGTGTGCGTGCGAGTGTGTGTGAGTGTGTGTGCGAGTGTGTGTGCGAGAGTGTGCGAGTGTGTGCAAATGTGCCCGATTGTGCACGATTGAGTGGGTGCGAGTGTGTGCGAGTGTGTGTGAGTGTGTGCATGTGAGTGTGTGCGAGCGTGTGCGAGTGTGTGTAAGTGTTTGTGCGTGTGTGTGTGCGAGTGTGTGTGAGTGTGCATGAGTGTGTGTGCGAGTGTGTGCAAGTGTGTGTGAGTGTGTGCAAGTGTGTGTGTGCAAGTGTGTGAGTGTGTGTGAGTGTGTTCGAGTGTGTGCACGTCTGTGTACGAGTGTGTGTGTGATTGTGCATAAGTGTGTGCGAGTGTGTGTGTGAGTGTGTGTGCGAGTGTGTGCTAGTGTGCGCGAGTGTGTGCAAGTGTGTGCGTTGTGTGCGTGCGAGTGCGTGCGATTGTGTGCAAATGTGTGCGAGAGTGTGCAAGTGTGGCGTGCGAGTGTGTGCGAGTGTGCGCAAGTGTGTGAGTGTGTGCGATTGTGTGCGTGCGAGTGAGTGCGAGTGTGTGCAAATGTGTGTGAGAGTGTGCGAGTGTGGGCGTGCGAGTGTGTGCGAGTGTGCGCAAGTGTGTGTGAGTGTGTGCGAGTGTGCGCGAGTGTGTGCGTGTGAGTCAGTGTGTGTGTGAGTGTGAGTGTGTGCTTGCGAGTGTGTGCTAGTGTGCATGAGTGTGTGAGTGTGTGCGAGTGTGCGCAAGTGTGCGCGAGTGTGTGCGTGTTAGTGAGTGAGTGTGTGCGAGTGTGTGTGTGAATGTGTGCGATTGTGTGTAGGGCTGTATGTGCGAGTGTGTATGAGTGTGTGTGCGAGTGTGTGCGAGTGTGTGTGTGAGTGTGTGTGCGAGTGTGCTTGCGAGTGTGTGCGAGTGTGTGTGAGTGTGTGCGAGTGTGTGTGCGAGTGTGTGCGAGTGTGTGTGCAAGTGTGCACGAGTGAGTGGGTGCGAGTGTGTGCGTCTGAGTGTGTGCGAGCTTGTGCGAGTGTGTGAGTGTGTGTGCGAGTGTGTGTGCATGTGTGTGTGCGAGTGTGTATGAGTGTGTGTGCGAGTGTTTGCAAGTGTGTGTGAGTGTGTGTGAGTGTGTGTGTGCGAGTGTGTGCGATTGTGTGTACGAGTGTGTGCAATTGTGTATAAGTGTGTGCGAGTGTGTGTGTGAATGTGTGTGCAAGTGTGTGTGTGTGAGTGTGTTCGATTGTGTGCGAGTGTGTGTGAGTGAGAGTGTGCGAGTGTGTGTACGAGTGTGTGTGTGCGATTGTGTATAAGTGTGTGCGAGTGTGTGAGTGTGTGAGTGTGTGTGCGAGTGTGTGCGTGCGAGTGTGTGCGTGTGTATGCGAGTGTGTGTACGAGTGTGTGTGTGCGATTGTGTATAAGTGTGTGCGAGTGTGTGAGTGTGTGTGAGTGTGTGTGCGAGTGTGTGCGTGTGAGTGTGTGCAACTGTGTGCGAGTGTGTGCGACTGTGTGAGTGTGTGCAAGTGTCTGCGAGTGTGTGTGTGCGAGTGTGTGCCAGTGTGTGCGTGCGAGTGTGCGTGAGTGTGCACGAGTGTGTGCATGTGAGTGTGTGCGTGTGTGTGTGTATGAGTGAGTGTGTGCGAGTGTGTGCGAGTGTGTGTGCGAGTGTGTGCGCGAGTGTGTGTGTGCGAGTGTGTGCGAGTGTGTGCGTGCGAGTGTGTGTGTGTGCGAGTGTGTGCGAGTGTGTGAGTGTGTGTGCGAATGTGTGTGCGTGTGAGTGTGTGAGAGTGTGTATGAGTGTATGTGCGAGTGTGTGCCAGTGTGTGCAAGTGTGTGTGTGCGAGTGTGTGCAAGTGTGTGCGAATGAGTGTGTGCGAGTGTGTGCGAGAGTGTGCAAGTGTGTGTGTGCGAGTGTGTGTGCAATTGTGTATGAGTGTGTGCGAGTGTGTGTGAGTTTGTGCAAGTGTGTGCGTGTGTGCATGCGAGTGCGTGCGAGTGAGTGCGAGTGTGTGCGAGTGTGTGTATGCGAGTGTGTGTGCGATTGTGTATGAGTGTGTGCGAGTGTGTGTGAGTTTGTGCGAGTGTGTATGAATGTATGTGCGAGTGTTTGTGCGAGTGTGTGTGCAAGTGTGTGCGAGTGTGTGTGCGAGTGTGTGCGAGTGTGTGCGAGTGTGTGTGAGTGAGTGTGTGTGAGTGTGTGCGTGTGTGCGAGTTTGTGTGCAAGTGAGTGTGTGCGAATGTGTGCGAGTGTGTGCGAGTGTGTCTGTGCGAGTGTATGTGCGAGAGTGTGCATACGAGTGTGTGCGTGCGAGTGTGTGCGAGTGTATGTGAGTGTGTGTGAGTGTGTGTGCGAGTGTGTGTACGAGAGTGTGCGAGTGTGTGCAAATGTGCGCGAGTGTGCACGAGTGAGTGGGTGCGAGTATGCGCGAGTGTGTGTGAGTGTGTGCATGTGAGTGTGTGCGAGCGTGTGTGTGCATGTGTGTGTGTGTGCGAGTGTGTGCGAGTGTGTATGAGTGTGTGTGCGAGTGTGTATGAGTGTGTGTGCGAGTTTGTGCAAGTGTGTGTGAGTGTGTGCGAGTGTGTGTGTGCAAGTGTGTGCGAGTGTGTGTGTGATAGTGTGCGAGTGTGTGCGAGTGTGTGCAAATGTGCCCGAGTGTGCACGAGTGAGTGGGTGTGAGTGTGTGCGAGTGTGTGTGAGTGTGTGCATGTGAGTGTGTGCGAGCGTGTGTGAGTGTGTGTGCGAGTGTGTGTGCATGTGTATGTGTGCGAGTGTGTGCGAGTGTGTATGAGTGTGTGTGCGAGTGTGTGCAAGTGTGTGTGAGTGTGTGTGAGTGTGTGCAAGTGTGTGTGTGCAAGTGTGTGTGTGAGTGTGTGTGAGTGTGAGTGTGTGCGAGTGTGTGTACGAGTGTGTGTGATTGTGCATAAATGATGCGAGTGTGTGTGTGAGTGTGTGCTAGTGTGCGCGAGTGTGTGCGAGTGTGTGCGAGTGTGTGCGTTGTGTGCGTGCGAGTGAGTGTGAGTGTGTGCAAATGTGTGCGAGAGTGTGCAAGTGTGAGTGAGTGTGTGCGAGTGTGTGTGCGAGTGTGTGCGAGTGTGTGCAAATGTGCCCAAGTGTGCGCGAGTGTGCACAAGTGAGTGGGTGCAAGTGTGTGCGAGTGTGTATGAGTGTGTGTGCGAGTGTGTGCGAGTGTGTGTGCGTGCGAGTGTGTGCGCGCGAGTGTGTGCGACTGTGTGTGTGAGTGTGTTCAAGTGTGTACGAATGTGTGTGCAAGTGAGTGCGAGTGTGTGCGAGCGAGTGTATGCGAGTGTGTGCGAGTCTGTGTGTGTGAGTGTGTGCAAGTGTGTGCGAGCGAGTGAGTGCGAGTGTGTGCCAGTGTGTGCGTACGAGTGTGTGCAAGTGAGTGTGAGTGTGTGAGTGTGAGTGTGTGCGAGTGTGTGCGAGTCTGTGTGTGTGAGTGTGTGCCAGTGTGTGTGTACGAGTGTGTGCAAGTGAATGCGAGTGTGTGCGAATGTGTGCGAGTTTGTGCGTGTGAGTGTGCGCGAGTGTGTGCGTGCGAGTAAGTGAGTGTGTGTGTGAGTGTGTGCGAGAGCTTGCGATTGTGTGTGTGAGTGTGTGCGACTGTATGTGCGAGTGTGTGCGCGTGTGTGCGAGTGTGTATGAGTGTATGTGCGAGTGTGTGTGCGAGTGTGTATGCGATTGTTTGCGAGTGTGTGTTCGAGTGTGTGCAAGTGTGCGAGTGTGTGTGCGAGTGCGTACAAGTGTGTGCGAGTGTGCATGAGTGTGTGCGTGTGAGTGTGTGCGAGTGTGTGCGTGCGAGTGTGTGTGAGTGTGCTCGAGTGAGTGTGTGCGAGTGTGTGCGAGTGTGTATGAGTGAGTGTTTGTGAGTGTGTGCGTGTGTGCGAGTTTGTGAGCGAGTGAGTGTGTGCGAATGTGTGTGAGTGTGTGCGAGTGTGTGTGAGTGTGTGTGCAAGTGTATGCATGCGAGTGTGTGCGTGCGAGTGTGTGCGTGCGAGTGAGTGTGAGTGTGTGTGAGTGTGTGCGAGTGTGTGTGCGATAGTGTGCGAGTGTGTGCGAGTGTGTGCAAATGTGCCCGAGTGTGCACAAGTGAGTGGGTGCGAGTGTGAGCGAGTGTGTGTGAGTGTGTGCATGTGAGTGTGTGCGAGCGTGTGCGAGTGTGTGTGAGTGTGTGAGAGTGTGTGCAAGTGTGTATGAGTGTGTGTGCGAGTGTGTGCAAGTGTGTGTGTGCAAGTGTGTGTGAGTGTGTGTGAGTGTGTGCGAGTGTGTGTACGAGTGTGTGTGATTGTGAATAAGTGTATGCGAGTGTGTGTGTGAGTGTGTGTGCGAGTGTGTGCTAGTGTGCGCGAGTGTGTGCGAGTGTGTGCGGGTGTGTGCGAGTGTGTGCGTGCGAGTGCGTGCGAGTGAGTGTGAGTGTGTGCAAATGTGTGCGAGAGTGTGCAAGTGTGAGTGAGTGTGTGCGAGTGTGTGTGCGAGAGTGTGCGAGTGTGTGCAAATGTGTCCAAGTGTGCGCGAGTGTGCACGAGTGAGTGGGTGCAAGTGTGTGCGAGTGTGTATGAGTGAGTGTGTGTGAGTGTGTGCTTGTGTGCGAATTTGTGTGCAAGTGAGTGTGTGCGAATGTGTGCGAGTGTGTGCGAGTGTGTCTGTACGAGTGTGTGTGCGAGTGTGTGCATGCGAGTGTGTGCGTGCGAGTGTGTGCGTGCGAGTGTGTGTGAGTGTGTGTGCGAGTGTGTGTGCGAGAGTGTGCGAGTGTGTGCAAATGTGCCCGAGTGTGCACGATTGAGTGGGTGCGAGTGTGTGCGAGTGTGTGTGAGTGTGTGTATGTGAGTGTGTGCGAGCGTGTGCGAGTGTGTGTAAGTGTTTGTGTGTGTGTGTGCGAGTGTGTGTGAGTGTGTATGAGTGTGTGTGCGAGTGTGTGCAAGTGTGTGTGAGTGTGTGCAAGTGTGTGTGTGCAAGTGTGTGAGTGTGTGTGAGTGTGTTCGAGTGTGTGCGCGTCTGTGTACGAGTGTGTGTGTGATTGTGCATAAGTGTGTGCGAGTGTGTGTGTGAGTGTGTGTGCGAGTGTGTGCTAGTGTGTGCGAGTGTGTGCAAGTGTGTGCGTTGTGTGCGTGCGAGTGCGTGCGATTGTGTGCAAATGTGTGCGAGAGTGTGCAAGTGTGCGTGCGAGTGTGTGCGAGTGTGCGCAAGTGTGTGAGTGTGTGCGATTGTGTGCGTGCGAGTGAGTGCGAGTGTGTGCAAATGTGTGTGAGAGTGTGCGAGTGTGGGCGTGCGAGTGTGTGCGAGTGTGCGCAAGTGTGTGTGAGTGTGTGCGAGTGTGCGCGAGTGTGTGCGTGTGAGTCAGTGTGTGTGTGAGTGTGAGTGTGTGCTTGCGAGTGTGTGCTAGTGTGCATGAGTGTGTGAGTGTGTGCGAGTGTGCGGAAGTGTGCGCGAGTGTGTGCGTGTTAGTGAGTGAGTGTGTGTGAGTGTGTGCGAGTGTGTGTGTGAATGTGTGCGATTGTGTGTAGGGCTGTATGTGCGAGTGTGTATGAGTGTGTGTGCGAGTGTGTGCGAGTGTGTGTGTGAGTGTGTGTGCGAGTGTGCTTGCGAGTGTGTGCGAGTGTGTGCGAGTGTGTGTGAGTGTGTGCGAGTGTGTGTGCGAGTGTGTGCGAGTGTGTGTGCAAGTGTGCACGAGTGAGTGTGTGCGTCTGAGTGTGTGTGAGCTTGTGCGAGTGTGTGAGTGTGTGTGCGAGTGTGTGTGCATGTCTGTGTGCGAGTGTGTATGAGTGTGTGTGCGAGTGTTTGCAAGTGTGTGTGAGTGTGTGTGAGTGTGTGTGTGCGAGTGTGTGCGAGTGTGTGTACGAGTGTGTGCAATTGTGTATAAGTGTGTGCGAGTGTGTGTGTGAGTGTGTGTGCAAGTGTGTGTGTGTGAGTGTGTTCGATTGTGTGCGAGTGTGTGTGAGTGAGAGTGTGCGAGTGTGTGTACGAGTGTGTGTGTGCGATTGTGTATAAGTGTGTGCGAGTGTGTGAGTGTGTGAGTGTGTGTGCGAGTGTGTGCGTGCGAGTGTGTGCGTGTGTATGCGAGTGTGTGTACGAGTGTGTGTGTGCGATTGTGTATAAGTGTGTGCGAGTGTGTGAGTGTGTTTGAGTGTGTGTGCGAGTGTGTGCGTGTGAGTGTGTGCAACTGTGTGCGAGTGTGTGCGACTGTGTGAGTGTGTGCAAGTGTCTGCGAGTGTGTGTGTGCGAGTGTGTGCCAGTGTGTGCGTGCGAGTGTGCGTGAGTGTGCACGAGTGTGTGCATGTGAGTGTGTGCGTGTGTGTGTGTATGAGTGAGTGTGTGCGAGTGTGTGCGAGTGTGTGTGCGAGTGTGTGCGCGAGTGTGTGTGTGCGAGTGTGTGCGAGTGTGTGCGTGCGAGTGTGTGTGTGTGCGAGTGTGTGCGAGTGTGTGAGTGTGTGTGCGAATGTGTGTGCGTGTGAGTGTGTGAGAGTGTGTATGAGTGTATGTGCGAGTGTGTGCCAGTGTGTGCAAGTGTGTGTGTGCGAGTGTGTGCAAGTGTGTGCGAATGAGTGTGTGCGAGTGTGTGCGAGAGTGTGCAAGTGTGTGTGTGCGAGTGTGTGTGCAATTGTGTATGAGTGTGTGCGAGTGTGTGTGAGTTTGTGAGAGTGTGTATGAATGTATGTGCGAGTGTGTGTGCGAGTGTGTGCGAGTGTGTGTGCGAGTGTGTGTGTTCGAGTGTGTGCAAGTGTGTGCGAGTGTGTGTGCGAGTGTGTGAGAGTGTGTGCGAGTGTTTATGAGTGAGTGTGTGTGAGTGTGTGCGTGTGTGCGAGTTTGTGTGCAAGTGAGTGTGTGCGAATGTGTGCGAGTGTGTGCGAGTGTGTCTGTGCGAGTGTATGTGCGAGAGTGTGCATGCGAGTGTTTGCGTGCGAGTGTGTGCGAGTGTATGTGAGTGTGTGTGAGTGTGTGTGCGAGTGTGTGTACGAGAGTGTGCGAGTGTGTGCAAATGTGCGCGAGTGTGCACGAGTGAGTGGGTGCGAGTATGCGCGAGTGTGTGTGAGTGTGTGCATGTGAGTGTGTGCGAGCGTGTGTGCGAGTGTGTGTGCATGTGTGTGTGTGTGCGAGTGTGTGCGAGTGTGTATGAGTGTGTGTGCGAGTTTGTGCAAGTGTGTGTGAGTGTGTGCGAGTGTGTGTGTGCGAGTGTGTGTGAGTGTGTGTGCGAGTGTGTTCAATTGTGTGTGAGTGTGTGTGAGTGTGTCTGAGTGTGTGCGAGTGTGTGTGTGAGTGAGTGTGAGTGTGTGCGATTGTGTGTGTGAGTGTGTAGGACTGTATGTGCGAGTGTGTATGTGTGTGTGTGTGTGCAAGTGTGTGCGAGTGTGTGCGAGTGTGTATGAGTGTATGTGCGAGTGTGTGCGCGAGTGTGTTTTATAGTGTGTGCAATTGTTTGCGTGTGAGTGTGTGCATGAGTGTGTGCGTGCGACTGTGCTCGAGTGAGTTGGTGCATGAAAGTGTGTGCGTGCGAGTGTGTGCGAATGTGTGCAAGTGTATTCATGCGAGTGTGTGCGAGTGTGCTCGAGTGAGTGTGTGCGAGTGTGTGCGAGTGTGTATGAGTGAGTGTGTGTGAGTGTGTGCGTGTGTGCGAGTTTGTGTGCGAGTGAGTGTGTGCGAATATGTGTGAGTGTGTGTGCGAGTGCGTGCGAGTGTGTGCGTTCGAGTGTGTGCAAGTGTGAGTGAGTGTGTGCGAGTGTGTGTGCGAGAGTGTGCGAGTGTGTGCGAGTGTGTGCAAATGTGCCCGAGTGTGCGCGAGTGTGCACGAGTGAGTGGGTGCGAGTGTGTGCGAGTGTGTGTGAGCGAGTGTGTGTGAGTGTGTGCGAGTTTGTGTGCGAGTGAGTGTGTGCGAATGTGTGCGAGTGTGTTTGTGAGTGTGTGTGCGAGTGTGTGCGAGAGTGTGCGTGCGAGTGTGTGCGTGCGAGTGTGTGCGAGTGTGTGAGTGAGTGTGTGTGCGAGTGTGTGTGCAAGAGTGTGCGAGTGTGTGCAAATGTGCGCGAGTGTGCACGAGTGAGTGGGTGCGAGTATGCGCGAGTGTTTGTGAGTGTGTGCATGTGAGTGTGTGCGAGCGTGTGTGCGAGTGTGTGTGCATGTGTGTGTGTGTGCGAGTGTGTGCGAGTGTGTATGAGTGTGTGTGCGAGTTTGTGCAAGTGTGTGTGAGTGTGTGTGAGTGTGTGTGTGCAAGTGTGTGCGAGTGTGTGCGAGTGTGTGCGAGTTTGTGCAAGTGCGAGTGAGTGTGTGCGAGTGTGTATGTGAGTGTGTGTGCGAGTGTGTGCGTGCGAGTGTGTGCGAGTGTGTATGCGAGAGTGTGCGTGCGAGTGTGTGCGAGTGTGTTCGAGTGTGTGTGAGTGTGTGTGCGAGAGTGTGTGCGAGTGTGTGTGCGAGAGTGTGCGAGTGTGTGCAAATGTGCGCGAGTGTGCACGAGTGAGTGGGTGCGAGTATGCGCGAGTGTGTGTGAGTGTGTGCATGTGAGTGTGTGCGAGCGTGTGTGTGAGTGTGTGTGCATGTGTGTGTGTGTGCGAGTGTGTGCGAGTATGTATGAGTGTGTGTGCGAGTTTGTGCAAGTGTGTGTGAGTGTGTGCGAGTGTGTGTGTGCAAGTGTGTGCGAGTGTGTGCGAGTGTGTGTGCGAGTGTGTTTAATTGTGTGTGAGTGTGTGTGTGAGTGTGAGTGAGTGTGTACGAGTGTGTGCGAGTGTGTGCGAGTGTGTGCGAGTGTGTCTGAGTGTGTGCGAGTGTGTGTGTGAGTGTGTGTGTGAGTGTGTGCGATTGTGTGTGTGATTGTGTAGGACTGTATGTGCGAGTGTGTATGAGTGTGTGTGTGTGTGCAAGTGTGTGCGAGTGAGTGTGTGCGAGTGTGTGTGCGAGTGTGTGCGTGCAAATGTGTGCGGGTGTGTGCGTGTGAGTGAGTGCGAGTGTGTGCAAATGTGTGTGAGCGTGTGCGAGTGTGTACGAGTGTAAGTGAGTGTGTGCGAGTATGCGCGTGTGAGTGAGTGTGTGTGTGAGTCTGAGCGAGTGTGTGCTTGCGAGTGTTTGCTAGTGTGCACGAGTGTGTGAGTGTGTGCGAGTGTGCACGAGTGTGTGCGTGTGAGTAAGTGAGTGTGTGTGTGAGTGTGTGCGAGTGCTTGCGAGTGTTTGTGTGAGTGTGTGCGACTGTGTGTGCGAGTGTGTGCGCGTGTGTGCGAGTGTGTATGAGTGTATGTGCGAGTGTGTGTGCGAGTGTGTGTTCGAGTGTGTGGGTTTGAGTGTGTGAGTGTGTGCGAGTGTGCGCGAGTGTGTGCAAGTGTGAGTGAGTGTGCGCGAGTGTGTGTGCGAGTGTGTGTGCGAGAGTGTGCGAGTGTGTGCGAGTGTGTGCAAATGTGCCCGAGTGTGCGCGAGTGTGCACGAGTGAGTGGGTGCGAGTGTGTGCGAGTGTGTGTGAGCGAGTGTGTGTGAGTGTGTGCGAGTTTGTGTGCGAGTGAGTGTGTGCGAATGTGTGCGAGTGTGTTTGTGAGTGTGTGTGCGAGTGTGTGCGTGCGAGTGTGTGCGAGTGTGTGTGCGAGAGTGTGCGTGCGAGTGTGTGCGAGTGTATGTGAGTGAGTGTGAGTGTGTGTGCGAGTGTGTGTGCAAGAGTGTGCGAGTGTGTGCAAATGTGCGCGAGTGTGCACGAGTGAGTGGGTGCGAGTATGCGCGAGTGTGTGTGAGTGTGTGCATGTGAGTGTGTGCGAGCGTGTGTGCGAGTGTGTGTGCATGTGTGTGTGCGAGTGTGTGTGAGTGTGTATGAGTGTGTGTGCGAGTGTGTGTGCGAGTGTGTGTAGGATTGTGTGTAGGAGTGTGTGCGAGTGTGTGCGATTGTGTGTGTGAGTGTGTAGGACTGTATGTGCGAGTGTGTGCGAGTCTGTTTGAGTGTGTGTGTGCGAGTGTGTGTGAGTGTGTGTGAGTGTGTGCAAGTGTGTGTGCGAGTGTGTGTGTGCGAGTGTGTTCGATTGTGTGCGAGTGTGTGTGAGTGAGTGTGTGCGAGTGTGTGCGAGTGTGTGTACGAGTGTGTGTGTGCGATTGTGTATAAGTGTGTGCGAGTGTGTGAGTGTGTGTGAGTGTTTGTGCGAGTGTGTCCTTGCGAGTGTGTGTGACTATGTACGAGTGTGTGCGAGTGTGTGAGTGTGTGCAAGTGCGTGCGAGTGTGTGTGTGCGAGTGTGTGCCAGTGTGTGCGTACGAGTGCGTGCAAGTGAGTGCGTGTGTGTGTGAATGTGTGCGTGAGTGTGCACAAGTGTGTGCATGTTTGTGTGTGCGAGTGTGTGCGTGCGAGTGTTTGCGAGTGTGTGTGAGTGTGTGCGAGTGAGTGTGTGCGAGTGTGTGCGAGTGAGTGTGTGCAAATGTGTGCGAGTGTGTGTGTGCGAGTGTTTGCGAGTGTGTGTGCGAGTGTGTATGCGAGTGTGTGCGTGCGAGTGTGTGCGTGCAAGTGTGTGCGTGCAAGTGTGTGTGCGAATGTGTGTGCGAGTGTGTGCAAGTGTGTGCGAGTCTGTGTGTGTGAGTGTGAGCAAGTTGTGTGCAAGCGAGTGAGTGCGAGTGTGTGCTTACGAGTGTGTGCAAGTGAGTGCGAGTGTGTGCGAATGTGTGCGAGTTTGTGCGTGTGAGTGTGCGCGAGTGTGTGCGTGCGAGTGTGCACGAGTGACTGGGTGTGAGTGTGTGCGAGTGTGTGTGAGTGTGTGCGAGTGTGTATGAGTGAGTGTGTGTGAGTGTGTGCGTGTGTGCGAGTTTGTGTGCGAGTGTGTGCGAGTGAGTGTGTGCGAATGTGTGCAAATGTGTGCGAGTGTATGCGTGCGAGTTTGTGTGTGCGAGTGTGTGTGTGTGCGTGTGTGAAAATGTGTGTGAGTGTATGTGCGAGTGTGTGCAAGTGTGTGCAAGTGAGTGTGAGTGAGTGCGAGTGTGTGCGAATGTGTGTGAGTGTGTGTGTGCGAGTGTGTGTGCGATTGTGTATGGTGTGTGCGAGTGTGTGTGTGAGTGTTTGCGAGTGTGTGCGTGTGAGTGCGTGCGAGTGAGTGCGAGTGTGTGCAAATGTGTGCGAGAGTGTGCAAGTGTGGGCGTGCGAGTGTATGCGAGTGTGTGTGAGTGTGTGCGAGTATGCATGAGGGTTTGCGTGTGAGTGAGTGTGTGTGTGAGTGTGAGTGTGTGTTTGCGAGTGTGTGTTAGTGTGCGTGAGTGTGTGCGAGTGTGCGTGAGTGTGTGCGTGTGAGTGAGTGTGTGTGAGTGTGTGCGAGTGTTTGCGAGTGTGTATGTGTACGACTGTATGTGCGAGTGTGTTTGCGAATGTGTATGAGTGTATGTGCGAGTGTGTGTGCAAGTGTGTGTGCGAGTGTGTGTGAGTGTGTGCGAGTGTGTGTAGGAGTGTGTGCGAGTGTGTGCGATTGTGTGTGTGAGTGTGCAGGACTGTATGTGCGAGTGTGTGCGAGTCTGTTCGAGTGTGTGTGCGAGTGTGTGTTTGCGAGTGTGTGTGTGCGAGTGTGTGTGTGATTGTGTATGAGTTCGAGTGTGTGTGTGAGTGTGTGCAAGTGTGTTCGAGTGTGTGTGCGAGTGTGTATGAGTGTGTGTGTGTGCGAGTGTGTGCGAGTGTGTGCAAGAGTGAGTGTGTGTGAGTGTGTGTCAAAGTGTGTGTGAGTGTGTGCGAGTGTGTGCGAGTTTGTGTGTGCGATTGTGTATGAGTGAGTGTGTGCGAGTGTGTGTGAAAGTGTATGCGAGTGTGTGTGAGTGTGCACGGGTGTGTGCTTGCGAGTGCGTGCGAGTGAGTGTGAGTGTGTGCAAATGTGTGCGAGCGTGTGCGAGTGTGTGCGAGTGTGTGCTAGTGTGTGCGAGTGTGAGTGTGTGCGAGGGTGTGCGAGTGTGTGCATGTGAGTAAGTGAGTTTGTGTGTGTGTGAGTGTGTGCGAGTGTGTGTTAGTGTGTACGACTGTGTGTGCATGTGTGTGCGAGTGTATATGAGTGTATGTGCGAGTGTGTGTGCGAGTGTTTACGAGTGTGTGTGCGAGTGTGTTTGAGTGTGTGCAAGTGTGTGCGAGTTTGTGTGCGAGTGCGTATGAGTGTGTGCGGGTGTGTGTGCGAGTGTGTGTGATTGTGTGCGAGTGTGAGTGAGCTTGTAGGACTGTATGTGCGAGTGTTTGCGAGTGTGTGCGAGTGTGTACGAGTGTGTGTGAGTGTGTGCGAGTGTGTGTGCGAGTTTGTGCGAGTGTGTGTGCGAGAGTGTGCGAGTGTGTGCAAGTGTGTGCAAATGTGCCCGAGTGTCTGTGAGTGTGCACGAGTGAGTGGGTGCGAGTGTGTGTGCGAGTGTGTGCGTGTGAGTGTGTGCGAGCGTGTGTGAGTGTGTGCGAGAGTGTGTGTGCGAGTGTGTGCGAGTGTGTGTACGAGTGTGTGTGTGCGATTGTGTTTAAGTGTGTGCGAGTGTGTGTGTGAGTGTGTGTGCGAGTGTGTGTGCGAGTTTGCTCAATTGTGTGTGAGTGTGAGTGAGTGTGTATGAGTGTGTGCGATTGTGTGTAGGGCTGTATGAGCGAGTGTGTGCGAGTGTGTATGAGTGTGTGTGTGAGTGTGTGCAAGTGTGTGCGAGTGTGTGCGAGTGTGTGTGCGTGCGAGTGTGTGTGACTGTGTGTGTGAGTGTGTGCAAGTGTGTACGAGTGTGTGTGCGAGTGTGTGCCAGTGTGTGCGTACGAGTGTGTGCAAGTGAGTGCGAGTGTGTGCGAGCGGGTGTATGCAAGTGTGTGCACGTCTATGTGTGTGAATGTGTGCAAGTGTGTGCGAGCGAGTGAGTGCGAGTGTGTGTGTGAGTGTGTGCAAGTGTGTTCGAGTGTGTGTGCGAGTGTGTATGAGTGTGTGTGCGAGTGTGTGCGAGTGTGTGCAAGAGTGAGTGTGTGCGAGTGTGTGTCAAAGTGTGTGCGAGTGTGTGCGAGTGTGTGTGTGCGATTGTGTATGAGTGAGTGTGTGCGAGTGTGTGTGAAAGTGTATGCGAGTGTGCGTGAGTGTGCATGGGTGAGTGCGTGCGAGTGAGTGTGAGTGTGTGCAAATGTGTGCGAGCGTGTGCGAGTGTGTGCGAGTGTGTGTGAGTGTGCACGAGTGTGTGTGTGAGTGAGTGTGTGTGAGTCTGTGCGAGTGTGTGCTTGCGAGTGTGTGCGAGTGTGAGTGTGTGCGAGGGTGTGCGAGTGTGTGCATGTGAGTAAGTGAGTTTGTGTGTGTGAGTGTGTGCGAGTGTGTGATAGTGTGTACGACTGTGTGTGCATGTGTGTGCGAGTGTATGTGCGAGTGTGTGTGCGAGTGTTTACGAGTGTGTGTGCGAGTGTGTTTGAGTGTGTGCAAGTGTGTGCAAGTGTGTGTGTGAGTGCGTATGAGTGTGTGCGGGTGTGTGTGTGAGTGTGTGTGATTGGGTGCGAGTGTGAGTGAGCTTGTAGGACTGTATGTGCGAGTGTTTGCGAGTGTGTGCGAGTGTGTTCGAGTGTGTGAGTGTGTGTGAGTGTGTGCGAGTGTGTGTGCGAGTTTGTGCGAGTGTGTGTGCGAGAGTGTGCGAGTGTGTGCGAGTGTGTGCAAATGTGCCCGAGTGTCTGTGAGTGTGCACGAGTGAGTGGGTGCGAGTGTGTGTGCGAGTGTGTGCGTGTGAGTGTGTGCGAGCGTGTGTGAATGTGTGCGAGTGTGTGTGTGCGAGTGTGTGCGAGTGTGTGTACGAGTGTGTGTGTGCGATTGTGTTTAAGTGTGTGCGAGTGTGTGTGTGAGTGTGTGTGCGAGTGTGTGTGCGAGTTTGCTCAATTGTGTGTGAGTGTGAGTGAGTGTGTATGAGTGTGTGCGATTGTGTGTAGGGCTGTATGAGCGAGTGTGTGCGAGTGTGTATGAGTGTGTGTGCGAGTGTGTGCAAGTGTGTGCGAGTGTGTGCGAGTGTGTGTGCGTGCGAGTGTGTGCGTGCGAGTGTGTGCGACTGTGTGTGTGAGTGTGTGCAAGTGTGTACGAGTGTGTGTGCGAGTGTGTGCCAGTGTGTGCGTACGAGTGTGTGCAAGTGAGTGCGAGTGTGTGCGAGCGGGTGTATGCAAGTGTGTGCACGTCTATGTGTGTGAATGTGTGCAAGTGTGTGCGAGCGAGTGAGTGCGAGTGTGTGCCATTGTGTGCGTGTGAGTGATCTTGTAGGACTGTATGTGCGAGTGTTTGCGAGTGTGTGCGAGTGTGTTCGAGTGTGTGAGTGTGTGTGAGTGTGTGCGAGTGTGTGCGAGTGTGTGTGCGAGTGTGTGCGAGTGTGTGTGCGAGAGTGTGCGAGTGTGTGCGAGTGTGTGCAAATGTGCCCGAGTGTGTGCGAGTGTGCACGAGTGAGTGGGTGTGAGTGTGTGCGAGTGTGTGTGTGTGAGTGTGTGCGAGCGTGTGTGAGTGTGCGTGAGTGTGTGTGCGAGTGTGTGTGCGTGTGAATGTGTGCGAGTGTATGCAAGTGTGTGTGAGTGTGTGCGAGTGTGTGTGAGTGTGTGCGAGTGTGTGCGAGTGTGTGCGAGTGTGTGCGAGTGTGTGTACGAGTGTGTGTGTGCGATTGTGTATAAGTGTGTGCGAGTGTGTGTGTGAGTGTGTGTGCGAGTGTGTGTGCGAGTGTGTGTGTGAGTTTGCTCGATTGTGTGTGAGTGTGTGTGAGTGTGAGTGAGTGTGTACGAGTGTGTGCGAGTGTGTGTGTGAGTGTGTGCGAGTGTGTGTGAATGTGTGCGATTGTGTGTAGGGCTGTATGTGCGAGTGTGTGCGAGTGTGTATGAGTGTGTGTGCGAGTGTGTGTGCGTGCGAGTGTGTGCGTGCGAGTGTGTGCGACTGTGTGTGTGAGTGTGTGCAAGTGTGTATGAGTGTGTGTGCCAGTGTGTGCCAGTGTGTGCGTACGAGTGTGTGCAAGTGAGTGTGAGTGTGTGCGTGTGAGTGTGTGCGAGTGTGTGCGAGTCTGTGTGTGTGAGTGTGTGCAAGTGTGTGCGAGCGAGTGAGTGCGAGTGTGTGCCAGTGTGTGCGTACGAGTGTGTGCAAGGGAGTGCGAGTGTGTGCGAATGTGTGCGAGTGTGTGTGTGAGTGTGTGCGAGTGTGTGTGAGTGTGTGGGTGCGAGTGTGTGCGAGTGTGTGCGTGCGTGTTTTTGCGAGTGTGTACGAGTGTGTGTGTGTGAGTGCAAGTGTGTGCGAGTGCGTGCGGGTGTGTGTGCGAGTGTGTGCGAGTGTGTGCGAGTGTGTGTGTGCGATTGTGTATGAGTGAGTGTGTGCGAGTGTGTGTGAAAGTGTGTGCAAGTGTGTGTGTGAGTGTGCACGGGTGTGTGCGTGCGAGTGAGTGCGAGTGTGTGCAAATGTGTGCGAGAGTGTGCGAGTGTGGGCGTGTGAGTTTGTGCGAGTGTGCGCAAGTGTGTGTGAGTGTGTGCGAGTATGCGCGAGGGTGTGCGTGTGCGAGTGTGTGTGAGTGTGCGTGAGTGTGTGTGCGAGTGTGTGTGCGAGAGTGTGCGAGTGTGTGCGAGTATGTGCAAATGTACCCGAGTGTGCACGAGTGAGTGGGTGCGAGTGTGTGCGAGTGTGTGTGAGTGTGTGCATGTGAGTGTGTGCGAGCACGTGTGAGTGTGTGTGAGTGTGTGTGCGAGTGTGTGTGCATGTGTGTGTGCGAGTGTGTATGAGTGTGTGTGCGAGTGTGTGCAAGTGTGTGTGAGTGTGTGCAAGTGTGTGTGTGCAAGTGTGTGTGAGTGTGTGTGAGTGTGTGCGAGTGTGTGTGAATGTGTGTGCGAGTGTGTGCTAGTGTGCGCGAGTGTGTGCGAGTGTCTGCGTTGTGTGCGTGCGAGTGCGTGCGAGTATGTGCAAATGTGTGCGAGAGTGTGCAAGTATGGGCGTGCGAGTGTGTGCGAGTGTACGCAAGTGTGTGAGTGTGTGCGATTGTGTGCGTGCGAGTGAGTGCGAGTGTGTGTAAATGTGTGCGAGAGTGTGCGAGTGTGGGCGTGCGAGTGTGTGTGAGTGTGCGCAAGTGTGTGTGTGTGTGCGAGTGTGCGCGAGTGTGTGCGTGTTAGTGAGTGAGTGTGTGTGAGTGTGTGCGAGTGTGTGTGTGAATGTGTGCGATTGTTTGTAGGGCTGTATGTGCGAGTGTGTGCGAGTGTGTATGAGTGTGTGTGCGAGTGTGTGCAAGTGTGTGTGTGTGAGTGTGTGCGAGTGTGTGTGTGAGTGTGTACGACTGTGTGTGCGAGTGTGGGCGCGTGTGTGCGAGTGTATATGAGTGTATATGCGAGTGTGTGTGCGAGTGTGTGTGCGAGTGTGTGTGCGAGTGTGTGTGCGAGTGCGTTCGAGTGTGTGCGAGTATGTGTGCGAGTGTGTGTGATTGTGTGCGAGTGTGAGTGAGCTTGTAGGACTGTATGTGCGAGTGTTTGCGAGTGTGTGCGAGTGTGTTCGAGTGTGTGAGTGTGTGTGAGTGTGTGCGAGTGTGTTTGCGAGTGTGTGCGAGTGTGTGTGCGACAGTGTGCGAGTGTTTGCAAATGTGCCCGAGTGTGCACGAGTGTGCACGAGTGAGTGGGCGCGAGTGTGCACGAGTGAGTGGGTGTGAGTGTGTGCGCGAGTGTGTGCGTGTGAGTGTGTGCGAGCGTGTGCGAGTGTGTGTGCGTGTGAATGTGTGTGAGTGTGTGCAAGTGTGTGTGAGTGTGTGCGAGTGTGTGTGTGCGAGTGTGTGTGAGTATGTGCGAGTGTGTACGAGTGTGTGTATGAGTGTGTGTGTGCGAGTAAGTGAGTGTGTGTGTGAGTGTGTGCGAGAGCTTGCGATTGTGTGTGTGAGTGTGTGCGAGTGAGTGCGAGTGTGTGCGAATGTGTGCGATTTTGTGCGTGTGAGTGTGCGCGAGTGTGTGCGTGCGAGTAAGTGAGTGTGTGTGTGAGTGTGTGCGAGAGCTTGCGATTGTGTGTGTGAGTGTGTGCGACTATATGTTCGAGTGTGTGCACGTGTGTGCGAGTGTGTATGAGTGTATGTGCGAGTGTGTGTGCGAGTGTGTGTTCGAGTGTGTGTTCGAGTGTGTGTGTTCGAGTGTGTGCAAGTGTGCGAGTGTGTGTGCGAGTGCGTACAAGTGTGTGCGAGTGTGTGCGTGCGAGTGTGTGCGAATGTGCTCGAGTGAGTGGGTGCGAGTGTGTGCGATTGTGTATGAAAGTGTTTGTGAGTGTGTGCGTGTGTGCGAGTTTGTGTGCGAGTGAGTGTGTGCGAATATGTGAGAGTGTGTGCGAGTGTGTGTGAGTGTGTGTGCAAGTGTGTGCGTGCGAGTGTGTGCAAGCGAGTGTGTGCGTGCGAGTGTGTGCGTGCGAGTGTGTGCGTGCGAGTGTGTGTGAGTGTGTGCGAGTGTGTGTGTGATAGTGTGTAAGTGTGTGCGAGTGTGTGCAAATGTGCACGAGTGAGTGGGTGCGAGTGTGTGCGAGTGTGTGTGAGTGTGTGCATGTGAGTGTGTGCGAGCATGTGCGAGTGTGTGTGAGTGTGTGTGCGAGTGTGTGTGCATGTGTATGTGTGCGAGTGTGTGCGAGTGTGTATGAGTGTGTGTGCGAGTGTGTGCAAGTGTGTGTAAGTGTGTGTGAGTGTGTGCAAGTGTGTGTGTGCAAGTGTGTGTGTGAGTGTGTGTGAGTGTGTGCGAGTGTGTGTACGAGTGTGTGTGATTGTGCATAAATGTATGCGAGTGTGTGTGTGAGTGTGTGCTAGTGTGCGCGAGTGTGTGCGAGTGTGTGCGAGTGTGTGCGTTGTGTGCTTGCGAGTGCGTGCGAGTGAGTGTGAGTGTGTGCAAATGTGTGCGAGAGTGTGCAAGAGAGAGTGAGTGTGTGCGAGTGTGTGTGCGAGAGTGTGCGAGTGTGTGCGAGTGTGTGCAAATGTGCCCAAGTGTGCGCGAGTGTGCACGAGTGAGTGGGTGCAAGTGTGTGCGAGTGTGTATGAGTGTGTGTGCGAGTGTGTGCGAGTGTGTGCGAGTGTGTGCGAGTGTGTGTGCGTGCGAGTGTGTGCGTGCGAGTGTGTGCGACTGTGTGTGTGAGTGTGTGCAAGTGTGTACGAGTGTGTGTGCAAGTGAGTGCGAGTGTGTGCGAGCGAGTGTATGCGAGTGTGTGCGAGTCTGTGTGTGTGAGTGTGTGCAAGTGTGTGCGAGCGAGTGAGTGCGAGTGTGTGCCAGTATGTATGAGTGTATGTGCGAGTGTGTGTGCGAGTGTGTGCGAGTGTGTGTGCGAGTGTGTGCAAGTGTGTGCGTGTGAGTGAGTGCGAGTGTGTGCAAATGTGTGTGAGCGTGTGCGAGTGTGTGCGAGTGTAAGTGAGTGTGTGCGAGTATGCGCGTGTGAGTGAGTGTGTGTGTGAGTCTGTGCGAGTGTGTGCTTGCGAGTGTTTGCTAGTGTGCGCGAGTGTGTGAGTGTGTGCGAGTGTGCGCGAGTGTGTGCGTGTGAGTAAGTGAGTGTGTGTGTGAGTGTGTGCGAGTGCTTGCGAGTGTGTGTGTGAGTGTGTGCGACTGTGTGTGCGAGTGTGTGTGCATGTGTGCGAGTGTGTATGAGTGTGTGTTCGAGTGTGTGGGTTCGAGTGTGTGCGAGTGTGTGTGCGAGTGTGTGTGCGAGTGCGTACAAGTGTGTGCGAGTGCGTACAAGTGTGTGCGAGTGTGCATGAGTGTGTGCGTGTGAGTGTGTGCGAGTGTGTGCGTGCGAGTGTGTGCGAGTGTGCTCGAGTGAGTGGGTGCGAGTGTGTGCGAGTGAGTGTGTGTGAGTGTGTGCGTGTGTGCAAGTTTGTGTGCGTGTGAGTGTGTGTGAGTGTGTGTGCGAGTGCCTGCGTGCGAGTGTGTGTGAGTGTGTGTGATTGTGTGTGTGAGTGTGTAGGACTGTATGTGCGAGTGTGTATGAGTGTGTGTGTGAGAGTGTGCAAAAGTGTGCGAGTGTGTGCGAGTGTGTGCAAGTGTGTGCGAGTGAGTGTGTGCGAGTGTGTGTGTGCAAGTGTGTGCGAGTGTGTGCGAGTGTGTGTGCGAGTGTGTTCAATTGTGTGTGAGTGTGTGTGTGAGTGTGAGTGAGTGTGTACGAGTGTGTGCGAGTGTGTGCGAGTGTGTGCGAGTGTGTGCAAAAGTGTGCGAGTGTGTGCGAGTGTGTGTGTGAGTGTGTAGGACTGTATGTGCGAGTGTGTATGAGTGTGTGTGTGTGTGCAAGTGTGTGCGGGTGTGTGCGTGTGAGTGAGTGTGAGTGTGTGCAAATGTGTGTGAGCGTGTGCGAGTGTGTGCGAGTGTAAGTGAGTGTGTGCGAGTATGCGCGTGTGAGTGAGTGTGTGTGTGAGTGTGTGCGACTGTGTGTGCGAGTGTGTTCAATTGTGTGTGAGTGTGAGTGTGAGTGAGTGTGTACGAGTGTGTGCGAGTGTGTGCGAGTGTGTCTGAGTGTGTGTGAGTGTGTGTGTGAGTGTGTGTGAGTGTGTGCGATTGTGTGTGTGAGTGTGTAGGACTGTATGTGCGAGTGTGTATGAGTGTGTGTGTGTGCAAGTGTGTGCGAGTGTGTGCGAGTGTGTGCAAATGTGTGCGAGTGAGTGTGTGCGAGTGTGTGTGCGAGTGTGTGCGTGCGAGTGTGTGCGGGTGTGTGCGTGTGAGTGAGTGCGAGTGTGTGCAAATGTGTGTGAGCGTGTGCGAGTGTGTGCGAGTGTAAGTGAGTGTGTGCGAGTATGCGCGTGTGAGTGA
This sequence comes from Phyllobates terribilis, assembly GCF_046119375.1. Taxonomy (NCBI): domain Eukaryota; kingdom Metazoa; phylum Chordata; class Amphibia; order Anura; family Dendrobatidae; genus Phyllobates; species Phyllobates terribilis. The sequence continues at coordinate 7,880,738 of NW_027362813.1, forward strand.
GTGTGTGTGTGAGTCTGTGCGAGTGTGTGCTTGCGAGTGTTTGCTAGTGTGCGCGAGTGTGTGAGTGTGTGCGAGTGTGCGCGAGTGTGTATGTGTGAGTAAGTGAGTGTGTGTGTGAGTGTGTGCGAGTGCTTGCGAGTGTGTGTGTGAGTGTGTGCGACTGTGTGTGCGAGTGTGTGCGCGTGTGTGCGAGTGTGTATGAGTGTGTGTTCGAGTGTGTGGGTTCGAGTGTGTGCGAGTGTGTGTGCGAGTGTATGTGCGAGTGCGTACAAGTGTGTGCGAGTGCGTACAAGTGTGTGTGAGTGTGCATGAGTGTGTGCGTGTGAGTGTGTGCGAGTGTGTGCGTGCGAGTGTGTGCGAGTGTGCTCGAGTGAGTGGGTGCGAGTGTGTGCGAGTGTGTATGAGTGAGTGTGTGTGAGTGTGTGCGTGTGTGCAAGTTTGTGTGCGTGTGAGTGTGTGTGAGTGTGTGTGCGAGTGCGTACGTGCGAGTGTGTGTGAGTGTGTGTGATTGTGTGTAGGACTGTATGTGCGAGTGTGTATGAGTGTGTGTGTGAGTGTGTGCAAAAGTGTGCGAGTGTGTGCGAGTGTGTGCAAGTGTGTGCGAGTGAGTGTGTGCGAGTGTGTGTGTGCAAGTGTGTGCGAGTGTGTGCGAGTGTGTGTGCGAGTATGTTCAATTGTGTGTGAGTGTGTGTGTGAGTGTGTGCGATTGTGCGTGCGATTGTGTGTGTGAGTGTAGGACTGTATGTGCGAGTGTGTATGAGTGTGTATGAGTGTGTGTGTGTGCAAGTGTGTGCGAGTGTGTGCGAGTGCGTGCAAGTGTGTGCGAGTGAGTGTGAGCGAGTGTGTGTGCGAGTGTGTGCGTGCGAGTGTGTGCGGGTGTATGCGTGTGAGTGAGTGCGAGTGTGTGCAAATGTTTGTGAGCGTGTGCGAGTGTGTGCGAGTGTAAGTGAGTGTGTGCGAGTATGCGCGTGTGAGTGAGTGTGTGTGTGAGTCTGTGTGAGTGTGTGCTTGCGAGTGTTTGCTAGTGTGCGCGAGTGTGTGAGTGTGTGCGAGTGTGCGCGAGTGTGTGCGTGTAAGTGAGTGTGTGTGTGAGTGTGTGCGAGTGCTTGCGAGTGTGTGTGTGAGTGTGTGCGACTGTGTGTGCGAGTGTGTGCGCGTGTGTGCGAGTGTGTATGAGTGTATGTGCGAGTGTGTGTTCGAGTGTGTGGGTTCGAGTGTGTGCAAGTGTGTGCGAGTGTGTGTGCGAGTGCGTACAAGTATGTGCGAGTGTGCATGAGTGTGTGCGTGTGAGTGTGTGCCAGTGTGTGCGTGCAAGTGTGTGCGAGTGTGCTCGAGTGAGTGTGTGCGAGTGTGTATGAGTGAGTGTTTGTGAGTGTGTGCGTGTGTGCGAGTTTGTGAGCGAGTGAGTGTGTGCGAATGTGTGTGAGTGTGTGCGAGTGTGTGTGAGTGTGTGTGCAAGTGTATATATGCGAGTGTGTGCGTGCGAGTGTGTGCGTGCGAGTGAGTGTGAGTGTGTGTGAGTGTGTGCGAGTGTGTGTGCGATAGTGTGCGAGTGTGTGCGAGTGTGTGCAAATGTGCCCGAGTGTGCACGAGTGAGTGGGTGCGAGTGTGTGCGAGTGTGTGTGAGTGTGTGGATGTGAGTGTGTGCGAGCATGTGCGAGTGTGTATGAGTGTATGTGCGAGTGTGTGTTCGAGTGTGTGGGTTCGAGTGTGTGCGAGTGTGTGTGCGAGTGCGTACAAGTGTGTGCGAGTGTGCATGAGTGTGTGCGTGTGAGTTTGTGTGAGTGTGTGGGTGCGAGTGTGTGCGAGTGTGCTCGAGTGAGTGGGTGCGAGTGTGTGCTAGTGTGTATGAGTGAGTGTGTGTGAGTGTGTGCGTGTGTGCAAGTTTGTGTGAGTGTGTGTGAGTGTGTGTGCGAGTGCGTGCGTGCGAGTGTGTGTGAGTGTGTGTGATTGTGTGTGTGAGTGTGTAGGACTGTATGTGCGAGTGTGTATGAGTGTGTTTGTGAGTGTGTGCAAAAGTGTGTGAGTGTGTGCGAGTGTGTGCCAGTGTGTGCGAGTGAGTGTGTGCGAGTGTGTGCGTGCGAGTGTGTGCGGGTGTGTGCGTGTGAGTGAGTGCGAGTGTGTGCAAATGTGTGTGAGCGTGTGCGAGTGTGTGTGAGTGTGTGCGAGTGTGCACGTGTGAGTGAGTGTGTGTGTGAGTCTGTGCGAGTGTGTGCTTGCGAGTGTTTGCTAGTGTGCGCGAGTGTGCGAGTGTGTGCGAGTGTGCACGAGTGTGTGCGAGTGTGTCTGAGTGTGTGCGAGTGTGTGTGAGTGTGTGTGAGTGTGTGTGATTGTGTGTGTGAGTGTGTAGGACTGTATGTGCGAGTGTGTATGAGTGTGTGTGTGTGTGCAAGTGTGTGCGAGTGTTTGCGAGTGTGTAGGAGTGTATGTGCGAGTGTGTGCGCGAGTGTGTGTTTTATAGTGTGTGCAATTGTGTGCGTGTGAGTGTGTGCATGAGTGTGTGCGTGCGAGTGTGCTCGAGTGAGTGGGTGCTTGTAAGTGTGTGCGTGCGAGTGTGTGCGAATGTGTGCGAGTGAGTGCATGCGAGTGTGTGCGAGTGTGCTCGAGTGAGTGTGTGCGAGTGTGTGCGAGTGTGTATGAGTGAGTGTGTGTGAGTGTGTGCGTGTGTGCGAGTTTGTGTGCGAGTGAGTGTGTGCGAATATGTGCGAGTGTGTGCGAGTGTGTATGAGTGAGTGTGTGTGAGTGTGTGCGTGTGTGCGAGTTTGTGTGCCAGTGAGTGTGTGTGAATATGTGCGAGTGTGTGTGAGTGTGTGTGCGAGTCCGTGCGAGTGTGTGCGTTCGAGTGTGTGCAAGTGTGAGTGTGTGCGAGTGTGTGTGCGAATGTGTGTGTGAGAGTGTGCGAGTGTGTGCGAGTGTGTGCAAATGTGCCCGAGTGTGCGCGAGTGTGCACGAGTGAGTGGGTGCGAGTGTGTGCGAGTGTGTATGAGCGAGTGTGTGTGAGTGTGTGCGTGTGTGCGAGTTTGTGTGCGAGTGAGTGTGTGCGAATATGTGCGAGTGTGTGTGAGTGTGTGTGCGAGTGCGTGCGAGTGTGTGCAAGTGTGAGTGAGTGTGTGCGAGTGTGTGTGCGAGTGTGTGTGCGAGAGTGTGCGAGTGTGTGCGAGTGTGTGCAAATGTGCCCGAGTGTGCGCGAGTGTGCACGAGTGAGTGGGTGCGAGTGTGTGTGAGCGAGTGTGTGTGAGTGTGTGCGTGTGTGCGAGTTTGTGTGCGAGTGAGTGTGTGCTAATGTGTGCGAGTGTGTTTGTGAGTGTGTGTGCGAGTGTGTGCGTGCGAGTGTGTGCGAGTGTGTGTGCGAGAGTGTGCGTGCGAGTGTGTGCGAGTGTATGTGAGTGAGTGTGAGTGTGTGTGCGAGTGTGTGTGCGAGAGTGTGCGAGTGTGTGCAAATGTGCGCGAGTGTGCATGAGTGAGTGGGTGCGAGTATGCGCGAGTGTGTGCGAGCATGTGTGCGAGTGTGTGTGCGAGCATGTGTGCGAGTGTGTGTGCATGTGTGTGTGCGAGTGTGTGCGAGTGTGTATGAGTGTGTGTGCGAGTTTGTGCAAGTGTGTGTGAGTGTGTGCGAGTGTGTGTGTGCAAGTGTGTGCGAGTGTGTGCGAGTGTGTGCGAGTTTGTGTGCGAGTGAGTGTGTGCGAATGTGTGCGAGTGTGTTTGTGAGTGTGTGTGCGAGTGTGTGCGTGCGAGTGTGTGTGAGTGTGTGTGAGAGTGTGCGTGCGAGTGTGTGCGTGCAAGTGTGTGCGAGTGTGTGCGAGTGTATGTGAGTGTGTGTGAGTGTGTGTGAGTGTGTGTGCGAGAGTGTGCGAGTGTGTGCAAATGTGTGCGAGTGTGCACGAGTGAGTGGGTGCGAGTATGCGCGAGTGTGTGTGAGTGTGTGCATGTGAGTGTGTGCGTGTGTGTGTGCGAGTGTGTGCGAGTGTGTATGAGTGTGTGTGCGAGTTTGTGCAAGTGTGTGTGAGTGTGTGCGAGTGTGTGTGTGCAAGTGTGTGCGAGTGTGTGCGAGTGTGTGTGCGAGTGTGTTCAATTGTGTGTGAGTGTGTGTGTGAGTGTGAGTGAGTGTGTACGAGTGTGTGCGAGTGTGTGCGAGGGTGTCTGAGTGTGTGCGAGTGTGTGTGTGAGTGTGTGAGTGTGTGCGATTGTGTGTGTGAGTGTGTAGGACTGTATGTGCGAGTGTGTATGAGTGTGTGTGTGTGCAAGTGTGTGCGAGTGTGTGCGAGTGTGTGCAAGTGTGTGCGAGTGAGTGTGTGCGAGTGTGTGTGCGAGTGTGTGCGTGCGAGTGTGTGCGGGTGTGTGCGTGTGAGTGAGTGCGAGTGTGTGCAAATGTGTGTGAGCGTGTGCGAGTGTGTGCGAGTGTAAGTGAGTGTGTGCGAGTATGCGCGTGTGAGTGAGTGTGTGTGTGAGTCTGTGCGAGTGTGTGCTTGCGAGTGTTTGCTAGTGTGCGCGAGTGTGTGAGTGTGTGCGAGTGTGCGCGAGTGTGTGCGTGTGAGTAAGTGAGTGTGTGTGTGAGTGTGTGCGATCTTTGAATCTTCTTTATCATGCTAAGAGGAGCAGGAAAAAGCAAAAAATTTCAGAATTGCACCTTGCAGTGTGGAGAAATTACTGTTTGTGCATTTACAATATTCATTGATTTTTGCCATTGAAAAACGTCCAGAAATGTTTGAAGCTACTGACTGAATGAAAGGAGGTGGCATCTCACTCTCTTTGAATCTTCTTTATCATGCTAAGAGGAGGAGGAAAAAGCAAAAAAATTCAGAATTGCGCCTTGCAATGCGGAGAAATTACTGTTTGTGCATTTACAATATTCATTGATTTTTGCCATTGAAAAACGTCCAGAAATGTTTGAAGCTACTGACTGAATGAAAGGAGCTGGCATCTCACTCTCTTTGAGTCTTCTTTATCATGCTAAGAGGAGCAGGAAAAGGCAAAAAATTTCAGAATTGCACCTTGCAATGCGGAGAAATTACTGTTTGTGCATTTACAATTTTCATTGATTTTTGCCATTGAAAAACATCATGTTATTCATATACCAGAAATGTTTGAAGCTACTGACTGAATGAAAAGAGCTGGCATCTCACTCTCCTTGAATCTTCTTTATCATGCTAAGAGGAGCAGGAAAAAGCAAAAAATTTCAGAATTGCACCTTGCAATGTGGAGAAATTACTGTTTGTGCATTTACAATATTCATTGATTTTTGCCATTGAAAAACGTCCAGAAATGTTTGAAGCTACTGACTGAATGAAAGGAGCTGGCATCTCACTCTCTTTGAATCTTCTTTATCATGCTATGAGGAGCAGGAAAAAGCAAAAAATTTCAGAATTGCACCTTGCAATGCAGAGAAATTACTGTTTGTGCATTTACAATATTCATTGATTTTTGCCATTGAAAAACATCATGTTATTCATATACCAGAAATGTTTGAAGCTACTGACTGAATGAAAGGAGCTGGCATCTCACTCTCTTTGAATCTTCTTTATCATGCTAAGAGGAGCAGGAAAAAGCAAAAAATTTCAGAATTGCACATTGCAATGCGGAGAAATTACTGTTTGTGCATTTACAATATTCATTGATTTTTGCCATTGAAAAACATCATGTTATTCATATACCAGAAATGTTTGAAGCTACTGACTAAATGAAAAGAGCTGGCATCTCACTCTCTTTGAATCTTCTTTATCATGCTAAGAGGAGCAGGAAAAAGCAAAAAATTTCAGAATTGCACCTTGCAATGTGGAGACATTACTGTTTGTGCATTTACAATATTCATTGATTTTTGCCTTTGAAAAACGTCCAGAAATGTTTGAAGCTACTGACTGAATGAAAGGAGCTGGCATCTCACTCTCTTTGAATCTTCTTTATCATGCTATGAGGAGCAGGAAAAATCAAAAAATTTCAGAATTGCACCTTGCAATGCGGAGAAATTACTGTTTGTGCATTTACAATATTCATTGATTTTTGCCATTGAAAAACATCATGTTATTCATATACCAGAAATGTTTGAAGCTACTGACTGAATGAAAGGAGCTGGCATCTCACTCTCTTTGAATCTTCTTTATCATGCTAAGAGGAGCAGGAAAAAGCAAAAAATTTCAGAATTGCACCTTGCAATGCGGAGAAATTACTGTTTGTGCATTTACAATATTCATTGATTTTTGCCATTGAAAAACATCATGTTATTCATATACCAGAAATGTTTGAAGCTACTGACTGAATGAAAGGAGCTGGCATCTTACTCTCTTTGAATCTTCTTTATCATGCTAAGAGGAGCAGGAAAAAGCAAAAAATTTCAGAATTGCACCTTGCAATGTGGAGAAATTACTGTTTGTGCATTTACAATATTCATTGATTTTTGCCATTGAAAAAGTCCAGAAATGTTTGAAGCTACTGACTGAATGAAAGGAGCTGGCATCTCACTCTCTTTGAATCTTCTTTATCATGCTATGAGGAGCAGGAAAAAGCAAAAAATTTCAGAATTGCACCTTGCTATGCAGAGAAATTACTGTTTGTGCATTTACAATATTCATTGATTTTTGCCATTGAAAAACATCATGTTATTCATATACCAGAAATGTTTGAAGCTACTGACTGAATGAAAGGAGCTGGCATCTCACTCTCTTTGAATCTTCTTTATCATGCTAAGAGGAGCAGGAAAAAGCAAAAAATTTCAGAATTGCACCTTGCAATGCGGAGAAATTACTGTTTGTGCATTTACAATATTCATTGATTTTTGCCATTGAAAAACATCATGTTATTCATATACCAGAAATGTTTGAAGCTACTGACTGAATGAAAAGAGCTGGCATCTTACTCTCTTTGAATCTTCTTTATCATGCTAAGAGGAGCAGGAAAAAGCAAAAAATTTCAGAATTGCACCTTGCAATGTGGAGAAATTACTGTTTGTGCATTTACAATATTCATTGATTTTTGCCATTGAAAAACGTCCAGAAATGTTTGAAGCTACTGACTGAATGAAAGGAGCTGGCATCTCACTCTCTTTGAATCTTCTTTATCATGCTAAGAGGAGCAGGAAAAAGCAAAAAATTTCAGAATTGCACCTTGCAATGCGGAGACATTACTGTTTGTGCATTTACAATATTCATTGATTTTTGCCATTGAAAAACATCATGTTATTCATATACCAGAAATGTTTGAAGCTACTGACTGAATGAAAAGAGCTGGCATCTCACTTTCTTTGAATCTTCTTTATCATGCTAAGAGGAGCAGGAAAAAGCAAAAAATTTCAGAATTGCACCTTGCAATGTGGAGAAATTACTGTTTGTGCATTTACAATATTCATTGATTTTTGCCATTGAAAAACGTCCAGAAATGTTTGAAGCTACTGACTGAATGAAAGGAGCTGGCATCTCACTCTCTTTGAATCTTCTTTATCATGCTATGAGGAGCAGGAAAAAGCAAAAAATTTCAGAATTGCACCTTGCAATGCAGAGAAATTACTGTTTGTGCATTTACAATATTCATTGATTTTTGCCATTGAAAAACATCATGTTATTCATATACCAGAAATGTTTGAAGCTACTGACTGAATGAAAGGAGCTGGCATCTCACTCTCTTTGAATCTTCTTTATCATGCTAAGAGGAGCAGGAAAAAGCATAAAATTTCAGAATTGCACCTTGCAATGCGGAGAAATTACTGTTTGTGCATTTACAATATTCATTGATTTTTGCCATTGAAAAACATCATGTTATTCATATACCAGAAATGTTTGAAGCTACTGACTAAATGAAAAGAGCTGGCATCTCACTCTCTTTGAATCTTCTTTATCATGCTAAGAGGAGCAGGAAAAAGCAAAAAATTTCAGAATTGCACCTTGCAATGTGGAGACATTACTGTTTGTGCATTTACAATATTCATTGATTTTTGCCATTGAAAAACGTCCAGAAATGTTTGAAGCTGCTGACTGAATGAAAGGAGCTGGCATCTCACTCTCTTTGAATCTTCTTTATCATGCTATGAGGAGCAGGAAAAATCAAAAAATTTCAGAATTGCACCTTGCAATGCGGAGAAATTACTGTTTGTGCATTTACAATATTCATTGATTTTTGCCATTGAAAAACATCATGTTATTCATATACCAGAAATGTTTGAAGCTACTGACTGAATGAAAGGAGCTGGCATCTCACTCTCTTTGAATCTTCTTTATCATGCTAAGAGGAGCAGGAAAAAGCAAAAAATTTCAGAATTGCACCTTGCAATGCGGAGAAATTACTGTTTGTGCATTTACAATATTCATTGATTTTTGCCATTGAAAAACATCATGTTATTCATATACCAGAAATGTTTGAAGCTACTGACTGAATGAAAAGAGCTGGCATCTTACTCTCTTTGAATCTTCTTTATCATGCTAAGAGGAGCAGGAAAAAGCAAAAAATTTCAGAATTGCACCTTGCAATGTGGAGAAATTACTGTTTGTGCATTTACAATATTCATTGATTTTTGCCATTGAAAAACGTCCAGAAATGTTTGAAGCTACTGACTGAATGAAAGGAGCTGGCATCTCACTCTCTTTGAATCTTCTTTATCATGCTATGAGGAGCAGGAAAAATCAAAAAATTTCAGAATTGCACCTTGCAATGCGGAGAAATTACTGTTTGTGCATTTACAATATTCATTGATTTTTGCCATTGAAAAACATCATGTTATTCATATACCAGAAATGTTTGAAGCTACTGACTGAATGAAAGGAGCTGGCATCTCACTCTCTTTGAATCTTCTTTATCATGCTAAGAGGAGCAGGAAAAAGCAAAAAATTTCAGAATTGCACCTTGCAATGCGGAGAAATTACTGTTTGTGCATTTACAATATTCATTGATTTTTGCCATTGAAAAACATCATGTTATTCATATACCAGAAATGTTTGAAGCTACTGACTGAATGAAAAGAGCTGGCATCTTACTCTCTTTGAATCTTCTTTATCATGCTAAGAGGAGCAGGAAAAAGCAAAAAATTTCAGAATTGCACCTTGCAATGTGGAGAAATTACTGTTTGTGCATTTACAATATTCATTGATTTTTGCCATTGAAAAACGTCCAGAAATGTTTGAAGCTACTGACTGAATGAAAGGAGCTGGCATCTCACTCTCTTTGAATCTTCTTTATCATGCTATGAGGAGCAGGAAAAAGCAAAAAATTTCAGAATTGCACCTTGCAATGCGGAGAAATTACTGTTTGTGCATTTACAATATTCATTGATTTTTGCCATTGAAAAACATCATGTTATTCATATACCAGAAATGTTTGAAGCTACTGACTGAATGAAAGGAGCAGGCATCTCACTCTCTTTGAATCTTCTTTATCATGCTAAGAGGAGCAGGAAAAAGCAAAAAATTTCAGAATTGCACCTTGCAATGCGGAGAAATTACTGTTTGTGCATTTACAATATTCATTGATTTTTGCCATTGAAAAACATCATGTTATTCATATACCAGAAATGTTTGAAGCTACTGACTGAATGAAAAGAGCTGGCATCTTACTCTCTTTGAATCTTCTTTATCATGCTAAGAGGAGCAGGAAAAAGCAAAAAATTTCAGAATTACACCTTGCAATGTGGAGAAATTACTGTTTGTGCATTTACAATATTCATTGATTTTTGCCATTGAAAAACGTCCAGAAATGTTTGAAGCTACTGACTGAATGAAAGGAGCTGGCATCTCACTCTCTTTGAATCTTCTTTATCATGCTAAGAGGAGCAGGAAAAAGCAAAAAATTTCAGAATTGCACCTTGCAATGCGGAGAAATTACTGTTTGTGCATTTACAATATTCATTGATTTTTGCCATTGAAAAACATCATGTTATTCATATACCAGAAATGTTTGAAGCTACTGACTGAATGAAAAGAGCTGGCATCTCACTTTCTTTGAATCTTCTTTATCATGCTAAGAGGAGCAGGAAAAAGCAAAAAATTTCAGAATTGCACCTTGCAATGTGGAGAAATTACTGTTTGTGCATTTACAATATTCATTGATTTTTGCCATTGAAAAACGTCCAGAAATGTTTGAAGCTACTGACTGAATGAAAGGAGCTGGCATCTCACTCTCTTTGAATCTTCTTTATCATGCTATGAGGAGCAGGAAAAAGCAAAAAATTTCAGAATTGCACCTTGCAATGCAGAGAAATTACTGTTTGTGCATTTACAATATTCATTGATTTTTGCCATTGAAAAACATCATGTTATTCATATACCAGAAATGTTTGAAGCTACTGACTGAATGAAAGGAGCTGGCATCTCACTCTCTTTGAATCTTCTTTATCATGCTAAGAGGAGCAGGAAAAAGCAAAAAATTTCCAAATTGCACCTTGCAATGCGGAGAAATTACTGTTTGTGCATTTACAATATTCATTGATTTTTGCCATTGAAAAACATCATGTTATTCATATACCAGAAATGTTTGAAGCTACTGACTGAATGAAAAGAGCTGGCATCTCACTCTCTTTGAATCTTCTTTATCATGCTAAGAGGAGCAGGAAAAAGCAAAAAATTTCAGAATTGCACCTTGCAATGTGGAGAAATTACTGTTTGTGCATTTACAATATTCATTGATTTTTGCCATTGAAAAACGTCCAGAAATGTTTGAAGCTACTGACTGAATGAAAGGAGCTGGCATCTCACTCTCTTTGAATCTTCTTTATCATGCTATGAGGAGCAGGAAAAAGCAAAAAATTTCAGAATTGCACCTTGCTATGCAGAGAAATTACTGTTTGTGCATTTACAATATTCATTGATTTTTGCCATTGAAAAACATCATGTTATTCATATACCAGAAATGTTTGAAGCTACTGACTGAATGAAAGGAGCTGGCATCTCACTCTCTTTGAATCTTCTTTATCATGCTAAGAGGAGCAGGAAAAAGCAAAAAATTTCAGAATTGCACCTTGCAATGTGGAGAAATTACTGTTTGTGCATTTACAATATTCATTGATTTTTGCCATTGAAAAACGTCCAGAAATGTTTGAAGCTACTGACTGAATGAAAGGAGCTGGCATCTCACTCTCTTTGAATCTTCTTTATCATGCTAAGAGGAGCAGGAAAAAGCAAAAAATTTCAGAATTGCACCTTGCAATGCGGAGAAATTACTGTTTGTGCATTTACAATATTCATTGATTTTTGCCATTGAAAAACATCATGTTATTCATATACCAGAAATGTTTGAAGCTACTGACTGAATGAAAAGAGCTGGCATCTTACTCTCTTTGAATCTTCTTTATCATGCTAAGAGGAGCAGGAAAAAGCAAAAAATTTCAGAATTACACCTTGCAATGTGGAGAAATTACTGTTTGTGCATTTACAATATTCATTGATTTTTGCCATTGAAAAACGTCCAGAAATGTTTGAAGCTACTGACTGAATGAAAGGAGCTGGCATCTCACTCTCTTTGAATCTTCTTTATCATGCTAAGAGGAGCAGGAAAAAGCAAAAAATTTCAGAATTGCACCTTGCAATGCGGAGAAATTACTGTTTGTGCATTTACAATATTCATTGATTTTTGCCATTGAAAAACATCATGTTATTCATATACCAGAAATGTTTGAAGCTACTGACTGAATGAAAAGAGTTGGCATCTCACTTTCTTTGAATCTTCTTTATCATGCTAAGAGGAGCAGGAAAAAGCAAAAAATTTCAGTATTGCACCTTGCAATGTGGAGAAATTACTGTTTGTGCATTTACAATATTCATTGATTTTTGCCATTGAAAAACGTCCAGAAATGTTTGAAGCTACTGACTGAATGAAAGGAGCTGGCATCTCACTCTCTTTGAATCTTCTTTATCATGCTAAGAGGAGCAGGAAAAAGCAAAAAATTTCAGAATTGCACCTTGCAATGTGGAGAAATTACTGTTTGTGCATTTACAATATTCATTGATTTTTGCCATTGAAAAACATCATGTTATTCATATACCAGAAATGTTTGAAGCTACTGACTGAATGAAAAGAGCTGGCATCTCACTTTCTTTGAATCTTCTTTATCATGCTAAGAGGAGCAGGAAAAAGCAAAAAATTTCCAAATTGCACCTTGCAATGTGGAGAAATTACTGTTTGTGCATTTACAATATTCATTGATTTTTGCCATTGAAAAACATCATGTTATTCATATACCAGAAATGTTTGAAGCTACTGACTGAATGAAAAGAGCTGGCATCTCACTCTCTTTGAATCTTCTTTATCATGCTAAGAGGAGCAGGAAAAAGCAAAAAATTTCAGAATTGCACCTTGCAATGTGGAGAAATTACTGTTTGTGCATTTACAATATTCATTGATTTTTGCCATTGAAAAACGTCCAGAAATGTTTGAAGCTACTGACTGAATGAAAGGAGCTGGCATCTCACTCTCTTTGAATCTTCTTTATCATGCTATGAGGAGCAGGAAAAAGCAAAAAATTTCAGAATTGCACCTTGCTATGCAGAGAAATTACTGTTTGTGCATTTACAATATTCATTGATTTTTGCCATTGAAAAACATCATGTTATTCATATACCAGAAATGTTTGAAGCTACTGACTGAATGAAAGGAGCTGGCATCTCACTCTCTTTGAATCTTCTTTATCATGCTAAGAGGAGCAGGAAAAAGCAAAAAATTTCAGAATTGCACCTTGCAATGTGGAGAAATTACTGTTTGTGCATTTACAATATTCATTGATTTTTGCCATTGAAAAACGTCCAGAAATGTTTGAAGCTACTGACTGAATGAAAGGAGCTGGCATCTCACTCTCTTTGAATCTTCTTTATCATGCTAAGAGGAGCAGGAAAAAGCAAAAAATTTCAGAATTGCACCTTGCAATGCGGAGAAATTACTGTTTGTGCATTTACAATATTCATTGATTTTTGCCATTGAAAAACATCATGTAATTCATATACCAGAAATGTTTGAAGCTACTGACTGAATGAAAAGAGCTGGCATCTCACTTTCTTTGAATCTTCTTTATCATGCTAAGAGGAGCAGGAAAAAGCAAAAAATTTCAGAATTGCACCTTGCAATGTGGAGAAATTACTGTTTGTGCATTTACAATATTCATTGATTTTTGCCATTGAAAAACGTCCAGAAATGTTTGAAGCTACTGACTGAATGAAAGGAGCTGGCATCTCACTCTCTTTGAATCTTCTTTATCATGCTATGAGGAGCAGGAAAAAGCAAAAAATTTCAGAATTGCACCTTGCAATGCAGAGAAATTACTGTTTGTGCATTTACAATATTCATTGATTTTTGCCATTGAAAAACATCATGTTATTCATATACCAGAAATGTTTGAAGCTACTGACTGAATGAAAGGAGCTGGCATCTCACTCTCTTTGAATCTTCTTTATCATGCTAAGAGGAGCAGGAAAAAGCAAAAAATTTCCGAATTGCACCTTGCAATGCGGAGAAATTACTGTTTGTGCATTTACAATATTCATTGATTTTTGCCATTGAAAAACATCATGTTATTCATATACCAGAAATGTTTGAAGCTACTGACTGAATGAAAAGAGCTGGCATCTCACTCTCTTTGAATCTTCTTTATCATGCTAAGAGGAGCAGGAAAAAGCAAAAAATTTCAGAATTGCACCTTGCAATGCGGAGAAATTACTGTTTGTGCATTTACAATATTCATTGATTTTTGCCATTGAAAAATGTCCAGAAATGTTTGAAGCTACTGACTGAATGAAAGGAGCTGGCATCTCACTCTCTTTGAATCTTCTTTATCATGCTAAGAGGAGCAGGAAAAAGCAAAAAATTTCAGAATTGCACCTTGCAATGCGGAGAAATTACTGTTTGTGCATTTACAATATTCATTGATTTTTGCCATTGAAAAACATCATGTTATTCATATACCAGAAATGTTTGAAGCTACTGACTAAATGAAAAGAGCTGGCATCTCACTCTCTTTGAATCTTCTTTATCATGCTAAGAGGAACAGGAAAAAGCAAAAAATTTCAGAATTGCACCTTGCAATGTGGAGAAAATACTGTTTGTGCATTTACAATATTCATTGATTTTTGCCATTGAAAAATGTCCAGAAATGTTTGAAGCTACTGACTGAATGAAAGGAGCTGGCATCTCACTCTCTTTGAATCTTCTTTATCATGCTATGAGGAGCAGGAAAAAGCAAAAAATTTCAGAATTGCACCTTGCAATGCGGAGAAATTACTGTTTGTGCATTTACAATATTCATTGATTTTTGCCATTGAAAAACATCATGTTATTCATATACCAGAAATGTTTGAAGCTACTGACTGAATGAAAAGAGCTGGCATCTCACTCTCTTTGAATCTTCTTTATCATGCTAAGAGGAGCAGGAAAAAGCAAAAAATTTCAGAATTGCACCTTGCAATGCGGAGAAATTACTGTTTGTGCATTTACAATATTCATTGATTTTTGCCATTGAAAAATGTCCAGAAATGTTTGAAGCTACTGACTGAATGAAAGGAGCTGGCATCTCACTCTCTTTGAATCTTCTTTATCATGCTAAGAGGAGCAGGAAAAAGCAAAAAATTTCAGAATTGCACCTTGCAATGCGGAGAAATTACTGTTTGTGCATTTACAATATTCATTGATTTTTGCAATTGAAAAACATCATGTTATTCATATACCAGAAATGTTTGAAGCTACTGACTAAATGAAAAGAGCTGGCATCTCACTCTCTTTGAATCTTCTTTATCATGCTAAGAGGAGCAGGAAAAAGCAAAAAATTTCAGAATTGCACCTTGCAATGTGGAGAAAATACTGTTTGTGCATTTACAATATTCATTGATTTTTGCCATTGAAAAATGTCCAGAAATGTTTGAAGCTACTGACTGAATGAAAGGAGCTGGCATCTCACTCTCTTTGAATCTTCTTTATCATGCTATGAGGAGCAGGAAAAAGCAAAAAATTTCAGAATTGCACCTTGCAATGCAGAGAAATTACTGTTTGTGCATTTACAATATTCATTGATTTTTGCCATTGAAAAACATCTTGTTATTCATATACCAGAAATGTTTGAAGCTACTGACTGAATGAAAGGAGCTGGCATCTCACTCTCTTTGAATCTTCTTTATCATGCTAAGAGGAGCAGGAAAAAGCAAAAAATTTCAGAATTGCACCTTGCAATGCGGAGAAATTACTGTTTGTGCATTTACAATATTCATTGATGTTTGCCATTGAAAAACATCATGTTATTCATATACCAGAAATGTTTGAAGCTACTGACTAAATGAAAAGAGCTGGCATCTCACTCTCTTTGAATCTTCTTTATCATGCTAAGAGGAGCAGGAAAAAGCAAAAAATTTCAGAATTGCACCTTGCAATGTGGAGACATTACTGTTTGTGCATTTACAATATTCATTGATTTTTGCCATTGAAAAACGTCCTGAAATGTTTGAAGCTACTGACTGAATGAAAGGAGCTGGCATCTCACTCTCTTTGAATCTTCTTTATCATGCTATGAGGAGCAGGAAAAAGCAAAAAATTTCAGTATTGCACCTTGCAATGCGGAGAAATTACTGTTTGTGCATTTACAATATTCATTGATTTTTGCCATTGAAAAACATCATGTTATTCATATACCAGAAATGTTTGAAGCTACTGACTGAATGAAAGGAGCTGGCATCTCACTCTCTTTGAATCTTCTTTATCATGCTAAGAGGAGCAGGAAAAAGCAAAAAATTTCAGAATTGCACCTTGCAATGCGGAGAAATTACTGTTTGTGCATTTACAATATTCATTGATTTTTGCCATTGAAAAACATCATGTTATTCATATACCAGAAATGTTTGAAGCTACTGACTGAATGAAAAGAGCTGGCATCTCACTTTCTTTGAATCTTCTTTATCATGCTAAGAGGAGCAGGAAAAAGCAAAAAATTTCAGAATTGCACCTTGCAATGTGGAGAAATTACTGTTTGTGCATTTACAATATTCATTGATTTTTGCCATTGAAAAACGTCCAGAAATGTTTGAAGCTACTGACTGAATGAAAGAAGCTGGCATCTCACTCTCTTTGAATCTTCTTTATCATGCTATGAGGAGCAGGAAAAAGCAAAAAATTTCAGAATAGCACCTTGCAATGCAGAGAAATTACTGTTTGTGCATTTACAATATTCATTGATTTATGCCATTGAAAAACATCATGTTATTCATATACCAGAAATGTTTGAAGCTACTGACTGAATGAAAGGAGCTGGCATCTCACTCTCTTTGAATCTTCTTTATCATGCTAAGAGGAGCAGGAAAAAGCAAAAAATTTCCGAATTGCACCTTGCAATGCGGAGAAATTACTGTTTGTGCATTTACAATATTCATTGATTTTTGCCATTGAAAAACATCATGTTATTCATATACCAGAAATGTTTGAAGCTACTGACTGAATGAAAAGAGCTGGCATCTCACTCTCTTTGAATCTTCTTTATCATGCTAAGAGGAGCAGGAAAAAGCAAAAAATTTCAGAATTGCACCTTGCAATGTGGAGAAATTACTGTTTGTGCATTTACAATATTCATTGATTTTTGCCATTGAAAAACGTCCAGAAATGTTTGAAGCTACTGACTGAATGAAAGGAGCTGGCATCTCACTCTCTTTGAATCTTCTTTATCATGCTATGAGGAGCAGGAAAAAGCAAAAAATTTCAGAATTGCACCTTGCAATGCGGAGAAATTACTGTTTGTGCATTTACAATATTCATTGATTTTTGCCATTGAAAAACATCATGTTATTCATATACCAGAAATGTTTGAAGCTACTGACTGAATGAAAGGAGCTGGCATCTCACTCTCTTTGAATATTCTTTATCATGCTAAGAGGAGCAGGAAAAAGCAAAAAATTTCAGAATTGCACCTTGCAATGCGGAGAAATTACTGTTTGTGCATTTACAATATTCATTGATTTTTGCCATTGAAAAACATCATGTTATTCATATACCAGAAATGTTTGAAGCTACTGACTGAATGAAAAGAGCTGGCATCTTACTCTCTTTGAATCTTCTTTATCATGCTAAGAGGAGCAGGAAAAAGCAAAAAATTTCAGAATTGCACCTTGCAATGTGGAGAAATTACTGTTTGTGCATTTACAATATTCATTGATTTTTGCCATTGAAAAACGTCCAGAAATGTTTGAAGCTACTGACTGAATGAAAGGAGCTGGCATCTCACTCTCTTTGAATCTTCTTTATCATGCTAAGAGGAGCAGGAAAAAGCAAAAAATTTCAGAATTGCACCTTGCAATGCGGAGAAATTACTGTTTGTGCATTTACAATATTCATTGATTTTTGCCATTGAAAAACATCATGTTATTCATATACCAGAAATGTTTGAAGCTACTGACTGAATGAAAAGAGCTGGCATCTCACTCTCTTTGAATCTTCTTTATCATGCTAAGAGGAGCAGGAAAAAGCAAAAAATTTCAGAATTGCACCTTGCAATGTGGAGAAATTACTGTTTGTGCATTTACAATATTCATTGATTTTTGCCATTGAAAAACGTCCAGAAATGTTTGAAGCTACTGACTGAATGAAAGGAGCTGGCATCTCACTCTCTTTGAATCTTCTTTATCATGCTATGAGGAGCAGGAAAAAGCAAAAAATTTCAGAATTGCACCTTGCTATGCAGAGAAATTACTGTTTGTGCATTTACAATATTCATTGATTTTTGCCATTGAGAAACATCATGTTATTCATATACCAGAAATGTTTGAAGCTACTGACTGAATGAAAGGAGCTGGCATCTCACTCTCTTTGAATCTTCTTTATCATGCTAAGAGGAGCAGGAAAAAGCAAAAAATTTCAGAATTGCACCTTGCAATGTGGAGAAATTACTGTTTGTGCATTTACAATATTCATTGATTTTTGCCATTGAAAAACGTCCAGAAATGTTTGAAGCTACTGACTGAATGAAAGGAGCTGGCATCTCACTCTCTTTGAATCTTCTTTATCATGCTAAGAGGAGCAGGAAAAAGCAAAAAATTTCAGAATTGCACCTTGCAATGCGGAGAAATTACTGTTTGTGCATTTACAATATTCATTGATTTTTGCCATTGAAAAACATCATGTTATTCATATACCAGAAATGTTTGAAGCTACTGACTGAATGAAAAGAGCTGGCATCTCACTTTCTTTGAATCTTCTTTATCATGCTAAGAGGAGCAGGAAAAAGCAAAAAATTTCAGAATTGCACCTTGCAATGTGGAGAAATTACTGTTTGTGCATTTACAATATTCATTGATTTTTGCCATTGAAAAACGTCCAGAAATGTTTGAAGCTACTGACTGAATGAAAGGAGCTGGCATCTCACTCTCTTTGAATCTTCTTTATCATGCTATGAGGAGCAGGAAAAAGCAAAAAATTTCAGAATTGCACCTTGCAATGCAGAGAAATTACTGTTTGTGCATTTACAATATTCATTGATTTTTGCCATTGAAAAACATCATGTTATTCATATACCAGAAATGTTTGAAGCTACTGACTGAATGAAAGGAGCTGGCATCTCACTCTCTTTGAATCTTCTTTATCATGCTAAGAGGAGCAGGAAAAAGCAAAAAATTTCCGAATTGCACCTTGCAATGCGGAGAAATTACTGTTTGTGCATTTACAATATTCATTGATTTTTGCCATTGAAAAACATCATGTTATTCATATACCAGAAATGTTTGAAGCTACTGACTGAATGAAAAGAGCTGGCATCTCACTCTCTTTGAATCTTCTTTATCATGCTAAGAGGAGCAGGAAAAAGCAAAAAATTTCAGAATTGCACCTTGCAATGTGGAGAAATTACTGTTTGTGCATTTACAATATTCATTGATTTTTGCCATTGAAAAACGTCCAGAAATGTTTGAAGCTACTGACTGAATGAAAGGAGCTGGCATCTCACTCTCTTTGAATCTTCTTTATCATGCTATGAGGAGCAGGAAAAAGCAAAAAATTTCAGAATTGCACCTTGCAATGCGGAGAAATTACTGTTTGTGCATTTACAATATTCATTGATTTTTGCCATTGAAAAATGTCCAGAAATGTTTGAAGCTACTGACTGAATGAAAGGAGCTGGCATCTCACTCTCTTTGAATCTTCTTTATCATGCTATGAGGAGCAGGAAAAAGCAAAAAATTTCAGAATTGCACCTTGCAATGCAGAGAAATTACTGTTTGTGCATTTACAATATTCATTGATTTTTGCCATTGAAAAACATCTTGTTATTCATATACCAGAAATGTTTGAAGCTACTGACTGAATGAAAGGAGCTGGCATCTCACTCTCTTTGAATCTTCTTTATCATGCTAAGAGGAGCAGGAAAAAGCAAAAAATTTCAGAATTGCACCTTGCAATGCGGAGAAATTACTGTTTGTGCATTTACAATATTCATTGATGTTTGCCATTGAAAAACATCATGTTATTCATATACCAGAAATGTTTGAAGCTACTGACTAAATGAAAAGAGCTGGCATCTCACTCTCTTTGAATCTTCTTTATCATGCTAAGAGGAGCAGGAAAAAGCAAAAAATTTCAGAATTGCACCTTGCAATGTGGAGACATTACTGTTTGTGCATTTACAATATTCATTGATTTTTGCCATTGAAAAACGTCCAGAAATGTTTGAAGCTACTGACTGAATGAAAGGAGCTGGCATCTCACTCTCTTTGAATCTTCTTTATCATGCTATGAGGAGCAGGAAAAAGCAAAAAATTTCAGTATTGCACCTTGCAATGCGGAGAAATTACTGTTTGTGCATTTACAATATTCATTGATTTTTGCCATTGAAAAACATCATGTTATTCATATACCAGAAATGTTTGAAGCTACTGACTGAATGAAAGGAGATGGCATCTCACTCTCTTTGAATCTTCTTTATCATGCTAAGAGGAGCAGGAAAAAGCAAAAAATTTCAGAATTGCACCTTGCAATGCGGAGAAATTACTGTTTGTGCATTTACAATATTCATTGATTTTTGCCATTGAAAAACATCATGTTATTCATATACCAGAAATGTTTGAAGCTACTGACTGAATGAAAAGAGCTGGCATCTCACTTTCTTTGAATCTTCTTTATCATGCTAAGAGGAGCAGGAAAAAGCAAAAAATTTCAGAATTGCACCTTGCAATGTGGAGAAATTACTGTTTGTGCATTTACAATATTCATTGATTTTTGCCATTGAAAAACGTCCAGAAATGTTTGAAGCTACTGACTGAATGAAAGAAGCTGGCATCTCACTCTCTTTGAATCTTCTTTATCATGCTATGAGGAGCAGGAAAAAGCAAAAAATTTCAGAATAGCACCTTGCAATGCAGAGAAATTACTGTTTGTGCATTTACAATATTCATTGATTTTTGCCATTGAAAAACATCATGTTATTCATATACCAGAAATGTTTGAAGCTACTGACTGAATGAAAGGAGCTGGCATCTCACTCTCTTTGAATCTTCTTTATCATGCTAAGAGGAGCAGGAAAAAGCAAAAAATTTCCGAATTGCACCTTGCAATGCGGAGAAATTACTGTTTGTGCATTTACAATATTCATTGATTTTTGCCATTGAAAAACATCATGTTATTCATATACCAGAAATGTTTGAAGCTACTGACTGAATGAAAAGAGCTGGCATCTCACTCTCTTTGAATCTTCTTTATCATGCTAAGAGGAGCAGGAAAAAGCAAAAAATTTCAGAATTGCACCTTGCAATGCGGAGAAATTACTGTTTGTGCATTTACAATATTCATTGATTTTTGCCATTGAAAAACGTCCAGAAATGTTTGAAGCTACTGACTGAATGAAAGGAGCTGGCATCTCACTCTCTTTGAATCTTCTTTATCATGCTATGAGGAGCAGGAAAAAGCAAAAAATTTCAGAATTGCACCTTGCAATGCGGAGAAATTACTGTTTGTGCATTTACAATATTCATTGATTTTTGCCATTGAAAAACATCATGTTATTCATATACCAGAAATGTTTGAAGCTACTGACTGAATGAAAGGAGCTGGCATCTCACTCTCTTTGAATATTCTTTATCATGCTAAGAGGAGCAGGAAAAAGCAAAAAATTTCAGAATTGCACCTTGCAATGCGGAGAAATTACTGTTTGTGCATTTACAATATTCATTGATTTTTGCCATTGAAAAACATCATGTTATTCATATACCAGAAATGTTTGAAGCTACTGACTGAATGAAAAGAGCTGGCATCTTACTCTCTTTGAATCTTCTTTATCATGCTAAGAGGAGCAGGAAAAAGCAAAAAATTTCAGAATTGCACCTTGCAATGTGGAGAAATTACTGTTTGTGCATTTACAATATTCATTGATTTTTGCCATTGAAAAACGTCCAGAAATGTTTGAAGCTACTGACTGAATGAAAGGAGCTGGCATCTCACTCTCTTTGAATCTTCTTTATCATGCTAAGAGGAGCAGGAAAAAGCAAAAAATTTCAGAATTGCACCTTGCAATGCGGAGAAATTACTGTTTGTGCATTTACAATATTCATTGATGTTTGCCATTGAAAAACATCATGTTATTCATATACCAGAAATGTTTGAAGCTACTGACTAAATGAAAAGAGCTGGCATCTCACTCTCTTTGAATCTTCTTTATCATGCTAAGAGGAGCAGGAAAAAGCAAAAAATTTCAGAATTGCACCTTGCAATGTGGAGACATTACTGTTTGTGCATTTACAATATTCATTGATTTTTGCCATTGAAAAACGTCCAGAAATGTTTGAAGCTACTGACTGAATGAAAGGAGCTGGCATCTCACTCTCTTTGAATCTTCTTTATCATGCTATGAGGAGCAGGAAAAAGCAAAAAATTTCAGTATTGCACCTTGCAATGCGGAGAAATTACTGTTTGTGCATTTACAATATTCATTGATTTTTGCCATTGAAAAACATCATGTTATTCATATACCAGAAATGTTTGAAGCTACTGACTGAATGAAAGGAGCTGGCATCTCACTCTCTTTGAATCTTCTTTATCATGCTAAGAGGAGCAGGAAAAAGCAAAAAATTTCAGAATTGCACCTTGCAATGCGGAGAAATTACTGTTTGTGCATTTACAATATTCATTGATTTTTGCCATTGAAAAACATCATGTTATTCATATACCAGAAATGTTTGAAGCTACTGACTGAATGAAAAGAGCTGGCATCTCACTTTCTTTGAATCTTCTTTATCATGCTAAGAGGAGCAGGAAAAAGCAAAAAATTTCAGAATTGCACCTTGCAATGTGGAGAAATTACTGTTTGTGCATTTACAATATTCATTGATTTTTGCCATTGAAAAACGTCCAGAAATGTTTGAAGCTACTGACTGAATGAAAGAAGCTGGCATCTCACTCTCTTTGAATCTTCTTTATCATGCTATGAGGAGCAGGAAAAAGCAAAAAATTTCAGAATAGCACCTTGCAATGCAGAGAAATTACTGTTTGTGCATTTACAATATTCATTGATTTTTGCCATTGAAAAACATCATGTTATTCATATACCAGAAATGTTTGAAGCTACTGACTGAATGAAAGGAGCTGGCATCTCACTCTCTTTGAATCTTCTTTATCATGCTAAGAGGAGCAGGAAAAAGCAAAAAATTTCAGAATTGCACCTTGCAATGTGGAGAAATTACTGTTTGTGCATTTACAATATTCATTGATTTTTGCCATTGAAAAACGTCCAGAAATGTTTGAAGCTACTGACTGAATGAAAGGAGCTGGCATCTCACTCTCTTTGAATCTTCTTTATCATGCTATGAGGAGCAGGAAAAAGCAAAAAATTTCAGAATTGCACCTTGCAATGCGGAGAAATTACTGTTTGTGCATTTACAATATTCATTGATTTTTGCCATTGAAAAACATCATGTTATTCATATACCAGAAATGTTTGAAGCTACTGACTGAATGAAAGGAGCTGGCATCTCACTCTCTTTGAATATTCTTTATCATGCTAAGAGGAGCAGGAAAAAGCAAAAAATTTCAGAATTGCACCTTGCAATGCGGAGAAATTACTGTTTGTGCATTTACAATATTCATTGATTTTTGCCATTGAAAAACATCATGTTATTCATATACCAGAAATGTTTGAAGCTACTGACTGAATGAAAAGAGCTGGCATCTTACTCTCTTTGAATCTTCTTTATCATGCTAAGAGGAGCAGGAAAAAGCAAAAAATTTCAGAATTGCACCTTGCAATGTGGAGAAATTACTGTTTGTGCATTTACAATATTCATTGATTTTTGCCATTGAAAAACGTCCAGAAATGTTTGAAGCTACTGACTGAATGAAAGGAGCTGGCATCTCACTCTCTTTGAATCTTCTTTATCATGCTATGAGGAGCAGGAAAAAGCAAAAAATTTCAGAATTGCACCTTGCAATGCGGAGAAATTACTGTTTGTGCATTTACAATATTCATTGATTTTTGCCATTGAAAAACATCATGTTATTCATATACCAGAAATGTTTGAAGCTACTGACTGAATGAAAGGAGCTGGCATCTCACTCTCTTTGAATATTCTTTATCATGCTAAGAGGAGCAGGAAAAAGCAAAAAATTTCAGAATTGCACCTTGCAATGCGGAGAAATTACTGTTTGTGCATTTACAATATTCATTGATTTTTGCCATTGAAAAACATCATGTTATTCATATACCAGAAATGTTTGAAGCTACTGACTGAATGAAAAGAGCTGGCATCTTACTCTCTTTGAATCTTCTTTATCATGCTAAGAGGAGCAGGAAAAAGCAAAAAATTTCAGAATTGCACCTTGCAATGTGGAGAAATTACTGTTTGTGCATTTACAATATTCATTGATTTTTGCCATTGAAAAACGTCCAGAAATGTTTGAAGCTACTGACTGAATGAAAGGAGCTGGCATCTCACTCTCTTTGAATCTTCTTTATCATGCTAAGAGGAGCAGGAAAAAGCAAAAAATTTCAGAATTGCACCTTGCAATGCGGAGAAATTACTGTTTGTGCATTTACAATATTCATTGATTTTTGCCATTGAAAAACATCATGTTATTCATATACCAGAAATGTTTGAAGCTACTGACTGAATGAAAAGAGCTGGCATCTCACTCTCTTTGAATCTTCTTTATCATGCTAAGAGGAGCAGGAAAAAGCAAAAAATTTCAGAATTGCACCTTGCAATGTGGAGAAATTACTGTTTGTGCATTTACAATATTCATTGATTTTTGCCATTGAAAAACGTCCAGAAATGTTTGAAGCTACTGACTGAATGAAAGGAGCTGGCATCTCACTCTCTTTGAATCTTCTTTATCATGCTATGAGGAGCAGGAAAAAGCAAAAAATTTCAGAATTGCACCTTGCAATGCAGAGAAATTACTGTTTGTGCATTTACAATATTCATTGATTTTTGCCATTGAAAAACATCATGTTATTCATATACCAGAAATGTTTGAAGCTACTGACTGAATGAAAGGAGCTGGCATCTCACTCTCTTTGAATCTTCTTTATCATGCTAAGAGGAGCAGGAAAAAGCAAAAAATTTCCGAATTGCACCTTGCAATGCGGAGAAATTACTGTTTGTGCATTTACAATATTCATTGATTTTTGCCATTGAAAAACATCCTGTTATTCATATACCAGAAATGTTTGAAGCTACTGACTGAATGAAAAGAGCTGGCATCTTACTCTCTTTGAATCTTCTTTATCATGCTAAGAGGAGCAGGAAAAAGCAAAAAATTTCAGAATTGCACCTTGCAATGTGGAGAAATTACTGTTTGTGCATTTACAATATTCATTGATTTTTGCCATTGAAAAACGTCCAGAAATGTTTGAAGCTACTGACTGAATGAAAGGAGCTGGCATCTCACTCTCTTTGAATCTTCTTTATCATGCTAAGAGGAGCAGGAAAAAGCAAAAAATTTCAGAATTGCACCTTGCAATGCGGAGAAATTACTGTTTGTGCATTTACAATATTCATTGATTTTTGCCATTGAAAAACATCATGTTATTCATATACCAGAAATGTTTGAAGCTACTGACTGAATGAAAAGAGCTGGCATCTCACTTTCTTTGAATCTTCTTTATCATGCTATGAGGAGCAGGAAAAAGCAAAAAATTTCAGAATTGCACCTTGCAATGCAGAGAAATTACTGTTTGTGCATTTACAATATTCATTGATTTTTGCCATTGAAAAACATCATGTTATTCATATACCAGAAATGTTTGAAGCTACTGACTGAATGAAAGGAGCTGGCATCTCACTCTCTTTGAATCTTCTTTATCATGCTAAGAGGAGCAGGAAAAAGCAAAAAATTTCCGAATTGCACCTTGCAATGCGGAGAAATTACTGTTTGTGCATTTACAATATTCATTGATTTTTGCCATTGAAAAACATCATGTTATTCATATACCAGAAATGTTTGAAGCTACTGACTGAATGAAAAGAGCTGGCATCTCACTCTCTTTGAATCTTCTTTATCATGCTAAGAGGAGCAGGAAAAAGCAAAAAATTTCAGAATTGCACCTTGCAATGTGGAGAAATTACTGTTTGTGCATTTACAATATTCATTGATTTTTGCCATTGAAAAACGTCCAGAAATGTTTGAAGCTACTGACTGAATGAAAGGAGCTGGCATCTCACTCTCTTTGAATCTTCTTTATCATGCTATGAGGAGCAGGAAAAAGCAAAAAATTTCAGAATTGCACCTTGCAATGCGGAGAAATTACTGTTTGTGCATTTACAATATTCATTGATTTTTGCCATTGAAAAACATCATGTTATTCATATACCAGAAATGTTTGAAGCTACTGACTGAATGAAAGGAGCTGGCATCTCACTCTCTTTGAATCTTCTTTATCATGCTAAGAGGAGCAGGAAAAAGCAAAAAATTTCAGAATTGCACCTTGCAATGCGGAGAAATTACTGTTTGTGCATTTACAATATTCATTGATTTTTGCCATTGAAAAACATCATGTTATTCATATACCAGAAATGTTTGAAGCTACTGACTGAATGAAAAGAGCTGGCATCTTACTCTCTTTGAATCTTCTTTATCATGCTAAGAGGAGCAGGAAAAAGCAAAAAATTTCAGAATTGCACCTTGCAATGTGGAGAAATTACTGTTTGTGCATTTGCAATTTTCATTGATTTTTGCCATTGAAAAATGTCCAGAAATGTTTGAAGCTACTGACTGAATGAAAGGAGCTGGCATCTCACTCTCTTTGAATCTTCTTTATCATGCTAAGAGGAGCAGGAAAAAGCAAAAAATTTCAGAATTGCACCTTGCAATGCGGAGAAATTACT
This sequence comes from Phyllobates terribilis, assembly GCF_046119375.1. Taxonomy (NCBI): domain Eukaryota; kingdom Metazoa; phylum Chordata; class Amphibia; order Anura; family Dendrobatidae; genus Phyllobates; species Phyllobates terribilis. The sequence continues at coordinate 7,906,972 of NW_027362813.1, forward strand.
TTTTGTGCATTTACAATATTCATTGATTTTTGCCATTGAAAAACATCATGTTATTCATATACCAGAAATGTTTGAAGCTACTGACTGAATGAATAGAGCTGGCATCTCACTCTCTTTGAATCTTCTATATCATGCTAAGAAGAGCAGGAAAAAGCAAAAAAGTTTCAGAATTGCACCTTGCAATGTGGAGAAATTACTGTTTGTGCATTTACAATATTCATTGATTTTTGCCATTGAAAAATGTCCAGAAATGTTTGAAGCTACTGACTGAATGAAAGGAGCTGGCATCTCACTCTCTTTGAATCTTCTTTATCATGCTATGAGGAGCAGGAAAAAGCAAAAAATTTCAGAATTGCACCTTGCAATGCAGAGAAATTACTGTTTGTGCATTTACAATATTCATTGATTTTTGCCATTGAAAAACATCATGTTATTCATATACCAGAAATGTTTGAAGCTACTGACTGAATGAAAGGAGCTGGCATCTCACTCTCTTTGAATCTTCTTTATCATGCTAAGAGGAGCAGGAAAAAGCAAAAAATTTCAGAATTGCACCTTGCAATGCGGAGAAATTACTGTTTGTGCATTTACAATATTCATTGATTTTTGCCATTGAAAAACATCATGTTATTCATATACCAGAAATGTTTGAAGCTACTGACTAAATGAAAAGAGCTGGCATCTCACTCTCTTTGAATCTTCTTTATCATGCTAAGAGGAGCAGGAAAAAGCAAAAAGTTTCAGAATTGCACCTTGCAATGTGGAGAAAATACTGTTTGTGCATTTACAATATTCATTGATTTTTGCCATTGAAAAATGTCCAGAAATGTTTGAAGCTACTGACTGAATGAAAGGAGCTGGCATCTCACTCTCTTTGAATCTTCTTTATCATGCTATGAGGAGCAGGAAAAAGCAAAAAATTTCAGAATTGCACCTTTCAATGCAGAGAAATTACTGTTTGTGCATTTACAATATTCATTGATTTTTGCCATTGAAAAACATCATGTTATTCATATACCAGAAATGTTTGAAGCTACTGACTGAATGAAAGGAGCTGGCATCTCACTCTCTTTGAATCTTCTTTATCATGCTAAGAGGAGCAGGAAAAAGCAAAAAATTTCAGAATTGCACCTTGCAATGCGGAGAAATTACTGTTTGTGCATTTACAATATTCATTGATTTTTGCCATTGAAAAACGTCCAGAAATGTTTGAAGCTACTGACTGAATGAAAGAAGCTGGCATCTCACTCTCTTTGAATCTTCTTTATCATGCTATGAGGAGCAGGAAAAAGCAAAAAATTTCAGAATAGCACCTTGCAATGCAGAGAAATTACTGTTTGTGCATTTACAATATTCATTGATTTTTGCCATTGAAAAACATCATGTTATTCATATACCAGAAATGTTTGAAGCTACTGACTGAATGAAAGGAGCTGGCATCTCACTCTCTTTGAATCTTCTTTATCATGCTAAGAGGAGCAGGAAAAAGCAAAAAATTTCCGAATTGCACCTTGCAATGCGGAGAAATTACTGTTTGTGCATTTACAATATTCATTGATTTTTGCCATTGAAAAACATCATGTTATTCATATACCAGAAATGTTTGAAGCTACTGACTGAATGAAAAGAGCTGGCATCTCACTCTCTTTGAATCTTCTTTATCATGCTAAGAGGAGCAGGAAAAAGCAAAAAATTTCAGAATTGCACCTTGCAATGTGGAGAAATTACTGTTTGTGCATTTACAATATTCATTGATTTTTGCCATTGAAAAACGTCCAGAAATGTTTGAAGCTACTGACTGAATGAAAGGAGCTGGCATCTCACTCTCTTTGAATCTTCTTTATCATGCTATGAGGAGCAGGAAAAAGCAAAAAATTTCAGAATTGCACCTTGCAATGCGGAGAAATTACTGTTTGTGCATTTACAATATTCATTGATTTTTGCCATTGAAAAACATCATGTTATTCATATACCAGAAATGTTTGAAGCTACTGACTGAATGAAAGGAGCTGGCATCTCACTCTCTTTGAATATTCTTTATCATGCTAAGAGGAGCAGGAAAAAGCAAAAAATTTCAGAATTGCACCTTGCAATGCGGAGAAATTACTGTTTGTGCATTTACAATATTCATTGATTTTTGCCATTGAAAAACATCATGTTATTCATATACCAGAAATGTTTGAAGCTACTGACTGAATGAAAAGAGCTGGCATCTTACTCTCTTTGAATCTTCTTTATCATGCTAAGAGGAGCAGGAAAAAGCAAAAAATTTCAGAATTGCACCTTGCAATGTGGAGAAATTACTGTTTGTGCATTTACAATATTCATTGATTTTTGCCATTGAAAAACGTCCAGAAATGTTTGAAGCTACTGACTGAATGAAAGGAGCTGGCATCTCACTCTCTTTGAATCTTCTTTATCATGCTAAGAGGAGCAGGAAAAAGCAAAAAATTTCAGAATTGCACCTTGCAATGCGGAGAAATTACTGTTTGTGCATTTACAATATTCATTGATTTTTGCCATTGAAAAACATCATGTTATTCATATACCAGAAATGTTTGAAGCTACTGACTGAATGAAAAGAGCTGGCATCTCACTCTCTTTGAATCTTCTTTATCATGCTAAGAGGAGCAGGAAAAAGCAAAAAATTTCAGAATTGCACCTTGCAATGTGGAGAAATTACTGTTTGTGCATTTACAATATTCATTGATTTTTGCCATTGAAAAACGTCCAGAAATGTTTGAAGCTACTGACTGAATGAAAGGAGCTGGCATCTCACTCTCTTTGAATCTTCTTTATCATGCTATGAGGAGCAGGAAAAAGCAAAAAAATTCAGAATTGCACCTTGCAATGCAGAGAAATTACTGTTTGTGCATTTACAATATTCATTGATTTTTGCCATTGAAAAACATCATGTTATTCATATACCAGAAATGTTTGAAGCTACTGACTGAATGAAAGGAGCTGGCATCTCACTCTCTTTGAATTTTCTTTATCATGCTAAGAGGAGCAGGAAAAAGCAAAAAATTTCCGAATTGCACCTTGCAATGCGGATAAATTACTGTTTGTGCATTTACAATATTCATTGATTTTTGCCATTGAAAAACATCATGTTATTCATATACCAGAAATGTTTGAAGCTACTGACTGAATGAAAAGAGCTGGCATCTTACTCTCTTTGAATCTTCTTTATCATGCTAAGAGGAGCAGGAAAAAGCAAAAAATTTCAGAATTGCACCTTGCAATGTGGAGAAATTACTGTTTGTGCATTTACAATATTCATTGATTTTTGCCATTGAAAAACGTCCAGAAATGTTTGAAGCTACTGACTGAATGAAAGGAGCTGGCATCTCACTCTCTTTGAATCTTCTTTATCATGCTAAGAGGAGCAGGAAAAAGCAAAAAATTTCAGAATTGCACCTTGCAATGCGGAGAAATTACTGTTTGTGCATTTACAATATTCATTGATTTTTGCCATTGAAAAACATCATGTTATTCATATACCAGAAATGTTTGAAGCTACTGACTGAATGAAAAGAGCTGGCATCTCACTTTCTTTGAATCTTCTTTATCATGCTATGAGGAGCAGGAAAAAGCAAAAAAATTCAGAATTGCACCTTGCAATGCAGAGAAATTACTGTTTGTGCATTTACAATATTCATTGATTTTTGCCATTGAAAAACATCATGTTATTCATATACCAGAAATGTTTGAAGCTACTGACTGAATGAAAGGAGCTGGCATCTCACTCTCTTTGAATCTTCTTTATCATGCTAAGAGGAGCAGGAAAAAGCAAAAAATTTCCGAATTGCACCTTGCAATGCGGAGAAATTACTGTTTGTGCATTTACAATATTCATTGGTTTTTGCCATTGAAAAACATCATGTTATTCATATACCAGAAATGTTTGAAGCTACTGACTGAATGAAAAGAGCTGGCATCTCACTCTCTTTGAATCTTCTTTATCATGCTAAGAGGAGCAGGAAAAAGCAAAAAATTTCAGAATTGCACCTTGCAATGTGGAGAAATTACTGTTTGTGCATTTACAATATTCATTGATTTTTGCCATTGAAAAACGTCCAGAAATGTTTGAAGCTACTGACTGAATGAAAGGAGCTGGCATCTCACTCTCTTTGAATCTTCTTTATCATGCTATGAGGAGCAGGAAAAAGCAAAAAATTTCAGAATTGCACCTTGCAATGCGGAGAAATTACTGTTTGTGCATTTACAATATTCATTGATTTTTGCCATTGAAAAACATCATGTTATTCATATACCAGAAATGTTTGAAGCTACTGACTGAATGAAAGGAGCTGGCATCTCACTCTCTTTGAATCTTCTTTATCATGCTAAGAGGAGCAGGAAAAAGCAAAAAATTTCAGAATTGCACCTTGCAATGCGGAGAAATTACTGTTTGTGCATTTACAATATTCATTGATTTTTGCCATTGAAAAACATCATGTTATTCATATACCAGAAATGTTTGAAGCTACTGACTGAATGAAAAGAGCTGGCATCTTACTCTCTTTGAATCTTCTTTATCATGCTAAGAGGAGCAGGAAAAAGCAAAAAATTTCAGAATTGCACCTTGCAATGTGGAGAAATTACTGTTTGTGCATTTACAATTTTCATTGATTTTTGCCATTGAAAAATGTACAGAAATGTTTGAAGCTACTGACTGAATGAATAGAGCTGGCATCTCACTCTATTTGAATCTTCTATATCATGCTAAGAAGAGCAGGAAACAGCAAAAAAGTTTCAGAATTGCACATTGCAATGTGGAGAAATTACTGTTTGTGCATTTACAATATTCATTGATTTTTGCCATTGAAAAATGGCCAGAAATGTTTGAAGCTACTGACTGAATGAAAGGAGCTGGCATCTCACTCTCTTTGAATCTTCTTTATCATGCTAAGAGGAGCAGGAAAAAGCAAAAAATTTCAGAATTGCACCTTGCAATGCGGAGAAATTACTGTTTGTGCATTTACAATATTCATTGATTTTTGCCATTGAAAAACATCATGTTATTCATATACCAGAAATGTTTGAAGCTACTGACTGAATGAAAAGAGCTGGCATCTCACTCTCTTTGAATCTTCTTTATCATGCTAAGAGGAGCAGGAAAAAGCAAAAAATTTCAGAATTACACCTTGCAATGTGGAGAAATTACTGTTTGTGCATTTGCAATTTTCATTGATTTTTGCCATTGAAAAATGTCCAGAAATGTTTGAAGCTACTGACTGAATGAAAGGAGCTGGCATCTCACTCTCTTTGAATCTTCTTTATCATGCTAAGAGGAGCAGGAAAAAGCAAAAAATTTCAGAATTGCACCTTGCAATGCGGAGAAATTACTTTTTGTGCATTTACAATATTCATTGATTTTTGCCATTGAAAAACATCATGTTATTCATATACCAGAAATGTTTGAAGCTACTGACTGAATGAATAGAGCTGGCATCTCACTCTCTTTGAATCTTCTATATCATGCTAAGAAGAGCAGGAAAAAGCAAAAAAGTTTCAGAATTGCACCTTGCAATGTGGAGAAATTACTGTTTGTGCATTTACAATATTCATTGATTTTTGCCATTGAAAAATGTCCAGAAATGTTTGAAGCTACTGACTGAATGAAAGGAGCTGGCATCTCACTCTCTTTGAATCTTCTTTATCATGCTATGAGGAGCAGGAAAAAGCAAAAAATTTCAGAATTGCACCTTTCAATGCAGAGAAATTACTGTTTGTGCATTTACAATATTCATTGATTTTTGCCATTGAAAAACATCATGTTATTCATATACCAGAAATGTTTGAAGCTACTGACTGAATGAAAGGAGCTGGCATCTCACTCTCTTTGAATCTTCTTTATCATGCTAAGAGGAGCAGGAAAAAGCAAAAAATTTCAGAATTGCACCTTGCAATGCGGAGAAATTACTGTTTGTGCATTTACAATATTCATTGATTTTTGCCATTGAAAAACATCATGTTATTCATATACCAGAAATGTTTGAAGCTACTGACTAAATGAAAAGAGCTGGCATCTCACTCTCTTTGAATCTTCTTTATCATGCTAAGAGGAGCAGGAAAAAGCAAAAAATTTCAGAATTGCACCTTGCAATGTGGAGACATTACTGTTTGTGCATTTACAATATTCATTGATTTTTGCCATTGAAAAACGTCCAGAAATGTTTGAAGCTACTGACTGAATGAAAGGAGCTGGCATCTCACTCTCTTTGAATCTTCTTTATCATGCTATGAGGAGCAGGAAAAAGCAAAAAATTTCAGAATTGCACCTTGCAATGCGGAGAAATTACTGTTTGTGCATTTACAATATTCATTGATTTTTGCCATTGAAAAACATCATGTTATTCATATACCAGAAATGTTTGAAGCTACTGACTGAATGAAAGGAGCTGGCATCTCACTCTCTTTGAATCTTCTTTATCATGCTAAGAGGAGCAGGAAAAAGCAAAAAATTTCCGAATTGCACCTTGCAATGCGGAGAAATTACTGTTTGTGCATTTACAATATTCATTGATTTTTGCCATTGAAAAACATCATGTTATTCATATACCAGAAATGTTTGAAGCTACTGACTGAATGAAAAGAGCTGGCATCTCACTCTCTTTGAATCTTCTTTATCATGCTAAGAGGAGCAGGAAAAAGCAAAAAATTTCAGAATTGCACCTTGCAATGTGGAGAAATTACTGTTTGTGCATTTTCAATATTCATTGATTTTTGCCATTGAAAAACGTCCAGAAATGTTTGAAGCTACTGACTGAATGAAAGGAGCTGGCATCTCACTCTCTTTGAATTTTCTTTATCATGCTATGAGGAGCAGGAAAAAGCAAAAAATTTCAGAATTGCACCTTGCAATGCGGAGAAATTACTGTTTGTGCATTTACAATATTCATTGATTTTTGCCATTGAAAAACATCATGTTATTCATATACCAGAAATGTTTGAAGCTACTGACTGAATGAAAGGAGCTGGCATCTCACTCTCTTTGAATCTTCTTTATCATGCTAAGAGGAGCAGGAAAAAGCAAAAAATTTCAGAATTGCACCTTGCAATGCGGAGAAATTACTGTTTGTTCATTTACAATATTCATTGATTTTTGCCATTGAAAAACATCATGTTATTCATATACCAGAAATGTTTGAAGCTACTGACTGAATGAAAAGAGCTGGCATCTTACTCTCTTTGAATCTTCTTTATCATGCTAAGAGGAGCAGGAAAAAGCAAAAAATTTCAGAATTGCACCTTGCAATGTGGAGAAATTACTGTTTGTGCATTTACAATATTCATTGATTTTTGCCATTGAAAAATGTCCAGAAATGTTTGAAGCTACTGACTGAATGAAAGGAGCTGGCATCTCACTCTCTTTGAATTTTCTTTATCATGCTATGAGGAGCAGGAAAAAGCAAAAAATTTCAGAATTGCACCTTGCAATGCGGAGAAATTACTGTTTGTGCATTTACAATATTCATTGATTTTTGCCATTGAAAAACATCATGTTATTCATATACCAGAAATGTTTGAAGCTACTGACTGAATGAAAGGAGCTGGCATCTCACTCTCTTTGAATCTTCTTTATCATGCTAAGAGGAGCAGGAAAAAGCAAAAAATTTCAGAATTGCACCTTGCAATTCGGAGAAATTACTGTTTGTTCATTTACAATATTCATTGATTTTTGCCATTGAAAAACATCATGTTATTCATATACCAGAAATGTTTGAAGCTACTGACTGAATGAAAAGAGCTGGCATCTTACTCTCTTTGAATCTTCTTTATCATGCTAAGAGGAGCAGGAAAAAGCAAAAAATTTCAGAATTGCACCTTGCAATGTGGAGAAATTACTGTTTGTGCATTTACAATATTCATTGATTTTTGCCATTGAAAAACGTCCAGAAATGTTTGAAGCTACTGACTGAATGAAAGGAGCTGGCATCTCACTCTCTTTGAATCTTCTTTATCATGCTAAGAGGAGCAGGAAAAAGCAAAAAATTTCAGAATTGCACCTTGCAATGCGGAGAAATTACTGTTTGTGCATTTACAATATTCATTGATTTTTGCCATTGAAAAACATCATGTTATTCATATACCAGAAATGTTTGAAGCTACTGACTGAATGAAAAGAGCTGGCATCTCACTCTCTTTGAATCTTCTATATCATGCTAAGAAGAGCAGGAAAAAGCAAAAAAGTTTCAGAATTGCACCTTGCAATGTGGAGAAATTACTGTTTGTGCATTTACAATATTCATTGATTTTTGCCATTGAAAAATGTCCAGAAATGTTTGAAGCTACTGACTGAATGAAAGGAGCTGGCATCTCACTCTCTTTGAATCTTTTTTATCATGCTAAGAGGAGCAGGAAAAAGCCAAAAATTTCAGAATTGCACCTTGCAATGCGGAGAAATTACTGTTTGTGCATTTACAATATTCATTGATTTTTGCCATTGAAAAACATCATGTTATTCATATACCAGAAATGTTTGAAGCTACTGACTGAATGAAAAGAGTTGGCATCTCACTCTCTTTGAATCTTCTTTATCATGCTAAGAGGAGCAGGAAAAAGCAAAACATTTCAGAATTGCACCTTGCAATGTGGAGAAATTACTGTTTGTGCATTTACAATTTTCATTGATTTTTGCCATTGAAAAATGTCCAGAAATGTTTGAAGCTACTGACTGAATGAAAGGAGCTGGCATCTCACTCTCTTTGAATCTTCTTTATCATGCTAAGAGGAGCAGGAAAAAGCAAAAAATTTCAGAATTGCACCTTGCAATGCGGAGAAATTACTGTTTGTGCATTTACAATATTCATTGATTTTTGCCATTGAAAAACATCATGTTATTCATATACCAGAAATGTTTGAAGCTACTGACTGAATGAATAGAGCTGGCATCTCACTCTCTTTGAATCTTCTATATCATGCTAAGAAGAGCAGGAAAAAGCAAAAAAGTTTCAGAATTGCACCTTGCAATGTGGAGAAATTACTGTTTGTGCATTTACAATATTCATTGATTTTTGCCATTGAAAAATGTCCAGAAATGTTTGAAGCTACTGACTGAATGAAAGGATCTGGCATCTCACTCTCTTTGAATCTTCTTTATCTTGCTAAGAGGAGCAGGAAAAAGCAAAAAATTTCAGAATTGCACCTTGCAATGCGGAGAAATTACTGTTTGTGCATTTACAATATTCATTGATTTTTGCCATTGAAAAACATCATGTTATTCATATACCAGAAATGTTTGAAGCTACTGACTGAATGAATAGAGCTGGCATCTCACTCTCTTTGAATCTTCTATATCATGCTAAGAAGAGCAGGAAAAAGCAAAAAAGTTTCAGAATTGCACCTTGCAATGTGGAGAAATTACTGTTTGTGCATTTACAATATTCATTGATTTTTGCCATTGAAAAATGTCCAGAAATGTTTGAAGCTACTGACTGAATGAAAGGATCTGGCATCTCACTCTCTTTGAATCTTCTTTATCATGCTAAGAGGAGCAGGAAAAAGCAAAAAATTTCAGAATTGCACCTTGCAATGCGGAGAAATTACTGTTTGTGCATTTACAATATTCATTGATTTTTGCCATTGAAAAACATCATGTTATTCATATACCAGAAATGTTTGAAGCTACTGACTGAATGAAAGGAGCTGGCATCTCACTCTCTTTGAATCTTCTTTATCATGCTAAGAGGAGCAGGAAAAAGCAAAAAATTTCCGAATTGCACCTTGCAATGCGGAGAAATTACTGTTTGTGCATTTACAATATTCATTGATTTTTGCCGTTGAAAAACATCATGTTATTCATATACCAGAAATGTTTGAAGCTACTGACTGAATGAAAAGAGCTGGCATCTCAATCTCTTTGAATCTTCTTTATCATGCTAAGAGGAGCAGGAAAAAGCAAAAAATTTCAGAATTGCACCTTGCAATGTGGAGAAATTACTGTTTGTGCATTTACAATATTCATTGATTTTTGCCATTGAAAAACGTCCAGAAATGTTTGAAGCTACTGACTGAATGAAAGGAGCTGGCATCTCATTCTCTTTGAATCTTCTTTATCATGCTATGAGGAGCAGGAAAAAGCAAAAAATTTCAGAATTGCACCTTGCAATGCGGAGAAATTACTGTTTGTGCATTTACAATATTCATTGATTTTTGCCATTGAAAAACATCATGTTATTCATATACCAGAAATGTTTGAAGCTACTGACTGAATGAAAGGAGCTGGCATCTCACTCTCTTTGAATCTTCTTTATCATGCTAAGAGGAGCAGGAAAAAGCAAAAAATTTCAGAATTGCACCTTGCAATGCGGAGAAATTACTGTTTGTGCATTTACAATATTCATTGATTTTTGCCATTGAAAAACATCATGTTATTCATATACCAGAAATGTTTGAAGCTACTGACTGAATGAAAAGAGCTGGCATCTTACTCTCTTTGAATCTTCTTTATCATGCTAAGAGGAGCAGGAAAAAGCAAAAAATTTCAGAATTGCACCTTGCAATGTGGAGAAATTACTGTTTGTGCATTTACAATATTCATTGATTTTTGCCATTGAAAAACGTCCAGAAATGTTTGAAGCTACTGACTGAATGAAAGGAGCTGGCATCTCACTCTCTTTGAATCTTCTTTATCATGCTAAGAGGAGCAGGAAAAAGCAAAAAATGTCAGAATTGCACCTTGCAATGAGGAGAAATTACTGTTTGTGCATTTACAATATTCATTGATTTTTGCCATTGAAAAACATCATGTTATTCATATACCAGAAATGTTTGAAGCTACTGACTGAATGAAAAGAGCTGGCATCTCACTCTCTTTGAATCTTCTTTATCATACTAAGAGGAGCAGGAAAAAGCAAAAAATTTCAGAATTGCACCTTGCAATGTCGAGAAATTACTGTTTGTGCATTTACAATTTTCATTGATTTTTGCCATTGAAAAATGTCCAGAAATGTTTGAAGCTACTGACTGAATGAATAGAGCTGGCATCTCACTCTCTTTGAATCTTCTATATCATGCTAAGAAGAGCAGGAAAAAGCAAAAAAGTTTCAGAATTGCACCTTGCAATGTGGAGAAATTACTGTTTGTGCATTTACAATATTCATTGATTTTTGCCATTGAAAAATGTCCAGAAATGTTTGAAGCTACTGACTGAATGAAAGGAGCTGGCATCTCACTCTCTTTGAATCTTCTTTATCATGCTAAGAGGAGCAGGAAAAAGCAAAAAATTTCAGAATTGCACCTTGCAATGCGGAGAAATTACTGTTTGTGCATTTACAATATTCATTGATTTTTGCCATTGAAAAACATCATGTTATTCATATACCAGAAATGTTTGAAGCTACTGACTGAATGAAAAGAGCTGGCATCTCACTCTCTTTGAATCTTCTTTATCATGCTAAGAGGAGCAGGAAAAAGCAAAAAATTTCAGAATTGCACCTTGCAATGTGGAGAAATTACTGTTTGTGCATTTACAATTTTCATTGATTTTTGCCATTGAAAAATGTCCAGAAATGTTTGAAGCTACTGACTGAATGAAAGGAGCTGGCATCTCACTCTCTTTGAATCTTCTTTATCATGCTAAGAGGAGCAGGAAAAAGCAAAAAATTTCAGAATTGCACCTTGCAATGCGGAGAAATTACTGTTTGTGCATTTACAATATTCATTGATTTTTGCCATTGAAAAACATCATGTTATTCATATACCAGAAATGTTTGAAGCTACTGACTGAATGAATAGAGCTGGCATCTCACTCTCTTTGAATCTTCTATATCATGCTAAGAAGAGCAGGAAAAAGCAAAAAAGTTTCAGAATTGCACCTTGCAATGTGGAGAAATTACTGTTTGTGCATTTACAATATTCATTGATTTTTGCCATTGAAAAATGTCCAGAAATGTTTGAAGCTACTGACTGAATGAAAGGATCTGGCATCTCACTCTCTTTGAATCTTCTTTATCATGCTAAGAGGAGCAGGAAAAAGCAAAAAATTTCAGAATTGCACCTTGCAATGCGGAGAAATTACTGTTTGTGCATTTACAATATTCATTGATTTTTGCCATTGAAAAACATCATGTTATTCATATACCAGAAATGTTTGAAGCTACTGACTGAATGAAAAGAGCTGGCATCTCACTCTCTTTGAATCTTCTTTATCATGCTAAGAGGAGCAGGAAAAAGCAAAAAATTTCAGAATTGCACCTTGCAATGTGGAGAAATTACTGTTTGTGCATTTACAATTTTCATTGATTTTTGCCATTGAAAAATGTACAGAAATGTTTGAAGCTACTGACTGAATGAATAGAGCTGGCATCTCACTCTCTTTGAATCTTCTATATCATGCTAAGAAGAGCAGGAAAAAGCAAAAATGTTTCAGAATTGCACCTTGCAATGTGGAGAAATTACTGTTTGTGCATTTACAATATTCATTGATTTTTGCCATTGAAAAATGTCCAGAAATGTTTGAAGCTACTGACTGAATGAAAGGAGCTGGCATCTCACTCTCTTTGAATCTTCTTTATCATGCTAAGAAGAGCAGGAAAAAGCAAAAAATTTCAGAATTGCACCTTGCAATGCGGAGAAATTACTGTTTGTGCATTTACAATATTCATTGATTTTTGCCATTGAAAAACATCATGTTATTCATATACCAGAAATGTTTGAAGCTACTGACTGAATGAAAAGAGGTGGCATCTCACTCTCTTTGAATCTTCTTTATCATGCTAAGAGGAGCAGGAAAAAGCAAAAAATTTCAGAATTGCACCTTGCAATGTGGAGAAATTACTGTTTGTGCATTTACAATATTCATTGATTTTTGCCATTGAAAAACGTCCAGAAATGTTTGAAGCTACTGACTGAATGAAAGGAGCTGGCATCTCACTCTCTTTGAATCTTCTTTAACATGCTAAGAGGAGCAGGAAAAAGCAAAAAATTTCAGAATTGCACCTTGCAATGCGGAGAAATTACTGTTTGTGCATTTACAATATTCATTGATTTTTGCCATTGAAAAACATCATGTTATTCATATACCAGAAATGTTTGAAGCTACTGACTGAATGAATAGAGCTGGCATCTCACTCTCTTTGAATCTTCTATATCATGCTAAGAAGAGCAGGAAAAAGCAAAAAAGTTTCAGAATTGCACCTTGCAATGTGGAGAAATTACTGTTTGTGCATTTACAATATTCATTGATTTTTGCCATTGAAAAATGTCCAGAAATGTTTGAAGCTACTGACTGAATGAAAGGATCTGGCATCTCACTCTCTTTGAATCTTCTTTATCATGCTAAGAGGAGCAGGAAAAAGCAAAAAATTTCAGAATTGCACCTTGCAATGCGGAGAAATTACTGTTTGTGCATTTACAATATTCATTGATTTTTGCCATTGAAAAACATCATGTTATTCATATACCAGAAATGTTTGAAGCTACTGACTGAATGAATAGAGCTGGCATCTCACTCTCTTTGAATCTTCTATATCATGCTAAGAAGAGCAGGAAAAAGCAAAAAAGTTTCAGAATTGCACCTTGCAATGTGGAGAAATTACTGTTTGTGCATTTACAATATTCATTGATTTTTGCCATTGAAAAATGTCCAGAAATGTTTGAAGCTACTGACTGAATGAAAGGATCTGGCATCTCACTCTCTTTGAATCTTCTTTATCATGCTAAGAGGAGCAGGAAAAAGCAAAAAATTTCAGAATTGCACCTTGCAATGCGGAGAAATTACTGTTTGTGCATTTACAATATTCATTGATTTTTGCCATTGAAAAACATCATGTTATTCATATACCAGAAATGTTTGAAGCTACTGACTGAATGAAAGGAGCTGGCATCTCACTCTCTTTGAATCTTCTTTATCATGCTAAGAGGAGCAGGAAAAAGCAAAAAATTTCCGAATTGCACCTTGCAATGCGGAGAAATTACTGTTTGTGCATTTACAATATTCATTGATTTTTGCCGTTGAAAAACATCATGTTATTCATATACCAGAAATGTTTGAAGCTACTGACTGAATGAAAAGAGCTGGCATCTCAATCTCTTTGAATCTTCTTTATCATGCTAAGAGGAGCAGGAAAAAGCAAAAAATTTCAGAATTGCACCTTGCAATGTGGAGAAATTACTGTTTGTGCATTTACAATATTCATTGATTTTTGCCATTGAAAAACGTCCAGAAATGTTTGAAGCTACTGACTGAATGAAAGGAGCTGGCATCTCATTCTCTTTGAATCTTCTTTATCATGCTATGAGGAGCAGGAAAAAGCAAAAAATTTCAGAATTGCACCTTGCAATGCGGAGAAATTACTGTTTGTGCATTTACAATATTCATTGATTTTTGCCATTGAAAAACATCATGTTATTCATATACCAGAAATGTTTGAAGCTACTGACTGAATGAAAGGAGCTGGCATCTCACTCTCTTTGAATCTTCTTTATCATGCTAAGAGGAGCAGGAAAAAGCAAAAAATTTCAGAATTGCACCTTGCAATGCGGAGAAATTACTGTTTGTGCATTTACAATATTCATTGATTTTTGCCATTGAAAAACATCATGTTATTCATATACCAGAAATGTTTGAAGCTACTGACTGAATGAAAAGAGCTGGCATCTTACTCTCTTTGAATCTTCTTTATCATGCTAAGAGGAGCAGGAAAAAGCAAAAAATTTCAGAATTGCACCTTGCAATGTGGAGAAATTACTGTTTGTGCATTTACAATATTCATTGATTTTTGCCATTGAAAAACGTCCAGAAATGTTTGAAGCTACTGACTGAATGAAAGGAGCTGGCATCTCACTCTCTTTGAATCTTCTTTATCATGCTAAGAGGAGCAGGAAAAAGCAAAAAATGTCAGAATTGCACCTTGCAATGCGGAGAAATTACTGTTTGTGCATTTACAATATTCATTGATTTTTGCCATTGAAAAACATCATGTTATTCATATACCAGAAATGTTTGAAGCTACTGACTGAATGAAAAGAGCTGGCATCTCACTCTCTTTGAATCTTCTTTATCATACTAAGAGGAGCAGGAAAAAGCAAAAAATTTCAGAATTGCACCTTGCAATGTCGAGAAATTACTGTTTGTGCATTTACAATTTTCATTGATTTTTGCCATTGAAAAATGTCCAGAAATGTTTGAAGCTACTGACTGAATGAATAGAGCTGGCATCTCACTCTCTTTGAATCTTTTATATCATGCTAAGAAGAGCAGGAAAAAGCAAAAAAGTTTCAGAATTGCACCTTGCAATGTGGAGAAATTACTGTTTGTGCATTTACAATATTCATTGATTTTTGCCATTGAAAAATGTCCAGAAATGTTTGAAGCTACTGACTGAATGAAAGGAGCTGGCATCTCACTCTCTTTGAATCTTCTTTATCATGCTAAGAGGAGCAGGAAAAAGCAAAAAATTTCAGAATTGCACCTTGCAATGCGGAGAAATTACTGTTTGTGCATTTACAATATTCATTGATTTTTGCCATTGAAAAACATCATGTTATTCATATACCAGAAATGTTTGAAGCTACTGACTGAATGAAAAGAGCTGGCATCTCACTCTCTTTGAATCTTCTTTATCATGCTAAGAGGAGCAGGAAAAAGCAAAAAATTTCAGAATTGCACCTTGCAATGTGGAGAAATTACTGTTTGTGCATTTACAATTTTCATTGATTTTTGCCATTGAAAAATGTCCAGAAATGTTTGAAGCTACTGACTGAATGAAAGGAGCTGGCATCTCACTCTCTTTGAATCTTCTTTATCATGCTAAGAGGAGCAGGAAAAAGCAAAAAATTTCAGAATTGCACCTTGCAATGCGGAGAAATTACTGTTTGTGCATTTACAATATTCATTGATTTTTGCCATTGAAAAACATCATGTTATTCATATACCAGAAATGTTTGAAGCTACTGACTGAATGAATAGAGCTGGCATCTCACTCTCTTTGAATCTTCTATATCATGCTAAGAAGAGCAGGAAAAAGCAAAAAAGTTTCAGAATTGCACCTTGCAATGTGGAGAAATTACTGTTTGTGCATTTACAATATTCATTGATTTTTGCCATTGAAAAATGTCCAGAAATGTTTGAAGCTACTGACTGAATGAAAGGATCTGGCATCTCACTCTCTTTGAATCTTCTTTATCATGCTAAGAGGAGCAGGAAAAAGCAAAAAATTTCAGAATTGCACCTTGCAATGCGGAGAAATTACTGTTTGTGCATTTACAATATTCATTGATTTTTGCCATTGAAAAACATCATGTTATTCATGTACCAGAAATGTTTGAAGCTACTGACTGAATGAAAAGAGCTGGCATCTCACTCTCTTTGAATCTTCTTTATCATGCTAAGAGGAGCAGGAAAAAGCAAAAAATTTCAGAATTGCACCTTGCAATGTGGAGAAATTACTGTTTGTGCATTTACAATTTTCATTGATTTTTGCCATTGAAAAATGTACAGAAATGTTTGAAGCTACTGACTGAATGAATAGAGCTGGCATCTCACTCTCTTTGAATCTTCTATATCATGCTAAGAAGAGCAGGAAAAAGCAAAAATGTTTCAGAATTGCACCTTGCAATGTGGAGAAATTACTGTTTGTGCATTTACAATATTCATTGATTTTTGCCATTGAAAAATGTCCAGAAATGTTTGAAGCTACTGACTGAATGAAAGGAGCTGGCATCTCACTCTCTTTGAATCTTCTTTATCATGCTAAGAAGAGCAGGAAAAAGCAAAAAATTTCAGAATTGCACCTTGCAATGCGGAGAAATTACTGTTTGTGCATTTACAATATTCATTGATTTTTGCCATTGAAAAACATCATGTTATTCATATACCAGAAATGTTTGAAGCTACTGACTGAATGAAAAGAGCTGGCATCTCACTCTCTTTGAATCTTCTTTATCATGCTAAGAGGAGCAGGAAAAAGCAAAAAATTTCAGAATTGCACCTTGCAATGTGGAGAAATTACTGTTTGTGCATTTACAATATTCATTGATTTTTGCCATTGAAAAACGTCCAGAAATGTTTGAAGCTACTGACTGAATGAAAGGAGCTGGCATCTCACTCTCTTTGAATCTTCTTTAACATGCTAAGAGGAGCAGGAAAAAGCAAAAAATTTCAGAATTGCACCTTGCAATGCGGAGAAATTACTGTTTGTGCATTTACAATATTCATTGATTTTTGCCATTGAAAAACATCATGTTATTCATATACCAGAAATGTTTGAAGCTACTGACTGAATGAAAAGAGCTGGCATCTCACTCTCTTTGAATCTTCTTTATCATGCTAAGAGGAGCAGGAAAAAGCAAAAAATTTCAGAATTGCACCTTGCAATGTGGAGAAATTACTGTTTGTGCATTTACAATTTTCATTGATTTTTGCCATTGAAAAATGTCCAGAAATGTTTGAAGCTACTGACTGAATGAAAGGAGCTGGCATCTCACTCTCTTTGAATCTTGTTTATCATGCTAAGAGGAGCAGGAAAAAGCAAAAAATTTCAGAATTGCACCTTGCAATGCGGAGAAATTACTGTTTGTGCATTTACAATATTCATTGATTTTTGCCATTGAAAAACATCATGTTATTCATATACCAGAAATGTTTGAAGCTACTGACTGAATGAATAGAGCTGGCATCTCACTCTCTTTGAATCTTCTATATCATGCTAAGAAGAGCAGGAAAAAGCAAAAAAGTTTCACAATTGCACCTTGCAATGTGGAGAAATTACTGTTTGTGCATTTACAATATTCATTGATTTTTGCCATTGAAAAATGTCCAGAAATGTTTGAAGCTACTAACTGAATGAAAGGATCTGGCATCTCACTCTCTTTGAATCTTCTTTATCATGCTAA
The DNA here is from genome assembly GCF_046119375.1 of Phyllobates terribilis. Classification (NCBI taxonomy): domain Eukaryota; kingdom Metazoa; phylum Chordata; class Amphibia; order Anura; family Dendrobatidae; genus Phyllobates; species Phyllobates terribilis. The sequence goes on from NW_027362813.1 coordinate 7,924,816, forward strand.
GAGGAGCAGGAAAAAGCAAAAAATTTCAGAATTGCACCTTGCAATGGGGAGAAATTACTGTTTGTGCATTTACAATATTCATTGATTTTTGCCATTGAAAAACATCATGTTATTCATATACCCGAAATGTTTGAAGCTACTGACTGAATGAAAAGAGCTGGCATCTTACTCTCTTTGAATCTTCTTTATCATGCTAAGAGGAGCAGGAAAAAGCAAAAAATTTCAGAATTGCACCTTGCAATGTGGATAAAATTACTGTTTGTGCATTTACAATATTCATTGATTTTTGCCATTGAAAAACGTCCAGAAATGTTTGAAGCTACTGACTGAATGAAAGGAGCTGGCATCTCACTCTCTTTGAATCTTCTTTATCATGCTAAGAGGAGTAGGAAAAAGCAAAAAATTTCAGAATTGCACCTTGCAATGTGGAGAAATTACTGTTTGTGCATTTACAATTTTCATTGATTTTTGCCATTGAAAAATGTCCAGAAATGTTTGATGCTACTGACTGAATGAATAGAGCTGGCATCTCACTCTCTTTGAATCTTCTATATCATGCTAAGAGGAGCAGGAAAAAGCAAAAAATTTCAGAATTGCACCTTGCAATGTGGATAAAATTACTGTTTGTGCATTTACAATATTCATTGATTTTTGCCATTGAAAAACGTCCAGAAATGTTTGAAGCTACTGACTGAATGAAAGGAGCTGGCATCTCACTCTCTTTGAATCTTCTTTATCATGCTAAGAGGAGCAGGAAAAAGCAAAAAATTTCAGAATTGCACCTTGCAATGCGGAGAAATTACTGTTTGTGCATTTACAATATTCATTGATTTTTGCCATTGAAAAACATCATGTTATTCATATACCAGAAATGTTTGAAGCTACTGACTGAATGAAAAGAGCTGGCATCTCACTCTCTTTGAATCTTCTTTATCATGCTAAGAGGAGCAGGAAAAAGCAAAAAATTTCAGAATTGCACCTTGCAATGTGGAGAAATTACTGTTTGTGCATTTACAATTTTCATTGATTTTTGCCATTGAAAAATGTCCAGAAATGTTTGATGCTACTGACTGAATGAATAGAGCTGGCATCTCACTCTCTTTGAATCTTCTATATCATGCTAAGAAGAGCAGGAAAAAGCAAAAAAGTTTCAGAATTGCACCTTGCAATGTGGAGAAATTACTGTTTGTGCATTTACAATATTCATTGATTTTTGCCATTGAAAAATGTCCAGAAATGTTTGAAGCTACTGACTGAATGAAAGGAGCTGGCATATCACTCTCTTTGAATCTTCTTTATCATGCTAAGAGGAGCAGGAAAAAGCAAAAAATTTCAGAATTGCACCTTGCAATGCGGAGAAATTACTGTTTGTGCATTTACAATATTCATTGATTTTTGCCATTGAAAAACATCATGTTATTCATATACCAGAAATGTTTGAAGCTACTGACTGAATGAAAGGAGCTGGCATCTCACTCTCTTTGAATCTTCTTTATCATGCTAAGAGGAGCAGGAAAAAGCAAAAAATTTCAGAATTGCACCTTGCAATGCGGAGAAATTACTGTTTGTGCATTTACAATATTCATTGATTTTTGCCATTGAAAAACATCATGTTATTCATATACCAGAAATGTTTGAAGCTACTGACTGAATGAAAAGAGCTGGCATCTTACTCTCTTTGAATCTTCTTTATCATGCTAAGAGGAGCAGGAAAAAGCAAAAAATTTCAGAATTGCACCTTGCAATGTGGAGAAATTACTGTTTGTGCATTTACAATATTCATTGATTTTTGCCATTGAAAAACGTCCAGAAATGTTTGAAGCTACTGACTGAATGAAAGGAGCTGGCATCTCACTCTCTTTGAATCTTCTTTATCATGCTAAGAGGAGCAGGAAAAAGCAAAAAATGTCAGAATTGCACCTTGCAATGCGGAGAAATTACTGTTTGTGCATTTACAATATTCATTGATTTTTGCCATTGAAAAACATCATGTTATTCATATACCAGAAATGTTTGAAGCTACTGACTGAATGAAAAGAGCTGGCATCTCACTCTCTTTGAATCTTCTTTATCATACTAAGAGGAGCAGGAAAAAGCAAAAAATTTCAGAATTGCACCTTGCAATGTCGAGAAATTACTGTTTGTGCATTTACAATTTTCATTGATTTTTGCCATTGAAAAATGTCCAGAAATGTTTGAAGCTACTGACTGAATGAATAGAGCTGGCATCTCACTCTCTTTGAATCTTCTATATCATGCTAAGAAGAGCAGGAAAAAGCAAAAAAGTTTCAGAATTGCACCTTGCAATGTGGAGAAATTACTGTTTGTGCATTTACAATATTCATTGATTTTTGCCATTGAAAAATGTCCAGAAATGTTTGAAGCTACTGACTGAATGAAAGGAGCTGGCATCTCACTCTCTTTGAATCTTCTTTATCATGCTAAGAGGAGCAGGAAAAAGCAAAAAATTTCAGAATTGCACCTTGCAATGCGGAGAAATTACTGTTTGTGCATTTACAATATTCATTGATTTTTGCCATTGAAAAACATCATGTTATTCATATACCAGAAATGTTTGAAGCTACTGACTGAATGAAAAGAGCTGGCATCTCACTCTCTTTGAATCTTCTTTATCATGCTAAGAGGAGCAGGAAAAAGCAAAAAATTTCAGAATTGCACCTTGCAATGTGGAGAAATTACTGTTTGTGCATTTACAATTTTCATTGATTTTTGCCATTGAAAAATGTCCAGAAATGTTTGAAGCTACTGACTGAATGAAAGGAGCTGGCATCTCACTCTCTTTGAATCTTCTTTATCATGCTAAGAGGAGCAGGAAAAAGCAAAAAATTTCAGAATTGCACCTTGCAATGCGGAGAAATTACTGTTTGTGCATTTACAATATTCATTGATTTTTGCCATTGAAAAACATCATGTTATTCATATACCAGAAATGTTTGAAGCTACTGACTGAATGAATAGAGCTGGCATCTCACTCTCTTTGAATCTTCTATATCATGCTAAGAAGAGCAGGAAAAAGCAAAAAAGTTTCACAATTGCACCTTGCAATGTGGAGAAATTACTGTTTGTGCATTTACAATATTCATTGATTTTTGCCATTGAAAAATGTCCAGAAATGTTTGAAGCTACTAACTGAATGAAAGGATCTGGCATCTCACTCTCTTTGAATCTTCTTTATCATGCTAAGAGGAGCAGGAAAAAGCAAAAAATTTCAGAATTGCACCTTGCAATGGGGAGAAATTACTGTTTGTGCATTTACAATATTCATTGATTTTTGCCATTGAAAAACATCATGTTATTCATATACCAGAAATGTTTGAAGCTACTGACTGAATGAAAAGAGCTGGCATCTTACTCTCTTTGAATCTTCTTTATCATGCTAAGAGGAGCAGGAAAAAGCAAAAAATTTCAGAATTGCACCTTGCAATGTGGATAAAATTACTGTTTGTGCATTTACAATATTCATTGATTTTTGCCATTGAAAAACGTCCAGAAATGTTTGAAGCTACTGACTGAATGAAAGGAGCTGGCATCTCACTCTCTTTGAATCTTCTTTATCATGCTAAGAGGAGTAGGAAAAAGCAAAAAATTTCAGAATTGCACCTTGCAATGTGGAGAAATTACTGTTTGTGCATTTACAATTTTCATTGATTTTTGCCATTGAAAAATGTCCAGAAATGTTTGATGCTACTGACTGAATGAATAGAGCTGGCATCTCACTCTCTTTGAATCTTCTATATCATGCTAAGAGGAGCAGGAAAAAGCAAAAAATTTCAGAATTGCACCTTGCAATGTGGATAAAATTACTGTTTGTGCATTTACAATATTCATTGATTTTTGCCATTGAAAAACGTCCAGAAATGTTTGAAGCTACTGACTGAATGAAAGGAGCTGGCATCTCACTCTCTTTGAATCTTCTTTATCATGCTAAGAGGAGCAGGAAAAAGCAAAAAATTTCAGAATTGCACCTTGCAATGCGGAGAAATTACTGTTTGTGCATTTACAATATTCATTGATTTTTGCCATTGAAAAACATCATGTTATTCATATACCAGAAATGTTTGAAGCTACTGACTGAATGAAAAGAGCTGGCATCTCACTCTCTTTGAATCTTCTTTATCATGCTAAGAGGAGCAGGAAAAAGCAAAAAATTTCAGAATTGCACCTTGCAATGTGGAGAAATTACTGTTTGTGCATTTACAATTTTCATTGATTTTTGCCATTGAAAAATGTCCAGAAATGTTTGATGCTACTGACTGAATGAATAGAGCTGGCATCTCACTCTCTTTGAATCTTCTATATCATGCTAAGAAGAGCAGGAAAAAGCAAAAAAGTTTCAGAATTGCACCTTGCAATGTGGAGAAATTACTGTTTGTGCATTTACAATATTCATTGATTTTTGCCATTGAAAAATGTCCAGAAATGTTTGAAGCTACTGACTGAATGAAAGGAGCTGGCATATCACTCTCTTTGAATCTTCTTTATCATGCTAAGAGGAGCAGGAAAAAGCAAAAAATTTCAGAATTGCACCTTGCAATGCGGAGAAATTACTGTTTGTGCATTTACAATATTCATTGATTTTTGCCATTGAAAAACATCATGTTATTCATATACCAGAAATGTTTGAAGCTACTGACTGAATGAAAGGAGCTGGCACCTCACTCTCTTTGAATCTTCTTTATCATGCTAAGAGGAGCAGGAAAAAGCAAAAAATTTCAGAATTGCACCTTGCAATGCGGAGAAATTACTGTTTGTGCATTTACAATATTCATTGATTTTTGCCATTGAAAAACATCATGTTATTCATATACCAGAAATGTTTGAAGCTACTGACTGAATGAAAAGAGCTGGCATCTTACTCTCTTTGAATCTTCTTTATCATGCTAAGAGGAGCAGGAAAAAGCAAAAAATTTCAGAATTGCACCTTGCAATGTGGAGAAATTACTGTTTGTGCATTTACAATATTCATTGATTTTTGCCATTGAAAAATGTCCAGAAATGTTTGAAGCTACTGACTGAATGAAAGGAGCTGGCATCTCACTCTCTTTGAATCTTCTTTATCATGCTAAGAGGAGCAGGAAAAAGCAAAAAATTTCAGAATTGCACCTTGCAATGCGGAGAAATTACTGTTTGTGCATTTACAATATTCATTGATTTTTGCCATTGAAAAACATCATGTTATTCATATACCAGAAATGTTTGAAGCTACTGACTGAATGAAAAGAGCTGGCATCTCACTCTCTTTGAATCTTCTTTATCATGCTAAGAGGAGCAGGAAAAAGCAAAAAATTTCAGAATTGCACCTTGCAATGTGGAGAAATTACTGTTTGTGCATTTACAATTTTCATTGATTTTTGCCATTGAAAAATGTCCAGAAATGTTTGAAGCTACTGACTGAATGAAAGGAGCTGGCATCTCACTCTCTTTGAATCTTCTTTATCATGCTAAGAGGAGCAGGAAAAAGCAAAAAATTTCAGAATTGCACCTTGCAATGCGGAGAAATTACTGTTTGTGCATTTACAATATTCATTGATTTTTGCCATTGAAAAACATCATGTTATTCATATACCAGAAATGTTTGAAGCTACTGACTGAATGAATAGAGCTGGCATCTCACTCTCTTTGAATCTTCTATATCATGCTAAGAAGAGCAGGAAAAAGCAAAAAAGTTTCAGAATTGCACCTTGCAATGTGGAGAAATTACTGTTTGTGCATTTACAATATTCATTGATTTTTGCCATTGAAAAATGTCCAGAAATGTTTGAAGCTACTGACTGAATGAAAGGATCTGGCATCTCACTCTCTTTGAATCTTCTTTATCATGCTAAGAGGAGCAGGAAAAAGCAAAAAATTTCAGAATTGCACCTTGCAATGCGGAGAAATTACTGTTTGTGCATTTACAATATTCATTGATTTTTGCCATTGAAAAACATCATGTTATTCATATACCAGAAATGTTTGAAGCTACTGACTGAATGAAAAGAGCTGGCATCTCACTCTCTTTGAATCTTCTTTATCATGCTAAGAGGAGCAGGAAAAAGCAAAAAATTTCAGAATTGCACCTTGCAATGTGGAGAAATTACTGTTTGTGCATTTACAATTTTCATTGATTTTTGCCATTGAAAAATGTACAGAAATGTTTGAAGCTACTGACTGAATGAATAGAGCTGGCATCTCACTCTCTTTGAATCTTCTGTATCATGCTAAGAAGAGCAGGAAAAAGCAAAAATGTTTCAGAATTGCACCTTGCAATGTGGAGAAATTACTGTTTGTGCATTTACAATATTCATTGATTTTTGCCATTGAAAAATGTCCAGAAATGTTTGAAGCTACTGACTGAATGAAAGGAGCTGGCATCTCACTCTCTTTGAATCTTCTTTATCATGCTAAGAAGAGCAGGAAAAAGCAAAAAATTTCAGAATTGCACCTTGCAATGCGGAGAAATTACTGTTTGTGCATTTACAATATTCATTGATTTTTGCCATTGAAAAACATCATGTTATTCATATACCAGAAATGTTTGAAGCTACTGACTGAATGAAAAGAGCTGGCATCTCACTCTCTTTGAATCTTCTTTATCATGCTAAGAGGAGCAGGAAAAAGCAAAAAATTTCAGAATTGCACCTTGCAATGTGGAGAAATTACTGTTTGTGCATTTACAATATTCATTGATTTTTGCCATTGAAAAACGTCCAGAAATGTTTGAAGCTACTGACTGAATGAAAGGAGCTGGCATCTCACTCTCTTTGAATCTTCTTTAACATGCTAAGAGGAGCAGGAAAAAGCAAAAAATTTCAGAATTGCACCTTGCAATGCGGAGAAATTACTGTTTGTGCATTTACAATATTCATTGATTTTTGCCATTGAAAAACATCATGTTATTCATATACCAGAAATGTTTGAAGCTACTGACTGAATGAAAAGAGCTGGCATCTCACTCTCTTTGAATCTTCTTTATCATGCTAAGAGGAGCAGGAAAAAGCAAAAAATTTCAGAATTGCACCTTGCAATGTGGAGAAATTACTGTTTGTGCATTTACAATTTTCATTGATTTTTGCCATTGAAAAATGTCCAGAAATGTTTGAAGCTACTGACTGAATGAAAGGAGCTGGCATCTCACTCTCTTTGAATCTTCTTTATCATGCTAAGAGGAGCAGGAAAAAGCAAAAAATTTCAGAATTGCACCTTGCAATGCGGAGAAATTACTGTTTGTGCATTTACAATATTCATTGATTTTTGCCATTGAAAAACATTATGTTATTCATATACCAGAAATGTTTGAAGCTACTGACTGAATGAATAGAGCTGGCATCTCACTCTCTTTGAATCTTCTATATCATGCTAAGAAGAGCAGGAAAAAGCAAAAAAGTTTCAGAATTGCACCTTGCAATGTGGAGAAATTACTGTTTGTGCATTTACAATATTCATTGATTTTTGCCATTGAAAAATGTCCAGAAATGTTTGAAGCTACTGACTGAATGAAAGGATCTGGCATCTCACTCTCTTTGAATCTTCTTTATCATGCTAAGAGGAGCAGGAAAAAGCAAAAAATTTCAGAATTGCACCTTGCAATGGGGAGAAATTACTGTTTGTGCATTTACAATATTCATTGATTTTTGCCATTGAAAAACATCATGTTATTCATATACCAGAAATGTTTGAAGCTACTGACTGAATGAAAAGAGCTGGCATCTTACTCTCTTTGAATCTTCTTTATCATGCTAAGAGGAGCAGGAAAAAGCAAAAAATTTCAGAATTGCACCTTGCAATGTGGATAAAATTACTGTTTGTGCATTTACAATATTCATTGATTTTTGCCATTGAAAAACGTCCAGAAATGTTTGAAGCTACTGACTGAATGAAAGGAGCTGGCATCTCACTCTCTTTGAATCTTCTTTATCATGCTAAGAGGAGCAGGAAAAAGCAAAAAATTTCAGAATTGCACCTTGCAATGTGGAGAAATTACTGTTTGTGCATTTACAATTTTCATTGATTTTTGCCATTGAAAAATGTCCAGAAATGTTTGATGCTACTGACTGAATGAATAGAGCTGGCATCTCACTCTCTTTGAATCTTCTATATCATGCTAAGAGGAGCAGGAAAAAGCAAAAAATTTCAGAATTGCACCTTGCAATGTGGATAAAATTACTGTTTGTGCATTTACAATATTCATTGATTTTTGCCATTGAAAAACGTCCAGAAATGTTTGAAGCTACTGACTGAATGAAAGGAGCTGGCATCTCACTCTCTTTGAATCTTCTTTATCATGCTAAGAGGAGCAGGAAAAAGCAAAAAATTTCAGAATTGCACCTTGCAATGGGGAGAAATTACTGTTTGTGCATTTACAATATTCATTGATTTTTGCCATTGAAAAACATCATGTTATTCATATACCAGAAATGTTTGAAGCTACTGACTGAATGAAAAGAGCTGGCATCTTACTCTCTTTGAATCTTCTTTATCATGCTAAGAGGAGCAGGAAAAAGCAAAAAATTTCAGAATTGCACCTTGCAATGTGGATAAAATTACTGTTTGTGCATTTACAATATTCATTGATTTTTGCCATTGAAAAACGTCCAGAAATGTTTGAAGCTACTGACTGAATGAAAGGAGCTGGCATCTCACTCTCTTTGAATCTTCTTTATCATGCTAAGAGGAGCAGGAAAAAGCAAAAAATTTCAGAATTGCACCTTGCAATGTGGAGAAATTACTGTTTGTGCATTTACAATTTTCATTGATTTTTGCCATTGAAAAATGTCCAGAAATGTTTGATGCTACTGACTGAATGAATAGAGCTGGCATCTCACTCTCTTTGAATCTTCTATATCATGCTAAGAGGAGCAGGAAAAAGCAAAAAATTTCAGAATTGCACCTTGCAATGTGGATAAAATTACTGTTTGTGCATTTACAATATTCATTGATTTTTGCCATTGAAAAACGTCCAGAAATGTTTGAAGCTACTGACTGAATGAAAGGAGCTGGCATCTCACTCTCTTTGAATCTTCTTTATCATGCTAAGAGGAGCAGGAAAAAGCAAAAAATTTCAGAATTGCACCTTGCAATGTGGAGAAATTACTGTTTGTGCATTTACAATTTTCATTGATTTTTGCCATTGAAAAATGTACAGAAATGTTTGAAGCTACTGACTGAATGAATAGAGCTGGCATCTCACTCTCTTTGAATCTTCTATATCATGCTAAGAAGAGCAGGAAAAAGCAAAAATGTTTCAGAATTGCACCTTGCAATGTGGAGAAATTACTGTTTGTGCATTTACAATATTCATTGATTTTTGCCATTGAAAAATGTCCAGAAATGTTTGAAGCTACTGACTGAATGAAAGGAGCTGGCATCTCACTCTCTTTGAATCTTCTTTATCATGCTAAGAAGAGCAGGAAAAAGCAAAAAATTTCAGAATTGCACCTTGCAATGCGGAGAAATTACTGTTTGTGCATTTACAATATTCATTGATTTTTGCCATTGAAAAACATCATGTTATTCATATACCAGAAATGTTTGAAGCTACTGACTGAATGAAAAGAGCTGGCATCTCACTCTCTTTGAATCTTCTTTATCATGCTAAGAGGAGCAGGAAAAAGCAAAAAATTTCAGAATTGCACCTTGCAATGTGGAGAAATTACTGTTTGTGCATTTACAATATTCATTGATTTTTGCCATTGAAAAACGTCCAGAAATGTTTGAAGCTACTGACTGAATGAAAGGAGCTGGCATCTCACTCTCTTTGAATCTTCTTTAACATGCTAAGAGGAGCAGGAAAAAGCAAAAAATTTCAGAATTGCACCTTGCAATGCGGAGAAATTACTGTTTGTGCATTTACAATATTCATTGATTTTTGCCATTGAAAAACATCATGTTATTCATATACCAGAAATGTTTGAAGCTACTGACTGAATGAAAAGAGCTGGCATCTCACTCTCTTTGAATCTTCTTTATCATGCTAAGAGGAGCAGGAAAAAGCAAAAAATTTCAGAATTGCACCTTGCAATGTGGAGAAATTACTGTTTGTGCATTTACAATTTTCATTGATTTTTGCCATTGAAAAATGTCCAGAAATGTTTGAAGCTACTGACTGAATGAAAGGAGCTGGCATCTCACTCTCTTTGAATCTTCTTTATCATGCTAAGAGGAGCAGGAAAAAGCAAAAAATTTCAGAATTGCACCTTGCAATGCGGAGAAATTACTGTTTGTGCATTTACAATATTCATTGATTTTTGCCATTGAAAAACATCATGTTATTCATATACCAGAAATGTTTGAAGCTACTGACTGAATGAATAGAGCTGGCATCTCACTCTCTTTGAATCTTCTATATCATGCTAAGAAGAGCAGGAAAAAGCAAAAAAGTTTCAGAATTGCACCTTGCAATGTGGAGAAATTACTGTTTGTGCATTTACAATATTCATTGATTTTTGCCATTGAAAAATGTCCAGAAATGTTTGAAGCTACTGACTGAATGAAAGGATCTGGCATCTCACTCTCTTTGAATCTTCTTTATCATGCTAAGAGGAGCAGGAAAAAGCAAAAAATTTCAGAATTGCACCTTGCAATGGGGAGAAATTACTGTTTGTGCATTTACAATATTCATTGATTTTTGCCATTGAAAAACATCATGTTATTCATATACCAGAAATGTTTGAAGCTACTGACTGAATGAAAAGAGCTGGCATCTTACTCTCTTTGAATCTTCTTTATCATGCTAAGAGGAGCAGGAAAAAGCAAAAAATTTCAGAATTGCACCTTGCAATGTGGATAAAATTACTGTTTGTGCATTTACAATATTCATTGATTTTTGCCATTGAAAAACGTCCAGAAATGTTTGAAGCTACTGACTGAATGAAAGGAGCTGGCATCTCACTCTCTTTGAATCTTCTTTATCATGCTAAGAGGAGCAGGAAAAAGCAAAAAATTTCAGAATTGCACCTTGCAATGTGGAGAAATTACTGTTTGTGCATTTACAATTTTCATTGATTTTTGCCATTGAAAAATGTCCAGAAATGTTTGATGCTACTGACTGAATGAATAGAGCTGGCATCTCACTCTCTTTGAATCTTCTATATCATGCTAAGAGGAGCAGGAAAAAGCAAAAAATTTCAGAATTGCACCTTGCAATGTGGATAAAATTACTGTTTGTGCATTTACAATATTCATTGATTTTTGCCATTGAAAAACGTCCAGAAATGTTTGAAGCTACTGACTGAATGAAAGGAGCTGGCATCTCACTCTCTTTGAATCTTCTTTATCATGCTAAGAGGAGCAGGAAAAAGCAAAAAATTTCAGAATTGCACCTTGCAATGGGGAGAAATTACTGTTTGTGCATTTACAATATTCATTGATTTTTGCCATTGAAAAACATCATGTTATTCATATACCAGAAATGTTTGAAGCTACTGACTGAATGAAAAGAGCTGGCATCTTACTCTCTTTGAATCTTCTTTATCATGCTAAGAGGAGCAGGAAAAAGCAAAAAATTTCAGAATTGCACCTTGCAATGTGGATAAAATTACTGTTTGTGCATTTACAATATTCATTGATTTTTGCCATTGAAAAACGTCCAGAAATGTTTGAAGCTACTGACTGAATGAAAGGAGCTGGCATCTCACTCTCTTTGAATCTTCTTTATCATGCTAAGAGGAGCAGGAAAAAGCAAAAAATTTCAGAATTGCACCTTGCAATGTGGAGAAATTACTGTTTGTGCATTTACAATTTTCATTGATTTTTGCCATTGAAAAATGTCCAGAAATGTTTGATGCTACTGACTGAATGAATAGAGCTGGCATCTCACTCTCTTTGAATCTTCTATATCATGCTAAGAGGAGCAGGAAAAAGCAAAAAATTTCAGAATTGCACCTTGCAATGTGGATAAAATTACTGTTTGTGCATTTACAATATTCATTGATTTTTGCCATTGAAAAACGTCCAGAAATGTTTGAAGCTACTGACTGAATGAAAGGAGCTGGCATCTCACTCTCTTTGAATCTTCTTTATCATGCTAAGAGGAGCAGGAAAAAGCAAAAAATTTCAGAATTGCACCTTGCAATGCGGAGAAATTACTGTTTGTGCATTTACAATATTCATTGATTTTTGCCATTGAAAAACATCATGTTATTCATATACCAGAAATGTTTGAAGCTACTGACTGAATGAAAAGAGCTGGCATCTTACTCTCTTTGAATCTTCTTTATCATGCTAAGAGGAGCAGGAAAAAGCAAAAAATTTCAGAATTGCACCTTGCAATGTGGATAAAATTACTGTTTGTGCATTTACAATATTCATTGATTTTTGCCATTGAAAAACGTCCAGAAATGTTTGAAGCTACTGACTGAATGAAAGGAGCTGGCATCTCACTCTCTTTGAATCTTCTTTATCATGCTAAGAGGAGCAGGAAAAAGCAAAAAATTTCAGAATTGCACCTTGCAATGGGGAGAAATTACTGTTTGTGCATTTACAATATTCATTGATTTTTGCCATTGAAAAACATCATGTTATTCATATACCAGAAATGTTTGAAGCTACTGACTGAATGAAAGGAGCTGGCATCTCACTCTCTTTGAATCTTCTTTATCATGCTAAGAGGAGCAGGAAAAAGCAAAAAATTTCAGAATTGCACCTTGCAATGTGGAGAAATTACTGTTTGTGCATTTACAATATTCATTGATTTTTGCCATTGAAAAACATCATGTTATTCATATACCAGAAATGTTTGAAGCTACTGACTGAATGAAAAGAGCTGGCATCTTACTCTCTTTGAATCTTCTTTATCATGCTAAGAGGAGCAGGAAAAAGCAAAAAATTTCAGAATTGCACCTTGCAATGTGGATAAAATTACTGTTTGTGCATTTACAATATTCATTGATTTTTGCCATTGAAAAACGTCCAGAAATGTTTGAAGCTACTGACTGAATGAAAGGAGCTGGCATCTCACTCTCTTTGAATCTTCTTTATCATGCTAAGAGGAGCAGGAAAAAGCAAAAAATTTCAGAATTGCACCTTGCAATGTGGAGAAATTACTGTTTGTGCATTTACAATTTTCATTGATTTTTGCCATTGAAAAATGTCCAGAAATGTTTGATGCTACTGACTGAATGAATAGAGCTGGCATCTCACTCTCTTTGAATCTTCTATATCATGCTAAGAGGAGCAGGAAAAAGCAAAAAATTTCAGAATTGCACCTTGCAATGTGGATAAAATTACTGTTTGTGCATTTACAATATTCATTGATTTTTGCCATTGAAAAACGTCCAGAAATGTTTGAAGCTACTGACTGAATGAAAGGAGCTGGCATCTCACTCTCTTTGAATCTTCTTTATCATGCTAAGAGGAGCAGGAAAAAGCAAAAAATTTCAGAATTGCACCTTGCAATGTGGAGAAATTACTGTTTGTGCATTTACAATTTTCATTGATTTTTGCCATTGAAAAATGTACAGAAATGTTTGAAGCTACTGACTGAATGAATAGAGCTGGCATCTCACTCTCTTTGAATCTTCTATATCATGCTAAGAAGAGCAGGAAAAAGCAAAAATGTTTCAGAATTGCACCTTGCAATGTGGAGAAATTACTGTTTGTGCATTTACAATATTCATTGATTTTTGCCATTGAAAAATGTCCAGAAATGTTTGAAGCTACTGACTGAATGAAAGGAGCTGGCATCTCACTCTCTTTGAATCTTCTTTATCATGCTAAGAAGAGCAGGAAAAAGCAAAAAATTTCAGAATTGCACCTTGCAATGCGGAGAAATTACTGTTTGTGCATTTACAATATTCATTGATTTTTGCCATTGAAAAACATCATGTTATTCATATACCAGAAATGTTTGAAGCTACTGACTGAATGAAAAGAGCTGGCATCTCACTCTCTTTGAATCTTCTTTATCATGCTAAGAGGAGCAGGAAAAAGCAAAAAATTTCAGAATTGCACCTTGCAATGTGGAGAAATTACTGTTTGTGCATTTACAATATTCATTGATTTTTGCCATTGAAAAACGTCCAGAAATGTTTGAAGCTACTGACTGAATGAAAGGAGCTGGCATCTCACTCTCTTTGAATCTTCTTTAACATGCTAAGAGGAGCAGGAAAAAGCAAAAAATTTCAGAATTGCACCTTGCAATGCGGAGAAATTACTGTTTGTGCATTTACAATATTCATTGATTTTTGCCATTGAAAAACATCATGTTATTCATATACCAGAAATGTTTGAAGCTACTGACTGAATGAAAAGAGCTGGCATCTCACTCTCTTTGAATCTTCTTTATCATGCTAAGAGGAGCAGGAAAAAGCAAAAAATTTCAGAATTGCACCTTGCAATGTGGAGAAATTACTGTTTGTGCATTTACAATTTTCATTGATTTTTGCCATTGAAAAATGTCCAGAAATGTTTGAAGCTACTGACTGAATGAAAGGAGCTGGCATCTCACTCTCTTTGAATCTTCTTTATCATGCTAAGAGGAGCAGGAAAAAGCAAAAAATTTCAGAATTGCACCTTGCAATGCGGAGAAATTACTGTTTGTGCATTTACAATATTCATTGATTTTTGCCATTGAAAAACATCATGTTATTCATATACCAGAAATGTTTGAAGCTACTGACTGAATGAATAGAGCTGGCATCTCACTCTCTTTGAATCTTCTATATCATGCTAAGAAGAGCAGGAAAAAGCAAAAAAGTTTCAGAATTGCACCTTGCAATGTGGAGAAATTACTGTTTGTGCATTTACAATATTCATTGATTTTTGCCATTGAAAAATGTCCAGAAATGTTTGAAGCTACTGACTGAATGAAAGGATCTGGCATCTCACTCTCTTTGAATCTTCTTTATCATGCTAAGAGGAGCAGGAAAAAGCAAAAAATTTCAGAATTGCACCTTGCAATGGGGAGAAATTACTGTTTGTGCATTTACAATATTCATTGATTTTTGCCATTGAAAAACATCATGTTATTCATATACCAGAAATGTTTGAAGCTACTGACTGAATGAAAAGAGCTGGCATCTTACTCTCTTTGAATCTTCTTTATCATGCTAAGAGGAGCAGGAAAAAGCAAAAAATTTCAGAATTGCACCTTGCAATGTGGATAAAATTACTGTTTGTGCATTTACAATATTCATTGATTTTTGCCATTGAAAAACGTCCAGAAATGTTTGAAGCTACTGACTGAATGAAAGGAGCTGGCATCTCACTCTCTTTGAATCTTCTTTATCATGCTAAGAGGAGCAGGAAAAAGCAAAAAATTTCAGAATTGCACCTTGCAATGTGGAGAAATTACTGTTTGTGCATTTACAATATTCATTGATTTTTGCCATTGAAAAACATCATGTTATTCATATACCAGAAATGTTTGAAGCTACTGACTGAATGAAAAGAGCTGGCATCTTACTCTCTTTGAATCTTCTTTATCATGCTAAGAGGAGCAGGAAAAAGCAAAAAATTTCAGAATTGCACCTTGCAATGTGGATTAAATTACTGTTTGTGCATTTACAATATTCATTGATTTTTGCCATTGAAAAACGTCCAGAAATGTTTGAAGCTACTGACTGAATGAAAGGAGCTGGCATCTCACTCTCTTTGAATCTTCTTTATCATGCTAAGAGGAGCAGGAAAAAGCAAAAAATTTCAGAATTGCACCTTGCAATGTGGAGAAATTACTGTTTGTGCATTTACAATTTTCATTGATTTTTGCCATTGAAAAATGTCCAGAAATGTTTGATGCTACTGACTGAATGAATAGAGCTGGCATCTCACTCTCTTTGAATCTTCTATATCATGCTAAGAGGAGCAGGAAAAAGCAAAAAATTTCAGAATTGCACCTTGCAATGTGGATAAAATTACTGTTTGTGCATTTACAATATTCATTGATTTTTGCCATTGAAAAACGTCCAGAAATGTTTGAAGCTACTGACTGAATGAAAGGAGCTGGCATCTCACTCTCTTTGAATCTTCTTTATCATGCTAAGAGGAGCAGGAAAAAGCAAAAAATTTCAGAATTGCACCTTGCAATGTGGAGAAATTACTGTTTGTGCATTTACAATTTTCATTGATTTTTGCCATTGAAAAATGTACAGAAATGTTTGAAGCTACTGACTGAATGAATAGAGCTGGCATCTCACTCTCTTTGAATCTTCTATATCATGCTAAGAAGAGCAGGAAAAAGCAAAAATGTTTCAGAATTGCACCTTGCAATGTGGAGAAATTACTGTTTGTGCATTTACAATATTCATTGATTTTTGCCATTGAAAAATGTCCAGAAATGTTTGAAGCTACTGACTGAATGAAAGGAGCTGGCATCTCACTCTCTTTGAATCTTCTTTATCATGCTAAGAAGAGCAGGAAAAAGCAAAAAATTTCAGAATTGCACCTTGCAATGCGGAGAAATTACTGTTTGTGCATTTACAATATTCATTGATTTTTGCCATTGAAAAACATCATGTTATTCATATACCAGAAATGTTTGAAGCTACTGACTGAATGAAAAGAGCTGGCATCTCACTCTCTTTGAATCTTCTTTATCATGCTAAGAGGAGCAGGAAAAAGCAAAAAATTTCAGAATTGCACCTTGCAATGTGGAGAAATTACTGTTTGTGCATTTACAATATTCATTGATTTTTGCCATTGAAAAACGTCCAGAAATGTTTGAAGCTACTGACTGAATGAAAGGAGCTGGCATCTCACTCTCTTTGAATCTTCTTTAACATGCTAAGAGGAGCAGGAAAAAGCAAAAAATTTCAGAATTGCACCTTGCAATGCGGAGAAATTACTGTTTGTGCATTTACAATATTCATTGATTTTTGCCATTGAAAAACATCATGTTATTCATATACCAGAAATGTTTGAAGCTACTGACTGAATGAAAAGAGCTGGCATCTCACTCTCTTTGAATCTTCTTTATCATGCTAAGAGGAGCAGGAAAAAGCAAAAAATTTCAGAATTGCACCTTGCAATGTGGAGAAATTACTGTTTGTGCATTTACAATTTTCATTGATTTTTGCCATTGAAAAATGTCCAGAAATGTTTGAAGCTACTGACTGAATGAAAGGAGCTGGCATCTCACTCTCTTTGAATCTTCTTTATCATGCTAAGAGGAGCAGGAAAAAGCAAAAAATTTCAGAATTGCACCTTGCAATGCGGAGAAATTACTGTTTGTGCATTTACAATATTCATTGATTTTTGCCATTGAAAAACATCATGTTATTCATATACCAGAAATGTTTGAAGCTACTGACTGAATGAATAGAGCTGGCATCTCACTCTCTTTGAATCTTCTATATCGTGCTAAGAAGAGCAGGAAAAAGCAAAAAAGTTTCAGAATTGCACCTTGCAATGTGGAGAAATTACTGTTTGTGCATTTACAATATTCATTGATTTTTGCCATTGAAAAATGTCCAGAAATGTTTGAAGCTACTGACTGAATGAAAGGATCTGGCATCTCACTCTCTTTGAATCTTCTTTATCATGCTAAGAGGAGCAGGAAAAAGCAAAAAATTTCAGAATTGCACCTTGCAATGGGGAGAAATTACTGTTTGTGCATTTACAATATTCATTGATTTTTGCCATTGAAAAACATCATGTTATTCATATACCAGAAATGTTTGAAGCTACTGACTGAATGAAAAGAGCTGGCATCTTACTCTCTTTGAATCTTCTTTATCATGCTAAGAGGAGCAGGAAAAAGCAAAAAATTTCAGAATTGCACCTTGCAATGTGGATAAAATTACTGTTTGTGCATTTACAATATTCATTGATTTTTGCCATTGAAAAACGTCCAGAAATGTTTGAAGCTACTGACTGAATGAAAGGAGCTGGCATCTCACTCTCTTTGAATCTTCTTTATCATGCTAAGAGGAGCAGGAAAAAGCAAAAAATTTCAGAATTGCACCTTGCAATGTGGAGAAATTACTGTTTGTGCATTTACAATTTTCATTGATTTTTGCCATTGAAAAATGTCCAGAAATGTTTGATGCTACTGACTGAATGAATAGAGCTGGCATCTCACTCTCTTTGAATCTTCTATATCATGCTAAGAGGAGCAGGAAAAAGCAAAAAATTTCAGAATTGCACCTTGCAATGTGGATAAAATTACTGTTTGTGCATTTACAATATTCATTGATTTTTGCCATTGAAAAACGTCCAGAAATGTTTGAAGCTACTGACTGAATGAAAGGAGCTGGCATCTCACTCTCTTTGAATCTTCTTTATCATGCTAAGAGGAGCAGGAAAAAGCAAAAAATTTCAGAATTGCACCTTGCAATGGGGAGAAATTACTGTTTGTGCATTTACAATATTCATTGATTTTTGCCATTGAAAAACATCATGTTATTCATATACCAGAAATGTTTGAAGCTACTGACTGAATGAAAAGAGCTGGCATCTTACTCTCTTTGAATCTTCTTTATCATGCTAAGAGGAGCAGGAAAAAGCAAAAAATTTCAGAATTGCACCTTGCAATGTGGATAAAATTACTGTTTGTGCATTTACAATATTCATTGATTTTTGCCATTGAAAAACGTCCAGAAATGTTTGAAGCTACTGACTGAATGAAAGGAGCTGGCATCTCACTCTCTTTGAATCTTCTTTATCATGCTAAGAGGAGCAGGAAAAAGCAAAAAATTTCAGAATTGCACCTTGCAATGTGGAGAAATTACTGTTTGTGCATTTACAATTTTCATTGATTTTTGCCATTGAAAAATGTCCAGAAATGTTTGATGCTACTGACTGAATGAATAGAGCTGGCATCTCACTCTCTTTGAATCTTCTATATCATGCTAAGAGGAGCAGGAAAAAGCAAAAAATTTCAGAATTGCACCTTGCAATGTGGATAAAATTACTGTTTGTGCATTTACAATATTCATTGATTTTTGCCATTGAAAAACGTCCAGAAATGTTTGAAGCTACTGACTGAATGAAAGGAGCTGGCATCTCACTCTCTTTGAATCTTCTTTATCATGCTAAGAGGAGCAGGAAAAAGCAAAAAATTTCAGAATTGCACCTTGCAATGCGGAGAAATTACTGTTTGTGCATTTACAATATTCATTGATTTTTGCCATTGAAAAACATCATGTTATTCATATACCAGAAATGTTTGAAGCTACTGACTGAATGAAAAGAGCTGGCATCTCACTCTCTTTGAATCTTCTTTATCATGCTAAGAGGAGCAGGAAAAAGCAAAAAATTTCAGAATTGCACCTTGCAATGTGGAGAAATTACTGTTTGTGCATTTACAATTTTCATTGATTTTTGCCATTGAAAAATGTCCAGAAATGTTTGATGCTACTGACTGAATGAATAGAGCTGGCATCTCACTCTCTTTGAATCTTCTATATCATGCTAAGAAGAGCAGGAAAAAGCAAAAAAGTTTCAGAATTGCACCTTGCAATGTGGAGAAATTACTGTTTGTGCATTTACAATATTCATTGATTTTTGCCATTGAAAAATGTCCAGAAATGTTTGAAGCTACTGACTGAATGAAAGGAGCTGGCATATCACTCTCTTTGAATCTTCTTTATCATGCTAAGAGGAGCAGGAAAAAGCAAAAAATTTCAGAATTGCACCTTGCAATGCGGAGAAATTACTGTTTGTGCATTTACAATATTCATTGATTTTTGCCATTGAAAAACATCATGTTATTCATATACCAGAAATGTTTGAAGCTACTGACTGAATGAAAAGAGCTGGCTTCTCACTCTCTTTGAATCTTCTTTATCATGCTAAGAGGAGCAGGAAAACGCAAAAAATTTCAGAATTGCACCTTGCAATGTGGAGAAATTACTGTTTGTGCATTTACAATATTCATTGATTTTTGCCATTGAAAAACATCATGTTATTCATATACCAGAAATGTTTGAAGCTACTGACTGAATGAAAAGAGCTGGCATCTCACTCTCTTTGAATCTTCTTTATCATACTAAGAGGAGCAGGAAAAAGCAAAAAATTTCAGAATTGCACCTTGCAATGTGGAGAAATTACTGTTTGTGCATTTACAATTTTCATTGATTTTTGCCATTGAAAAATGTCCAGAAATGTTTGAAGCTACTGACTGAATGAAAGGAGCTGGCATCTCACTCTCTTTGAATCTTCTTTATCATGCTAAGAGGAGCAGGAAAAAGCAAAAAATTTCAGAATTGCACCTTGCAATGCGGAGAAATTACTGTTTGTGCATTTACAATATTCATTGATTTTTGCCATTGAAAAACATCATGTTATTCATATACCAGAAATGTTTGAAGCTACTGACTGAATGAATAGAGCTGGCATCTCACTCTCTTTGAATCTTCTATATCATGCTAAGAAGAGCAGGAAAAAGCAAAAATGTTTCAGAATTGCACCTTGCAATGTGGAGAAATTACTGTTTGTGCATTTACAATATTCATTGATTTTTGCCATTGAAAAATGTCCAGAAATGTTTGAAGCTACTGACTGAATGAAAGGATCTGGCATCTCACTCTCTTTGAATCTTCTTTATCATGCTAAGAGGAGCAGGAAAAAGCAAAAAATTTCAGAATTGCACCTTGCAATGCGGAGAAATTACTGTTTGTGCATTTACAATATTCATTGATTTTTGCCATTGAAAAACATCATGTTATTCATATACCAGAAATGTTTGAAGCTACTGACTGAATGAAAAGAGATGGCATCTCACTCTCTTTGAATCTTCTTTATCATGCTAAGAGGAGCAGGAAAAAGCAAAAAATTTCAGAATTGCACCTTGCAATGTGGAGAAATTACTGTTTGTGCATTTACAATTTTCATTGATTTTTGCCATTGAAAAATGTCCAGAAATGTTTGAAGCTACTGACTGAATGAATAGAGCTGGCATCTCACTCTCTTTGAATCTTCTATATCATGCTAAGAAGAGCAGGAAAAAGCAAAAAAGTTTCAGAATTGCACGTTGCAATGTGGAGACATTACTGTTTGTGCATTTAAAATATTCATTGATTTTTGACATTGAAAAATGTCCAGAAATGTTTGAAGCTACTGACTGAATGAAAAGAGCTGGCATCTCACTCTCTTTGAATCTTCTTTATCATGCTAAGAGGAGCAGGAAAAAGCAAAAAATTTCAGAATTGCACCTTGCAATGTGGAGAAATTACTGTTTGTGCATTTACAATATTCATTGATTTTTGCCATTGAAAAACGTCCAGAAATGTTTGAAGCTACTGACTGAATGAAAGGAGCTGGCATCTCACTCTCTTTGAATCTTCTTTATCATGCTAAGAGGAGCAGGAAAAAGCAAAAAATTTCAGAATTGCACCTTGCAATGCGGAGAAATTACTGTTTGTGCATTTACAATATTCATTGATTTTTGCCATTGAAAAACATCATGTTATTCATATACCAGAAATGTTTGAAGCTACTGACTGAATGAAAAGAGCTGGCATCTTACTCTCTTTGAATCTTCTTTATCATGCTAAGAGGAGCAGGAAAAAGCAAAAAATTTCAGAATTGCACCTTGCAATGTGGAGAAATTACTGTTTGTGCATTTACAATATTCATTGATTTTTGCCATTGAAAAACGTCCAGAAATGTTTGAAGCTACTGACTGAATGAAAGGAGCTGGCATCTCACTCTCTTTGAATCTTCTTTATCATGCTATGAGGAGCAGGAAAAAGCAAAAAATTTCAGAATTGCACCTTGCAATGCAGAGAAATTACTGTTTGTGCATTTAAAATATTCATTGATTTTTGCCATTGAAAAACATCATGTTATTCATATACCAGAAATGTTTGAAGCTACTGACTGAATGAAAGGAGCTGGCATCTCACTCTCTTTGAATCTTCTTTATCATGCTAAGAGGAGCAGGAAAAAGCAAAAAATTTCCGAATTGCACCTTTGCAATGCGGAGAAATTACTGTTTGTGCATTTACAATATTCATTGATTTTTGCCATTGAAAAACATCATGTTATTCATATACCAGAAATGTTTGAAGCTACTGACTGAATGAAAAGAGCTGGCATCTCAATCTCTTTGAATCTTCTTTATCATGCTAAGAGGAGCAGGAAAAAGCAAAAAATTTCAGAATTGCACCTTGCAATGTGGAGAAATTACTGTTTGTGCATTTACAATATTCATTGATTTTTGCCATTGAAAAACGTCCAGAAATGTTTGAAGCTACTGACTGAATGAAAGGAGCTGGCATCTCATTCTCTTTGAATCTTCTTTATCATGCTATGAGGAGCAGGAAAAAGCAAAAAATTTCAGAATTGCACCTTGCAATGCGGAGAAATTACTGTTTGTGCATTTACAATATTCATTGATTTTTGCCATTGAAAAACATCATGTTATTCATATACCAGAAATGTTTGAAGCTACTGACTGAATGAAAGGAGCTGGCATCTCACTCTCTTTGAATCTTCTTTATCATGCTAAGAGGAGCAGGAAAAAGCAAAAAATTTCAGAATTGCACCTTGCAATGCGGAGAAATTACTGTTTGTGCATTTACAATATTCATTGATTTTTGCCATTGAAAAACATCATGTTATTCATATACCAGAAATGTTTGAAGCTACTGACTGAATGAAAAGAGCTGGCATCTTACTCTCTTTGAATCTTCTTTATCATGCTAAGAGGAGCAGGAAAAAGCAAAAAATTTCAGAATTGCACCTTGCAATGTGGAGAAATTATAGTTTGTGCATTGACAATATTCATTGATTTTTGCCATTGAAAAACGTCCAGAAATGTTTGAAGCTACTGACTGAATGAAAGGAGCTGGCATCTCACTCTCTTTGAATCTTCTTTATCATGCTAAGAGGAGCAGGAAAAAGCAAAAAATGTCAGAATTGCACCTTGCAATGCGGAGAAATTACTGTTTGTGCATTTACAATATTCATTGATTTTTGCCATTGAAAAACATCATGTTATTCATATACCAGAAATGTTTGAAGCTACTGACTGAATGAAAAGAGCTGGCATCTCACTCTCTTTGAATCTTCTTTATCATACTAAGAGGAGCAGGAAAAAGCAAAAAATTTCAGAATTGCACCTTGCAATGTGGAGAAATTACTGTTTGTGCATTTACAATTTTCATTGATTTTTGCCATTGAAAAATGTCCAGAAATGTTTGAAGCTACTGACTGAATGAATAGAGCTGGCATCTCACTCTCTTTGAATCTTCTATATCATGCTAAGAAGAGCAGGAAAAAGCAAAAAAGTTTCAGAATTGCACCTTGCAATGTGGAGAAATTACTGTTTGTGCATTTACAATATTCATTGATTTTTGCCATTGAAAAATGTCCAGAAATGTTTGAAGCTACTGACTGAATGAAAGGAGCTGGCATCTCACTCTCTTTGAATCTTCTTTATCATGCTAAGAGGAGCAGGAAAAAGCAAAAAATTTCAGAATTGCACCTTGCAATGCGGAGAAATTACTGTTTGTGCATTTACAATATTCATTGATTTTTGCCATTGAAAAACATCATGTTATTCATATACCAGAAATGTTTGAAGCTACTGACTGAATGAATAGAGCTGGCATCTCACTCTCTTTGAATCTTCTATATCATGCTAAGAAGAGCAGGAAAAAGCAAAAAAGTTTCAGAATTGCACCTTGCAATGTGGAGAAATTACTGTTTGTGCATTTACAATATTCATTGATTTTTGCCATTGAAAAATGTCCAGAAATGTTTGAAGCTACTGACTGAATGAAAGGATCTGGCATCTCACTCTCTTTGAATCTTCTTTATCATGCTAAGAGGAGCAGGAAAAAGCAAAAAATTTCAGAATTGCACCTTGCAATGCGGAGAAATTACTGTTTGTGCATTTACAATATTCATTGACTTTTGCCATTGAAAAACATCATGTTATTCATATACCAGAAATGTTTGAAGCTACTGACTGAATGAAAAGAGCTGGCATCTCACTCTCTTTTAATCTTCTTTATCATGCTAAGAGGAGCAGGAAAAAGCAAAAAATTTCAGAATTGCACCTTGCAATGTGGAGAAATTACTGTTTGTGCATTTACAATATTCATTGATTTTTGCCATTGAAAAACGTCCAGAAATGTTTGAAGCTACTGACTGAATGAAAGGAGCTGGCATCTCACTCTCTTTGAATCTTCTTTAACATGCTAAGAGGAGCAGGAAAAAGCAAAAAATTTCAGAATTGCACCTTGCAATGCGGAGAAATTACTGTTTGTGCATTTACAATATTCATTGATTTTTGCCATTGAAAAACATCATGTTATTCATATACCAGAAATGTTTGAAGCTACTGACTGAATGAAAAGAGCTGGCATCTCACTCTCTTTGAATCTTCTTTATCATGCTAAGAGGAGCAGGAAAAAGCAAAAAATTTCAGAATTGCACCTTGCAATGTGGATAAAATTACTGTTTGTGCATTTACAATATTCATTGATTTTTGCCATTGAAAAACGTCCAGAAATGTTTGAAGCTACTGACTGAATGAAAGGAGCTGGCATCTCACTCTCTTTGAATCTTCTTTATCATGCTAAGAGGAGCAGGAAAAAGCAAAAAATTTCAGAATTGCACATTGCAATGCGGAGAAATTACTGTTTGTGCATTTACAATATTCATTGATTTTTGCCATTGAAAAACATCATGTTATTCATATACCAGAAATGTTTGAAGCTACTGACTGAATGAAAAGAGCTGGCATCTCACACTCTTTGAATCTTCTTTATCATGCTAAGAGGAGCAGGAAAAAACAAAAAATTTCAGAATTGCACCTTGCAATGTGGAGAAATTACTGTTTGTGCATTTACAATTTTCATTGATTTTTGCCATTGAAAAATGTCCAGAAATGTTTGAAGCTACTGACTGAATGAATAGAGCTGGCATCTCACTCTCTTTGAATCTTCTATATCATGCTAAGAAGAGCAGGAAAAAGCAAAAAAGTTTCAGAATTGCACCTTGCAATGTGGAGAAATTACTGTTTGTGCATTTACAATATTCATTGATTTTTGCCATTGAAAAATGTCCAGAAATGTTTGAAGCTACTGACTGAATGAAAGGAGCTGGCATCTCACTCTCTTTGAATCTTCTTTATCATGCTAAGAAGAGCAGGAAAAAGCAAAAAATTTCAGAATTGCACCTTGCAATGCGGAGAAATTACTGTTTGTGCATTTACAATATTCATTGATTTTTGCCATTGAAAAACATCATGTTATTCATATACCAGAAATGTTTGAAGCTACTGACTGAATGAAAAGAGCTGGCATCTCACTCTCTTTGAATCTTCTTTATCATGCTAAGAGGAGCAGGAAAAAGCAAAAAATTTCAGAATTGCACCTTGCAATGTGGAGAAATTACTGTTTGTGCATTTACAATTTTCATTGATTTTTGCCATTGAAAAATGTCCAGAAATGTTTGAAGCTACTGACTGAATGAAAGGAGCTGGCATCTCACTCTCTTTGAATCTTGTTTATCATGCTAAGAGGAGCAGGAAAAAGCAAAAAATTTCAGAATTGCACCTTGCAATGCGGAGAAATTACTGTTTGTGCATTTACAATGTTCATTGATTTTTGCCATTGAAAAACATCATGTTATTCATATACCAGAAATGTTTGAAGCTACTGACTGAATGAATAGAGCTGGCATCTCACTCTCTTTGAATCTTCTATATCATGCTAAGAAGAGCAGGAAAAAGCAAAAAAGTTTCAGAATTGCACCTCGCAATGTGGAGAAATTACTGTTTGTGCATTTACAATATTCATTGATTTTTGCCATTGAAAAATGTCCAGAAATGTTTGAAGCTACTGACTGAATGAATAGAGCTGGCATCTCACTCTCTTTGAATCTTCTATATCATGCTAAGAAGAGCAGGAAAAAGCAAAAAGTTTCAGAATTGCACCTTGCAATGTGGAGAAATTACTGTTTGTGCATTTACAATATTCATTGATTTTTGCCATTGAAAAATGTCCAGAAATGTTTGAAGCTACTGACTGAATGAAAGGAGCTGGCATCTCACTCTCTTTGAATCTTCTTTATCATGCTAAGAAGAGCAGGAAAAAGCAAAAAATTTCAGAATTGCACCTTGCAATGCGGAGAAATTACTGTTTGTGCATTTACAATATTCATTGATTTTTGCCATTGAAAAACATCATGTTATTCATATACCAGAAATGTTTGAAGCTACTGACTGAATGAAAAGAGCTGGCATCTCACTCTCTTTTAATCTTCTTTATCATGCTAAGAGGAGCAGGAAAAAGCAAAAAATTTCAGAATTGCACCTTGCAATGTGGAGAAATTACTGTTTGTGCATTTACAATATTCATTGATTTTTGCCATTGAAAAACGTCCAGAAATGT
Organism: Phyllobates terribilis; assembly: GCF_046119375.1. NCBI lineage: Eukaryota > Metazoa > Chordata > Amphibia > Anura > Dendrobatidae > Phyllobates > Phyllobates terribilis. Next base: position 7,951,098 of record NW_027362813.1, read on the forward strand.
TTGAAGCTACTGACTGAATGAAAGGAGCTGGCATCTCACTCTCTTTGAATCTTCTTTAACATGCTAAGAGGAGCAGGAAAAAGCAAAAAATTTCAGAATTGCACCTTGCAATGCGGAGAAATTACTGTTTGTGCATTTACAATATTCATTGATTTTTGCCATTGAAAAACATCATGTTATTCATATACCAGAAATGTTTGAAGCTACTGACTGAATGAAAAGAGCTGGCATCTCACTCTCTTTGAATCTTCTTTATCATGCTAAGAGGAGCAGGAAAAAGCAAAAAATTTCAGAATTGCACCTTGCAATGTGGAGAAATTACTGTTTGTGCATTTACAATTTTCATTGATTTTTGCCATTGAAAAATGTCCAGAAATGTTTGAAGCTACTGACTGAATGAAAGGAGCTGGCATCTCACTCTCTTTGAATCTTGTTTATCATGCTAAGAGGAGCAGGAAAAAGCAAAAAATTTCAGAATTGCACCTTGCAATGCGGAGAAATTACTGTTTGTGCATTTACAATATTCATTGATTTTTGCCATTGAAAAACATCATGTTATTCATATACCAGAAATGTTTGAAGCTACTGACTGAATGAATAGAGCTGGCATCTCACTCTCTTTGAATCTTCTATATCATGCTAACAAGAGCAGGAAAAAGCAAAAAAGTTTCAGAATTGCACCTCGCAATGTGGAGAAATTACTGTTTGTGCATTTACAATATTCATTGATTTTTGCCATTGAAAAATGTCCAGAAATGTTTGAAGCTACTGACTGAATGAAAGGATCTGGCATCTCACTCTCTTTGAATCTTCTTTATCATGCTAAGAGGAGCAGGAAAAAGCAAAAAATTTCAGAATTGCACCTTGCAATGCGGAGAAATTACTGTTTGTGCATTTACAATATTCATTGATTTTTGCCATTGAAAAACATCATGTTATTCATATACCAGAAATGTTTGAAGCTACTGACTGAATGAAAAGAGCTGGCATCTTACTCTCTTTGAATCTTCTTTATCATGCTAAGAGGAGCAGGAAAAAGCAAAAAATTTCAGAATTGCACCTTGCAATGTGGATAAAATTACTGTTTGTGCATTTACAATATTCATTGATTTTTGCCATTGAAAAACGTCCAGAAATGTTTGAAGCTACTGACTGAATGAAAGGAGCTGGCATCTCACTCTCTTTGAATCTTCTTTATCATGCTAAGAGGAGCAGGAAAAAGCAAAAAATTTCAGAATTGCACCTTGCAATGCGGAGAAATTACTGTTTGTGCATTTACAATATTCATTGATTTTTGCCATTGAAAAACATCATGTTATTCATATACCAGAAATGTTTGAAGCTACTGACTGAATGAAAAGAGCTGGCATCTCACTCTCTTTGAATCTTCTTTATCATGCTAAGAGGAGCAGGAAAAAGCAAAAAATTTCAGAATTGCACCTTGCAATGTGGAGAAATTACTGTTTGTGCATTTACAATTTTCATTGATTTTTGCCATTGAAAAATGTCCAGAAATGTTTGAAGCTACTGACTGAATGAATAGAGCTGGCATCTCACTCTCTTTGAATCTTCTATGTCATGCTAAGAAGAGCAGGAAAAAGCAAAAAAGTTTCAGAATTGCACCTTGCAATGTGGAGAAATTACTGTTTGTGCATTTACAATATTCATTGATTTTTGCCATTGAAAAATGTCCAGAAATGTTTGAAGCTACTGACTGAATCAAAGGAGCTGGCATCTCACTCTCTTTGAATCTTCTTTATCATGCTAAGAGGAGCAGGAAAAAGCAAAAAATTTCAGAATTGCACCTTGCAATGCGGAGAAATTACTGTTTGTGCATTTACAATATTCATTGATTTTTGCCATTGAAAAACATCATGTTATTCATATACCAGAAATGTTTGAAGCTACTGACTGAATGAAAAGAGCTGGCATCTCACTCTCTTTGAATCTTCTTTATCATACTAAGAGGAGCAGGAAAAAGCAAAAAATTTCAGAATTGCACCTTGCAATGTGGAGAAATTACTGTTTGTGCATTTACAATTTTCATTGATTTTTGCCATTGAAAAATGTCCAGAAATGTTTGAAGCTACTGACTGAATGAATAGAGCTGGCATCTCACTCTCTTTGAATCTTCTATATCATGCTAAGAAGAGCAGGAAAAAGCAAAAAAGTTTCAGAATTGCACCTTGCAATGTGGAGAAATTACTGTTTGTGCATTTACAATATTCATTGATTTTTGCCATTGAAAAATGTCCAGAAATGTTTGAAGCTACTGACTGAATGAAAGGAGCTGGCATCTCACTCTCTTTGAATCTTCTTTATCATGCTAAGAGGAGCAGGAAAAAGCAAAAAATTTCAGAATTGCACCTTGCAATGCGGAGAAATTACTGTTTGTGCATTTACAATATTCATTGATTTTTGCCATTGAAAAACATCATGTTATTCATATACCAGAAATGTTTGAAGCTACTGACTGAATGAAAAGAGCTGGCATCTCACTCTCTTTGAATCTTCTTTATCATGCTAAGAGGAGCAGGAAAAAGCAAAAAATTTCAGAATTGCACCTTGCAATGTGGAGAAATTACTGTTTGTGCATTTACAATTTTCATTGATTTTTGCCATTGAAAAATGTCCAGAAATGTTTGAAGCTACTGACTGAATGAAAGGAGCTGGCATCTCACTCTCTTTGAATCTTCTTTATCATGCTAAGAGGAGCAGGAAAAAGCAAAAAATTTCAGAATTGCACCTTGCAATGCGGAGAAATTACTGTTTGTGCATTTACAATATTCATTGATTTTTGCCATTGAAAAACATCATGTTATTCATATACCAGAAATGTTTGAAGCTACTGACTGAATGAATAGAGCTGGCATCTCACTCTCTTTGAATCTTCTATATCATGCTAAGAAGAGCAGGAAAAAGCAAAAATGTTTCAGAATTGCACCTTGCAATGTGGAGAAATTACTGTTTGTGCATTTACAATATTCATTGATTTTTGTAATTGAAAAATGTCCAGAAATGTTTGAAGCTACTGACTGAATGAAAGGATCTGGCATCTCACTCTCTTTGAATCTTCTTTATCATGCTAAGAGGAGCAGGAAAAAGCAAAAAATTTCAGAATTGCACCTTGCAATGCGGAGAAATTACTGTTTGTGCATTTACAATATTCATTGATTTTTGCCATTGAAAAACATCATGTTATTCATATACCAGAAATGTTTGAAGCTACTGACTGAATGAAAAGAGCTGGCATCTTACTCTCTTTGAATCTTCTTTATCATGCTAAGAGGAGCAGGAAAAAGCAAAAAATTTCAGAATTGCACCTTGCAATGTGGATAAAATTACTGTTTGTGCATTTACAATATTCATTGATTTTTGCCATTGAAAAACGTCCAGAAATGTTTGAAGCTACTGACTGAATGAAAGGAGCTGGCATCTCACTCTCTTTGAATCTTCTTTATCATGCTAAGAGGAGCAGGAAAAAGCAAAAAATTTCAGAATTGCACCTTGCAATGCGGAGAAATTACTGTTTGTGCATTTACAATATTCATTGATTTTTGCCATTGAAAAACATCATGTTATTCATATACCAGAAATGTTTGAAGCTACTGACTGAATGAAAAGAGCTGGCATCTCACTCTCTTTGAATCTTCTTTATCATGCTAAGAGGAGCAGGAAAAAGCAAAAAATTTCAGAATTGCACCTTGCAATGTGGAGAAATTACTGTTTGTGCATTTACAATTTTCATTGATTTTTGCCATTGAAAAATGTCCAGAAATGTTTGAAGCTACTGACTGAATGAATTGAGCTGGCATCTCACTCTCTTTGAATCTTCTATATCATGCTAAGAAGAGCAGGAAAAAGCAAAAAAGTTTCAGAATTGCACCTTGCAATGTGGAGACATTACTGTTTGTGCATTTACAATATTCATTGATTTTTGCCATTGAAAAATGTCCAGAAATGTTTGAAGCTACTGACTGAATGAAAAGAGCTGGCATCTCACTCTCTTTGAATCTTCTTTATCATGCTAAGAGGAGCAGGAAAAAGCAAAAAATTTCAGAATTGCACCTTGCAATGTGGAGAAATTACTGTTTGTGCATTTACAATTTTCATTGATTTTTGCCATTGAAAAATGTCCAGAAATGTTTGAAGCTACTGACTGAATGAAAGGAGCTGGCATCTCACTCTCTTTGAATCTTGTTTATCATGCTAAGAGGAGCAGGAAAAAGCAAAAAATTTCAGAATTGCACCTTGCAATGCGGAGAAATTACTGTTTGTGCATTGACAATATTCATTGATTTTTGCCATTGAAAAACATCATGTTATTCATATACCAGAAATGTTTGAAGCTACTGACTGAATGAATAGAGCTGGCATCTCACTCTCTTTGAATCTTCTATATCATGCTAAGAAGAGCAGGAAAAAGCAAAAAAGTTTCAGAATTGCACCTTGCAATGTGGAGAAATTACTGTTTGTGCATTTACAATATTCATTGATTTTTGCCATTGAAAAATGTCCAGAAATGTTTGAAGCTACTGACTGAATGAAAGGATCTGGCATCTCACTCTCTTTGAATATTCTTTATCATGCTAAGAGGAGCAGGAAAAAGCAAAAAATTTCAGAATTGCACCTTGCAATGCGGAGAAATTACTGTTTGTGCATTTACAATATTCATTGATTTTTGCCATTGAAAAACATCATGTTATTCATATACCAGAAATGTTTGAAGCTACTGACTGAATGAAAAGAGCTGGCATCTTACTCTCTTTGAATCTTCTTTATCATGCTAAGAGGAGCAGGAAAAAGCAAAAAATTTCAGAATTGCACCTTGCAATGTGGATAAAATTACTGTTTGTGCATTTACAATATTCATTGATTTTTGCCATTGAAAAACGTCCAGAAATGTTTGAAGCTACTGACTGAATGAAAGGAGCTGGCATCTCACTCTCTTTGAATCTTCTTTATCATGCTAAGAGGAGCAGGAAAAAGCAAAAAATTTCAGAATTGCACCTTGCAATGTGGAGAAATTACTGTTTGTGCATTTACAATATTCATTGATTTTTGCCATTGAAAAACGTCCAGAAATGTTTGAAGCTACTGACTGAATGAAAGGAGCTGGCATCTCACTCTCTTTGAATCTTCTTTATCATGCTATGAGGAGCAGGAAAAAGCAAAAAATTTCAGAATTGCACCTTGCAATGCGGAGAAATTACTGTTTGTGCATTTACAATATTCATTGATTTTTGCCATTGAAAAACATCATGTTATTCATATACCAGAAATGTTTGAAGCTACTGACTGAATGAAAGGAGCTGGCATCTCACTCTCTTTGAATCTTCTTTATCATGCTAAGAGGAGCAGGAAAAAGCAAAAAATTTCAGAATTGCACCTTGCAATGCGGAGAAAGTACTGTTTGTGCATTTACAATATTCATTGATTTTTGCCTTTGAAAAACATCATGTTATTCATATACCAGAAATGTTTGAAGCTACTGACTGAATGAAAAGAGCTGGCATCTCACTCTCTTTGAATCTTCTATATCATGCAAAGAGGAGCAGGAAAAAGCAAAAAAGTTTCAGAATTGCACCTTGCAATGTGGAGAAATTACTGTTTGTGCATTTACAAAATTCATTGATTTTTGCCATTGAAAAACATCATGTTATTCATATACCAGAAATGTTTGAAGCTACTGACTGAATGAAAAGAGCTGGCATCTTACTCTCTTTGAATCTTCTTTATCATGCTAAGAGGAGCAGGAAAAAGCAAAAAAATTCAGAATTGCACCTTGCAATGTGGAGAAATTACTGTTTGTGCATTTACAATATTCATTGATTTTTGCCATTGAAAAACATCATGTTATTCATATACCAGAAATGTTTGAAGCTACTGACTGAATGAAAAGAGCTGGCATCTCACTCTCTTTGAATCTTCTTTATCATGCTAAGAGGAGCAGGAAAAAGCAAAAAATTTCAGAATTGCACCTTGCAATGTGGAGAAATTACTGTTTGTGCATTTACAATATTCATTGATTTTTGCCATTGAAAAACGTCCAGAAATGTTTGAAGCTACTGACTGAATGAAAGGAGCTGGCATCTCACTCTCTTTGAATCTTCTTTATCATGCTAAGAGGAGCAGGAAAAAGCAAAACATTTCAGAATTGCACCTTGCAATGCGGAGAAATTACTGTTTGTGCATTTACAATATTCATTGATTTTTGCCATTGAAAAATATCATGTTATTCATATACCAGAAATTTTTGAAGCTACTGACTGAATGAAAAGAGCTGGCATCTCACTCTCTTTGAATCTTCTTTATCATGCTAATTGGAGCAGGAAAAAGCAAAAAATTTCAAAATTGCACCTTGCAATGTGGAGAAATTACTGTTTGTGCATGTACAATATTCATTGATTTTTGCCATTGAAAAACGTCCAGAAATGTTTGAAGCTACTGACTGAATGAAAGTAGCTGGCATCTCACTCTCTTTGAATCTTCTTTATCATGCTAAGAGGAGCAGGAAAAAGCGAAAAATTTCAGAATTGCACCTTGCAATGCGGAGAAATTACTGTTTGTGCATTTACAATATTCATTGATTTTTGCCATTGAAAAACAACATGTTATTCATATACCAGAAATGTTTGAAGCTACTGACTGAATGACAAGAGCTGGCATCTCACTCTCTTTGAATATTCTTTATCATGCTAAGAGGAGCAGGAAAAAGCAAAAAATTTCAGAATTGCACCTTGCAATGTGGAGAAATTACTGTTTGTGCATTTACAATATTCATTGATTTTTGCCATTGAAAAACGTCCAGAAATGTTTGAAGCTACTGACTGAATGAAAGGAGCTGGCATCTCACTCTCTTTGAATCTTCTTTATCTTCTAAGAGGAGCAGGAAAAAGCAAAAAATTTCAGAATTGCACCTTGCAATGCGGAGAAATTACTGTTTGTGCATATACAATATTCATTGATTTTTGCCATTGAAAAACATCATGTTATTCATATACCAGAAATGTTTGAAGCTACTGACTGAATGAAAAGAGCTGGCATCTCACTCTCTTTGAATCTTCTTTATCATGCTAAGAGGAGCAGGAAAAAGCAAAAAATTTCAGAATTGCACCTTGCAATGTGGAGAAATTACTGTTTGTGCATTTACAATATTCATTGATTTTTGCCATTGAAAAACGTCCAGAAATGTTTGAAGCTACTGACTGAATGAAAGGAGCTGGCATCTCACTCTCTTTGAATCTTCTTTATCAGGCTAAGAGGAGCAGGAAAAAGCAAAAAATTTCAGAATTGCACCTTGCAATGCGGAGAAATTACTGTTTGTGCATTTACAATATTCATTGATTTTTGCCATTGAAAAACATCATGTTATTCATATACCAGAAATGTTTGAAGCTACTGACTGAATGAAAAGAGCTGGCATCTCACTCTCTTTGAATCTTCTATATCATGCTAAGAGGAGCAGGAAAAAGCAAAAAATTTCAGAATTGCACCTTGCAATGTGGAGAAATTACTGTTTGTGCATTTACAATATTCATTGATTTTTGCCATTGAAAAACGTCCAGAAATGTTTGAAGCTACTGACTGAATGAAATGAGCTGGCATCTCACTCTCTTTGAATCTTCTTTATCATGCTATGAGGAGCAGGAAAAAGCAAAAAATTTCAGAATTGCACCTTGCAATGCGGAGAAATTACTGTTTGTGCATTTACAATATTCATTGATTTTTGCCATTGAAAAACATCATCTTATTCATATACCAGAAATGTTTGAAGCTACTGACTGAATGAAAAGAGCTGGCATCTCACTCTCTTTGAATCTTCTTTTTCATGCTAAGAGGAGCAGGAAAAAGCAAAAAATTTCAGAATTGCACCTTGCAATGTGGAGAAATTACTGTTTGTGCATTTACAATATTCATTGATTTTTGCCATTGAAAAACGTCCAGAAATGTTTGAAGCTACTGACTGAATGAAAGGAGCTGGCATCTCAATCTCTTTGAATCTTCTTTATCATGCTAAGAGGAGCAGGAAAAAGCAAAAAATTTCAGAATTGCACCTTGCAATGCGGAGAAATTACTGTTTGTGCATTTACAATATTCATTGGTTTTTGCCATTGAAAAACATCATGTTATTCATATACCAGAAATGTTTGAAGCTACTGACTGAATGAAAGGAGCTGGCATCTTACTCTCTTTGAATCTTCTTTATCATGCAAGGAGGAGCAGGAAAAAGCAAAAAATTTCAGAATTGCACCTTGCAATGCGGAGAAATTACTGTTTGTGCATTTACAATATTCATTGATTTTTGCCATTGAAAAACATCATGTTATTCATATACCAGAAATGTTTGAAGCTACTGACTGAATGAAAAGAGCTGGCATCTTACTCTCTTTGAATCTTCTTTATCATGCTAAGAGGAGCAGGAAAAAGCAAAAAATTTCAGAATTGCACCTTGCAATGTGGAGAAATTACTGTTTGTGCATTTACAATATTCATTGATTTTTGCCATTGAAAAACGTCCAGAAATGTTTGAAGCTACTGACTGAATGAAAGGAGCTGGCATCTCACTCTCTTTGAATCTTCTTTATCATGCTAAGAGGAGCAGGAAAAAGCAAAAAATTTCAGAATTGCACCTTGCAATGCGGAGAAATTACTGTTTTTGCATTTACAATATTCATTGATTTTTGCCATTGAAAAACATCATGTTATTCATATACCAGAAATGTTTGAAGCTACTGACTGAATGAAAAGAGCTGGCATCTCACTCTCTTTGAATCTTCTATATCATGCTAAGAGGAGCAGGAAAAAGCAAAAAAGTTTCAGAATTGCACCTTGCAATGTGGAGAAATTACTGTTTGTGCATTTACAATATTCATTGATTTTTCCCATTGAAAAATGTCCAGAAATGTTTGAAGCTACTGACTGAATGAAAGGAGCTGGCATCTCACTCTCTTTGAATCTTCTTTATCATGCTAAGAGGAGCAGGAAAAAGAAAAAATTTCAGAATTGCACCTTGCAATGCGGAGAAATTACTTTTTGTGCATTTACAATATTCATTGATTTTTGCCATTGAAAAACATCATCTTATTCATATACCAGAAATGTTTGAAGCTACTGACTGAATGAAAAGAGCTGGCATGTCACTCTCTTTGAATCTTCTTTATCATGCTAAGAGGAGCAGGAAAAAACAAAAAATTTCAGAATTGCACCTTGCAATGTGGAGAAATTACTGTTTGTGCATTTACAATATTCATTGATTTTTGCCATTGAAAAACGTCCAGAAATGTTTGAAGCTACTGACTGAATGAAAGGAGCTGGCATCTCACTCTCTTTGAATCTTCTTTATCATGCTAAGAGGAGCAGGAAAAAGCAAAAAATTTCAGAATTGCACCTTGCAATGCGGAGAAATTACTGTTTGTGCATTTACAATATTCATTGATTTTTGCCATTGAAAAACATCATGTTATTCATATACCAGAAATGTTTGAAGCTACTGACTGAATGAAAGGAGCTGGCATCTCACTCTCTTTGAATCTTCTTTATCATGCTAAGAGGAGCAGGAAAAATCAAAAAATTTCAGAATTGCACCTTGCAATGCGGAGAAATTACTGTTTGTGCATTTACAATATTCATTGATTTTTGCCATTGAAAAATGTCCAGAAATGTTTGAAGCTACTGACTGAATGAAAGGAGCTGGCATCTCACTCTCTTTGAATCTTCTTTATCATGCTAAGAGGAGCAGGAAAAAGCAAAAAATTTCAGAATTGCACCTTGCAATGCGGAGAAATTACTGTTTGTGCATTTACATTATTCATTGATTTTTGCCATTGAAAAAAAACATCATGTTATTCATATACCAGAAATGTTTGAAGCTACTGACTGAATGAAAAGAGCTGGCATCTCACTCTCTTTGAATCTTCTTTTTCATGCTAAGAGGAGCAGGAAAAAGCAAAAAATTTCAGAATTGCACCTTGCAATGTGGAGAAATTACTGTTTGTGCATTTACAATATTCATTGATTTTTGCCATTGAAAAACGTCCAGAAATGTTTGAAGCTACTGACTGAATGAAATGAGCTGGCATCTCACTCTCTTTGAATCTTCTTTATCATGCTATGAGGAGCAGGAAAAAGCAAAAAATTTCAGAATTGCACCTTGCAATGCGGAGAAATTACTGTTTGTGCATTTACAATATTCATTGATTTTTGCCATTGAAAAACATCATCTTATTCATATACCAGAAATGTTTGAAGCTACTGACTGAATGAAAAGAGCTGGCATCTCACTCTCTTTGAATCTTCTTTTTCATGCTAAGAGGAGCAGGAAAAAGCAAAAAATTTCAGAATTGCACCTTGCAATGTGGAGAAATTACTGTTTGTGCATTTACAATATTCATTGATTTTTGCCATTGAAAAACGTCCAGAAATGTTTGAAGCTACTGACTGAATGAAAGGAGCTGGCATCTCAATCTCTTTGAATCTTCTTTATCATGCTAAGAGGAGCAGGAAAAAGCAAAAAATTTCAGAATTGCACCTTGCAATGCGGAGAAATTACTGTTTGTGCATTTACAATATTCATTGATTTTTGCCATTGAAAAACATCATGTTATTCATATACCAGAAATGTTTGAAGCTACTGACTGAATGAAAGGAGCTGGCATCTCACTCTCTTTGAATCTTCTTTATCATGCAAGGAGGAGCAGGAAAAAGCAAAAAATTTCAGAATTGCACCTTGCAATGCGGAGAAATTACTGTTTGTGCATTTACAATATTCATTGATTTTTGCCATTGAAAAACATCATGTTATTCATATACCAGAAATGTTTGAAGCTACTGACTGAATGAAAAGAGCTGGCATCTTACTCTCTTTGAATCTTCTTTATCATGCTAAGAGGAGCAGGAAAAAGCAAAAAATTTCAGAATTGCACCTTGCAATGCGGAGAAATTACTGTTTGTGCATTTACATTATTCATTGATTTTTGCCATTGAAAAAAAACATCATGTTATTCATATACCAGAAATGTTTGAAGCTACTGACTGAATGAAAAGAGCTGGCATCTCACTCTCTTTGAATCTTCTTTTTCATGCTAAGAGGAGCAGGAAAAAGCAAAAAATTTCAGAATTGCACCTTGCAATGTGGAGAAATTACTGTTTGTGCATTTACAATATTCATTGATTTTTGCCATTGAAAAACGTCCAGAAATGTTTGAAGCTACTGACTGAATGAAATGAGCTGGCATCTCACTCTCTTTGAATCTTCTTTATCATGCTATGAGGAGCAGGAAAAAGCAAAAAATTTCAGAATTGCACCTTGCAATGCGGAGAAATTACTGTTTGTGCATTTACAATATTCATTGATTTTTGCCATTGAAAAATATCATCTTATTCATATACCAGAAATGTTTGAAGCTACTGACTGAATGAAAAGAGCTGGCATCTCACTCTCTTTGAATCTTCTTTTTCATGCTAAGAGGAGCAGGAAAAAGCAAAAAATTTCAGAATTGCACCTTGCAATGTGGAGAAATTACTGTTTGTGCATTTACAATATTCATTGATTTTTGCCATTGAAAAACGTCCAGAAATGTTTGAAGCTACTGACTGAATGAAAGGAGCTGGCATCTCAATCTCTTTGAATCTTCTTTATCATGCTAAGAGGAGCAGGAAAAAGCAAAAAATTTCAGAATTGCACCTTGCAATGCGGAGAAATTACTGTTTGTGCATTTACAATATTCATTGATTTTTGCCATTGAAAAACATCATGTTATTCATATACCAGAAATGTTTGAAGCTACTGACTGAATGAAAGGAGCTGGCATCTCACTCTCTTTGAATCTTCTTTATCATGCAAGGAGGAGCAGGAAAAAGCAAAAAATTTCAGAATTGCACCTTGCAATGCGGAGAAATTACTGTTTCTGCATTTACAATATTCATTGATTTTTGCCATTGAAAAACATCATGTTATTCATATACCAGAAATGTTTGAAGCTACTGACTGAATGAAAAGAGCTGGCATCTTACTCTCTTTGAATCTTCTTTATCATGCTAAGAGGAGCAGGAAAAAGCAAAAAATTTCAGAATTGCACCTTGCAATGTGGAGAAATTACTGTTTGTGCATTTACAATATTCATTGATTTTTGCCATTGAAAAACGTCCAGAAATGTTTGAAGCTACTGACTGAATGAAAGGAGCTGGCATCTCACTCTCTTTGAATCTTCTTTATCATGCTAAGAGGAGCAGGAAAAAGCAAAAAATTTCAGAATTGCACCTTGCAATGCGGAGAAATTACTGTTTGTGCATTTACAATATTCATTGATTTTTGCCATTGAAAAACATCATGTTATTCATATACCAGAAATGTTTGAAGCTACTGACTGAATGAAAAGAGCTGGCATCTCACTCTCTTTGAATCTTCTATATCATGCTAAGAGGAGCAGGAAAAAGCAAAAAAGTTTCAGAATTGCACCTTGCAATGTGGAGAAATTACTGTTTGTGCATTTACAATATTCATTGATTTTTCCCATTGAAAAATGTCCAGAAATGTTTGAAGCTACTGACTGAATGAAAGGAGCTGGCATCTCACTCTCTTTGAATCTTCTTTATCATGCTAAGAGGAGCAGGAAAAAGAAAAAATTTCAGAATTGCACCTTGCAATGCGGAGAAATTACTTTTTGTGCATTTACAATATTCATTGATTTTTGCCATTGAAAAACATCATCTTATTCATATACCAGAAATGTTTGAAGCTACTGACTGAATGAAAAGAGCTGGCATGTCACTCTCTTTGAATCTTCTTTATCATGCTAAGAGGAGCAGGAAAAAACAAAAAATTTCAGAATTGCACCTTGCAATGTGGAGAAATTACTGTTTGTGCATTTACAATATTCATTGATTTTTGCCATTGAAAAACGTCCAGAAATGTTTGAAGCTACTGACTGAATGAAAGGAGCTGGCATCTCACTCTCTTTGAATCTTCTTTATCATGCTAAGAGGAGCAGGAAAAAGCAAAAAATTTCAGAATTGCACCTTGCAATGCGGAGAAATTACTGTTTGTGCATTTACAATATTCATTGATTTTTGCCATTGAAAAACATCATGTTATTCATATACCAGAAATGTTTGAAGCTACTGACTGAATGAAAGGAGCTGGCATCTCACTCTCTTTGAATCTTCTTTATCATGCTAAGAGGAGCAGGAAAAAGCAAAAAATTTCAGAATTGCACCTTGCAATGCGGAGAAATTACTGTTTGTGCATTTACAATATTCATTGATTTTTGCCATTGAAAAATGTCCAGAAATGTTTGAAGCTACTGACTGAATGAAAGGAGCTGGCATCTCACTCTCTTTGAATCTTCTTTATCATGCTAAGAGGAGCAGGAAAAAGCAAAAAATTTCAGAATTGCACCTTGCAATGCGGAGAAATTACTGTTTGTGCATTTACATTATTCATTGATTTTTGCCATTGAAAAAAAACATCATGTTATTCATATACCAGAAATGTTTGAAGCTACTGACTGAATGAAAAGAGCTGGCATCTCACTCTCTTTGAATCTTCTTTATCATGCTAAGAGGAGCAGGAAAAAGCAAAAAATTTCAGAATTGCACCTTGCAATGTGGAGAAATTACTGTTTGTGCATTTACAATATTCATTGATTTTTGCCATTGAAAAACGTCCAGAAATGTTTGAAGCTACTGACTGAAAGAAATGAGCTGGCATCTCACTCTCTTTGAATCTTCTTTATCATGCAATGAGGAGCAGGAAAAAGCAAAAAATTTCAGAATTGCACCTTGCAATGCGGAGAAATTGCTGTTTGTGCAATTACAATATTCATTGATTTTTGCCATTGAAAAACATCATGTTATTCATATACCAGAAATGTTTGAAGCTACTGACTGAATGAAAGGAGCTGGCATCTCACTCTCTTTGAATCTTCTTTATCATGCAAGGAGGAGCAGGAAAAAGCAAAAAATTTCAGAATTGCACCTTGCAATGCGGAGAAATTACTGTTTGTGCATTTACAATATTCATTGATTTTTGCCATTGAAAAACATCATGTTATTCATATACCAGAAATGTTTGAAGCTACTGACTGAATGAAAAGAGCTGGCATCTTACTCTCTTTGAATCTTCTTTATCATGCTAAGAGGAGCAGGAAAAAGCAAAAAATTTCAGAATTGCACCTTGCAATGTGGAGAAATTACTGTTTGTGCATTTACAATATTCATTGATTTTTGCCATTGAAAAACGTCCAGAAATGTTTGAAGCTACTGACTGAATGAAAGGAGCTGGCATCTCACTCTCTTTGAATCTTCTTTATCATGCTAAGAGGAGCAGGAAAAAGCAAAAAATTTCAGAATTGCACCTTGCAATGCGGAGAAATTACTGTTTGTGCATTTACAATATTCATTGATTTTTGCCATTGAAAAACATCATGTTATTCATATACCAGAAATGTTTGAAGCTACTGACTGAATGAAAAGAGCTGGCATCTCACTCTCTTTGAATCTTCTTTATCATGCTAAGAGGAGCAGGAAAAAGCAAAAAATTTCAGAATTGCACCTTGCAATGTGGAGAAATTACTGTTTGTGCATTTACAATATTCATTGATTTTTGCCATTGAAAAACGTCCAGAAATGTTTGAAGCTACTGACTGAATGAAAGGAGCTGGCATCTCACTCTCTTTGAATCTTCTTTATCATGCTAAGAGGAGCAGGAAAAAGCAAAAAATTATAGAATTGCACCTTGCAATGCGGAGAAATTACTGTTTGTGCATTTACAATATTCATTGATTTTTGCCATTGAAAAACATCATGTTATTCATATACCAGAAATGTTTGAAGCTACTGACTGAATGAAAAGACCTGGCATCTCACTCTCTTTGAATCTTCTTTATCATGCTAAGAGGAGCAGGAAAAAGCAAAAAATTTCAGAATTGCACCTTGCAATGTGGAGAAATTACTGTTTGTGCATTTACAATATTCATTGATTTTTGCCATTGAAAAACGTCCAGAAATGTTTGAAGCTACTGACTGAATGAAAGGAGCTGGCATCTCACTCTCTTTGAATCTTCTTTATCATGCTAAGAGGAGCAGGAAAAAGCAAAAAATTTCAGAATTGCACCTTGCAATGCGGAGAAATTACTGTTTGTGCATTTACAATATTCATTGATTTTTGCCATTGAAAAATATCATGTTATTCATATACCAGAAATTTTTGAAGCTACTGACTGAATGAAAAGAGCTGGCATCTCACTCTCTTTGAATCTTCTTTATCATGCTAAGAGGAGCAGGAAAAAGCAAAAAATTTCAGAATTGCACCTTGCAATGTGGAGAAATTACTGTTTGTGCATTTACAATATTCATTGATTTTTGCCATTGAAAAACGTCCAGAAATGTTTGAAGCTACTGACTGAATGAAAGTAGCTGGCATCTCACTCTCTTTGAATCTTCTTTATCATGCTAAGAGGAGCAGGAAAAAGCAAAAAATTTCAGAATTGCACCTTGCAATGCGGAGAAATTACTGTTTGTGCATTTACAATATTCATTGATTTTTGCCATTGAAAAACATCATGTTATTCATATACCAGAAATGTTTGAAGCTACTGACTGAATGAAAAGAGCTGGCATCTCACTCTCTTTGAATCTTCTTTATCATGCTAAGAGGAGCAGGAAAAAGCAAAAAATTTCAGAATTGCACCTTGCAATGTGGAGAAATTACTGTTTGTGCATTTACAATATTCATTGATTTTTGCCATTGAAAAACGTCCAGAAATGTTTGAAGCTACTGACTGAATGAAAGGAGCTGGCATCTCACTCTCTTTGAATCTTCTTTATCATGCTAAGAGGAGCAGGAAAAAGAAAAAAATTTCAGAATTGCACCTTGCAAAGCGGAGAAATTACTGTTTGTGCATTTACAATATTCATTGATTTTTGCCATTGAAAAACATCATGTTATTCATATACCAGAAATGTTTGAAGCTACTGACTGAATGAAAAGAGCTGGCATCTCACTCTCTTTGAATCTTCTTTATCATGCTAAGAGGAGCAGGAAAAAGCAAAAAATTTCAGAATTGCACCTTGCAATGTGGAGAAATTACTGTTTGTGCATTTACAATATTCATTGATTTTTGCCATTGAAAAACGTCCAGAAATGTTTGAAGCTACTGACTGAATGAAAGGAGCTGGCATCTCACTCTCTTTGAATCTTCTTTATCATGCTAAGAGCAGCAGGAAAAAGCAAAAAAGTTTCAGAATTGCACCTTGCAATGTGGAGAAATTACTGTTTGTGCATTTACAATATTCATTGATTTTTCCCATTGAAAAATGTCCAGAAATGTTTGAAGCTACTGACTGAATGAAAGGAGCTGGCATCTCACTCTCTTTGAATCTTCTTTATCATGCTAAGAGGAGCAGGAAAAAGCAAAAAATTTCAGAATTGCACCTTGCAATGCGGAGAAATTACTGTTTGTGCATTTACAATATTCATTGATTTTTGCCATTGAAAAACATCATGTTATTCATATACCAGAAATGTTTGAAGCTACTGACTGAATGAAAAGAGCTGGCATCTCACTCTCTTTGAATCTTCTTTATCATGCTAAGAGGAGCAGGAAAAAGCAAAAAATTTCAGAATTGCACCTTGCAATGTGGAGAAATTACTGTTTGTGCATTTACAATATTCATTGATTTTTGCCATTGAAAAACGTCCAGAAATGTTTGAAGCTACTGACTGAATGAAATGAGCTGGCATCTCACTCTCTTTGAATCTTCTTTATCATGCTATGAGGAGCAGGAAAAAGCAAAAAATTTCAGAATTGCACCTTGCAATGCGGAGAAATTACTGTTTGTGCATTTACATTATTCATTGATTTTTGCCATTGAAAAAAAACATCATGTTATTCATATACCAGAAATGTTTGAAGCTACTGACTGAATGAAAAGAGCTGGCATCTCACTCTCTTTGAATCTTCTTTATCATGCTAAGAGGAGCAGGAAAAAGCAAAAAATTTCAGAATTGCACCTTGCAATGTGGAGAAATTACTGTTTGTGCATTTACAATATTCATTGATTTTTGCCATTGAAAAATGTCCAGAAATGTTTGAAGCTACTGACTGAATGAAATGAGCTGGCATCTCACTCTCTTTGAATCTTCTTTAGCATGCTATGAGGAGCAGGAAGAAGCAAAAAATTTCAGAATTGCACCTTGCAATGCGGAGAAATTACTGTTTGTGCATTTACAATATTCATTGATTTTTGCCATTGAAAAACATCATGTTATTCATATACCAGAAATGTTTGAAGCTACTGACTGAATGAAAGGAGCTGGCATCTCACTCTCTTTGAATCTTCTTTAGCATGCTATGAGGAGCAGGAAAAAGCAAAAAATTTCAGAATTGCACCTTGCAATGCGGAGAAATTACTGTTTGTGCATTTACAATATTCATTGATTTTTGCCATTGAAAAACATCATGTTATTCATATACCAGAAATGTTTGAAGCTACTGACTGAATGAAAGGAGCTGGCATCTCACTCTCTTTGATTCTTCTTTATCATGCTAAGAGGAGCAGGAAAAAGCAAAAAATTTCAGAATTGCACCTTGCAATGTGGAGAAATTACTGTTTGTGCATTTACAATATTCATTGATTTTTGCCATTGAAAAACGTCCAGAAATGTTTGAAGCTACTGACTGAATGAAAGGAGCTGGCATCTCACTCTCTTTGAATATTCTTTATCATGCTAAGAGGAGCAGGAAAAAGCAAAAAATTATAGAATTGCACCTTGCAATGCGGAGAAATTACTGTTTGTGCATTTACAATATTCATTGATTTTTGCCATTGAAAAACATCATGTTATTCATATACCAGAAATGTTTGAAGCTACTGACTGAATGAAAAGAGCTGGCATCTCACTCTCTTTGAATCTTCTTTATCATGCTAAGAGGAGCAGGAAAAAGCAAAAAATTTCAGAATTGCACCTTGCAATGTGGAGAAATTACTGTTTGTGCATTTACAATATTCATTGATTTTTGCCATTGAAAAACGTCCAGAAATGTTTGAAGCTACTGACTGAATGAAAGGAGCTGGCATCTCACTCTCTTTGAATCTTCTTTATCATGCTAAGAGGAGCAGGAAAAAGCAAAAAATTTCAGAATTGCACCTTGCAATGCGGAGAAATTACTGTTTATGCATTTACAATATTCATTGATTTTTGCCATTGAAAAACATCATGTTATTCATATACCAGAAATGTTTGAAGCTACTGACTGAATGAAAAGAGCTGGCATCTCACTCTCTTTGAATCTTCTTTATCATGCTAAGAGGAGCAGGAAGAAGCAAAAAATTTCAGAATTGCACCTTGCAATGTGGAGAAATTACTGTTTGTTCATTAACAATATTCATTGATTTTTGCCATTGAAAAACATCATGTTATTCATATACCAGAAATGTTTGAAGCTACTGACTGAATGAAAAGAGCTGGCATCTCAATCTCTTTGAATCTTCTTTATCATGCTAAGAGGAGCAGGAAAAAGCAAAAAATTTCAGAATTGCACCTTGCAATGTGGAGAAATTACTGTTTGTGCATTTACAATATTCATTGATTTTTGCCATTGAAAAATGTCCAGAAATGTTTGAAGCTACTGACTGAATGAAATGAGCTGGCATCTCACTCTCTTTGAATCTTCTTTATCATGCTATGAGGAGCAGGAAAAAGCAAAAAATTTCAGAATTGCACCTTGCAATGCGGAGAAATTACTGTTTGTGCATTTACAATATTCATTGATTTTTGCCATTGAAAAACATCATGTTATTCATATACCAGAAATGTTTGAAGCTACTGACTGAATGAAAGGAGCTGGCAACTCACTCTCTTTGAATCTTCTTTATCATGCAAAGAGGAGCAGGAAAAAGCAAAAAATTTCAGAATTGCACCTTGCAATGCGGAGAAATTACTGTTTGTGCATTTACAATATTCATTGATTTTTGCCATTGAAAAACATCATGTTATTCATATACCAGAAATGTTTGAAGCTACTGACTGAATGAAAAGAGCTGGCATCTTACTCTCTTTGAATCTTCTTTATCATGCTAAGAGGAGCAGGAAAAAGCAAAAAATTTCAGAATTGCACCTTGCAATGCGGAGAAATTACTGTTTGTGCATTTACAATATTCATTGATTTTTGCCATTGAAAAACATCATGTTATTCATATACCAGAAATGTTTGAAGCTACTGACTGAATTAAAGGAGCTGGCAACTCACTCTCTTTGAATCTTCTTTATCATGCAAAGAGGAGCAGGAAAAAGCAAAAAATTTCAGAATTGCACCTTGCAATGCGGAGAAATTACTGTTTGTGCATTTACAATATTCCTTGATTTTTGCCATTGAAAAACATCATGTTATTCATATACCAGAAATGTTTGAAGCTACTGACTGAATGAAAAGAGCTGGCATCTCACTCTCTTTGAATCTTCTTTATCATGCTAAGAGGAGCAGGAAAAAGCAAAAAATTTCAGAATTGCACCTTGCAATGTGGAGAAATTACTGTTTGTGCATTTACAATATTCATTGATTTTTGCCATTGAAAAACGTCCAGAAATGTTTGAAGCTACTGACTGAATGAAAGGAGCTGGCATCTCACTCTCTTTGAATCTTCTTTATCATGCTAAGAGGAGCAGGAAAAAGCAAAAAATTTCAGAATTGCACCTTGCATTGCGGAGAAATTACTGTTTATGCATTTACAATATTCATTGATTTTTGCCATTGAAAAACGTCCAGAAATGTTTGAAGCTACTGACTGAATGAAAGGAGCTGGCATCTCACTCTCTTTGAATCTTCTTTATCATGCTAAGAAGAGCAGGAAAAAGCAAAAAATTTCAGAATTGCACCTTGCAATGCGGAGAAATTACTGTTTATGCATTTACAATATTCATTGATTTTTGCCATTGAAAAACGTCCAGAAATGTTTGAAGCTACTGACTGAATGAAAGGAGCTGGCATCTCACTCTCTTTGAATCTTCTTTATCATGCTAAGAGGAGCAGGAAAAAGCAAAAAATTTCAGAATTGCACCTTGCAATGCGGAGAAATTACTGTTTGTGCATTTACAATATTCATTGATTTTTGCCATTGAAAAACATCATGTTATTCATATACCAGAAATGTTTGAAGCTACTGACTGAATGAAAAGAGCTGGCATCTCACTCTCTTTGAATCTTCTTTATCATGCTAAGAGGAGCAGGAAAAAGCAAAAAATTTCAGAATTGCACCTTGCAATGTGGAGAAATTACTGTTTGTGCATTTACAATATTCATTGATTTTTGCCATTGAAAAACGTCCAGAAATGTTTGAAGCTACTGACTGAATGAAAGGAGCTGGCATCTCACTCTCTTTGAATATTCTTTATCATGCTAAGAGGAGCAGGAAAAAGCAAAAAATTATAGAATTGCACCTTGCAATGCGGAGAAATTACTGTTTGTGCATTTACAATATTCATTGATTTTTGCCATTGAAAAACATCATGTTATTCATATACCAGAAATGTTTGAAGCTACTGACTGAATGAAAAGAGCTGGCATCTCACTCTCTTTGAATCTTCTTTATCATGCTAAGAGGAGCAGGAAAAAGCAAAAAATTTCAGAATTGCACCTTGCAATGTGGAGAAATTACTGTTTGTGCATTTACAATATTCATTGATTTTTGCCATTGAAAAACGTCCAGAAATGTTTGAAGCTACTGACTGAATGAAAGGAGCTGGCATCTCACTCTCTTTGAATCTTCTTTATCATGCTAAGAGGAGCAGGAAAAAGCAAAAAATTTCAGAATTGCACCTTGCAATGCGGAGAAATTACTGTTTGTGCATTTACAATATTCATTGATTTTTGCCATTGAAAAACATCATGTTATTCATATACCAGAAATGTTTGAAGCTACTGACTGAATGAAAAGAGCTGGCATCTCACTCTCTTTGAATCTTCTTTATCATGCTAAGAGGAGCAGGAAGAAGCAACAAATTTCAGAATTGCACCTTGCAATGTGGAGAAATTACTGTTTGTTCATTTACAATATTCATTGATTTTTGCCATTGAAAAACATCATGTTATTCATATACCAGAAATGTTTGAAGCTACTGACTGAATGAAAAGAGCTGGCATCTCAATCTCTTTGAATCTTCTTTATCATGCTAAGAGGAGCAGGAAAAAGCAAAAAATTTCAGAATTGCACCTTGCAATGTGGAGAAATTACTGTTTGTGCATTTACAATATTCATTGATTTTTGCCATTGAAAAATGTCCAGAAATGTTTGAAGCTACTGACTGAATGAAATGAGCTGGCATCTCACTCTCTTTGAATCTTCTTTATCATGCTATGAGGAGCAGGAAAAAGCAAAAAATTTCAGAATTGCACCTTGCAATGCGGAGAAATTACTGTTTGTGCATTTACAATATTCATTGATTTTTGCCATTGAAAAACATCATGTTATTCATATACCAGAAATGTTTGAAGCTACTGACTGAATGAAAGGAGCTGGCAACTCACTCTCTTTGAATCTTCTTTATCATGCTAAGAGGAGCAGGAAGAAGCAAAAAATTTCAGAATTGCACCTTGCAATGTGGAGAAATTACTGTTTGTTCATTTACAATATTCATTGATTTTTGCCATTGAAAAACATCATGTTATTCATATACCAGAAATGTTTGAAGCTACTGACTGAATGAAAAGAGCTGGCATCTCAATCTCTTTGAATATTCTTTATCATGCTAAGAGGAGCAGGAAAAAGCAAAAAATTTCAGAATTGCACCTTGCAATGTGGAGAAATTACTGTTTGTGCATTTACAATATTCATTGATTTTTGCCATTGAAAAATGTCCAGAAATGTTTGAAGCTACTGACTGAATGAAATGAGCTGGCATCTCACTCTCTTTGAATCTTCTTTATCATGCTATGAGGAGCAGGAAAAAGCAAAAAATTTCAGAATTGCACCTTGCAATGCGGAGAAATTACTGTTTGTGCATTTACAATATTCATTGATTTTTGCCATTGAAAAACATCATGTTATTCATATACCAGAAATGTTTGAAGCTACTGACTGAATGAAAGGAGCTGGCAACTCACTCTCTTTGAATCTTCTTTATCATGCAAAGAGGAGCAGGAAAAAGCAAAAAATTTCAGAATTGCACCTTGCAATGCGGAGAAATTACTGTTTGTGCATTTACAATATTCATTGATTTTTGCCATTGAAAAACATCATGTTATTCATATACCAGAAATGTTTGAAGCTACTGACTGAATGAAAAGAGCTGGCATCTTACTCTCTTTGAATCTTCTTTATCATGCTAAGAGGAGCAGGAAAAAGCAAAAAATTTCAGAATTGCACCTTTCAATGTGGAGAAATTACTGTTTGTGCATTTACAATATTCATTGATTTTTGCCATTGAAAAACGTCCAGAAATGTTTGAAGCTACTGACTGAATGAAAGGAGCTGGCATCTCACTCTCTTTGAATCTTCTTTATCATGCTAAGAAGAGCAGGAAAAAGCAAAAAATTTCAGAATTGCACCTTGCAATGCGGAGAAATTACTGTTTATGCATTTACAATATTCATTGATTTTTGCCATTGAAAAACGTCCAGAAATGTTTGAAGCTACTGACTGAATGAAAGTAGCTGGCATCTCACTCTCTTTGAATCTTCTTTATCATGCTAAGAGGAGCAGGAAAAAGCAAAAAATTTCAGAATTGCACCTTGCAATGCGGAGAAATTACTGTTTGTGCATTTACAATATTCATTGATTTTTGCCATTGAAAAACATCATGTTATTCATATACCAGAAATGTTTGAAGCTACTGACTGAATGAAAAGAGCTGGCATCTCACTCTCTTTGAATCTTCTTTATCATGCTAAGAGGAGCAGGAAAAAGCAAAAAATTTCAGAATTGCACCTTGCAATGTGGAGAAATTACTGTTTGTGCATTTACAATATTCATTGATTTTTGCCATTGAAAAACGTCCAGAAATGTTTGAAGCTACTGACTGAATGAAAGGAGCTGGCATCTCACTCTCTTTGAATATTCTTTATCATGCTAAGAGGAGCAGGAAAAAGCAAAAAATTATAGAATTGCACCTTGCAATGCGGAGAAATTACTGTTTGTGCATTTACAATATTCATTGATTTTTGCCATTGAAAAACATCATGTTATTCATATACCAGAAATGTTTGAAGCTACTGACTGAATGAAAAGAGCTGGCATCTCACTCTCTTTGAATCTTCTTTATCATGCTAAGAGGAGCAGGAAAAAGCAAAAAATTTCAGAATTGCACCTTGCAATGTGGAGAAATTACTGTTTGTGCATTTACAATATTCATTGATTTTTGCCATTGAAAAACGTCCAGAAATGTTTGAAGCTACTGACTGAATGAAAGGAGCTGGCATCTCACTCTCTTTGAATCTTCTTTATCATGCTAAGAGGAGCAGGAAAAAGCAAAAAATTTCAGAATTGCACCTTGCAATGCGGAGAAATTACTGTTTGTGCATTTACAATATTCATTGATTTTTGCCATTGAAAAACATCATGTTATTCATATACCAGAAATGTTTGAAGCTACTGACTGAATGAAAAGAGCTGGCATCTCACTCTCTTTGAATCTTCTTTATCATGCTAAGAGGAGCAGGAAGAAGCAAAAAATTTCAGAATTGCACCTTGCAATGTGGAGAAATTACTGTTTGTTCATTTACAATATTCATTGATTTTTGCCATTGAAAAACATCATGTTATTCATATACCAGAAATGTTTGAAGCTACTGACTGAATGAAAAGAGCTGGCATCTCAATCTCTTTGAATCTTCTTGATCATGCTAAGAGGAGCAGGAAAAAGCAAAAAATTTCAGAATTGCACCTTGCAATGTGGAGAAATTACTGTTTGTGCATTTACAATATTCATTGATTTTTGCCATTGAAAAATGTCCAGAAATGTTTGAAGCTACTGACTGAATGAAATGAGCTGGCATCTCACTCTCTTTGAATCTTCTTTATCATGCTATGAGGAGCAGGAAAAAGCAAAAAATTTCAGAATTGCACCTTGCAATGCGGAGAAATTACTGTTTGTGCATTTACAATATTCATTGATTTTTGTCATTGAAAAACATCATGTTATTCATATACCAGAAATGTTTGAAGCTACTGACTGAATGAAAGGAGCTGGCAACTCACTCTCTTTGAATCTTCTTTATCATGCAAAGAGGAGCAGGAAAAAGCAAAAAATTTCAGAATTGCACCTTGCAATGCGGAGAAATTACTGTTTGTGCATTTACAATATTCATTGATTTTTGCCATTGAAAAACATCATGTTATTCATATACCAGAAATGTTTGAAGCTACTGACTGAATGAAAAGAGCTGGCATCTTACTCTCTTTGAATCTTCTTTATCATGCTAAGAGGAGCAGGAAAAAGCAAAAAATTTCAGAATTGCACCTTGCAATGTGGAGAAATTACTGTTTGTGCATTTATAATATTCATTGATTTTTGCCATTGAAAAACGTCCAGAAATGTTTGAAGCTACTGACTGAATGAAAGGAGCTGGCATCTCACTCTCTTTGAATCTTCTTTATCATGCTAAGAGGAGCAGGAAAAAGCAAAAAATTTCAGAATTGCACCTTGCATTGCGGAGAAATTACTGTTTATGCATTTACAATATTCATTGATTTTTGCCATTGAAAAACGTCCAGAAATGTTTGAAGCTACTGACTGAATGAAAGGAGCTGGCATCTCACTCTCCTTGAATCTTCTTTATTATGCTAAGAGGAGCAGAAAAAAGCAAAAAATTTCAGAATTGCACCTTGCAATGCGAAGAGATTACTGTTTGTGCATTTACAATATTCATTGATTTTTGCCATTGAAAAACATCATGTTATTCATATACCAGAAATGTTTGAAGCTACTGACTGAATGAAAGGAGCTGGCATCTCACTCTCTTTGAATCTTCTTTATCATGCTAAGAGGAGCAGGAAAAAGCAAAAAATTTCAGAATTGCACCTTGCAATGTGGAGAAATTACTGTTGTGCATTTACAATATTCATTGATTTTTGCCATTGAAAAACATCATGTTATTCATATACCAGAAATGTTTGAAGCTACTGACTGAATGAAAAGAGCTGGCATCTCACTCTCTTTGAATCTTCTTTATCATGCTAAGAGGAGCAGGAAAAAGCAAAAAATTTCAGAATTGCTCCTTGCAATGTGGAGAAATTACTGTTTGTGCATTTACAATATTCATTGATTTTTGCCATTGAAAAACGTCCAGAAATGTTTGAAGCTACTGACTGAATGAAAGGAGCTGGCATCTCACTCTCTTTGAATCTTCTTTATCATGCTAAGAGGAGCAGGAAAAAGCAAAAAATTTCAGAATTGCACCTTGCAATGCCGAGAAATTACTGTTTGTGCATTTACAATATTCATTGATTTTTGCCATTGAAAAACATCATGTTATTCATATACCAGAAATGTTTGAAGCTACTGAATGAATGAAAAGAGCTGGCATCTCACTCTCTTTGAATCTTCTTTATCATGCTAAGAGGAGCAGGAAAAAGCAAAAAATTTCAGAATTGCACCTTGCAATGTGGAGAAATTACTGTTTGTGCATTTACAATATTCATTGATTTTTGCCATTGAGAAACGTCCAGAAATGTTTGAAGCTACTGACTGAATGAAAGGAGCTGGCATCTCAATCTCTTTGAATCTTCTTTATCATGCTAAGAGGAGCAGGTAAAAGCAAAAAATTTCAGAATTGCACCTTGCAATGCGGAGAAATTACTGTTTGTGCATTTACAATATTCATTGATTTTTGTCATTGAAAAACATCATGTTATTCATATACCAGAAATGTTTGAAGCTACTGACTGAATGAAAAGAGCTGGCATCTCACTCTCTTTGAATGTTCTTTATCATGCTAAGAGGAGGAGGAAAAAGCAAAAAATTTCAGAATTGCACCTTGCAATGTGGATAAATTACTGTTTGTGCATTTACAATATTCATTGATTTTTGCCATTGAAAAACGTCCAGAAATGTTTGAAGCTACTGACTGAATGAAAGGAGCTGGCATCTCACTCTCTTTGAATCTTCTTTATCATGCTAAGAGGAGCAGGAAAAAGCAAAAAATTTCAGAATTGCACCTTGCAATGCGGAGAAATTACTGTTTGTGCATTTACAATATTCATTGATTTTTGTCATTGAAAAACATCATGTTATTCATATACCAGAAATGTTTGAAGCTACTGACTGAATGAAAAGAGCTGGCATCTCACTCTCTTTGAATCTTCTTTATCATGCTAAGAGGAGCAGGAAAAAGCAAAAAATTTCAGAATTGCACCTTGCAATGTGGAGAAATTACTGTTTGTGCATTTACAATATTCATTGATTTTTGCCATTGAAAAACGTCCAGAAATGTTTGAAGCTACTGACTGAATGAAAGGAGCTGGCATCTCACTCTCTTTGAATCTTCTTTATCATGCTAAGAGGAGCAGGAAAAAGCAAAAAATTTCAGAATTGCACCTTGCAATGCGGAGAAATTACTGTTTGTGCATTTACAATATTCATTGATTTTTGCCATTGAAAAACATCATGTTATTCATATACCAGAAATGTTTGAAGCTACTGACTGAATGAAAAGAGCTGGCATCTCACTCTCTTTGAATCTTCTTTATCATGCTAAGAGGAGCAGGAAAAAGCAAAAAATTTCAGAATTGCACCTTGCAATGCCGACAAATTACTGTTTGTGCATTTACAATATTCATTGATTTTTGTCATTGAAAAACGTCCAGAAATGTTTGAAGCTACTGACTGAATGAAAGGAGCTGGCATCTCACTCTCTTTGAATCTTCTTTATTATGCTAAGAGGAGCAGGAAAAAGCAAAAAATTTCAGAATTGCACCTTGCAATGCGAAGAGATTACTGTTTGTGCATTTACAATATTCATTGATTTTTGCCATTGAAAAACATCATGTTATTCATATACCAGAAATGTTTGAAGCTACTGACTGAATGAAAAGAGCTGGCATCTCACTCTTTTTGAATCTTCTTTATCATGCTAAGAGGAGCAGGAAAAAGCAAAAAATTTCAGAATTGCACCTTGCAATGTGGAGAAATTACTGTTTGTGCATTTACAATATTCATTGATTTTTGCCATTGAAAAACATCATGTTATTCATATACCAGAAATGTTTGAAGCTACTGACTGAATGAAAAGAGCTGGCATCTCACTCTCTTTGAATCTTCTTTATCATGCTAAGAGGAGCAGGAAAAAGCAAAAAATTTCAGAATTGCTCCTTGCAATGTGGAGAAATTACTGTTTGTGCATTTACAATATTCATTGATTTTTGCCATTGAAAAACGTCCAGAAATGTTTGAAGCTACTGACTGAATGAAAGGAGCTGGCATCTCACTCTCTTTGAATCTTCTTTATCATGCTAAGAGGAGCAGGAAAAAGCAAAAAATTTCAGAATTGCACCTTGCAATGCCGAGAAATTACTGTTTGTGCATTTACAATATTCATTGATTTTTGCCATTGAAAAACATCATGTTATTCATATACCAGAAATGTTTGAAGCTACTGAATGAATGAAAAGAACTGGCATCTCACTCTCTTTGAATCTTCTTTATCATGCTAAGAGGAGCAGGAAAAAGCAAAAAATTTCAGAATTGCACCTTGCAATGTGGAGAAATTACTGTTTGTGCATTTACAATATTCATTGATTTTTGCCATTGAGAAACGTCCAGAAATGTTTGAAGCTACTGACTGAATGAAAGGAGCTGGCATCTCACTCTCTTTGAATCTTCTTTATCATGCTAAGAGGAGCAGGTAAAAGCAAAAAATTTCAGAATTGCACCTTGCAATGCGGAGAAATTACTGTTTGTGCATTTACAATATTCATTGATTTTTGTCATTGAAAAACATCATGTTATTCATATACCAGAAATGTTTGAAGCTACTGACTGAATGAAAAGAGCTGGCATCTCACTCTCTTTGAATGTTCTTTATCATGCTAAGAGGAGGAGGAAAAAGCAAAAAATTTCAGAATTGCACCTTGCAATGTGGATAAATTACTGTTTGTGCATTTACAATATTCATTGATTTTTGCCATTGAAAAACGTCCAGAAATGTTTGAAGCTACTGACTGAATGAAAGGAGCTGGCATCTCACTCTCTTTGAATCTTCTTTATCATGCTAAGAGGAGCAGGAAAAAGCAAAAAATTTCAGAATTGCACCTTGCAATGCCGAGAAATTACTGTTTGTGCATTTACAATATTCATTGATTTTTGCCATTGAAAAATGTCCAGAAATGTTTGAAGCTACTGACTGAATGAAATGAGCTGGCATCTCACTCTCTTTGAATCTTCTTTATCATGCTATGAGGAGCAGGAAAAAGCAAAAAATTTCAGAATTGCACCTTGCAATGCGGAAAAATTACTGTTTGTGCATTTACAATATTCATTGATTTTTGCCATTGAAAAACATCATGTTATTCATATACCAGAAATGTTTGAAGCTACTGACAGAATGAAAGGAGCTGGCAACTCACTCTCTTTGAATCTTCTTTATCATGCAAAGAGGAGCAGGAAAAAGCAAAAAATTTCAGAATTGCACCTTGCAATGCGGAGAAATTACTGTTTGTGCATTTACAATATTCATTGATTTTTGCCATTGAAAAACATCATGTTATTCATATACCAGAAATGTTTGAAGCTACTGACTGAATGAAAAGAGCTGGCATCTTACTCTCTTTGAATCTTCTTTATCATGCTAAGAGGAGCAGGAAAAAGCAAAAAATTTCAGAATTGCACCTTGCAATGTGGAGAAATTACTGTTTGTGCATTTACAATATTCATTGATTTTTGCCATTGAAAAACGTCCAGAAATGTTTGAAGCTACTGACTGAATGAAAGGAGCTGGCATCTCACTCTCTTTGAATCTTCTTTATCATGCTAAGAGGAGCAGGAAAAAGCAAAAAATTTCAGAATTGCACCTTGCAATGCGGAGAAATTACTGTTTATGCATTTACAATATTCATTGATTTTTGCCATTGAAAAACGTCCAGAAATGTTTGAAGCTACTGACTGAATGAAAGGAGCTGGCATCTCACTCTCTTTGAATCTTCTTTATCATGCTAAGAGGAGCAGGAAAAAGCAAAAAATTTCAGAATTGCACCTTGCAATGCGGAGAAATTACTGTTTATGCATTTACAATATTCATTGATTTTTGCCATTGAAAAACGTCCAGAAATGTTTGAAGCTACTGACTGAATGAAAGGAGCTGGCATCTCACTCTCTTTGAATCTTCTTTATCATGCTAAGAGGAGCAGGAAAAAGCAAAAAATTTCAGAATTGCACCTTGCAATGCGGAGAAATTACTGTTTGTGCATTTACAATATTCATTGATTTTTGCCATTGAAAAACATCATGTTATTCATATACCAGAAATGTTTGAAGCTACTGACTGAATGAAAAGAGCTGGCATCTCACTCTCTTTGAATCTTCTTTATCATGCTAAGAGGAGCAGGAAAAAGCAAAAAATTTCAGAATTGCACCTTGCAATGTGGAGAAATTACTGTTTGTGCATTTACAATATTCATTGATTTTTGCCATTGAAAAACGTCCAGAAATGTTTGAAGCTACTGACTGAATGAAAGGAGCTGGCATCTCACTCTCTTTGAATCTTCTTGATCATGCTAAGAGGAGCAGGAAAAAGCAAAAAATTTCAGAATTGCACCTTGCAATGCGGAGAAATTACTGTTTGTGCATTTACAATATTCATTGATTTTTGCCATTGAAAAACATCATGTTATTCATATACCAGAAATGTATGAAGCTACTGAATGAATGAAAAGAGCTGGCATCTCACTCTCTTTGAATGTTCTTTATCATGCTAAGAGGAGCAGGAAAAAGCAAAAAATTTCAGAATTGCACCTTGCAATGTGGAGAAATTACTGTTTGTGCATTTACAATATTCATTGATTTTTGCCATTGAAAAACGTCCAGAAATGTTTGAAGCTACTGACTGAATGAAAGTAGCTGGCATCTCACTCTCTTTGAATCTTCTTTATCATGCTAAGAGGAGCAGGAAAAAGCAAAAAATTTCAGAATTGCACCTTGCAATGCGAAGAGTTTACTGTTTGTGCATTTACAATATTCATTGATTTTTGCCATTGAAAAACATCATGTTATTCATATACCAGAAATGTTTGAAGCTACTGACTGAATGAAAGGAGCTGGCATCTCACTCTCTTTGAATCTTCTTTATCATGCTAAGAGGAGCAGGAAAAAGCAAAAAATTTCAGAATTGCACCTTGCAATGTGGAGAAATTACTGTTTGTGCATTTACAATATTCATTGATTTTTGAAATTGAAAAACATCATGTTATTCATGTACCAGAAATGTTTGAAGCTACTGACTGAATGAAAGGAGCTGGCATCTCACTCTCTTTGAATCTTCTTTATCATGCTAAGAGGAGCAGGAAAAAGCAAAAAATTTCAGAATTGCACCTTGCAATGCCGAGAAATTACTGTTTGTGCATTTACAATATTCATTGATTTTTGCCATTGAAAAACATCATGTTATTCATATACCAGAAATGTTTGAAGCTACTGAATGAATGAAAAGAGCTGGCATCTCACTCTCTTTGAATCTTCTTTATCATGCTAAGAGGAACAGGAAAAAGCAAAAAATTTCAGAATTGCACCTTGCAATGCGGAGAAATTACTGTTTGTGCATTTACAATATTCATTGATTTTTGTCATTGAAAAACATCATGTTATTCATATACCAGAAATGTTTGAAGCTACTGACTGAATGAAAAGAGCTGGCATCTCACTCTCTTTGAATCTTCTTTATCATGCTAAGAGGAGCAGGAAAAAGCAAAAAATTTCAGAATTGCACCTTGCAATGTGGATAAATTACTGTTTGTGCATTTACAATATTCATTGATTTTTGCCATTGAAAAACGTCCAGAAATGTTTGAAGCTACTGACTGAATGAAAGGAGCTGGCATCTCACTCTCTTTGAATCTTCTTTATCATGCTAAGAGGAGCAGGAAAAAGCAAAAAATTTCAGAATTGCACCTTGCAATGCGGAGAAATTACTGTTTGTGCATTTACAATATTCATTGATTTTTGTCATTGAAAAACATCATGTTATTCATATACCAGAAATGTTTGAAGCTACTGACTGAATGAAAAAAGCTGGCATCTCACTCTCTTTGAATCTTCTTTATCATGCTAAGAGGAGCAGGAAAAAGCAAAAAATTTCAGAATTGCACCTTGCAATGCGGAGAAATTACTGTTTGTGCATTTACAATATTCATTGATTTTTGCCATTGAAAAACATCATGTTATTCATATACCAGAAATGTTTGAAGCTACTGACTGAATGAAAAGAGCTGGCATCTCACTCTCTTTGAATCTTCTTTATCATGCTAAGAGGAGCAGGAAAAAGCAAAAAATTTCAGAATTGCACCTTGCAATGCCGACAAATTACTGTTTGTGCATTTACAATATTCATTGATTTTTGTCATTGAAAAACGTCCAGAAATGTTTGAAGCTACTGACTGAATGAAAGGAGCTGGCATCTCACTCTCTTTGAATCTTCTTTATCATGCTAAGAGGAGC
This sequence comes from Phyllobates terribilis, assembly GCF_046119375.1. NCBI lineage: Eukaryota > Metazoa > Chordata > Amphibia > Anura > Dendrobatidae > Phyllobates > Phyllobates terribilis. The sequence continues at coordinate 7,982,740 of NW_027362813.1, forward strand.
AGGAAAAAGCAAAAAATTTCAGAATTGCACCTTGCAATGTCGAGAAATTAATGTTTGTGCATTTACAATATTCATTGATTTTTGCCATTGAAAAACATCATGTTATTCATATACCAGAAATGTTTGAAGCTACTGAATGAATGAAAAGAGCTGGCATCTCACTCTCTTTGAATCTTCTTTATCATGCTAAGAGGAGCAGGAAAAAACAAAAAATTTCAGAATTGCACCTTGCAATGTGGAGAAATTACTGTTTGTGCATTTACAATATTCATTGATTTTTGCCATTGAAAAACGTCCAGAAATGTTTGAAGCTACTGACTGAATGAAAGGAGCTGGCATCTCACTCTCTTTGAATCTTCTTTATCATGCTAAGAGGAGCAGGAAAAAGCAAAAAATTTCAGAATTGCACCTTGCAATGCGGAGAAATTACTGTTTGTGCATTTACAATATTCATTGATTTTTGTCATTGAAAAACATCATGTTATTCATATACCAGAAATGTTTGAAGCTACTGACTGAATGAAAAGAGCTGGCATCTCACTCTCTTTGAATCTTCTTTATCATGCTAAGAGGAGCAGGAAAAAGCAAAAAATTTCAGAATTGCATCTTGCAATGTGGAGAAATTACTGTTTGTGCATTTACAATATTCATTGATTTTTGCCATTGAAAAACGTCCAGAAATGTTTGAAGCTACTGACTGAATGAAAGGAGCTGGCATCTCACTCTCTTTGAATCTTCTTTATCATGCTAAGAGGAGCAGGAAAAAGCTAAAAATTTCAGAATTGCACCTTGCAATGCGGAGAAATTACTGTTTGTGCATTTACAATATTCATTGATTTTTGCCATTGAAAAACGTCCAGAAATGTTTGAAGCTACTGACTGAATGAAAGGAGCTGGCATCTCACTCTCTTTGAATCTTCTTTATCATGCTAAGAGGAGCAGGAAAAAGCAAAAAATTTCAGAATTGCACCTTGCAATGCGGAGAAATTACTGTTTGTGCATTTACAATATTCATTGATTTTTGCCATTGAAAAACATCATGTTATTCATATACCAGAAATGTTTGAAGCTACTGACTGAATGAAAAGAGCTGGCATCTCACTCTCTTTGAATCTTCTTTATCATGCTAAGAGGAGCAGGAAAAAGCAAAAAATTTCAGAATTGCACCTTGCAATGCCGACAAATTACTGTTTGTGCATTTACAATATTCATTGATTTTTGTCATTGAAAAACGTCCAGAAATGTTTGAAGCTACTGACTGAATGAAAGGAGCTGGCATCTCACTCTCTTTCAATCTTCTTTATCATGCTAAGAGGAGCAGGAAAAAGCAAAAAATTTCAGAATTGCACCTTGCAATGCCGAGAAATTACTGTTTGTGCATTTACAATATTCATTGATTTTTGCCATTGAAAAACATCATGTTTTCATATACCAGAAATGTTTGAAGCTACTGACTGAATGAAAAGAGCTGGCATCTCACTCTCAATGAATCTTCTTTATCATGCTAAGAGGAGCAGGAAAAAGCAAAAAATTTCAGAATTGCACCTTGTAATGTGGAGAAATTACTGTTTGTGCATTTACAATATTCATTGATTTTTGTCATTGAAAAACATCATGTTATTCATATACCAGAAATGTTTGAAGCTACTGACTGAATGAAAAGAGCTGGCATCTCACTCTCTTTGAATCTTCTTTATCATGCTAAGAGGAGCAGGAAAAAGCAAAAAATTTCAGAATTGCACCTTGCAATGTGGAGAAATTACTGTTTGTGCATTTACAATATTCATTGATTTTTGCCATTGAAAAACGTCCAGAAATGTTTGAAGCTACTGACTGAATGAAAGGAGCTGGCATCTCACTCTCTTTGAATCTTCTTTATCATGCTAAGAGGAGCAGGAAAAAGCAAAAAATTTCAGAATTGCACCTTGCAATGCCGACAAATTACTGTTTGTGCATTTACAATATTCATTGATTTTTGTCATTGAAAAACGTCCAGAAATGTTTGAAGCTACTGACTGAATGAAAGGAGCTGGCATCTCACTCTCTTTGAATCTTCTTTATCATGCTAAGAGGAGCAGGAAAAAGCAAAAAATTTCAGAATTGCACCTTGCAATGCCGAGAAATTACTGTTTGTGCATTTATAATATTCATTGATTTTTGCCATTGAAAAACATCATGTTATTCATATAGCAGAAATGTTTGAAGCTACTGACTGAATGAAAAGAGCTGGCATCTCACTCTCAATGAATCTTCTTTATCATGCTAAGAGGAGCAGGAAAAAGCAAAAAATTTCAGAATTGCACCTTGCAATGTGGAGAAATTACTGTTTGTGCATTTACAATATTCATTGATTTTTGCCATTGAAAAACGTCCAGAAATGTTTGAAGCTACTGACTGAATGAAAGGAGCTGGCATCTCACTCTCTTTGAATCTTCTTTATCATGCTAAGAGGAGCAGGAAAAAGCAAAAAATTTCAGAATTGCACCTTGCAATGCGGAGAAATTACTGTTTGTGCATTTACAATATTCATTGATTTTTGTCATTGAAAAACATCATGTTATTCATATACCAGAAATGTTTGAAGCTACTGACTGAATGAAAAGAGCTGGCATCTCACTCTCTTTGAATCTTCTTTATCATGCTAAGAGGAGCAGGAAAAAGCAAAAAATTTCAGAATTGCACCTTGCAATGTGGAGAAATTACTGTTTGTGCATTTACAATATTCATTGATTTTTGCCATTGAAAAACGTCCAGAAATGTTTGAAGCTACTGACTGAATGAAAGGAGTTGGCATCTCACTCTCTTTGAATCTTCTTTATCATGCTAAGAGGAGCAGGAAAAAGCTAAAAATTTCAGAATTGCACCTTGCAATGCGGAGAAATTATTGTTTGTGCATTTACAATATTCATTGATTTTTGCCATTGAAAAACGTCCAGAAATGTTTGAAGCTACTGACTGAATGAAAGGAGCTGGCATCTCACTCTCTTTGAATCTTCTTTATCATGCTAAGAGGAGCAGGAAAAAGCAAAAAATTTCAGAATTGCACCTTGCAATGCGGAGAAATTACTGTTTGTGCATTTAAAATATTCATTGATTTTTGCCATTGAAAAACATCATGTTATTCATATACCAGAAATGTTTGAAGCTACTGACTGAATGAAAAGAGCTGGCATCTCACTCTCTTTGAATCTTCTTTATCATGCTAAGAGGAGCAGGAAAAAGCAAAAAATTTCAGAATTGCACCTTGCAATGCCGAGAAATTACTGTTTGTGCATTTACAATATTCATTGATTTTTGCCATTGAAAAACATCATGTTATTCATATACCAGAAATGTTTGAAGCTACTGACTGAATGAAAAGAGCTGGCATCTCACTCTCAATGAATCTTCTTTATCATGCTAAGAGGAGCAGGAAAAAGCAAAAAATTTCAGAATTGCACCTTGCAATGTGGAGAAATTACTGTTTGTGCATTTACAATATTCATTGATTTTTGCCATTGAAAAGCGTCCAGAAATGTTTGAAGCTACTGACTGAATGTAAGGAGCTGGCATCTCACTCTCTTTGAATCTTCTTTATCATGCTAAGAGGAGCAAGAAAAAGCAAAAAAATTCAGAATTGCACCTTGCAATGCGGAGAAATTACTGTTTGTGCATTTACAATATTCATTGATTTTTGCCATTGAAAAACATCATGTTATTCATATACCAGAAATGTTTGAAGCTACTGACTGAATGAAAAGAGCTGGCATCTCAATCTCTTTGAATCTTCTTTATCATGCTAAGAGGAGCAGGAAAAAGCAAAAAATTTCAGAATTGCACCTTGCAACGTGGAGAAATTACTGTTTGTGCATTTACAATATTCATTGATTTTTGCCATTGAAAAACGTCCAGAAATGTTTGAAGCTACTGACTGAATGAAAGGAGCTGGCATCTCACTCTCTTTGAATCTTCTTTATCATGCTAAGAGGAGAAGGAAAAAGCAAAAAATTTCAGAATTGCACCTTGCAATGCGGAGAAATTACTGTTTCTGCATTTACAATATTCATTGATTTTTGCCATTGAAAAACATCATGTTATTCATATAACAGAAATGTTTGAAGCTACTGACTGAATGAAAAGAGCTGGCATCTCACTCTCTTTGAATCTTCTTTATCATGCTAAGAGAAGCAGGAAAAAGCAAAAAATTTCAGAATTGCACCTTGCAATGTGGAGAAATTACTGTTTGTGCATTTACAATATTCATTGATTTTTGCCATTGAAAAACGTCCAGAAATGTTTGAAGCTACTGACTGAATGAAAGGAGCTGGCATCTCACTCTCTTTGAATCTTCTTTATCATGCTAAGAGGAGCAGGAAAAAGCAAAAAATTTCAGAATTGCACCTTGCAATGCGGAGAAATTACTGTTTGTGCATTTACAATATTCATTGATTTTTGCCATTGAAAAACGTCCAGAAATGTTTGAAGCTACTGACTGAATGAAAGGAGCTGGCATCTCACTCTCTTTGAATCTTCTTTATCATGCTAAGAGGAGCAGGAAAAAGCAAAAAATTTCAGAATTGCACCTTGCAATGCGGAGAAATTACTGTTTGTGCATTTACAATATTCATTGATTTTTGCCATTGAAAAACATCATGTTATTCATATACCAGAAATGTTTGAAGCTACTGACTGAATGAAAAGAGCTGGCATCTCACTCTCTTTGAATCTTCTTTATCATGCTAAGAGGAGCAGGAAAAAGCAAAAAATTTCAGAATTGCACCTTGCAATGCCGACAAATTACTGTTTGTGCATTTACAATATTCATTGATTTTTGTCATTGAAAAACGTCCAGAAATGTTTGAAGCTACTGACTGAATGAAAGGAGCTGGCATCTCACTCTCTTTGAATCTTCTTTATCATGCTAAGAGGAGCAGGAAAAAGCAAAAAATTTCAGAATTGCACCTTGCAATGCCGAGAAATTACTGTTTGTGCATTTACAATATTCATTGATTTTTGCCATTGAAAAACATCATGTTTTCATATACCAGAAATGTTTGAAGCTACTGACTGAATGAAAAGAGCTGGCATCTCACTCTCTTTGAATCTTCTTTATCATGCTAAGAGGAGCAGGAAAAAGCAAAAAATTTCAGAATTGCACCTTGCAATGTGGAGAAATTACTGTTTGTGCATTTACAATATTCATTGATTTTTGTCATTGAAAAACATCATGTTATTCATATACCAGAAATGTTTGAAGCTACTGACTGAATGAAAAGAGCTGGCATCTCACTCTCTTTGAATCTTCTTTATCATGCTAAGAGGAGCAGGAAAAAGCAAAAAATTTCAGAATTGCACCTTGCAATGTGGAGAAATTACTGTTTGTGCATTTACAATATTCATTGATTTTTGCCATTGAAAAACGTCCAGAAATGTTTGAAGCTACTGACTGAATGAAAGGAGCTGGCATCTCACTCTCTTTGAATCTTCTTTATCATGCTAAGAGGAGCAGGAAAAAGCAAAAAATTTCAGAATTGCACCTTGCAATGCCGACAAATTACTGTTTGTGCATTTACAATATTCATTGATCTTTGTCATTGAAAAACGTCCAGAAATGTTTGAAGCTACTGACTGAATGAAAGGAGCTGGCATCTCACTCTCTTTGAATCTTCTTTATCATGCTAAGAGGAGCAGGAAAAAGCAAAAAATTTCAGAATTGCACCTTGCAATGCCGAGAAATTACTGTTTGTGCATTTATAATATTCATTGATTTTTGCCATTGAAAAACATCATGTTATTCATATAGCAGAAATGTTTGAAGCTACTGACTGAATGAAAAGAGCTGGCATCTCACTCTCAATGAATCTTCTTTATCATGCTAAGAGGAGCAGGAAAAAGCAAAAAATTTCAGAATTGCACCTTGCAATGTGGAGAAATTACTGTTTGTGCATTTACAATATTCATTGATTTTTGCCATTGAAAAACGTCCAGAAATGTTTGAAGCTACTGACTGAATGAAAGGAGCTGGCATCTCACTCTCTTTGAATCTTCTTTATCATGCTAAGAGGAGCAGGAAAAAGCAAAAAATTTCAGAATTGCACCTTGCAATGCGGAGAAATTACTGTTTGTGCATTTACAATATTCATTGATTTTTGTCATTGAAAAACATCATGTTATTCATATACCAGAAATGTTTGAAGCTACTGACTGAATGAAAAGAGCTGGCATCTCACTCTCTTTGAATCTTCTTTATCATGCTAAGAGGAGCAGGAAAAAGCAAAAAATTTCAGAATTGCACCTTGCAATGTGGAGAAATTACTGTTTGTGCATTTACAATATTCATTGATTTTTGCCATTGAAAAACGTCCAGAAATGTTTGAAGCTACTGACTGAATGAAAGGAGCTGGCATCTCACTCTCTTTGAATCTTCTTTATCATGCTAAGAGGAGCAGGAAAAAGCTAAAAATTTCAGAATTGCACCTTGCAATGCGGAGAAATTATTGTTTGTGCATTTACAATATTCATTGATTTTTGCCATTGAAAAACGTCCAGAAATGTTTGAAGCTACTGACTGAATGAAAGGAGCTGGCATCTCACTCTCTTTGAATCTTCTTTATCATGCTAAGAGGAGCAGGAAAAAGCAAAAAATTTCAGAATTGCACCTTGCAATGCGGAGAAATTACTGTTTGTGCATTTACAATATTCATTGATTTTTGCCATTGAAAAACATCATGTTATTCATATACCAGAAATGTTTGAAGCTACTGACTGAATGAAAAGAGCTGGCATCTCACTCTCTTTGAATCTTCTTTATCATGCTAAGAGGAGCAGGAAAAAGCAAAAAATTTCAGAATTGCACATTGCAATGCCGAGAAATTACTGTTTGTGCATTTACAATATTCATTGATTTTTGCCATTGAAAAACATCATGTTATTCATATACCAGAAATGTTTGAAGCTACTGACTGAATGAAAAGAGCTGGCATCTCACTCTCAATGAATCTTCTTTATCATGCTAAGAGGAGCAGGAAAAAGCAAAAAATTTCAGAATTGCACCTTGCAATGTGGAGAAATTACTGTTTGTGCATTTACAATATTCATTGATTTTTGCCATTGAAAAGCGTCCAGAAATGTTTGAAGCTACTGACTGAATGAAAGGAGCTGGCATCTCACTCTCTTTGAATCTTCTTTATCATGCTAAGAGGAGCAGGAAAAAGCAAAAAAATTCAGAATTGCACCTTGCAATGCGGAGAAATTACTGTTTGTGCATTTACAATATTCATTGATTTTTGCCATTGAAAAACATCATGTTATTCATATACCAGAAATGTTTGAAGCTACTGACTGAATGAAAAGAGCTGGCATCTCAATCTCTTTGAATCTTCTTTATCATGCTAAGAGGAGCAGGAAAAAGCAAAAAATTTCAGAATTGCACCTTGCAACGTGGAGAAATTACTGTTTGTGCATTTACAATATTCATTGATTTTTGCCATTGAAAAACGTCCAGAAATGTTTGAAGCTACTGACTGAATGAAAGGAGCTGGCATCTCACTCTCTTTGAATCTTCTTTATCATGCTAAGAGGAGCAGGAAAAAGCAAAAAATTTCAGAATTGCACCTTGCAATGCGGAGAAATTACTGTTTCTGCATTTACAATATTCATTGATTTTTGCCATTGAAAAACATCATGTTATTCATATAACAGAAATGTTTGAAGCTACTGACTGAATGAAAAGAGCTGGCATCTCACTCTCTTTGAATCTTCTTTATCATGCTAAGAGAAGCAGGAAAAAGCAAAAAATTTCAGAATTGCACCTTGCAATGTGGAGAAATTACTGTTTGTGCATTTACAATATTCATTGATTTTTGCCATTGAAAAACGTCCAGAAATGTTTGAAGCTACTGACTGAATGAAAGGAGCTGGCATCTCACTCTCTTTGAATCTTCTTTATCATGCTAAGAGGAGGAGGAAAAAGCAAAAAATTTCAGAATTGCACCTTGCAATGCGGAGAAATTACTGTTTGTGCATTTACAATATTCATTGATTTTTACCATTGAAAAACATCATGTTATTCATATACCAGAAATGTTTGAAGCTACTGACTGAATGAAAAGAGCTGGCATCTCACTGTCTTTGAATCTTCTTTATCATGCTAAGAGGAGCAGGAAAAAGCAAAAAATTTCAGAATTGCTCCTTGCAATGTGGAGAAATTACTGTTTGTGCATTTACAATATTCATTGATTTTTGCCATTGAAAAACGTCCAGAAATGTTTGAAGCTACTGACTGAATGAAAGGAGCTGGCATCTCACTCTCTTTGAATCTTCTTTATCATGCTAAGAGGAGCAGGAAAAAGCAAAAAATTTCAGAATTGCACCTTGCAATGCGGAGAAATTACTGTTTGTGCCTTTACAATATTCATTGATTTTTGCCATTGAAAAACATCATGTTATTCATATACCAGCAATGTTTGAAGCTACTGACTGAATGAAAAGAGCTGGCATCTCACTCTCTTTGAATCTTCTTTATCATGCTAAGAGGAGCAGGAAAAAGCAAAAAATTTCAGAATTGCACCTTGCAATGTGGAGAAATTACTGTTTGTGCATTTACAATATTCATTGATTTTTGCCATTGAAAAACGTCCAGAAATGTTTGAAGCTACTGACTGAATGAAAGGAGCTGGCATCTCACTCTCTTTGAATCTTCTTTATCATGCTAAGAGGAGCAGGAAAAAGCAAAAAATTTCAGAATTGCACCTTGCAATGCGGAGAAATTACTGTTTGTGCATTTACAATATTAATTGATTTTTGCCATTAAAAAACATCATGTTATTCATATACCAGAAATGTTTGAAGCTACTGACTGAATGAAAAGAGCTGGCATCTCACTCTCTTTCAATCTTCTTTATCATGCTAAGAGGAGCAGGAAAAAGCAAAAAATTTCAGAATTGCACCTTGCAATGTGGAGAAATTACTGTTTGTGCATTTACAATATTCATTGATTTTTGCCATTGAAAAACATCATGTTATTCATATACCAGAAATGTTTGAAGCTACTGACTGAATGAAAAGAGCTGGCATCTCACTCTCAATGAATCTTCTTTATCATGCTAAGAGGAGCAGGAAAAAGCAAAAAATTTCAGAATTGCACCTTGCAATGTGGAGAAATTACTGTTTGTGCATTTACAATATTCATTGATTTTTGCCATTGAAAAGCGTCCAGAAATGTTTGAAGCTACTGACTGAATGTAAGGAGCTGGCATCTCACTCTCTTTGAATCTTCTTTATCATGCTAAGAGGAGCAAGAAAAAGCAAAAAAATTCAGAATTGCACCTTGCAATGCGGAGAAATTACTGTTTGTGCATTTACAATATTCATTGATTTTTGCCATTGAAAAACATCATGTTATTCATATACCAGAAATGTTTGAAGCTACTGACTGAATGAAAAGAGCTGGCATCTCAATCTCTTTGAATCTTCTTTATCATGCTAAGAGGAGCAGGAAAAAGCAAAAAATTTCAGAATTGCACCTTGCAACGTGGAGAAATTACTGTTTGTGCATTTACAATATTCATTGATTTTTGCCATTGAAAAACGTCCAGAAATGTTTGAAGCTACTGACTGAATGAAAGGAGCTGGCATCTCACTCTCTTTGAATCTTCTTTATCATGCTAAGAGGAGAAGGAAAAAGCAAAAAATTTCAGAATTGCACCTTGCAATGCGGAGAAATTACTGTTTCTGCATTTACAATATTCATTGATTTTTGCCATTGAAAAACATCATGTTATTCATATAACAGAAATGTTTGAAGCTACTGACTGAATGAAAAGAGCTGGCATCTCACTCTCTTTGAATCTTCTTTATCATGCTAAGAGAAGCAGGAAAAAGCAAAAAATTTCAGAATTGCACCTTGCAATGTGGAGAAATTACTGTTTGTGCATTTACAATATTCATTGATTTTTGCCATTGAAAAACGTCCAGAAATGTTTGAAGCTACTGACTGAATGAAAGGAGCTGGCATCTCACTCTCTTTGAATCTTCTTTATCATGCTAAGAGGAGCAGGAAAAAGCAAAAAATTTCAGAATTGCACCTTGCAATGCGGAGAAATTACTGTTTGTGCATTTACAATATTCATTGATTTTTGCCATTGAAAAACGTCCAGAAATGTTTGAAGCTACTGACTGAATGAAAGGAGCTGGCATCTCACTCTCTTTGAATCTTCTTTATCATGCTAAGAGGAGCAGGAAAAAGCAAAAAATTTCAGAATTGCACCTTGCAATGCGGAGAAATTACTGTTTGTGCATTTACAATATTCATTGATTTTTGCCATTGAAAAACATCATGTTATTCATATACCAGAAATGTTTGAAGCTACTGACTGAATGAAAAGAGCTGGCATCTCACTCTCTTTGAATCTTCTTTATCATGCTAAGAGGAGCAGGAAAAAGCAAAAAATTTCAGAATTGCACCTTGCAATGCCGACAAATTACTGTTTGTGCATTTACAATATTCATTGATTTTTGTCATTGAAAAACGTCCAGAAATGTTTGAAGCTACTGACTGAATGAAAGGAGCTGGCATCTCACTCTCTTTGAATCTTCTTTATCATGCTAAGAGGAGCAGGAAAAAGCAAAAAATTTCAGAATTGCACCTTGCAATGCCGAGAAATTACTGTTTGTGCATTTACAATATTCATTGATTTTTGCCATTGAAAAACATCATGTTTTCATATACCAGAAATGTTTGAAGCTACTGACTGAATGAAAAGAGCTGGCATCTCACTCTCTTTGAATCTTCTTTATCATGCTAAGAGGAGCAGGAAAAAGCAAAAAATTTCAGAATTGCACCTTGCAATGTGGAGAAATTACTGTTTGTGCATTTACAATATTCATTGATTTTTGTCATTGAAAAACATCATGTTATTCATATACCAGAAATGTTTGAAGCTACTGACTGAATGAAAAGAGCTGGCATCTCACTCTCTTTGAATCTTCTTTATCATGCTAAGAGGAGCAGGAAAAAGCAAAAAATTTCAGAATTGCACCTTGCAATGTGGAGAAATTACTGTTTGTGCATTTACAATATTCATTGATTTTTGCCATTGAAAAACGTCCAGAAATGTTTGAAGCTACTGACTGAATGAAAGGAGCTGGCATCTCACTCTCTTTGAATCTTCTTTATCATGCTAAGAGGAGCAGGAAAAAGCAAAAAATTTCAGAATTGCACCTTGCAATGCCGACAAATTACTGTTTGTGCATTTACAATATTCATTGATCTTTGTCATTGAAAAACGTCCAGAAATGTTTGAAGCTACTGACTGAATGAAAGGAGCTGGCATCTCACTCTCTTTGAATCTTCTTTATCATGCTAAGAGGAGCAGGAAAAAGCAAAAAATTTCAGAATTGCACCTTGCAATGCCGAGAAATTACTGTTTGTGCATTTATAATATTCATTGATTTTTGCCATTGAAAAACATCATGTTATTCATATAGCAGAAATGTTTGAAGCTACTGACTGAATGAAAAGAGCTGGCATCTCACTCTCAATGAATCTTCTTTATCATGCTAAGAGGAGCAGGAAAAAGCAAAAAATTTCAGAATTGCACCTTGCAATGTGGAGAAATTACTGTTTGTGCATTTACAATATTCATTGATTTTTGCCATTGAAAAACGTCCAGAAATGTTTGAAGCTACTGACTGAATGAAAGGAGCTGGCATCTCACTCTCTTTGAATCTTCTTTATCATGCTAAGAGGAGCAGGAAAAAGCAAAAAATTTCAGAATTGCACCTTGCAATGCGGAGAAATTACTGTTTGTGCATTTACAATATTCATTGATTTTTGTCATTGAAAAACATCATGTTATTCATATACCAGAAATGTTTGAAGCTACTGACTGAATGAAAAGAGCTGGCATCTCACTCTCTTTGAATCTTCTTTATCATGCTAAGAGGAGCAGGAAAAAGCAAAAAATTTCAGAATTGCACCTTGCAATGTGGAGAAATTACTGTTTGTGCATTTACAATATTCATTGATTTTTGCCATTGAAAAACGTCCAGAAATGTTTGAAGCTACTGACTGAATGAAAGGAGCTGGCATCTCACTCTCTTTGAATCTTCTTTATCATGCTAAGAGGAGCAGGAAAAAGCTAAAAATTTCAGAATTGCACCTTGCAATGCGGAGAAATTATTGTTTGTGCATTTACAATATTCATTGATTTTTGCCATTGAAAAACGTCCAGAAATGTTTGAAGCTACTGACTGAATGAAAGGAGCTGGCATCTCACTCTCTTTGAATCTTCTTTATCATGCTAAGAGGAGCAGGAAAAAGCAAAAAATTTCAGAATTGCACCTTGCAATGCGGAGAAATTACTGTTTGTGCATTTACAATATTCATTGATTTTTGCCATTGAAAAACATCATGTTATTCATATACCAGAAATGTTTGAAGCTACTGACTGAATGAAAAGAGCTGGCATCTCACTCTCTTTGAATCTTCTTTATCATGCTAAGAGGAGCAGGAAAAAGCAAAAAATTTCAGAATTGCACATTGCAATGCCGAGAAATTACTGTTTGTGCATTTACAATATTCATTGATTTTTGCCATTGAAAAACATCATGTTATTCATATACCAGAAATGTTTGAAGCTACTGACTGAATGAAAAGAGCTGGCATCTCACTCTCAATGAATCTTCTTTATCATGCTAAGAGGAGCAGGAAAAAGCAAAAAATTTCAGAATTGCACCTTGCAATGTGGAGAAATTACTGTTTGTGCATTTACAATATTCATTGATTTTTGCCATTGAAAAGCGTCCAGAAATGTTTGAAGCTACTGACTGAATGAAAGGAGCTGGCATCTCACTCTCTTTGAATCTTCTTTATCATGCTAAGAGGAGCAGGAAAAAGCAAAAAAATTCAGAATTGCACCTTGCAATGCGGAGAAATTACTGTTTGTGCATTTACAATATTCATTGATTTTTGCCATTGAAAAACATCATGTTATTCATATACCAGAAATGTTTGAAGCTACTGACTGAATGAAAAGAGCTGGCATCTCAATCTCTTTGAATCTTCTTTATCATGCTAAGAGGAGCAGGAAAAAGCAAAAAATTTCAGAATTGCACCTTGCAACGTGGAGAAATTACTGTTTGTGCATTTACAATATTCATTGATTTTTGCCATTGAAAAACGTCCAGAAATGTTTGAAGCTACTGACTGAATGAAAGGAGCTGGCATCTCACTCTCTTTGAATCTTCTTTATCATGCTAAGAGGAGCAGGAAAAAGCAAAAAATTTCAGAATTGCACCTTGCAATGCGGAGAAATTACTGTTTCTGCATTTACAATATTCATTGATTTTTGCCATTGAAAAACATCATGTTATTCATATAACAGAAATGTTTGAAGCTACTGACTGAATGAAAAGAGCTGGCATCTCACTCTCTTTGAATCTTCTTTATCATGCTAAGAGAAGCAGGAAAAAGCAAAAAATTTCAGAATTGCACCTTGCAATGTGGAGAAATTACTGTTTGTGCATTTACAATATTCATTGATTTTTGCCATTGAAAAACGTCCAGAAATGTTTGAAGCTACTGACTGAATGAAAGGAGCTGGCATCTCACTCTCTTTGAATCTTCTTTATCATGCTAAGAGGAGGAGGAAAAAGCAAAAAATTTCAGAATTGCACCTTGCAATGCGGAGAAATTACTGTTTGTGCATTTACAATATTCATTGATTTTTACCATTGAAAAACATCATGTTATTCATATACCAGAAATGTTTGAAGCTACTGACTGAATGAAAAGAGCTGGCATCTCACTGTCTTTGAATCTTCTTTATCATGCTAAGAGGAGCAGGAAAAAGCAAAAAATTTCAGAATTGCTCCTTGCAATGTGGAGAAATTACTGTTTGTGCATTTACAATATTCATTGATTTTTGCCATTGAAAAACGTCCAGAAATGTTTGAAGCTACTGACTGAATGAAAGGAGCTGGCATCTCACTCTCTTTGAATCTTCTTTATCATGCTAAGAGGAGCAGGAAAAAGCAAAAAATTTCAGAATTGCACCTTGCAATGCGGAGAAATTACTGTTTGTGCCTTTACAATATTCATTGATTTTTGCCATTGAAAAACATCATGTTATTCATATACCAGCAATGTTTGAAGCTACTGACTGAATGAAAAGAGCTGGCATCTCACTCTCTTTGAATCTTCTTTATCATGCTAAGAGGAGCAGGAAAAAGCAAAAAATTTCAGAATTGCACCTTGCAATGTGGAGAAATTACTGTTTGTGCATTTACAATATTCATTGATTTTTGCCATTGAAAAACGTCCAGAAATGTTTGAAGCTACTGACTGAATGAAAGGAGCTGGCATCTCACTCTCTTTGAATCTTCTTTATCATGCTAAGAGGAGCAGGAAAAAGCAAAAAATTTCAGAATTGCACCTTGCAATGCGGAGAAATTACTGTTTGTGCATTTACAATATTAATTGATTTTTGCCATTAAAAAACATCATGTTATTCATATACCAGAAATGTTTGAAGCTACTGACTGAATGAAAAGAGCTGGCATCTCACTCTCTTTCAATCTTCTTTATCATGCTAAGAGGAGCAGGAAAAAGCAAAAAATTTCAGAATTGCACCTTGCAATGTGGAGAAATTACTGTTTGTGCATTTACAATATTCATTGATTTTTGCCATTGAAAAACGTCCAGAAATGTTTGAAGCTACTGACTGAATGAAAGGAGTTGGCATCTCACTCTCTTTGAATCTTCTTTATCATGCTAAGAGGACCAGGAAAAAGCAAAAAAATTCAGAATTGCACCTTGCAATGCGGAGAAATTACTGTTTGTGCATTTACAATATTCATTGATTTTTGAAATTGATAAACATTATGTTATTCATATACCAGAAATGTTTGAAGCTACTAACTATATGAAAAGAGCTGGCATCTCACTCTCTTTGAATCTTCTTTATCATGCTAAGAGGAGCAGGAAAATGCAAAAAATTTCAGAATTGCACCTTGCAATGTGGAGAAATTACTGTTTGTGCATTTACAATATTCATTGATTTTTGCCATTGAAAAACGTCCAGAAATGTTTGAAGCTATAGACTGAATGAAAGGAGCTGGCATCTCACTCTCTTTGAATCTTCTTTATCATGCTAAGAGGAGCAGGAAAAAGCAAAAAATTTCAGAATTGCACCTTGCAATGTGGAGAAATTACTGTTTGTGCATTTACAATATTCATTGATTTTTGCCATTGAAAAACGTCCAGAAATGTTTGAAGCTACTGACTGAATGAAAGGAGCTGGCATCTCACTCTCTTTGAATCTTATTTATCATGCTAAGAGGAGCAGGAAAAAGCAAAAAATTTCAGAATTGCACCTTGCAATGCGGAGAAATTACTGTTTGTGCATTTACAATATTCATTGATTTTTGCCATTGAAAAACATCACGTTATTCATATACCAGAAATGTTTGAAGCTACTGACTGAATGAAAAGAGCTGGCATCTCACTCTCTTTGAATCTTCTTTATCATGCTAAGAGGAGCAGGAAAAAGCAAAAAATTTCAGAACTGCACCTTGCAATGTGGAGAAATTACTGTTTGTGCATTTACAATATTCAATGATTTTTGCCATTGAAAAACGTCCAGAAATGTTTGAAGCTACTGACTGAATGAAAGGAGCTGGCATCTCACTCTCTTTGAATCTTCTTTATTATGCTAAGAGGAGCAGGAAAAAGCAAAAAATTTCAGAATTGCACCTTTCAATGCGGAGAAATTACTGTTTGTGCATTTACAATATTCATTGATTTTTGCCATTGAAAAACATCATGTTATTCATATACCAGAAATGTTTGAAGCTACTGACTGAATGAAAAGAGCTGGCATCTCACTCTCTTTGAATCTTCTTTATCATGCTAAGAGGAGCAGGAAAAAGCAAAAAATTTCAGAATTGCACCTTGCAATGTGGAGAAATTACTGTTTGTGCATTTACAATATTCATTGATTTTTGCCATTGAAAAACGTCCAGAAATGTTTGAAGCTACTGACTGAATGAAAGTAGCTGGCATCTCACTCTCTTTGAATCTTCTTTATCATGCTAAGATGAGCAGGAAAAAGCAAAAAATTTCAGAATTGCACCTTGCAATGCGGAGAAATTACTGTTTGTGCATTTACAATATTCATTGATTTTTGCCATTGAAAAACATCATGTTATTCATATACCAGAAATGTTTGAAGCTACTGACTGAATGAAAAGAGCTGGCATCTCACTCTCTTTGAATCTTCTTTATCATGCTAAGAGGAGCAGGAAAAAGCAAAAAATTTCAGAACTGCACCTTGCAATGTGGAGAAATTACTGTTTGTGCATTTACAATATTCATTGATTTCTGCCTTTGAAAAACGTAAAGAAATGTTTGAAGCTACTGACTGAATGAAAGGAGCTGGCATCTCACTCTCTTTGAATCTTCTTTATCATGCTAAGAGGAGCAGGAAAAAGCAAAAAAATTTAGAATTGCACCTTGCAATGCGGAGAAATTCCTGTTTGTGCATTTACAATATTCATTGATTTTTGCCATTGAAAAACATCATGTTATTCATATACCAGAAATGTTTGAAGCTACTGACTGAATGAAAAGAGCTGGCATCTCACTCTCTTTGAATCTTCTTTATCATGCTAAGAGGAGCAGGAAAAAGCAAAAAATTTCAGAATTGCACCTTGCAATGTGGAGAAATTACTGTTTGTGCATTTACAATATTCATTGATTTTTGCCATTGAAAAACGTCCAGAAATGTTTGAAGCTACTGACTGAATGAAAGGAGCTGGCATCTCACTCTCTTTGAATCTTCTTTATCATGCTAAGAGGAGCAGGAAAAAGCAAAAAATTTCAGAATTGCACCTTGCAATGCGGAGAAATTACTGTTTGTGCATTTACAATATTCATTGATTTTTGCCATTGAAAAACATCATGTTATTCATATACCAGAAATGTTTGAAGCTACTGACTGAATGAAAAGAGCTGGCATCTCACTCTCTTTGAATCTTCTTTATCATGCTAAGAGGAGCAGGAAAAAGCAAAAAATTTCAAAATTGCACCTTGCAATGTGGAGAAATTACTGTTTGTGCATTTACAATATTCATTGAATTTTGCCAATGAAAAACGTCCAGAAATGTTTGAAGCAACTGACTGAATGAAAGGAGCTGGCATCTCACTCTCTTTGAATCTTCTTTATCATGCTAAGAGAAGCAGGAAAAAGCAAAAAATTTCAGAATTGCACGTTGCAATGTGGAGAAATTACTGTTTGTGCATTTACAATATTCATTGATTTTTGCCATTGAAAAACGTCCAGAAATGTTTGAAGCTACTGACTGAATGAAAGGAGCTGGCATCTCACTCTCTTTGAATCTTCTTTATCATGCTAAGAGGAGCAGGAAAAAGCAAAAAATTTCAGAACTGCACCTTGCAATGTGGAGAAATTACTGTTTGTGCATTTACAATATTCATTGATTTCTGCCATTGAAAAACGTAAAGAAATGTTTGAAGCTACTGACTGAATGAAAGTAGCTGGCATCTCACTCTCTTTGAATCTTCTTTATCATGCTAAGATGAGCAGGAAAAAGCAAAAAATTTCAGAATTGCACCTTGCAATGCGGAGAAATTACTGTTTGTGCATTTACAATATTCATTGATTTTTGCCATTGAAAAACATCATGTTATTCATATTCCAGAAATGTTTGAAGCTACTGACTGAATGAAAAGAGCTGGCATCTCACTCTCTTTGAATCTTCTTTATCATGCTAAGAGGAGCAGGAAAAAGCAAAAAATTTCAGAATTGCACCTTGCAATGTGGAGAAATTACTGTTTGTGCATTTACAATATTCATTGATTTTTGCCATTGAAAAACGTCCAGAAATGTTTGAAGCTACTGACTGAATGAAAGGAGCTGGCATCTCACTCTCTTTGAATCTTCTTTATCATGCTAAGAGGAGCAGGAAAACGCAAAAAATTTCAGAATTGCACCTTGCAATGCGGAGAAATTACTGTTTGTGCATTTACAATATTCATTGATTTTTGCCATTGAAAAACATCATGTTATTCATATACCAGAAATGTTTGAAGCTACTGACTGAATGAAAAGAGCTGGCATCTCACTCTCTTTGAATATTCTTTATCATGCTAAGAGGAGCAGGAAAAAGCAAAAAATTTCAGAATTGCACCTTGCAATGTTGAGAAATTACTGTTTGTGCATTTACAATATTCATTGATTTTTGCCATTGAAAAACGTCCAGAAATGTTTGAAGCTACTGACTGAATGAAAGGAGCTGGCATCTCACTCTCTTTGAATCTTCTTTATCATGCTAAGAGGAGCAGGAAAAAGCAAAAAATTTCAGAATTGCACCTTGCAATGCGGAGAAATTACTGTTTGTGCAATTACAATATTCATTGATTTTTGCCATTAAAAAACATCATGTTATTCATATACCAGAAATGTTTGAAGCTACTGACTGAATGAAAAGAGCTGGCATCTCACTCTCTTTCAATCTTCTTTATCATGCTAAGAGGAGCAGGAAAAAGCAAAAAATTTCAGAATTGCACCTTGCAATGTGGAGAAATTACTGTTTGTGCATTTACAATATTCATTGATTTTTGCCATTGAAAAACGTCCAGAAATGTTTGAAGCTACTGACTGAATGAAAGGAGCTGGCATCTCACTCTCTTTGAATCTTCTTTATCATGCTAAGAGGACCAGGAAAAAGCAAAAAAATTCAGAATTGCACCTTGCAATGCGGAGAAATTACTGTTTGTGCATTTACAATATTCATTGATTTTTGAAATTGATAAACATCATGTTATTCATATACCAGAAATGTTTGAAGCTACTAACTATATGAAAAGAGCTGGCATCTCACTCTCTTTGAATCTTCTTTATCATGCTAAGAGGAGCAGGAAAATGCAAAAAATTTCAGAATTGCACCTTGCAATGTGGAGAAATTACTGTTTGTGCATTTACAATATTCATTGATTTTTGCCATTGAAAAACATCATGTTATTCATATACCAGAAATGTTTGAAGCTACTGACTGAATGAAAAGAGCTGGCATCTCACTCTCTTTGAATCTTCTTTATCATGCTAAGAGGAGCAGGAAAAAGCAAAAAATTTCAGAATTGCACCTTGCAATGTGGAGAAATTACTGTTTGTGCATTTACAATATTCATTGATTTTTGCCATTGAAAAACGTCCAGAAATGTTTGAAGCTACTGACTGAATGAAAGGAGCTGGCATCTCACTCTCTTTGAATCTTCTTTATCATGCTAAGAGGAGCAGGAAAAAGCAAAAAATTTCAGAATTGCACCTTGCAATGCGGAGAAATTACTGTTTGTGCATTTACAATATTCATTGATTTTTGCCATTGAAAAACATCATGTTATTCATATACCAGAAATGTTTGAAGCTACTGACTGAATGAAAAGAGCTGGCATCTCACTCTCTTTGAATCTTCTTTATCATGCTAAGAGGAGCAGGAAAAATCAAAAAATTTCAGAACTGCACCTTGCAATGTGGAGAAATTACTGTTTGTGCATTTACAATATTCATTGATTTCTGCCATTGAAAAACGTAAAGAAATGTTTGAAGCT
This sequence comes from Phyllobates terribilis, assembly GCF_046119375.1. Taxonomy (NCBI): domain Eukaryota; kingdom Metazoa; phylum Chordata; class Amphibia; order Anura; family Dendrobatidae; genus Phyllobates; species Phyllobates terribilis. Next base: position 8,002,349 of record NW_027362813.1, read on the forward strand.
ACTGACTGAATGAAAGTAGCTGGCATCTCACTCTCTTTGAATCTTCTTTATCATGCTAAGATGAGCAGGAAAAAGCAAAAAATTTCAGAATTGCACCTTGCAATGCGGAGAAATTACTGTTTGTGCATTTACAATATTCATTGATTTTTGCCATTGAAAAACATCATGTTATTCATATACCAGAAATCTTTGAAGCTACTGACTGAATGAAAAGAGCTGGCATCTCACTCTCTTTGAATCTTCTTTATCATGCTAAGAGGAGCAGGAAAAAGCAAAAAATTTCAGAATTGCACCTTGCAATGTGGAGAAATTACTGTTTGTGCATTTACAATATTCATTGATTTTTGCCATTGAAAAACGTCCAGAAATGTTTGAACTACTGACTGAATGAAAGGAGCTGGCATCTCACTCTCTTTGAATCTTCTTTATCATGCTAAGAGAAGCAGGAAAAAGCAAAAAATTTCAGAATTGCACCTTGCAATGCGGAGAAATTACTGTTTGTGCATTTACAATATTCATTGATTTTTGCCATTGAAAAACATCATGTTATTCATATACCAGAAATGTTTGAAGCTACTGACTGAATGAAAAGAGCTGGCATCTCACTCTCTTTGAATCTTCTTTATCATGCTAAGAGGAGCAGGAAAAAGCAAAAAATTTCAGAATTGCACCTTGCAATGTGGAGAAATTACTGTTTGTGCATTTACAATATTCATTGATTTTTGCCAATGAAAAACATCCAGAAATGTTTGAAGCTACTGACTGAATGAAAGGAGCTGGCATCTCACTCTCTTTGAATCTCCTTTATCATGCTAAGAGGAGCAGGAAAAAGCAAAAAATTTCAGAATTGCACCTTGCAATGCGGAGAAATTACTGTTTGTGCATTTACAATATTCATTGATTTTTGCCATTGAAAAACATCATGTTATTCATATACCAGAAATGTTTGAAGCTACTGACTGAATGAAAAGACATGGCATCTCACTCTCTTTGAATCTTCTTTATCATGCTAAGAGGAGCAGGAAAAAGCAAAAAATTTCAGAATTGCACCTTGCAATGTGGAGAAATTACTGTTTGTGCATTTACAATATTCATTGATTTTTGCCATTGAAAAACATCATGTTATTCATATACCAGAAATGTTTGAAGCTACTGACTGAATGAAAAGAGATGGCATCTCACTCTCTTTGAATCTTCTTTATCATGCTAAGAGGAGCAGGAAAAAGCAAAAAATTTCAGAATTGCACCTTGCAATGTGGAGAAATTACTGTTTGTGCATTTACAATATTCATTGATTTTTGCCAATTGAAAAACGTCCAGAAATGTTTGAAGCTACTGACTGAATGAAAGGAGCTAGCATCTCACTCTCTTTGAATCTTCTTTATCATGCTAAGAGGAGCAGGAAAAAGCAAAAAAATTCAGAATTGCACCTTGTAATGCGGAGAAATTACTGTTTGTGCCTTTACAATATTCATTGATTTTTGCCATTGAAAAACATCATGTTATTCATATACCAGCAATGTTTGAAGCTACTGACTGGATGAAAAGAGCTGGCATCTCACTCTCTTTGAATCTTCTTTATCATGCTAAGAGGAGCAGGAAAAAGCAAAAAATTTCAGAATTGCACCTTGCAATGTGGAGAAATTACTGTTTGTGCATTTACAATATTCATTGATTTTTGCCATTGAAAAACGTCCAGAAATGTTTGAAGCTACTGACTGAATGAAAGGAGCTGGCATCTCACTCTCTTTGAATATTCTTTATCATGCTAAGAGGAGCAGGAAAAAGCAAAAAATTTCAGAATTGCACCTTGCAATGCGGAGAAATTACTGTTTGTGCATTTACAATATTCATTGATTTTTGCCATTAAAAAACATCATGTTATTCATATACCAGAAATGTTTGAAGCTACTGACTGAATGAAAAGAGCTGGCATCTCACTCTCTTTCAATCTTCTTTATCATGCTAAGAGGAGCAGGAAAAAGCAAAAAATTTCAGAATTGCACCTTGCAATGTGGAGAAATTACTGTTTGTGCATTTACAATATTCATTGATTTTTGCCATTGAAAAACGTCCAGAAATGTTTGAAGCTACTGACTGAATGAAAGGAGCTGGCATCTCACTCTCTTTGAATCTTCTTTATCATGCTAAGAGGAGCAGGAAAAAGCAAAAAATTTCAGAATTGCACCTTTCAATGCGGAGAAATTACTGTTTGTGCATTTACAATATTCATTGATTTTTGCCATTGAAAAACATCATGTTATTCATATACCAGAAATGTTTGAAGCTACTGACTGAATGAAAAGAGCTGGCATCTCACTCTCTTTGAATCTTCTTTATCATGCTAAGAGGAGCAGGAAAAAGCAAAAAATTTCAGAATTGCACCTTGCAATGTGGAGAAATTACTGTTTGTGCATTTACAATATTCATTGATTTTTGCCATTGAAAAACGTCCAGAAATGTTTGAAGCTACTGACTGAATGAAAGTAGCTGGCATCTCACTCTCTTTGAATCTTCTTTATCATGCTAAGATGAGCAGGAAAAAGCAAAAAATTTCAGAATTGCACCTTGCAATGCGGAGAAATTACTGTTTGTGCATTTACAATATTCATTGATTTTTGCCATTGAAAAACATCATGTTATTCATATACCAGAAATGTTTGAAGCTACTGACTGAATGAAAAGAGCTGGCATCTCACTCTCTTTGAATCTTCTTTATCATGCTAAGAGGAGCAGGAAAAAGCAAAAAATTTCAGAACTGCACCTTGCAATGTGGAGAAATTACTGTTTGTGCATTTACAATATTCATTGATTTCTGCCATTGAAAAACGTAAAGAAATGTTTGAAGCTACTGACTGAATGAAAGGAGCTGGCATCTCACTCTCTTTGAATCTTCTTTATCATGCTAAGCGGAGCAGGAAAAAGCAAAAAAATTCAGAATTGCACCTTGCAATGCGGAGAAATTACTGTTTGTGCATTTACAATATTCATTGATTTTTGCCATTGAAAAACATCATGTTATTCATATACCAGAAATGTTTGAAGCTACTGACTGAATGAAAAGAGCTGGCATCTCACTCTCTTTGAATCTTCTTTATCATGCTAAGAGGAGCAGGAAAAAGCAAAAAATTTCAGAATTGCACCTTGCAATGCGGAGAAATTACTGTTTGTGCATTTACAATATTCATTGATTTTTGCCATTGAAAAACATCATGTTATTCATATACCAGAAATGTTTGAAGCTACTGACTGAATGAAAAGAGCTGGCATCTCACTCTCTTTGAATCTTCTTTATCATGCTAAGAGGAGCAGGAAAAAGCAAAAAATTTCAAAATTGCACCTTGCAATGTGGAGAAATTACTGTTTGTGCATTTACAATATTCATTGATTTTTGCCATTGAAAAACGTCCAGAAATGTTTGAAGCTACTGACTGAATGAAAGGAGCTGGCATCTCACTCTCTTTGAATCTTCTTTATCATGCTAAGAGAAGCAGGAAAAAGCAAAAAATTTCAGAATTGCACCTTGCAATGTGGAGAAATTACTGTTTGTGCATTTACAATATTCATTGATTTTTGCCATTGAAAAACGTCCAGAAATGTTTGAAGCTACTGACTGAATGAAAGGAGCTGGCATCTCACTCTCTTTGAATCTTCTTTATCATGCTAAGAGGAGCAGGAAAAAGCAAAAAATTTCAGAACTGCACCTTGCAATGTGGAGAAATTACTGTTTGTGCATTTACAATATTCATTGATTTCTGCCATTGAAAAACGTAAAGAAATGTTTGAAGCTACGGACTGAATGAAAGTAGCTGGCATCTCACTCTCTTTGAATCTTCTTTATCATGCTAAGATGAGCAGGAAAAAGCAAAAAATTTCAGAATTGCACCTTGCAATGTGGAGAAATTACTGTTTGTGCATTTACAATATTCATTGATTTTTGCCATTGAAAAACATCATGTTATTCATATTCCAGAAATGTTTGAAGCTACTGACTGAATGAAAAGAGCTGGCATCTCACTCTCTTTGAATCTTCTTTATCATGCTAAGAGGAGCAGGAAAAAGCAAAAAATTTCAGAATTGCACCTTGCAATGTGGAGAAATTACTGTTTGTGCATTTACAATATTCATTGATTTTTGCCATTGAAAAACGTCCAGAAATGTTTGAAGCTACTGACTGAATGAAAGGAGCTGGCATCTCACTCTCTTTGAATCTTCTTTATCATGCTAAGAGGAGCAGGAAAAAGCAAAAAATTTCAGAATTGCACCTTGCAATGCGGAGAAATTACTGTTTGTGCATTTACAATATTCATTGATTTTTGCCATTGAAAAACATCATGTTATTCATATACCAGAAATGTTTGAAGCTACTGACTGAATGAAAAGAGCTGGCATCTCACTCTCTTTGAATCTTCTTTATCATGCTAAGAGGAGCAGGAAAAAGCAAAAAATTTCAGAATTGCACCTTGCAATGTGGAGAAATTACTGTTTGTGCATTTACAATATTCATTGATTTTTGCCATTGAAAAACGTCCAGAAATGTTTGAAGCTACTGACTGAATGAAAGGAGCTGGCATCTCACTCTCTTTGAATCTTCTTTATCATGCTAAGAGGAGCAGGAAAAAGCAAAAAATTTCAGAATTGCACCTTGCAATGCGGAGAAATTACTGTTTGTGCATTTACAATATTCATTGATTTTTGCCATTAAAAAACATCATGTTATTCATATACCAGAAATGTTTGAAGCTACTGACTGAATGAAAAGAGCTGGCATCTCACTCTCTTTCAATCTTCTTTATCATGCTAAGAGGAGCAGGAAAAAGCAAAAAATTTCAGAATTGCACCTTGCAATGTGGAGAAATTACTGTTTGTGCATTTACAATATTCATTGATTTTTGCCATTGAAAAACGTCCAGAAATGTTTGAAGCTACTGACTGAATGAAAGGAGCTGGCATCTCACTCTCTTTGAATCTTCTTTATCATGCTAAGAGGACCAGGAAAAAGCAAAAAAATTCAGAATTGCACCTTGCAATGCGGAGAAATTACTGTTTGTGCATTTACAATATTCATTGATTTTTGAAATTGATAAACATCATGTTATTCATATACCAGAAATGTTTGAAGCTACTAACTATATGAAAATAGCTGGCATCTCACTCTCTTTGAATCTTCTTTATCATGCTAAGAGGAGCAGGAAAATGCAAAAAATTTCAGAATTGCACCTTGCAATGTGGAGAAATTACTGTTTGTGAATTTACAATATTCATTGATTTTTGCCATTGAAAAACGTCCAGAAATGTTTGAAGCTACAGACTGAATGAAAGGAGCTGGCATCTCACTCTCTTTGAATCTTCTTTATCATGCTAAGAGGAGCAGGAAAAAGCAAAAAATTTCAGAATTGCACTTTGCAATGCGGAGAAATTACTGTTTGTGCATTTACAATATTCATTGATTTTTGCCATTGAAAAACATCATGTTATTCATATACCAGAAATGTTTGAAGCTACTGACTGAATGAAAAGAGCTGGCATCTCACTCTCTTTGAATCTTCTTTATCATGCTAAGAGGAGCAGGAAAAAGCAAAAAATTTCAGAATTGCACCTTGCAATGTGGAGAAATTACTGTTTGTGCATTTACAATATTCATTGATTTTTGCCATTGAAAAACGTCCAGAAATGTTTGAAGCTACTGACTGAATGAAAGGAGCTGGCATCTCACTCTCTTTGAATCTTCTTTATCATGCTAAGAGGAGCAGGAAAAAGCAAAAAATTTCAGAATTGCACCTTGCAATGCGGAGAAATTACTGTTTGTGCATTTACAATATTCATTGATTTTTGCCATTGAAAAACATCATGTTATTCATATACCAGAAATGTTTGAAGCTACTGACTGAATGAAAAGAGCTGGCATCTCACTCTCTTTGAATCTTCTTTATCATGCTAAGAGGAGCAGGAAAAATCAAAAAATTTCAGAACTGCACCTTGCAATGTGGAGAAATTACTGTTTGTGCATTTACAATATTCATTGATTTCTGCCATTGAAAAACGTAAAGAAATGTTTGAAGCTACTGACTGAATGAAAGTAGCTGGCATCTCACTCTCTTTGAATCTTCTTTATCATGCTAAGATGAGCAGGAAAAAGCAAAAAATTTCAGAATTGCACCTTGCAATGCGGAGAAATTACTGTTTGTGCATTTACAATATTCATTGATTTTTGCCATTGAAAAACATCATGTTATTCATATACCAGAAATGTTTGAAGCTACTGACTGAATGAAAAGAGCTGGCATCTCACTCTCTTTGAATCTTCTTTATCATGCTAAGAGGAGCAGGAAAAAGCAAAAAATTTCAGAATTGCACCTTGCAATGTGGAGAAATTACTGTTTGTGCATTTACAATATTCATTGATTTTTGCCATTGAAAAACGTCCAGAAATGTTTGAACTACTGACTGAATGAAAGGAGCTGGCATCTCACTCTCTTTGAATCTTCTTTATCATGCTAAGAGGAGCAGGAAAAAGCAAAAAATTTCAGAATTGCACCTTGCAATGCGGAGAAATTACTGTTTGTGCATTTACAATATTCATTGATTTTTGCCATTGAAAAACATCATGTTATTCATATACCAGAAATGTTTGAAGCTACTGACTGAATGAAAAGAGCTGGCATCTCACTCTCTTTGAATCTTCTTTATCATGCTAAGAGGAGCAGGAAAAAGCAAAAAATTTCAGAATTGCACCTTGCAATGTGGAGAAATTACTGTTTGTGCATTTACAATATTCATTGATTTTTGCCAATGAAAAACATCCAGAAATGTTTGAAGCTACTGACTGAATGAAAGGAGCTGGCATCTCACTCTCTTTGAATCTTCTTTATCATGCTAAGAGAAGCAGGAAAAAGCAAAAAATTTCAGAATTGCACCTTGCAATGCGGAGAAATTACTGTTTGTGCATTTACAATATTCATTGATTTTTGCCATTGAAAAACATCATGTTATTCATATACCAGAAATGTTTGAAGCTACTGACTGAATGAAAAGAGCTGGCATCTCACTCTCTTTGAATCTTCTTTATCATGCTAAGAGGAGCAGGAAAAAGCAAAAAATTTCAGAATTGCACCTTGCAATGTGGAGAAATTACTGTTTGTGCATTTACAATATTCATTGATTTTTGCCAATGAAAAACATCCAGAAATGTTTGAAGCTACTGACTGAATGAAAGGAGCTGGCATCTCACTCTCTTTGAATCTTCTTTATCATGCTAAGAGAAGCAGGAAAAAGCAAAACATTTCAGAATTGCACCTTGCAATGCGGAGAAATTACTGTTTGTGCATTTACAATATTCATTGATTTTTGCCATTGAAAAACATCATGTTATTCATATACCAGAAATGTTTGAAGCTACTGACTGAATGAAAAGAGCTGGCATCTCACTCTCTTTGAATCTTCTTTATCATGCTAAGAGGAGCAGGAAAAAGCAAAAAATTTCAGAATTGCACCTTGCAATGTGGAGAAATTACTGTTTGTGCATTTACAATATTCATTGATTTTTGCCATTGAAAAACGTCCAGAAATGTTTGAAGCTACTGACTGAATGAAAGTAGCTGGCATCTCACTCTCTTTGAATCTTCTTTATCATGCTAAGATGAGCAGGAAAAAGCAAAAAATTTCAGAATTGCACCTTGCAATGCGGAGAAAGTACTGTTTGTGCATTTACAATATTCATTGATTTTTGCCATTGAAAAACATCATGTTATTCATATACCAGAAATGTTTGAAGCTACTGACTGAATGAAAAGAGCTGGCATCTCACTCTCTTTGAATCTTCTTTATCATGCTAAGAGGAGCAGGAAAAAGCAAAAAATTTCAGAACTGCACCTTGCAATGTGGAGAAATTACTGTTTGTGCATTTACAATATTCATTGATTTCTGCCATTGAAAAACGTAAAGAAATGTTTGAAGCTACTGACTGAATGAAAGGAGCTGGCATCTCACTCTCTTTGAATCTTCTTTATCATGCTAAGAGGAGCAGGAAAAAGCAAAAAAATTCAGAATTGCACCTTGCAATGCGGAGAAATTACTGTTTGTGCATTTACAATATTCATTGATTTTTGCCATTGAAAAACATCATGTTATTCATATACCAGAAATGTTTGAAGCTACTGACTGAATGAAAAGAGCTGGCATCTCACTCTCTTTGAATCTTCTTTATCATGCTAAGAGGAGCAGGAAAAAGCAAAAAATTTCAGAATTGCACCTTGAAATGTGGAGAAATTACTGTTTGTGCATTTACAATATTCATTGATTTTTGCCATTGAAAAACGTCCAGAAATGTTTGAAGCTACTGACTGAATGAAAGGAGCTGGCATCTCACTCTCTTTGAATCTTCTTTATCATGCTAAGAGGAGCAGGAAAAAGCAAAAAATTTCAGAATTGCACCTTGCAATGCGGAGAAATTACTGTTTGTGCATTTACAATATTCATTGATTTTTGCCATTGAAAAACATCATGTTATTCATATACCAGAAATGTTTGAAGCTACTGACTGAATGAAAAGAGCTGGCATCTCACTCTCTTTGAATCTTCTTTATCATGCTAAGAGGAGCAGGAAAAAGCAAAAAATTTCAAAATTGCACCTTGCAATGTGGAGAAATTACTGTTTGTGCATTTACAATATTCATTGATTTTTGCCAATGAAAAACGTCCAGAAATGTTTGAAGCAACTGACTGAATGAAAGGAGCTGGCATCTCACTCTCTTTGAATCTTCTTTATCATGCTAAGAGAAGCAGGAAAAAGCAAAAAATTTCAGAATTGCACCTTGCAATGTGGAGAAATTACTGTTTGTGCATTTACAATATTCATTGATTTTTGCCATTGAAAAACGTCCAGAAATGTTTGAAGCTACTGACTGAATGAAAGGAGCTGGCATCTCACTCTCTTTGAATCTTCTTTATCATGCTAAGAGGAGCAGGAAAAAGCAAAAAATTTCAGAACTGCACCTTGCAATGTGGAGAAATTACTGTTTGTGCATTTACAATATTCATTGATTTCTGCCATTGAAAAACGTAAAGAAATGTTTGAAGCTACTGACTGAATGAAAGTAGCTGGCATCTCACTCTCTTTGAATCTTCTTTATCATGCTAAGATTAGCAGGAAAAAGCAAAAAATTTCAGAATTGCACCTTGCAATGCGGAGAAATTACTGTTTGTGCATTTACAATATTCATTGATTTTTGCCATTGAAAAACATCATGTTATTCATATACCAGAAATGTTTGAAGCTACTGACTGAATGAAAAGAGCTGGCATCTCACTCTCTTTGAATCTTCTTTATCATGCTAAGAGGAGCAGGAAAAAGCAAAAAATTTCAGAATTGCACCTTGCAATGTGGAGAAATTACTGTTTGTGCATTTACAATATTCATTGATTTTTGCCATTGAAAAACGTCCAGAAATGTTTGAAGCTACTGACTGAATGAAAGGAGCTGGCATCTCACTCTCTTTGAATCTTCTTTATCATGCTAAGAGTAGCAGGAAAAAGCAAAAAATTTCAGAATTGCACCTTGCAATGCGGAGAAATTACTGTTTGTGCATTTACAATATTCATTGATTTTTGCCATTGAAAAACATCATGTTATTCATATACCAGAAATGTTTGAAGCTACTGACTGAATGAAAAGAGCTGGCATCTCACTCTCTTTGAATCTTCTTTATCATGCTAAGAGGAGCAGGAAAAAGCAAAAAATTTCAGAATTGCACCTTGCAATGTGGAGAAATTACTGTTTGTGCATTTACAATATTCATTGATTTTTGCCAATGAAAAACGTCCAGAAATGTTTGAAGCTACTGACTGAATGAAAGGAGCTGGCATCTCCCTCTCTTTGAATCTTCTTTATCATGCTAAGAGAAGCAGGAAAAAGCTAAAAATTTCAGAATTGCACCTTGCAATGCGGAGAAATTACTGTTTGTGCATTTACAATATTCATTGATTTTTGCCATTGAAAAACATCATGTTATTCATATACCAGAAATGTTTGAAGCTACTGACTGAATGAAAAGAGCTGGCATCTCACTCTCTTTGAATCTTCTTTATCATGCTAAGAGGAGCAGGAAAAAGCAAAAAATTTCAGAATTGCACCTTGCAATGTGGAGAAATTACTGTTTGTGCATTTACAATATTCATTGATTTTTGCCATTGAAAAACGTCCAGAAATGTTTGAAGCTACTGACTGAATGAAAGGAGCTGGCATCTCACTCTGTTTGAATCTTCTTTATCATGCTAAGAGGAGCAGGAAAATGCTAAAAATTTCAGAATTGCACCTTGCAATGTGGAGAAATTACTGTTTGTGCATTTACAATATTCATTGATTTTTGCCATTGAAAAACGTCCAGAAATGTTTGAAGCTACTGACTGAATGAAAGGAGCTGGCATCTCACTCTCTTTGAATCTTCTTTATCATGCTAGGATTAGCAGGAAAAAGCAAAAAATTTCAGAATTGCACCTTGCAATGCGGAGAAATTACTGTTTGTGCATTTACAATATTCATTGATTTTTGCCATTGAAAAACATCATGTTATTCATATACCAGAAATATTTGAAGCTACTGACTGAATGAAAAGAGCTGGCATCTCACTCTCTTTGAATCTTCTTTATCATGCTAAGAGGAGCAGGAAAAAACAAAAAATTTCAGAATTGCACCTTGCAATGTGGAGAAATTACTGTTTGTGCATTTACAATATTCATTGATTTTTGCCATTGAAAAACGTCCAGAAATGTTTGAAGCTACTGACTGAATGAAAGGAGCTGGCATCTCACTCTCTTTGAATCTTCTTTATCATGCTTGGATTAGCAGGAAAAAGCAAAAAATTTCAGAATTGCACCTTGCAATGCGGAGAAATTACTGTTTGTGCATTTACAATATTCATTGATTTTTGCCATTGAAAAACATCATGTTATTCATATACCAGAAATGTTTAAAGCTACTGACTGAATGAAAAGAGCTGGCATCTCACTCTCTTTGAATCTTCTTTATCATGCTAAGAGGAGCAGGAAAAAGCAAAAAATTTCAGAATTGCACCTTGCAATGTGGAGAAATTACTGTTTGTGCATTTACAATATTCATTGATTTTTGCCATTGAAAAACGTCCAGAAATGTTTGAAGCTACTGACTGAATGAAAGGAGCTGGCATCTCACTCTCTTTGAATCTTCTTTATCATGCTAAGAGAAGCAGGAGAAAGCAAAAAATTTCAGAATTGCACCTTGCAATGCGGAGAAATTACTGTTTGTGCATTTACAATATTCATTGATTTTTGCCATTGAAAAACATCATGTTATTCATATACCAGAAATGTTTGAAGCTACTGACTGAATGAAAAGAGCTGGCATCTCACTCTCTTTGAATCTTCTTTATCATGCTAAGAGGAGCAGGAAAAAGCAATAAATTTCAGAATTGCACCTTGCAATGTGGAGAAATTACTCTTTGTACATTTACAATATTCATTGATTTTTGCCATTGAAAAACGTCCAGAAATGTTTGAAGCTACTGACTGAATGAAAGGAGCTGGCATCTCACTCTCTTTGAATCTTCTTTATCATGCTAAGAGGAGCAGGAAAAAGCAAAAAATTTCAGAATTGCACCTTGCAATGCGGAGAAATTACTGTTTGTGCATTTACAATATTCATTGATTTTTGCCATTGAAAAACATCATGTTATTCATATACCAGAAATGTTTGAAGCTACTGACTGAATGAAAAGAGCTGGCATCTTACTCTTTGAATCTTCTTTATCATGCTAAGAGGAGCAGGAAAAAGCAAAAAATTTCAGAATTGCACCTTGCAATGTGGAGAAATTACTCTTTGTGCATTTACAATATTCATTGATTTTTGCCATTGAAAAACGTCCAGAAATGTTTGAAGCTACTGACTGAATGAAAGGAGCTGGCATCTCACTCTCTTTGAATCTTCTTTATCATGCTAAGAGGAGCAGGAAAAAGCAAAAAATTTCAGAATTGCACCTTGCAATGCGGAGAAATTACTGTTTGTGCATTTACAATATTCATTGATTTTTGCCATTGAAAAACATCATGTTATTCATATACCAGAAATGTTTGAAGCTACTGACTGAATGAAAAGACATGGCATCTCACTCTCTTTGAATCTTCTTTATCATGCTAAGAGGAGCAGGAAAAAGCAAAAAATTTCAGAATTGCACCTTGCAATGTGGAGAAATTACTGTTTGTGCATTTACAATATTCATTGATTTTTGCCAATGAAAAACATCCAGAAATGTTTGAAGCTACTGACTGAATGAAAGGAGCTGGCATCTCACTCTCTTTGAATCTTCTTTATCATGCTAAGAGAAGCAGGAAAAAGCAAAAAATTTCAGAATTGCACCTTGCAATGCGGAGAAATTACTGTTTGTGCATTTACAATATTCATTGATTTTTGCCATTGAAAAACATCATGTTATTCATATACCAGAAATGTTTGAAGCTACTGACTGAATGAAAAGAGCTGGCATCTCACTCTCTTTGAATCTTCTTTATCATGCTAAGAGGAGCAGGAAAAAGCAAAAAATTTCAGAATTGCACCTTGCAATGTGGAGAAATTACTGTTTGTGCATTTACAATATTCATTGATTTTTGCCAATGAAAAACATCCAGAAATGTTTGAAGCTACTGACTGAATGAAAGGAGCTGGCATCTCACTCTCTTTGAATCTTCTTTATCATGCTAAGAGAAGCAGGAAAAAGCAAAACATTTCAGAATTGCACCTTGCAATGCGGAGAAATTACTGTTTGTGCATTTACAATATTCATTGATTTTTGCCATTGAAAAACATCATGTTATTCATATACCAGAAATGTTTGAAGCTACTGACTGAATGAAAAGAGCTGGCATCTCACTCTCTTTGAATCTTCTTTATCATGCTAAGAGGAGCAGGAAAAAGCAAAAAATTTCAGAATTGCACCTTGCAATGTGGAGAAATTACTGTTTGTGCATTTACAATATTCATTGATTTTTGCCATTGAAAAACGTCCAGAAATGTTTGAAGCTACTGACTGAATGAAAGTAGCTGGCATCTCACTCTCTTTGAATCTTCTTTATCATGCTAAGATGAGCAGGAAAAAGCAAAAAATTTCAGAATTGCACCTTGCAATGCGGAGAAAGTACTGTTTGTGCATTTACAATATTCATTGATTTTTGCCATTGAAAAACATCATGTTATTCATATACCAGAAATGTTTGAAGCTACTGACTGAATGAAAAGAGCTGGCATCTCACTCTCTTTGAATCTTCTTTATCATGCTAAGAGGAGCAGGAAAAAGCAAAAAATTTCAGAACTGCACCTTGCAATGTGGAGAAATTACTGTTTGTGCATTTACAATATTCATTGATTTCTGCCATTGAAAAACGTAAAGAAATGTTTGAAGCTACTGACTGAATGAAAGGAGCTGGCATCTCACTCTCTTTGAATCTTCTTTATCATGCTAAGAGGAGCAGGAAAAAGCAAAAAAATTCAGAATTGCACCTTGCAATGCGGAGAAATTACTGTTTGTGCATTTACAATATTCATTGATTTTTGCCATTGAAAAACATCATGTTATTCATATACCAGAAATGTTTGAAGCTACTGACTGAATGAAAAGAGCTGGCATCTCACTCTCTTTGAATCTTCTTTATCATGCTAAGAGGAGCAGGAAAAAGCAAAAAATTTCAGAATTGCACCTTGAAATGTGGAGAAATTACTGTTTGTGCATTTACAATATTCATTGATTTTTGCCATTGAAAAACGTCCAGAAATGTTTGAAGCTACTGACTGAATGAAAGGAGCTGGCATCTCACTCTCTTTGAATCTTCTTTATCATGCTAAGAGGAGCAGGAAAAAGCAAAAAATTTCAGAATTGCACCTTGCAATGCGGAGAAATTACTGTTTGTGCATTTACAATATTCATTGATTTTTGCCATTGAAAAACATCATGTTATTCATATACCAGAAATGTTTGAAGCTACTGACTGAATGAAAAGAGCTGGCATCTCACTCTCTTTGAATCTTCTTTATCATGCTAAGAGGAGCAGGAAAAAGCAAAAAATTTCAAAATTGCACCTTGCAATGTGGAGAAATTACTGTTTGTGCATTTACAATATTCATTGATTTTTGCCAATGAAAAACGTCCAGAAATGTTTGAAGCAACTGACTGAATGAAAGGAGCTGGCATCTCACTCTCTTTGAATCTTCTTTATCATGCTAAGAGAAGCAGGAAAAAGCAAAAAATTTCAGAATTGCACCTTGCAATGTGGAGAAATTACTGTTTGTGCATTTACAATATTCATTGATTTTTGCCATTGAAAAACGTCCAGAAATGTTTGAAGCTACTGACTGAATGAAAGGAGCTGGCATCTCACTCTCTTTGAATCTTCTTTATCATGCTAAGAGGAGCAGGAAAAAGCAAAAAATTTCAGAACTGCACCTTGCAATGTGGAGAAATTACTGTTTGTGCATTTACAATATTCATTGATTTCTGCCATTGAAAAACGTAAAGAAATGTTTGAAGCTACTGACTGAATGAAAGTAGCTGGCATCTCACTCTCTTTGAATCTTCTTTATCATGCTAAGATTAGCAGGAAAAAGCAAAAAATTTCAGAATTGCACCTTGCAATGCGGAGAAATTACTGTTTGTGCATTTACAATATTCATTGATTTTTGCCATTGAAAAACATCATGTTATTCATATACCAGAAATGTTTGAAGCTACTGACTGAATGAAAAGAGCTGGCATCTCACTCTCTTTGAATCTTCTTTATCATGCTAAGAGGAGCAGGAAAAAGCAAAAAATTTCAGAATTGCACCTTGCAATGTGGAGAAATTACTGTTTGTGCATTTACAATATTCATTGATTTTTGCCATTGAAAAACGTCCAGAAATGTTTGAAGCTACTGACTGAATGAAAGGAGCTGGCATCTCACTCTCTTTGAATCTTCTTTATCATGCTAAGAGTAGCAGGAAAAAGCAAAAAATTTCAGAATTGCACCTTGCAATGCGGAGAAATTACTGTTTGTGCATTTACAATATTCATTGATTTTTGCCATTGAAAAACATCATGTTATTCATATACCAGAAATGTTTGAAGCTACTGACTGAATGAAAAGAGCTGGCATCTCACTCTCTTTGAATCTTCTTTATCATGCTAAGAGGAGCAGGAAAAAGCAAAAAATTTCAGAATTGCACCTTGCAATGTGGAGAAATTACTGTTTGTGCATTTACAATATTCATTGATTTTTGCCAATGAAAAACGTCCAGAAATGTTTGAAGCTACTGACTGAATGAAAGGAGCTGGCATCTCCCTCTCTTTGAATCTTCTTTATCATGCAAAGAGAAGCAGGAAAAAGCTAAAAATTTCAGAATTGCACCTTGCAATGCGGAGAAATTACTGTTTGTGCATTTACAATATTCATTGATTTTTGCCATTGAAAAACATCATGTTATTCATATACCAGAAATGTTTGAAGCTACTGACTGAATGAAAAGAGCTGGCATCTCACTCTCTTTGAATCTTCTTTATCATGCTAAGAGGAGCAGGAAAAAGCAAAAAATTTCAGAATTGCACCTTGCAATGTGGAGAAATTACTGTTTGTGCATTTACAATATTCATTGATTTTTGCCATTGAAAAACGTCCAGAAATGTTTGAAGCTACTGACTGAATGAAAGGAGCTGGCATCTCACTCTGTTTGAATCTTCTTTATCATGCTAAGAGGAGCAGGAAAATGCTAAAAATTTCAGAATTGCACCTTGCAATGTGGAGAAATTACTGTTTGTGCATTTACAATATTCATTGATTTTTGCCATTGAAAAACGTCCAGAAATGTTTGAAGCTACTGACTGAATGAAAGGAGCTGGCATCTCACTCTCTTTGAATCTTCTTTATCATGCTAGGATTAGCAGGAAAAAGCAAAAAATTTCAGAATTGCACCTTGCAATGCGGAGAAATTACTGTTTGTGCATTTACAATATTCATTGATTTTTGCCATTGAAAAACATCATGTTATTCATATACCAGAAATATTTGAAGCTACTGACTGAATGAAAAGAGCTGGCATCTCACTCTCTTTGAATCTTCTTTATCATGCTAAGAGGAGCAGGAAAAAACAAAAAATTTCAGAATTGCACCTTGCAATGTGGAGAAATTACTGTTTGTGCATTTACAATATTCATTGATTTTTGCCATTGAAAAACGTCCAGAAATGTTTGAAGCTACTGACTGAATGAAAGGAGCTGGCATCTCACTCTCTTTGAATCTTCTTTATCATGCTTGGATTAGCAGGAAAAAGCAAAAAATTTCAGAATTGCACCTTGCAATGCGGAGAAATTACTGTTTGTGCATTTACAATATTCATTGATTTTTGCCATTGAAAAACATCATGTTATTCATATACCAGAAATGTTTAAAGCTACTGACTGAATGAAAAGAGCTGGCATCTCACTCTCTTTGAATCTTCTTTATCATGCTAAGAGGAGCAGGAAAAAGCAAAAAATTTCAGAATTGCACCTTGCAATGTGGAGAAATTACTGTTTGTGCATTTACAATATTCATTGATTTTTGCCATTGAAAAACGTCCAGAAATGTTTGAAGCTACTGACTGAATGAAAGGAGCTGGCATCTCACTCTCTTTGAATCTTCTTTATCATGCTAAGAGAAGCAGGAGAAAGCAAAAAATTTCAGAATTGCACCTTGCAATGCGGAGAAATTACTGTTTGTGCATTTACAATATTCATTGATTTTTGCCATTGAAAAACATCATGTTATTCATATACCAGAAATGTTTGAAGCTACTGACTGAATGAAAAGAGCTGGCATCTCACTCTCTTTGAATCTTCTTTATCATGCTAAGAGGAGCAGGAAAAAGCAATAAATTTCAGAATTGCACCTTGCAATGTGGAGAAATTACTCTTTGTACATTTACAATATTCATTGATTTTTGCCATTGAAAAACGTCCAGAAATGTTTGAAGCTACTGACTGAATGAAAGGAGCTGGCATCTCACTCTCTTTGAATCTTCTTTATCATGCTAAGAGGAGCAGGAAAAAGCAAAAAATTTCAGAATTGCACCTTGCAATGCGGAGAAATTACTGTTTGTGCATTTACAATATTCATTGATTTTTGCCATTGAAAAACATCATGTTATTCATATACCAGAAATGTTTGAAGCTACTGACTGAATGAAAAGAGCTGGCATCTTACTCTTTGAATCTTCTTTATCATGCTAAGAGGAGCAGGAAAAAGCAAAAAATTTCAGAATTGCACCTTGCAATGTGGAGAAATTACTCTTTGTGCATTTACAATATTCATTGATTTTTGCCATTGAAAAACGTCCAGAAATGTTTGAAGCTACTGACTGAATGAAAGGAGCTGGCATCTCACTCTCTTTGAATCTTCTTTATCATGCTAAGAGGAGCAGGAAAAAGCAAAAAATTTCAGAATTGCACCTTGCAATGCGGAGAAATTACTGTTTGTGCATTTACAATATTCATTGATTTTTGCCATTGAAAAACATCATGTTATTCATATACCAGAAATGTTTGAAGCTACTGACTGAATGAAAAGACATGGCATCTCACTCTCTTTGAATCTTCTTTATCATGCTAAGAGGAGCAGGAAAAAGCAAAAAATTTCAGAATTGCACCTTGCAATGTGGAGAAATTACTGTTTGTGCATTTACAATATTCATTGATTTTTGCCATTGAAAAACGTCCAGAAATGTTTGAAGCTACTGACTGAATGAAAGGAGCTGGCATCTCACTCTCTTTGAATCTTCTTTATCATGCTAAGAGGAGCAGGAAAAAGCAAAAAATTTCAGAATTGCACCTTGCAATGCGGAGAAATTACTGTTTGTGCATTTACAATATTCATTGATTTTTGCCATTGAAAAACATCATGTTATTCATATACCAGAAATGTTTGAAGCTACTGACTGAATGAAAAGAGCTGGCATCTCACTCTCTTTGAATCTTATTTATCATGCTAAGAGGAGCAGGAAAAAGCAAAAAATTTCAGAATTGCACCTTGCAATGTGGAGAAATTACTGTTTGTGCATTTGCAATATTCATTGATTTTTGCCATTGAAAAACGTCCAGAAATGTTTGAAGCTACTGACTGAATGAAAGGAGCTGGCATCTCACTCTCTTTGAATCTTCTTTATCATGCTAAGAGGAGCAGGAAAAAGCAAAAAATTTCAGAATTGCACCTTGCAATGCGGAGAAATTACTGTTTGTGCATTTACAATATTCATCGATTTTTGCCATTGAAAAACGTCCAGAAATGTTTGAAGCTACTGACTGAATGAAAGGACCTGGCATCTCACTCTCTTTGAATCTTCTTTATCATGCTAAGAGGAGCAGGAAAAAGCAAAAAATTTCAGAATTGCACCTTGCAATGCGGAGAAATTACTGTTTGTGCATTTACAATATTCACTGATTTTTGCCATTGATAAACATCATGTTATTCATATACCAGAAATGTTTGAAGCTACTAACTGAATGAAAAGAGCTGGCATCTCACTCTCTTTGAATCTTCTTTATCATGCTAAGAGGAGCAGGAAAAAGCAAAAAATTTCAGAATTGCACCTTGCAATGTGGAGAAATTACTGTTTGTGCATTTACAATATTCATTGATTTTTGCCAATGAAAAACGTCCAGAAATGTTTGAAGCTACTGACTGAATGAAAGGAGCTGGCATCTCACTCTCTTTGAATCTTCTTTATTATGCTAAGAGAAGCAGGAAAAAGCAAAAAATTTCAGAATTGCACCTTGCAATGCGGTGAAATTACTGTTTGTGCATTTACAATATTCATTGATTTTTGCCATTGAAAAACATCATGTTATTCATATACCAGAAATGTTTGAAGCTACTGACTGAATGAAAAGAGCTGGCATCTCACTTTCTTTGAATCTTCTTTATCATGCTAAGAGAAGCAGGAAATAGCAGTAAATTTCAGAATTGCACCTTGCAATGTGGAGAAATTACTCTTTGTGCATTTACAATATTCATTGATTTTTGCCATTGAAAAACGTCCAGAAATGTTTGAAGCTACTGACTGAATGAAAGGAGCTGGCATTTCACTCTCTTTGAATCTTCTTTATCATGCTAAGAGGAGCAGGAAAAAGCAAAAAATTTCAGAATTGCACCTTGCAATGCGGAGAAATTACTGTTTGTGCATTTACAATATTCATTGATTTTTGCCATTGAAAAACATCATGTTATTCATATACCAGAAATGTTTGAAGCTACTGACTGAATGAAAAGAGCTGGCATCTCACTCTTTGAATCTTCTTTATCATGCTAAGAGGAGCAGGAAAAAGCAAAAAATTTCAGAATTGCACCTTGCAATGTGGAGAAATTACTGTTTGTGCATTTACAATATTCATTGATTTTTGCCATTGAAAAACGTCCAGAAATGTTTGAAGCTACTGACTGAATGATAGGAGCTGGCATCTCACTCTCTTTGAATCTTCTTTATCATGCTAAGAGGAGCAGGAAAAAGCAAAAAATTTCAGAATTGCACCTTGCAATGCGGAGAAATTACTGTTTGTGCATTTACAATATTCATTGATTTTTGCCATTGAAAAACATCATGTTATTCATATACCAGAAATGTTTGAAGCTACTGACTGAATGAAAAGACATGGCATCTCACTCTCTTTGAATCTTCTTTATCATGCTAAGAGGAGCAGGAAAAAGCAAAAAATTTCAGAATTGCACCTTGCAATGTGGAGAAATTACTGTTTGTGCATTTACAATATTCATTGATTTTTCCCATTGAAAAACGTCCAGAAATGTTTGAAGATACTGACTGAATGAAAGGAGCTGGCATCTCACTCTCTTTGAATCTTCTTTATCATGCTAAGAGGAGCAGGAAAAAGCAAAAAATTTCAGAATTTCTCCTTGCAATGCGGAGAAATTACTGTTTGTGCATTTTCAATATTCATTGATTTTTGCCATTGAAAAACATCATGTTATTCATATACCAGAAATGTTTGAAGCTACTGACTGAATGAAAAGAGCTGGCATCTCACTCTCTTTGAATCTTCTTTATCATGCTAAGAGGAGCACGAAAAAGCAAAAAATTTCAGAATTGCACCTTGCAATGTGGAGAAATTACTGTTTGTGCATTTACAATATTCATTGATTCTTGCCATTGAAAAACGTCCAGAAATGTTTGAAGCTACTGACTGAATGATAGGAGCTGGCATCTCACTCTCTTTGAATCTTCTTTATCATGCTAAGAGGAGCAGGAAAAAGCAAAAAATTTCAGAATTGCACCTTGCAATGCGGAGAAATTACTGTTTGTGCATTTACAATATTCATTGATTTTTGCCATTGAAAAACATCATGTTATTCATATACCAGAAATGTTTGAAGCTACTGACTGAATGAAAAGACATGGCATCTCACTCTCTTTGAATCTTCTTTATCATGCTAAGAGGAGCAGGAAAAAGCAAAAAATTTCAGAATTGCACCTTGCAATGTGGAGAAATTACTGTTTGTGCATTTACAATATTCATTGATTTTTCCCATTGAAAAACGTCCAGAAATGTTTGAAGATACTGACTGAATGAAAGGAGCTGGCATCTCACTCTCTTTGAATCTTCTTTATCATGCTAAGAGGAGCAGGAAAAAGCAAAAAATTTCAGAATTTCTCCTTGCAATGCGGAGAAATTACTGTTTGTGCATTTTCAATATTCATTGATTTTTGCCATTGAAAAACATCATGTTATTCATATACCAGAAATGTTTGAAGCTACTGACTGAATGAAAAGAGCTGGCATCTCACTCTCTTTGAATCTTCTTTATCATGCTAAGAGGAGCACGAAAAAGCAAAAAATTTCAGAATTGCACCTTGCAATGTGGAGAAATTACTGTTTGTGCATTTACAATATTCATTGATTCTTGCCATTGAAAAACGTCCAGAAATGTTTGAAGCTACTGACTGAATGAAAGGAGCTGGCATCTCACTCTCTTTGAATCTTCTTTATCATGCTAAGAGGAGCAGGAAAAAACAAAAAATTTCAGAATTGCACCTTGCAATGCGGAGAAATTACTGTTTGTGCATTTACAATATTCATTGATTTTTGCCATTGAAAAACATCATGTTATTCATATACCAGAAATGTTTGAAGCTACTGACTGAATGAAAAGAGCTGGCACCTCACTCTCTTTGAATCTTATTTATCATGCTAAGAGGAGCAGGAATAAGCAAAAAATTTCAGAATTGCACCTTGCAATGTGGAGAAATTACTGTTTGTGCATTTACAATATTCATTGATTTTTGCCATTGAAAAACGTCCAGAAATGTTTGAAGCTACTGACTGAATGAAAGGAGCTGGCATCTCACTCTCTTTGAATCTTCTTTATCATGCTAAGAGGAGCAGGAAAAAGCTAAAAAATTCAGAATTGCACCTTGCAATGCGGAGAAATTACTGTTTGTGCATTTACAATATTCATTGATTTTTGCCATTTAAAAACGTCCAGAAATGTTTGAAGCTACTGACTGAATGAAAGGAGCTGGCATCTCACTCTCTTTGAATCTTCTTTATCATGCTAAGAGGAGCAGGAAAAAGCAAAAAATTTCAGAATTGCACCTTGCAATGCGGAGAAATTACTGTTTGTGCATTTACAATATTCATTGATTTTTGCCATTGATAAACATCATGTTATTCATATACCAGAAATGTTTGAAGCTACTAACTGAATGAAAAGAGCTGGCATCTCACTCTCTTTGAATCTTCTTTATCATGCTAAGAGGAGCAGGAAAAAGCAAAAAATTTCAGAATTGCACCTTGCAATGCGGAGAAATTACTGTTTGTGCATTTACAATATTCATTGATTTTTGCCATTGAAAAACATCATGTTATTCATATACCAGAAATGTTTGAAGCTACTGACTGAATGAAAAGAGCTGGTATCTCACACTTTTTGAATCTTTTTATCATGCTAAGAGGAGCATGAAAAAGCAAAAAATTTCAGAACTGCACCTTGCAATGTGGAGAAATTACTGTTTGTGCATTTACAATATTCATTGATTTCTGCCATTGAAAAACGTAAAGAAATGTTTGAAGCTGCTGACTGAATGAAAGGAGCTGGCATCTCACTCTCTTTGAATCTTCTTTATCATGCTAAGAGGAGCAGGAAAAAGCAAAAAATTTCAGAATTGCACCTTGCAATGCGGAGAAATTACTGTTTGTGCATTTACAATGTTCATTGATTTTTGCCATTGAAAAACATCATGTTATTCATATACCAGAAATGTTTGAAGCTACTGACTGAATGAAAAGAGCTGGCATCTCACTCTCTTTGAATCTTCTTTATCATGCTAAGAGGAGCAGGAAAAAGCAAAAAATTTCAGAATTGCACCTTGCAATGTGGAGAAATTACTGTTTGTGCATTTACAATATTCATTGATTTTTGCCATTGAAAAACGTCCAGAAATGTTTGAAGCTACTGACTGAATGAAAGGAGCTGGCATCTCACTCTCTTTGAATCTTCTTTATCATGCTAAGAGGAGCAGGAAAAAGCTAAAAAATTCAGAATTGCACCTTGCAATGCGGAGAAATTACTGTTTGTGCATTTACAATATTCATTGATTTTTGCCATTTAAAAACGTCCAGAAATGTTTGAAGCTACTGACTGAATGAAAGGAGCTGGCATCTCACTCTCTTTGAATCTTCTTTATCATGCTAAGAGGAGCAGGAAAAAGCAAAAAATTTCAGAATTGCACCTTGCAATGCGGAGAAATTACTGTTTGTGCATTTACAATATTCATTGATTTTTGCCATTGATAAACATCATGTTATTCATATACCAGAAATGTTTGAAGCTACTAACTGAATGAAAAGAGCTGGCATCTCACTCTCTTTGAATCTTCTTTATCATGCTAAGAGGAGCAGGAAAAAGCAAAAAATTTCAGAATTGCACCTTGCAATGCGGAGAAATTACTGTTTGTGCATTTACAATATTCATTGATTTTTGCCATTGAAAAACATCATGTTATTCATATACCAGAAATGTTTGAAGCTACTGACTGAATGAAAAGAGCTGGTATCTCACACTTTTTGAATATTTTTATCATGCTAAGAGGAGCATGAAAAAGCAAAAAATTTCAGAACTGCACCTTGCAATGTGGAGAAATTACTGTTTGTGCATTTACAATATTCATTGATTTCTGCCATTGAAAAACGTAAAGAAATGTTTGAAGCTGCTGACTGAATGAAAGGAGCTGGCATCTCACTCTCTTTGAATCTTCTTTATCATGCTAAGAGGAGCAGGAAAAAGCAAAAAATTTCAGAATTGCACCTTGCAATGCGGAGAAATTACTGTTTGTGCATTTACAATGTTCATTGATTTTTGCCATTGAAAAACATCATGTTATTCATATACCAGAAATGTTTGAAGCTACTGACTGAATGAAAAGAGCTGGCATCTCACTCTCTTTGAATCTTCTTTATCATGCTAAGAGGAGCAGGAAAAAGCAAAAAATTTCAGAATTGCACCTTGCAATGTGGAGAAATTACTGTTTGTGCATTTACAATATTCATTGATTTTTGCCATTGAAAAACGTCCAGAAATGTTTGAAGCTACTGACTGAATAAAAGGAGCTGGCATCTCACTCTCTTTGAATCTTCTTTATCATGCTAAGAGGAGCAGGAAAAAGCAAAAAATTTTAGAATTGCACCTTGCAATGCGGAGAAATTACTGTTTGTGCATTTACAATATTCATTGATTTTTGCCATTGAAAAACATCATGTTATTCATATACCAGAAATGTTTGAAGCTACTGACTGAATGAAAAGAGCTGGCATCTCACTCTCTTTGAATCTTCTTTATCATGGTAAGAGGAGCAGGAAAAAGCAAAAAATTTCAGAATTGCACCTTGCAATGTGGAGAAATTACTGTTTGTGCATTTACAATATTCATTGATTTTTGCCATTGAAAAACGTCCAGAAATGTTTGAAGCTACTGACTGAATGAAAGGAGCTGGCATCTCACTCTCTTTGAATCTTCTTTATCATGCTAAGAGGAGCAGGAAAAAGCAAAAAATTTCAGAATTGCACCTTTCAATGCGGAGAAATTACTGTTTGTGCATTTACAATATTCATTGATTTTTGCCATTGAAAAACATCATGTTATTCATATACCAGAAATGTTTGAAGCTACTGACTGAATGAAAAGAGCTGGCATCTCACTCTCTTTGAATCTTCTTTATCATGCTAAGAGGAGCAGGAAAAAGCAAAAAATTTCAGAATTGCACCTTGCAATGCGGAGAAATTACTGTTTGTGCATTTACAATATTCATTGATTTTTACCATTGAAAAACATCATGTTATTCATATACCAGAAATGTTTGAAGCTACTGACTGAATGAAAAGAGCTGGCATCTCACTCTCTTTGAATCTTCTTTATCATGCTAAGAGGAGCAGGAAAAAGCAAAAACTTTCAGAAATGCACCTTGCAATGTGGAGAAATTACTGTTTGTGCATTTACAATATTCATTGATTTTTGCCATTGAAAAACGTCCAGAAATGTTTGAAGCTACTGACTGAATGAAAGGAGCTGGCATCTCACTCTCTTTGAATCTTCTTTATCATGCTAAGAGGAGCAGGAAAAAGCAAAAAATTTCAGAATTGCACCTTGCAATGCGGAGAAATTACTGTTTGTGCATTTACAATATTCATTGATTTTTGCCATTGAAAAACATCATGTTATTCATATACCAGAAATGTTTGAAGCTACTGACTGAATGAAAAGAGCTGGCATCTCACTCTCTTTGAATCTTCTTTATTATGCTAAGAGGAGCAGGAAAAAGCAAAAAATTTCAGAATTGCACCTTGCAATGTGGAGAAATTACTGTTTGTGCATTTACAATATTCATTGATTTTTGCCATTGAAAAACGTCCAGAAATGTTTGAAGCTACTGACTGAATGAAAGGAGCTGGCATCTCACTTTCTTTGAATCTTCTTTATCATGCTAAGAGAAGCAGGAAAAAGCAAAAAATTTCAGAATTGCACCTTGCAATGCGGAGAAATTACTGTTTGTGCATTTACAATATTCATTGATTTTTGCCATTGAAAAACATCATGTTATTCATATACCAGAAATGTTTGAAGCTACTGACTGAATGAAAAGAGCTGGCATCTCACTCTCTTTGAATCTTCTTTATCATGCTAAGAGGAGCAGGAAAAAGCAAAAAATTTCAGAATTGCACCTTGCAATGTGGAGAAATTACTGTTTGTGCATTTACAATATTCATTGATTTTTGCCATTGAAAAACGTCCAGAAATGTTTGAAGCTACTGACTGAATGAAAGGAGCTGGCATCTCACTCTCTTTGAATCTTCTTTATCATGCTAAGAGGAGCAGGAAAAAGCAAAAAATTTCAGAATTGCACCTTGCAATGCGGAGAAATTACTGTTTGTGCATTTACAATATTCATTGATTTTTGCCATTGAAAAACATCATGTTATTCATATACCAGAAATGTTTGAAGCTACCGACTGAATGAAAAGAGCTGGCATCTCACTCTCTTTGAATCTTCTTTATCATGCTAAGAGGAGCAGGAAAAAGCAAAAAATTTCAGAATTGCACCTTGCAATGTGGAGAAATTACTGTTTGTGCATTTACAATATTCATTGATTTTTGCCATTGAAAAAAATCATGTTATTCATATACCAGAAATGTTTGAAGCTACTGACTGAATGAAAAGAGCTGGTATCTCACACTTTTTGAATCTTTTTATCATGCTAAGAGGAGCATGAAAAAGCAAAAAATTTCAGAACTGCAC
This sequence comes from Phyllobates terribilis, assembly GCF_046119375.1. Lineage (NCBI taxonomy): Eukaryota > Metazoa > Chordata > Amphibia > Anura > Dendrobatidae > Phyllobates > Phyllobates terribilis. Next base: position 8,028,177 of record NW_027362813.1, read on the forward strand.
CTTGCAATGTGGAGAAATTACTGTTTGTGCATTTACAATATTCATTGATTTCTGCCATTGAAAAACGTAAAGAAATGTTTGAAGCTGCTGACTGAATGAAAGGAGCTGGCATCTCACTCTCTTTGAATCTTCTTTATCATGCTAAGAGGAGCAGGAAAAAGCAAAAAATTTCAGAATTGCACCTTGCAATGCGGAGAAATTACTGTTTGTGCATTTACAATATTCATTGATTTTTGCCATTGAAAAACATCATGTTATTCATATACCAGAAATGTTTGAAGCTACTGACTGAATGAAAAGAGCTGGCATCTCACTCTCTTTGAATCTTCTTTATCATGCTAAGAGGAGCAGGAAAAAGCAAAAAATTTCAGAATTGCACCTTGCAATGCGGAGAAATTACTGTTTGTGCATTTACAATATTCATTTATTTTTGCCATTGAAAAACATCATGTTATTCATATACCAGAAATGTTTGAAGCTACTGACTGAATGAAAAGAGCTGGCATCTCACTCTCTTTGAATCTTCTTTATTATGCTAAGAGGAGCAGGAAAAAGCAAAAAATTTCAGAATTGCACCTTGCAATGTGGAGAAATTACTGTTTGTGCATTTACAATATTCATTGATTTTTGCCATTGAAAAACGTCCAGAAATGTTTGAAGCTACTGACTGAATGAAAGGAGCTGGCATCTTACTTTCTTTGAATCTTCTTTATCATGCTAAGAGAAGCAGGAAAAAGCAAAAAAATTCAGAATTGCACCTTGCAATGCGGAGAAATTACTGTTTGTGCATTTACAATATTCATTGATTTTTGCCATTGAAAAACATCATGTTATTCATATACCAGAAATGTTTGAAGCTACTGACTGAATGAAAAGAGCTGGCATCTCACTCTCTTTGAATCTTCTTTATCATGCTAAGAGGAGCAGGAAAAAGCAAAAAATTTCAGAATTGCACCTTGCAATGTGGAGAAATTACTGTTTGTGCATTTACAATATTCATTGATTTTTGCCATTGAAAAACGTCCAGAAATGTTTGAAGCTACTGACTGAATGAAAGGAGCTGGCATCTCACTCTCTTTGAATCTTCTTTATCATGCTAAGAGGAGCAGGAAAAAGCAAAAAATTTCAGAATTGCACCTTGCAATGCGGAGAAATTACTGTTTGTGCATTTACAATATTCATTAATTTTTGCCATTGAAAAACATCATGTTATTCATATACCAGAAATGTTTGAAGCTACCGACTGAATGAAAAGAGCTGGCATCTCACTCTCTTTGAATCTTCTTTATCATGCTAAGAGGAGCAGGAAAAAGCAAAAAATTTCAGAATTGCACCTTGCAATGTGGAGAAATTACTGTTTGTGCATTTACAATATTCATTGATTTTTGCCATTGATAAACATCATGTTATTCATATACCAGAAATGTTTGAAGCTACTAACTGAATGAAAAGAGCTGGCATCTCACTCTCTTTGAATCTTCTTTATCATGCTAAGAGGAGCAGGAAAAAGCAAAAAATTTCAGAATTGCACCTTGCAATGCGGAGAAATTACTGTTTGTGCATTTACAATATTCATTGATTTTTGCCATTGAAAAACATCATGTTATTCATATACCAGAAATGTTTGAAGCTACTGACTGAATGAAAAGAGCTGGTATCTCACACTTTTTGAATATTTTTATCATGCTAAGAGGAGCATGAAAAAGCAAAAAATTTCAGAACTGCACCTTGCAATGTGGAGAAATTACTGTTTGTGCATTTACAATATTCATTGATTTCTGCCATTGAAAAACGTAAAGAAATGTTTGAAGCTGCTGACTGAATGAAAGGAGCTGGCATCTCACTCTCTTTGAATCTTCTTTATCATGCTAAGAGGAGCAGGAAAAAGCAAAAAATTTCAGAATTGCACCTTGCAATGCGGAGAAATTACTGTTTGTGCATTTACAATGTTCATTGATTTTTGCCATTGAAAAACATCATGTTATTCATATACCAGAAATGTTTGAAGCTACTGACTGAATGAAAAGAGCTGGCATCTCACTCTCTTTGAATCTTCTTTATCATGCTAAGAGGAGCAGGAAAAAGCAAAAAATTTCAGAATTGCACCTTGCAATGTGGAGAAATTACTGTTTGTGCATTTACAATATTCATTGATTTTTGCCATTGAAAAACGTCCAGAAATGTTTGAAGCTACTGACTGAATAAAAGGAGCTGGCATCTCACTCTCTTTGAATCTTCTTTATCATGCTAAGAGGAGCAGGAAAAAGCAAAAAATTTTAGAATTGCACCTTGCAATGCGGAGAAATTACTGTTTGTGCATTTACAATATTCATTGATTTTTGCCATTGAAAAACATCATGTTATTCATATACCAGAAATGTTTGAAGCTACTGACTGAATGAAAAGAGCTGGCATCTCACTCTCTTTGAATCTTCTTTATCATGGTAAGAGGAGCAGGAAAAAGCAAAAAATTTCAGAATTGCACCTTGCAATGTGGAGAAATTACTGTTTGTGCATTTACAATATTCATTGATTTTTGCCATTGAAAAACGTCCAGAAATGTTTGAAGCTACTGACTGAATGAAAGGAGCTGGCATCTCACTCTCTTTGAATCTTCTTTATCATGCTAAGAGGAGCAGGAAAAAGCAAAAAATTTCAGAATTGCACCTTTCAATGCGGAGAAATTACTGTTTGTGCATTTACAATATTCATTGATTTTTGCCATTGAAAAACATCATGTTATTCATATACCAGAAATGTTTGAAGCTACTGACTGAATGAAAAGAGCTGGCATCTCACTCTCTTTGAATCTTCTTTATCATGCTAAGAGGAGCAGGAAAAAGCAAAAAATTTCAGAATTGCACCTTGCAATGCGGAGAAATTACTGTTTGTGCATTTACAATATTCATTGATTTTTACCATTGAAAAACATCATGTTATTCATATACCAGAAATGTTTGAAGCTACTGACTGAATGAAAAGAGCTGGCATCTCACTCTCTTTGAATCTTCTTTATCATGCTAAGAGGAGCAGGAAAAAGCAAAAACTTTCAGAAATGCACCTTGCAATGTGGAGAAATTACTGTTTGTGCATTTACAATATTCATTGATTTTTGCCATTGAAAAACGTCCAGAAATGTTTGAAGCTACTGACTGAATGAAAGGAGCTGGCATCTCACTCTCTTTGAATCTTCTTTATCATGCTAAGAGGAGCAGGAAAAAGCAAAAAATTTCAGAATTGCACCTTGCAATGCGGAGAAATTACTGTTTGTGCATTTACAATATTCATTGATTTTTGCCATTGAAAAACATCATGTTATTCATATACCAGAAATGTTTGAAGCTACTGACTGAATGAAAAGAGCTGGCATCTCACTCTCTTTGAATCTTCTTTATTATGCTAAGAGGAGCAGGAAAAAGCAAAAAATTTCAGAATTGCACCTTGCAATGTGGAGAAATTACTGTTTGTGCATTTACAATATTCATTGATTTTTGCCATTGAAAAACGTCCAGAAATGTTTGAAGCTACTGACTGAATGAAAGGAGCTGGCATCTCACTTTCTTTGAATCTTCTTTATCATGCTAAGAGAAGCAGGAAAAAGCAAAAAATTTCAGAATTGCACCTTGCAATGCGGAGAAATTACTGTTTGTGCATTTACAATATTCATTGATTTTTGCCATTGAAAAACATCATGTTATTCATATACCAGAAATGTTTGAAGCTACTGACTGAATGAAAAGAGCTGGCATCTCACTCTCTTTGAATCTTCTTTATCATGCTAAGAGGAGCAGGAAAAAGCAAAAAATTTCAGAATTGCACCTTGCAATGTGGAGAAATTACTGTTTGTGCATTTACAATATTCATTGATTTTTGCCATTGAAAAACGTCCAGAAATGTTTGAAGCTACTGACTGAATGAAAGGAGCTGGCATCTCACTCTCTTTGAATCTTCTTTATCATGCTAAGAGGAGCAGGAAAAAGCAAAAAATTTCAGAATTGCACCTTGCAATGCGGAGAAATTACTGTTTGTGCATTTACAATATTCATTGATTTTTGCCATTGAAAAACATCATGTTATTCATATACCAGAAATGTTTGAAGCTACCGACTGAATGAAAAGAGCTGGCATCTCACTCTCTTTGAATCTTCTTTATCATGCTAAGAGGAGCAGGAAAAAGCAAAAAATTTCAGAATTGCACCTTGCAATGTGGAGAAATTACTGTTTGTGCATTTACAATATTCATTGATTTTTGCCATTGAAAAAAATCATGTTATTCATATACCAGAAATGTTTGAAGCTACTGACTGAATGAAAAGAGCTGGTATCTCACACTTTTTGAATCTTTTTATCATGCTAAGAGGAGCATGAAAAAGCAAAAAATTTCAGAACTGCACCTTGCAATGTGGAGAAATTACTGTTTGTGCATTTACAATATTCATTGATTTCTGCCATTGAAAAACGTAAAGAAATGTTTGAAGCTGCTGACTGAATGAAAGGAGCTGGCATCTCACTCTCTTTGAATCTTCTTTATCATGCTAAGAGGAGCAGGAAAAAGCAAAAAATTTCAGAATTGCACCTTGCAATGCGGAGAAATTACTGTTTGTGCATTTACAATATTCATTGATTTTTGCCATTGAAAAACATCATGTTATTCATATACCAGAAATGTTTGAAGCTACTGACTGAATGAAAAGAGCTGGCATCTCACTCTCTTTGAATCTTCTTTATCATGCTAAGAGGAGCAGGAAAAAGCAAAAAATTTCAGAATTGCACCTTGCAATGCGGAGAAATTACTGTTTGTGCATTTACAATATTCATTTATTTTTGCCATTGAAAAACATCATGTTATTCATATACCAGAAATGTTTGAAGCTACTGACTGAATGAAAAGAGCTGGCATCTCACTCTCTTTGAATCTTCTTTATTATGCTAAGAGGAGCAGGAAAAAGCAAAAAATTTCAGAATTGCACCTTGCAATGTGGAGAAATTACTGTTTGTGCATTTACAATATTCATTGATTTTTGCCATTGAAAAACGTCCAGAAATGTTTGAAGCTACTGACTGAATGAAAGGAGCTGGCATCTTACTTTCTTTGAATCTTCTTTATCATGCTAAGAGAAGCAGGAAAAAGCAAAAAAATTCAGAATTGCACCTTGCAATGCGGAGAAATTACTGTTTGTGCATTTACAATATTCATTGATTTTTGCCATTGAAAAACATCATGTTATTCATATACCAGAAATGTTTGAAGCTACTGACTGAATGAAAAGAGCTGGCATCTCACTCTCTTTGAATCTTCTTTATCATGCTAAGAGGAGCAGGAAAAAGCAAAAAATTTCAGAATTGCACCTTGCAATGTGGAGAAATTACTGTTTGTGCATTTACAATATTCATTGATTTTTGCCATTGAAAAACGTCCAGAAATGTTTGAAGCTACTGACTGAATGAAAGGAGCTGGCATCTCACTCTCTTTGAATCTTCTTTATCATGCTAAGAGGAGCAGGAAAAAGCAAAAAATTTCAGAATTGCACCTTGCAATGCGGAGAAATTACTGTTTGTGCATTTACAATATTCATTAATTTTTGCCATTGAAAAACATCATGTTATTCATATACCAGAAATGTTTGAAGCTACCGACTGAATGAAAAGAGCTGGCATCTCACTCTCTTTGAATCTTCTTTATCATGCTAAGAGGAGCAGGAAAAAGCAAAAAATTTCAGAATTGCACCTTGCAATGTGGAGAAATTACTGTTTGTGCATTTACAATATTCATTGATTTTTGCCATTGAAAAACGTCCAGAAATGTTTGAAGCTACTGACTAAATGAAAGGAGCTGGCATCTCACTCTCTTTGAATCTTCTTTATCATGCTAAGAGGAGCAGTAAAAAGCAAAAAATTTCAGAATTGCACCTTGCAATGCGGAGAAATTACTGTTTGTGCATTTACAATATTCATTGATTTTTGCCATTGAAAAACATCATGTTATTCATATACCAGAAATGTTTGAAGCTGCTGACTGAATGAAAAGAACTGGCATCTCACTCTCTTTGAATCTTCTTTATCATGCTAAGAGGAGCAGGAAAAAGCAAAACATTTCAGAATTGCACCTTGCAATGTGGAGAAATTACTGTTTGTGCATTTACAATATTTATTGATTTTTGCCATTGAAAAACGTCCAGAAATGTTTGAAGCTACTGACTGAATGAAAGTAGCTGGCATCTCACTCTCTTTGAATCTTCTTTATCATGCTAAGATGAGCAGGAAAAAGCAAAAAAATTCAGAATTGCACCTTGCAATGCAGAGAAATTACTGTTTGTGCATTTACAATATTCATTGATTTTTGCCATTGAAAAACATCATGTTATTCATATACCAGAAATGTTTGAAGCTACTGACTGAATGAAAAGAGCTGGCATCTCACTCTCTTTGAATCTTCTTTATCATGCTAAGAGGAGCCGGAAAAAGCAAAAAATTTCAGAACTGCACCTTGCAATGTGGAGAAATTACTGTTTGTGCATTTACAATATTCATTGATTTCTGCCATTCAAAAACGTAAAGAAATGTTTGAAGCTACTGACTGAATGAAAGGAGCTGGCATCTCACTCTCTTTGAATCTTCTTTATCATGCTAAGAGGAGCAGGAAAAAGCAAAAAATTTCAGAATTGCACCTTGCAATGCGGAGAAATTACTGTTTATGCATTTACAATATTCATTGATTTTTGCCATTCAAAAACATCATGTTATTCATAAACCAGAAATGTTTGAAGCTACTGACTGAATGAAAAGAGCTGGCATCTCACTCTCTTTGAATCTTCTTTATCATGCTAAGAGGAGCAGGAAAAAGCAAAAAATTTCAGAATTGCATCTTGCAATGTGGAGAAATTACTGTTTGTGCATTTACAATATTCATTGATTTTTGCCATTGAAAAACGTCCAGAAATGTTTGAAGCTACTGACTGAATGAAAGGAGCTGGCATCTCACTCTCTTTGAATCTTCTTTATCATGCTAAGAGGAGCAGGAAAAAGCAAAAAATTTCAGAATTGCACCTTGCAATGCGGAGAAATTACTGTTTGTGCATTTACAATATTCATTGATTTTTGCCATTGAAAAACATCATGTTATTCATATACCAGAAATGTTTGAAGCTACTGACTGAATGAAAAGAGCTGGCATCTCACTCTCTTTGAATCTTCTTTATCATGCTAAGAGGAGCAGGAAAAAGCAAAAAATTTCAGAATTGCACCTTGCAATGTGGAGAAATTACTGTTTGTGCATTTACAATATTCATTGATTTTTGCCATTGAAAAACGTCCAGAAATGTTTGAAGCTACTGACTAAATGAAAGGAGCTGGAATCTCACTCTCTTTGAATCTTCTTTATCATGCTAAGAGGAGCAGGAAAAAGCAAAAAATTTCAGAATTGCACCTTGCAATGCGGAGAAATTACTGTTTGTGCATTTACAATATTCATTGATTTTTGCCATTGAAAAACATCATGTTATTCATATACTAGAAATGTTTGAAGCTACTGACTGAATGAAAAGAGCTGGCATCTCACTCTTTGAATCTTCTTTATCATGCTAAGAGGAGCAGGAAAAAGCAAAAAATTTCAGAATTGCACCTTGCAATGCGGAGAAATTACTGTTTGTGCATTTACAATATTCATTGATTTTTGCCATTGAAAAACATCATGTTATTCATATACCAGAAATGTTTGAAGCTACTGACTGAATGAAAAGAGCTGGCATCTCACTCTCTTTGAATCTTCTCTATCATGCTAAGAGGAGCAGGAAAAAGCAAAAAATTTCAGAATTGCACCTTGCAATGTGGAGAAATTACTGTTTGTGCATTTACAATATTTATTGATTTTTGCCATTGAAAAACGTCCAGAAATGTTTGAAGCTACTGACTGAATGAAAGGAGCTGGCATCTCACTCTCTTTGAATCTTCTTTATCATGCTAAGAGGAGCAGGAAAAAGCAAAAAATTTCAGAATTGCACCTTGCAATGCGGAGAAATTACTGTTTGTGCATTTACAATATTTATTGATTTTTGCCATTGAAAAACATCATGTTATTCATATACCAGAAATGTTTGAAGCTACTGACTAAATGAAAAGAGCTGGCATCTCACTCTCTTTGAATCTTCTTTATCATGCTAAGAGGAGCAGGAAAAAGCAAAAAATTTCAGAATTGCACCTTGCAATATGGAGAAATTACTGTTCGTGCATTTACAATATTCATTGATTTTTACCATTGAAAAACATCATGTTATTCATATACCAGAAATGTTTGAAGCTACTGACTGAATGAAAAGAGCTGGCATCTCACTCTCTTTGAATCTTCTTTATCATGCTAAGAGGAGCAGGAAAAAGCAAAAAATTTCAGAATTGCACCTTGCAATGTGGAGAAATTACTGTTTGTGCATTTACAATATTCATTGATTTTTGCCATTGAAAAACGTCCAGAAATGTTTGAAGCTACTGACTGAATGAAAGGAGCTGGCATCTCACTCTCTTTGAATCTTCTTTATCATGCTAAGAGGAGCAGGAAAAAGCAAAAAATTTCAGAATTGCACCTTGCAATGCGGAGAAATTACTGTTTGTGCATTTACAATATTCATTGATTTTTGCCATTGAAAAACATCATGTTATTCATATACCAGAAATGTTTGAAGCTACTGACTGAATGAAAAGAGCTGGCATCTCACTCTCTTTGAATCTTCTTTATTATGCTAAGAGGAGCAGGAAAAAGCAAAAAATTTCAGAATTGCACCTTGCAATGTGGAGAAATTACTGTTTGTGCATTTACAATATTCATTGATTTTTGCCATTGAAAAACGTCCAGAAATGTTTGAAGCTACTGACTGAATGAAAGGAGCTGGCATCTCACTTTCTTTGAATCTTCTTTATCATGCTAAGAGAAGCAGGAAAAAGCAAAAAATTTCAGAATTGCACCTTGCAATGCGGAGAAATTACTGTTTGTGCATTTACAATATTCATTGATTTTTGCCATTGAAAAACATCATGTTATTCATATACCAGAAATGTTTGAAGCTACCGACTGAATGAAAAGAGCTGGCATCTCACTCTCTTTGAATCTTCTTTATCATGCTAAGAGGAGCAGGAAAAAGCAAAAAATTTCAGAATTGCACCTTGCAATGTGGAGAAATTACTGTTTGTGCATTTACAATATTCATTGATTTTTGCCATTGAAAAACGTCCAGAAATGTTTGAAGCTACTGACTGAATGAAAGGAGCTGGCATCTCACTCTCTTTGAATCTTCTTTATCATGCTAAGAGGAGCAGGAAAAAGCAAAAAATTTCAGAATTGCACCTTGCAATGCGGAGAAATTACTGTTTGTGCATTTACAATATTCATTGATTTTTGCCATTGAAAAACATCATGTTATTCATATACCAGAAATGTTTGAAGCTACCGACTGAATGAAAAGAGCTGGCATCTCACTCTCTTTGAATCTTCTTTATCATGCTAAGAGGAGCAGGAAAAAGCAAAAAATTTCAGAATTGCACCTTGCAATGTGGAGAAATTACTGTTTGTGCATTTACAATATTCATTGATTTTTGCCATTGAAAAACGTCCAGAAATGTTTGAAGCTACTGACTAAATGAAAGGAGCTGGCATCTCACTCTCTTTGAATCTTCTTTATCATGCTAAGAGGAGCAGTAAAAAGCAAAAAATTTCAGAATTGCACCTTGCAATGCGGAGAAATTACTGTTTGTGCATTTACAATATTCATTGATTTTTGCCATTGAAAAACATCATGTTATTCATATACCAGAAATGTTTGAAGCTGCTGACTGAATGAAAAGAACTGGCATCTCACTCTCTTTGAATCTTCTTTATCATGCTAAGAGGAGCAGGAAAAAGCAAAACATTTCAGAATTGCACCTTGCAATGTGGAGAAATTACTGTTTGTGCATTTACAATATTTATTGATTTTTGCCATTGAAAAACGTCCAGAAATGTTTGAAGCTACTGACTGAATGAAAGTAGCTGGCATCTCACTCTCTTTGAATCTTCTTTATCATGCTAAGATGAGCAGGAAAAAGCAAAAAAATTCAGAATTGCACCTTGCAATGCAGAGAAATTACTGTTTGTGCATTTACAATATTCATTGATTTTTGCCATTGAAAAACATCATGTTATTCATATACCAGAAATGTTTGAAGCTACTGACTGAATGAAAAGAGCTGGCATCTCACTCTCTTTGAATCTTCTTTATCATGCTAAGAGGAGCCGGAAAAAGCAAAAAATTTCAGAACTGCACCTTGCAATGTGGAGAAATTACTGTTTGTGCATTTACAATATTCATTGATTTCTGCCATTCAAAAACGTAAAGAAATGTTTGAAGCTACTGACTGAATGAAAGGAGCTGGCATCTCACTCTCTTTGAATCTTCTTTATCATGCTAAGAGGAGAAGGAAAAAGCAAAAAAATTCAGAATTGCACCTTGCAATGCGGAGAAATTACTGTTTATGCATTTACAATATTCATTGATTTTTGCCATTCAAAAACATCATGTTATTCATAAACCAGAAATGTTTGAAGCTACTGACTGAATGAAAAGAGCTGGCATCTCACTCTCTTTGAATCTTCTTTATCATGCTAAGAGGAGCAGGAAAAAGCAAAAAATTTCAGAATTGCACCTTGCAATGTGGAGAAATTACTGTTTGTGCATTTACAATATTCATTGATTTTTGCCATTGAAAAACGTCCAGAAATGTTTGAAGCTACTGACTGAATGAAAGGAGCTGGCATCTCACTCTCTTTGAATCTTCTTTATCATGCTAAGAGGAGCAGGAAAAAGCAAAAAATTTCAGAATTGCACCTTGCAATGCGGAGAAATTACTGTTTGTGCATTTACAATATTCATTGATTTTTGCCATTGAAAAACATCATGTTATTCATATACGAGAAATGTTTGAAGCTACTGACTGAATGAAAAGAGCTGGCATCTCACTCTCTTTGAATCTTCTTTATCATGCTAAGAGGAGCAGGAAAAAGCAAAAAATTTCAGAATTGCACTTTGCAATGTGGAGAAATTACTGTTTGTGCATTTACAATATTCATTGATTTTTGCCATTGAAAAACGTCCAGAAATGTTTGAAGCTACTGACTAAATGAAAGGAGCTGGCATCTCACTCTCTTTGAATCTTCTTTATCATGCTAAGAGGAGCAGGAAAAAGCAAAAAATTTCAGAATTGCACCTTGCAATGCGGAGAAATTACTTTTTGTGCATTTACAATATTCATTGATTTTTGCCATTGAAAAACATCATGTTATTCATGTACTAGAAATGTTTGAAGCTACTGACTGAATGAAAAGAGCTGGCATCTCACTCTTTGAATCTTCTTTATCATGCTAAGAGGAGCTGGAAAAAGCAAAAAATTTCAGAATTGCACCTTGCAATGTGGAGAAATTACTGTTTGTGCATTTACAATATTCATTGATTTTTGCCATTGAAAAACGTCCAGAAATGTTTGAAGCTACTGACTGAATGAAAGGAGCTGGCATCTCACTCTCTTTGAATCTTCTTTATCATGCTAAGAGGAGCAGGAAAAAGCAAAAAATTTCAGAATTGCACCTTGCAATGCGGAGAAATTACTGTTTGTGCATTTACAATATTCATTGATTTTTGCCATTGAAAAACATCATGTTATTCATATACCAGAAATGTTTGAAGCTACTGACTGAATGAAAAGAGCTGGCATCTCACTCTCTTTGAATCTTCTCTATCATGCTAAGAGGAGCAGGAAAAAGCAAAAAATTTCAGAATTGCACCTTGCAATGTGGAGAAATTACTGTTTGTGCATTTACAATATTTATTGATTTTTGCCATTGAAAAACGTCCAGAAATGTTTGAAGCTACTGACTGAATGAAAGGAGCTGGCATCTCACTCTCTTTGAATCTTCTTTATCATGCTAAGAGGAGCAGGAAAAAGCAAAAAATTTCAGAATTGCACCTTGCAATGCGGAGAAATTACTGTTTGTGCATTTACAATATTTATTGATTTTTGCCATTGAAAAACATCATGTTATTCATATACCAGAAATGTTTGAAGCTACTGACTAAATGAAAAGAGCTGGCATCTCACTCTCTTTGAATCTTCTTTATCATGCTAAGAGGAGCAGGAAAAAGCAAAAAATTTCAGAATTGCACCTTGCAATATGGAGAAATTACTGTTTGTGCATTTACAATATTCATTGATTTTTACCATTGAAAAACATCATGTTATTCATATACCAGAAATGTTTGAAGCTACTGACTGAATGAAAAGAGCTGGCATCTCACTCTCTTTGAATCTTCTTTATCATGCTAAGAGGAGCAGGAAAAAGCAAAAAATTTCAGAATTGCACCTTGCAATGTGGAGAAATTACTGTTTGTGCATTTACAATATTCATTGATTTTTGCCATTGAAAAACGTCCAGAAATGTTTGAAGCTACTGACTGAATGAAAGGAGCTGGCATCTCACTCTCTTTGAATCTTCTTTATCATGCTAAGAGGAGCAGGAAAAAGCAAAAAATTTCAGAATTGCACCTTGCAATGCGGAGAAATTACTGTTTGTGCATTTACAATATTCATTGATTTTTGCCATTGAAAAACATCATGTTATTCATATACCAGAAATGTTTGAAGCTACTGACTGAATGAAAAGAGCTGGCATCTCACTCTCTTTGAATCTTCTTTATTATGCTAAGAGGAGCAGGAAAAAGCAAAAAATTTCAGAATTGCACCTTGCAATGTGGAGAAATTACTGTTTGTGCATTTACAATATTCATTGATTTTTGCCATTGAAAAACGTCCAGAAATGTTTGAAGCTACTGACTGAATGAAAGGAGCTGGCATCTCACTTTCTTTGAATCTTCTTTATCATGCTAAGAGAAGCAGGAAAAAGCAAAAAATTTCAGAATTGCACCTTGCAATGCGGAGAAATTACTGTTTGTGCATTTACAATATTCATTGATTTTTGCCATTGAAAAACATCATGTTATTCATATACCAGAAATGTTTGAAGCTACTGACTGAATGAAAAGAGCTGGCATCTCACTCTCTTTGAATCTTCTTTATCATGCTAAGAGGAGCAGGAAAAAGCAAAAAATTTCAGAATTGCACCTTGCAATGTGGAGAAATTACTGTTTGTGCATTTACAATATTCATTGATTTTTGCCATTGAAAAACGTCCAGAAATGTTTGAAGCTACTGACTGAATGAAAGGAGCTGGCATCTCACTCTCTTTGAATCTTCTTTATCATGCTAAGAGGAGCAGGAAAAAGCAAAAAATTTCAGAATTGCACCTTGCAATGCGGAGAAATTACTGTTTGTGCATTTACAATATTCATTGATTTTTGCCATTGAAAAACATCATGTTATTCATATACCAGAAATGTTTGAAGCTACTGACTGAATGAAAAGAGCTGGCATCTCACTCTCTTTGAATCTTCTTTATCATGCTAAGAGGAGCAGGAAAAAGCAAAAAATTTCAGAATTGCACCTTGCAATGTGGAGAAATTACTGTTTGTGCATTTACAATATTCATTGATTTTTGCCATTGAAAAACATCCAGAAATGTTTGAAGCTACTGACTAAATGAAAGGAGCTGGCATCTCACTCTCTTTGAATCTTCTTTATCATGCTAAGAGGAGCAGTAAAAAGCAAAAAATTTCAGAATTGCACCTTGCAATGCGGAGAAATTACTGTTTGTGCATTTACAATATTCATTGATTTTTGCCATTGAAAAACATCATGTTATTCATATACCAGAAATGTTTGAAGCTGCTGACTGAATGAAAGGAGCTGGCATCTCACTTTCTTTGAATCTTCTTTATCATGCTAAGAGAAGCAGGAAAAAGCAAAAAATTTCAGAATTGCACCTTGCAATGCGGAGAAATTACTGTTTGTGCATTTACAATATTCATTGATTTTTGCCATTGAAAAACATCATGTTATTCATATACCAGAAATGTTTGAAGCTACTGACTGAATGAAAAGAGCTGGCATCTCACTCTCTTTGAATCTTCTTTATCATGCTAAGAGGAGCAGGAAAAAGCAAAAAATTTCAGAATTGCACCTTGCAATGTGGAGAAATTACTGTTTGTGCATTTACAATATTCATTGATTTTTGCCATTGAAAAACGTCCAGAAATGTTTGAAGCTACTGACTGAATGAAAGGAGCTGGCATCTCACTCTCTTTGAATCTTCTTTATCATGCTAAGAGGAGCAGGAAAAAGCAAAAAATTTCAGAATTGCACCTTGCAATGCGGAGAAATTACTGTTTGTGCATTTACAATATTCATTGATTTTTGCCATTGAAAAACATCATGTTATTCATATACCAGAAATGTTTGAAGCTACCGACTGAATGAAAAGAGCTGGCATCTCACTCTCTTTGAATCTTCTTTATCATGCTAAGAGGAGCAGGAAAAAGCAAAAAATTTCAGAATTGCACCTTGCAATGTGGAGAAATTACTGTTTGTGCATTTACAATATTCATTGATTTTTGCCATTGAAAAACGTCCAGAAATGTTTGAAGCTACAGACTGAATGAAAGGAGCTGGCATCTCACTCTCTTTGAATCTTCTTTATCATGCTAAGAGGAGCAGGAAAAAGCAAAAAATTTCAGAATTGCACCTTGCAATGCGGAGAAATTACTATTTGTGCATTTACAATATTCATTGATTTTTGCCATTGAAAAACATCATGTTATTCATATACCAGAAATGTTTGAAGCTACTGACTGAATGAAAAGAGCTGGTATCTCACACTTTTTGAATCTTTTTATCATGCTAAGAGGAGCATGAAAAAGCAAAAAATTTCAGAACTGCACCTTGCAATGTGGAGAAATTACTGTTTGTGCATTTACAATATTCATTGATTTCTGCCATTGAAAAACGTAAAGAAATGTTTGAAGCTGCTGACTGAATGAAAGGAGCTGGCATCTCACTCTCTTTGAATCTTCTTTATCATGCTAAGAGGAGCAGGAAAAAGCAAAAAATTTCAGAATTGCACCTTGCAATGCGGAGAAATTACTGTTTGTGCATTTACAATATTCATTGATTTTTGCCATTGAAAAACATCATGTTATTCATATACCAGAAATGTTTGAAGCTACTGACTGAATGAAAAGAGCTGGCATCTCACTCTCTTTGAATCTTCTTTATCATGCTAAGAGGAGCAGGAAAAAGCAAAAAATTTCAGAATTGCACCTTGCAATGCGGAGAAATTACTGTTTGTGCATTTACAATATTCATTGATTTTTGCCATTGAAAAACATCATGTTATTCATATACCAGAAATGTTTGAAGCTACTGACTGAATGAAAAGAGCTGGCATCTCACTCTCTTTGAATCTTCTTTATTATGCTAAGAGGAGCAGGAAAAAGCAAAAAATTTCAGAATTGCACCTTGCAATGTGGAGAAATTACTGTTTGTGCATTTACAATATTCATTGATTTTTGCCATTGAAAAACGTCCAGAAATGTTTGAAGCTACTGACTGAATGAAAGGAGCTGGCATCTCACTTTCTTTGAATCTTCTTTATCATGCTAAGAGAAGCAGGAAAAAGCAAAAAAATTCAGAATTGCACCTTGCAATGCGGAGAAATTACTGTTTGTGCATTTACAATATTCATTGATTTTTGCCATTGAAAAACATCATGTTATTCATATACCAGAAATGTTTGAAGCTACTGACTGAATGAAAAGAGCTGGCATCTCACTCTCTTTGAATCTTCTTTATCATGCTAAGAGGAGCAGGAAAAAGCAAAAAGTTTCAGAATTGCAGCTTGCAATGTGGAGAAATTACTGTTTGTGCATTTACAATATTCATTGATTTTTGCCATTGAAAAACGTCCAGAAATGTTTGAAGCTACTGACTGAATGAAAGGAGCTGGCATCTCACTTTCTTTGAATCTTCTTTATCATGCTAAGAGAAGCAGGAAAAAGCAAAAAAATTCAGAATTGCACCTTGCAATGCGGAGAAATTACTGTTTGTGCATTTACAATATTCATTGATTTTTGCCATTGAAAAACATCATGTTATTCATATACCAGAAATGTTTGAAGCTACTGACTGAATGAAAAGAGCTGGCATCTCACTCTCTTTGAATCTTCTTTATCATGCTAAGAGGAGCAGGAAAAAGCAAAAAATTTCAGAATTGCACCTTGCAATGTGGAGAAATTACTGTTTGTGCATTTACAATATTCATTGATTTTTGCCATTGAAAAACGTCCAGAAATGTTTGAAGCTACTGACTGAATGAAAGGAGCTGGCATCTCACTCTCTTTGAATCTTCTTTATCATGCTAAGAGGAGCAGGAAAAAGCAAAAAATTTCAGAATTGCACCTTGCAATGCGGAGAAATTACTGTTTGTGCATTTACAATATTCATTGATTTTTGCCATTGAAAAACATCATGTTATTCATATACCAGAAATGTTTGAAGCTACCGACTGAATGAAAAGAGCTGGCATCTCACTCTCTTTGAATCTTCTTTATCATGCTAAGAGGAGCAGGAAAAAGCAAAAAATTTCAGAATTGCACCTTGCAATGTGGAGAAATTACTCTTTGTGCATTTACAATATTCATTGATTTTTGCCATTGAAAAACGTCCAGAAATGTTTGAAGCTACTGACTAAATGAAAGGAGCTGGCATCTCACTCTCTTTGAATCTTCTTTATCATGCTAAGAGGAGCAGTAAAAAGCAAAAAATTTCAGAATTGCACCTTGCAATGCGGAGAAATTACTGTTTGTGCATTTACAATATTCATTGATTTTTGCCATTGAAAAACATCATGTTATTCATATACCAGAAATGTTTGAAGCTGCTGACTGAATGAAAAGAACTGGCATCTCACTCTCTTTGAATCTTCTTTATCATGCTAAGAGGAGCAGGAAAAAGCAAAACATTTCAGAATTGCACCTTGCAATGTGGAGAAATTACTGTTTGTGCATTTACAATATTTATTGATTTTTGCCATTGAAAAACGTCCAGAAATGTTTGAAGCTACTGACTGAATGAAAGTAGCTGGCATCTCACTCTCTTTGAATCTTCTTTATCATGCTAAGATGAGCAGGAAAAAGCAAAAAAATTCAGAATTGCACCTTGCAATGCAGAGAAATTACTGTTTGTGCATTTACAATATTCATTGATTTTTGCCATTGAAAAACATCATGTTATTCATATACCAGAAATGTTTGAAGCTACTGACTGAATGAAAAGAGCTGGCATCTCACTCTCTTTGAATCTTCTTTATCATGCTAAGAGGAGCCGGAAAAAGCAAAAAATTTCAGAACTGCACCTTGCAATGTGGAGA
Organism: Phyllobates terribilis; assembly: GCF_046119375.1. Classification (NCBI taxonomy): domain Eukaryota; kingdom Metazoa; phylum Chordata; class Amphibia; order Anura; family Dendrobatidae; genus Phyllobates; species Phyllobates terribilis. The sequence continues at coordinate 8,045,512 of NW_027362813.1, forward strand.
AATTACTGTTTGTGCATTTACAATATTCATTGATTTCTGCCATTCAAAAACGTAAAGAAATGTTTGAAGCTACTGACTGAATGAAAGGAGCTGGCATCTCACTCTCTTTGAATCTTCTTTATCATGCTAAGAGGAGCAGGAAAAAGCAAAAAATTCAAGAATTGCACCTTGCAATGCGGAGAAATTACTGTTTATGCATTTACAATATTCATTGATTTTTGCCATTCAAAAACATCATGTTATTCATAAACCAGAAATGTTTGAAGCTACTGACTGAATGAAAAGAGCTGGCATCTCACTCTCTTTGAATCTTCTTTATCATGCTAAGAGGAGCAGGAAAAAGCAAAAAATTTCAGAATTGCACCTTGCAATGTGGAGAAATTACTGTTTGTGCATTTACAATATTCATTGATTTTTGCCATTGAAAAACGTCCAGAAATGTTTGAAGCTACTGACTGAATGAAAGGAGCTGGCATCTCACTCTCTTTGAATCTTCTTTATCATGCTAAGAGGAGCAGGAAAAAGCAAAAAATTTCAGAATTGCACCTTGCAATGCGGAGAAATTACTGTTTGTGCATTTACAATATTCATTGATTTTTGCCATTGAAAAACATCATGTTATTCATATACCAGAAATGTTTGAAGCTACTGACTGAATGAAAAGAGCTGGCATCTCACTCTCTTTGAAGCTTCTTTATCATGCTAAGAGGAGCAGGAAAAAGCAAAAAATTTCAGAATTGCACCTTGCAATGTGGAGAAATTACTGTTTGTGCATTTACAATATTCATTGATTTTTGCCATTGAAAAACGTCCAGAAATGTTTGAAGCTACTGACTGAATGAAAGGAGCTGGCATCTCACTCTCTTTGAATCTTCTTTATCATGCTAAGAGGAGCAGGAAAAAGCAAAAAATTTCAGAATTGCACCTTGCAATGCGGAGAAATTACTGTTTGTGCATTTACAATATTCATTGATTTTTGCCATTGAAAAACATCATGTTATTCATATACCAGAAATGTTTGAAGCTACCGACTGAATGAAAAGAGCTGGCATCTCACTCTCTTTGAATCTTCTTTATCATGCTAAGAGGAGCAGGAAAAAGCAAAAAATTTCAGAATTGCACCTTGCAATGTGGAGAAATTACTCTTTGTGCATTTACAATATTCATTGATTTTTGCCATTGAAAAACGTCCAGAAATGTTTGAAGCTACTGACTAAATGAAAGGAGCTGGCATCTCACTCTCTTTGAATCTTCTTTATCATGCTAAGAGGAGCAGTAAAAAGCAAAAAATTTCAGAATTGCACCTTGCAATGCGGAGAAATTACTGTTTGTGCATTTACAATATTCATTGATTTTTGCCATTGAAAAACATCATGTTATTCATATACCAGAAATGTTTGAAGCTGCTGACTGAATGAAAAGAACTGGCATCTCACTCTCTTTGAATCTTCTTTATCATGCTAAGAGGAGCAGGAAAAAGCAAAACATTTCAGAATTGCACCTTGCAATGTGGAGAAATTACTGTTTGTGCATTTACAATATTTATTGATTTTTGCCATTGAAAAACGTCCAGAAATGTTTGAAGCTACTGACTGAATGAAAGTAGCTGGCATCTCACTCTCTTTGAATCTTCTTTATCATGCTAAGATGAGCAGGAAAAAGCAAAAAAATTCAGAATTGCACCTTGCAATGCAGAGAAATTACTGTTTGTGCATTTACAATATTCATTGATTTTTGCCATTGAAAAACATCATGTTATTCATATACCAGAAATGTTTGAAGCTACTGACTGAATGAAAAGAGCTGGCATCTCACTCTCTTTGAATCTTCTTTATCATGCTAAGAGGAGCCGGAAAAAGCAAAAAATTTCAGAACTGCACCTTGCAATGTGGAGAAATTACTGTTTGTGCATTTACAATATTCATTGATTTCTGCCATTCAAAAACGTAAAGAAATGTTTGAAGCTACTGACTGAATGAAAGGAGCTGGCATCTCACTCTCTTTGAATCTTCTTTATCATGCTAAGAGGAGCAGGAAAAAGCAAAAAATTCAAGAATTGCACCTTGCAATGCGGAGAAATTACTGTTTATGCATTTACAATATTCATTGATTTTTGCCATTCAAAAACATCATGTTATTCATAAACCAGAAATGTTTGAAGCTACTGACTGAATGAAAAGAGCTGGCATCTCACTCTCTTTGAATCTTCTTTATCATGCTAAGAGGAGCAGGAAAAAGCAAAAAATTTCAGAATTGCACCTTGCAATGTGGAGAAATTACTGTTTGTGCATTTACAATATTCATTGATTTTTGCCATTGAAAAACGTCCAGAAATGTTTGAAGCTACTGACTGAATGAAAGGAGCTGGCATCTCACTCTCTTTGAATCTTCTTTATCATGCTAAGAGGAGCAGGAAAAAGCAAAAAATTTCAGAATTGCACCTTGCAATGCGGAGAAATTACTGTTTGTGCATTTACAATATTCATTGATTTTTGCCATTGAAAAACATCATGTTATTCATATACCAGAAATGTTTGAAGCTACTGACTGAATGAAAAGAGCTGGCATCTCACTCTCTTTGAATCTTCTTTATCATGCTAAGAGGAGCAGGAAAAAGCAAAAAATTTCAGAATTGCACCTTGCAATGTGGAGAAATTACTGTTTGTGCATTTACAATATTCATTGATTTTTGCCATTGAAAAACGTCCAGAAATGTTTGAAGCTACTGACTAAATGAAAGGAGCTGGCATCTCACTCTCTTTGAATCTTCTTTATCATGCTAAGAGGAGCAGGAAAAAGCAAAAAATTTCAGAATTGCACCTTGCAATGCGGAGAAATTACTGTTTGTGCATTTACAATATTCATTGATTTTTGCCATTGAAAAACATCATGTTATTCATATACTAGAAATGTTTGAAGCTACTGACTGAATGAAAAGAGCTGGCATCTCACTCTTTGAATCTTCTTTATCATGCTAAGAGGAGCAGGAAAAAGCAAAAAATTTCAGAATTGCACCTTGCAATGTGGAGAAATTACTGTTTGTGCATTTACAATATTCATTGATTTTTGCCATTGAAAAACGTACAGAAATGTTTGAAGCTACTGACTGAATGAAAGGAGCTGGCATCTCACTCTCTTTGAATCTTCTTTATCATGCTAAGAGGAGCAGGAAAAAGCAAAAAATTTCAGAATTGCACCTTGCAATGCGGAGAAATTACTGTTTGTGCATTTACAATATTCATTGATTTTTGCCATTGAAAAACATCATGTTATTCATATACCAGAAATGTTTGAAGCTACTGACTGAATGAAAAGAGCTGGCATCTCACTCTCTTTGAATCTTCTCTATCATGCTAAGAGGAGCAGGAAAAAGCAAAAAATTTCAGAATTGCACCTTGCAATGTGGAGAAATTACTGTTTGTGCATTTACAATATTTATTGATTTTTGCCATTGAAAAACGTCCAGAAATGTTTGAAGCTACTGACTGAATGAAAGGAGCTGGCATCTCACTCTCTTTGAATCTTCTTTATCATGCTAAGAGGAGCAGGAAAAAGCAAAAAATTTCAGAATTGCACCTTGCAATGCGGAGAAATTACTGTTTGTGCATTTACAATATTCATTGATTTTTGCCATTGAAAAACATCATGTTATTCATATACCAGAAATGTTTGAAGCTACTGACTGAATGAAAAGAGCTGGCATCTCACTCTCTTTGAATCTTCTTTATCATGCTAAGAGGAGCAGGAAAAAGCAAAAAATTTCAGAATTGCACCTTGCAATGCGGAGAAATTACTGTTTGTGCATTTACAATATTCATTGATTTTTGCCATTGAAAAACATCATGTTATTCATATACTAGAAATGTTTGAAGCTACTGACTGAATGAAAAGAGCTGGCATCTCACTCTTTGAATCTTCTTTATCATGCTAAGAGGAGCAGGAAAAAGCAAAAAATTTCAGAATTGCACCTTGCAATGTGGAGAAATTACTGTTTGTGCATTTACAATATTCATTGATTTTTGCCATTGAAAAACGTACAGAAATGTTTGAAGCTACTGACTGAATGAAAGGAGCTGGCATCTCACTCTCTTTGAATCTTCTTTATCATGCTAAGAGGAGCAGGAAAAAGCAAAAAATTTCAGAATTGCACCTTGCAATGCGGAGAAATTACTGTTTGTGCATTTACAATATTCATTGATTTTTGCCATTGAAAAACATCATGTTATTCATATACCAGAAATGTTTGAAGCTACTGACTGAATGAAAAGAGCTGGCATCTCACTCTCTTTGAATCTTCTCTATCATGCTAAGAGGAGCAGGAAAAAGCAAAAAATTTCAGAATTGCACCTTGCAATGTGGAGAAATTACTGTTTGTGCATTTACAATATTTATTGATTTTTGCCATTGAAAAACGTCCAGAAATGTTTGAAGCTACTGACTGAATGAAAGGAGCTGGCATCTCACTCTCTTTGAATCTTCTTTATCATGCTAAGAGGAGCAGGAAAAAGCAAAAAATTTCAGAATTGCACCTTGCAATGCGGAGAAATTACTGTTTGTGCATTTACAATATTTATTGATTTTTGCCATTGAAAAACATCATGTTATTCATATACCAGAAATGTTTGAAGCTACTGACTAAATGAAAAGAGCTGGCATCTCACTCTCTTTGAATCTTCTTTATCATGCTAAGAGGAGCAGGAAAAAGCAAAAAATTTCAGAATTGCACCTTGCAATATGGAGAAATTACTGTTTGTGCATTTACAATATTCATTGATTTTTACCATTGAAAAACATCATGTTATTCATATACCAGAAATGTTTGAAGCTACTGACTGAATGAAAAGAGCTGGCATCTCACTCTCTTTGAATCTTCTTTATCATGCTAAGAGGAGCAGGAAAAAGCAAAAAATTTCAGAATTGCACCTTGCAATGTGGAGAAATTACTGTTTGTGCATTTACAATATTCATTGATTTTTGCCATTGAAAAACGTCCAGAAATGTTTGAAGCTACTGACTGAATGAAAGGAGCTGGCATCTCACTCTCTTTGAATCTTCTTTATCATGCTAAGAGGAGCAGGAAAAAGCAAAAAATTTCAGAATTGCACCTTGCAATGCGGAGAAATTACTGTTTGTGCATTTACAATATTCATTGATTTTTGCCATTGAAAAACATCATGTTATTCATATACCAGAAATGTTTGAAGCTACCGACTGAATGAAAAGAGCTGGCATCTCACTCTCTTTGAATCTTCTTTATCATGCTAAGAGGAGCAGGAAAAAGCAAAAAATTTCAGAATTGCACCTTGCAATGTGGAGAAATTACTCTTTGTGCATTTACAATATTCATTGATTTTTGCCATTGAAAAACGTCCAGAAATGTTTGAAGCTACTGACTAAATGAAAGGAGCTGGCATCTCACTCTCTTTGAATCTTCTTTATCATGCTAAGAGGAGCAGTAAAAAGCAAAAAATTTCAGAATTGCACCTTGCAATGCGGAGAAATTACTGTTTGTGCATTTACAATATTCATTGATTTTTGCCATTGAAAAACATCATGTTATTCATATACCAGAAATGTTTGAAGCTGCTGACTGAATGAAAAGAACTGGCATCTCACTCTCTTTGAATCTTCTTTATCATGCTAAGAGGAGCAGGAAAAAGCAAAACATTTCAGAATTGCACCTTGCAATGTGGAGAAATTACTGTTTGTGCATTTACAATATTTATTGATTTTTGCCATTGAAAAACGTCCAGAAATGTTTGAAGCTACTGACTGAATGAAAGTAGCTGGCATCTCACTCTCTTTGAATCTTCTTTATCATGCTAAGATGAGCAGGAAAAAGCAAAAAAATTCAGAATTGCACCTTGCAATGCAGAGAAATTACTGTTTGTGCATTTACAATATTCATTGATTTTTGCCATTGAAAAACATCATGTTATTCATATACCAGAAATGTTTGAAGCTACTGACTGAATGAAAAGAGCTGGCATCTCACTCTCTTTGAATCTTCTTTATCATGCTAAGAGGAGCCGGAAAAAGCAAAAAATTTCAGAACTGCACCTTGCAATGTGGAGAAATTACTGTTTGTGCATTTACAATATTCATTGATTTCTGCCATTCAAAAACGTAAAGAAATGTTTGAAGCTACTGACTGAATGAAAGGAGCTGGCATCTCACTCTCTTTGAATCTTCTTTATCATGCTAAGAGGAGCAGGAAAAAGCAAAAAATTCAAGAATTGCACCTTGCAATGCGGAGAAATTACTGTTTATGCATTTACAATATTCATTGATTTTTGCCATTCAAAAACATCATGTTATTCATAAACCAGAAATGTTTGAAGCTACTGACTGAATGAAAAGAGCTGGCATCTCACTCTCTTTGAATCTTCTTTATCATGCTAAGAGGAGCAGGAAAAAGCAAAAAATTTCAGAATTGCACCTTGCAATGTGGAGAAATTACTGTTTGTGCATTTACAATATTCATTGATTTTTGCCATTGAAAAACGTCCAGAAATGTTTGAAGCTACTGACTGAATGAAAGGAGCTGGCATCTCACTCTCTTTGAATCTTCTTTATCATGCTAAGAGGAGCAGGAAAAAGCAAAAAATTTCAGAATTGCACCTTGCAATGCGGAGAAATTACTGTTTGTGCATTTACAATATTCATTGATTTTTGCCATTGAAAAACATCATGTTATTCATATACCAGAAATGTTTGAAGCTACTGACTGAATGAAAAGAGCTGGCATCTCACTCTCTTTGAATCTTCTTTATCATGCTAAGAGGAGCAGGAAAAAGCAAAAAATTTCAGAATTGCACCTTGCAATGTGGAGAAATTACTGTTTGTGCATTTACAATATTCATTGATTTTTGCCATTGAAAAACGTCCAGAAATGTTTGAAGCTACTGACTAAATGAAAGGAGCTGGCATCTCACTCTCTTTGAATCTTCTTTATCATGCTAAGAGGAGCAGGAAAAAGCAAAAAATTTCAGAATTGCACCTTGCAATGCGGAGAAATTACTGTTTGTGCATTTACAATATTCATTGATTTTTGCCATTGAAAAACATCATGTTATTCATATACTAGAAATGTTTGAAGCTACTGACTGAATGAAAAGAGCTGGCATCTCACTCTTTGAATCTTCTTTATCATGCTAAGAGGAGCTGGAAAAAGCAAAAAATTTCAGAATTGCACCTTGCAATGTGGAGAAATTACTGTTTGTGCATTTACAATATTTATTGATTTTTGCCATTGAAAAACGTCCAGAAATGTTTGAAGCTACTGACTGAATGAAAGGAGCTGGCATCTCACTCTCTTTGAATCTTCTTTATCATGCTAAGAGGAGCAGGAAAAAGCAAAAAATTTCAGAATTGCACCTTGCAATGCGGAGAAATTACTGTTTGTGCATTTACAATATTTATTGATTTTTGCCATTGAAAAACATCATGTTATTCATATACCAGAAATGTTTGAAGCTACTGACTAAATGAAAAGAGCTGGCATCTCACTCTCTTTGAATCTTCTTTATCATGCTAAGAGGAGCAGGAAAAAGCAAAAAATTTCAGAATTGCACCTTGCAATATGGAGAAATTACTGTTTGTGCATTTACAATATTCATTGATTTTTACCATTGAAAAACATCATGTTATTCATATACCAGAAATGTTTGAAGCTACTGACTGAATGAAAAGAGCTGGCATCTCACTCTCTTTGAATCTTCTTTATCATGCTAAGAGGAGCAGGAAAAAGCAAAAAATTTCAGAATTGCACCTTGCAATGTGGAGAAATTACTGTTTGTGCATTTACAATATTCATTGATTTTTGCCATTGAAAAACGTCCAGAAATGTTTGAAGCTACTGACTGAATGAAAGGAGCTGGCATCTCACTCTCTTTGAATCTTCTTTATCATGCTAAGAGGAGCAGGAAAAAGCAAAAAATTTCAGAATTGCACCTTGCAATGCGGAGAAATTACTGTTTGTGCATTTACAATATTCATTGATTTTTGCCATTGAAAAACATCATGTTATTCATATACCAGAAATGTTTGAAGCTACCGACTGAATGAAAAGAGCTGGCATCTCACTCTCTTTGAATCTTCTTTATCATGCTAAGAGGAGCAGGAAAAAGCAAAAAATTTCAGAATTGCACCTTGCAATGTGGAGAAATTACTCTTTGTGCATTTACAATATTCATTGATTTTTGCCATTGAAAAACGTCCAGAAATGTTTGAAGCTACTGACTAAATGAAAGGAGCTGGCATCTCACTCTCTTTGAATCTTCTTTATCATGCTAAGAGGAGCAGTAAAAAGCAAAAAATTTCAGAATTGCACCTTGCAATGCGGAGAAATTACTGTTTGTGCATTTACAATATTCATTGATTTTTGCCATTGAAAAACATCATGTTATTCATATACCAGAAATGTTTGAAGCTGCTGACTGAATGAAAAGAACTGGCATCTCACTCTCTTTGAATCTTCTTTATCATGCTAAGAGGAGCAGGAAAAAGCAAAACATTTCAGAATTGCACCTTGCAATGTGGAGAAATTACTGTTTGTGCATTTACAATATTTATTGATTTTTGCCATTGAAAAACGTCCAGAAATGTTTGAAGCTACTGACTGAATGAAAGTAGCTGGCATCTCACTCTCTTTGAATCTTCTTTATCATGCTAAGATGAGCAGGAAAAAGCAAAAAAATTCAGAATTGCACCTTGCAATGCAGAGAAATTACTGTTTGTGCATTTACAATATTCATTGATTTTTGCCATTGAAAAACATCATGTTATTCATATACCAGAAATGTTTGAAGCTACTGACTGAATGAAAAGAGCTGGCATCTCACTCTCTTTGAATCTTCTTTATCATGCTAAGAGGAGCCGGAAAAAGCAAAAAATTTCAGAACTGCACCTTGCAATGTGGAGAAATTACTGTTTGTGCATTTACAATATTCATTGATTTCTGCCATTCAAAAACGTAAAGAAATGTTTGAAGCTACTGACTGAATGAAAGGAGCTGGCATCTCACTCTCTTTGAATCTTCTTTATCATGCTAAGAGGAGCAGGAAAAAGCAAAAAATTCAAGAATTGCACCTTGCAATGCGGAGAAATTACTGTTTATGCATTTACAATATTCATTGATTTTTGCCATTCAAAAACATCATGTTATTCATAAACCAGAAATGTTTGAAGCTACTGACTGAATGAAAAGAGCTGGCATCTCACTCTCTTTGAATCTTCTTTATCATGCTAAGAGGAGCAGGAAAAAGCAAAAAATTTCAGAATTGCACCTTGCAATGCGGAGAAATTACTGTTTGTGCATTTACAATATTCATTGATTTTTGCCATTGAAAAACATCATGTTATTCATATACCAGAAATGTTTGAAGCTACTGACTGAATGAAAAGAGCTGGCATCTCACTCTCTTTGAATCTTCTTTATCATGCTAAGAGGAGCAGGAAAAAGCAAAAAATTTCAGAATTGCACCTTGCAATGTGGAGAAATTACTGTTTGTGCATTTACAATATTCATTGATTTTTGCCATTGAAAAACGTCCAGAAATGTTTGAAGCTACTGACTAAATGAAAGGAGCTGGCATCTCACTCTCTTTGAATCTTCTTTATCATGCTAAGAGGAGCAGGAAAAAGCAAAAAATTTCAGAATTGCACCTTGCAATGCGGAGAAATTACTGTTTGTGCATTTACAATATTCATTGATTTTTGCCATTGAAAAACATCATGTTATTCATATACTAGAAATGTTTGAAGCTACTGACTGAATGAAAAGAGCTGGCATCTCACTCTTTGAATCTTCTTTATCATGCTAAGAGGAGCTGGAAAAAGCAAAAAATTTCAGAATTGCACCTTGCAATGTGGAGAAATTACTGTTTGTGCATTTACAATATTCATTGATTTTTGCCATTGAAAAACGTACAGAAATGTTTGAAGCTACTGACTGAATGAAAGGAGCTGGCATCTCACTCTCTTTGAATCTTCTTTATCATGCTAAGAGGAGCAGGAAAAAGCAAAAAATTTCAGAATTGCACCTTGCAATGCGGAGAAATTACTGTTTGTGCATTTACAATATTCATTGATTTTTGCCATTGAAAAACATCATGTTATTCATATACCAGAAATGTTTGAAGCTACTGACTGAATGAAAAGAGCTGGCATCTCACTCTCTTTGAATCTTCTCTATCATGCTAAGAGGAGCAGGAAAAAGCAAAAAATTTCAGAATTGCACCTTGCAATGTGGAGAAATTACTGTTTGTGCATTTACAATATTTATTGATTTTTGCCATTGAAAAACGTCCAGAAATGTTTGAAGCTACTGACTGAATGAAAGGAGCTGGCATCTCACTCTCTTTGAATCTTCTTTATCATGCTAAGAGGAGCAGGAAAAAGCAAAAAATTTCAGAATTGCACCTTGCAATGCGGAGAAATTACTGTTTGTGCATTTACAATATTTATTGATTTTTGCCATTGAAAAACATCATGTTATTCATATACCAGAAAGGTTTGAAGCTACTGACTAAATGAAAAGAGCTGGCATCTCACTCTCTTTGAATCTTCTTTATCATGCTAAGAGGAGCAGGAAAAAGCAAAAAATTTCAGAATTGCACCTTGCAATATGGAGAAATTACTGTTTGTGCATTTACAATATTCATTGATTTTTACCATTGAAAAACATCATGTTATTCATATACCAGAAATGTTTGAAGCTACTGACTGAATGAAAAGAGCTGGCATCTCACTCTCTTTGAATCTTCTTTATCATGCTAAGAGGAGCAGGAAAAAGCAAAAAATTTCAGAATTGCACCTTGCAATGTGGAGAAATTACTGTTTGTGCATTTACAATATTCATTGATTTTTGCCATTGAAAAACGTCCAGAAATGTTTGAAGCTACTGACTGAATGAAAGGAGCTGGCATCTCACTCTCTTTGAATCTTCTTTATCATGCTAAGAGGAGCAGGAAAAAGCAAAAAATTTCAGAATTGCACCTTGCAATGCGGAGAAATTACTGTTTGTGCATTTACAATATTCATTGATTTTTGCCATTGAAAAACATCATGTTATTCATATACCAGAAATGTTTGAAGCTACTGACTGAATGAAAAGAGCTGGCATCTCACTCTCTTTGAATCTTCTTTATTATGCTAAGAGGAGCAGGAAAAAGCAAAAAATTTCAGAATTGCACCTTGCAATGTGGAGAAATTACTGTTTGTGCATTTACAATATTCATTGATTTTTGCCATTGAAAAACGTCCAGAAATGTTTGAAGCTACTGACTGAATGAAAGGAGCTGGCATCTCACTTTCTTTGAATCTTCTTTATCATGCTAAGAGGAGCAGGAAAAAGCAAAAAATTTCAGAATTGCACCTTGCAATGTGGAGAAATTACTCTTTGTGCATTTACAATATTCATTGATTTTTGCCATTGAAAAACGTCCAGAAATGTTTGAAGCTACTGACTGAATGAAAGGAGCTGGCATCTCACTTTCTTTGAATCTTCTTTATCATGCTAAGAGAAGCAGGAAAAAGCAAAAAATTTCAGAATTGCACCTTGCAATGCGGAGAAATTACTGTTTGTGCATTTACAATATTCATTGATTTTTGCCATTGAAAAACATCATGTTATTCATATACCAGAAATGTTTGAAGCTACTGACTGAATGAAAAGAGCTGGCATCTCACTCTCTTTGAATCTTCTTTATCATGCTAAGAGGAGCAGGAAAAAGCAAAAAATTTCAGAATTGCACCTTGCAATGTGGAGAAATTACTGTTTGTGCATTTACAATATTCATTGATTTTTGCCATTGAAAAACGTCCAGAAATGTTTGAAGCTACTGACTGAATGAAAGGAGCTGGCATCTCACTCTCTTTGAATCTTCTTTATCATGCTAAGAGGAGCAGGAAAAAGCAAAAAATTTCAGAATTGCACCTTGCAATGCGGAGAAATTACTGTTTGTGCATTTACAATATTCATTGATTTTTGCCATTGAAAAACATCATGTTATTCATATACCAGAAATGTTTGAAGCTACTGACTGAATGAAAAGAGCTGGCATCTCACTCTCTTTGAATCTTCGTTATCATGCTAAGAGGAGCAGGAAAAAGCAAAAAATTTCAGAATTGCACCTTGCAATGTGGAGAAATTACTGTTTGTGCATTTACAATATTCATTGATTTTTGCCATTGAAAAACATCCAGAAATGTTTGAAGCTACTGACTAAATGAAAGGAGCTGGCATCTCACTCTCTTTGAATCTTCTTTATCATGCTAAGAGGAGCAGTAAAAAGCAAAAAATTTCAGAATTGCACCTTGCAATGCGGAGAAATTACTGTTTGTGCATTTACAATATTCATTGATTTTTGCCATTGAAAAACATCATGTTATTCATATACCAGAAATGTTTGAAGCTGCTGACTGAATGAAAAGAACTGGCATCTCACTCTCTTTGAATCTTCTTTATCATGCTAAGAGGAGCAGGAAAAAGCAAAAAATTTCAGAATTGCACCTTGCAATGTGGAGAAATTACTGTTTGTGCATTTACAATATTTATTGATTTTTGCCATTGAAAAACGTCCAGAAATGTTTGAAGCTACTGACTGAATGAAAGTAGCTGGCATCTCACTCTCTTTGAATCTTCTTTATCATGCTAAGATGAGCAGGAAAAAGCAAAAAAATTCAGAATTGCACCTTGCAATGCAGAGAAATTACTGTTTGTGCATTTACAATATTCATTGATTTTTGCCATTGAAAAACATCATGTTATTCATATACCAGAAATGTTTGAAGCTACTGACTGAAAGAAAAGAGCTGGCATCTCACTCTCTTTGAATCTTCTTTATCATGCTAAGAGGAGCAGGAAAAAGCAAAAAATTTCAGAACTGCACCTTGCAATGTGGAGAAATTACTGTTTGTGCATTTACAATATTCATTGATTTCTGCCATTCAAAAACGTAAAGAAATGTTTGAAGCTACTGACTGAATGAAAGGAGCTGGCATCTCACTCTCTTTGAATCTTCTTTATCATGCTAAGAGGAGCAGGAAAAAGCAAAAAATTTCAGAATTGCACCTTGCAATGCGGAGAAATTACTGTTTATGCATTTACAATATTCATTGATTTTTGCCATTCAAAAACATCATGTTATTCATAAACCAGAAATGTTTGAAGCTACTGACTGAATGAAAAGAGCAGGCATCTCACTCTCTTTGAATCTTCTTTATCATGCTAAGAGGAGCAGGAAAAAGCAAAAAATTTCAGAATTGCACCTTGCAATGTGGAGAAATTACTGTTTGTGCATTTACAATATTCATTGATTTTTGCCATTGAAAAACGTCCAGAAATGTTTGAAGCTACTGACTGAATGAAAGGAGCTGGCATCTCACTCTCTTTGAATCTTCTTTATCATGCTAAGAGGAGCAGGAAAAAGCAAAAAATTTCAGAATTGCACCTTGCAATGCGGAGAAATTACTGTTTGTGCATTTACAATATTCATTGATTTTTGCCATTGAAAAACATCATGTTATTCATATACCAGAAATGTTTGAAGCTACTGACTGAATGAAAAGAGCTGGCATCTCACTCTCTTTGAATCTTCTTTATCATGCTAAGAGGAGCAGGAAAAAGCAAAAAATTTCAGAATTGCACCTTGCAATGTGGAGAAATTACTGTTTGTGCATTTACAATATTCATTGATTTTTGCCATTGAAAAACGTCCAGAAATGTTTGAAGCTACTGACTGAATGAAAGGAGCTGGCATCTCACTCTCTTTGAATCTTCTTTATCATGCTAAGAGGAGCAGGAAAAAGCAAAAAATTTCAGAATTGCACCTTGCAATGCGGAGAAATTACTGTTTGTGCATTTACAATATTTATTGATTTTTGCCATTGAAAAACATCATGTTATTCATATACCAGAAAGGTTTGAAGCTACTGACTAAATGAAAAGAGCTGGCATCTCACTCTCTTTGAATCTTCTTTATCATGCTAAGAGGAGCAGGAAAAAGCAAAAAATTTCAGAATTGCACCTTGCAATATGGAGAAATTACTGTTTGTGCATTTACAATATTCATTGATTTTTACCATTGAAAAACATCATGTTATTCATATACCAGAAATGTTTGAAGCTACTGACTGAATGAAAAGAGCTGGCATCTCACTCTCTTTGAATCTTCTTTATCATGCTAAGAGGAGCAGGAAAAAGCAAAAAATTTCAGAATTGCACCTTGCAATGTGGAGAAATTACTGTTTGTGCATTTACAATATTCATTGATTTTTGCCATTGAAAAACGTCCAGAAATGTTTGAAGCTACTGACTGAATGAAAGGAGCTGGCATCTCACTCTCTTTGAATCTTCTTTATCATGCTAAGAGGAGCAGGAAAAAGCAAAAAATTTCAGAATTGCACCTTGCAATGCGGAGAAATTACTGTTTGTGCATTTACAATATTCATTGATTTTTGCCATTGAAAAACATCATGTTATTCATATACCAGAAATGTTTGAAGCTACTGACTGAATGAAAAGAGCTGGCATCTCACTCTCTTTGAATCTTCTTTATTATGCTAAGAGGAGCAGGAAAAAGCAAAAAATTTCAGAATTGCACCTTGCAATGTGGAGAAATTACTGTTTGTGCATTTACAATATTCATTGATTTTTGCCATTGAAAAACGTCCAGAAATGTTTGAAGCTACTGACTGAATGAAAGGAGCTGGCATCTCACTTTCTTTGAATCTTCTTTATCATGCTAAGAGGAGCAGGAAAAAGCAAAAAATTTCAGAATTGCACCTTGCAATGTGGAGAAATTACTCTTTGTGCATTTACAATATTCATTGATTTTTGCCATTGAAAAACGTCCAGAAATGTTTGAAGCTACTGACTGAATGAAAGGAGCTGGCATCTCACTTTCTTTGAATCTTCTTTATCATGCTAAGAGAAGCAGGAAAAAGCAAAAAATTTCAGAATTGCACCTTGCAATGCGGAGAAATTACTGTTTGTGCATTTACAATATTCATTGATTTTTGCCATTGAAAAACATCATGTTATTCATATACCAGAAATGTTTGAAGCTACTGACTGAATGAAAAGAGCTGGCATCTCACTCTCTTTGAATCTTCTTTATCATGCTAAGAGGAGCAGGAAAAAGCAAAAAATTTCAGAATTGCACCTTGCAATGTGGAGAAATTACTGTTTGTGCATTTACAATATTCATTGATTTTTGCCATTGAAAAACGTCCAGAAATGTTTGAAGCTACTGACTGAATGAAAGGAGCTGGCATCTCACTCTCTTTGAATCTTCTTTATCATGCTAAGAGGAGCAGGAAAAAGCAAAAAATTTCAGAATTGCACCTTGCAATGCGGAGAAATTACTGTTTGTGCATTTACAATATTCATTGATTTTTGCCATTGAAAAACATCATGTTATTCATATACCAGAAATGTTTGAAGCTACTGACTGAATGAAAAGAGCTGGCATCTCACTCTCTTTGAATCTTCGTTATCATGCTAAGAGGAGCAGGAAAAAGCAAAAAATTTCAGAATTGCACCTTGCAATGTGGAGAAATTACTGTTTGTGCATTTACAATATTCATTGATTTTTGCCATTGAAAAACATCCAGAAATGTTTGAAGCTACTGACTAAATGAAAGGAGCTGGCATCTCACTCTCTTTGAATCTTCTTTATCATGCTAAGAGGAGCAGTAAAAAGCAAAAAATTTCAGAATTGCACCTTGCAATGCGGAGAAATTACTGTTTGTGCATTTACAATATTCATTGATTTTTGCCATTGAAAAACATCATGTTATTCATATACCAGAAATGTTTGAAGCTGCTGACTGAATGAAAAGAACTGGCATCTCACTCTCTTTGAATCTTCTTTATCATGCTAAGAGGAGCAGGAAAAAGCAAAAAATTTCAGAATTGCACCTTGCAATGTGGAGAAATTACTGTTTGTGCATTTACAATATTTATTGATTTTTGCCATTGAAAAACGTCCAGAAATGTTTGAAGCTACTGACTGAATGAAAGTAGCTGGCATCTCACTCTCTTTGAATCTTCTTTATCATGCTAAGATGAGCAGGAAAAAGCAAAAAAATTCAGAATTGCACCTTGCAATGCAGAGAAATTACTGTTTGTGCATTTACAATATTCATTGATTTTTGCCATTGAAAAACATCATGTTATTCATATACCAGAAATGTTTGAAGCTACTGACTGAAAGAAAAGAGCTGGCATCTCACTCTCTTTGAATCTTCTTTATCATGCTAAGAGGAGCAGGAAAAAGCAAAAAATTTCAGAACTGCACCTTGCAATGTGGAGAAATTACTGTTTGTGCATTTACAATATTCATTGATTTCTGCCATTCAAAAACGTAAAGAAATGTTTGAAGCTACTGACTGAATGAAAGGAGCTGGCATCTCACTCTCTTTGAATCTTCTTTATCATGCTAAGAGGAGCAGGAAAAAGCAAAAAATTTCAGAATTGCACCTTGCAATGCGGAGAAATTACTGTTTATGCATTTACAATATTCATTGATTTTTGCCATTCAAAAACATCATGTTATTCATAAACCAGAAATGTTTGAAGCTACTGACTGAATGAAAAGAGCAGGCATCTCACTCTCTTTGAATCTTCTTTATCATGCTAAGAGGAGCAGGAAAAAGCAAAAAATTTCAGAATTGCACCTTGCAATGTGGAGAAATTACTGTTTGTGCATTTACAATATTCATTGATTTTTGCCATTGAAAAACGTCCAGAAATGTTTGAAGCTACTGACTGAATGAAAGGAGCTGGCATCTCACTCTCTTTGAATCTTCTTTATCATGCTAAGAGGAGCAGGAAAAAGCAAAAAATTTCAGAATTGCACCTTGCAATGCGGAGAAATTACTGTTTGTGCATTTACAATATTCATTGATTTTTGCCATTGAAAAACATCATGTTATTCATATACCAGAAATGTTTGAAGCTACTGACTGAATGAAAAGAGCTGGCATCTCACTCTCTTTGAATCTTCTTTATCATGCTAAGAGGAGCAGGAAAAAGCAAAAAATTTCAGAATTGCACCTTGCAATGTGGAGAAATTACTGTTTGTGCATTTACAATATTCATTGATTTTTGCCATTGAAAAACGTCCAGAAATGTTTGAAGCTACTGACTAAATGAAAGGAGCTGGCATCTCACTCTCTTTGAATCTTCTTTATCATGCTAAGAGGAGCAGGAAAAAGCAAAAAATTTCAGAATTGCACCTTGCAATGCGGAGAAATTACTGTTTGTGCATTTACAATATTTATTGATTTTTGCCATTGAAAAACATCATGTTATTCATTTACTAGAAATGTTTGAAGCTACTGACTGAATGAAAAGAGCTGGCATCTCACTCTTTGAATCTTCTTTATCATGCTAAGAGGAGCTGGAAAAAGCAAAAAATTTCAGAATTGCACCTTGCAATGTGGAGAAATTACTGTTTGTGCATTTACAATATTCATTGATTTTTGCCATTGAAAAACGTCCAGAAATGTTTGAAGCTACTGACTGAATGAAAGGAGCTGGCATCTCACTCTCTTTGAATCTTCTTTATCATGCTAAGAGGAGCAGGAAAAAGCAAAAAATTTCAGAATTGCACCTTGCAATGCGGAGAAATTACTGTTTGTGCATTTACAATATTCATTGATTTTTGCCATTGAAAAACATCATGTTATTCATATACCAGAAATGTTTGAAGCTACTGACTGAATGAAAAGAGCTGGCATCTCACTCTCTTTGAATCTTCTCTATCATGCTAAGAGGAGCAGGAAAAAGCAAAAAATTTCAGAATTGCACCTTGCAATGTGGAGAAATTACTGTTTGTGCATTTACAATATTTATTGATTTTTGCCATTGAAAAACGTCCAGAAATGTTTGAAGCTACTGACTGAATGAAAGGAGCTGGCATCTCACTCTCTTTGAATCTTCTTTATCATGCTAAGAGGAGCAGGAAAAAGCAAAAAATTTCAGAATTGCACCTTGCAATGCGGAGAAATTACTGTTTGTGCATTTACAATATTTATTGATTTTTGCCATTGAAAAACATCATGTTATTCATATACCAGAAATGTTTGAAGCTACTGACTAAATGAAAAGAGCTGGCATCTCACTCTCTTTGAATCTTCTTTATCATGCTAAGAGGAGCAGGAAAAAGCAAAAAATTTCAGAATTGCACCTTGCAATATGGAGAAATTACTGTTTGTGCATTTACAATATTCATTGATTTTTGCCATTGAAAAACGTCCAGAAATGTTTGAAGCTACTGACTGAATGAAAGGAGCTGGCATCTCACTCTCTTTGAATCTTCTTTATCATGCTAAGAGGAGCAGGAAAAAGCAAAAAATTTCAGAATTGCACCTTGCAATGCGGAGAAATTACTGTTTGTG
Organism: Phyllobates terribilis; assembly: GCF_046119375.1. Lineage (NCBI taxonomy): Eukaryota > Metazoa > Chordata > Amphibia > Anura > Dendrobatidae > Phyllobates > Phyllobates terribilis. Next base: position 8,063,920 of record NW_027362813.1, read on the forward strand.
CATTTACAATATTCATTGATTTTTGCCATTGAAAAACATCATGTTATTCATATACCAGAAATGTTTGAAGCTACTGACTGAATGAAAAGAGCTGGCATCTCACTCTCTTTGAATCTTCTTTATCATGCTAAGAAGAGCAGGAAAAAGCAAAAAATTTCAGAATTGCACCTTGCAATGTGGAGAAATTACTGTTTGTGCATTTACAATATTCATTGATTTTTGCCATTGAAAAACGTCCAGAAATGTTTGAAGCTACTGACTGAATGAAAGGAGCTGGCATCTCACTCTCTTTGAATCTTCTTTATCATGCTAAGAGGAGCAGGAAAAAGCAAAAAATTTCAGAATTGCACCTTGCAATGCGGAGAAATTACTGTTTGTGCATTTACAATATTCATTGATTTTTGCCATTCAAAAACATCATGTTATTCATATACCAGAAATGTTTGAAGCTACTGACTGAATGAAAAGAGCTGGCATCTCACTCTCTTTGAATATTCTTTATCATGCTAAGAGGAGCAGGAAAAAGCAAAAAATTTCAGAATTGCACCTTGCAATGTGGAGAAATTACTATTTGTGCATTTACAATATTCATTGATTTTTGCCATTGAAAAACGTCCAGAAATGTTTGAAGCTACTGACTGAATGAAAGGAGCTGGCATCTCACTCTCTTTGAATCTTCTTTATCATGCTAAGAGGAGCAGGAAAAAGCAAAAAATTTCAGAATTGCACCTTGCAATGCGAAGAAATTACTGTTTGTGCATTTACAATATTCATTGATTTTTGCCATTGAAAAACATCATGTTATTCATATACCAGAAATGTTTGAAGCTACTGACTGAATGAAAAGAGCTGGCATCTCACTCTCTTTAAATCTTTTTTATCATGCTAAGAGGAGCAGGAAAAAGCAAAAAATTTCAGAATTGCACCTTGCAATGTGGAGAAATTACTGTTTGTGCATTTACAATATTCATTGATTTTTGCCATTGAAAAATGTCCAGAAATGTTTGAAGCTACTGACTGAATGAAAGGAGCTGGCATCTCACTCTCTTTGAATCTTCTTTATCATGCTAAGAGGAGCAGGAAAAAGCAAAAAATTTCAGAATTGCACCTTGCAATGCGGAGAATTTACTGTTTATGCATTTACAATATTCATTGATTTTTGCCATTCAAAAACATCATGTTATTCATAAACCAGAAATGTTTGAAGCTACTGACTGAATGAAAAGAGCTGGCATCTCACTCTCTTTGAATCTTCTTTATCATGCTAAGAGGAGCAGGAAAAAGCAAAAAATTTCAGAATTGCACCTTGCAATGTGGAGAAATTACTGTTTGTGCATTTACAATATTCATTGATTTTTGCCATTGAAAAACGTCCAGAAATGTTTGAAGCTACTGACTGAATGAAAGGAGCTGGCATCTCACTCTCTTTGAATCTTCTTTATCATGCTAAGAGGAGCAGGAAAAAGCAAAAAATTTCAGAATTGCACCTTGCAATGCGGAGAAATTACTGTTTGTGCATTTACAATATTCATTGATTTTTGCCATTGAAAAACATCATGTTATTCATATACCAGAAATGTTTGAAGCTACTGACTGAATGAAAAGAGCTGGCATCTCACTCTTTGAATCTTCTTTATCATGCTAAGAGGAGCTGGAAAAAGCAAAAAATTTCAGAATTGCACCTTGCAATGTGGAGAAATTACTGTTTGTGCATTTACAATATTCATTGATTTTTGCCATTGAAAAACGTCCAGAAATGTTTGAAGCTACTGACTGAATGAAAGGAGCTGGCATCTCACTCTCTTTGAATCTTCTTTATCATGCTAAGAGGAGCAGGAAAAAGCAAAAAATTTCAGAATTGCACCTTGCAATGCGGAGAAATTACTGTTTGTGCATTTACAATATTCATTGATTTTTGCCATTGAAAAACATCATGTTATTCATATACCAGAAATGTTTGAAGCTACTGACTGAATGAAAAGAGCTGGCATCTCACTCTCTTTGAATCTTCTTTATCATGATAAGAGGAGCAGGAAAAAGCAAAAAATTTCAGAACTGCACCTTGCAATGTGGAGAAATTACTGTTTGTGCATTTACAATATTCATTGATTTCTGCCATTGAAAAATGTAAAGAAATGTTTGAAGCTACTGACTGAATGAAAGGAGCTGGCATCTCACTCTCTTTCAATCTTCTTTATCATGCTAAGAGGAGCAGGAAAAAGCAAAAAATTTCAGAATTGCACCTTGCAATGCGGAGAAATTACTGTTTGTGCATTTACAATATTCATTGATTTTTGCCATTGAAAAACATCATGTTATTCATATACCAGAAATGTTTGAAGCTACTGACTGAATGAAAAGAGCTGGCATCTCACTCTCTTTAAATATTCTCTATCATGCTAAGAGGAGCAGGAAAAAGCAAAAAATTTCAGAATTGCACCTTGCAATGTGGAGAAATTACTGTTTGTGCATTTACAATATTCATTGATTTTTGCCATTGAAAAAGTCCAGAAATGTTTGAAGCTACTGACTGAATGAAAGGAGCTGGCATCTCACTCTCTTTGAATCTTCTTTATCATGCTAAGAGGAGCAGTAAAAAGCAAAAAATTTCAGAATTGCACCTTGCAATGCGGAGAAATTACTGTTTGTGCATTTACAATATTCATTGATTTTTGCCATTGAAAAACATCATGCTATTCATATACCAGAAATGTTTGAAGCTACTGACTGAATGAAAAGAGCTGGCATCTCACTCTCTTTGAATCTTCTATATCATGCTAAGAGGAGCAGGAAAAAGCAAAAAATTTCAGAATTGCACCTTGCAATGTGGAGAAATTACTGTTTGTGCATTTACAATATTTATTGATTTTTGCCATTGAAAAACGTCCAGAAATGTTTGAAGCTACTGACTGAATGAAAGGAGCTGGCATCTCACTCTCTTTGAATCTTCTTTATCATGCTAAGAGGAGCAGGAAAAAGCAAAAAATTTCAGAATTGCACCTTGCAATGCGGAGAAATTACTGTTTGTGCATTTACAATATTTATTGATTTTTGCCATTGAAAAACATCATGTTATTCATATACCAGAAATGTTTGAAGCTACTGACTGAATGAAAAGAGCTGGCATCTCACTCTCTTTGAATCTTCTTTATCATGATAAGAGGAGCAGGAAAAAGCAAAAAATTTCAGAACTGCACCTTGCAATGTGGAGAAATTACTGTTTGTGCATTTACAATATTCATTGATTTCTGCCATTGAAAAATGTAAAGAAATGTTTGAAGCTACTGACTGAATGAAAGGAGCTGGCATCTCACTCTCTTTGAATCTTCTTTATCATGCTAAGAGGAGCAGGAAAAAGCAAAAAATTTCAGAATTGCACCTTGCAATGCGGAGAAATTACTGTTTGTGCATTTTCAATATTCATTGATTTTTGCCATTGAAAAACATCATGTTATTCATATACCAGAAATGTTTGAAGCTACTGACTGAATGAAAAGAGCTGGCATCTCACTCTCTTTAAATCTTCTCTATCATGCTAAGAGGAGCAGGAAAAAGCAAAAAATTTCAGAATTGCACCTTGCAATGTGGAGAAATTACTGTTTGTGCATTTACAATATTCATTGATTTTTGCCATTGAAAAAGTCCAGAAATGTTTGAAGCTACTGACTGAATGAAAGGAGCTGGCATCTCACTCTCTTTGAATCTTCTTTGTCATGCTAAGAGGAGCAGTAAAAAGCAAAAAATTTCAGAATTGCACCTTGCAATGCGGAGAAATTACTGTTTGTGCATTTACAATATTCATTGATTTTTGCCATTGAAAAACATCATGTTATTCATATACCAGAAATGTTTGAAGCTACTGACTGAATGAAAAGAGCTGGCATCTCACTCTCTTTGAATCTTCTATATCATGCTAAGAGGAGCAGGAAAAAGCAAAACATTTCAGAATTGCACCTTGCAATGTGGAGAAATTACTGTTTGTGCATTTACAATATTTATTGATTTTTGCCATTGAAAAACGTCCAGAAATGTTTGAAGCTACTGACTGAATGAAAGGAGCTGGCATCTCACTCTCTTTGAATCTTCTTTATCATGCTAAGAGGAGCAGGAAAAAGCAAAAAATTTCAGAATTGCACCTTGCAATGCGGAGAAATTACTGTTTGTGCATTTACAATATTTATTGATTTTTGCCATTGAAAAACATCTTGTTATTCATATACCAGAAATGTTTGAAGCTACTGACTAAATGAAAAGAGCTGGCATCTCACTCTCTTTGAATCTTCTTTATCATGCTAAGAGGAGCAGGAAAAAGCAAAAAATTTCAGAATTGCACCTTGCAATGTGGAGAAATTACTGTTTGTGCATTTACAATATTCATTGATTTTTGCCATTGAAAAAGTCCAGAAATGTTTGAAGCTACTGACTGAATGAAAGGAGCTGGCATCTCACTCTCTTTGAATCTTCTTTATCATGCTAAGAGGAGCAGTAAAAAGCAAAAAATTTCAGAATTGCACCTTGCAATGCGGAGAAATTACTGTTTGTGCATTTACAATATTCATTGATTTTTGCCATTGAAAAACATCATGCTATTCATATACCAGAAATGTTTGAAGCTACTGACTGAATGAAAAGAGCTGGCATCTCACTCTCTTTGAATCTTCTATATCATGCTAAGAGGAGCAGGAAAAAGCAAAAAATTTCAGAATTGCACCTTGCAATGTGGAGAAATTACTGTTTGTGCATTTACAATATTTATTGATTTTTGCCATTGAAAAACGTCCAGAAATGTTTGAAGCTACTGACTGAATGAAAGGAGCTGGCATCTCACTCTCTTTGAATCTTCTTTATCATGCTAAGAGGAGCAGGAAAAAGCAAAAAATTTCAGAATTGCACCTTGCAATGCGGAGAAATTACTGTTTGTGCATTTACAATATTTATTGATTTTTGCCATTGAAAAACATCATGTTATTCATATACCAGAAATGTTTGAAGCTACTGACTGAATGAAAAGAGCTGGCATCTCACTCTCTTTGAATCTTCTTTATCATGATAAGAGGAGCAGGAAAAAGCAAAAAATTTCAGAACTGCACCTTGCAATGTGGAGAAATTACTGTTTGTGCATTTACAATATTCATTGATTTCTGCCATTGAAAAATGTAAAGAAATGTTTGAAGCTACTGACTGAATGAAAGGAGCTGGCATCTCACTCTCTTTGAATCTTCTTTATCATGCTAAGAGGAGCAGGAAAAAGCAAAAAATTTCAGAATTGCACCTTGCAATGCGGAGAAATTACTGTTTGTGCATTTTCAATATTCATTGATTTTTGCCATTGAAAAACATCATGTTATTCATATACCAGAAATGTTTGAAGCTACTGACTGAATGAAAAGAGCTGGCATCTCACTCTCTTTAAATCTTCTCTATCATGCTAAGAGGAGCAGGAAAAAGCAAAAAATTTCAGAATTGCACCTTGCAATGTGGAGAAATTACTGTTTGTGCATTTACAATATTCATTGATTTTTGCCATTGAAAAAGTCCAGAAATGTTTGAAGCTACTGACTGAATGAAAGGAGCTGGCATCTCACTCTCTTTGAATCTTCTTTGTCATGCTAAGAGGAGCAGTAAAAAGCAAAAAATTTCAGAATTGCACCTTGCAATGCGGAGAAATTACTGTTTGTGCATTTACAATATTCATTGATTTTTGCCATTGAAAAACATCATGTTATTCATATACCAGAAATGTTTGAAGCTACTGACTGAATGAAAAGAGCTGGCATCTCACTCTCTTTGAATCTTCTATATCATGCTAAGAGGAGCAGGAAAAAGCAAAACATTTCAGAATTGCACCTTGCAATGTGGAGAAATTACTGTTTGTGCATTTACAATATTTATTGATTTTTGCCATTGAAAAACGTCCAGAAATGTTTGAAGCTACTGACTGAATGAAAGGAGCTGGCATCTCACTCTCTTTGAATCTTCTTTATCATGCTAAGAGGAGCAGGAAAAAGCAAAAAATTTCAGAATTGCACCTTGCAATGCGGAGAAATTACTGTTTGTGCATTTACAATATTTATTGATTTTTGCCATTGAAAAACATCTTGTTATTCATATACCAGAAATGTTTGAAGCTACTGACTAAATGAAAAGAGCTGGCATCTCACTCTCTTTGAATCTTCTTTATCATGCTAAGAGGAGCAGGAAAAAGCAAAAAATTTCAGAATTGCACCATGCAATATGGAGAAATTACTGTTTGTGCATTTACAATATTCATTGATTTTTGCCATTGAAAAACGACCAGAAATGTTTGAAGCTACTGACTGTATGAAAGGAACTGGCATCTCACTCTCTTTGAATCTTCTTTATCATGCTAAGAGGAGCAGGAAAAAGCAAAAAATTTCAGAATTGCACCTTGCAATGCGGAGAAATTACTGTTTGTGCATTTACAATATTCATTGACTTTTGCCATTGAAAAACATCATGTTATTCATATACCAGAAATGTTTGAAGCTACTGACTGAATGAAAAGAGCTGGCATCTCACTCTCTTTGAATCTTCTTTATTATGCTAAGAGGAGCAGGAAAAAGCAAAAAATTTCAGAATTGCACCTGGCAATGTGGAGAAATTACTGTTTGTGCATTTACAATATTCATTGATTTTTGCCATTGAAAAACGTCCAGAAATGTTTGAAGCTACTGACTGAATGAAAGGAGCTGGCATCTCACTCTCTTTGAATCTTCTTTATCATGCTAAGAGGAGCAGGAAAAAGCAAAAAATTTCAGAATTGCACCTTGCAATGCGGAGAAATTACTGTTTGTGCATTTACAATATTCATTGATTTTTGCCATTCAAAAACATCATGTTATTCATATACCAGAAATGTTTGAAGCTACTGACTGAATGAAAAGAGCTGGCATCTCACTCTCTTTGAATATTCTTTATCATGCTAAGAGGAGGAGGAAAAAGCAAAAAATTTCAGAATTGCACCTTGCAATGTGGAGAAATTACTATTTGTGCATTTACAATATTCATTGATTTTTGCCATTGAAAAACGTCCAGAAATGTTTGAAGCTACTGACTGAATGAAAGGAGCTGGCATCTCACTCTCTTTGAATCTTCTTTATCATGCTAAGAGGAGCAGGAAAAAGCAAAAAATTTCAGAATTGCACCTTGCAATGCGAAGAAATTACTGTTTGTGCATTTACAATATTCATTGATTTTTGCCATTGAAAAACATCATGTTATTCATATACCAGAAATGTTTGAAGCTACTGACTGAATGAAAAGAGCTGGCATCTCACTCTCTTTAAATCTTCTTTATCATGCTAAGAGGAGCAGGAAAAAGCAAAAAATTTCAGAATTGCACCTTGCAATGTGGAGAAATTACTGTTTGTGCATTTACAATATTCATTGATTTTTGCCATTGAAAAATGTCCAGAAATGTTTGAAGCTACTGACTGAATGAAAGGAGCTGGCATCTCACTCTCTTTGAATCTTCTTTATCATGCTAAGAGGAGCAGGAAAAAGCAAAAAATTTCAGAATTGCACCTTGCAATGCGGAGAATTTACTGTTTATGCATTTACAATATTCATTGATTTTTGCCATTCAAAAACATCATGTTATTCATAAACCAGAAATGTTTGAAGCTACTGACTGAATGAAAAGAGCTGGCATCTCACTCTCTTTGAATCTTCTTTATCATGCTAAGAGGAGCAGGAAAAAGCAAAAAATTTCAGAATTGCACCTTGCAATGTGGAGAAATTACTGTTTGTGCATTTACAATATTCATTGATTTTTGCCATTGAAAAACGTCCAGAAATGTTTGAAGCTACTGACTGAATGAAAGGAGCTGGCATCTCACTCTCTTTGAATCTTCTTTATCATGCTAAGAGGAGCAGGAAAAAGCAAAAAATTTCAGAATTGCACCTTGCAATGCGGAGAAATTACTGTTTGTGCATTTACAATATTTATTGATTTTTGCCATTGAAAAACATCATGTTATTCATATACCAGAAATGTTTGAAGCTACTGACTAAATGAAAAGAGCTGGCATCTCACTCTCTTTGAATCTTCTTTATCATGCTAAGAGGAGCAGGAAAAAGCAAAAAATTTCAGAATTGCACCATGCAATATGGAGAAATTACTGTTTGTGCATTTACAATATTCATTGATTTTTGCCATTGAAAAACGTCCAGAAATGTTTGAAGCTACTGACTGAATGAAAGGAGCTGGCATCTCACTCTCTTTGAATCTTCTTTATCATGCTAAGAGGAGCAGGAAAAAGCAAAAAATTTCAGAATTGCACCTTGCAATGCGGAGAAATTACTGTTTGTGCATTTACAATATTCATTGATTTTTGCCATTCAAAAACATCATGTTATTCATATACCAGAAATGTTTGAAGCTACTGACTGAATGAAAAGAGCTGGCATCTCACTCTCTTTGATTATTCTTTATCATGCTAAGAGGAGCAGGAAAAAGCAAAAAATTTCAGAATTGCACCTTGCAATGTGGAGAAATTACTATTTGTGCATTTACAATATTCATTGATTTTTGCCATTGAAAAACGTCCAGAAATGTTTGAAGCTACTGACTGAATGAAAGGAGCTGGCATCTCACTCTCTTTGAATCTTCTTTATCATGCTAAGAGGAGCAGGAAAAAGCAAAAAATTTCAGAATTGCACATTGCAATGCGAAGAAATTACTGTTTGTGCATTTACAATATTCATTGATTTTTGCCATTGAAAAACATCATGTTATTCATATACCAGAAATGTTTGAAGCTACTGACTGAATGAAAAGAGCTGGCATCTCACTCTCTTTAAATCTTCTTTATCATGCTAAGAGGAGCAGGAAAAAGCAAAAAATTTCAGAATTGCACCTTGCAATGTGGAGAAATTACTGTTTGTGCATTTACAATATTCATTGATTTTTGCCATTGAAAAATGTCCAGAAATGTTTGAAGCTACTGACTGAATGAAAGGAGCTGGCATCTCACTCTCTTTGAATCTTCTTTATCATGCTAAAAGGAGCAGGAAAAAGCAAAAAATTTCAGAATTGCACCTTGCAATGAGGAGAATTTACTGTTTATGCATTTACAATATTCATTGATTTTTGCCATTCAAAAACATCATGTTATTCATAAACCAGAAATGTTTGAAGATACTGACTGAATGAAAAGAGCTGGCATCTCACTCTCTTTGAATCTTCTTTATCATGCTAAGAGGAGCAGGAAAAAGCAAAAAATTTCAGAATTGCACCTTGCAATGTGGAGAAATTACTGTTTGTGCATTTACAATATTCACTGATTTTTGCCATTGAAAAACGTCCAGAAATGTTTGAAGCTACTGACTGAATGAAAGGAGCTGGCATCTCACTCTCTTTGAATCTTCTTTATCATGCTAAGAGGAGCAGGAAAAAGCAAAAAATTTCAGAATTGCACCTTACAATGCGGAGAAATTACTGTTTGTGCATTTACAATATTCATTGATTTTTGCCATTGAAAAACATCATGTTATTCATATACCAGAAATGTTTGAAGCTACTGACTGAATGAAAAGAGCTGGCATCTCACTCTCTTTGAATCTTCTTTATCATGCTAAGAGGAGCAGGAAAAAGCAAAAAATTTCAGAATTGCACCTTGCAATGTGGAGAAATTACTGTTTGTGCATTTACAATATTCATTGATTTTTGCCATTGAAAAACGTCCAGAAATGTTTGAAGCTACTGACTAAATGAAAGGAGCTGGCATCTCACTCTCTTTGAATCTTCTTTATCATGCTAAGAGGAGCAGGAAAAAGCAAAAAATTTCAGAATTGCACCTTGCAATGCGGAGAAATTACTGTTTGTGCATTTACAATATTCATTGATTTTTGCCATTGAAAAACATCATGTTATTCATATACTAGAAATGTTTGAAGCTACTGACTGAATGAAAAGAGCTGGCATCTCACTCTTTGAATCTTCTTTATCATGCTAAGAGGAGCTGGAAAAAGCAAAAAATTTCAGAATTGCACCTTGCAATGTGGAGAAATTACTGTTTGTGCATTTACAATATTCATTGATTTTTGCCATTGAAAAACGTCCAGAAATGTTTGAAGCTACTGACTGAATGAAAGGAGCTGGCATCTCACTCTCTTTGAATCTTCTTTATCATGCTAAGAGGAGCAGGAAAAAGCAAAAAATTTCAGAATTGCACCTTGCAATGCGGAGAAATTACTGTTTGTGCATTTACAATATTCATTGATTTTTGCCATTGAAAAACATCATGTTATTCATATACCAGAAATGTTTGAAGCTACTGACTGAATGAAAGGAGCTGGCATCTCACTCTCTTTGAATCTTCTTTATCATGATAAGAGGAGCAGGAAAAAGCAAAAAATTTCAGAACTGCACCTTGCAATGTGGAGAAATTACTGTTTGTGCATTTACAATATTCATTGATTTCTGCCATTGAAAAATGTAAAGAAATGTTTGAAGCTACTGACTAAATGAAAGGAGCTGGCATCTCACTCTCTTTGAATCTTCTTTATCATGCTAAGAGGAGCAGGAAAAAGCAAAAAATTTCAGAATTGCACCTTGCAATGTGGAGAAATTACTATTTGTGCATTTACAATATTCATTGATTTTTGCCATTGAAAAACGTCCAGAAATGTTTGAAGCTACTGACTGAATAAAAGGAGCTGGCATCTCACTCTCTTTGAATCTTCTTTATCATGCTAAGAGGAGCAGGAAAAAGCAAAAAATTTCAGAATTGCACATTGCAATGCGAAGAAATTACTGTTTGTGCATTTACAATATTCATTGATTTTTGCCATTGAAAAACATCATGTTATTCATATACCAGAAATGTTTGAAGCTACTGACTGAATGAAAAGAGCTGGCATCTCACTCTCTTTAAATCTTCTTTATCATGCTAAGAGGAGCAGGAAAAAGCAAAAAATTTCAGAATTGCACCTTGCAATGTGGAGAAATTACTGTTTGTGCATTTACAATATTCATTGATTTTTGCCATTGAAAAATGTCCAGAAATGTTTGAAGCTACTGACTGAATGAAAGGAGCTGGCATCTCACTCTCTTTGAATCTTCTTTATCATGCTAAAAGGAGCAGGAAAAAGCAAAAAATTTCAGAATTGCACCTTGCAATGAGGAGAATTTACTGTTTATGAATTTACAATATTCATTGATTTTTGCCATTCAAAAACATCATGTTATTCATAAACCAGAAATGTTTGAAGCTACTGACTGAATGAAAAGAGCTGGCATCTCTCTCTCTTTAAATCTTCTTTATCATGCTAAGAGGAGCAGGAAAAAGCAAAAAATTTCAGAATTGCACCTTGCAATGTGGAGAAATTACTGTTTGTGCATTTACAATATTCATTGATTTTTGCCATTGAAAAATGTCCAGAAATGTTTGAAGCTACTGACTGAATGAAAGGAGCTGGCATCTCACTCTCTTTGAATCTTCTTTATCATGCTAAAAGGAGCAGGAAAAAGCAAAAAATTTCAGAATTGCACCTTGCAATGAGGAGAATTTACTGTTTATGCATTTACAATATTCATTGATTTTTGCCATTCAAAAACATCATGTTATTCATAAACCAGAAATGTTTGAAGCTACTGACTGAATGAAAAGAGCTGGCATCTCACTCTCTTTGAATCTTCTTTATCATGCTAAGAGGAGCAGGAAAAAGCAAAAAATTTCAGAATTGCACCTTGCAATGTGGAGAAATTACTGTTTGTGCATTTACAATATTCACTGATTTTTGCCATTGAAAAACATCCAGAAATGTTTGAAGCTACTGACTGAATGAAAGGAGCTGGCATCTCACTCTCTTTGAATCTTCTTTATCATGCTAAGAGGAGCAGGAAAAAGCAAAAAATTTCAGAATTGCACCTTACAATGCGGAGAAATTACTGTTTGTGCATTTACAATATTCATTGATTTTTGCCATTGAAAAACATCATGTTATTCATATACCAGAAATGTTTGAAGCTACTGACTGAATGAAAAGAGCTGGCATCTCACTCTCTTTGAATCTTCTTTATCATGCTAAGAGGAGCAGGAAAAAGCAAAAAATTTCAGAATTGCACCTTGCAATGTGGAGAAATTACTGTTTGTGCATTTACAATATTCATTGATTTTTGCCATTGAAAAACGTCCAGAAATGTTTGAAGCTACTGACTAAATGAAAGGAGCTGGCATCTCACTCTCTTTGAATCTTCTTTATCATGCTAAGAGGAGCAGGAAAAAGCAAAAAATTTCAGAATTGCACCTTGCAATGCGGAGAAATTACTGTTTGTGCATTTACAATATTCATTGATTTTTGCCATTGAAAAACATCATGTTATTCATATACTAGAAATGTTTGAAGCTACTGACTGAACGAAAAGAGCTGGCATCTCACTCTTTGAATCTTCTTTATCATGCTAAGAGGAGCTGGAAAAAGCAAAAAATTTCAGAATTGCACCTTGCAATGTGGAGAAATTACTGTTTGTGCATTTACAATATTCATTGATTTTTGCCATTGAAAAACGTCCAGAAATGTTTGAAGCTACTGACTGAATGAAAGGAGCTGGCATCTCACTCTCTTTGAATCTTCTTTATCATGCTAAGAGGAGCAGGAAAAAGCAAAAAATTTCAGAATTGCACCTTGCAATGCGGAGAAATTACTGTTTGTGCATTTACAATATTCATTGATTTTTGCCATTGAAAAACATCATGTTATTCATATACCAGAAATGTTTGAAGCTACTGACTGAATGAAAAGAGCTGGCATCTCACTCTCTTTGAATCTTCTTTATCATGATAAGAGGAGCAGGAAAAAGCAAAAAATTTCAGAACTGCACCTTGCAATGTGGAGAAATTACTGTTTGTGCATTTACAATATTCATTGATTTCTGCCATTGAAAAATGTAAAGAAATGTTTGAAGCTACTGACTAAATGAAAGGAGCTGGCATCTCACTCTCTTTGAATCTTCTTTATCATGCTAATAGGAGCAGGAAAAAGCAAAAAATTTCAGAATTGCACCTTGCAATGCGGAGAAATTACTGTTTGTGCATTTACAATATTCATTGATTTTTGCCATTGAAAAACATCATGTTATTCATATACCAGAAATGTTTGAAGCTACTGACTAAATGAAAAGAGCTGGCATCTCACTCTCTTTGAATCTTCTTTATCATGCTAAGAGGAGCAGGAAAAAGCAAAAAATTTCAGAATTGCACCATGCAATATGGAGAAATTACTGTTTGTGCATTTACAATATTCATTGATTTTTGCCATTGAAAAACGTCCAGAAATGTTTGAAGCTACTGACTGAATGAAAGGAGCTGGCATCTCACTCTCTTTGAATCTTCTTTATCATGCTAAGAGGAGCAGGAAAAAGCAAAAAATTTCAGAATTGCACCTTGCAATGCGGAGAAATTACTGTTTGTGCATTTACAATATTCATTGATTTTTGCCATTCAAAAACATCATGTTATTCATATACCAGAAATGTTTGAAGCTACTGACTGAATGAAAAGAGCTGGCATCTCACTCTCTTTGATTATTCTTTATCATGCTAAGAGGAGCAGGAAAAAGCAAAAAATTTCAGAATTGCACCTTGCAATGTGGAGAAATTACTATTTGTGCATTTACAATATTCATTGATTTTTGCCATTGAAAAACGTCCAGAAATGTTTGAAGCTACTGACTGAATGAAAGGAGCTGGCATCTCACTCTCTTTGAATCTTCTTTATCATGCTAAGAGGAGCAGGAAAAAGCAAAAAATTTCAGAATTGCACATTGCAATGCGAAGAAATTACTGTTTGTGCATTTACAATATTCATTGATTTTTGCCATTGAAAAACATCATGTTATTCATATACCAGAAATGTTTGAAGCTACTGACTGAATGAAAAGAGCTGGCATCTCACTCTCTTTAAATCTTCTTTATCATGCTAAGAGGAGCAGGAAAAAGCAAAAAATTTCAGAATTGCACCTTGCAATGTGGAGAAATTACTGTTTGTGCATTTACAATATTCATTGATTTTTGCCATTGAAAAATGTCCAGAAATGTTTGAAGCTACTGACTGAATGAAAGGAGCTGGCATCTCACTCTCTTTGAATCTTCTTTATCATGCTAAAAGGAGCAGGAAAAAGCAAAAAATTTCAGAATTGCACCTTGCAATGAGGAGAATTTACTGTTTATGCATTTACAATATTCATTGATTTTTGCCATTCAAAAACATCATGTTATTCATAAACCAGAAATGTTTGAAGCTACTGACTGAATGAAAAGAGCTGGCATCTCACTCTCTTTGAATCTTCTTTATCATGCTAAGAGGAGCAGGAAAAAGCAAAAAATTTCAGAATTGCACCTTGCAATGTGGAGAAATTACTGTTTGTGCATTTACAATATTCACTGATTTTTGCCATTGAAAAACGTCCAGAAATGTTTGAAGCTACTGACTGAATGAAAGGAGCTGGCATCTCACTCTCTTTGAATCTTCTTTATCATGCTAAGAGGAGCAGGAAAAAGCAAAAAATTTCAGAATTGCACCTTACAATGCGGAGAAATTACTGTTTGTGCATTTACAATATTCATTGATTTTTGCCATTGAAAAACATCATGTTATTCATATACCAGAAATGTTTGAAGCTACTGACTGAATGAAAAGAGCTGGCATCTCACTCTCTTTGAATCTTCTTTATCATGCTAAGAGGAGCAGGAAAAAGCAAAAAATTTCAGAATTGCACCTTGCAATGTGGAGAAATTACTGTTTGTGCATTTACAATATTCATTGATTTTTGCCATTGAAAAACGTCCAGAAATGTTTGAAGCTACTGACTAAATGAAAGGAGCTGGCATCTCACTCTCTTTGAATCTTCTTTATCATGCTAAGAGGAGCAGGAAAAAGCAAAAAATTTCAGAATTGCACCTTGCAATGCGGAGAAATTACTGTTTGTGCATTTACAATATTCATTGATTTTTGCCATTGAAAAACATCATGTTATTCAAATACTAGAAATGTTTGAAGCTACTGACTGAATGAAAAGAGCTGGCATCTCACTCTTTGAATCTTCTTTATCATGCTAAGAGGAGCTGGAAAAAGCAAAAAATTTCAGAATTGCACCTTGCAATGTGGAGAAATTACTGTTTGTGCATTTACAATATTCATTGATTTTTGCCATTGAAAAACGTCCAGAAATGTTTGAAGCTACTGACTGAATGAAAGGAGCTGGCATCTCACTCTCTTTGAATCTTCTTTATCATGCTAAGAGGAGCAGGAAAAAGCAAAAAATTTCAGAATTGCACCTTGCAATGCGGAGAAATTACTGTTTGTGCATTTACAATATTCATTGATTTTTGCCATTGAAAAACATCATGTTATTCATATACCAGAAATGTTTGAAGCTACTGACTGAATGAAAAGAGCTGGCATCTCACTCTCTTTGAATCTTCTTTATCATGATAAGAGGAGCAGGAAAAAGCAAAAAATTTCAGAACTGCACCTTGCAATGTGGAGAAATTACTGTTTGTGCATTTACAATATTCATTGATTTCTGCCATTGAAAAATGTAAAGAAATGTTTGAAGCTACTGACTAAATGAAAGGAGCTGGCATCTCACTCTCTTTGAATCTTCTTTATCATGCTAATAGGAGCAGGAAAAAGCAAAAAATTTCAGAATTGCACCTTGCAATGCGGAGAAATTACTGTTTGTGCATTTACAATATTCATTGATTTTTGCCATTGAAAAACATCATGTTATTCATATACCAGAAATGTTTGAAGCTACTGACTGAATGAAAAGAGCTGGCATCTCACTCTCTTTAAATCTTCTCTATCATGCTAAGAGGAGCAGGAAAAAGCAAAAAAATTCAGAATTGCACCTTGCAATGTGGAGAAATTACTGTTTGTGCATTTACAATATTCATTGATTTTTGCCATTGAAAAAGTCCAGAAATGTTTGAAGCTACTGACTGAATGAAAGGAGCTGGCATCTCACTCTCTTTGAATCTTGTTTATCATGCTAAGAGGAGCAGTAAAAAGCAAAAAATTTCAGAATTGCACCTTGCAATGCGGAGAAATTACTGTTTGTGCATTTACAATATTCATTGATTTTTGCCATTGAAAAACATCATGTTATTCATATACCAGAAATGTTTGAAGCTACCGACTGAATGAAAAGAGCTGGCATCTCACTCTCTTTGAATCTTCTATATCATGCTAAGAGGAGCAGGAAAAAGCAAAAAATTTCAGAATTGCACCTTGCAATGTGGAGAAATTACTGTTTGTGCATTTACAATATTTATTGATTTTTGCCATTGAAAAACGTCCAGAAATGTTTGAAGCTACTGACTGAATGAAAGGAGCTGGCATCTCACTCTCTTTGAATCTTCTTTATCATGCTAAGAGGAGCAGGAAAAAGCAAAAAATTTCAGAATTGCACCTTGCAATGCGGAGAAATTACTGTTTGTGCATTTACAATATTTATTGATTTTTGCCATTGAAAAACATCATGTTATTCATATACCAGAAATGTTTGAAGCTACTGACTAAATGAAAAGAGCTGGCATCTCACTCTCTTTGAATCTTCTTTATCATGCTAAGAGGAGCAGGAAAAAGCAAAAAATTTCAGAATTGCACCATGCAATATGGAGAAATTACTGTTTGTGCATTTACAATATTCATTGATTTTTGCCATTGAAAAACGTCCAGAAATGATTGAAGCTACTGACTGAATGAAAGGAGCTGGCATCTCACTCTCTTTGAATCTTCTTTATCATGCTAAGAGGAGCAGGAAAAAGCAAAAAATTTCAGAATTGCACCTTGCAATGCGGAGAAATTACTGTTTGTGCATTTACAATATTCATTGACTTTTGCCATTGAAAAACATCATGTTATTCATATACCAGAAATGTTTGAAGCTACTGACTGAATGAAAAGAGCTGGCATCTCACTCTCTTTGAATCTTCTTTATTATGCTAAGAGGAGCAGGAAAAAGCAAAAAATTTCAGAATTGCACCTTGCAATGTGGAGAAATTACTGTTTGTGCATTTACAATATTCATTGATTTTTGCCATTGAAAAACGTCCAGAAATGTTTGAAGCTACTGACTGAATGAAAGGAGCTGGCATCTCACTCTCTTTGAATCTTCTTTATCATGCTAAGAGGAGCAGGAAAAAGCAAAAAATTTCAGAATTGCACCTTGCAATGCGGAGAAATTACTGTTTGTGCATTTACAATATTCATTGATTTTTGCCATTCAAAAACATCATGTTATTCATATACCAGAAATGTTTGAAGCTACTGACTGAATGAAAAGAGCTGGCATCTCACTCTCTTTGAATATTCTTTATCATGCTAAGAGGAGCAGGAAAAAGCAAAAAATTTCAGAATTGCACCTTGCAATGTGGAGAAATTACTATTTGTGCATTTACAATATTCATTGATTTTTGCCATTGAAAAACGTCCAGAAATGTTTGAAGCTACTGACTGAATGAAAGGAGCTGGCATCTCACTCTCTTTGAATCTTCTTTATCATGCTAAGAGGAGCAGGAAAAAGCAAAAAATTTCAGAATTGCACCTTGCAATGCGAAGAAATTACTGTTTGTGCATTTACAATATTCATTGATTTTTGCCATTGAAAAACATCATGTTATTCATATACCAGAAATGTTTGAAGCTACTGACTGAATGAAAAGAGCTGGCATCTCACTCTCTTTAAATCTTCTTTATCATGCTAAGAGGAGCAGGAAAAAGCAAAAAATTTCAGAATTGCACCTTGCAATGTGGAGAAATTACTGTTTGTGCATTTACAATATTCATTGATTTTTGCCATTGAAAAATGTCCAGAAATGTTTGAAGCTACTGACTGAATGAAAGGAGCTGGCATCTCACTCTCTTTGAATCTTCTTTATCATGCTAAGAGGAGCAGGAAAAAGCAAAAAATTTCAGAATTGCACCTTGCAATGCGGAGAATTTACTGTTTATGCATTTACAATATTCATTGATTTTTGCCATTCAAAAACATCATGTTATTCATAAACCAGAAATGTTTGAAGCTACTGACTGGATGAAAAGAGCTGGCATCTCACTCTCTTTGAATCTTCTTTATCATGCTAAGAGGAGCAGGAAAAAGCAAAAAATTTCAGAATTGCACCTTGCAATGTGGAGAAATTACTGTTTGTGCATTTACAATATTCATTGATTTTTGCCATTGAAAAACGTCCAGAAATGTTTGAAGCTACTGACTGAATGAAAGGAGCTGGCATCTCACTCTCTTTGAATCTTCTTTATCATGCTAAGAGGAGCAGGAAAAAGCAAAAAATTTCAGAATTGCACCTTGCAATGCGGTGAAATTACTGTTTGTGCATTTACAATATTCATTGATTTTTGCCATTGAAAAACATCATGTTATTCATATACCAGAAATGTTTGAAGCTACTGACTGAATGAAAAGAGCTGGCATCTCACTCTCTTTGAATATTCTCTATCATGCTAAGAGGAGCAGGAAAAAGCAAAAAATTTCAGAATTGCACCTTGCAATGTGGAGAAATTACTGTTTGTGCATTTACAATATTCATTGATTTTTGCCATTGAAAAAGTCCAGAAATGTTTGAAGCTACTGACTGAATGAAAGGAGCTGGCATCTCACTCTCTTTGAATCTTCTTTATCATGCTAAGAGGAGCAGTAAAAAGCAAAAAATTTCAGAATTGCACCTTGCAATGCGGAGAAATTACTGTTTGTGCATTTACAATATTCATTGATTTTTGCCATTGAAAAACATCATGTTATTCATATACCAGAAATGTTTGAAGCTACTGACTGAATGAAAAGAGCTGGCATCTCACTCTCTTTGAATCTTCTATATCATGCTAAGAGGAGCAGGAAAAAGCAAAAAATTTCAGAATTGCACCTTGCAATGTGGAGAAATTACTGTTTGTGCATTTACAATATTTATTGATTTTTGCCATTGAAAAACGTCCAGAAATGTTTGAAGCTACTGACTGAATGAAAGGAGCTGGCATCTCACTCTCTTTGAATCTTCTTTATCATGCTAAGAGGAGCAGGAAAAAGCAAAAAATTTCAGAATTGCACCTTGCAATGCGGAGAAATTACTGTTTGTGCATTTACAATATTTATTGATTTTTGCCATTGAAAAACATCATGTTATTCATATACCAGAAATGTTTGAAGCTACTGACTAAATGAAAAGAGCTGGCATCTCACTCTCTTTGAATCTTCTTTATCATGCTAAGAGGAGCAGGAAAAAGCAAAAAATTTCAGAATTGCACCATGCAATATGGAGAAATTACTGTTTGTGCATTTACAATATTCATTGATTTTTGCCATTGAAAAACGTCCAGAAATGTTTGAAGCTACTGACTGAATGAAAGGAGCTGGCATCTCACTCTCTTTGAATCTTCTTTATCATGCTAAGAGGAGCAGGAAAAAGCAAAAAATTTCAGAATTGCACCTTGCAATGCGGAGAAATTACTGTTTGTGCATTTACAATATTCATTGACTTTTGCCATTGAAAAACATCATGTTATTCATATACCAGAAATGTGTGAAGCTACTGACTGAATGAAAAGAGCTGGCATCTCACACTCTTTGAATCTTCTTTATTATGCTAAGAGGAGCAGGAAAAAGCAAAAAATTTCAGAATTGCACCTTGCAATGTGGAGAAATTACTGTTTGTGCATTTACAATATTCATTGATTTTTGCCATTGAAAAACGTCCAGAAATGTTTGAAGCTACTGACTGAATGAAAGGAGCTGGCATCTCACTCTCTTTGAATCTTCTTTATCATGCTAAGAGGAGCAGGAAAAAGCAAAAAATTTCAGAATTGCACCTTGCAATGCGGAGAAATTACTGTTTGTGCATTTACAATATTCATTGATTTTTGCCATTCAAAAACATCATGTTATTCATATACCAGAAATGTTTGAAGCTACTGACTGAATGAAAAGAGCTGGCATCTCACTCTCTTTGATTATTCTTTATCATGCTAAGAGGAGCAGGAAAAAGCAAAAAATTTCAGAATTGCACCTTGCAATGTGGAGAAATTACTATTTGTGCATTTACAATATTCATTGATTTTTGCCATTGAAAAACGTCCAGAAATGTTTGAAGCTACTGACTGAATGAAAGGAGCTGGCATCTCACTCTCTTTGAATCTTCTTTATCATGCTAAGAGGAGCAGGAAAAGCAAAAAATTTCAGAATTGCACCTTGCAATGCGAAGAAATTACTGTTTGTGCATTTACAATATTCATTGATTTTTGCCATTGAAAAACATCATGTTATTCATATACCAGAAATGTTTGAAGCTACTGACTGAATGAAAAGAGCTGGCATCTCACTCTCTTTAAATCTTCTTTATCATGCTAAGAGGAGCAGGAAAAAGCAAAAAATTTCAGAATTGCACCTTGCAATGTGGAGAAATTACTGTTTGTGCATTTACAATATTCATTGATTTTTGCCATTGAAAAATGTCCAGAAATGTTTGAAGCTACTGACTGAATGAAAGGAGCTGGCATCTCACTCTCTTTGAATCTTCTTTATCATGCTAAGAGGAGCAGGAAAAAGCAAAAAATTTCAGAATTGCACCTTGCAATGCGGAGAATTTACTGTTTATGCATTTACAATATTCATTGATTTTTGCCATTCAAAAACATCATGTTATTCATAAACCAGAAATGTTTGAAGCTACTGACTGAATGAAAAGAGCTGGCATCTCACTCTCTTTGAATCTTCTTTATCATGCTAAGAGGAGCAGGAAAAAGCAAAAAATTTCAGATTTGCACCTTGCAATGTGGAGAAATTACTGTTTGTGCATTTACAATATTCATTGATTTTTGCCATTGAAAAACGTCCAGAAATGTTTGAAGCTACTGACTGAATGAAAGGAGCTGGCATCTCACTCTCTTTGAATCTTCTTTATCATGCTAAGAGGAGCAGGAAAAAGCAAAAAATTTCAGAATTGCACCTTACAATGCGGAGAAATTACTGTTTGTGCATTTACAATATTCATTGATTTTTGCCATTGAAAAACATCATGTTATTCATATACCAGAAATGTTTGAAGCTACTGACTGAATGAAAAGAGCTGGCATCTCACTCTCTTTGAATCTTCTTTATCATGCTAAGAGGAGCAGGAAAAAGCAAAAAATTTCAGAATTGCACCTTGCAATGTGGAGAAATTACTGTTTGTGCATTTACAATATTCATTGATTTTTGCCATTGAAAAACGTCCAGAAATGTTTGAAGCTACTGACTAAATGAAAGGAGCTGGCATCTCACTCTCTTTGAATCTTCTTTATCATGCTAAGAGGAGCAGGAAAAAGCAAAAAATTTCAGAATTGCACCTTGCAATGCGGAGAAATTACTGTTTGTGCATTTACAATATTCATTGATTTTTGCCATTGAAAAACATCATGTTATTCATATACTAGAAATGTTTGAAGCTACTGACTGAATGAAAAGAGCTGGCATCTCACTCTTTGAATCTTCTTTATCATGCTAAGAGGAGCTGGATAAAGCAAAAAATTTCAGAATTGCACCTTGCAATGTGGAGAAATTACTGTTTGTGCATTTACAATATTCATTGATTTTTGCCATTGAAAAACGTCCAGAAATGTTTGAAGCTACTGACTGAATGAAAGGAGCTGGCATCTCACTCTCTTTGAATCTTCTTTATCATGCTAAGAGGAGCAGGAAAAAGCAAAAAATTTCAGAATTGCACCTTGCAATGCGGAGAAATTACTGTTTGTGCATTTACAATATTCATTGATTTTTGCCATTGAAAAACATCATGTTATTCATATACCAGAAATGTTTGAAGCTACTGACTGAATGAAAAGAGCTGGCATCTCACTCTCTTTGAATCTTCTTTATCATGATAAGAGGAGCAGGAAAAAGCAAAAAATTTCAGAACTGCACCTTGCAATGTGGAGAAATTACTGTTTGTGCATTTACAATATTCATTGATTTCTGCCATTGAAAAATGTAAAGAAATGTTTGAAGCTACTGACTAAATGAAGTGAGCTGGCATCTCACTCTCTTTGAATCTTCTTTATCATGCTAATAGGAGCAGGAAAAAGCAAAAAATTTCAGAATTGCACCTTGCAATGCGGAGAAATTACTGTTTGTGCATTTACAATATTCATTGATTTTTGCCATTGAAAAACATCATGTTATTCATATACCAGAAATGTTTGAAGCTACTGACTGAATGAAAAGAGCTGGCATCTCACTCTCTTTAAATCTTCTCTATCATGCTAAGAGGAGCAGGAAAAAGCAAAAAAATTCAGAATTGCACCTTGCAATGTGGAGAAATTACTGTTTGTGCATTTACAATATTCATTGATTTTTGCCATTGAAAAAGTCCAGAAATGTTTGAAGCTACTGACTGAATGAAAGGAGCTGGCATCTCACTCTCTTTGAATCTTCTTTATCATGCTAAGAGGAGCAGTAAAAAGCAAAAAATTTCAGAATTGCACCTTGAAATGCGGAGAAATTACTGTTTGTGCATTTACAATATTCATTGATTTTTGCCATTGAAAAACATCATGTTATTCATATACCAGAAATGTTTGAAGCTACTGACTGAATGAAAAGAGCTGGCATCTCACTCTCTTTGAATCTTCTATATCATGCTAAGAGGAGCAGGAAAAAGCAAAAAATTTCAGAATTGCACCTTGCAATGTGGAGAAATTACTGTTTGTGCATTTACAATATTTATTGATTTTTGCCATTGAAAAACGTCCAGAAATGTTTGAAGCTACTGACTGAATGAAAGGAGCTGGCATCTCACTCTCTTTGAATCTTCTTTATCATGCTAAGAGGAGCAGGAAAAAGCAAAAAATTTCAGAATTGCACCTTGCAATGCGGAGAAATTACTGTTTGTGCATTTACAATATTTATTGATTTTTGCCATTGAAAAACATCATGTTATTCATATACCAGAAATGTTTGAAGCTACTGACTAAATGAAAAGAGCTGGCATCTCACTCTCTTTGAATCTTCTTTATCATGCTAAGAGGAGCAGGAAAAAGCAAAAAATTTCAGAATTGCACCATGCAATATGGAGAAATTACTGTTTGTGCATTTACAATATTCATTGATTTTTGCCATTGAAAAACGTCCAGAAATGATTGAAGCTACTGACTGAATGAAAGGAGCTGGCATCTCACTCTCTTTGAATCTTCTTTATCATGCTAAGAGGAGCAGGAAAAAGCAAAAAATTTCAGAATTGCACCTTGCAATGCGGAGAAATTACTGTTTGTGCATTTACAATATTCATTGACTTTTGCCATTGAAAAACATCATGTTATTCATATACCAGAAATGTTTGAAGCTACTGACTGAATGAAAAGAGCTGGCATCTCACTCTCTTTGAATCTTCTTTATTATGCTAAGAGGAGCAGGAAAAAGCAAAAAATTTCAGAATTGCACCTTGCAATGTGGAGAAATTACTGTTTGTGCATTTACAATATTCATTGATTTTTGCCATTGAAAAACGTCCAGAAATGTTTGAAGCTACTGACTGAATGAAAGGAGCTGGCATCTCACTCTCTTTGAATCTTCTTTATCATGCTAAGAGGAGCAGGAAAAAGCAAAAAATTTCAGAATTGCACCTTGCAATGCGGAGAAATTACTGTTTGTGCATTTACAATATTCATTGATTTTTGCCATTCAAAAACATCATGTTATTCATATACCAGAAATGTTTGAAGCTACTGACTGAATGAAAAGAGCTGGCATCTCACTCTCTTTGAATATTCTTTATCATGCTAAGAGGAGCAGGAAAAAGCAAAAAATTTCAGAATTGCACCTTGCAATGTGGAGAAATTACTATTTGTGCATTTACAATATTCATTGATTTTTGCCATTGAAAAACGTCCAGAAATGTTTGAAGCTACTGACTGAATGAAAGGAGCTGGCATCTCACTCTCTTTGAATCTTCTTTATCATGCTAAGAGGAGCAGGAAAAAGCAAAAAATTTCAGAATTGCACCTTGCAATGCGAAGAAATTACTGTTTGTGCATTTACAATATTCATTGATTTTTGCCATTGAAAAACATCATGTTATTCATATACCAGAAATGTTTGAAGCTACTGACTGAATGAAAAGAGCTGGCATCTCACTCTCTTTAAATCTTCTTTATCATGCTAAGAGGAGCAGGAAAAAGCAAAAAATTTCAGAATTGCACCTTGCAATGTGGAGAAATTACTGTTTGTGCATTTACAATATTCATTGATTTTTGCCATTGAAAAATGTCCAGAAATGTTTGAAGCTACTGACTGAATGAAAGGAGCTGGCATCTCACTCTCTTTGAATCTTCTTTATCATGCTAAGAGGAGCAGGAAAAAGCAAAAAATTTCAGAATTGCACCTTGCAATGCGGAGAATTTACTGTTTATGCATTTACAATATTCATTGATTTTTGCCATTCAAAAACATCATGTTATTCATAAACCAGAAATGTTTGAAGCTACTGACTGGATGAAAAGAGCTGGCATCTCACTCTCTTTGAATCTTCTTTATCATGCTAAGAGGAGCAGGAAAAAGCAAAAAATTTCAGAATTGCACCTTGCAATGTGGAGAAATTACTGTTTGTGCATTTACAATATTCATTGATTTTTGCCATTGAAAAACGTCCAGAAATGTTTGAAGCTACTGACTGAATGAAAGGAGCTGGCATCTCACTCTCTTTGAATCTTCTTTATCATGCTAAGAGGAGCAGGAAAAAGCAAAAAATTTCAGAATTGCACCTTGCAATGCGGTGAAATTACTGTTTGTGCATTTACAATATTCATTGATTTTTGCCATTGAAAAACATCATGTTATTCATATACCAGAAATGTTTGAAGCTACTGACTGAATGAAAAGAGCTGGCATCTCACTCTCTTTGAATATTCTCTATCATGCTAAGAGGAGCAGGAAAAAGAAAAAAATTTCAGAATTCCACCTTGCAATGTGGAGAAATTACTGTTTGTGCATTTACAATATTCATTGATTTTTGCCATTGAAAAAGTCCAGAAATGTTTGAAGCTACTGACTGAATGAAAGGAGCTGGCATCTCACTCTCTTTGAATCTTCTTTATCATGCTAAGAGGAGCAGTAAAAAGCAAAAAATTTCAGAATTGCACCTTGCAATGCGGAGAAATTACTGTTTGTGCATTTACAATATTCATTGATTTTTGCCATTGAAAAACATCATGTTATTCATATACCAGAAATGTTTGAAGCTACTGACTGAATGAAAAGAGCTGGCATCTCACTCTCTTTGAATCTTCTATATCATGCTAAGAGGAGCAGGAAAAAGCAAAAAATTTCAGAATTGCACCTTGCAATGTGGAGAAATTACTGTTTGTGCATTTACAATATTTATTGATTTTTGCCATTGAAAAACGTCCAGAAATGTTTGAAGCTACTGACTGAATGAAAGGAGCTGGCATCTCACTCTCTTTGAATCTTCTTTATCATGCTAAGAGGAGCAGGAAAAAGCAAAAAATTTCAGAATTGCACCTTGCAATGCGGAGAAATTACTGTATGTGCATTTACAATATTTATTGATTTTTGCCATTGAAAAACATCATGTTATTCATATACCAGAAATGTTTGAAGCTACTGACTAAATGAAAAGAGCTGGCATCTCACTCTCTTTGAATCTTCTTTATCATGCTAAGAGGAGCAGGAAAAAGCAAAAAATTTCAGAATTGCACCATGCAATATGGAGAAATTACTGTTTGTGCATTTACAATATTCATTGATTTTTGCCATTGAAAAACGTCCAGAAATGTTTGAAGCTACTGACTGAATGAAAGGAGCTGGCATCTCACTCTCTTTGAATCTTCTTTATCATGCTAAGAGGAGCAGGAAAAAGCAAAAAATTTCAGAATTGCACCTTGCAATGCGGAGAAATTACTGTTTGTGCATTTACAATATTCATTGACTTTTGCCATTGAAAAACATCATGTTATTCATATACCAGAAATGTTTGAAGCTACTGACTGAATGAAAAGAGCTGGCATCTCACTCTCTTTGAATCTTCTTTATTATGCTAAGAGGAGCAGGAAAAAGCAAAAAATTTCAGAATTGCACCTTGCAATGTGGAGAAATTACTGTTTGTGCATTTACAATATTCATTGATTTTTGCCATTGAAAAACGTCCAGAAATGTTTGAAGCTACTGACTGAATGAAAGGAGCTGGCATCTCACTCTCTTTGAATCTTCTTTATCATGCTAAGAGGAGCAGGAAAAAGCAAAAAATTTCAGAATTGCACCTTGCAATGCGGAGAAATTACTGTTTGTGCATTTACAATATTCATTGATTTTTGCCATTCAAAAACATCATGTTATTCATATACCAGAAATGTTTGAAGCTACTGACTGAATGAAAAGAGCTGGCATCTCACTCTCTTTGAATATTCTTTATCATGCTAAGAGGAGCAGGAAAAAGCAAAAAATTTCAGAATTGCACCTTGCAATGTGGAGAAATTACTATTTGTGCATTTACAATATTCATTGATTTTTGCCATTGAAAAACATCCAGAAATGTTTGAAGCTACTGACTGAATGAAAGGAGCTGGCATCTCACTCTCTTTGAATCTTCTTTATCATGCTAAGAGGAGCAGGAAAAAGCAAAAAATTTCAGAATTGCACCTTGCAATGCGAAGAAATTACTGTTTGTGCATTTACAATATTCATTGATTTTTGCCATTGAAAAACATCATGTTATTCATATACCAGAAATGTTTGAAGCTACTGACTGAATGAAAAGAGCTGGCATCTCACTCTCTTTGAATCTTCTTTATCATGCTAAGAGGAGCAGGAAAAAGCAAAAAATTTCAGAATTGCACCTTGCAATGTGGAGAAATTACTGTTTGTGCATTTACAATATTCATTGATTTTTGCCATTGAAAAATGTCCAGAAATGTTTGAAGCTACTGAATGAATGAAAGGAGCTGGCATCTCACTCTCTTTGAATCTTCTTTATCATGCTAAGAGGAGCAGGAAAAAGCAAAAAATTTCAGAATTGCACCTTGCAATGCGGAGAAATTACTGTTTGTGCATTTACAATATTCATTGATTTTTGCCATTGAAAAACATCATGTTATTCATATACCAGAAATGTTTGAAGCTACTGACTGAATGAAAAGAGCTGGCATCTCACTCTCTTTGAATCTTCTTTATCATGCTAAGAGGAGCAGGAAAAAGCAAAAAATTTCAGAATTGCACCTTGCAATGCGGAGAAATTACTGTTTGTGCATTTACAATATTCATTGATTTTTGCCATTGAAAAACATCATGTTATTCATATACCAGAAATGTTTGAAGCTACTGACTGAATGAAAAGAGCTGGCATCTCACTCTCTTTGAATCTTCTTTATCATGATAAGAGGAGCAGGAAAAAGCAAAAAATTTCAGAACTGCACCTTGCAATGTGGAGAAATTACTGTTTGTGCATTTACAATATTCATTGATTTCTGCCATTGAAAAATGTAAAGAAATGTTTGAAGCTACTGACTGAATGAAAGGAGCTGGCATCTCACTCTCTTTGAATCTTCTTTATCATGCTAAGAGGAGCAGGAAAAAGCAAAAAATTTCAGAATTGCACCTTGCAATGCGGAGAAATTACTGTTTGTGCATTTACAATATTCATTGATTTTTGCCATTGAAAAACATCATGTTATTCATATACCAGAAATGTTTGAAGCTACTGACTGAATGAAAAGAGATGGCATCTCACTCTCTTTGAATCTTCTCTATCATGCTAAGAGGAGCAGGAAAAAGCAAAAAATTTCAGAATTGCACCTTGCAATGTGGAGAAATTACTGTTTGTGCATTTACAATATTCATTGATTTTTGCCATTGAAAAACTTACAGAAATGTTTGAAGCTACTGACTGAATGAAAGGAGCTGGCATCTCACTCTCTTTGAATCTTCTTTATCATGCTAAGAGGAGCAGTAAAAAGCAAAAAATGTCAGAATTGCACCTTGCAATGCGGAGAAATTACTGTTTGTGCATTTACAATATTCATTGATTTTTGCCATTGAAAAACATCATGTTATTCATATACCAGAAATGTTTGAAGCTACTGACTGAATGAAAAGAGCTGGCATCTCACTCTCTTTGAATCTTCTATATCATGCTAAGAGGAGCAGGAAAAAGCAAAAAATTTCAGAATTGCACCTTGCAATGTGGAGAAATTACTGTTTGTGCATTTACAATATTTATTGATTTTTGCCATTGAAAAACGTCCAGAAATGTTTGAAGCTACTGACTGAATGAAAGGAGCTGGCATCTCACTCTCTTTGAATCTTCTTTATCATGCTAAGAGGAGCAGGAAAAAGCAAAACATTTCAGAATTGCACCTTGCAATGCGGAGAAATTACTGTTTGTGCATTTACAATATTCATTGATTTTTGCCATTGAAAAACATCATGTTATTCATATACCAGAAATGTTTGAAGCTACTGACTGAATGAAAAGAGCTGGCTTCTCACTCTCTTTGAATCTTCTTTATCATGATAAGAGGAGCAGGAAAAAGCAAAAAATTTCAGAACTGCACCTTGCAATGTGGAGAAGTTACTGTTTGTGCATTTACAATATTCATTGATTTCTGCCATTGAAAAATGTAAAGAAATGTTTGAAGCTACTGACTGAATGAAAGGAGCTGGCATCTCACTCTCTTTGAATCTTCTTTATCATGCTAAGAGGAGCAGGAAAAAGCAAAAAATTTCAGAATTGCACCTTGCAATGCGGAGAAATTACTGTTTGTGCATTTACAATATTCATTGATTTTTGCCATTGAAAAACATCATGTTATTCATATACCAGAAATGATTGAAGCTACTGACTGAATGAAAAGAGCTGGCATCTCACTCTCTTTGAATCTTCTTTATCATGCTAAGAGGAGCAGGAAAAAGCAAAAAAATTCAGAATTGCACCTTGCAATGTGGAGAAATTACTGTTTGTGCATTTACAATATTCATTGATTTTTGCCATTGAAAAACGTCCAGAAATGTTTGAAGCTACTGACTGAATGAAAGGAGCTGGCATCTCACTCTCTTTGAATCTTCTTTATCATGCTAAGAGGAGCAGGAAAAAGCAAAAAATTTCAGAATTGCACCTTGCAATGCGGAGAAATTACTGTTTGTGCATTTACAATATTCATTGATTTTTGCCATTGAAAAACATCATGTTATTCATATACCAGAAATGTTTGAAGCTACTGACTGAATGAAAAGAGCTGGCATCTCACTCTCTTTGAATATTCTTTATCATGCTAAAAGGAGCAGGAAAAAGCAAAAAATTTCAGAATTGCACCTTGCAATGTGGAGAAATTACTGTTTGTGCATTTACAATATTCATTGATTTTTGCCATTGAAAAACGTCCAGAAATGTTTGAAGCTACTGACTGAATGAAAGGAGCTGGCATCTCACTCTCTTTGAATCTTCTTTATCATGCTAAGAGGAGCAGGAAAAAGCAAAAATTTCAGAATTGCAACTTGCAATGCGAAGAAATTACTGTTTGTGCATTTACAATATTCATTGATTTTTGCCATTGAAAAACATCATGTTATTCATATACCAGAAATGTTTGAAGCTACTGACTGAATGAAAAGAGCTGGCATCTCACTCTCTTTGAATCTTCTTTATCATGCCAAGAGGAGCAGGAAAAAGCAAAAAATTTCAGAATTGCACCTTGCAATGTGGAGAAATTACTGTTTGTGCATTTACAATATTCATTGATTTTTGCCATTGAAAAATGTCCAGAAATGTTTGAAGCTACTGACTGAATGAAAGGAGCTGGCATCTCACTCTCTTTGAATCTTCTTTATCATGCTAAGAGGAGCAGGAAAAAGCAAAAAATTTCAGAATTGCACCTTGCAATGCGGAGAAATTACTGTTTGTGCATTTACAATATTCATTGATTTTTGCCATTGAAAAACATCATGTTATTCATATACCAGAAATGTTTGAAGCTACTGACTGAATGAAAAGAGCTGGCATCTCACTCTCTTTGAATCTTCTTTATCATGCTAAGAGGAGCAGGAAAAAACAAAAAATTTCAGAATTACACCTTGCAATGTGGAGAAATTACTGTTTGTGCATTTACAATATTCATTGATTTTTGCCATTGAAAAATGTCCAGAAATGTTTGAAGCTACTGACTGAATGAAAGGAGCTGGCATCTCACTCTCTTTGAATCTTCTTTATCATGCTAAGAGAAGCAGGAAAAAGCAAAAAGATTCAGAATTGCACCTTGCAATGCGGAGAAATTACTGTTTGTGCATTTACAATATTCATTGATTTTTGCCATTGAAAAACATCATGTTATTCATATACCAGAAATGTTTGAAGCTACTGACTGAATGAAAAGAGCTGGCATCTCACTCTCTTTGAATCTTCTTTATCATGCTAAGAGGAGCAGGAAAAAGCAAAAAATTTCAGAATTGCACCTTGCAATGCGGAGAAATTACTGTTTGTGCATTTACAATATTCATTGATTTTTGCCATTGAAAAACATCATGTTATTCATATACCAGAAATGTTTGAAGCTACTGACTGAATGAAAAGAGCTGGCATCTCACTCTCTTTGAATCTTCTTTATCATGATAAGAGGAGCAGGAAAAAGCAAAAAATTTCAGAACTGCACCTTGCAATGTGGAGAAATTACTGTTTGTGCATTTACAATATTCATTGATTTCTGCCATTGAAAAATGTAAAGAAATGTTTGAAGCTACTGACTGAATGAAAGGAGCTGGCATCTCACTCTCTTTGAATCTTCTTTATCATGCTAAGAGGAGCAGGAAAAAGCAAAAAATTTCAGAATTGCACCTTGCAATGCGGAGAAATTACTGTTTGTGCATTTACAATATTCATTGATTTTTGCCATTGAAAAACATCATGTTATTCATATACCAGAAATGTTTGAAGCTACTGACTGAATGAAAAGAGATGGCATCTCACTCTCTTTGAATCTTCTCTATCATGCTAAGAGGAGCAGGAAAAAGCAAAAAATTTCAGAATTGCACCTTGCAATGTGGAGAAATTACTGTTTGTGCATTTACAATATTCATTGATTTTTGCCATTGAAAAACTTACAGAAATGTTTGAAGCTACTGACTGAATGAAAGGAGCTGGCATCTCACTCTCTTTGAATCTTCTTTATCATGCTAAGAGGAGCAGTAAAAAGCAAAAAATGTCAGAATTGCACCTTGCAATGCGGAGAAATTACTGTTTGTGCATTTACAATATTCATTGATTTTTGCCATTGAAAAACATCATGTTATTCATATACCAGAAATGTTTGAAGCTACTGACTGAATGAAAAGAGCTGGCATCTCACTCTCTTTGAATCTTCTATATCATGCTAAGAGGAGCAGGAAAAAGCAAAAAATTTCAGAATTGCACCTTGCAATGTGGAGAAATTACTGTTTGTGCATTTACAATATTTATTGATTTTTGCCATTGAAAAACGTCCAGAAATGTTTGAAGCTACTGACTGAATGAAAGGAGCTGGCATCTCACTCTCTTTGAATCTTCTTTATCATGCTAAGAGGAGCAGGAAAAAGCAAATCATTTCAGAATTGCACCTTGCAATGCGGAGAAATTACTGTTTGTGCATTTACAATATTCATTGATTTTTGCCATTGAAAAACATCATGTTATTCATATACCAGAAATGTTTGAAGCTACTGACTGAATGAAAAGAGCTGGCTTCTCACTCTCTTTGAATCTTCTTTATCATGATAAGAGGAGCAGGAAAAAGCAAAAAATTTCAGAACTGCACCTTGCAATGTGGAGAAGTTACTGTTTGTGCATTTACAATATTCATTGATTTCTGCCATTGAAAAATGTAAAGAAATGTTTGAAGCTACTGACTGAATGAAAGGAGCTGGCATCTCACTCTCTTTGAATCTTCTTTATCATGCTAAGAGGAGCAGGAAAAAGCAAAAAATTTCAGAATTGCACCTTGCAATGCGGAGAAATTACTGTTTGTGCATTTACAATATTCATTGATTTTTGCCATTGAAAAACATCATGTTATTCATATACCAGAAATGATTGAAGCTACTGACTGAATGAAAAGAGCTGGCATCTCACTCTCTTTGAATCTTCTTTATCATGCTAAGAGGAGCAGGAAAAAGCAAAAAAATTCAGAATTGCACCTTGCAATGTGGAGAAATTACTGTTTGTGCATTTACAATATTCATTGATTTTTGCCATTGAAAAACGTCCAGAAATGTTTGAAGCTACTGACTGAATGAAAGGAGCTGGCATCTCACTCTCTTTGAATCTTCTTTATCATGCTAAGAGGAGCAGGAAAAAGCAAAAAATTTCAGAATTGCACCTTGCAATGCGGAGAAATTACTGTTTGTGCATTTACAATATTCATTGATTTTTGCCATTGAAAAACATCATGTTATTCATATACCAGAAATGTTTGAAGCTACTGACTGAATGAAAAGAGCTGGCATCTCACTCTCTTTGAATATTCTTTATCATGCTAAAAGGAGCAGGAAAAAGCAAAAAATTTCAGAATTGCACCTTGCAATGTGGAGAAATTACTGTTTGTGCATTTACAATATTCATTGATTTTTGCCATTGAAAAACGTCCAGAAATGTTTGAAGCTACTGACTGAATGAAAGGAGCTGGCATCTCACTCTCTTTGAATCTTCTTTATCATGCTAAGAGGAGCAGGAAAAAGCAAAAATTTCAGAATTGCAACTTGCAATGCGAAGAAATTACTGTTTGTGCATTTACAATATTCATTGATTTTTGCCATTGAAAAACATCATGTTATTCATATACCAGAAATGTTTGAAGCTACTGACTGAATGAAAAGAGCTGGCATCTCACTCTCTTTGAATCTTCTTTATCATGCCAAGAGGAGCAGGAAAAAGCAAAAAATTTCAGAATTGCACCTTGCAATGTGGAGAAATTACTGTTTGTGCATTTACAATATTCATTGATTTTTGCCATTGAAAAATGTCCAGAAATGTTTGAAGCTACTGACTGAATGAAAGGAGCTGGCATCTCACTCTCTTTGAATCTTCTTTATCATGCTAAGAGGAGCAGGAAAAAGCAAAAAATTTCAGAATTGCACCTTGCAATGCGGAGAAATTACTGTTTGTGCATTTACAATATTCATTGATTTTTGCCATTGAAAAACATCATGTTATTCATATACCAGAAATGTTTGAAGCTACTGACTGAATGAAAAGAGCTGGCATCTCACTCTCTTTGAATCTTCTTTATCATGCTAAGAGGAGCAGGAAAAAGCAAAAAATTTCAGAATTACACCTTGCAATGTGGAGAAATTACTGTTTGTGCATTTACAATATTCATTGATTTTTGCCATTGAAAAATGTCCAGAAATGTTTGAAGCTACTGACTGAATGAAAGGAGCTGGCATCTCACTCTCTTTGAATCTTCTTTATCATGCTAAGAGAAGCAGGAAAAAGCAAAAAGATTCAGAATTGCACCTTGCAATGCGGAGAAATTACTGTTTGTGCATTTACAATATTCATTGATTTTTGCCATTGAAAAACATCATGTTATTCATATACCAGAAATGTTTGAAGCTACTGACTGAATGAAAAGAGCTGGCATCTCACTCTCTTTGAATCTTCTTTATCATGCTAAGAGGAGCAGGAAAAAGCAAAAAATTTCAGAATTGCACCTTGCAATGTGGAGAAATTACTGTTTGTGCATTTACAATATTCATTGATTTTTGCCATTGAAAAACGTCCAGAAATGTTTGAAGCTACTGACTGAATGAAAGGAGCTGGCATCTAACTCTCTTTGAATCTTCTTTATCATGCTAAGAGAAGCAGGAAAAAGCAAAAAATTTCAGAATTGCACCTTGCAATGCGGAGAAATTACTGTTTGTGCATTTACAATATTCATTGATTTTTGCCATTGAAAAACATCATGTTATTCATATACCAGAAATGTTTGAAGCTACTGACTGAATGAAAAGAGCTGGCATCTCACTCTCTTTGAATCTTCTTTATCATGCTAAGAGGAGCAGGAAAAAGCAAAAAATTTCAGAATTGCACCTTGCAATGTGGAGAAATTACTGTTTGTGCATTTACAATATTCATTGATTTTTGCCATTGAAAAACGTCCAGAAATGTTTGAAGCTACTAACTGAATGAAAGGAGCTGGCATCTCACTCTCTTTGAATCTTCTTTATCATGCTAAGAAGAGCAGGAAAAAGCAAAAAATTTCAGAATTGCACCTTGCAATGCGGAGAAATTACTGTTTGTGCATTTACAATATTCATTGATTTTTGCCATTGAAAAACATCATGTTATTCATATACCAGAAATGTTTGAAGCTACTGACTGAATGAAAAGAGCTGGCATCTCACTCTCTTTGAATCTTCTTTATCATGCTAAGAGGAGCAGGAAAAAGCAAAAAATTTCAGAATTGCACCTTGCAATGTGGAGAAATTACTGTTTGTGCATTACAATATTCATTGATTTTTGCCATTGAAAAACGTCCAGAAATGTTTGAAGCTACTGACTGAATGAAAGGAGCTGGCATCTCACTCTCTTTGAATCTTCTTTATCATGCTAAGAGGAGCAGGAAAAAGCAAAACATTTCAGAATTGCACATTGCAATGCGGAGAAATTACTGTTTGTGCATTTACAATATTCATTGATTTTTGCCATTGAAAAACATCATGTTATTCATATACCAGAAATGTTTGAAGCTACTGACTGAATGAAAAGAGCTGGCATCTTACTCTTTTTGAATCTTCTTTATCATGCTAAGAGGAGCAGGAAAAAGCAAAAAATTTCATAATTGCACCTTGCAATGTGGAGAAATTACTGTTTGTGCATTTACAATATTCATTGATTTTTGCCATTGAAAAACGTCCAGAAATGTTTGAAGCTACTGACTGAATGAAAGGAGCTGGCATCTCACTCTCTTTGCATCTTCTTTATCATCCTAAGAGGAGCAGGAAAAAGCAATAAATTTCAGAATTGCACCTTGCAATGCGGAGAAATTACTGTTTGTGCATTTACAATATTCATTGATTTTTGCCATTGAAAAACATCATGTTATTCATATACCAGAAATGTTTGAAGCTACTGACTGAATGAAAAGAGCTGGCATCTCACTCTCTTTGAATCTTCTTTGTCATGCTAAGAGGAGCAGGAAAAAGCAAAAAATTTCAGAATTGCACCTTGCAATGTGGAGAAATTATTGTTTGTGCATTTACAATATTCATTGATTTTTGCCATTGAAAAACGTCCAGAAATGTTTGAAGCTACTGACTGAATGAAAGGAGCTGGCATCTCACTCTCTTTGAATCTTCTTTATCATGCTAAGAGGAGCAGGAAAAAGCAAAAAATTTCAGAATTGCACCTTGCAATGTGGAGATATTACTGTTTGTGCATTTACAATATTCATTGATTTTTGCCATTGAAAAACGTCCAGAAATGTTTGAAGCTACTGACTGAATGAAAGGAGCTGGCATCTCACTCTCTTTGCATCTTCTTTATCATCCTAAGAGGAGCAGGAAAAAGCAATAAATTTCAGAATTGCACCTTGCAATGCGGAGAAATTACTGTTTGTGCATTTACAATATTCATTGATTTTTGCCATTGAAAAACATCATGTTATTCATATACCAGAAATGTTTGAAGCTACTGACTGAATGAAAAGAGCTGGCATCTCACTCTCTTTGAATCTTCTTTATCATGCTAAGAGGAGCAGGAAAAAGCAAAAAATTTCAGAATTGCACCTTGCAATGCGGAGAAATTACTGTTTGTGCATTTACAATATTCATTGATTTTTGCCATTGAAAAACGTCCAGAAATGTTTGAAGCTACTGACTGAATGAAAGGAGCTGGCATCTCACTCTCTTTGAATCTTCTTTGTCATGCTAAGAGGAGCAGGAAAAAGCAAAAAATTTCAGAATTGCACCTTGCAATGTGGAGAAATTACTGTTTGTGCATTTACAATA
Source organism: Phyllobates terribilis (assembly GCF_046119375.1). Classification (NCBI taxonomy): domain Eukaryota; kingdom Metazoa; phylum Chordata; class Amphibia; order Anura; family Dendrobatidae; genus Phyllobates; species Phyllobates terribilis. The sequence goes on from NW_027362813.1 coordinate 8,099,914, forward strand.
TTCATTGATTTTTGCCATTGAAAAACATCCAGAAATGTTTGAAGCTACTGACTGAATGAAAGGAGCTGGCACCTCACTCTCTTTGAATCTTCTTTATCATGCTAAGAGAAGCAGGAAAAAGCAAAAAATTTCAGAATTGCACCTTGCAATGCGGAGAAATTACTGTTTGCGCATTTACAATATTCATTGATTTTTGCCATTGAAAAACGTCCAGAAATGTTTGAAGCTACTGACTAAATGAAAGGAGCTGGCATCTCACTCTCTTTGAATCTTCTTTATCATGCTAAGAGGAGCAGGAAAAAGCAAAAAATTTCAGAATTGCACCTTGCAATGTGGAGAAATTACTGTTTGTGCATTTACAATATTCATTGATTTTTGCCATTGAAAAACGTCCAGAAATGTTTGAAGCTACTGACTGAATGAAAGGAGCTGGCATCTCACTCTCTTTGAATCTTCTTTATCATGCTAAGAGGAGCAGGAAAAAGCAAAAAGTTTCAGAATTGCACCTTGCAATGCTGAGAAATTACTGTTTGTGCATTTACAATATTCATTGATTTTTGCCAATGAAAAACATCATGTTATTCATATACCAGAAATGTTTGAAGCTACTGACTGAATGAAAAGAGCTGGCATCTTACTCTCTTTGAATCTTCTTTATCATGCTAAGAGGAGCAGGAAAAAGCAAAAAATTTCAGAATTGCACCTTGCAATGTGGAGAAATTATTGTTTGTGCATTTACAATTTTCATTGATTTTTGCCATTGAAAAACGTCCAGAAATGTTTGAAGCTACTGACTGAATGAAAGGAGCTGGCACCTCACTCTCTTTGAATCTTCTTTATCATGCTAAGAAGAGCAGGAAAAAGCAAAAAATTTCAGAATTGGACCTTGCAATGCGGAGAAATTACTGTTTGTGCATTTACAATATTTATTGATTTTTGCCATTGAAAAACATCATGTTATTCATATACCAGAAATGTTTGAAGCTACTGACTGAATGAAAAGAGCTGGCATCTCACTCTCTTTGAATCTTCTTTATCATGCTAAGAGGAGCAGGAAAAAGCAAAAAATTTCAGAATTGCACCTTGCAATGTGGAGAAATTACTGTTTGTGCATTTACAATATTCATTGATTTTTGCCATTGAAAAACGTCCAGAAATGTTTGAAGCTACTGACTGAATGAAAGGAGCTGGCATCTCACTCTCTTTGCATCTTCTTTATCATCCTAAGAGGAGCAGGAAAAAGCAAAAAATTTCAGAATTGCACCTTGCAATGCGGAGAAATTACTGTTTGTGCATTTACAATATTCATTGATTTTTGCCATTGAAAAACATCATGTTATTCATATACCAGAAATGTTTGAAGATACTGACTGAATGAAAAGAGATGGCATCTCACTCTCTTTGAATCTTCTTTATCATGCTAAGAGGAGCAGGAAAAAGCAAAAAATTTCAGAATTGCACCTTGCAATGCGGAGAAATTACTGTTTGTGCATTTACAATATTCATTGATTTTTGCCATTGAAAAACGTCCAGAAATGTTTGAAGCTACTGACTAAATGAAAGGAGCTGGCATCTCACTCTCTTTGAATCTTCTTTATCATGCTAAGAGGAGCAGGAAAAAGCAAAAAATTTCAGAATTGCACCTTGCAATGTGGAGAAATTACTGTTTGTGCATTTACAATATTCATTGATTTTTGCCATTGAAAAACGACCAGAAATGTTTGAAGCTACTGACTGAATGAAAGGAGCTGGCATCTCACTCTCTTTGAATCTTCTTTATCATGCTAAGAGGAGCAGGAAAAAGCAAAAAGTTTCAGAATTGCACCTTGCAATGCGGAGAAATTACTGTTTGTGCATTTACAATATTCATTGATTTTTGCCAATGAAAAACATCATGTTATTCATATACCAGAAATGTTTGAAGCTACTGACTGAATGAAAAGAGCTGGCATCTTACTCTCTTTGAATCTTCTTTATCATGCTAAGAGGAGCAGGAAAAAGCAAAAAATTTCAGAATTGCACCTTGCAATGTGGAGAAATTATTGTTTGTGCATTTACAATATTCATTGATTTTTGCCATTGAAAAACGTCCAGAAATGTTTGAAGCTACTGACTGAATGAAAGGAGCTGGCACCTCACTCTCTTTGAATCTTCTTTATCATGCTAAGAAGAGCAGGAAAAAGCAAAAAATTTCAGAATTGCACCTTGCAATGCGGAGAAATTACTGTTTGTGCATTTACAATATTCATTGATTTTTGCCATTGAAAAACATCATGTTATTCATATACCAGAAATGTTTGAAGCTACTGACTGACTGAAAAGAGCTGGCATCTCACTCTCTTTGAATCTTCTTTATCATGCTAAGAGGAGCAGGAAAAAGCAAAAAATTTCAGAATTGCACCTTGCAATGCGGAGAAATTACTGTTTGTGCATTTACAATATTCATTGATTTTTGCCATTGAAAAACGTCCAGAAATGTTTGAAGCTACTGACTGAATGAAAGGAGCTGGCATCTCACTCTCTTTGCATCTTCTTTATCATCCTAAGAGGAGCAGGAAAAAGCAAAAAATTTCAGAATTGCACCTTGCAATGCGGAGAAATTACTGTTTGTGCATTTACAATATTCATTGATTTTTGCCATTGAAAAACATCATGTTATTCATATACCAGAAATGTTTGAAGCTACTGACTGAATGAAAAGAGCTGGCATCTCACTCTCTTTGAATCTTCTTTGTCATGCTAAGAGGAGCAGGAAAAAGCAAAAAATTTCAGAATTGCACCTTGCAATGTGGAGAAATTACTGTTTGTGCATTTACAATATTCATTGATTTTTGCCATTGAAAAACATCCAGAAATGTTTGAAGCTACTGACTGAATGAAAGGAGCTGGCACCTCACTCTCTTTGAATCTTCTTTATCATGCTAAGAGAAGCAGGAAAAAGCAAAAAATTTCAGAATTGCACCTTGCAATGCGGAGAAATTACTGTTTGTGCATTTACAATATTCATTGATTTTTGCCATTGAAAAACGTCCAGAAATGTTTGAAGCTACTGACTAAATGAAAGGAGCTGGCATCTCACTCTCTTTGAATCTTCTTTATCATGCTAAGAGGAGCAGGAAAAAGCAAAAAATTTCAGAATTGCACCTTGCAATGTGGAGAAATTACTGTTTGTGCATTTACAATATTCATTGATTTTTGCCATTGAAAAACGTCCAGAAATGTTTGAAGCTACTGACTGAATGAAAGGAGCTGGCATCTCACTCTCTTTGAATCTTCTTTATCATGCTAAGAGGAGCAGGAAAAAGCAAAAAGTTTCAGAATTGCACCTTGCAATGCGGAGAAATTACTGTTTGTGCATTTACAATATTCATTGATTTTTGCCATTGAAAAACATCATGTTATTCATATACCAGAAATGTTTGAAGCTACTGACTGAATGAAAAGAGCTGGCATCTTACTCTCTTTGAATCTTCTTTATCATGCTAAGAGGAGCAGGAAAAAGCAAAAAATTTCAGAATTGCACCTTGCATTGTGGAGAAATTACTGTTTGTGCATTTACAATATTCATTGATTTTTGCCATTGAAAAACGTCCAGAAATGTTTGAAGCTACTGACTAAATGAAAGGAGCTGGCATCTCACTCTCTTTGAATCTTCTTTATCATGCTAAGAGGAGCAGGAAAAAGCAAAAAATTTCAGAATTGCACCTTGCAATGCGGAGAAATTACTGTTTGTGCATTTACAATATTCATTGATTTTTGCCATTGAAAAACATCATGTTATTCATATACCAGAAATGTTTGAAGCTACTGACTGAATGAAAAGAGCTGGCATCTCACTCTCTTTGAATCTTCTTTGTCATGCTAAGAGGAGCAGGAAAAAGCAAAAAATTTCAGAATTGCACCTTGCAATGTGGAGAAATTATTGTTTGTGCATTTACAATATTCATTGATTTTTGCCATTGAAAAACGTCCAGAAATGTTTGAAGCTACTGACTGAATGAAAGGAGCTGGCACCTCACTCTCTTTGAATCTTCTTTATCATGCTAAGAAGAGCAGGAAAAAGCAAAAAATTTCAGAATTGCACCTTGCAATGAGGAGAAATTACTGTTTGTGCATTTACAATATTCATTGATTTTTGCCATTGAAAAACATCATGTTATTCATATACCAGAAATGTTTGAAGCTACTGACTGAATGAAAAGAGCTGGCATCTCACTCTCTTTGAATCTTCTTTATCATGCTAAGAGGAGCAGGAAAAAGCAAAAAATTTCAGAATTGCACCTTGCAATGTGGAGAAATTACTGTTTGTGCATTTACAATATTCATTGATTTTTGCCATTGAAAAACGTCCAGAAATGTTTGAAGCTACTGACTGAATGAAAGGAGCTGGCATCTCACTCTCTTTGAATCTTCTTTATCATGCTAAGAGGAGCAGGAAAAAGCAAAAAATTTCAGAATTGCACCTTGCAATGCGGAGAAATTACTGTTTGTGCATTTACAATATTCATTGATTTTTGCCATTGAAAAACATCATGTTATTCATATACCAGAAATGTTTGAAGCTACTGACTGAATGAAAAGAGCTGGCATCTCACTCTCTTTGAATCTTCTTTATCATGCTAAGAGAAGCAGGAAAAAGCAAAAAATTTCAGAATTGCACCTTGCAATGCGGAGAAATTACTGTTTGTGCATTTACAATATTCATTGATTTTTGCCATTGAAAAACGTCCAGAAATGTTTGAAGCTACTGACTAAATGAAAGGAGCTGGCATCTCACTCTCTTTGAATCTTCTTTATCATGCTAAGAGGAGCAGGAAAAAGCAAAAAATTTCAGAATTGCACCTTGCAATGTGGAGAAATTACTGTTTGTGCATTTACAATATTCATTGATTTTTGCCATTGAAAAACGTCCAGAAATGTTTGAAGCTACTGACTGAATGAAAGGAGCTGGCATCTCACTCTCTTTGAATCTTCTTTATCATGCTAAGAGGAGCAGGAAAAAGCAAAAAGTTTCAGAATTGCACCTTGCAATGCGGAGAAATTACTCTTTGTGCATTTACAATATTCATTGATTTTTGCCATTGAAAAACATCATGTTATTCATATACCAGAAATGTTTGAAGCTACTGACTGAATGAAAAGAGCTGGCATCTTACTCTCTTTGAATCTTCTTTATCATGCTAAGAGGAGCAGGAAAAAGCAAAAAATTTCAGAATTGCACCTTGCATTGTGGAGAAATTACTGTTTGTGCATTTACAATATTCATTGATTTTTGCCATTGAAAAACGTCCAGAAATGTTTGAAGCTACTGACTAAATGAAAGGAGCTGGCATCTCACTCTCTTTGAATCTTCTTTATCATGCTAAGAGGAGCAGGAAAAAGCAAAAAATTTCAGAATTGCACCTTGCAATGCGGAGAAATTACTGTTTGTGCATTTACAATATTCATTGATTTTTGCCATTGAAAAACGTCCAGAAATGTTTGAAGCTACTGACTAAATGAAAGGAGCTGGCATCTCACTCTCTTTGAATCTTCTTTATCATGCTAAGAGGAGCAGGAAAAAGCAAAAAATTTCAGAATTGCACCTTGCAATGTGGAGAAATTACTGTTTGTGCATTTACAATATTCATTGATTTTTGCCAATGAAAAACGTCCAGAAATGTTTGAAGCTACTGACTAAATGAAAGGAGCTGGCATCTCACTCTCTTTGAATCTTCTTTATCATGCTAAGCGGAGCAGGAAAAAGCAAAAAATTTCAGAATTGCACCTTGCAATGCGGAGAAATTACTGTTTGTGCATTTACAATATTCATTGATTTTTGCCATTGAAAAACGTCCAGAAATGTTTGAAGCTACTGACTAAATGAAAGGAGCTGGCATCTCACTCTCTTTGAATCTTCTTTATCATGCTAAGAGGAGCAGGAAAAAGCAAAAAATTTCAGAATTGCTCCTTGCAATGCGGAGAAATTACTGTTTGTGCATTTACAATATTCATTGATTTTTGCCATTGAAAAACATCATGTTATTCATATACCAGAAATGTTTGAAGCTACTGACTGAATGAAAAGAGCTGGCATCTCACTCTCTTTGAATCTTCTTTATCATGCTAAGAGGAACAGGAAAAAGCAAAAAATTTCAGAATTGCACCTTGCAATGCGGAGAAATTACTGTTTGTGCATTTACAATATTCATTGATTTTTGCCATTGAAAAACATAATGTTATTCATATACCAGAAATGTTTGAAGCTACTGACTGAATGAAAAGAGCTGGCATCTCACTCTCTTTGAATCTTCTTTATCATGCTAAGAGGAGCAGGAAAAAGCAAAAAATTTCAGAATTGCACCTTGCAATGTGGAGAAATTACTGTTTGTGCATTTACAATATTCATTGATTTTTGCCATTGAAAAACGTCCAGAAATGTTTGAAGCTACTGACTAAATGAAAGGAGCTGGCATCTCACTCTATTTGAATCTTCTTTATCATGCTAAGATGAGGAGGAAAAAGCAAAAAATTTCAGAATTGCACCTTGCAATGCGGAGAAATTACTGTTTGTGCATTTACAATATTCATTGATTTTTGCCATTGAAAAACATCATGTTATTCATATACCAGAAATGTTTGAAGCTACTGACTGAATGAAAAGAGCTGGCATCTCACTCTTTGAATCTTCTTTATCATGCTAAGAGGAGCAGGAAAAAGCAAAAAATTTCAGAATTGCACCTTGCAATGTGGAGAAATTACTGTTTGTGCATTTACAATATTCATTGATTTTTGCCATTGAAAAACGTCCAGAAATGTTTGAAGCTACTGACTGAATGAAAGGAGCTGGCATCTCACTCTCTTTGAATCTTCTTTATCATGCTAAGAGGAGCAGGAAAAAGCAAAAAATTTCAGAATTGCACCTTGCAATGCGGAGAAATTACTGTTTGTGCATTTACAATATTCATTGATTTTTGCCATTGAAAAACATCATGTTATTCATATACCAGAAATGTTCGAAGCTACTGACTGAAAGAAAAAAGCTGGCATCTCACTCTCTGTGAATCTTCTTTATCATGCTAAGAGGAGCAGGAAAAAGCAAAAAATTTCAGAATTGCACCTTGCAATGTGGAGAAATTACTGTTTGTGCATTTACAATATTCATTGATTTTTGCCATTGAAAAACGTCCAGAAATGTTTGAAGCTACTGACTAAATGAAAGGAGCTGGCATCTCACTCTCTTTCAATCTTCTTTATCATGCTAAGAGGAGCAGGAAAAAGCAAAAAATTTCAGAATTGCACCTTGCAATGCGGAGAAATTACTGTTTGTGCATTTACAATATTCATTGATTTTTGCCATTGAAAAACATCGTTATTCATATACCAGAAATGTTTGAAGCTCCCGACTGAATGAAAAGAGCTGGCATCTCACTCTCTTTGAATCTTCTTTATCATGCTAAGAGGAGCAGGAAAAAGCAAAAAATTTCAGAATTGCACCTTGCAATGTGGAGAAATTACTGTTTGTGCATTTACAATATTCATTGATTTTTGCCATTGAAAAACGTCCAGAAATGTTTGAAGCTACTGACTGAATGAAAGGAGCTGGCATCTCACTCTCTTTGAATCTTCTTTATCATGCCAAGAGGAGCAGGAAAAAGCAAAAAATTTCAGAATTGCACCTTGCAATACGGAGAAATTACTGTTTGTGCATTTACAATATTCATTGATTTTTGCCATTGAAAAACATCATGTTATTCATATACCAGAAATGTTTGAAGCTACTGACTGAATGAAAAGAGCTGGCATCTCACTCTCTTTGAATCTTCTTTATCATGCTAAGAGGAGCAGGAAAAAGCAAAAAATTTCAGAACTGCACCTTGCAATGTGGAGAAATTACTGTTTGTGCATTTACAATATTCATTGAATTTTGCCATTGAAAAACGTCCAGAAATGTTTGAATCTACTGACTGAATGAAAGGAGCTGGCATCTCATTCTCTTTGAAACTTCTTTATCATGCTAAGAGGAGCAGGAAAAAGCAAAAAATTTCAGAATTGCACCTTGCAATGCAGAGAAATTACTGTTTGTGCATTTACAATATTCATTGATTTTTGCCATTGAAAAACATCATGTTATTCATATACCAGAAATGTTTGAAGCTACTGACTGAATGAAAAGAGCTGGCATCTCACTCTCTTTGAATCTTCTTTATCATGCTAAGAGGAGCAGGAAAACGCAAAAAATTTCAGAATTGCACCTTGCAATGTGGAGAAAATACTGTTTGTGCATTTACAATATTCATTGATTTTTGCCATTGAAAAACGTCCAGAAATGTTTGAAGCTACCGACTGAATGAAAGGAGCTGGCACCTCACTCTCTTTGAATCTTCTTTATCATGATCACAGGAGCAGGAAAAAGCAAAAAATTTCAGAATTGCACCTTGCAATGTGGAGAAATTACTGTTTGTGCATTTACAATATTCATTGATTTTTGCCATTGAAAAACGTCCAGAAATGTTTGAAGCTACTGACTGAATGAAAGGAGCTGGCATCTCACTCTCTTTGAATCTTCTTTATCATGCTAAGAGGAGCAGGAAAAAGCAAAAAATTTCAGAATTGCACCTTGCAATGCGGAGAAATTACTGTTTCTGCATTTACAATATTCATTCATTTTTGCCATTGAAAAACATCATGTTATTCATATACCAGAAATGTTTGAAGCTACTGACTGAATGAAAAGAGCTGGCATCTCACTCTCTTTGAATCTTCTTTATCATGCTAAGAGGAGCAGGAAAAAGCAAAAAATTTCAGAACTGCACCTTGCAATGTGGAGAAATTACTGTTTGTGCATTTACAATATTCATTGATTTTTGCCATTGAAAAACGTCCAGAAATGTGTGAAGCTACTGACTGAATGAAAGGAGCTGGCATCTCACTCTCTTTGAATCTTCTTTATCATGCTAAGAGGAGCAGGAAAAAGCAAAAAATTTCAGAATTGCACCTTGCAATGCGGAGAAATTACTGTTTGTGCATTTACAATATTCATTGATTTTTGCCATTGAAAAACATCATGTTATTCATATACCAGAAATGTTTGAAGCTACTGACTGAATGAAAAGAGCTGGCATCTAACTCTTTGAATCTTCTTTATCATGCTAAGAGGAGCAGGAAAAAGCAAAAAATTTCAGAATTGCACCTTGCAATGTGGAGAAATTACTGTTTGTGCATTTACAATATTCATTGATTTTTGCCATTGAAGAACGTCCAGAAATGTTTGAAGCTACTGACTGAATGAAAGGAGCTGGCATCTCACTCTCTTTGAATCTTCTTTATCATGCTAAGAGGAGCAGGAAAAAGCAAAAAATTTCAGAATTGCACCTTGCAATGCGGAGAAATTACTGTTTGTGCATTTACAATATTCATTGATTTTTGCCATTGAAAAACATCATGTTATTCATATACCAGAAATGTTTGAAGCTACTGACTGAATGAAAAGAGCTGGCATCTCACTCTCTGTGAATCTTCTTTATCATGCTAAGAGGAGCAGGAAAAAGCAAAAAATTTCAGAATTGCACCTTGCAATGTGGAGAAATTACTGTTTGTGCATTTACAATATTCATTGATTTTTGCCATTGAAAAACGTCCAGAAATGTTTGAAGCTACTGACTAAATGAAAGGAGCTGGCATCTCACTCTCTTTGAATCTTCTTTATCATGCTAAGAGGAGCAGGAAAAAGCAAAAAATTTCAGAATTGCACCTTGCAATGCGGAGAAATTACTGTTTGTGCATTTACAATATTCATTGATTTTTGCCATTGAAAAACATCGTTATTCATATACCAGAAATGTTTGAAGCTCCTGACTGAATGAAAGGAGCTGGCATCTCACTCTCTTTGAATCTTCTTTATCATGCTAAGAGGAGCAGGAAAAAGCAAAAAATTTCAGAATTGCACCTTGCAATGCGGAGAAATTACTGTTTGTGCATTTACAATATTCATTGATTTTTGCCATTGAAAAACATCATGTTATTCATATACCAGAAATGTTTGAAGCTACTGACTGAATGAAAAGAGCTGGCATCTCACTCTCTGTGAATCTTCTTTATCATGCTAAGAGGAGCAGGAAAAAGCAAAAAATTTCAGAATTGCACCTTGCAATGTGGAGAAATTACTGTTTGTGCATTTACAATATTCATTGATTTTTGCCATTGAAAAACGTCCAGAAATGTTTGAAGCTACTGACTAAATGAAAGGAGCTGGCATCTCACTCTCTTTGAATCTTCTTTATCATGCTAAGAGGAGCAGGAAAAAGCAAAAAATTTCAGAATTGCACCTTGCAATGCGGAGAAATTACTGTTTGTGCATTTACAATATTCATTGATTTTTGCCATTGAAAAACATCATGTTATTCATATACCAGAAATGTTTGAAGCTACTGACTGAATGAAAAGAGCTGGCATCTAACTCTTTGAATCTTCTTTATCATGCTAAGAGGAGCAGGAAAAAGCAAAAAATTTCAGAATTGCACCTTGCAATGTGGAGAAATTACTGTTTGTGCATTTACAATATTCATTGATTTTTGCCATTGAAGAACGTCCAGAAATGTTTGAAGCTACTGACTGAATGAAAGGAGCTGGCATCTCACTCTCTTTGAATCTTCTTTATCATGCTAAGAGGAGCAGGAAAAAGCAAAAAATTTCAGAATTGCACCTTGCAATGCGGAGAAATTACTGTTTGTGCATTTACAATATTCATTGATTTTTGCCATTGAAAAACATCATGTTATTCATATACCAGAAATGTTTGAAGCTACTGACTGAATGAAAAGAGCTGGCATCTCACTCTCTGTGAATCTTCTTTATCATGCTAAGAGGAGCAGGAAAAAGCAAAAAATTTCAGAATTGCACCTTGCAATGTGGAGAAATTACTGTTTGTGCATTTACAATATTCATTGATTTTTGCCATTGAAAAACGTCCAGAAATGTTTGAAGCTACTGACTAAATGAAAGGAGCTGGCATCTCACTCTCTTTGAATCTTCTTTATCATGCTAAGAGGAGCAGAAAAAGCAAAAAATTTCAGAATTGCACCTTGCAATGCGGAGAAATTACTGTTTGTGCATTTACAATATTCATTGATTTTTGCCATTGAAAAACATCGTTATTCATATACCAGAAATGTTTGAAGCTCCTGACTGAATGAAAAGAGCTGGCATCTCACTCTCTTTGAATATTCTTTATCATGCTAAGAGGAGCAGGAAAAAGCAAAAAATTTCAGAATTGCACCTTGCAATGTGGAGAAATTACTGTTTGTGCATTTACAATATTCATTGATTTTTGCCATTGAAAAACGTCCAGAAATGTTTGAAGCTACTGACTGAATGAAAGGAGCTGGCATCTCACTCTCTTTGAATCTTCTTTATCATGCTAAGAGGAGCAGGAAAAAGCAAAAAATTTCAGAATTGCACCTTGCAATACGGAGAAATTACTGTTTCTGCATTTACAATATTCATTGATTTTTGCCATTGAAAAGCATCATGTTATTCATATACCAGAAATGTTTGAAGCTACTGACTGAATGAAAAGAGCTGGCATCTCACTCTCTTTGAATCTTCTTTATCATGCTAAGAGGAGCAGGAAAAAGCAAAAAATTTCAGAATTGCACCTTGCAATGTGGAGAAATTACTGTTTGTGCATTTACAATATTCATTGATTTTTGCCATTGAAAAACGTCCAGAAATGTTTGAAGCTACTGACTGAATGAAACGAGCTGGCATCTCACTCTCTTTGAATCTTCTTTATCATGCTAAGAGGAGCAGGAAAAAGCAAAAAATTTCAGAATTGCACCTTGCAATGCGGAAAAATTACTGTTTGTGCATTTACAATATTCATTGATTTTTGCCATTGAAAAACATCATGTTATTCATATACCAGAAATGTTTGAAGCTACTGACTGAATGAAAAGAGCTGGCATCTCACTCTCTGTGAATCTTCTTTATCATGCTAAGAGGAGCAGGAAAAAGCAAAAAATTTCAGAATTGCACCTTGCAATGTGGAGAAATTACTGTTTGTGCATTTACAATATTCATTGATTTTTGCCATTGAAAAACATCCAGAAATGTTTGAAGCTACTGACTAAATGAAAGGAGCTGGCATCTCACTCTCTTTGAATCTTCTTTATCATGCTAAGAGGAGCAGGAAAAAGCAAAAAATTTCAGAATTGCACCTTGCAATGTGGAGAAATTACTGTTTGTGCATTTACAATATTCATTGATTTTTCCCATTGAAAAACGTCCAGAAATGTTTGAAGCTACTGACTGAATGAAAGGAGCTGGCATCTCACTCTCTTTGAATCTTCTTTATCATGCTAAGAGGAGCAGGAAAAAGCAAAAAATTTCAGAATTGCACCTTGCAATGCAGAGAAATTACTGTTTGTGCATTTACAATATTCATTGATTTTTGCCATTGAAAAACATCATGTTATTCATATACCAGAAATGTTTGAAGCTACTGACTGAATGAAAAGAGCTGGCATCTCACTCTCTTTGAATCTTCTTTATCATGCTAAGAGGAGCAGGAAAACGCAAAAAATTTCAGAATTGCACCTTGCAATGTGGAGAAATTACTGTTTGTGCATTTACAATATTCATTGATTTTTGCCATTGAAAAACGTCCAGAAATGTTTGAAGCTACCGAATGAATGAAAGGAGCTGGCATCTCACTCTCTTTGAATCTTCTTTATCATGATCACAGGAGCAGGAAAAAGCAAAAAATTTCAGAATTGCACCTTGCAATGTGGAGAAATTACTGTTTGTGCATTTACAATATTCATTCATTTTTGCCATTGAAAAACGTCCAGAAATGTTTGAAGCTACTGACTGAATGAAAGGAGCTGGCATCTCACTCTCTTTGAATCTTCTTTATCATGCTAAGAGGAGCAGGAAAAAGCAAAAAATTTCAGAATTGCACCTTGCAATGCGGAGAAATTACTGTTTCTGCATTTACAATATTCATTCATTTTTGCCATTGAAGAACATCATGTTATTCATATACCAGAAATGTTTGAAGCTACTGACTGAATGAAAAGAGCTGGCATCTCACTCTCTTTGAATCTTCTTTATCATGCTAAGAGGAGCAGGAAAAAGCAAAAAATTTCAGAATTGCACCTTGCTATGTGGAGAAATTACTGTTTGTGCATTTACAATATTCATTGATTTTTGCCATTGAAAAACGTCCAGAAATGTTTGAAGCTACTGACTGAATGAAAGGAGCTGGCATCTCACTCTCTTTGAATCTTCTTTATCATGCTAAGAGGAGCAGGAAAAAGCAAAAAGTTTCAGAATTGCACCTTGCAATGCGGAGAAATTACTGTTTGTGCATTTACAATATTCATTGATTTTTGCCATTGAAAAACATCATGTTATTCATATACCAGAAATGTTTGAAGCTACTGACTGAATGAAAAGAGTTGGCATCTTACTCTCTTTGAATCTTCTTTATCATGCTAAGAGGAGCAGGAAAAAGCAAAAAATTTCAGAATTGCACCTTGCAATGTGGAGAAATTACTGTTTGTGCATTTTCAGTATTCATTGATTTTTGCCATTGAAAAACGTCCAGAAATGTTTGAAGCTACTGACTAAATGAAAGGAGCTGGCATCTCACTCTCTTTGAATCTTCTTTATCATGCTAAGAGGAGCAGGAAAAAGCAAAAAATTTCAGAATTGCACCTTGCAATGCGGAGAAATTACTGTTTGTGCATTTACAATATTCATTGATTTTTGCCATTGAAAAACATCGTTATTCATATACCAGAAATGTTTGAATATCCTGACTGAATGAAAGGAGCTGGCATCTCACTCTCTTTGAATCTTCTTTATCATGCTAAGAGGAGCAGGAAAAAGCAAAAAATTTCAGAATTGCACCTTGCAATGTGGAGAAATTACTGTGTGTGCATTTACAATATTCATTGATTTTTGCCATTGAAAAACGTCCATAAATGTTTGAAGCTACTGACTGAATGAAAGGAGCTGGCATCTCACTCTCTTTGAATCTTCTTTATCATGCTAAGAGGAGCAGGAAAAAGCAAAAAAATTCAGAATTGCACCTTGCAATGCGGAGAAATTACTGTTTGTGCATTTACAATATTCATTGATTTTTGCCATTGAAAAACATCATGTTATTCATATACCAGAAATGTTTGAAGCTACTGACTGAATGAAAAGAGCTGGCATCTCACTCTCTTTGAATCTTCTTTATCATGCTAAGAGGAGCAGGAAAACGCAAAAATTTCAGAATTGCACCTTGAAATGTGGAGAAATTACTGTTTGTGCATTTACAATATTGATTGATTTTTGCCATTGAAAAACGTCCAGAAATGTTTGAAGCTACCGACTGAATGAAAGGAGCTGGCATCTCACTCTCTTTGAATCTTCTTTATCATGATCACAGGAGCAGGAAAAAGCAAAAAATTTCAGAATTGCACCTTGCAATGCGGAGAAATTACTGTTTGTGCATTTACAATATTCATTGATTTTTGCCATTGAAAAACATCTTGTTATTCATATACCAGAAATGTTTGAAGCTACTGACTGAATGAAAAGAGCTGGCATCTCACTCTCTTTGAATCTTCTTTATCATGCTAAGAGGAGCAGGAAAAAGCAAAAAATTTCAGAATTGCACCTTGCAATGTGGAGAAATTACTGTTTGTGCATTTTCAGTATTCATTGATTTTTGCCATTGAAAAACGTCCAGAAATGTTTGAAGCTACTGACTAAATGAAAGGAGCTGGCATCTCACTCTCTTTGAATCTTCTTTATCATGCTAAGAGGAGCAGGAAAAAGCAAAAAATTTCAGAATTGCACCTTGCAATGCGGAGAAATTACTGTTTGTGCATTTACAATATTCATTGATTTTTGCCATTGAAAAACATCGTTATTCATATACCAGAAATGTTTGAATATCCTGACTGAATGAAAAGAGCTGGCATCTCACTCTCTTTGAATCTTCTTTATCATGCTAAGAGGAGCAGGAAAAAGCAAAAAATTTCAGAATTGCACCTTGCAATGTGGAGAAATTACTGTGTGTGCATTTACAATATTCATTGATTTTTGCCATTGAAAAACGTCCATAAATGTTTGAAGCTACTGACTGAATGAAAGGAGCTGGCATCTCACTCTCTTTGAATCTTCTTTATCATGCTAAGAGGAGCAGGAAAAAGCAAAAAAATTCAGAATTGCACCTTGCAATGCGGAGAAATTACTGTTTGTGCATTTACAATATTCATTGATTTTTGCCATTGAAAAACATCATGTTATTCATATACCAGAAATGTTTGAAGCTACTGACTGAATGAAAAGAGCTGGCATCTCACTCTCTTTGAATCTTCTTTATCATGCTAAGAGGAGCAGGAAAACGCAAAAATTTCAGAATTGCACCTTGCAATGTGGAGAAATTACTGTTTGTGCATTTACAATATTCATTGATTTTTGCCATTGAAAAACGTCCAGAAATGTTTGAAGCTACCGACTGAATGAAAGGAGCTGGCATCTCACTCTCTTTGAATCTTCTTTATCATGATCACAGGAGCAGGAAAAAGCAAAAAATTTCAGAATTGCACCTTGCAATGCGGAGAAATTACTGTTTGTGCATTTACAATATTCATTGATTTTTGCCATTGAAAAACATCTTGTTATTCATATACCAGAAATGTTTGAAGCTACTGACTGAATGAAAAGAGCTGGCATCTCACTCTCTTTGAATCTTCTTTATCATGCTAAGAGGAGCAGGAAAAAGCAAAAAATTTCAGAATTGCACCTTGCAATGTGGAGAAATTACTGTTTGTGCATTTACAATATTCATTGATTTTTGCCATTGAAAAACGTCAAGAAATGTTTGAAGCTACTGACTGAATGAAAGGAGCTGGCATCTCACTCTCTTTGAATCTTCTTTATCATGCTAAGAGGAGCAGGAAAAAGCAAAAAGTTTCAGAATTGCACCTTGCAATGCGGAGAAATTACTGTTTGTGCATTTACAATATTCATTGATTTTTGCCATTGAAAAACATCATGTTATTCATATACCAGAAATGTTTGAAGCTACTGACTGAATGAAAAGAGCTGGCATCTTACTCTCTTTGAATCTTCTTTATCATGCTAAGAGGAGCAGGAAAAAGCAAAAAATTTCAGAATTGCACCTTGCATTGTGGAGAAATTACTGTTTGTGCATTTACAATATTCATTGATTTTTGCCATTGAAAAACGTCCAGAAATGTTTGAAGCTACTGACTAAATGAAAGGAGCTGGCATCTCACTCTCTTTGAATCTTCTTTATCATGCTAAGAGGAGCAGGAAAAATTAAAAAATTTCAGAATTGCACCTTGCAATGTGGAGAAATTACTGTTTCTGCATTTACAATATTAATTGATTTTTGCCATTGAAAAACGTCCAGAAATGTTTGAAGCTACTGACTAAATGAAAGTAGCTGGCATCTCACTCTCTTTGATTCTTCTTTATCATGCTAAGAGGAGCAGGAAAAAGCAAAAAGTTTCAGAATTGCACCTTGCAATGCGGAGAAATTACTGTTTGTGCATTTACAATATTCATTGATTTTTGCCATTGAAAAACATCATGTTATTCATATACCAGAAATGTTTGAAGCTACTGACTGAATGAAAAGAGCTGGCATCTTACTCTCTTTGAATCTTCTTTGTCATGCTAAGAGGAGCAGGAAAAAGCAAAAAATTTCAGAATTGCACCTTGCAATGTGGAGAAATTACTGTTTGTGCATTTACAATATTCATTGATTTTTGCCATTGAAAAACGTCCAGAAATGTTTGAAGCTACTGACTAAATGAAAGGAGCTGGCATCTCACTCTCTTTGAATCTTCTTTATCATGCTAAGAGGAGCAGGAAAAATTAAAAAATTTCAGAATTGCATGTTGCAATGTGGAGAAATTACTGTTTGTGCATTTACAATATTCATTGATTTTTGCCATTGAAAAACGTCCAGAAATGTTTGAAGCTACTGACTAAATGAAAGGAGCTGGCATCTCACTCTCTTTGAATCTTCTTTATCATGCTAAGAGGAGCAGGAAAAATTAAAAAAATTCAGAATTGCACCTTGCAATGTGGAGAAATTACTGTTTGTGCATTTACAATATTAATTGATTTTTGCCATTGAAAAACGTCCAGAAATGTTTGAAGCTACTGACTAAAAGAAAGTAGCTGGCATCTCACTCTCTTTGAATCTTCTTTATCATGCTAAGAGGAGCAGGAAAAAGCAAAAAATTTCAGAATTGCACCTTGCAATGCGGAGAAATTACTGTTTGTGCATTTACAATATTCATTGATTTTTGCCATGGAAAAACGTCCAGAAATGTTTGAAGCTACTGACTAAATGAAAGGAGCTGGCATCTCACTCTCTTTGAATCTTCTTTATCATGCTAAGAGGAGCAGGAAAAAGCAAAAAATTTCAGAATTGCACCTTGCAATGCGGAGAAATTACTGTTTGTGCATTTACAATATTCATTGATTTTTGCCATTGAAAAACATCATGTTATTCATATACCAGAAATGTTTGAAGCTACTGACTGAATGAAAAGAGCTGGCATCTCACTCTCTTTGAATCTTCTTTATCATGCTAAGAGGAGCAGGAAAAAGCAAAAAATTTCAGAATTGCACCTTGCAATGTGGAGAAATTA
Organism: Phyllobates terribilis; assembly: GCF_046119375.1. Lineage (NCBI taxonomy): Eukaryota > Metazoa > Chordata > Amphibia > Anura > Dendrobatidae > Phyllobates > Phyllobates terribilis. The sequence continues at coordinate 8,117,583 of NW_027362813.1, forward strand.
CTGTTTGTGAATTTACAATATTCATTGATTTTTGCCATTGAAAAACGTCCAGAAATGTTTGAAGCTACTGACTGAATGAAAGGAGCTGGCATCTCACTCTCTTTGAATCTTCTTTATCATGCTAAGAGGAGCAGGAAAAAGCAAAAAATTTCAGAATTGCACCTTGCAATGCGGAGAATTTACTGTTTGTGCATTTACAACATTCATTGATTTTTGCCATTGAAAAACATCATGTTATTCATATACCAGAAATGTTTGAAGCTAATGACTGAATGAAAAGAGCTGGCATCTCACTCTCTTTGAATCTTCTTTATCATGCTAAGAGGAGCAGGAAAAAGCAAAAAATTTCAGAATTGCACCTTGCAATGTGGAGAAATTACTGTTTGTGAATTTACAATATTCATTGATTTTTGCCATTGAAAAACGTCCAGAAATGTTTGAAGCTACTGACTGAATGAAAGGAGCTGGCATCTCACTCTCTTTGAATCTTCTTTATCATGCTAAGAGGAGCAGGAAAAAGCAAAAAATTTCAGAATTGCACCTTGCAATGCGGAGAATTTACTGTTTGTGCATTTACAATATTCATTGATTTTTGCCATTGAAAAACATCATGTTATTCATATACCAGAAATGTTTGAAGCTACTGACTGAATGAAAAGAGCTGGCATCTCACTCTCTTTGAATCTTCTTTATCATGCTAAGAGGAGCAGGAAAAAGCAAAAAATTTCAGAATTGCACCTTGCAATGTGGAGAAATTACTGTTTGTGAATTTACAATATTCATTGATTTTTGCCATTGAAAAACGTCCAGAAATGTTTGAAGCTACTGACTGAATGAAAGGAGCTGGCATCTCACTCTCTTTGAATCTTCTTTATCATGCTAAGAAGAGCAGGAAAAAGCAAAAAATTTCAGAATTGCACCTTGCAATGCGGAGAATTTACTGTTTGTGCTTAAACAATATTCATTGATTTTTGCCATTGAACAACATCATGTTATTCATATACCAGAAATGTTTGAAGCTACTGACTGAATGAAAAGAGCTGGCATCTCACTCTCTTTGAATCTTCTTTATCATGCTAAGAGGAGCAGGAAAAAGCAAAAAAATTCAGAATTGCACCTTGCAATGTGGAGAAATTACTGTTTGTGAATTTACAATATTCATTGATTTTTGCCATTGAAAAACGTCCAGAAATGTTTGAAGCTACTGACTGAATGAAAGGAGCTGGCATCTCACTCTCTTTGAATCTTCTTTATCATGCTAAGAGGAGCAGGAAAAAGCAAAAAATTTAGAATTGCACGTTGCAATGCGGAGAATTTAATGTTTGTGCATTTACAATATTCATTGATTTTTGCCATTGAAAAACATCATGTTATTCATATACCAGAAATGTTTGAAGCTACTGACTGAATGAAAAGAGCTGGCATCTCACTCTCTTTGAATCTTCTTTATCATGCTAAGAGGAGCAGGAAAAAGCAAAAAATTTCAGAATTGCACCTTGCAATGTGGAGAAATTACTGTTTGTGCATTTACAATATTCATTGATTTTTGCCATTGAAAAACGTCCAGAAATGTTTGAAGCTACTGACTAAATGAAAGGAGCTGGCATCTCACTCTCTTTGAATCTTCTTTATCATGCTAAGAGGAGCAGGAAAAAGCAAAAATTTTCAGAATTGCACCTTGCAATGCAGAGAAATTACTGTTTGTGCATTTACAATATTCATTGATTTTTGCCATTGAAAAACGTCCAGAAATGTTTGAAGCTACCGACTGAATGAAAGGAGCTGGCATCTCACTCTCTTTGAATCTTCTTTATCATGCTAAGAGGAGCAGGAAAAAGCAAAAAATTTCAGAATTGCACTTTGCAATGCGGAGAAATTACTGTTTGTGCATTTACAATATTCATTGATTTTTGCCATTGAAAAACATCGTTATTCATATACCAGAAATGTTTGAAGCTACTGACTGAATGAAAAGAGCTGGCATCTCACTCTCTTTGAATCTTCTTTATCATGCTAAGAGGAGCAGGAAAAAGCAAAAAATTTCAGAATTGCACCTTGCAATGTGGAGAAATTACTGTTTGTGCATTTACAATATTCATTGATTTTTGCCATTGAAAAACGTCCAGAAATGTTTGAAGCTACTGACTGAATGAAAGGAGCTGGCATCTCACTCTCTTTGAATCTTCTTTATCATGCTAAGAGGAGCAGGAAAAAGCAAAAAATTTCAGAATTGCACCTTGCAATGCGGAGAAATTACTGTTTGTGCATTTACAATATTCATTGATTTTTGCCATTGAAAAACATCATGTTATTCATATACCAGAAATGTTTGAAGCTTCTGACTGAATGAAAAGAGCTGGCATCTCACTCTCTTTGAATCTTCTTTATCATGCTAAGAGGAGCAGGAAAAAGCAAAAAATTTCAGAACTGCACCTTGCAATGTGGAGAAATTACTGTTTGTGCATTTACAATATTCATTGATTTTTGCCATTGAAAAACATCCAGGAATGTTTGAAGCTACTGACTGAATGAAAAGAGATGGCATCTCACTCTCTTTGAATCTTCTTTATCATGCTAAGAGGAGCAGGAAAAAGCAAAAAATTTCAGAATTGCACCTTGCAATGTGGAGAAATTACTGTTTGTGCATTTACAATATTCATTGATTTTTGCCATTGAAAAACGTCCAGAAATGTTTGAAGCTACCGACTGAATGAAAGGAGCTGGCATCTCACTCTCTTTGAATCTTCTTTATCATGCTCACAGGAGCAGGAAAAAGCAAAAAATTTCAGAATTGCACCTTGCAATGCGGAGAAATTACTGTTTGTGCATTTACAATATTCATTGATTTATGCCATTGGAGAACATCATGTTATTCATATACCAGAAATGTTTGAAGCTACTGACTGAATGAAAAGAGCTGGCATCTCACTCTCTTTGAATCTTCTTTATCATGCTAAGAGGAGCAGGAAAAAGCAAAAAATTTCAGAATTGCACCTTGCAATGTGGAGAAATTACTGTTTGTGCATTTACAATATTCATTGATTTTTGCCATTGAAAAACGTCCAGAAATGTTTGAAGCTACTGACTGAATGAAAGGAGCTGGCATCTCACTCTCTTTGAACCTTCTTTATCATGCTAAGAGGAGCAGGAAAAAGCAAAAAATTTCAAAATTGCACCTTGCAATGCGGAGAAATTACTGTTTGTGCATTTACAATATTCATTCATTTTTGCCATTGAAAAACATCATGTTATTCATATACCAGAAATGTTTGAAGCTACTGACTGAATGAAAAGAGCTGGCATCTCACTCTCTTTGAATCTTCTTTATCATGCTAAGAGGAGCAGGAAAAAGCAAAACATTTCAGAATTGCACCTTGCAATGTGGAGAAATTACTGTTTGTGCATTTACAATATTCATTGATTTTTACCATTGAAAAACGTCCAGAAATGTTTGAAGCAACTGACTGAATGAAAGGAGCTGGCATCTCACTCTCTTTGAATCTTCTTTATCATGCTAAGAGGAGCAGGAAAAAGCAAAAAGTTTCAGAATTGCACCTTGCAATGCGGAGAAATTACTGTTTGTGCATTTACAATATTCATTGATTTTTGCCATTGAAAAACATCATGTTATTCATATACCAGAAATGTTTGAAGCTACTGACTGAATGAAAAGAGCTGGCATCTCACTCTCTTTGAATCTTCTTTATCATGCTAAGAGGAGCAGGAAAAAGCAAAAAATTTCAGAATTGCACCTTGCAATGTGGAGAAATTACTGTTTGTGCATTTACAATATTCATTGATTTTTGCCTTTGAAAAACGTCCAGAAATGTTTGAAGCTACTGACTAAATGAAAGGAGCTGGCATCTCACTCTCTTTGAATCTTCTTTATCATGCTAAGAGGAGCAGGAAAAAGCAAAAAATTTCAGAATTGCACCTTGCAATGTGGAGAAATTACTGTTTGTGCATTTACAATATTCATTGATTTTTGCCATTGAAAAACGTCCAGAAATGTTTGAAGCTACTGACTAAATGAAAGGAGCTGGCATCTCACTCTCTTTGAATCTTCTTTATCATGCTAAGAGGAGCAGGAAAAAGCAAAAAATTTCAGAATTGCACCTTGCAATGCGGAGAAATTACTGTTTGTGCATTTACAATATTCATTGATTTTTGCCATGGAAAAACGTCCAGAAATGTTTGAAGCTACTGACTAAATGAAAGGAGATGGCATCTCACTCTCTTTGAATCTTCTTTATCATGCTAAGAGGAGCAGGAAAAAGCAAAAAATTTCAGAATTGCACCTTGCAATGCGGAGAAATTACTGTTTGTGCATTTACAATATTCATTGATTTTTGCCATTGAAAAACATCATGTTATTCATATACCAGAAATGTTTGAAGCTTCTGACTGAATGAAAAGAGCTGGCATCTCACTCTCTTTGAATCTTCTTTATCATGCTAAGAGGAGCAGGAAAAAGCAAAAAATTTCAGAATTGCACCTTGCAATGTGGAGAAATTACTGTTTGTGCATTTACAATATTCATTGATTTTTGCCATTGAAAAACTTACAGAAATGTTTGAAGCTACTGACTGAATGAAAGGAGCTGGCATCTCACTCTCTTTGAATCTTCTTTATCATGCTAAGAGAAGCAGGAAAAAGCAAAAAATTTCAGAATTGCACCTTGCAATGCGGAGAATTTACTGTTTGTGCATTTACAATATTCATTGATTTTTGCCATTGAAAAACATCATGTTATTCATATACCAGAAATGTTTGAAGCTACTGACTGAATGAAAAGAGCTGGCATCTCACTCTCTTTGAATCTTCTTTATCATGCCAAGAGGAGCAGGAAAAAGCAAAAAATTTCAGAATTGCACCTTGCAATGTGGAGAAATTACTGTTTGTGAATTTACAATATTCATTGATTTTTGCCATTGAAAAACGTCCAGAAATGTTTGAAGCTACTGACTGAATGAAAGGAGCTGGCATCTCACTCTCTTTGAATCTTCTTTATCATGCTAAGAGGGGCAGGAAAAAGCAAAAAATTTCAGAATTGCACCTTGCAATGCGGAGAATTTACTGTTTGTGCATTTACAATATTCATTGATTTTTGCCATTGAAAAACATCATGTTATTCATATACCAGAAATGTTTGAAGCTACTGACTGAATGAAAAGAGCTGGCATCTCACTCTCTTTGAATCTTCTTTATCATGCTAAGAGGAGCAGGAAAAAGCAAAAAATTTCAGAATTGCACCTTGCAATGTGGAGAAATTACTGTTTGTGCATTTACAATATTCATTGATTTTTGCCATTGAAAAACGTCCAGAAATGTTTGAAGCTACTGACTAAATGAAAGGAGCTGGCATCTCACTCTCTTTGAATCTTCTTTATCATGCTAAGAGGAGCAGGAAAAAGCAAAAAATTTCAGAATTGCACCTTGCAATGCAGAGAAATTACTGTTTGTGCATTTACAATATTCATTGATTTTTGCCATTGAAAAACATCATGTTATTCATATACCAGAAATGTTTGAAGCTACTGACTGAATGAAAAGAGCTGGCATCTCACACTCTTTGAATCTTCTTTATCATGCTAAGAGGAGCAGGAAAAAGCAAAAAATTTCAGAATTGCACCTTGCAATGTGGAGAAATTACTGTTTGTGCATTTACAATATTCATTGATTTTTGCCATTGAAAAACGTCCAGAAATGTTTGAAGCTACCGACTGAATGAAAGGAGCTGGCATCTCACTCTCTTTGAATCTTCTTTATCATGCTAAGAGGAGCAGGAAAAAGCAAAAAATTTCAGAATTGCACTTTGCAATGCGGAGAAATTACTGTTTGTGCATTTACAGTATCCATTGATTTTTGCCATTGAAAAACATTGTTATTCATATACCAGAAATGTTTGAAGCTACTGACTGAATGAAAAGAGCTGGCATTTCACTCTCTTTGAATCTTCTTTATCATGCTAAGAGGAGCAGGAAAAAGCAAAAAATTTCAGAATTGCACCTTGCAATGTGGAGAAATTACTGTTTGTGCATTTACAATATTCATTGATTTTTGCCATTGAAAAACGTCCAGAAATGTTTGAAGCTACTGACTGAATGAAAGGAGCTGGCATCTCACTCTCTTTGAATCTTCTTTATCATGCTAAGAGAAGCAGGAAAAAGCAAAAAATTTCAGAATTGCACCTTGCAATGCGGAGAAATTACTGTTTGTGCATTTACAATATTCATTGATTTTTGCCATTGAAAAACATCATGTTATTCATATACCAGAAATGTTTGAAGCTACTGACTGAATGAAAAGAGCTGGCATCTCACTCTCTTTGAATCTTCTTTATCATGCTAAGAGGAGCAGGAAAAAGCAAAAAATTTCAGAATTGCACCTTGCAATGTGGAGAAATTACTGTTTGTGAATTTACAATATTCATTGATTTTTGCCATTGAAAAACGTCCAGAAATGTTTGAAGCTACTGACTGAATGAAAGGAGCTGGCATCTCACTCTCTTTGAATCTTCTTTATCATGCTAAGAGGAGCAGGAAAAAGCAAAAAATTTCAGAATTGCACCTTGCAATGCGGAGAATTTACTGTTTGTGCATTTACAATATTCATTGATTTTTGCCATTGAAAAACATTATGTTATTCATATACAAGAAATGTTTGAAGCTACTGACTGAATGAAAAGAGCTGGCATCTCACTCTCTTTGAATCTTCTTTATCATGCTAAGAGGAGCAGGAAAAAGCAAAAAATTTCAGAATTGCGCCTTGCAATGTGGAGAAATTACTGTTTGTGAATTTACAATATTCATTGATTTTTGCCATTGAAAAACGTCCAGAAATGTTTGAAGCTACTGACTGAATGAAAGGAGCTGGCATCTCACTCTCTTTGAATCTTCTTTATCATGCTAAGAGGGGCAGGAAAAACCAAAAAATTTCAGAATTGCACCTTGCAATGCGGAGAATTTACTGTTTGTGCATTTACAATATTCATTGATTTTTGCCATTGAAAAACATCATGTTATTCATATACCAGAAATGTTTGAAGCTACTGACTGAATGAAAAGAGCTGGCATCTCACTCTCTTTGAATCTTCTTTATCATGCTAAGAGGAGCAGGAAAAAGCAAAAAATTTCAGAATTGCACCTTGCATTGTGGAGAAATTACTGTTTGTGCATTTACAATATTCATTGATTTTTGCCATTGAAAAACGTCCAGAAATGTTTGAAGCTACTGACTAAATGAAAGGAGCTGGCATCTCACTCTCTTTGAATCTTCTTTATCATGCTAAGAGGAGCAGGAAAAAGCAAAAAATTTCAGAATTGCACCTTGCAATGCAGAGAAATTACTGTTTGTGCATTTACAATATTCATTGATTTTTGCCATTGAAAAACATCATGTTATTCATATACCAGAAATGTTTGAAGCTACTGACTGAATGAAAAGAGCTGGCATCTCACACTCTTTGAATCTTCTTTATCATGCTAAGAGGAGCAGGAAAAAGCAAAAAATTTCAGAATTGCACCTTGCAATGTGGAGAAATTACTGTTTGTGCATTTACAATATTCATTGATTTTTGCCATTGAAAAACGTCCAGAAATGTTTGAAGCTACCGACTGAATGAAAGGAGCTGGCATCTCACTCTCTTTAAATCTTCTTTATCATGCTAAGAGGAGCAGGAAAAAGCAAAAAATTTCAGAATTGCACTTTGCAATGCGGAGAAATTACTGTTTGTGCATTTACAATATCCATTGATTTTTGCCATTGAAAAACATCGTTATTCATATACCAGAAATGTTTGAAGCTACTGACTGAATGAAAAGAGCTGGCATCTCACTCTCTTTGAATCTTCTTTATCATGCTAAGAGGAGCAGGAAAAAGCAAAAAATTTCAGAATTGCACCTTGCAATGTGGAGAAATTACTGTTTGTGCATTTACAATATTCATTGATTTTTGCCATTGAAAATCGTCCAGAAATGTTTGAAGCTACTGACTGAATGAAAGGAGCTGGCATCTCACTCTCTTTGAATCTTCTTTATCATGCTAAGAGGAGCAGGAAAAAGCAAAAAATTTCAGAATTGCACCTTGCAATGCGGAGAAATTACTGTTTGTGCATTTACAATATTCATTGATTTTTGCCATTGAAAAACATCATGTTATTCATATACCAGAAATGTTTGAAGCTTCTGACTGAATGAAAAGAGCTGGCATCTCACTCTCTTTGAATCTTCTTTATCATGCTAAGAGGAGCAGGAAAAAGCAAAAAATTTCAGAATTGCACCTTGCAATGTGGAGAAATTACTGTTTGTGCATTTACAATATTCATTGATTTTTGCCATTGAAAAACGTCCAGAAATGTTTGAAGCTACTGACTAAATGAAAGGAGCTGGCATCTCACTCTCTTTGAATCTTCTTTATCATGCTAAGAGGAGCAGGAAAAAGCAAAAAATTTCAGAATTGCACCTTGCAATGCAGAGAAATTACTGTTTGTGCATTTACAATATTCATTGATTTTTGCCATTGAAAAACATCATGTTATTCATATACCAGAAATGTTTGAAGCTACTGACTGAATGAAAAGAGCTGGCATCTCACACTCTTTGAATCTTCTTTATCATGCTAAGAGGAGCAGGAAAAAGCAAAAAATTTCAGAATTGCACCTTGCAATGTGGAGAAATTACTGTTTGTGCATTTACAATATTCATTGATTTTTGCCATTGAAAAACGTCCAGAAATGTTTGAAGCTACCGACTGAATGAAAGGAGCTGGCATCTCACTCTCTTTGAATCTTCTTTATCATGCTAAGAGGAGCAGGAAAAAGCAAAAAATTTCAGAATTGCACTTTGCAATGCGGAGAAATTACTGTTTGTGCATTTACAATATCCATTGATTTTTGCCATTGAAAAACATCGTTATTCATATACCAGAAATGTTTGAAGCTACTGACTGAATGAAAAGAGCTGGCATTTCACTCTCTTTGAATCTTCTTTATCATGCTAAGAGGAGCAGGAAAAAGCAAAAAATTTCAGAATTGCACCTTGCAATGTGGAGAAATTACTGTTTGTGCATTTACAATATTCATTGATTTTTGAAATTGAAAAACGTCCAGAAATGTTTGAAGCTACTGACTGAATGAAAGGAGCTGGCATCTCACTCTCTTTGAATCTTCTTTATCATGCTAAGAGGAGCAGGAAAAAGCAAAAAATTTCAGAATTGCACCTTGCAATGCGGAGAATTTACTGTTTGTGCATTTACAATATTCATTGATTTTTGCCATTGAAAAACATCATGTTATTCATATACCAGAAATGTTTGAAGCTTCTGACTGAATGAAAAGAGCTGGCATCTCACTCTCTTTGAATCTTCTTTATCATGCTAAGAGGAGCAGGAAAAAGCAAAAAATTTCAGAATTGCACCTTGCAATGTGGAGAAATTACTGTTTGTGCATTTACAATATTCATTGATTTTTGCCATTGAAAAACGTCCAGAAATGTTTGAAGCTACTGACTAAATGAAAGGAGCTGGCATCTCACTCTCTTTGAATCTTCTTTATCATGCTAAGAGGAGCAGGAAAAAGCAAAAAATTTCAGAATTGCACCTTGCAATGCAGAGAAATTACTGTTTGTGCATTTACAATATTCATTGATTTTTGCCATTGAAAAACATCATGTTATTCATATACCAGAAATGTTTGAAGCTACTGACTGAATGAAAAGAGCTGGCATCTCACACTCTTTGAATCTTCTTTATCATGCTAAGAGGAGCAGGAAAAAGCAAAAAATTTCAGAATTGCACCTTGCAATGTGGAGAAATTACTGTTTGTGCATTTACAATATTCATTGATTTTTGCCATTGAAAAACGTCCAGAAATGTTTGAAGCTACCGACTGAATGAAAGGAGCTGGCATCTCACTCTCTTTGAATCTTCTTTATCATGCTAAGAGGAGCAGGAAAAAGCAAAAAATTTCAGAATTGCACTTTGCAATGCGGAGAAATTACTGTTTGTGCATTTACAATATCCATTGATTTTTGCCATTGAAAAACATCGTTATTCATATACCAGAAATGTTTGAAGCTACTGACTGAATGAAAAGAGCTGGCATTTCACTCTCTTTGAATCTTCTTTATCATGCTAAGAGGAGCAGGAAAAAGCAAAAAATTTCAGAATTGCACCTTGCAATGTGGAGAAATTACTGTTTGTGCATTTACAATATTCATTGATTTTTGAAATTGAAAAACGTCCAGAAATGTTTGAAGCTACTGACTGAATGAAAGGAGCTGGCATCTCACTCTCTTTGAATCTTCTTTATCATGCTAAGAGGAGCAGGAAAAAGCAAAAAATTTCAGAATTGCACCTTGCAATGCGGAGAATTTACTGTTTGTGCATTTACAATATTCATTGATTTTTGCCATTGAAAAACATTATGTTATTCATATACAAGAAATGTTTGAAGCTACTGACTGAATGAAAAGAGCTGGCATCTCACTCTCTTTGAATCTTCTTTATCATGCTAAGAGGAGCAGGAAAAAGCAAAAAATTTCAGAATTGCGCCTTGCAATGTGGAGAAATTACTGTTTGTGAATTTACAATATTCATTGATTTTTGCCATTGAAAAACGTCCAGAAATGTTTGAAGCTACTGACTGAATGAAAGGAGCTGGCATCTCACTCTCTTTGAATCTTCTTTATCATGCTAAGAGGGGCAGGAAAAACCAAAAAATTTCAGAATTGCACCTTGCAATGCGGAGAATTTACTGTTTGTGCATTTACAATATTCATTGATTTTTGCCATTGAAAAACATCATGTTATTCATATACCAGAAATGTTTGAAGCTACTGACTGAATGAAAAGAGCTGGCATCTCACTCTCTTTGAATCTTCTTTATCATGCTAAGAGGAGCAGGAAAAAGCAAAAAATTTCAGAATTGCACCTTGCATTGTGGAGAAATTACTGTTTGTGCATTTACAATATTCATTGATTTTTGCCATTGAAAAACGTCCAGAAATGTTTGAAGCTACTGACTAAATGAAAGGAGCTGGCATCTCACTCTCTTTGAATCTTCTTTATCATGCTAAGAGGAGCAGGAAAAAGCAAAAAATTTCAGAATTGCACCTTGCAATGCAGAGAAATTACTGTTTGTGCATTTACAATATTCATTGATTTTTGCCATTGAAAAACATCATGTTATTCATATACCAGAAATGTTTGAAGCTACTGACTGAATGAAAAGAGCTGGCATCTCACACTCTTTGAATCTTCTTTATCATGCTAAGAGGAGCAGGAAAAAGCAAAAAATTTCAGAATTGCACCTTGCAATGTGGAGAAATTACTGTTTGTGCATTTACAATATTCATTGATTTTTGCCATTGAAAAACGTCCAGAAATGTTTGAAGCTACCGACTGAATGAAAGGAGCTGGCATCTCACTCTCTTTAAATCTTCTTTATCATGCTAAGAGGAGCAGGAAAAAGCAAAAAATTTCAGAATTGCACTTTGCAATGCGGAGAAATTACTGTTTGTGCATTTACAATATCCATTGATTTTTGCCATTGAAAAACATCGTTATTCATATACCAGAAATGTTTGAAGCTACTGACTGAATGAAAAGAGCTGGCATCTCACTCTCTTTGAATCTTCTTTATCATGCTAAGAGGAGCAGGAAAAAGCAAAAAATTTCAGAATTGCACCTTGCAATGTGGAGAAATTACTGTTTGTGCATTTACAATATTCATTGATTTTTGCCATTGAAAATCGTCCAGAAATGTTTGAAGCTACTGACTGAATGAAAGGAGCTGGCATCTCACTCTCTTTGAATCTTCTTTATCATGCTAAGAGGAGCAGGAAAAAGCAAAAAATTTCAGAATTGCACCTTGCAATGCGGAGAAATTACTGTTTGTGCATTTACAATATTCATTGATTTTTGCCATTGAAAAACATCATGTTATTCATATACCAGAAATGTTTGAAGCTTCTGACTGAATGAAAAGAGCTGGCATCTCACTCTCTTTGAATCTTCTTTATCATGCTAAGAGGAGCAGGAAAAAGCAAAAAATTTCAGAATTGCACCTTGCAATGTGGAGAAATTACTGTTTGTGCATTTACAATATTCATTGATTTTTGCCATTGAAAAACGTCCAGAAATGTTTGAAGCTACTGACTAAATGAAAGGAGCTGGCATCTCACTCTCTTTGAATCTTCTTTATCATGCTAAGAGGAGCAGGAAAAAGCAAAAAATTTCAGAATTGCACCTTGCAATGCAGAGAAATTACTGTTTGTGCATTTACAATATTCATTGATTTTTGCCATTGAAAAACATCATGTTATTCATATACCAGAAATGTTTGAAGCTACTGACTGAATGAAAAGAGCTGGCATCTCACACTCTTTGAATCTTCTTTATCATGCTAAGAGGAGCAGGAAAAAGCAAAAAATTTCAGAATTGCACCTTGCAATGTGGAGAAATTACTGTTTGTGCATTTACAATATTCATTGATTTTTGCCATTGAAAAACGTCCAGAAATGTTTGAAGCTACCGACTGAATGAAAGGAGCTGGCATCTCACTCTCTTTGAATCTTCTTTATCATGCTAAGAGGAGCAGGAAAAAGCAAAAAATTTCAGAATTGCACTTTGCAATGCGGAGAAATTACTGTTTGTGCATTTACAATATCCATTGATTTTTGCCATTGAAAAACATCGTTATTCATATACCAGAAATGTTTGAAGCTACTGACTGAATGAAAAGAGCTGGCATTTCACTCTCTTTGAATCTTCTTTATCATGCTAAGAGGAGCAGGAAAAAGCAAAAAATTTCAGAATTGCACCTTGCAATGTGGAGAAATTACTGTTTGTGCATTTACAATATTCATTGATTTTTGAAATTGAAAAACGTCCAGAAATGTTTGAAGCTACTGACTGAATGAAAGGAGCTGGCATCTCACTCTCTTTGAATCTTCTTTATCATGCTAAGAGGAGCAGGAAAAAGCAAAAAATTTCAGAATTGCACCTTGCAATGCGGAGAAATTACTGTTTGTGCATTTACAATATTCATTGATTTTTGCCATTGAAAAACATCATGTTATTCATATACCAGAAATGTTTGAAGCTTCTGACTGAATGAAAAGAGCTGGCATCTCACTCTCTTTGAATCTTCTTTATCATGCTAAGAGGAGCAGGAAAAAGCAAAAAATTTCAGAACTGCACCTTGCAATGTGGAGAAATTACTGTTTGTGCATTTACAATATTCATTGATTTTTGCCATTGAAAAACATCCAGGAATGTTTGAAGCTACTGACTGAATGAAAAGAGCTGGCATCTCACTCTCTTTGAATCTTCTTTATCATGCTAAGAGGAGCAGGAAAAAGCAAAAAATTTCAGTATTGCACCTTGCAATGCGTAGAAATTACTGTTTGTGCATTTACAATATTCATTGATTTTTGCCATTGAAAAACGTCCAGAAATGTTTGAAGCTACCGACTGAATGAAAGGAGCTGGCATCTCACTCTCTTTGAATCTTCTTTATCATGCTCACAGGAGCAGGAAAAAGCAAAAAATTTCAGAATTGCACCTTGCAATGCGGAGAAATTACTGTTTGTGCATTTACAATATTCATTGATTTATGCCATTGGAGAACATCATGTTATTCATATACCAGAAATGTTTGAAGCTACTGACTGAATGAAAAGAGCTGGCATCTCACTCTCTTTGAATCTTCTTTATCATGCTAAGAGGAGCAGGAAAAAGCAAAAAATTTCAGAATTGCACCTTGCAATGTGGAGAAATTACTGTTTGTGCATTTACAATATTCATTGATTTTTGCCATTGAAAAACGTCCAGAAATGTTTGAAGCTACTGACTGAATGAAAGGAGCTGGCATCTCACTCTCTTTGAACCTTCTTTATCATGCTAAGAGGAGCAGGAAAAAGCAAAAAATTTCAAAATTGCACCTTGCAATGCGGAGAAATTACTGTTTGTGCATTTACAATATTCATTCATTTTTGCCATTGAAAAACATCATGTTATTCATATACCAGAAATGTTTGAAGCTACTGACTGAATGAAAAGAGCTGGCATCTCACTCTCTTTGAATCTTCTTTATCATGCTAAGAGGAGCAGGAAAAAGCAAAACATTTCAGAATTGCACCTTGCAATGTGGAGAAATTACTGTTTGTGCATTTACAATATTCATTGATTTTTACCATTGAAAAACGTCCAGAAATGTTTGAAGCAACTGACTGAATGAAAGGAGCTGGCATCTCACTCTCTTTGAATCTTCTTTATCATGCTAAGAGGAGCAGGAAAAAGCAAAAAGTTTCAGAATTGCACCTTGCAATGCGGAGAAATTACTGTTTGTGCATTTACAATATTCATTGATTTTTGCCATTGAAAAACATCATGTTATTCATATACCAGAAATGTTTGAAGCTACTGACTGAATGAAAAGAGCTGGCATCTCACTCTCTTTGAATCTTCTTTATCATGCTAAGAGGAGCAGGAAAAAGCAAAAAATTTCAGAATTGCACCTTGCAATGTGGAGAAATTACTGTTTGTGCATTTACAATATTCATTGATTTTTGCCTTTGAAAAACGTCCAGAAATGTTTGAAGCTACTGACTAAATGAAAGGAGCTGGCATCTCACTCTCTTTGAATCTTCTTTATCATGCTAAGAGGAGCAGGAAAATGCAAAAATTTTCAGAATTGCACCTTGCAATGTGGAGAAATTACTGTTTGTGCATTTACAATATTCATTGATTTTTGCCATTGAAAAACGTCCAGAAATGTTTGAAGCTACTGACTAAATGAAAGGAGCTGGCATCTCACTCTCTTTGAATCTTCTTTATCATGCTAAGAGGAGCAGGAAAAAGCAAAAAATTTCAGAATTGCACCTTGCAATGCGGAGAAATTACTGTTTGTGCATTTACAATATTCATTGATTTTTGCCATGGAAAAACGTCCAGAAATGTTTGAAGCTACTGACTAAATGAAAGGAGATGGCATCTCACTCTCTTTGAATCTTCTTTATCATGCTAAGAGGAGCAGGAAAAAGCAAAAAATTTCAGAATTGCACCTTGCAATGCGGAGAAATTACTGTTTGTGCATTTACAATATTCATTGATTTTTGCCATTGAAAAACATCATGTTATTCATATACCAGAAATGTTTGAAGCTACTGACTGAATGAAAAGAGCTGGCATCTCACTCTCTTTTTATATTCTTTATCATGCTAAGAGGAGCAGGAAAAAGCAAAAAATTTCAGAATTGCACCTTGCAATGCGGAGAAATTACTGTTTGTGCATTTACAATATTCATTGATTTTTGCCATTGAAAAACGTCCAGAAATGTTTGAAGCTACCGACTGAATGAAAGGAGCTGGCATCTCACTCTCTTTGAATCTTCTTTATTATGCTCACAGGAGCAGGAAAAAGCAAAAAATTTCAGAATTGCACCTTGCAATGCGGAGAAATTACTGTTTGTGCATTTACAATATTCATTGATTTATGCCATTGGAGAACATCATGTTATTCATATACCAGAAATGTTTGAAGCTACTGACTGAATGAAAAGAGCTGGCATCTCACTCTCTTTGAATCTTCTTTATCATGCTAAGAGGAGCAGGAAAAAGCAAAAAATTTCAGAATTGCACCTTGCAATGTGGAGAAATTACTGTTTGTGCATTTACAATATTCATTGATTTTTGCCATTGAAAAACGTCCAGAAATGTTTGAAGCTACTGACTGAATGAAAGGAGCTGGCATCTCACTCTCTTTGAACCTTCTTTATCATGCTAAGAGGAGCAGGAAAAAGCAAAAAATTTCAAAATTGCACCTTGCAATGCGGAGAAATTACTGTTTGTGCATTTACAATATTCATTCATTTTTGCCATTGAAAAACATCATGTTATTCATATACCAGAAATGTTTGAAGCTACTGACTGAATGAAAAGAGCTGGCATCTCACTCTCTTTGAATCTTCTTTATCATACTAAGAGGAGCAGGAAAAAGCAAAACATTTCAGAATTGCACCTTGCAATGTGGAGAAATTACTGTTTGTGCATTTACAATATTCATTGATTTTTACCATTGAAAAACGTCCAGAAATGTTTGAAGCTACTGACTAAATGAAAGGAGATGGCATCTCACTCTCTTTGAATCTTCTTTATCATGCTAAGAGGAGCAGGAAAAAGCAAAAAATTTCAGAATTGCACCTTGCAATGCGGAGAAATTACTGTTTGTGCATTTACAATATTCATTGATTTTTGCCATTGAAAAACATCATGTTATTCATATACCAGAAATGTTTGAAGCTACTGACTGAATGAAAAGAGCTGGCATCTCACTCTCTTTTTATATTCTTTATCATGCTAAGAGGAGCAGGAAAAAGCAAAAAATTTCAGAATTGCACCTTGCAATGCGGAGAAATTACTGTTTGTGCATTTACAATATTCATTGATTTTTGCCATTGAAAAACGTCCAGAAATGTTTGAAGCTACCGACTGAATGAAAGGAGCTGGCATCTCACTCTCTTTGAATCTTCTTTATCATGCTCACAGGAGCAGGAAAAAGCAAAAAATTTCAGAATTGCACCTTGCAATGCGGAGAAATTACTGTTTGTGCATTTACAATATTCATTGATTTATGCCACTGGAGAACATCATGTTATTCATATACCAGAAATGTTTGAAGCTACTGACTGAATGAAAAGAGCTGGCATCTCACTCTCTTTGAATCTTCTTTATCATGCTAAGAGGAGCAGGAAAAAGCAAAAAATTTCAGAATTGCACCTTGCAATGTGGAGAAATTACTGTTTGTGCATTTACAATATTCATTGATTTTTGCCATTGAAAAACGTCCAGAAATGTTTGAAGCTACTGACTGAATGAAAGGAGCTGGCATCTCACTCTCTTTGAACCTTCTTTATCATGCTAAGAGGAGCAGGAAAAAGCAAAAAATTTCAAAATTGCACCTTGCAATGCGGAGAAATTACTGTTTGTGCATTTACAATATTCATTCATTTTTGCCATTGAAAAACATCATGTTATTCATATACCAGAAATGTTTGAAGCTACTGACTGAATGAAAAGAGCTGGCATCTCACTCTCTTTGAATCTTCTTTATCATACTAAGAGGAGCAGGAAAAAGCAAAACATTTCAGAATTGCACCTTGCAATGTGGAGAAATTACTGTTTGTGCATTTACAATATTCATTGATTTTTACCATTGAAAAACGTCCAGAAATGTTTGAAGCAACTGACTGAATGAAAGGAGCTGGCATCTCACTCTCTTTGAATCTTCTTTATCATGCTAAGAGGAGCAGGAAAAAGCAAAAAGTTTCAGAATTGCACCTTGCAATGCGGAGAAATTACTGTTTGTGCATTTACAATATTCATTGATTTTTGCCATTGAAAAACATCATGTTATTCATATACCAGAAATGTTTGAAGCTACTGACTGAATGAAAAGAGCTGGCATCTCACTCTCTTTGAATATTCTTTATCATGCTAAGAGGAGCAGGAAAAAGCAAAAAATTTCAGAATTGCACCTTGCAATGTGGAGAAATTACTGTTTGTGCATTTACAATATTCATTGATTTTTGCCTTTGAAAAACGTCCAGAAATGTTTGAAGCTACTGACTAAATGAAAGGAGCTGGCATCTCACTCTCTTTGAATCTTCTTTATCATGCTAAGAGGAGCAGGAAAAAGCAAAAAATTTCAGAATTGCACCTTGCAATGTGGAGAAATTACTGTTTGTGCATTTACAATATTCATTGATTTTTGCCATTGAAAAACGTCCAGAAATGTTTGAAGCTACTGACTAAATGAAAGGAGCTGGCATCTCACTCTCTTTGAATCTTCTTTATCATGCTAAGAGGAGCAGGAAAAAGCAAAAAATTTCAGAATTGCACCTTGCAATGCGGAGAAATTACTGTTTGTGCATATACAATATTCATTGATTTTTGCCATTGAAAAACATCATGTTATTCATATACCAGAAATGTTTGAAGCTACTGACTGAATGAAAAGAGCTGGCATCTCACTCTCTTTGAATCTTCTTTATCATGCTAAGAGGAGCAGGAAAAAGCAAAAAAATTCAGAATTGCACCTTGCAATGTGGAGAAATTACTGTTTGTGCATTTACAATATTCATTGATTTTTGCCATTGAAAAATGTCCAGAAATGTTTGAAGCTACTGACTGAATGAAAGGAGCTGGCATCTCACTCTCTTTGAATCTTCTTTATCATGCTAAGAGGAGCAGGAAAAAGCAAAAAATTTCAGAATTGCACCTTGCAATGCGGAGAAATTACTGTTTGTGTATTTACAATATTCATTGATTTTTGCCATTGAAAAACATCATGTTATTCATATACCAGAAATGTTTGAAGCTACTGACTGAATGAAAAGAGCTGGCATCTCACTCTCTTTGAATCTTCTTTATCATGCTAAGAGGAGCAGGAAAAAGCAAAAAATTTCAGAATTGCACCTTGCAATGTGGAGAAATTACTGTTTGTGCATTTACAATATTCATTTATTTTTACCATTGAAAAACGTCCAGAAATGTTTGAAGCTACTGACTAAATGAAAGTAGCTGGCATCTCACTCTCTTTGAATCTTCTTTATCATGCTAAGAGGAGCAGGAAAAAGCAAAAAATTTCAGAATTGCACCTTGCAATGCGGAGAAATTACTGTTTGTGCATTTACAATATTCATTGATTTTTGCCATTGAAAAACATCTTGTTATTCATATACCAGAAATGTTTGAAGCTACTGGCTGAATGAAAAGAGCTGGCATCTCACTCTCCTTGAATCTTCTTTATCATGCTAAGAGGAGCAGGAAAAAGCAAAAAATTTCAGAATTGCACCTTGCACTGTGGAGAAATTACTGTTTGTGCATTTACAAAATTCATTGATTTTTGCCATTGAAAAACGTCCAGAAATGTTTGAAGCTACTGACTGAATGAAAGGAGCTGGCATCTCACTCTCTTTGAACCTTCTTTATCATGCTAAGAGGAGCAGGAAAAAGCAAAAAATTTCAAAATTGCACCTTGCAATGCGGAGAAATTACTGTTTGTGCATTTACAATATTCATTCATTTTTGCCATTGAAAAACATCATGTTATTCATATACCAGAAATGTTTGAAGCTACTGACTGAATGAAAAGAGCTGGCATCTCACTCTCTTTGAATCTTCTTTATCATACTAAGAGGAGCAGGAAAAAGCAAAACATTTCAGAATTGCACCTTGCAATGTGGAGAAATTACTGTTTGTGCATTTACAATATTCATTGATTTTTACCATTGAAAAACGTCCAGAAATGTTTGAAGCAACTGACTGAATGAAAGGAGCTGGCATCTCACTCTCTTTGAATCTTCTTTATCATGCTAAGAGGAGCAGGAAAAAGCAAAAAGTTTCAGAATTGCACCTTGCAATGCGGAGAAATTACTGTTTGTGCATTTACAATATTCATTGATTTTTGCCATTGAAAAACATCATGTTATTCATATACCAGAAATGTTTGAAGCTACTGACTGAATGAAAAGAGCTGGCATCTCACTCTCTTTGAATATTCTTTATCATGCTAAGAGGAGCAGGAAAAAGCAAAAAATTTCAGAATTGCACCTTGCAATGTGGAGAAATTACTGTTTGTGCATTTACAATATTCATTGATTTTTGCCTTTGAAAAACGTCCAGAAATGTTTGAAGCTACTGACTAAATGAAAGGAGCTGGCATCTCACTCTCTTTGAATCTTCTTTATCATGCTAAGAGGAGCAGGAAAAAGCAAAAAATTTCAGAATTGCACCTTGCAATGTGGAGAAATTACTGTTTGTGCATTTACAATATTCATTGATTTTTGCCATTGAAAAACGTCCAGAAATGTTTGAAGCTACTGACTAAATGAAAGGAGCTGGCATCTCACTCTCTTTGAATCTTCTTTATCATGCTAAGAGGAGCAGGAAAAAGCAAAAAATTTCAGAATTGCACCTTGCAATGCGGAGAAATTACTGTTTGTGCATATACAATATTCATTGATTTTTGCCATTGAAAAACATCATGTTATTCATATACCAGAAATGTTTGAAGCTACTGACTGAATGAAAAGAGCTGGCATCTCACTCTCTTTGAATCTTCTTTATCATGCTAAGAGGAGCAGGAAAAAGCAAAAAAATTCAGAATTGCACCTTGCAATGTGGAGAAATTACTGTTTGTGCATTTACAATATTCATTGATTTTTGCCATTGAAAAATGTCCAGAAATGTTTGAAGCTACTGACTGAATGAAAGGAGCTGGCATCTCACTCTCTTTGAATCTTCTTTATCATGCTAAGAGGAGCAGGAAAAAGCAAAAAATTTCAGAATTGCACCTTGCAATGCGGAGAAATTACTGTTTGTGTATTTACAATATTCATTGATTTTTGCCATTGAAAAACATCATGTTATTCATATACCAGAAATGTTTGAAGCTACTGACTGAATGAAAAGAGCTGGCATCTCACTCTCTTTGAATCTTCTTTATCATGCTAAGAGGAGCAGGAAAAAGCAAAAAATTTCAGAATTGCACCTTGCAATGTGGAGAAATTACTGTTTGTGCATTTACAATATTCATTTATTTTTACCATTGAAAAACGTCCAGAAATGTTTGAAGCTACTGACTAAAGGAAAGTAGCTGGCATCTCACTCTCTTTGAATCTTCTTTATCATGCTAAGAGGAGCAGGAAAAAGCAAAAAATTTCAGAATTGCACCTTGCAATGCGGAGAAATTACTGTTTGTGCATTTACAATATTCATTGATTTTTGCCATTGAAAAACATCTTGTTATTCATATACCAGAAATGTTTGAAGCTACTGGCTGAATGAAAAGAGCTGGCATCTCACTCTCCTTGAATCTTCTTTATCATGCTAAGAGGAGCAGGAAAAAGCAAAAAATTTCAGAATTGCACCTTGCACTGTGGAGAAATTACTGTTTGTGCATTTACAAAATTCATTGATTTTTGCCATTGAAAAACGTCCAGAAATGTTTGAAGCTACTGACTGAATGAAAGGAGCTGGCATCTCACTCTCTTTGAATCTTCTTTATCATGCTAAGAGGAGCAGGAAAAAGCAAAAAGTTTCAGAATTGCACCTTGCAATGCGGAGAAATTACTGTTTGTGCATTTACAATATTCATTGATTTTTGCCATTGAAAAACATCAAGTTATTCATATACCAGAAATGTTTGAAGCTACTGACTGAATGAAAAGAGCTGGCATCTCACTCTCTTTGAATCTTCTTTATCATGCTAAGAGGAGCAGGAAAAAGCAAAAAATTTCAGAATTGCACCTTGCAATGTGGAGAAATTACTGTTTGTGCATTTACAATATTCATTGATTTTTGCCATTGAAAAACGTCCAGAAATGTTTGAAGCTACTGACTGAATGAAAGGAGCTGGCATCTCACTCTCTTTGAATCTTCTTTATCATGCTAAGAGGAGCAGGAAAAAGCAAAAAATTTCAGAATTACACCTTGCAATGCGGAGAAATTACTGTTTGTGCATTTACAATATTCATTGATTTTTGCCATTGAAAAACATCATGTTATTCATATACCAGAAATGTTTGAAGCTACTGACTGAATGAAAAGAGCTGGCATCTCACTCTCTTTGAATCTTCTTTATCATGCTAAGAGGAGCAGGAAAAAGCAAAAAATTTCAGAATTGCACCTTGCAATGTGGAGAAATTACTGTTTGTGCATTTACAATATTCATTGATTTTTGCCATTGAAAAACGTCCAGAAATGTTTGAAGCTACTGACTGAATGAAAGGAGCTGGCATCTCACTCTCTTTGAATCTTCTTTATCATGCTAAGAGGAGCAGGAAAAAGCAAAAAATTTCAGAATTGCACCTTGCAATGCGGAGAAATTACTGTTTGTGCATTTACAATATTCATTCATTTTTGCCATTGAAAAACATCATGTTATTCATATACCAGAAATGTTTGAAGCTACTGACTGAATGAAAAGAGCTGGCATCTCACTCTCTTTGAATCTTCTTTATCATGCTAAGAGGAGCAGGAAAAAGCAAAAAATTTCAGAATTGCACCTTGCAATGTGGAGAAATTACTGTTTGTGCATTTACAATATTCATTGATTTTTGCCATTGAAAAACGTCCAGAAATGTTTGAAGCTACTGACTGAATGAAAGGAGCTGGCATCTCACTCTCTTTGAATCTTCTTTATCATGCTAAGAGGAGCAGGAAAAAGCAAAAAGTTTCAGAATTGCACCTTGCAATGCGGAGAAATTACTGTTTGTGCATTTACAATATTCATTGATTTTTGCCATTGAAAAACATCATGTTATTCATATACCAGAAATGTTTGAAGCTACTGACTGAATGAAAAGAGCTGGCATCTCACTCTCTTTGAATCTTCTTTATCATGCTAAGAGGAGCAGGAAAAAGCAAAAAATTTCAGAATTGCACCTTGCAATGTGGAGAAATTACTGTTTGTGCATTTACAATATTCATTGATTTTTGCCATTGAAAAACGTCCAGAAATGTTTGAAGCTACTGACTGAATGAAAGGAGCTGGCATCTCACTCTCTTTGAATCTTCTTTATCATGCTAAGAGGAGCAGGAAAAAGCAAAAAATTTCAGAATTGCACCTTGCAATGCGGAGAAATTACTGTTTGTGCATTTACAATATTCATTCATTTTTGCCATTGAAAAACATCATGTTATTCATATACCAGAAATGTTTGAAGCTACTGACTGAATGAAAAGAGTTGGCATCTCACTCTCTTTGAATCTTCTTTATCATGCTAAGAGGAGCAGGAAAAAGCAAAAAATTTCAGAATTGCACCTTGCAATGCGGAGAAATTACTGTTTGTGCATTTACAATATTCATTGATTTTTGCCATGGTAAAACGTCCAGAAATGTTTGAAGCTACTGACTAAATGAAAGGAGATGGCATCTCACTCTCTTTGAATCTTCTTTATCATGCTAAGAGGAGCAGGAAAAAGCAAAAAATTTCAGAATTGCACCTTGCAATGCGGAGAAATTACTGTTTGTGCATTTACAATATTCATTGATTTTTGCCATGGTAAAACGTCCAGAAATGTTTGAAGCTACTGACTAAATGAAAGGAGATGGCATCTCACTCTCTTTGAATCTTCTTTATCATGCTAAGAGGAGCAGGAAAAAGCAAAAAATTTCAGAATTGCACCTTGCAATGTGGAGAAATTACTGTTTGTGCATTTACAATATTCATTGATTTTTGCCATTGAAAAACGTCCAGAAATGTTTGAAGCTACTGACTGAATGAAAGGAGCTGGCATCTCACTCTCTTTGAATCTTCTTTATCATGCTAAGAGGAGCAGGAAAAAGCAAAAAGTTTCAGAATTGCACCTTGCAATGCGGAGAAATTACTGTTTGTGCATTTACAATATTCATTGATTTTTGCCATTGAAAAACATCATGTTATTCATATACCAGAAATGTTTGAAGCTACTGACTGAATGAAAAGAGCTGGCATCTCACTCTCTTTGAATCTTCTTTATCATGCTAAGAGGAGCAGGAAAAAGCAAAAAATTTCAGAATTGCACCTTGCAATGTGGAGAAATTACTGTTTGTGCATTTACAATATTCATTGATTTTTGCCATTGAAAAACGTCCAGAAATGTTTGAAGCTACTGACTGAATGAAAGGAGCTGGCATCTCACTCTCTTTGAATCTTCTTTATCATGCTAAGAGGAGCAGGAAAAAGCAAAAAGTTTCAGAATTGCACCTTGCAATGCGGAGAAATTACTGTTTGTGCATTTACAATATTCATTGATTTTTGCCATTGAAAAACATCATGTTATTCATATACCAGAAATGTTTGAAGGTATTGACTGAATGAAAAGAGCTGGCATCTCACTCTCTTTGAATCTTCTTTATCATGCTAAGAGGAGCAGGAAAAAGCAAAAAAATTCAGAATTGCACCTTGCAATGTGGAGAAATTACTGTTTGTGCATTTACAATATTCATTGATTTTTGCCATTGAAAAACGTCCAGAAATGTTTGAAGCTACTGACTAAATGAAAGGAGCTGGCATCTCACTCTCTTTGAATCTTCTTTATCATGCTAAGAGGAGCAGGAAAAAGCAAAAAATTTCAGAATTGCACCTTGCAATCCGGAGAAATTACTGTTTGTGCATTTACAATATTCATTGATTTTTGCCATTGAAAAACATTGTTATTCATATACCAGAAATGTTTGAAGCTACTGACTGAATGAAAAGAGCTGGCATCTCACTCTCTTTGAATCTTCTTTATCATGCTAAGAGGAGCAGGAAAAAGCAAAAAATTTCAGAATTGCACCTTGCAATGTGGAGAAATTACTGTTTGTGCATTTACAATATTCATTGATTTTTGCCATTGAAAAACGTCCAGAAATGTTTGAAGCTACTGACTGAATGAAAGGAGCTGGCATCTCACTCTCTTTGAATCTTCTTTATCATGCTAAGAGGAGCAGGAAAAAGCAAAAAAATTCAGAATTGCACCTTGCAATGCGGAGAAATTACTGTTTGTGCATTTACAATATTCATTGATTTTTGCCATTGAAAAACATCATGTTATTCATATACCAGAAATGTTTGAAGCTACTGACTGAATGAAAAGAGCTGGCATCTCACTCTCTTTGAATCTTCTTTATCAAGCTAAGAGGAGCAGGAAAAAGCAAAAAATTTCAGAACTGCACCTTGCAATGTGGAGAAATTACTGTTTGTGCATTTACAATATTCATTGATTTTTGCCATTGAAAAACGTCCAGAAATGTTTGAAGCTACTGACTGAATGAAAGGAGTTGGCATCTCACTCTCTTTGAATCTTCTTTATCATGCTAAGAGGAGCAGGAAAAAGCAAAAAATTTCAGAATTGCACCGTGCAATGCAGAGAAATTACTGTTTGTGCATTTACAATATTCATTGATTTTTGCCATTGAAAAACATCATGTTATTCATATACCAGAAATGTTTGAAGCTACTGACTGAATGAAAAGAGCTGGCATCTCACTCTCTTTGAATCTTCTTTATCATTCTAAGAGGAGCAGGAAAAAGCAAAAAATTTCAGAATTGCACCTTGCAATGTGGAGAAATTACTGTTTGTGCATTTACAATATTCATTGATTTTTGCCATTGAAAAACGTCCAGAAATGTTTGAAGCTACCAACTGAATGAAACGAGCTGGCATCTCACTCTCTTTGAATCTTCTTTATCATGCTAACAGGAGCAGGAAAAAGCAAAAAATTTCAGAATTGCACCTTGCAGTGCGGAGAAATTACTGTTTGTGCATTTACAATATTCATTGATTTTTGCCATTGAAAAACATCTTGTTATTCATATACCAGAAATGTTTGAAGCTACTGACTGAATGAAAAGAGCTGGCATCTCACTCTCTTTGAATCTTCTTTATCATGCTAAGAGGAGCAGGAAAAAGCAAAAAATTTCAGAATTGCACCTTGCAATGTGGAGAAATTACTGTTTGTGCATTTACAATATTCATTGATTTTTGCCATTGAAAAACGTCCAGAAATGTTTGAAGCTACTGACTGAATGAAAGGAGCTGGCATCTCACTCTCTTTGAATCTTCTTTATCATGCTAAGAGGAGCAGGAAAAAGCAAAAAGTTTCAGAATTGCACCTTGCAATGCGGAGAAATTACTGTTTGTGCATTTACATTATTCATTGATTTTTGCCATTGAAAAACATCATGTTATTCATATACCAGAAATGTTTGAAGCTACTGACTGAATGAAAAGAGCTGGCATCTCACTCTCTTTGAATCTTCTTTATCATGCTAAGAGGAGCAGGAAAAAGCAAAAAATTTCAGAATTGCACCTTGCAATGTGGAGAAATTACTGTTTGTGCATTTACAATATTCATTGATTTTTGCCAATGAAAAACGTCCAGAAATATATGAAGCTACTGACTAAATGAAAGGAGATGGCATCTCACTCTCTTTGAATCTTCTTTATCATGCTAAGAGGAGCAGGAAAAAACTAAAAATTTCAGAATTGCACCTTGCAATGCGGAGAAATTACTGTTTGTGCATTTACAATATTCATTCATTTTTGCCATTGAAAAACATCATGTTATTCATATACCAGAAATGTTTGAAGCTACTGACTGAATGAAAAGAGCTGGCATCTCACTCTCTTTGAATCTTCTTTATCATGCTAAGAGGAGCAGGAAAAAGCAAAAAATTTCAGAATTGCACCTTGCAATGTGGAGAAATTACTGTTTGTGCATTTACAATATTCATTGATTTTTGCCATTGAAAAACGTCCAGAAATGTTTGAAGCTACTGACTGAATGAAAGGAGCTGGCATCTCACTCTCTTTGAATCTTCTTTATCATGCTAAGAGGAGCAGGAAAAAGCAAAAAGTTTCAGAATTGCACCTTGCAATGCGGAGAAATTACTGTTTGTGCATTTACAATATTCATTGATTTTTGCCATTGAAAAACATCATGTTATTCATATACCAGAAATGTTTGAAGCTACTGACTGAATGAAAAGAGCTGGCATCTCACTCTCTTTGAATCTTCTTTATCATGCTAAGAGGAGCAGGAAAAAGCAAAAAATTTCAGAATTGCACCTTGCAATGTGGAGAAATTACTGTTTGTGCATTTACAATATTCATTGATTTTTGCCATTGAAAAACGTCCAGAAATGTTTGAAGCTACTGACTGAATGAAAGGAGCTGGCATCTCACTCTCTTTGAATCTTCTTTATCATGCTAAGAGGAGCAGGAAAAAGCAAAAAGTTTCAGAATTGCACCTTGCAATGCGGAGAAATTACTGTTTGTGCATTTACAATATTCATTGATTTTTGCCATTGAAAAACATCATGTTATTCATATACCAGAAATGTTTGAAGGTATTGACTGAATGAAAAGAGCTGGCATCTCACTCTCTTTGAATCTTCTTTATCATGCTAAGAGGAGCAGGAAAAAGCAAAAAAATTCAGAATTGCACCTTGCAATGTGGAGAAATTACTGTTTGTGCATTTACAATATTCATTGATTTTTGCCATTGAAAAACGTCCAGAAATGTTTGAAGCTACTGACTAAATGAAAGGAGCTGGCATCTCACTCTCTTTGAATCTTCTTTATCATGCTAAGAGGAGCAGGAAAAAGCAAAAAAATTCAGAATTGCACCTTGCAATCCGGAGAAATTACTGTTTGTGCATTTACAATATTCATTGATTTTTGCCATTGAAAAACATTGTTATTCATATACCAGAAATGTTTGAAGCTACTGACTGAATGAAAAGAGCTGGCATCTCACTCTCTTTGAATCTTCTTTATCATGCTAAGAGGAGCAGGAAAAAGCAAAAAATTTCAGAATTGCACCTTGCAATGTGGAGAAATTACTGTTTGTGCATTTACAATATTCATTGATTTTTGCCATTGAAAAACGTCCAGAAATGTTTGAAGCTACTGACTGAATGAAAGGAGCTGGCATCTCACTCTCTTTGAATCTTCTTTATCATGCTAAGAGGAGCAGGAAAAAGCAAAAAAATTCAGAATTGCACCTTGCAATGCGGAGAAATTACTGTTTGTGCATTTACAATATTCATTGATTTTTGCCATTGAAAAACATCATGTTATTCATATACCAGAAATGTTTGAAGCTACTGACTGAATGAAAAGAGCTGGCATCTCACTCTCTTTGAATCTTCTTTATCAAGCTAAGAGGAGCAGGAAAAAGCAAAAAATTTCAGAACTGCACCTTGCAATGTGGAGAAATTACTGTTTGTGCATTTACAATATTCATTGATTTTTGCCATTGAAAAACGTCCAGAAATGTTTGAAGCTACTGACTGAATGAAAGGAGTTGGCATCTCACTCTCTTTGAATCTTCTTTATCATGCTAAGAGGAGCAGGAAAAAGCAAAAAATTTCAGAATTGCACCGTGCAATGCAGAGAAATTACTGTTTGTGCATTTACAATATTCATTGATTTTTGCCATTGAAAAACATCATGTTATTCATATACCAGAAATGTTTGAAGCTACTGACTGAATGAAAAGAGCTGGCATCTCACTCTCTTTGAATCTTCTTTATCATTCTAAGAGGAGCAGGAAAAAGCAAAAAATTTCAGAATTGCACCTTGCAATGTGGAGAAATTACTGTTTGTGCATTTACAATATTCATTGATTTTTGCCATTGAAAAACGTCCAGAAATGTTTGAAGCTACCAACTGAATGAAACGAGCTGGCATCTCACTCTCTTTGAATCTTCTTTATCATGCTAACAGGAGCAGGAAAAAGCAAAAAATTTCAGAATTGCACCTTGCAGTGCGGAGAAATTACTGTTTGTGCATTTACAATATTCATTGATTTTTGCCATTGAAAAACATCTTGTTATTCATATACCAGAAATGTTTGAAGCTACTGACTGAATGAAAAGAGCTGGCATCTCACTCTCTTTGAATCTTCTTTATCATGCTAAGAGGAGCAGGAAAAAGCAAAAAATTTCAGAATTGCACCTTGCAATGTGGAGAAATTACTGTTTGTGCATTTACAATATTCATTGATTTTTGCCATTGAAAAACGTCCAGAAATGTTTGAAGCTACTGACTGAATGAAAGGAGCTGGCATCTCACTCTCTTTGAATCTTCTTTATCATGCTAAGAGGAGCAGGAAAAAGCAAAAAGTTTCAGAATTGCACCTTGCAATGCGGAGAAATTACTGTTTGTGCATTTACAATATTCATTGATTTTTGCCAATGAAAAACGTCCAGAAATATATGAAGCTACTGACTGAATGAAAGGAGCTGGCATCTCACTCTCTTGAATCTTCTTTATCATGCTAAGAGGAGCAGGAAAAAGCAAAAAATTTCAGAATTGCACCTTGCAATGTGGAGAAATTACTGTTTGTGCATTTACAATATTCATTGATTTTTGCCATTGAAAAACGTCCAGAAATGTTTGAAGCTACTGACTGAATGAAAGGAGCTGGCATCTCACTCTCTTTGAATCTTCTTTATCATGCTAAGAGGAGCAGGAAAAAGCAAAAAATTTCAGAATTGCACCTTGCAATGCGGAGAAATTACTGTTTGTGCATTTACAATATTCATTGATTTTTGCCATTGAAAAACATCATGTTATTCATATACCAGAAATGTTTGAAGCTACTGACTGAATGAAAAGAGCTGGCATCTCACTCTCTTTGAATCTTCTTTATCATGCTAAGAGGAGCAGGAAAAAGCAAAAAATTTCAGAATTGCACCTTGCAATGTGGAGAAATTACTGTTTGTGCATTTACAATATTCATTGATTTTTGCCATTAAAAAACGTCCAGAAATGTTTGAAGCTACTGACTGAATGAAAGGAGCTGGCATCTCACTCTCTTTGAATCTTATTTATCATGCTAAGAGGAGCAGGAAAAAGCAAAAAATTTCAGAATTGCACCTTGCAATGCGGAGAAATTACTGTTTGTGCATTTACAATATTCATTGATTTTTGCCATTGAAAAACATCATGCTATTCATATACCAGAAATGTTTGAAGCTACTGACTGAATAAAAAGAGCTGGCATCTCACTCTCTTTGAATCTTCTTTATCATGCTAAGAGGAGCAGGAAAAAGCAAAAAATTTCAGAATTGCACCTTGCAATGTGCAGAAATTACTGTTTGTGCATTTACAATATTCATTGATTTATGCCATTGAAAAACGTCCAGAAATGTTTGAAGCTACTGACTGAATGAAAGGAGCTGGCATCTCACTCTCTTTGAATCTTCTTTATCATGCTAAGAGGAGCAGGAAAAAGCAAAAAATTTCAGAATTGCACCTTGCAATGCGGAGAAATTACTGTTTGTGCAATTACAATATTCATTGATTTTTGCCATTGAAAAACATCATGTTATTCATATACCAGAAATGTTTGAAGCTACTGACTGAATGAAAAGAGCTGGCATCTCACTCTCTTTGAATCTTCTTTATCATGCTAAGAGGAGCAGGAAAAAGCAAAAATTTTCAGAATTGCACCTTGCAATGTGGAGAAATTACTGTTTGTGCATTTACAATATTCATTGATTTTTGCCATTAAAAAACGTCCAGAAATGTTTGAAGCTACTGACTGAATGAAAGGAGCTGGCATCTCACTCTCTTTGAATCTTCTTTATCATGCTAAGAGGAGCAGGAAAAAGCAAAAAATTTCAGAATTGCACCTTGCAATGCGGAGAAATTACTGTTTGTGCATTTACAATATTCATTGATTTTTGCCATTGAAAAACATCATGTTAGTCATATACCAGAAATGTTTGAAGCTACTGACTGAATGAAAAGAGCTGGCATCTCACTCTCTTTGAATTTTCTTTATCATGCTAAGAGGAGCAGGAAAAAGCAAAAAATTTCAGAATTGCACCTTGCAATGTGGAGAAATTACTGTTTGTGCATTTACAATATTCATTGATTTTTGCCATTGAAAAACGTCCAGAAATGTTTGAAGCTACTGATTGAATGAAAAGAGCTGGCATCTCACTCTCTTTGAATCTTCTTTATCATGCTAAGAGGAGCAGGAAAAAGCAAAAAATTTCAGAATTGCACCTTGCAACGTGGAGAAATTACTGTTTGTGCATTTACAATATTCATTGATTTTTGCCATTGAAAAACATCCAGAAATGTTTGAAGCTACTGACTGAATGAAAGGAGCTGGCATCTCACTCTCTTTGAATCTTCTTTATCATGCTAAGAGGAGCAGGAAAAAGCAAAAAATTTCAGAATTGCACCTTGCAATGTGGAGAAATTACTGTTTGTGCATTTACAATATTCATTGATTTTTGCCATTGAAAAACATCCAGAAATGTTTGAAGCTACTGACTGAATGAAAGGAGCTGGCATCTCACTCTCTTTGAATCTTCTTTATCATGCTAAGAGGAGCAGGAAAAAGCAAAAAATTTCAGAATTGCACCTTGCAATGCGGAGAAATTACTGTTTGTGCATTTACAATATTCATTGATTTTTGCCATTGAAAAACATCATGTTTTTCATATACCAGAAATGTTTGAAGCTACTGACTGAATGAAAAGAGCTGGCATCTCACTCTCTTTGAATCTTCTTTATCATGCTAAGAGGAGCAGGAAAAAGCAAAAAATTTCAGAATTGCACCTTGCAATGTGGAGAAATTACTGTTTGTGCATTTACAATATTCATTGATTTTTGCCATTGAAAAACATCATGTTATTCATATACCAGAAATGTTTGAAGCTACTGACTGAATGAAAAGAGCTGGCATCTCACTCTCTTTGAATCTTCTTTGTCATGCTAAGAGGAGCAGGAAAAAGCAAAAAATTTCAGAATTGCACCTTGCAATGTGGAGAAATTACTGTTTGTGCATTTACAATATTCATTGATTTTTGCCATTGAAAAACATCCAGAAATGTTTGAAGCTACTGACTGAATGAAAGGAGCTGGCATCTCACTCTCTTTGAATCTTCTTTATCATGCTAAGAGGAGCAGGAAAAAGGATAAAATTTCAGAATTGCACTTTGCAATGCGGAGAAATTACTGTTTGTGCATTTACAATATTCATTGATTTTTGCCATTGAAAAACATCATGTTTTTCATATACCAGAAATGTTTGAAGCTACTGACTGAATGAAAAGAGCTGGCATCTCACTCTCTTTGAATCTTCTTTATCATGCTAAGAGGAGCAGGAAAAAGCAAAAAATTTCAGAATTGCACCTTGCAATGTGGAGAAATTACTGTTTGTGCATTTACAATATTCATTGATTTTTGCCATTGAAAAACATCATGTTATTCATATACCAGAAATGTTTGAAGCTACTGACTGAATGAAAAGAGCTGGCATCTCACTCTCTTTGAATCTTCTTTGTCATGCTAAGAGGAGCAGGAAAAAGCAAAAAATTTCAGAATTGCACCTTGCAATGTGGAGAAATTACTGTTTGTGCATTTACAATATTCATTGATTTTTGCCATTGAAAAACATCCAGAAATGTTTGAAGCTACTGACTGAATGAAAGGAGCTGGCATCTCACTCTCTTTGAATCTTCTTTATCATGCTAAGAGGAGCAGGAAAAAGGATAAAATTTCAGAATTGCACTTTGCAATGCGGAGAAATTACTGTTTGTGCATTTACAATATTCATTGATTTTTGCCATTGAAAAACATCATGTTTTTCATATACCAGAAATGTTTGAAGCTACTGACTGAATGAAAAGAGCTGGCATCTCACTCTCTTTGAATCTTCTTTATCATGCTAAGAGGAGCAGGAAAAAGCAAAAAATTTCAGAATTGCACCTTGCAATGTGGAGAAATTACTGTTTGTGCATTTACAATATTCATTGATTTTTGCCATTGAAAAACATCATGTTATTCATATACCAGAAATGTTTGAAGCTACTGACTGAATGAAAAGAGCTGGCATCTCACTCTCTTTGAATCTTCTTTATCATGCTAAGAGGAGCAGGAAAAAGCAAAAAATTTCAGAATTGCACCTTGCAATGTGGAGAAATTTCTGTTTGTGCATTTACAATATTCATTGATTTTTGCCATTGAAAAACATCCAGAAATGTTTGAAGCTACTGACTGAATGAAAGGAGCTGGCATCTCACTCTCTTTGAATCTTCTTTATCATGCTAAGAGGAGCAGGAAAAAGCATAAAATTTCAGAATTGCACCTTGCAATGCGGAGAAATTACTGTTTGTGCATTTACAATATTCATTGATTTTTGCCATTGAAAAACATCATGTTTTTTATATACCAGAAATGTTTGAAGCTACTGACTGAATGAAAAGAGCTGGCATCTCACTCTCTTTGAATCTTCTTTATCATGCTAAGAGGAGCAGGAAAAAGCAAAAAATTTCAGAATTGCACCTTGCAATGTGGAGAAATTACTGTTTGTGCATTTACAATATTCATTGATTTTTGCCATTGAAAAAAGTCCAGAAATGTTTGAAGCTACTGACTGAATGAAAGGAGCTGGCATCTCACTCTCTTTGAATCTTCTTTATCATGCTAAGAGGAGCAGGAAAAAGCAAAAAATTTCAGAATTGCACCTTGCAATGCGGAGAAATTACTGTTTGTGCATTTACAATATTCATTGATTTTTGCCATTGAAAAACATCATGTTATTCATATACCAGAAATGTTTGAAGCTACTGGTTGAATGAAAAGAGCTGGCATCTCACTCTCTTTGAATCTTCTTTATCATTCTAAGAGGAGCAGGAAAAAGCAAAAAATTTCAGAATTGCACCTTGCAATGTGGAGAAATTACTGTTTGTGCATTTACAATATTCATTGATTTTTGCCATTGAAAAACGTCCAGAAATGTTTGAAGCTACTGACTGAATGAAAGGAGCTGGCTTCTCACTCTCTTTGAATCTTCTTTATCATGCTAAGAGGAGCAGGAAAAAGCAAAAAATTTCAGAATTGCACCTTGCAATGCGGAGAAATTACTGTTTGTGCATTTACAATATTCATTGATTTTTGCCATTGAAAAACATCATGTTATTCATATACCAGAAATGTTTGAAGCTACTGACTGAATAAAAAGAGCTGGCATCTCACTCTCTTTGAATCTTCTTTATCATGCTAAGAGGAGCAGGAAAAAGCAAAAAATTTCAGAATTGCACCTTGCAATGTGGAGAAATTACTGTTTGTGCATTTACAATATTCATTGATTTTTGCCATTGAAAAACGTCCAGAAATGTTTGAAGCTACTGACTGAATGAAAGGAGCTGGCATCTCACTCTCTTTGAATCTTCTTTATCATGCTAAGAGGAGCAGGAAAAAGCAAAAAATTTCAGAATTGCACCTTGCAATGTGGAGAAATTACTGTTTGTGCATTTACAATATTCATTGATTTTTGCCATTAAAAAACGTCCAGAAATGTGTGAAGCTACTGACTGAATGAAAGGAGCTGGCATCTCACTCTCTTTGAATCTTCTTTATCATGCTAAGAGGAGCAGGAAAAAGCAAAAAATTTCAGAATTGCACCTTGCAATGTGGAGAAATTACTGTTTGTGCATTTACAATATTCATTGATTTTTGCCATTGAAAAAAGTCCAGAAATGTTTGAAGCTACTGACTGAATGAAAGGAACTGGCATCTCACTCTCTTTGAATCTTCTTTATCATGCTAAGAGGAGCAGGAAAAAGCAAAAAATTTCAGAATTGCACCTTGCAATGTGGAGAAATTACTGTTTGTGCATTTACAACATTCATTGATTTTTGCCATTGAAAAACATCATGTTATTCATATACCAGAAATGTTTGAAGCTACTGACTGAATGAAAAGAGCTGGCATCTCACTCTCTTTGAATCTTCTTTATCATGCTAAGAGGAGCAGGAAAAAGCAAAAAATTTCAGAATTGCACCTTGCAATGTGGAGAAATTACTGTTTGTGCATTTACAATATTCATTGATTTTTGCCATTGAAAAACATCCAGAAATGTTTGAAGCTACTGACTGAATGAAAGGAGCTGGCATCTCACTCTCTTTGAATCTTCTTTATCATGCTAAGAGGAGCAGGAAAAAGCAAAAAATTTCAGAATTGCACCTTGCAATGCGGAGAAATTACTGTTTGTGCATTTACAATATTCATTGATTTTTGCCATTGAAAAACATCATGTTTTTCATATACCAGAAATGTTTGAAGCTACTCACTGAATGAAAAGAGCTGGCATCTCACTCTCTTTGAATCTTCTTTATCATGCTAAGTGGAGCAGGAAAAAGCAAAAAATTTCAGAATTGCACCTTGCAATGTGGAGAAATTACTGTTTGTGCATTTACAATATTCATTGATTTTTGCCATTGAAAAAAGTCCAGAAATGTTTGAAGCTACTGACTGAATGAAAGGAGCTGGCATCTCACTCTCTTTGAATCTTCTTTATCATGCTAAGAGGAGCAGGAAAAAGCAAAAAATTTCAGAATTGCACCTTGCAATGCGGAGAAATTACTGTTTGTGCATTTACAATATTCATTGATTTTTGCCATTGAAAAACATCATGTTATTCATATACCAGAAATGTTTGAAGCTACTGGTTGAATGAAAAGAGCTGGCCTCTCACTCTCTTTGAATCTTCTTTATCATGCTAAGAGGAGCAGGAAAAAGCAAAAAATTTCAGAATTGCACCTTGCAATGCGGAGAAATTACTGTTTGTGCATTTACAATATTCATTGATTTTTGCCATTGAAAAACATCATGTTATTCATATACCAGAAATGTTTGAAGCTACTGACTGAATGAAAAGAGCTGGCATCTCACTCTCTTTGAATCTTCTTTATCATGCTAAGAGGAGAAGGAAAAAGCAAAAAATTTCAGAATTGCACCTTGCAATGTGGATAAATTACTGTTTGTGCATTTACAATATTCATTGATTTTTGCCATTGAAAAACATCCAGAATTGTTTGAAGCTACTGACTGAATGAAAGGACCTGGCATCTCACTCTCTTTGAATCTTCTTTATCATGCTAAGAGGAGCAGGAAAAAGCAAAAAATTTCAGAATTGCACCTTGCAATGTGGAGAAATTACTGTTTGTGCATTTACAATATTCATTGATTTTTGCCATTGAAAAAAGTCCAGAAATGTTTGAAGCTACTGACTGAATGAAAGAAGCTGGCATCTCACTCTCTTTGAATCTTCTTTATCATGCTAAGAGGAGCAGGAAAAAGCAAAAAATTTCAGAATTGCACCTTGCAATGCGGAGAAATTACTGTTTGTGCATTTACAATATTCATTGATTTTTGCCATTGAAAAACATCATGTTATTCATATACCAGAAATTTTGAAGCTACTGGTTGAATGAAAAGAGCTGGCATCTCACTCTCTTTGAATCTTCTTTATCATGCTAAGAGGAGCAGGAAAAAACAAAAAATTTCAGAATTGCACCTTGCAATGTGGAGAAATTACTGTTTGTGCATTTACAATATTCATTGATTTTTGCCATTGAAAAACGTCCAGAAATGTTTGAAGCTACTGACTGAATGAAAGGAGCTGGCATCTCACTCTCTTTGAATCTTCTTTATCATGCTAAGAGGAGCAGGAAAAAGCAAAAAATTTCAGAATTGCACCTTGCAATGCGGAGAAATTACTGTTTGTGCATTTACAATATTCATTGATTTTTGCCATTGAAAAACATCATGTTATTCATATACCAGAAATGTTTGAAGCTACTGACTGAATGAAAAGAGCTGGCATCTCACTCTCTTTGAATCTTCTTTATCATGCTAAGAGGAGCAGGAAAAAGCAAAAAATTTCAGAATTGCACCTTGCAATGTGGAGAAATTACTGTTTGTGCATTTACAATATTCATTGATTTTTGCCATTGAAAAACGTCCAGAAATGTTTGAAGCTACTGACTGAATGAAAGGAGCTGGCATCTCACTCTCTTTGAATCTTCTTTATCATGCTAAGAGGAGCAGGAAAAATCAAAAAATTTCAGAATTGCACCTTGCAATGCGGAGAAATTACTCTTAGTGAATTTACAATATTCATTGATTTTTGCCATTGAAAAACGTCCAGAAATGTTTGAAGCTACTGACTGAATGAAAGGAGCTGGCATGTCACTCTCTTTGAATCTTCTTTATCATGCTAAGAGGAGCAGGAAAAAGCAAAAAATTTCAGAATTGCACCTTGCAATGCGGAGAAATTACTGTTTGTGCATTTACAATATTCATTGATTTTTGCCATTGAAAAACATCATGTTATTCATATACCAGAAATGTTTGAAGCTACTGACTGAATGAAAAGAGCTGGCATCTCACTCTCTTTGAATCTTCTTTATCATGCTAAGAGGAGCAGGAAAAAGCAAAAAATTTCAGAATTGCACTTTGCAATGTGGAGAAATTACTGTTTGTGCATTTACAATATTCATTGATTTTTGCCATTGAAAAACGTCCAGAAATGTTTGAAGCTACTGATTGAATGAAAAGAGCTGGCAACTCACTCTCTTTGAATCTTCTTTACAATGCTAAGAGGAGCAGGAAAAAGCAAAAAATTTCAGAATTGCACCTTGCATTGTGGAGAAATTACTGTTTGTGCATTTACAATATTCATTGATTTTTGCCATTGAAAAACGTCCAGAAATGTTTGAAGCTACTGACTGAATGAAAGGAGCTGGCATCTCACTCTCTTTGAATCTTCTTTATCATGCAAAGAGGAGCAGGAAAAAGCAAAAAATTTCACAATTGCACCTTGCAATGCGGAGAAATTACTGTTTGTGCATTTACAATATTCATTGATTTTTGCCATTGAAAAACATCATGTTATTCATATACCAGAAATGTTTGAAGCTACTGACTGAATGAAAAGAGCTGGCATCTCACTCTCTTTCAATCTTCTTTATCATGCTAAGAGGAGCAGGAAAAAGCAAAAAATTTCAGAATTGCACCTTGCAATGTGGAGAAATTACTGTTTGTGCATTTACAATATTCATTGATTTTTGCCATTGAAAAACGTCCAGAAATGTTTGAAGCTACTGACTGAATGAAAGGAGCTGGCATCTCACTCTCTTTGAATCTTCTTTTTCATGCTAAGAGGAGCAGGAAAAATCAAAAAATTTCAGAATTGCACCTTGCAATGCGGAGAAATTACTCTTTGTGAATTTACAATATTCATTGATTTTTGCCATTGAAAAACATCATGTTATTCATATACCAGAAATATTTGAAGCTACTGACTGAATGAAAAGAGCTGGCATCTCACTCTCTTTGAATCTTCTTTATCGTGCTAAGAGGAGCAGGAAAAAGCAAAAAATTTCAGAATTGCACCTTGCAATGTGGAGAAATTACTGTTTGTGCATTTACAATATTCATTGATTTTTGCCATTGAAAAACGTCCAGAAATGTTTGAAGCTACTGACTGAATGAAAGGAGCTGGCATCTCACTCTCTTTGAATCTTCTTTATCATGCTAAGAGGAGCAGGAAAAAGCAAAAAATTTCAGAATTGCACCTTGCAATGCGGAGAAATTACTGTTTGTGCATTTACAATATTCATTGATTTTTGCCATTGAAAAACATCATGTTATTCATATACCAGAAATGTTTGAAGCTACTGACTGAATAAAAAGAGCTGGCATCTCACTCTCTTTGAATCTTCTTTATCATGCTAAGAGGAGCAGGAAAAAGCAAAAAATTTCAGAATTGCACCTTGCAATGTGGAGAAATTACTGTTTGTGCATTTACAATATTCATTGATTTTTGCCATTGAAAAACGTCCAGAAATGTTTGAAGCTACTGACTGAATGAAAGGAGCTGGCATCTCACTCTCTTTGAATCTTCTTTATCATGCTAAGAGGAGCAGGAAAAAGCAAAAAATTTCAGAATTGCACCTTGCAATGTGGAGAAATTACTGTTTGTGCATTTACAATATTCATTGATTTTTGCCATTAAAAAACGTCCAGAAATGTGTGAAGCTACTGACTGAATGAAAGGAGCTGGCATCTCACTCTCTTTGAATCTTCTTTATCATGCTAAGAGGAGCAGGAAAAAGCAAAAAATTTCAGAATTGCACCTTGCAATGTGGAGAAATTACTGTTTGTGCATTTACAATATTCATTGATTTTTGCCATTGAAAAAAGTCCAGAAATGTTTGAAGCTACTGACTGAATGAAAGGAGCTGGCATCTCACTCTCTTTGAATCTTCTTTATCATGCTAAGAGGAGCAGGAAAAAGCAAAAAATTTCAGAATTGCACCTTGCAATGTGGAGAAATTACTGTTTGTGCATTTACAACATTCATTGATTTTTGCCATTGAAAAACATCATGTTATTCATATACCAGAAATGTTTGAAGCTACTGACTGAATGAAAAGAGCTGGCATCTCACTCTCTTTGAATCTTCTTTATCATGCTAAGAGGAGCAGGAAAAAGCAAAAAATTTCAGAATTGCACCTTGCAATGTGGAGAAATTACTGTTTGTGCATTTACAATATTCATTGATTTTTGCCATTGAAAAACATCCAGAAATGTTTGAAGCTACTGACTGAATGAAAGGAGCTGGCATCTCACTCTCTTTGAATCTTCTTTATCATGCTAAGAGGAGCAGGAAAAAGCAAAAAATTTCAGAATTGCACCTTGCAATGCGGAGAAATTACTGTTTGTGCATTTACAATATTCATTGATTTTTGCCATTGAAAAACATCATGTTTTTCATATACCAGAAATGTTTGAAGCTACTCACTGAATGAAAAGAGCTGGCATCTCACTCTCTTTGAATCTTCTTTATCATGCTAAGTGGAGCAGGAAAAAGCAAAAAATTTCAGAATTGCACCTTGCAATGTGGAGAAATTACTGTTTGTGCATTTACAATATTCATTGATTTTTGCCATTGAAAAAAGTCCAGAAATGTTTGAAGCTACTGACTGAATGAAAGGAGCTGGCATCTCACTCTCTTTGAATCTTCTTTATCATGCTAAGAGGAGCAGGAAAAAGCAAAAAATTTCAGAATTGCACCTTGCAATGCGGAGAAATTACTGTTTGTGCATTTACAATATTCATTGATTTTTGCCATTGAAAAACATCATGTTATTCATATACCAGAAATGTTTGAAGCTACTGGTTGAATGAAAAGAGCTGGCATCTCACTCTCTTTGAATCTTCTTTATCATGCTAAGAGGAGCAGGAAAAAGCAAAAAATTTCAGAATTGCACCTTGCAATGCGGAGAAATTACTGTTTGTGCATTTACAATATTCATTGATTTTTGCCATTGAAAAACATCATGTTATTCATATACCAGAAATGTTTGAAGCTACTGACTGAATGAAAAGAGCTGGCATCTCACTCTCTTTGAATCTTCTTTATCATGCTAAGAGGAGAAGGAAAAAGCAAAAAATTTCAGAATTGCACCTTGCAATGTGGATAAATTACTGTTTGTGCATTTACAATATTCATTGATTTTTGCCATTGAAAAACATCCAGAATTGTTTGAAGCTACTGACTGAATGAAAGGACCTGGCATCTCACTCTCTTTGAATCTTCTTTATCATGCTAAGAGGAGCAGGAAAAAGCAAAAAATTTCAGAATTGCACCTTGCAATGTGGAGAAATTACTGTTTGTGCATTTACAATATTCATTGATTTTTGCCATTGAAAAAAGTCCAGAAATGTTTGAAGCTACTGACTGAATGAAAGAAGCTGGCATCTCACTCTCTTTGAATCTTCTTTATCATGCTAAGAGGAGCAGGAAAAAGCAAAAAATTTCAGAATTGCACCTTGCAATGCGGAGAAATTACTGTTTGTGCATTTACAATATTCAT
The DNA here is from genome assembly GCF_046119375.1 of Phyllobates terribilis. Lineage (NCBI taxonomy): Eukaryota > Metazoa > Chordata > Amphibia > Anura > Dendrobatidae > Phyllobates > Phyllobates terribilis. The sequence goes on from NW_027362813.1 coordinate 8,157,808, forward strand.
TGATTTTTGCCATTGAAAAACATCATGTTATTCATATACCAGAAATGTTTGAAGCTACTGGTTGAATGAAAAGAGCTGGCCTCTCACTCTCTTTGAATCTTCTTTATCATGCTAAGAGGAGCAGGAAAAAGCAAAAAATTTCAGAATTGCACCTTGCAATGCGGAGAAATTACTGTTTGTGCATTTACAATATTCATTGATTTTTGCCATTGAAAAACATCATGTTATTCATATACCAGAAATGTTTGAAGCTACTGACTGAATGAAAAGAGCTGGCATCTCACTCTCTTTGAATCTTCTTTATCATGCTAAGAGGAGAAGGAAAAAGCAAAAAATTTCAGAATTGCACCTTGCAATGTGGATAAATTACTGTTTGTGCATTTACAATATTCATTGATTTTTGCCATTGAAAAACATCCAGAATTGTTTGAAGCTACTGACTGAATGAAAGGACCTGGCATCTCACTCTCTTTGAATCTTCTTTATCATGCTAAGAGGAGCAGGAAAAAGCAAAAAATTTCAGAATTGCACCTTGCAATGTGGAGAAATTACTGTTTGTGCATTTACAATATTCATTGATTTTTGCCATTGAAAAAAGTCCAGAAATGTTTGAAGCTACTGACTGAATGAAAGAAGCTGGCATCTCACTCTCTTTGAATCTTCTTTATCATGCTAAGAGGAGCAGGAAAAAGCAAAAAATTTCAGAATTGCACCTTGCAATGCGGAGAAATTACTGTTTGTGCATTTACAATATTCATTGATTTTTGCCATTGAAAAACATCATGTTATTCATATACCAGAAATTTTGAAGCTACTGGTTGAATGAAAAGAGCTGGCATCTCACTCTCTTTGAATCTTCTTTATCATGCTAAGAGGAGCAGGAAAAAACAAAAAATTTCAGAATTGCACCTTGCAATGTGGAGAAATTACTGTTTGTGCATTTACAATATTCATTGATTTTTGCCATTGAAAAACGTCCAGAAATGTTTGAAGCTACTGACTGAATGAAAGGAGCTGGCATCTCACTCTCTTTGAATCTTCTTTATCATGCTAAGAGGAGCAGGAAAAAGCAAAAAATTTCAGAATTGCACCTTGCAATGCGGAGAAATTACTGTTTGTGCATTTACAATATTCATTGATTTTTGCCATTGAAAAACATCATGTTATTCATATACCAGAAATGTTTGAAGCTACTGACTGAATGAAAAGAGCTGGCATCTCACTCTCTTTGAATCTTCTTTATCATGCTAAGAGGAGCAGGAAAAAGCAAAAAATTTCAGAATTGCACCTTGCAATGTGGAGAAATTACTGTTTGTGCATTTACAATATTCATTGATTTTTGCCATTGAAAAACGTCCAGAAATGTTTGAAGCTACTGACTGAATGAAAGGAGCTGGCATCTCACTCTCTTTGAATCTTCTTTATCATGCTAAGAGGAGCAGGAAAAATCAAAAAATTTCAGAATTGCACCTTGCAATGCGGAGAAATTACTCTTAGTGAATTTACAATATTCATTGATTTTTGCCATTGAAAAACGTCCAGAAATGTTTGAAGCTACTGACTGAATGAAAGGAGCTGGCATGTCACTCTCTTTGAATCTTCTTTATCATGCTAAGAGGAGCAGGAAAAAGCAAAAAATTTCAGAATTGCACCTTGCAATGCGGAGAAATTACTGTTTGTGCATTTACAATATTCATTGATTTTTGCCATTGAAAAACATCATGTTATTCATATACCAGAAATGTTTGAAGCTACTGACTGAATGAAAAGAGCTGGCATCTCACTCTCTTTGAATCTTCTTTATCATGCTAAGAGGAGCAGGAAAAAGCAAAAAATTTCAGAATTGCACTTTGCAATGTGGAGAAATTACTGTTTGTGCATTTACAATATTCATTGATTTTTGCCATTGAAAAACGTCCAGAAATGTTTGAAGCTACTGATTGAATGAAAAGAGCTGGCAACTCACTCTCTTTGAATCTTCTTTACAATGCTAAGAGGAGCAGGAAAAAGCAAAAAATTTCAGAATTGCACCTTGCATTGTGGAGAAATTACTGTTTGTGCATTTACAATATTCATTGATTTTTGCCATTGAAAAACGTCCAGAAATGTTTGAAGCTACTGACTGAATGAAAGGAGCTGGCATCTCACTCTCTTTGAATCTTCTTTATCATGCAAAGAGGAGCAGGAAAAAGCAAAAAATTTCACAATTGCACCTTGCAATGCGGAGAAATTACTGTTTGTGCATTTACAATATTCATTGATTTTTGCCATTGAAAAACATCATGTTATTCATATACCAGAAATGTTTGAAGCTACTGACTGAATGAAAAGAGCTGGCATCTCACTCTCTTTCAATCTTCTTTATCATGCTAAGAGGAGCAGGAAAAAGCAAAAAATTTCAGAATTGCACCTTGCAATGTGGAGAAATTACTGTTTGTGCATTTACAATATTCATTGATTTTTGCCATTGAAAAACGTCCAGAAATGTTTGAAGCTACTGACTGAATGAAAGGAGCTGGCATCTCACTCTCTTTGAATCTTCTTTTTCATGCTAAGAGGAGCAGGAAAAATCAAAAAATTTCAGAATTGCACCTTGCAATGCGGAGAAATTACTCTTTGTGAATTTACAATATTCATTGATTTTTGCCATTGAAAAACATCATGTTATTCATATACCAGAAATATTTGAAGCTACTGACTGAATGAAAAGAGCTGGCATCTCACTCTCTTTGAATCTTCTTTATCGTGCTAAGAGGAGCAGGAAAAAGCAAAAAATTTCAGAATTGCACCTTGCAATGTGGAGAAATTACTGTTTGTGCATTTACAATATTCATTGATTTTTGCCATTGAAAAACGTCCAGAAATGTTTGAAGCTACTGACTGAATGAAAGGAGCTGGCATCTCACTCTCTTTGAATCTTCTTTATCATGCTAAGAGGAGCAGGAAAAAGCAAAAAATTTCAGAATTGCACCTTGCAATGCGGAGAAATTACTGTTTGTGCATTTACAATATTCATTGATTTTTGCCATTGAAAAACATCATGTTATTCATATACCAGAAATGTTTGAAGCTACTGACTGAATGAAAAGAGCTGGCATCTCACTCTCTTTGAATCTTCATCATCATGCTAAGAGGAGCAGGAAAAAGCAAAAAATTTCAGAATTGCACCTTGCAATGTGGAGAAATTACTGTTTGTGCATTTACAATATTCATTGATTTTTGCCATTGAAAAACGTCCAGAAATGTTTGAAGCTACTGACTAAACGAAAGGAGCTGTCATCTCACTTTCTTTGAATCTTCTTTATCATGCTAAGAGGAGCAGGAAAAAGAAAAAAATTTCAGAATTGCACCTTGCAATACGGAGAAATTACTGTTTGTGCATTTACAATATTCATTGATTTTTGCCATTGAAAAACATCATGTTATTCATATACCAGAAATGTTTGAAGCTACTGACTGAATGAAAAGAGCTGGCATCTCACTCTCTTTGAATCTTCATCATCATGCTAAGAGGAGCAGGAAAAAGCAAAAAATTTCAGAATTGCACCTTGCAATGTGGAGAAATTACTGTTTGTGCATTTACAATATTCATTGATTTTTGCCATTGAAAAACGTCCAGAAATGTTTGAAGCTACTGACTAAACGAAAGGAGCTGTCATCTCACTTTCTTTGAATCTTCTTTATCATGCTAAGAGGAGCAGGAAAAAGAAAAAAATTTCAGAATTGCACCTTGCAATACGGAGAAATTACTGTTTGTGCATTTACAATATTCATTGATTTTTGCCATTGAAAAACGTCCAGAAATGTTTGAAGCTACTGACTGAATGAAAGGAGCTGGCATCTCACTCTCTTTGAAACTTCTTTATCATGCTAAGAGGAGCAGGAAAAAGCAAAAAATTTCAGAATTGCACTTTGCAATGTGGAGAAATTACTGTTTGTGCATTTACAATATTCATTGATTTTTGCCATTGAAAAACGTCCAGAAATGTTTGAAGCTACTGACTGAATGAAAGGAGCTGGCATCTCACTCTCTTTGAATCTTCTTTATCATGCTAAGAGGAGCAGGAAAAAGAAAAAAATTTCAGAATTGCACCTTGCAATGTGGAGAAATTACTGTTTGTGCATTTACAATATTCATTGATTTTTGCCATTGAAAAACATCATGTTATTCATATACCAGAAATGTTTGAAGCTACTGACTGAATGAAAAGAGCTGGCATCTCACTCTCTTTGAATCTTCTTTATCATGCTAAGAGGAGCAGGAAAAAGCAAAAAAATTTCAGAATTGCACCTTGCAATGTGGAGAAATTACTGTTTGTGCATTTACAATATTCATTGATTTTTGCCATTGAAAAACGTCCAGAAATGTTTGAAGCTACTGACTGAATGAAAGGAGCTGGCATCTCACTCTCTTTGAATCTTCTTTATCATGCTAAGAACAGCAGGAAAAAGCAAAAAATTTCAGAATTGCACCTTGCAATGCGGAGAAATTACTGTTTGTGCATTTACAATATTCATTGATTTTTGCCATTGAAAAACATCATGTTATTCATATACCAGAAATGTTTGAAGCTACTGACTGAATGAAAATAGCTGGCATCTCACTCTCTTTGAATCTTCTTTATCATGCTAAGAGGAGCAGGAAAAAGCAAAAAATTTCAGAATTGCACCTTGCAATGCGGAGAAATTACTGTTTGTGCATTTACAATATTCATTGATTTTTGCCATTGAAAAATATCATATTATTCATATACCAGAAATGTTTGAAGCTACTGACTGAATGAAAAGAGCTGGCATCTCACTCTCTTTGAATCTTCTTTATCATGCTAAGAGGAGCAGGAAAAAGCAAAAAATTTCAGAATTGCACCTTGCAATGCGGAGAAATTACTGTTTGTGCATTTACAATATTCATTGATTTTTGCCATTGAAAACCATCATGTTATTCATATACCAGAAATGTTTGAAGCTACTGACTGAATGAAAAGACCTGGCATCTCACTCTCTTTGAATCTTCTTTATCATGCTAAGAGGAGCAGGAAAAAGCAAAAAATTTCAGAATTGCACCTTGCAATGTGGAGAAATTACTGTTTGTGCATTTACAATATTCATTGATTTTTGCCATTGAAAAACGTCCAGAAATGTTTGAAGCTACTGACTGAATGAAAGGAGCTGGCATCTCACTCTCTTTGAATCTTCTTTATCATGCTAAGAGGAGCAGGAAAAATCAAAAAATTTCAGAATTGCACCTTGCAATGCGGAGAAATTACTCTTTGTGAATTTACAATATTCATTGATTTTTGCCATTGAAAAACATCATGTTATTCATATACCAGAAATGTTTGAAGCTACTGACTGAATGAAAAGAGCTGGCATCTCACTCTCTTTGAATCTTCTTTATCATGCTAAGAGGAGCAGGAAAAAGCAAAAAATTTCAGAATTGCACCTTGCAATGTGGAGAAATTACTGTTTGTGCATTTACAATATTCATTGATTTTTGCCATTGAAAAACGTCCAGAAATGTTTGAAGCTACTGACTGAATGTAAGGAGCTGGCATCTCACTCTCTTTGAATCTTCTTTATCATGCTAAGAGGAGCAGGAAAAATCAAACAATTTCAGAATTGCACCTTGCAATGCGGAGAAATTACTCTTTGTGAATTTACAATATTCATTGATTTTTGCCATTGAAAAACATCATGTTATTCATATACCAGAAATGTTTGAAGCTACTGACTGAATGAAAAGAGCTGGCATCTCACTCTCTTTGAATCTTCTTTATCATGCAAAGAGGAGCAGGAAAAAGCAAAAAATTTCAGAATTGCACCTTGCAATGTGGAGAAATTACTGTTTGTGCATTTACAATATTCATTGATTTTTGACATTGAAAAACGTCCAGAAATGTTTGAAGCTACTGACTGAATGAAAGGAGCTGGCATCTCACTCTCTTTGAATCTTCTTTATCATGCTAAGAGGAGCAGGAAAAAGCAAAAAATTTCAGAATTGCACCTTGCAATGCGGAGAAATTACTGTTTGTGCATTTACAATATTCATTGATTTTTGCCATTGAAAAACATCATGTTATTCATATACCAGAAATGTTTGAAGCTACTGACTGAATGAAAAGAGCTGGCATCTCACTCTCTTTGAATCTTCATCATCATGCTAAGAGGAGCAGGAAAAAGCAAAAAATTTCAGAATTGCACCTTGCAATGTGGAGAAATTACTGTTTGTGCATTTACAATATTCATTGATTTTTGCCATTGAAAAACGTCCAGAAACGTTTGAAACTACTGACTAAATGAAAGGAGCTGTCATCTCACTTTCTTTGAATCTTCTTTATCATGCTAAGAGGAGCAGGAAAAAGAAAAAAATTTCAGAATTGCACCTTGCAATACGGAGAAATTACTGTTTGTGCATTTACAATATTCATTGATTTTTGCCATTGAAAAACGTCCAGAAATGTTTGAAGCTACTGACTGAATGAAAGGAGCTGGCATCTCACTCTCTTTGAATCTTCTTTATCATGCTAAGTGGAGCAGGAAAAAGCAAAAAATTTCAGAATTGCACTTTGCAATGTGGAGAAATTACTGTTTGTGCATTTACAATATTCATTGATTTTTGCCCTTGAAAAACGTCCAGAAATGTTTGAAGCTACTGACTGAATGAAAGGAGCTGGCATCTCACTCTCTTTGAATCTTCTTTATCATGCTAAGAGGAGCAGGAAAAAGCAAAAAATTTCAGAATTGCACCTTGCAATGCGGAGAAATTACTGTTTGTGCATTTACAATATTCATTGATTTTTGCCATTGAAAAACATCATGTTATTCATATACCAGAAATGTTTGAAGCTACTGACTGAATGAAAAGAGCTGGCATCTCACTCTCTTTGAATCTTCTTTATCATGCTAAGAGGAGCAGGAAAAAGCAAAAAATTTCAGAATTGCACCTTGCAATGTGGAGAAATTACTGTTTGTGCATTTACAATATTCATTGATTTTTGCCATTGAAAAACGTCCAGAAATGTTTGAAGCTACTGACTGAATGAAAGGAGCTGGCATCTCACCCTCTTTGAATCTTCTTTATCATGCTAAGGGGAGCAGGAAAAAGCAAAAAATTTCAGAATTGCACCTTGCAATGCGGAGAAATTACTGTTTGTGCATTTACAATATTCATTGATTTTTGCCATTGAAAAACATCATGTTATTCATATACCAGAAATGTTTGAAGCTACTGACTGAATGAAAAGAGCTGGCATCTCACTCTCTTTGAATCTTCTTTATCATGCTAAGAGGAGCAGGAAAAAGCAAAAAATTTCAGAATTGCACCTTGCAATGTGGAGAAATTACTGTTTGTGCATTTACAATATTCATTGATTTTTGCCATTGAAAAACGTCCAGAAATGTTTGAAGCTACTGACTGAATGAAAGGAGCTGGCATCTCACTCTCTTTGAATCTTCTTTATCATGCTAAGGGGAGCAGGAAAAAGCAAAAAATTTCAGAATTGCACCTTGCAATGCGGAGAAATTACTGTTTGTGCATTTACAATATTCATTGATTTTTGCCATTGAAAAACATCATGTTATTCATATACCAGAAATGTTTGAAGCTACTGACTGAATGAAAAGAGCTGGCATCTCACTCTCTTTGAATCTTCTTTATCATGCTAAGAGGAGCAGGAAAAAGCAAAAAATTTCAGAATTGCACCTTGCAATGTGGAGAAATTACTGTTTGTGCATTTACAATATTCATTGATTTTTGCCATTGAAAAACGTCCAGAAATGTTTGAAGCTACTGACTGAATGAAAAGAGCTGGCATCTCACTCTCTTTGAATCTTCTTTATCATGCTAAGAGGAGCAGGAAAAAGCAAAAAATTTCAGAATTGCACCTTGCAATGTGGAGAAATTACTGTTTGTGCATTTACAATATTCATTGATTTTTGCCATTGAAAAACGTCCAGAAATGTTTGAAGCTACTGACTGAATGAAAGGAGCTGGCATCTCACTCTCTTTGAATCTTCTTTATCATGCTAAGAGGAGCAGGAAAAAGCAAAAAATTTCAGAATTGCACCTTGCAATGCGGAGAAATTACTGTTTGTGCATTTACAATATTCATTGATTTTTGCCATTGAAAAACATCATGTTATTCATATACCAGAAATGTTTGAAGCTACTGACTGAATGAAAAGAGCTGGCATCTCACTCTCTTTGAATCTTCATCATCATGCTAAGAGGAGCAGGAAAAAGCAAAAAATTTCAGAATTGCACCTTGCAATGTGGAGAAATTACTGTTTGTGCATTTACAATATTCATTGATTTTTGCCATTGAAAAACGTCCAGAAATGTTTGAAGCTACTGACTAAATGAAAGGAGCTGTCATCTCACTTTCTTTGAATCTTCTTTATCATTCTAAGAGGAGCAGGAAAAAGGAAAAAATTTCAGAATTGCACCTTGCAATACGGAGAAATTACTGTTTGTGCATTTACAATATTCATTGATTTTTGCCATTGAAAAACGTCCAGAAATGTTTGAAGCTACTGACTGAATGAAAGGAGCTGGCATCTCACTCTCTTTGAATCTTCTTTATCATGCTAAGAGGAGCAGGAAAAAGCAAAAAATTTCAGAATTGCACCTTGCAATGTGGAGAAATTACTGTTTGTGCATTTACAATATTCATTGATTTTTGCCATTGAAAAACATCATGTTATTCATATACCAGAAATGTTTGAAGCTACTAACTGAATAAAAAGAGCTGGCATCTCACTCTCTTTGAATCTTCTTTATCATGCTAAGAGGAGCAGGAAAAAGCAAAAAATTTCAGAATTGCACCTTGCAATGTGGAGAAATTACTGTTTGTGCATTTACAATATTCATTGATTTTTGCCATTGAAAAACATCATGTTATTCATATACCAGAAATGTTTGAAGCTACTGACTGAATGAAAAGAGCTGGCATCTCACTCTCTTTGAATCTTCTTTATCATGCTAAGAGGAGCAGGAAAAAGCAAAAAAAATTCAGAATTGCACCTTGCAATGTGGAGAAATTACTGTTTGTGCATTTACAATATTCATTGATTTTTGCCATTGAAAAACGTCCAGAAATGTTTGAAGCTACTGACTGAATGAAAGGAGCTGGCATCTCACTCTCTTTGAATCTTCTTTATCATGCTAAGAACAGCAGGAAAAAGCAAAAAATTTCAGAATTGCACCTTGCAATGCGGAGAAATTACTGTTTGTGCATTTACAATATTCATTGATTTTTGCCATTGAAAAACATCATGTTATTCATATACCAGAAATGTTTGAAGCTACTGACTGAATGAAAAGAGCTGGCATCTCACTCTCTTTGAATCTTCTTTATCATGCTAAGAGGAGCAGGAAAAAGCAAAAAATTTCAGAATTGCACCTTGCAATGTGGAGAAATTACTGTTTGTGCATTTACAATATTCATTGATTTTTGCCATTGAAAAACATCATATTATTCATATACCAGAAATGTTTGAAGCTACTGACTGAATGAAAAGAGCTGGCATCTCACTCTCTTTGAATCTTCTTTATCATGCTAAGAGGAGCAGGAAAAAGCAAAAAATTTCAGAATTGCACCTTGCAATGCGGAGAAATTACTGTTTGTGCATTTACAATATTCATTGATTTTTGCCATTGAAAAACATCATGTTATTCATATACCAGAAATGTTTGAAGCTACTGACTGAATGAAAAGAGCTGGCATCTCACTCTCTTTGAATCTTCTTTATCATGCTAAGAGGAGCAGGAAAAAGCAAAAAATTTCAGAATTGCACCTTGCAATGCGGAGAAATTACTGTTTGTGCATTTACAATATTCATTGATTTTTGCCATTGAAAAACATCATGTTATTCATATACCAGAAATGTTTGAAGCTACTGACTGAATGAAAAGAGCTGGCATCTCACTCTCTTTGAATCTTCTTTATCATGCTAAGAGGAGCAGGAAAAAGCAAAAAATTTCAGAATTGCACCTTGCAATGTGGAGAAATTACTGTTTGTGCATTTACAATATTCATTGATTTTTGCCGTTGAAAAACGTCCAGAAATGTTTGAAGCTACTGACTGAATGAAAGGAGCTGGCATCTCACTCTCTTTGAATCTTCTTTATCATGCTAAGGGGAGCAGGAAAAAGCAAAAAATTTCAGAATTGCACCTTGCAATGCGGAGAAATTACTGTTTGTGCATTTACAATATTCATTGATTTTTGCCATTGAAAAACATCATGTTATTCATATACCAGAAATGTTTGAAGCTACTGACTGAATGAAAAGAGCTGGCATCTCACTCTCTTTGAATGTTCTTTATCATGCTAACAGGAGCAGGAAAAAGCAAAAAATTTCAGAATTGCACCTTGCAATGTGGAGAAATTACTGTTTGTGCATTTACAATATTCATTGATTTTTGCCATTGAAAAACGTCCAGAAATGTTTGAAGCTACTGACTGAATGAAAAGAGCTGGCATCTCACTCTCTTTGAATCTTCTTTATCATGCTAGGATTAGCAGGAAAAAGCAAAAAATTTCAGAATTGCACCTTGCAATGTGGAGAAATTACTGTTTGTGCATTTACAATATTCATTGATTTTTGCCATTGAAAAACATCCAGAAATGTTTGAAGCTACTGACTGAATGAAAGGAGCTGGCATCTCACTCTCTTTGAATCTTCTTTATCATGCTAAGAGGAGCAGGAAAAAGCAAAAAATTTCAGAATTGCACCTTGCAATGCGGAGAAATTACTGTTTGTGCATTTACAATATTCATTGATTTTTGCCATTGAAAAACATCATGTTATTCATATACCAGAAATGTTTGAAGCTACTGACTGAATGAAAAGAGCTGGCATCTCACTCTCTTTGAATCTTCATCATCATGCTAAGAGGAGCAGGAAAAAGCAAAAAATTTCAGAATTGCACCTTGCAATGTGGAGAAATTACTGTTTGTGCATTTACAATATTCATTGATTTTTGCCATTGAAAAACGTCCAGAAATGTTTGAAGCTACTGACTAAATGAAAGGAGCTGTCATCTCACTTTCTTTGAATCTTCTTTATCATTCTAAGAGGAGCAGGAAAAAGCAAAAAATTTCAGAATTGCACCTTGCAATACGGAGAAATTACTGTTTGTGCATTTACAATATTCATTGATTTTTGCCATTGAAAAACGTCCAGAAATGTTTGAAGCTACTGACTGAATGAATGGAGCTGGCATCTCACTCTCTTTGAATCTTCTTTATCATGCTAAGAGGAGCAGGAAAAAGCAAAACATTTCAGAATTGCACCTTGCAATGCGGAGAAATTACTGTTTGTGCATTTACAATATTCATTGATTTTTGCCATTGAAAAACATCATGTTATTCATATACCAGAAATGTTTGAAGCTACTAACTGAATAAAAAGAGCTGGCATCTCACTCTCTTTGAATCTTCATCATCATGCTAAGAGGAGCAGGAAAAAGCAAAAAATTTCAGAATTGCACCTTGCAATGTGGAGAAATTACTGTTTGTGCATTTACAATATTCATTGATTTTTGCCATTGAAAAACGTCCAGAAATGTTTGAAGCTACTGACTAAACGAAAGGAGCTGTCATCTCACTTTCTTTGAATCTTCTTTATCATGCTAAGAGGAGCAGGAAAAAGAAAAAAATTTCAGAATTGCACCTTGCAATACGGAGAAATTACTGTTTGTGCATTTACAATATTCATTGATTTTTGCCATTGAAAAACGTCCAGAAATGTTTGAAGCTACTGACTGAATGAAAGGAGCTGGCATCTCACTCTCTTTGAAACTTCTTTATCATGCTAAGAGGAGCAGGAAAAAGCAAAAAATTTCAGAATTGCACTTTGCAATGTGGAGAAATTACTGTTTGTGCATTTACAATATTCATTGATTTTTGCCATTGAAAAACGTCCAGAAATGTTTGAAGCTACTGACTGAATGAAAGGAGCTGGCATCTCACTCTCTTTGAATCTTCTTTATCATGCTAAGAGGAGCAGGAAAAAGCAAAAAATTTCAGAATTGCACCTTGCAATGTGGAGAAATTACTGTTTGTGCATTTACAATATTCATTGATTTTTGCCATTGAAAAACATCATGTTATTCATATACCAGAAATGTTTGAAGCTACTGACTGAATGAAAAGAGCTGGCATCTCACTCTCTTTGAATCTTCTTTATCATGCTAAGAGGAGCAGGAAAAAGCAAAAAAATTTCAGAATTGCACCTTGCAATGTGGAGAAATTACTGTTTGTGCATTTACAATATTCATTGATTTTTGCCATTGAAAAACGTCCAGAAATGTTTGAAGCTACTGACTGAATGAAAGGAGCTGGCATCTCACTCTCTTTGAATCTTCTTTATCATGCTAAGAACAGCAGGAAAAAGCAAAAAATTTCAGAATTGCACCTTGCAATGCGGAGAAATTACTGTTTGTGCATTTACAATATTCATTGATTTTTGCCATTGAAAAACATCATGTTATTCATATACCAGAAATGTTTGAAGCTACTGACTGAATGAAAATAGCTGGCATCTCACTCTCTTTGAATCTTCTTTATCAGGCTAAGAGGAGCAGGAAAAAGCAAAAAATTTCAGAATTGCACCTTGCAATGCGGAGAAATTACTGTTTGTGCATTTACAATATTCATTGATTTTTGCCATTGAAAAATATCATATTATTCATATACCAGAAATGTTTGAAGCTACTGACTGAATGAAAAGACCTGGCATCTCACTCTCTTTGAATCTTCTTTATCATGCTAAGAGGAGCAGGAAAAAGCAAAAAATTTCAGAATTGCACCTTGCAATGTGGAGAAATTACTGTTTGTGCATTTACAATATTCATTGATTTTTGCCATTGAAAAACGTCCAGAAATGTTTGAAGCTACTGACTGAATGAAAGGAGCTGGCATCTCACTCTCTTTGAATCTTCTTTATCATGCTAAGAGGAGCAGGAAAAATCAAAAAATTTCAGAATTGCACCTTGCAATGCGGAGAAATTACTCTTTGTGAATTTACAATATTCATTGATTTTTGCCATTGAAAAACATCATGTTATTCATATACCAGAAATGTTTGAAGCTACTGACTGAATGAAAAGAGCTGGCATCTCACTCTCTTTGAATCTTCTTTATCATGCTAAGAGGAGCAGGAAAAAGCAAAAAATTTCAGAATTGCACCTTGCAATGTGGAGAAATTACTGTTTGTGCATTTACAATATTCATTGATTTTTGCCATTGAAAAACGTCCAGAAATGTTTGAAGCTACTGACTGAATGTAAGGAGCTGGCATCTCACTCTCTTTGAATCTTCTTTATCATGCTAAGAGGAGCAGGAAAAATCAAAAAATTTCAGAATTGCACCTTGCAATGCGGAGAAATTACTCTTTGTGAATTTACAATATTCATTGATTTTTGCCATTGAAAAACATCATGTTATTCATATACCAGAAATGTTTGAAGCTACTGACTGAATGAAAAGAGCTGGCATCTCACTCTCTTTGAACCTTCTTTATCATGCTAAGAGGAGCAGGAAAAAGCAAAAAATTTCAGAATTGCACCTTGCAATGTGGAGAAATTACTGTTTGTGCATTTACAATATTCATTGATTTTTGACATTGAAAAACGTCCAGAAATGTTTGAAGCTACTGACTGAATGAAAGGAGCTGGCATCTCACTCTCTTTGAATCTTCTTTATCATGCTAAGAGGAGCAGGAAAAAGCAAAAAATTTCAGAATTGCACCTTGCAATGCGGAGAAATTACTGTTTGTGCATTTACAATATTCATTGATTTTTGCCATTGAAAAACATCATGTTATTCATATACCAGAAATGTTTGAAGCTACTGACTGAATGAAAAGAGCTGGCATCTCACTCTCTTTGAATCTTCATCATCATGCTAAGAGGAGCAGGAAAAAGCAAAAAATTTCAGAATTGCACCTTGCAATGTGGAGAAATTACTGTTTGTGCATTTACAATATTCATTGATTATTGCCATTGAAAAACGTCCAGAAACGTTTGAAACTACTGACTAAATGAAAGGAGCTGTCATCTCACTTTCTTTGAATCTTCTTTATCATGCTAAGAGGAGCAGGAAAAAGAAAAAAATTTCAGAATTGCACCTTGCAATACGGAGAAATTACTGTTTGTGCATTTACAATATTCATTGATTTTTGCCATTGAAAAACGTCCAGAAATGTTTGAAGCTACTGACTGAATGAAAGGAGCTGGCATCTCACTCTCTTTGAATCTTCTTTATCATGCTAAGTGGAGCAGGAAAAAGCAAAAAATTTCAGAATTGCACTTTGCAATGTGGAGAAATTACTGTTTGTGCATTTACAATATTCATTGATTTTTGCCCTTGAAAAACGTCCAGAAATGTTTGAAGCTACTGACTGAATGAAAGGAGCTGGCATCTCACTCTCTTTGAATCTTCTTTATCATGCTAAGAGGAGCAGGAAAAAGCAAAAAATTTCAGAATTGCACCTTGCAATGCGGAGAAATTACTGTTTGTGCATTTACAATATTCATTGATTTTTGCCATTGAAAAACATCATGTTATTCATATACCAGAAATGTTTGAAGCTACTGACTGAATGAAAAGAGCTGGCATCTCACTCTCTTTGAATCTTCTTTATCATGCTAAGAGGAGCAGGAAAAAGCAAAAAATTTCAGAATTGCACCTTGCAATGCGGAGAAATTACTGTTTGTGCATTTACAATATTCATTGATTTTTGCCATTGAAAAACATCATGTTATTCATATACCAGAAATGTTTGAAGCTACTGACTGAATGAAAAGAGCTGGCATCTCACTCTCTTTGAATCTTCTTTATCATGCTAAGAGGAGCAGGAAAAAGCAAAAAATTTCAGAATTGCACCTTGCAATGTGGAGAAATTACTGTTTGTGCATTTACAATATTCATTGATTTTTGCCATTGAAAAACGTCCAGAAATGTTTGAAGCTACTGACTGAATGAAAGGAGCTGGCATCTCACTCTCTTTGAATCTTCTTTATCATGCTAAGGGGAGCAGGAAAAAGCAAAAAATTTCAGAATTGCACCTTGCAATGCGGAGAAATGACTGTTTGTGCATTTACAATATTCATTGATTTTTGCCATTGAAAAACATCATGTTATTCATATACCAGAAATGTTTGAAGCTACTGACTGAATGAAAAGAACTGGCATCTCACTCTCTTTGAATCTTCTTTATCATGCTAAGAGGAGCAGGAAAAAGCAAAAAATTTCAGAATTGCACCTTGCAATGTGGAGAAATTACTGTTTGTGCATTTACAATATTCATTGATTTTTGCCATTGAAAAACGTCCAGAAATGTTTGAAGCTACTGACTGAATGAAAAGAGCTGGCATCTCCCTCTCTTTGAATCTTCTTTATCATGCTAAGAGGAGCAGGAAAAAGCAAAAAATTTCAGAATTGCACCTTGCAATGTGGAGAAATTACTGTTTGTGCATTTACAATATTCATTGATTTTTGCCATTGAAAAACGTCCAGAAATGTTTGAAGCTACTGACTGAATGAAAGGAGCTGGCATCTCACTCTCTTTGAATTTTCTTTATCATGCTAAGAGGAGCAGGAAAAAGCAAAAAATTTCAGAATTGCACCTTGCTGTCACGCTGTCTCTGTATACTGGAGGTAGGGGGCCTAAGCTGACCCTAAGCTGGGGCCCTGACTAATCCCTCATCCTGGAGGTACTGTTAAAGGTACAGAGGTCCAGGCCGCCAGCGTAACCCCTACCTCCTGAGGATCCCTGCACCACAGTAATCTAGTCCTGAGAAGGACCCCGATCACAACAATTGGGAACCAGCAATAATATGCCCACACACAGTATTTAGACGAACGAGACAGTACAAGGGAAAAACCAAAACCACCTTGCATACAAACAACTTCAACACAACTACAACAGAGGGAACACCAACAGGAAAGGAGATAAATGATAAAGCGAGGAATGGGAAATAACACTTTCAAATACACTTATCTCAGCAACTCCAAACACCACGATCCGCTCTGTAAGTCTGAATGAAAAGCTTTCACCGACACCTCACAAACAGACCTGCAGGAATATAAAGGAGTCTCACTAACGAAGCATTGAATGCAGCTGGGCGAGGCTGGACCTCAGCTAGCCCAGAGAGAGAGAGAATTAACTCCTTCACTGCCGAGAAAACACAAAGCACCAACAAGTCAGCTGCGAGAAGTCAGGCTGTGTACTCGTGACGATCTTCGTGGCAACACACCCGTGACAGTACCCCCCCTTCTACGAGGGGCCTCCGGACCCTCAGGGCCATAGCGGCTTCCAGTGACGCGGGAGAGTCATACTGTGCCAACACATCCTGTAATTTGTCGGATAAACCATGACAAAACTGGCTCCTAAGAGCCGGGTCATTCCACTGGGTGTCCGTGGCCCACCTACGGAACTCCGAACAGAATTCCTCCGCCGGACGATCTCCCTGCTGAATCCTACGTAACTTAGACTCAGCAAGGGAGATCCGATCTGGGTCATCATATACGAGTCCCAAAGCAGCGAAAAACCTATCCACTGACTGGAGAACCGGGGAGCTGGGGGAAGAGAGAACGCCCAAGATTGTGGGTCCCCTTGTAGGAGCGAGATGACAATTCCCACCCTTTGTTCTTCACTGCCCGATGACCGAGGCCGCAGCCGAAAGTACAATTTGCATGCCTCCCGGAAAACAAAAAACTTGTCCCGCCCCCCAGTGAACCTGTCAGGGAGAGCTACTTTAGGTTCTGGTCCGGCTTGCTCCAGAGGATGCAAAACCTTGGACCTAACGTCCGCCAGCCCCATGGACAAACTCTGCAACTGCTGAGCTAGACCGGCTACTGGATCCATGGTAGCTGGAGAAAAACTAAGTTGGTCGGTGAAAATGTCACGCTGTCTCTGTATACTGGAGGTAGGGGGCCTAAGCTGACCCTAAGCTGGGGCCCTGACTAATCCCTCATCCTGGAGGTACTGTTAAAGGTACAGAGGTCCAGGCCGCCAGCGTAACCCCTACCTCCTGAGGATCCCTGCACCACAGTAATCTAGTCCTGAGAAGGACCCCGATCACAACAATTGGGAACCAGCAATAATATGCCCACACACAGTATTTAAACGAACGAGACAGTACAAGGGAAAAACCAAAACCACCTTGCATACAAACAACTTCAACACAACTACAACAGAGGGAACACCAACAGGAAAGGAGATAAATGATAAAGCGAGGAATGGGAAATAACACTTTCAAATACACTTATCTCAGCAACTCCAAACACCACGATCCGCTCTGTAAGTCTGAATGAAAAGCTTTCACCGACACCTCACAAACAGACCTGCAGGAATATAAAGGAGTCTCACTAACGAAGCATTGAATGCAGCTGGGCGAGGCTGGACCTCAGCTAGCCCAGAGAGAGAGAGAATTAACTCCTTCACTGCCGAGAAAACACAAAGCACCAACAAGTCAGCTGCGAGAAGTCAGGCTGTGTACTCGTGACGATCTTCGTGGCAACACACCCGTGACACTTGCAATGCGGAGAAATTACTGTTTGTGCATTTACAATATTCATTGATTTTTGCCATTGAAAAACATCATGTTATTCATATACCAGAAATGTTTGAAGCTACTGACTGAATGAAAAGAGCTGGCATCTCACTCTCTTTGAATCTTCATCATCATGCTAAGAGGAGCAGGAAAAAGCAAAAAATTTCAGAATTGCACCTTGCAATGTGGAGAAATTACTGTTTGTGCATTTACAATATTCATTGATTTTTGCCATTGAAAAACGTCCAGAAATGTTTGAAGCTACTGACTAAATGAAAGGAGCTGTCATCTCACTTTCTTTGAATCTTCTTTATCATTCTAAGAGGAGCAGGAAAAAGGAAAAAATTTCAGAATTGCACCTTGCAATACGGAGAAATTACTGTTTGTGCATTTACAATATTCATTGATTTTTGCCATTGAAAAACGTCCAGAAATGTTTGAAGCTACTGACTGAATGAAAGGAGCTGGCATCTCACTCTCTTTGAATCTTCTTTATCATGCTAAGAGGAGCAGGAAAAAGCAAAAAATTTCAGAATTGCACCTTGCAATGCGGAGAAATTACTGTTTGTGCATTTACAATATTCATTGATTTTTGCCATTGAAAAACATCATGTTATTCATATACCAGAAATGTTTGAAGCTACTAACTGAATAAAAAGAGCTGGCATCTCACTCTCTTTGAATCTTCTTTATCATGCTAAGAGGAGCAGGAAAAAGCAAAAAATTTCAGAATTGCACCTTGCAATGTGGAGAAATTACTGTTTGTGCATTTACAATATTCATTGATTTTTGCCATTGAAAAACATCATGTTATTCATATACCAGAAATGTTTGAAGCTACTGACTGAATGAAAAGAGCTGGCATCTCACTCTCTTTGAATCTTCTTTATCATGCTAAGAGGAGCAGGAAAAAGCAAAAAAAATTCAGAATTGCACCTTGCAATGTGGAGAAATTACTGTTTGTGCATTTACAATATTCATTGATTTTTGCCATTGAAAAACGTCCAGAAATGTTTGAAGCTACTGACTGAATGAAAGGAGCTGGCATCTCACTCTCTTTGAATCTTCTTTATCATGCTAAGAACAGCAGGAAAAAGCAAAAAATTTCAGAATTGCACCTTGCAATGCGGAGAAATTACTGTTTGTGCATTTACAATATTCATTGATTTTTGCCATTGAAAAACATCATGTTATTCATATACCAGAAATGTTTGAAGCTACTGACTGAATGAAAAGAGCTGGCATCTCACTCTCTTTGAATCTTCTTTATCATGCTAAGAGGAGCAGGAAAAAGCAAAAAATTTCAGAATTGCACCTTGCAATGTGGAGAAATTACTGTTTGTGCATTTACAATATTCATTGATTTTTGCCATTGAAAAACATCATATTATTCATATACCAGAAATGTTTGAAGCTACTGACTGAATGAAAAGAGCTGGCATCTCACTCTCTTTGAATCTTCTTTATCATGCTAAGAGGAGCAGGAAAAAGCAAAAAATTTCAGAATTGCACCTTGCAATGCGGAGAAATTACTGTTTGTGCATTTACAATATTCATTGATTTTTGCCATTGAAAAACATCATGTTATTCATATACCAGAAATGTTTGAAGCTACTGACTGAATGAAAAGAGCTGGCATCTCACTCTCTTTGAATCTTCTTTATCATGCTAAGAGGAGCAGGAAAAAGCAAAAAATTTCAGAATTGCACCTTGCAATGCGGAGAAATTACTGTTTGTGCATTTACAATATTCATTGATTTTTGCCATTGAAAAACATCATGTTATTCATATACCAGAAATGTTTGAAGCTACTGACTGAATGAAAAGAGCTGGCATCTCACTCTCTTTGAATCTTCTTTATCATGCTAAGAGGAGCAGGAAAAAGCAAAAAATTTCAGAATTGCACCTTGCAATGTGGAGAAATTACTGTTTGTGCATTTACAATATTCATTGATTTTTGCCGTTGAAAAACGTCCAGAAATGTTTTAAGCTACTGACTGAATGAAAGGAGCTGGCATCTCACTCTCTTTGAATCTTCTTTATCATGCTAAGGGGAGCAGGAAAAAGCAAAAAATTTCAGAATTGCACCTTGCAATGCGGAGAAATTACTGTTTGTGCATTTACAATATTCATTGATTTTTGCCATTGAAAAACATCATGTTATTCATATACCAGAAATGTTTGAAGCTACTGACTGAATGAAAAGAGCTGGCATCTCACTCTCTTTGAATGTTCTTTATCATGCTAACAGGAGCAGGAAAAAGCAAAAAATTTCAGAATTGCACCTTGCAATGTGGAGAAATTACTGTTTGTGCATTTACAATATTCATTGATTTTTGCCATTGAAAAACGTCCAGAAATGTTTGAAGCTACTGACTGAATGAAAAGAGCTGGCATCTCACTCTCTTTGAATCTTCTTTATCATGCTAGGATTAGCAGGAAAAAGCAAAAAATTTCAGAATTGCACCTTGCAATGTGGAGAAATTACTGTTTGTGCATTTACAATATTCATTGATTTTTGCCATTGAAAAACGTCCAGAAATGTTTGAAGCTACTGACTGAATGAAAGGAGCTGGCATCTCACTCTCTTTGAATCTTCTTTATCATGCTAAGAGGAGCAGGAAAAAGCAAAAAATTTCAGAATTGCACCTTGCAATGCGGAGAAATTACTGTTTGTGCATTTACAATATTCATTGATTTTTGCCATTGAAAAACATCATGTTATTCATATACCAGAAATGTTTGAAGCTACTGACTGAATGAAAAGAGCTGGCATCTCACTCTCTTTGAATCTTCATCATCATGCTAAGAGGAGCAGGAAAAAGCAAAAAATTTCAGAATTGCACCTTGCAATGTGGAGAAATTACTGTTTGTGCATTTACAATATTCATTGATTTTTGCCATTGAAAAACGTCCAGAAATGTTTGAAGCTACTGACTTAATGAAAGGAGCTGTCATCTCACTTTCTT
Organism: Phyllobates terribilis; assembly: GCF_046119375.1. NCBI lineage: Eukaryota > Metazoa > Chordata > Amphibia > Anura > Dendrobatidae > Phyllobates > Phyllobates terribilis. The sequence goes on from NW_027362813.1 coordinate 8,178,339, forward strand.
TGAATCTTCTTTATCATTCTAAGAGGAGCAGGAAAAAGCAAAACATTTCAGAATTGCACCTTGCAATACGGAGAAATTACTGTTTGTGCATTTACAATATTCATTGATTTTTGCCATTGAAAAACGTCCAGAAATGTTTGAAGCTACTGACTGAATGAATGGAGCTGGCATCTCACTCTCTTTGAATCTTCTTTATCATGCTAAGAGGAGCAGGAAAAAGCAAAAAATTTCAGAATTGCACCTTGCAATGCGGAGAAATTACTGTTTGTGCATTTACAATATTCATTGATTTTTGCCATTGAAAAACATCATGTTATTCATATACCAGAAATGTTTGAAGCTACTAACTGAATAAAAAGAGCTGGCATCTCACTCTCTTTGAATCTTCTTTATCATGCTAAGAGGAGCAGGAAAAAGCAAAAAATTTCAGAATTGCACCTTGCAATGTGGAGAAATTACTGTTTGTGCATTTACAATATTCATTGATTTTTGCCATTGAAAAACATCATGTTATTCATATACCAGAAATGTTTGAAGCTACTGACTGAATGAAAAGAGCTGGCATCTCACTCTCTTTGAATCTTCTTTATCATGCTAAGAGGAGCAGGAAAAAGCAAAAAAAATTCAGAATTGCACCTTGCAATGTGGAGAAATTACTGTTTGTGCATTTACAATATTCATTGATTTTTGCCATTGAAAAACGTCCAGAAACGTTTGAAGCTACTGACTGAATGAAAAGAGCTGGCATCCCACTCTCTTTGAATCTTCTTTATCATGCTAAGAACAGCAGGAAAAAGCAAAAAATTTCAGAATTGCACCTTGCAATGCGGAGAAATTACTGTTTGTGCATTTACAATATTCATTGATTTTTGCCATTGAAAAACATCATGTTATTCATATACCAGAAATGTTTGAAGCTACTGACTGAATGAAAAGAGCTGGCATCTCACTCTCTTTGAATCTTCTTTATCATGCTAAGAGGAGCAGGAAAAAGCAAAAAATTTCAGAATTGCACCTTGCAATGTGGAGAAATTACTGTTTGTGCATTTACAATATTCATTGATTTTTGCCATTGAAAAACATCATATTATTCATATACCAGAAATGTTTGAAGCTACTGACTGAATGAAAAGAGCTGGCATCTCACTCTCTTTGAATCTTCTTTACCATGCTAAGAGGAGCAGGAAAAAGCAAAAAATTTCAGAATTGCACCTTGCAATGCGGAGAAATTACTGTTTGTGCATTTACAATATTCATTGATTTTTGCCATTGAAAAACATCATGTTATTCATATACCAGAAATGTTTGAAGCTACTGACTGAATGAAAAGAGCTGGCATCTCACTCTCTTTGAATCTTCTTTATCATGCTAAGAGGAGCAGGAAAAAGCAAAAAATTTCAGAATTGCACCTTGCAATGTGGAGAAATTACTGTTTGTGCATTTACAATATTCATTGATTTTTGCCATTGAAAAACGTCCAGAAATGTTTGAAGCTACTGACTGAATGAAAGGAGCTGGCATCTCACTCTCTTTGAATCTTCTTTATCATGCTAAGGGGAGCAGGAAAAAGCAAAAAATTTCAGAATTGCACCTTGCAATGCGGAGAAATTACTGTTTGTGCATTTACAATATTCATTGATTTTTGCCATTGAAAAACATCATGTTATTCATATACCAGAAATGTTTGAAGCTACTGACTGAATGAAAAGAGCTGGCATCTCACTCTCTTTGAATCTTCTTTATCATGCTAAGAGGAGCAGGAAAAAGCAAAAAATTTCAGAATTGCACCTTGCAATGTGGAGAAATTACTGTTTGTGCATTTACAATATTCATTGATTTTTGCCATTGAAAAACGTCCAGAAATGTTTGAAGCTACTGACTGAATGAAAAGAGCTGGCATCTCACTCTCTTTGAATCTTCTTTATCATGCTAAGAGGAGCAGGAAAAAGCAAAAAATTTCAGAATTGCACCTTGCAATGTGGAGAAATTACTGTTTGTGCATTTACAATATTCATTGATTTTTGCCATTGAAAAACGTCCAGAAATGTTTGAAGCTACTGACTGAATGAAAGGAGCTGGCATCTCACTCTCTTTGAATCTTCTTTATCATGCTAAGAGGAGCAGGAAAAATCAAAAAATTTCAGAATTGCACCTTGCAATGCGGAGAAATTACTGTTTGTGCATTTACAATATTCATTGATTTTTGCCATTGAAAAACATCATGTTATTCATATACCAGAAATGTTTGAAGCTACTGACTGAATGAAAAGAGCTGGCATCTCACTCTCTTTGAATCTTCTTTATCATGCTAAGAGGAGCAGGAAAAAGCAAAAAATTTCAGAATTGCACCTTGCAATGTGGAGAAATTACTGTTTGTGCATTTACAATATTCATTGATTTTTGCCATTGAAAAACGTCCAGAAATGTTTGAAGCTACTGACTGAATGAAAGGAGCTGGCATCTCACTCTCTTTGAATCTTCTTTATCATGCTAAGAGGAGCAGGAAAAAGCAAAAAATTTCAGAATTGCACCTTGCAATGCGGAGAAATTACTGTTTGTGCATTTACAATATTCATTGATTTTTGCCATTGAAAAACATCATGTTATTCATATACCAGAAATGTTTGAAGCTACTGACTGAATGAAAAGAGCTGGCATCTCACTCTCTTTGAATCTTCTTTATCATGCAAAGAGGAGCAGGAAAAAGCAAAAAATTTCAGAATTGCACCTTGCAATGTGGAGAAATTACTGTTTGTGCATTTACAATATTCATTGATTTTTGCCATTGAAAAACGTCCAGAAATATATGAAGCTACTGACTGAATGAAAGGAGCTGGCATCTCACTCTCTTTGAATCTGCTTTATCATGCTAAGAGGAGCAGGAAAAAGCAAAAAATTTCAGAATTGCACCTTGCAATGCGGAGAAATTATTGTTTGTGCATTTACAATATTCATTGATTTTTGCCATTGAAAAACATCATGTTATTCATATACCAGAAATGTTTGAAGCTACTGACTGAATGAAAAGAGCTGGCATCTCACTCTCTTTGAATCTTCTTTATCATGCTAAGAGGAGCAGGAAAAAGCAAAAAATTTCAGAATTGCACCTTGCAATGCGGAGAAATTACTGTTTGTGCATTTACAATATTCATTGATTTTTGCGATTGAAAAACATCATGTTATTCATATACCAGAAATGTTTGAAGCTACTGACTGAATGAAAAGAGCTGGCATCTCACTCTCTTTGAATCTTCTTTATCATGCTAAGAGGAGCAGGAAAAAGAAAAAAATTCAGAATTGCACCTTGCAATGCGGAGAAATTACTGTTTGTGCATTTACAATATTCATTGATTTTTGCCATTGAAAAACATCATGTTATTCATATACCAGAAATATTTGAAGCTACTGACTGAATGAAAAGAGCTGGCATCTCACTCTCTTTGAATCTTCTTTATCATGCTAAGAGGAGCAGGAAAAAGCAAAAAATTTCAGAATTGCACCTTGCAATGTGGAGAAATTACTGTTTGTGCATTTACAATATTCATTGATTTTTGCCATTGAAAAACGTCCAGAAATGTTTGAAGCTACTGACTGAATGAAAGGAGCTGGCATCTCACTCTCTTTGAATCTTCTTTATCATGCTAAGAGGAGCAGGAAAAAGCAAAAAATTTCAGAATTGCACCTTGCAATGCGGAGAAATGACTGTTTGTGCATTTACAATATTCATTGATTTTTGCCATTGAAAAACATCATGTTATTCATATACCAGAAATGTTTGAAGCTACTGATTGAATGAAAAGAGCTGGCATCTCACTCTCTTTGAATCTTCTTTATCATGCTAAGAGGAGCAGGAAAAAGCAAAAAATTTCAGAATTGCACCTTGCAATGTGGAGAAATTACTGTTTGTGCATTTACAATATTCATTGATTTTTGACATTGAAAAACGTCGAGAAATGTTTGAAGCTACTGACTGAATGAAAGGAGCTGGCATATCACTCTCTTTGAATCTTCTTTATCATGCTAAGAGGAGCAGGAAAATCAAAAAATTTCAGAATTGCACCTTGCAATGCGGAGAAATTACTGTTTGTGCATTTACAATATTCATTGATTTTTGCCATTGAAAAACATCATGTTATTCATATACCAGAAATGTTTGAAGCTACTGACTGAATGAAAAGAGCTGGCATCTCACTCTCTTTGAATCTTCTTTATCATGCTAAGAGGAGCAGGAAAAAGCAAAAAATTTCAGAATTGCACCTTGCAATGTGGAGAAATTACTGTTTGTGCATTTACAATATTCATTGATTTTTGCCATTGAAAACATCCAGAAATGTTTGAAGCTACTGACTGAATAAAAGGAGCTGGCATCTCACTCTCTTTGAATCTTCTTTATCATGCTAAGAGGAGCAGGAAAAAGCAAAAAATTTCAGAATTGCACCTTGCAATGCGGAGAAATTACTGTTTGTGCATTTACAATATTCATTGATTTTTGCCATTGAAAAACATCATGTTATATATATACCAGAAATGTTTGAAGCTACTGACTGAATGAAAAGAGCTGGCATCTCACTATCTTTGAATCTTCTTTATCATGCTAAGAGGAGCAGGAAAAAGCAAAAAATTTCAGAATTGCACCTTGCAATGTGGAGAAATTACTGTTTGTGCATTTACAATATTCATTGATTTTTGCCATTGAAAAACGTCCAGAAATGTTTGAAGCTACTGACTGAATGAAAGGAGCTGGCATCTCACTCTCTTTGAATCTTCTTTATCATGCTAAGAATAGCAGGAAAAAGCAAAAAATTTCAGAATTGCACCTTGCAATACGGAGAAATTACTGTTTGTGCATTTACAATATTCATTGATTTTTGCTATTGAAAAACATCATGTTATTCATATACCAGAAATGTTTGAAGCTACTGATTGAATGAAAAGAGCTGGCATCTCACTCTCTTTGAATCTTCTTTATCATGCTAAGAGGAGCAGGAAAAAGCAAAAAATTTCAGAATTGCACCTTGCAATGTGGAGAAATTACTGTTTGTGCATTTACAATATTCATTGATTTTTGCCATTGAAAAACGTCCAGAAATGTTTGAAGCTACTGACTGAATGAAAGGAGCTGGCATCTCACTCTCTTTGAATCTTCTTTATCATGCTAAGAGGAGCAGGAAAAAGCAAAAAATTTCAGAATTGCACCTTGCAATGCGGAGAAATTACTCTTTGTGCATTTACAATATTCATTGATTTTTGCCATTGAAAAACATCATGTTATTCATATACCAGAAATGTTTGAAGCTACTGACTGAATGAAAAGAGCTGGCATCTCACTCTCTTTGAATCTTCTTTATCATGCTAAGAGGAGCAGGAAAAAGCAAAAAATTTCAGAATTGCACCTTGCAATGTGGAGAAATTACTGTTTGTGCATTTACAATATTCATTGATTTTTGCCATTGAAAAACGTCCAGAAATGTTTGAAGCTACTGACTGAATGAAAGGAGCTGGCATCTCACTCTCTTTGAATCTTCTTTATCATGCTAAGAGGAGCAGGAAAAAGAAAAAAATTTCAGAATTGCACCTTGCAATGCGGAGAAATTACTGTTTGTGCATTTACAATATTCATTGATTTTTGCCATTGAAAAACATCATGTTATTCATATACCAGAAATGTTTGAAGCTACTGACTGAATGAAAATAGCTGGCATCTCACTCTCTTTGAATCTTCTTTGTCATGCTAAGAGGAGCAGGAAGAAGCAAAAAATTTCAGAATTGCACCTTGCAATGTGGAGAAATTACTGTTTGTGCATGAACAATATTCATTGATTTTTGCCATTGAAAAACGTCCAGAAATGTTTGAAGCTACTGACTGAATGAAAGGAGCTGGCATCTCACTCTCTTTGTATCTTCTTTATCATGCTAAGAGGAGCAGGAAAAAGCAAAAAATTTCAGAATTGCACCTTGCAATGTGGAGAAATTACTGTTTGTGCATTTACAATATTCATTGATTTTTGCCATTGAAAAACGTCCAGAAATGTTTGAAGCTACTGACTGAATGAAAGGAGCTGGCATCTCACTCTCTTTGAATCTTCTTTATCATGCTAAGAAGAGCAGGAAAAAGCAAAAAATTTCAGAATTGCACCTTGCAATGCGGAGAAATTACTGTTTGTGCATTTACAATATTCATTGGTTTTTGTCATTGAAAAACATCATGTTATTCATATACCAGAAATGTTTGAAGCTACTGACTGAATGAAAAGAGCTGGCATCTCACTCTCTTTGAATCTTCTTTATCATGCTAAGAGGAGCAGGAAAAAGCAAAAAATTTCAGAATTGCACCTTGCAATGCGGAGAAACTACTGTTTGTGCATTTACAATATTCATTGATTTTTGCCATTGAAAAACATCATGTTATTCATATACCAGAAATGTTTGAAGCTACTGACTGAATGAAAAGAGCTGGCATCTCACTCTCTTTGAATCTTCTTTATCATGCTAAGAGGAGCAGGAAAAAGCAAAAAATTTCAGAATTGCACCTTGCAATGTGGAGAAATTACTGTTTGTGCATTTACAATATTCATTGATTTTTGCCATTGAAAAACGTCCAGAAATGTTTGAAGCTACTGACTGAATGAAAGGAGCTGGCATCTCACTCTCTTTGAATCTTCTTTATCATGCTAAGAGGAGCAGGAAAAAGAAAAAAATTTCAGAATTGCACCTTGCAATGCGGAGAAATTACTGTTTGTGCATTTACAATATTCATTGATTTTTGCCATTGAAAAACATCATGTTATTCATATACCAGAAATGTTTGAAGCTACTGACTGAATGAAAATAGCTGGCATCTCACTCTCTTTGAATCTTCTTTGTCATGCTAAGAGGAGCAGGAAGAAGCAAAAAATTTCAGAAATGCACCTTGCAATGTGGAGAAATTACTGTTTGTGCATGAACAATATTCATTGATTTTTGCCATTGAAAAACGTCCAGAAATGTTTGAAGCTACTGACTGAATGAAAGGAGCTGGCATCTCACTCTCTTTGAATCTTCTTTATCATGCTAAGGGGAGCAGGAAAAAGCAAAAAATTTCAGAATTGCACCTTGCAATGCGGAGAAATTACTGTTTGTGCATTTACAATATTCATTGATTTTTGCCATTGAAAAACATCATGTTATTCATATACCAGAAATGTTTGAAGCTACTGACTGAATGAAAAGAGCTGGCATCTCACTCTCTTTGAATCTTCTTTATCATGCTAAGAGGAGCAGGAAAAAGCAAAAAATTTCAGAATTGCACCTTGCAATGTGGAGAAATTACTGTTTGTGCATTTACAATATTCATTGATTTTTGCCATTGAAAAACGTCCAGAAATGTTTGAAGCTACTGACTGAATGAAAAGAGCTGGCATCTCACTCTCTTTGAATCTTCTTTATCATGCTAAGAGGAGCAGGAAAAAGCAAAAAATTTCAGAATTGCACCTTGCAATGTGGAGAAATTACTGTTTGTGCATTTACAATATTCATTGATTTTTGCCATTGAAAAACGTCCAGAAATGTTTGAAGCTACTGACTGAATGAAAGGAGCTGGCATCTCACTCTCTTTGAATCTTCTTTATCATGCTAAGAGGAGCAGGAAAAATCAAAAAATTTCAGAATTGCACCTTGCAATGCGGAGAAATTACTGTTTGTGCATTTACAATATTCATTGATTTTTGCCATTGAAAAACATCATGTTATTCATATACCAGAAATGTTTGAAGCTACTGACTGAATGAAAAGAGCTGGCATCTCACTCTCTTTGAATCTTCTTTATCATGCTAAGAGGAGCAGGAAAAAGCAAAAAATTTCAGAATTGCACCTTGCAATGTGGAGAAATTACTGTTTGTGCATTTACAATATTCATTGATTTTTGCCATTGAAAAACGTCCAGAAATGTTTGAAGCTACTGACTGAATGAAAGGAGCTGGCATCTCACTCTCTTTGAATCTTCTTTATCATGCTAAGAGGAGCAGGAAAAAGCAAAAAATTTCAGAATTGCACCTTGCAATGCGGAGAAATTACTGTTTGTGCATTTACAATATTCATTGATTTTTGCCATTGAAAAACATCATGTTATTCATATACCAGAAATGTTTGAAGCTACTGACTGAATGAAAAGAGCTGGCATCTCACTCTCTTTGAATCTTCTTTATCATGCAAAGAGGAGCAGGAAAAAGCAAAAAATTTCAGAATTGCACCTTGCAATGTGGAGAAATTACTGTTTGTGCATTTACAATATTCATTGATTTTTGCCATTGAAAAACGTCCAGAAATATATGAAGCTACTGACTGAATGAAAGGAGCTGGCATCTCACTCTCTTTGAATCTGCTTTATCATGCTAAGAGGAGCAGGAAAAAGCAAAAAATTTCAGAATTGCACCTTGCAATGCGGAGAAATTATTGTTTGTGCATTTACAATATTCATTGATTTTTGCCATTGAAAAACATCATGTTATTCATATACCAGAAATGTTTGAAGCTACTGACTGAATGAAAAGAGCTGGCATCTCACTCTCTTTGAATCTTCTTTATCATGCTAAGAGGAGCAGGAAAAAGCAAAAAATTTCAGAATTGCACCTTGCAATGCGGAGAAATTACTGTTTGTGCATTTACAATATTCATTGATTTTTGCGATTGAAAAACATCATGTTATTCATATACCAGAAATGTTTGAAGCTACTGACTGAATGAAAAGAGCTGGCATCTCACTCTCTTTGAATCTTCTTTATCATGCTAAGAGGAGCAGGAAAAAGAAAAAAATTCAGAATTGCACCTTGCAATGCGGAGAAATTACTGTTTGTGCATTTACAATATTCATTGATTTTTGCCATTGAAAAACATCATGTTATTCATATACCAGAAATATTTGAAGCTACTGACTGAATGAAAAGAGCTGGCATCTCACTCTCTTTGAATCTTCTTTATCATGCTAAGAGGAGCAGGAAAAAGCAAAAAATTTCAGAATTGCACCTTGCAATGTGGAGAAATTACTGTTTGTGCATTTACAATATTCATTGATTTTTGCCATTGAAAAACGTCCAGAAATGTTTGAAGCTACTGACTGAATGAAAGGAGCTGGCATCTCACTCTCTTTGAATCTTCTTTATCATGCTAAGAGGAGCAGGAAAAAGCAAAAAATTTCAGAATTGCACCTTGCAATGCGGAGAAATGACTGTTTGTGCATTTACAATATTCATTGATTTTTGCCATTGAAAAACATCATGTTATTCATATACCAGAAATGTTTGAAGCTACTGATTGAATGAAAAGAGCTGGCATCTCACTCTCTTTGAATCTTCTTTATCATGCTAAGAGGAGCAGGAAAAAGCAAAAAATTTCAGAATTGCACCTTGCAATGTGGAGAAATTACTGTTTGTGCATTTACAATATTCATTGATTTTTGACATTGAAAAACGTCGAGAAATGTTTGAAGCTACTGACTGAATGAAAGGAGCTGGCATATCACTCTCTTTGAATCTTCTTTATCATGCTAAGAGGAGCAGGAAAATCAAAAAATTTCAGAATTGCACCTTGCAATGCGGAGAAATTACTGTTTGTGCATTTACAATATTCATTGATTTTTGCCATTGAAAAACATCATGTTATTCATATACCAGAAATGTTTGAAGCTACTGACTGAATGAAAAGAGCTGGCATCTCACTCTCTTTGAATCTTCTTTATCATGCTAAGAGGAGCAGGAAAAAGCAAAAAATTTCAGAATTGCACCTTGCAATGTGGAGAAATTACTGTTTGTGCATTTACAATATTCATTGACTTTTGCCATTGAAAACATCCAGAAATGTTTGAAGCTACTGACTGAATAAAAGGAGCTGGCATCTCACTCTCTTTGAATCTTCTTTATCATGCTAAGAGGAGCAGGAAAAAGCAAAAAATTTCAGAATTGCACCTTGCAATGCGGAGAAATTACTGTTTGTGCATTTACAATATTCATTGATTTTTGCCATTGAAAAACATCATGTTATATATATACCAGAAATGTTTGAAGCTACTGACTGAATGAAAAGAGCTGGCATCTCACTATCTTTGAATCTTCTTTATCATGCTAAGAGGAGCAGGAAAAAGCAAAAAATTTCAGAATTGCACCTTGCAATGTGGAGAAATTACTGTTTGTGCATTTACAATATTCATTGATTTTTGCCATTGAAAAACGTCCAGAAATGTTTGAAGCTACTGACTGAATGAAAGGAGCTGGCATCTCACTCTCTTTGAATCTTCTTTATCATGCTAAGAATAGCAGGAAAAAGCAAAAAATTTCAGAATTGCACCTTGCAATACGGAGAAATTACTGTTTGTGCATTTACAATATTCATTGATTTTTGCTATTGAAAAACATCATGTTATTCATATACCAGAAATGTTTGAAGCTACTGATTGAATGAAAAGAGCTGGCATCTCACTCTCTTTGAATCTTCTTTATCATGCTAAGAGGAGCAGGAAAAAGCAAAAAATTTCAGAATTGCACCTTGCAATGTGGAGAAATTACTGTTTGTGCATTTACAATATTCATTGATTTTTGCCATTGAAAAACGTCCAGAAATGTTTGAAGCTACTGACTGAATGAAAGGAGCTGGCATCTCACTCTCTTTGAATCTTCTTTATCATGCTAAGAGGAGCAGGAAAAAGCAAAAAATTTCAGAATTGCACCTTGCAATGCGGAGAAATTACTCTTTGTGCATTTACAATATTCATTGATTTTTGCCATTGAAAAACATCATGTTATTCATATACCAGAAATGTTTGAAGCTACTGACTGAATGAAAAGAGCTGGCATCTCACTCTCTTTGAATCTTCTTTATCATGCTAAGAGGAGCAGGAAAAAGCAAAAAATTTCAGAATTGCACCTTGCAATGTGGAGAAATTACTGTTTGTGCATTTACAATATTCATTGATTTTTGCCATTGAAAAACGTCCAGAAATGTTTGAAGCTACTGACTGAATGAAAGGAGCTGGCATCTCACTCTCTTTGAATCTTCTTTATCATGCTAAGAGGAGCAGGAAAAAGAAAAAAATTTCAGAATTGCACCTTGCAATGCGGAGAAATTACTGTTTGTGCATTTACAATATTCATTGATTTTTGCCATTGAAAAACATCATGTTATTCATATACCAGAAATGTTTGAAGCTACTGACTGAATGAAAATAGCTGGCATCTCACTCTCTTTGAATCTTCTTTGTCATGCTAAGAGGAGCAGGAAGAAGCAAAAAATTTCAGAATTGCACCTTGCAATGTGGAGAAATTACTGTTTGTGCATGAACAATATTCATTGATTTTTGCCATTGAAAAACGTCCAGAAATGTTTGAAGCTACTGACTGAATGAAAGGAGCTGGCATCTCACTCTCTTTGTATCTTCTTTATCATGCTAAGAGGAGCAGGAAAAAGCAAAAAATTTCAGAATTGCACCTTGCAATGTGGAGAAATTACTGTTTGTGCATTTACAATATTCATTGATTTTTGCCATTGAAAAACGTCCAGAAATGTTTGAAGCTACTGACTGAATGAAAGGAGCTGGCATCTCACTCTCTTTGAATCTTCTTTATCATGCTAAGAAGAGCAGGAAAAAGCAAAAAATTTCAGAATTGCACCTTGCAATGCGGAGAAATTACTGTTTGTGCATTTACAATATTCATTGGTTTTTGTCATTGAAAAACATCATTTTATTCATATACCAGAAATGTTTGAAGCTACTGACTGAATGAAAAGAGCTGGCATCTCACTCTCTTTGAATCTTCTTTATCATGCTAAGAGGAGCAGGAAAAAGCAAAAAATTTCAGAATTGCACCTTGCAATGCGGAGAAACTACTGTTTGTGCATTTACAATATTCATTGATTTTTGCCATTGAAAAACATCATGTTATTCATATACCAGAAATGTTTGAAGCTACTGACTGAATGAAAAGAGCTGGCATCTCACTCTCTTTGAATCTTCTTTATCATGCTAAGAGGAGCAGGAAAAAGCAAAAAATTTCAGAATTGCACCTTGCAATGTGGAGAAATTACTGTTTGTGCATTTACAATATTCATTGATTTTTGCCATTGAAAAACGTCCAGAAATGTTTGAAGCTACTGACTGAATGAAAGGAGCTGGCATCTCACTCTCTTTGAATCTTCTTTATCATGCTAAGAGGAGCAGGAAAAAGAAAAAAATTTCAGAATTGCACCTTGCAATGCGGAGAAATTACTGTTTGTGCATTTACAATATTCATTGATTTTTGCCATTGAAAAACATCATGTTATTCATATACCAGAAATGTTTGAAGCTACTGACTGAATGAAAATAGCTGGCATCTCACTCTCTTTGAATCTTCTTTGTCATGCTAAGAGGAGCAGGAAGAAGCAAAAAATTTCAGAAATGCACCTTGCAATGTGGAGAAATTACTGTTTGTGCATGAACAATATTCATTGATTTTTGCCATTGAAAAACGTCCAGAAATGTTTGAAGCTACTGACTGAATGAAAGGAGCTGGCATCTCACTCTCTTTGTATCTTCTTTATCATGCTAAGAGGAGCAGGAAAAAGCAAAAAATTTCAGAATTGCACCTTGCAATGTGGAGAAATTACTGTTTGTGCATTTACAATATTCATTGATTTTTGCCATTGAAAAACGTCCAGAAATGTTTGAAGCTACTGACTGAATGAAAGGAGCTGGCATCTCACTCTCTTTGAATCTTCTTTATCATGCTAAGAAGAGCAGGAAAAAGCAAAAAATTTCAGAATTGCACCTTGCAATGCGGAGAAATTACTGTTTGTGCATTTACAATATTCATTGGTTTTTGTCATTGAAAAACATCATGTTATTCATATACCAGAAATGTTTGAAGCTACTGACTGAATGAAAAGAGCTGGCATCTCACTCTCTTTGAATCTTCTTTATCATGCTAAGAGGAGCAGGAAAAAGCAAAAAATTTCAGAATTGCACCTTGCAATGCGGAGAAACTACTGTTTGTGCATTTACAATATTCATTGATTTTTGCCATTGAAAAACATCATGTTATTCATATACCAGAAATGTTTGAAGCTACTGACTGAATGAAAAGAGCTGGCATCTCACTCTCTTTGAATCTTCTTTATCATGCTAAGAGGAGCAGGAAAAAGCAAAAAATTTCAGAATTGCACCTTGCAATGTGGAGAAATTACTGTTTGTGCATTTACAATATTCATTGATTTTTGCCATTGAAAAACGTCCAGAAATGTTTGAAGCTACTGACTGAATGAAAGGAGCTGGCATCTCACTCTCTTTGAATCTTCTTTATCATGCTAAAGGGAGCAGGAAAAAGCAAAAAATTTCAGAATTGCACCTTGCAATGCGGAGAAATTACTGTTTGTGCATTTACAATATTCATTGATTTTTGCCATTGAAAAACATCATGTTATTCATATACCACAAATGTTTGAAGCTACTGACTGAATGAAAAGAGCTGGCATCTCACTGTCTTTGAATCTTCTTTATCATGCTAAGAGGAGCAGGAAAAAGCAAAAAATTTCACAATTGCACCTTGCAATGTGGAGAAATTACTGTTTGTGCATTTACAATATTCATTGATTTTTGCCATTGAAAAACGTCCAGAAATGTTTGAAGCTACTGACTGAATGAAAAGAGCTGGCATCTCACTCTTTTGAATCTTCTTTATCATGCTAAGAGGAGCAGGAAAAAGCAAAAATTTTCAGAATTGCACCTTGCAATGTGGAGAAATTACTGTTTGTGCATTTACAATGTTCATTGATTTTTGCCATTGAAAAACATCATGTTATTCATATACCAGAAATGTTTGAAGCTACTGACTGAATGAAAAGAGCTGGCATCTCACTCTCTTTGAATCTTCTTTGTCATGCTAAGAGGAGCAGGAAGAAGCAAAAAATTTCAGAATTGCACCTTGCAATGTGGAGAAATTACTGTTTGTGCATTAACAATATTCATTGATTTTTGCCATTGAAAAACATCCAGAAATGTTTGAAGCTACTGACTGAATGAAAGGAGCTGGCATCTCACTCTCTTTGTATCTTCTTTATCATGCTAAGAGGAGCAGGAAAAAGCAAAAAATTTCAGAATTGCACCTTGCAATGTGGAGAAATTACTGTTTGTGCATTTACAATATTCATTGATTTTTGCCATTGAAAAACGTCCAGAAATGTTTGAAGCTACTGACTGAATGAAAGGAGCTGGCATCTCACTCTCTTTGAATCTTCTTTATCATGCTAAGAAGAGCAGGAAAAAGCAAAAAATTTCAGAATTGCACCTTGCAATGCGGAGAAATTACAGTTTGTGCATTTACAATATTCATTGATTTTTGCCATTGAAAAACATCATGTTATTCATATACCAGAAATGTTTGAAGCTACTGACTGAATGAAAAGAGCTGGCATCTCACTCTCTTTGAATCTTCTTTATCATGCTAAGAGGAGCAGGAAAAAGCAAAAAATTTCAGAATTGCACCTTGCAATGCGGAGAAACTACTGTTTGTGCATTTACAATATTCATTGATTTTTGCCATTGAAAAACATCATGTCATTCATATACCAGAAATGTTTGAAGCTACTGACTGAATGAAAAGAGCTGGCATCTCACTCTCTTTGAATCTTCTTTATCATGCTAAGAGGAGCAGGAAAAAGCAAAAAATTTCAGAATTGCACCTTGCAATGTGGAGAAATTACTGTTTGTGCATTTACAATATTCATTGATTTTTGCCATTGAAAAACGTCCAGAAATGTTTGAAGCTACTGACTGAATGAAAAGAGCTGGCATCTCACTCTCTTTGAATCTTCTTTATCATGCTAAGAGGAGCAGGAAAAAGCAAAAAATTTCAGAATTGCACCTTGCAATGTGGAGAAATTACTGTTTGTGCATTTACAATATTCATTGATTTTTGCCATTGAAAAACGTCCAGAAATGTTTGAAGCTACTGACTGAATGAAAGGAGCTGGGATCTCACTCTCTTTGAATCTTCTTTATCATGCTAAGAGGAGCAGGAAAAATCAAATAATTTCAGAATTGCACCTTGCAATGCGGAGAAATTACTGTTCGTGCATTTACAATATTCATTGATTTTTGCCATTGAAAAACATCATGTTATTCATATACCAGAAATGTTTGAAGCTACTGACTGAATGAAAAGAGCTGGCATCTCACTCTCTTTGAATCTTCTTTATCATGCAAAGAGGAGCAGGAAAAAGCAAAAAATTTCAGAATTGCACCTTGCAATGTGGAGAAATTACTGTTTGTGCATTTACAATATTCATTGATTTTTGCCATTGAAAAACGTCCAGAAATATATGAAGCTACTGACTGAATGAAAGGAGCTGGCATCTCACTCTCTTTGAATCTGCTTTATCATGCTAAGAGGAGCAGGAAAAAGCAAAAAATTTCAGAATTGCACCGTGCAATGCGGAGAAATTACTGTTTGTGCATTTACAATATTCATTGATTTTTGCCATTGAAAAACATCATGTTATTCATATACCAGAAATGGTTGAAGCTACTGACTGAATGAAAAGAGCTGGCATCTCACTCTCTTTGAATCTTCTTTATCATGCTAAGAGGAGCAGGAAAAAGCAAAAAATTTCAGAATTGCACCTTGCAATGTGGAGAAATTACTGTTTGTGCATTTACAATATTCATTGATTTTTGCCATTGAAAAACATCATGTTATTCATATACCAGAAATATTTGAAGCTACTGACTGAATGAAAAGAGCTGGCATCTCACTCTCTTTGAATCTTCTTTATCATGCTAAGAGGAGCAGGAAAAAGCAAAAAATTTCAGAATTGCACCTTGCAATGCGGAGAAATTACTGTTTGTGCATTTACAATATTCATTGATTTTTGCCATTGAAAAACATCATGTTATTCATATACCAGAAATGTTTGAAGCTACTGACTGAATGAAAAGAGCTGGCATCTCACTCTCTTTGAATCTTCTTTATCATGCTAAGAGGAGCAGGAAAAAGCAAAAAATTTCAGAATTGCACCTTGCAATGTGGAGAAATTACTGTTTGTGCATTTACAATATTCATTGATTTTTGCCATTGAAAAACGTCCAGAAATGTTTGAAGCTACTGACTGAATGAAAGGAGCTGGCATCTCACTCTCTTTGAATCTTCTTTATCATGCTAAGAGGAGCAGGAAAAAGCAAAAAATTTCAGAATTGCACCTTGCAATGCGGAGAAATGACTGTTTGTGCATTTACAATATTCATTGATTTTTGCCATTGAAAAACATCATGTTATTCATATACCAGAAATGTTTGAAGCTAGTGATTGAATGAAAAGAGCTGGCATCTCACTCTCTTTGAATCTTCTTTATCATGCTAAGAGGAGCAGGAAAAAGCAAAAATTTTCAGAATTGCACCTTGCAATGTGGAGAAATTACTGTTTGTGCATTTACAATATTCATTGATTTTTGCCATTGAAAAACATCATGTTATTCATATACCAGAAATGTTTGAAGCTACTGACTGAATGAAAAGAGCTGGCATCTCACTCTCTTTGAATCTTCTTTGTCATGCTAAGAGGAGCAGGAAGAAGCAAAAAATTTCAGAATTGCACCTTGCAATGTGGAGAAATTACTGTTTGTGCATTAACAATATTCATTGATTTTTGCCATTGAAAAACATCCAGAAATGTTTGAAGCTACTGACTGAATGAAAGGAGCTGGCATCTCACTCTCTTTGTATCTTCTTTATCATGCTAAGAGGAGCAGGAAAAAGCAAAAAATTTCAGAATTGCACCTTGCAATGTGGAGAAATTACTGTTTGTGCATTTACAATATTCATTGATTTTTGCCATTGAAAAACGTCCAGAAATGTTTGAAGCTACTGACTGAATGAAAGGAGCTGGCATCTCACTCTCTTTGAATCTTCTTTATCATGCTAAGAAGAGCAGGAAAAAGCAAAAAATTTCAGAATTGCACCTTGCAATGCGGAGAAATTACAGTTTGTGCATTTACAATATTCATTGATTTTTGCCATTGAAAAACATCATGTTATTCATATACCAGAAATGTTTGAAGCTACTGACTGAATGAAAAGAGCTGGCATCTCACTCTCTTTGAATCTTCTTTATCATGCTAAGAGGAGCAGGAAAAAGCAAAAAATTTCAGAATTGCACCTTGCAATGCGGAGAAACTACTGTTTGTGCATTTACAATATTCATTGATTTTTGCCATTGAAAAACATCATGTCATTCATATACCAGAAATGTTTGAAGCTACTGACTGAATGAAAAGAGCTGGCATCTCACTCTCTTTGAATCTTCTTTATCATGCTAAGAGGAGCAGGAAAAAGCAAAAAATTTCAGAATTGCACCTTGCAATGTGGAGAAATTACTGTTTGTGCATTTACAATATTCATTGATTTTTGCCATTGAAAAACGTCCAGAAATGTTTGAAGCTACTGACTGAATGAAAAGAGCTGGCATCTCACTCTCTTTGAATCTTCTTTATCATGCTAAGAGGAGCAGGAAAAAGCAAAAAATTTCAGAATTGCACCTTGCAATGTGGAGAAATTACTGTTTGTGCATTTACAATATTCATTGATTTTTGCCATTGAAAAACGTCCAGAAATGTTTGAAGCTACTGACTGAATGAAAGGAGCTGGCATCTCACTCTCTTTGAATCTTCTTTATCATGCTAAGAGGAGCAGGAAAAAGCAAAAAATTTCAGAATTGCACCTTGCAATGTGGAGAAATTACTGTTTGTGCATTTACAATATTCATTGATTTTTGCCATTGAAAAACGTCCAGAAATGTTTGAAGCTACTGACTGAATGAAAGGAGCTGGGATCTCACTCTCTTTGAATCTTCTTTATCATGCTAAGAGGAGCAGGAAAAATCAAATAATTTCAGAATTGCACCTTGCAATGCGGAGAAATTACTGTTTGTGCATTTACAATATTCATTGATTTTTGCCATTGAAAAACATCATGTTATTCATATACCAGAAATGTTTGAAGCTACTGACTGAATGAAAAGAGCTGGCATCTCACTCTCTTTGAATTTTCTTTATCATGCAAAGAGGAGCAGGAAAAAGCAAAAAATTTCAGAATTGCACCTTGCAAAGTGGAGAAATTACTGTTTGTGCATTTACAATATTCATTGATTTTTGCCATTGAAAAACGTCCAGAAATATATGAAGCTACTGACTGAATGAAAGGAGCTGGCATCTCACTCTCTTTGAATCTGCTTTATCATGCTAAGAGGAGCAGGAAAAAGCAAAAAATTTCAGAATTGCACCTTGCAATGCGGAGAAATTACTGTTTGTGCATTTACAATATTCATTGATTTTTGCCATTGAAAAACATCATGTTATTCATATACCAGAAATGTTTGAAGCTACTGACTGAATGAAAAGAGCTGGCATCTCACTCTCTTTGAATCTTCTTTATCATGCTAAGAGGAGCAGGAAAAAGCAAAAAATTTCAGAATTGCACCTTGCAATGTGGAGAAATTACTGTTTGTGCATTTACAATATTCATTGATTTTTGCCATTGAAAAACATCATGTTATTCATATACCAGAAATGTTTGAAGCTACTGACTGAATGAAAAGAGCTGGCATCTCACTCTCTTTGAATCTTCTTTATCATGCTAAGAGGAGCAGGAAAAAGCAAAAAATTTCAGAATTGCACCTTGCAATGCGGAGAAATTACTGTTTGTGCATTTACAATATTCATTGATTTTTGCCATTGAAAAACATCATGTTATTCATATACCAGAAATGTTTGAAGCTACTGACTGAATGAAAAGAGCTGGCATCTCACTCTCTTTGAATCTTCTTTATCATGCTAAGAGGAGCAGGAAAAAGCAAAAAATTTCAGAATTGCACCTTGCAATGTGGAGAAATTACTGTTTGTGCATTTACAATATTCATTGATTTTTGCCATTGAAAAACGTCCAGAAATGTTTGAAGCTACTGACTGAATGAAAGGAGCTTGCATCTCACTCTCTTTGATTCTTCTTTATCATGCTAAGAGGAGCAGGAAAAAGCAAAAAATTTCAGAATTGCACCTTGCAATGCGGAGAAATGACTGTTTGTGCATTTACAATATTCATTGATTTTTGACATTGAAAAACATCATGTTATTCATATACCAGAAATGTTTGAAGCTACTGATTGAATGAAAAGAGCTGGCATCTCACTCTCTTTGAATCTTCTTTATCATGCTAAGAGGAGCAGGAAAAAGCAAAAAATTTCAGAATTGCACCTTGCAATGTGGAGAAATTACTGTTTGGGCATTTACAATATTCATTGATTTTTGACATTGAAAAACGTCCAGAAATGTTTGAAGCTACTGACTGAATGAAAGGAGCTGGCATATCACTCTCTTTGAATCTTCTTTATCATGCTAAGAGGAGCAGGAAAATCAAAAAATTTCAGAATTGCACCTTGCAATGCGGAGAAATTACTGTTTGTGCATTTACAATATTCATTGATTTTTGCCATTGAAAAACATCATGTTATTCATATACCAGAAATGTTTGAAGCTACTGACTGAATGAAAAGAGCTGGCATCTCACTCTCTTTGAATCTTCTTTATCATGCTAAGAGGAGCAGGAAAAAGCAAAAAATTTCAGAATTGCACCTTGCAATGTGGAGAAATTACTGTTTGTGCATTTACAATATTCATTGATTTTTGCCATTGAAAACATCCAGAAATGTTTGAAGCTACTGACTGAATAAAAGGAGCTGGCATCTCACTCTCTTTGAATCTTCTTTATCATGCTAAGAGGAGCAGGAAAAAGCAAAAAATTTCAGAATTGCACCTTGCAATGCGGAGAAATTACTGTTTGTGCATTTACAATATTCATTGATTTTTGCCATTGAAAAACATCATGTTATATATATACCAGAAATGTTTGAAGCTACTGACTGAATGAAAAGAGCTGGCATCTCACTCTCTTTGAATCTTCTTTATCATGCTAAGAGGAGCAGGAAAAATCAAAAAATTTCAGAATTGCACCTTGCAATGTGGAGAAATTACTGTTTGTGCATTTACAATATTCATTGATTTTTGCCATTGAAAAACGTCCAGAAATGTTTGAAGCTACTGACTGAATGAAAGGAGCTGGCATCTCACTCTCTTTGAATCTTCTTTATCATGCTAAGAATAGCAGGAAAAAGCAAAAAATTTCAGAATTGCACCTTGCAATACGGAGAAATTACTGTTTGTGCATTTACAATATTCATTGATTTTTGCCATTGAAAAACATCATGTTATTCATATACCAGAAATGTTTGAAGCTACTGATTGAATGAAAAGAGCTGGCATCTCACTCTCTTTGAATCTTCTTTATCATGCTAAGAGGAGCAGGAAAAAGCAAAAAATTTCAGAATTGCACCTTGCAATGTGGAGAAATTACTGTTTGTGCATTTACAATATTCATTGATTTTTGCCATTGAAAAACGTCCAGAAATGTTTGAAGCTACTGACTGAATGAAAGGAGCTGGCATCCCACTCTCTTTGAATCTTCTTTATCATGCTAAGAGGAGCAGGAAAAAGCAAAAAATTTCAGAATTGCACCTTGCAATGCGGAGAAATTACTCTTTGTGCATTTACAATATTCATTGATTTTTGCCATTGAAAAACATCATGTTATTCATATACCAGAAATGTTTGAAGCTACTGACTGAATGAAAAGAGCTGGCATCTCACTCTCTTTGAATCTTCTTTATCATGCTAAGAGGAGCAGGAAAAAGCAAAAAATTTCAGAATTGCACCTTGCAATGTGGAGAAATTACTGTTTGTGCATGTACAATATTCATTGATTTTTGCCATTGAAAAACGTCCAGAAATGTTTGAAGCTACTGACTGAATGAAAGGAGCTGGCATCTCACTCTCTTTGAATCTTCTTTATCATGCTAAGAGGAGCAGGAAAAAGAAAAAAATTTCAGAATTGCACCTTGCAATGCGGAGAAATTACTGTTTGTGCATTTACAATATTCATTGATTTTTGCCATTGAAAAACATCATGTTATTCATATACCAGAAATGTTTGAAGCTACTGACTGAATGAAAATAGCTGGCATCTCACTCTCTTTGAATCTTCTTTGTCATGCTAAGAGGAGCAGGAAGAAGCAAAAAATTTCAGAATTGCACCTTGCAATGTGGAGAAATTACTGTTTGTGCATGAACAATATTCATTGATTTTTGCCATTGAAAAACGTCCAGAAATGTTTGAAGCTACTGACTGAATGAAAGGAGCTGGCATCTCACTCTCTTTGTATCTTCTTTATCATGCTAAGAGGAGCAGGAAAAAGCAAAAAATTTCAGAATTGCACCATGCAATGTGGAGAAATTACTGTTTGTGCATTTACAATATTCATTGATTTTTGCCATTGAAAAACGTCCAGAAATGTTTGAAGCTACTGACTGAATGAAAGGAGCTGTCATCTCACTCTCTTTGAATCTTCTTTATCATGCTAAGAAGAGCAGGAAAAAGCAAAAAATTTCAGAATTGCACCTTGCAATGCGGAGAAATTACTGTTTGTGCATTTACAATATTCATTGGTTTTTGCCATTGAAAAACATCATGTTATTCATATACCAGAAATGTTTGAAGCTACTGACTGAATGAAAAGAGCTGGCATCTCACTCTCTTTGAATCTTCTTTATCATGCTAAGAGGAGCAGGAATAAGCAAAAAATTTCAGAATTGCACCTTGCAATGCGGAGAAACTACTGTTTGTGCATTTACAATATTCATTGATTTTTGCCATTGAAAAACATCATGTTATTCATATACCAGAAATGTTTGAAGCTACTGACTGAATGAAAAGAGCTGGCATCTCACTCTCTTTGAATCTTCTTTATCATGCTAAGAGGAGCAGGAAAAAGCAAAAAATTTCAGAATTGCACCTTGCAATGTGGAGAAATTACTGTTTGTGCATTTACAATATTCATTGATTTTTGCCATTGAAAAACGTCCAGAAATGTTTGAAGCTACTGACTGAATGAAAGGAGCTGGCATCTCACTCTCTTTGAATCTTCTTTATCATGCTAAGGGGAGCAGGAAAAAGCAAAAAATTTCAGAATTGCACCTTGCAATGCGGAGAAATTACTGTTTGTGCATTTACAAAATTCATTGATTTTTGCCATTGAAAAACATCATGTTATTCATATACCAGAAATGTTTGAAGCTACTGACTGAATGAAAAGAGCTGGCATCTCACTCTTTTGAATCTTCTTTATCATGCTAAGAGGAGCAGGAAAAAGCAAAAATTTTCAGAATTGCACCTTGCAATGTGGAGAAATTACTGTTTGTGCATTTACAATATTCATTGATTTTTGCCATTGAAAAACATCATGTTATTCATATACCAGAAATGTTTGAAGCTACTGACTGAATGAAAAGAGCTGACATCTCACTCTCTTTGAATCTTCTTTGTCATGCTAAGAGGAGCAGGAAGAAGCAAAAAATTTCAGAATTGCACCTTGCAATGTGGAGAAATTACTGTTTGTGCATTAACAATATTCATTGATTTTTGCCATTGAAAAACATCCAGAAATGTTTGAAGCTACTGACTGAATGAAAAGAGCTGGCATCTCACTCTCTTTGAATCTTCTTTATCATGCTAAGAAGAGCAGGAAAAAGCAAAAAATTTCAGAATTGCACCTTGCAATGCGGAGAAATTACAGTTTGTGCATTTACAATATTCATTGATTTTTGCCATTGAAAAACATCATGTCATTCATATACCAGAAATGTTTGAAGCTACTGACTGAATGAAAAGAGCTGGCATCTCACTCTCTTTGAATCTTCTTTATCATGCTAAGAGGAGCAGGAAAAAGCAAAAAATTTCAGAATTGCACCTTGCAATGTGGAGAAATTACTGTTTGTGCATTTACAATATTCATTGATTTTTGCCATTGAAAAACGTCCAGAAATGTTTGAAGCTACTGACTGAATGAAAAGAGCTGGCATCTCACTCTCTTTGAATCTTCTTTATCATGCTAAGAGGAGCAGGAAAAAGCAAAAAATTTCAGAATTGCACCTTGCAATGTGGAGAAATTACTGTTTGTGCATTTACAATATTCATTGATTTTTGCCATTGAAAAACGTCCAGAAATGTTTGAAGCTACTGACTGAATGAAAGGAGCTGGCATCTCACTCTCTTTGAATCTTCTTTATCATGCTAAGAGGAGCAGGAAAAATCAAATAATTTCAGAATTGCACCTTGCAATGCGGAGAAATTACTGTTTGTGCATTTACAATATTCATTGATTTTTGCCATTGAAAAACATCATGTTATTCATATACCAGAAATGTTTGAAGCTACTGACTGAATGAAAAGAGCTGGAATCTCACTCTCTTTGAATCTTCTTTATCATGCTAAGAGGAGCAGGAAAAAGCAAAAAATTTCAGAATTGCACCTTGCAATGTGGAGAAATTACTGTTTGTGCATTTACAATATTCATTGATTTTTGCCATTGAAAAACGTCCAGAAATGTTTGAAGCTACTGACTGAATGAAAGGAGCTGGCATCTCACTCTCTTTGAATCTTCTTTATCATGCTAAGAATAGCAGGAAAAAGCAAAAAATTTCAGAATTGCACCTTGCAATACGGAGAAATTACTGTTTGTGCATTTACAATATTCATTGATTTTTGCCATTGAAAAACATCATGTTATACATATACCAGAAATGTTTGAAGCTACTAATTGAATGAAAAGAGCTGGCATCTCACTCTCTTTGAGTCTTCTTTATCATGCTAAGAGGAGCAGGAAAAAGCAAAAAATTTCAGAATTGCACCTTGCAATGTGGAG
The DNA here is from genome assembly GCF_046119375.1 of Phyllobates terribilis. NCBI lineage: Eukaryota > Metazoa > Chordata > Amphibia > Anura > Dendrobatidae > Phyllobates > Phyllobates terribilis. Next base: position 8,202,143 of record NW_027362813.1, read on the forward strand.
AAATTACTGTTTGTGCATTTACAATATTCATTGATTTTTGCCATTGAAAAACGTCCAGAAATGTTTGAAGCTACTGACTAAATGAAAGGAGCTGGCATCTCACTCTCTTTGAATCTTCTTTATCATGCTAAGAGGAGCAGGAAAAAGCAAAAAATTTCAGAATTGCACCTTGCAATGCGGAGAAATTACTCTTTGTGCATTTACAATATTCATTGATTTTTGCCATTGAAAAACATCATGTTATTCATATACCAGAAATGTTTGAAGCTACTGACTGAATGAAAAGAGCTGGCATCTCACTCTCTTTGAATCTTCTTTATCATGCTAAGAGGAGCAGGAAAAAGCAAAAATTTCAGAATTGCACCTTGCAATGTGGAGAAATTACTGTTTGTGCATTTACAATATTCATTGATTTTTGCCATTGAAAAACGTCCAGAAATGTTTGAAGCTACTGACTGAATGAAAGGAGCTGGCACCTCACTCTCTTTGAATCTTCTTTATCATGCTAAGAGGAGCAGGAAAAAGCAAAAAATTTCAGAATTGCACCTTGCAATGCTGAGAAATTACTCTTTGTGCATTTACAATATTCATTGATTTTTGCCATTGAAAAACATCATGTTATTCATATACCAGAAATGTTTGAAGCTACTGACTGAATGAAAAGAGCTGGCATCTCACTCTCTTTGAATCTTCTTTATCATGCTAAGAGGAGCAGGAAAAAGCAAAAAATTTCAGAATTGCACCTTGCAATGTGGAGAAATTACTGTTTGTGCATTTACAATATTCATTGATTTTTGCCATTGAAAAACATCATGTTATTCATATACCAGAAATGTTTGAAGCTACTGACTGAATGAAAAGAGCTGGCATCTCACTCTCTTTGAATCTTCATCATCATGCTAAGAGGAGCAGGAAAAAGCAAAAAATTTCAGAATTGCACCTTGCAATGTGGAGAAATTACTGTTTGTGCATTTACAATATTCATTGATTTTTGCCATTGAAAAACGTCCAGAAATGTTTGAAGCTACTGACTAAACGAAAGGAGCTGTCATCTCACTTTCTTTGAATCTTCTTTATCATGCTAAGAGGAGCAGGAAAAAGAAAAAAATTTCAGAATTGCACCTTGCAATACGGAGAAATTACTGTTTGTGCATTTACAATATTCATTGATTTTTGCCATTGAAAAACATCATGTTATTCATATACCAGAAATGTTTGAAGCTACTGACTGAATGAAAAGAGCTGGCATCTCACTCTCTTTGAATCTTCATCATCATGCTAAGAGGAGCAGGAAAAAGCAAAAAATTTCAGAATTGCACCTTGCAATGTGGAGAAATTACTGTTTGTGCATTTACAATATTCATTGATTTTTGCCATTGAAAAACGTCCAGAAATGTTTGAAGCTACTGACTAAACGAAAGGAGCTGTCATCTCACTTTCTTTGAATCTTCTTTATCATGCTAAGAGGAGCAGGAAAAAGAAAAAAATTTCAGAATTGCACCTTGCAATACGGAGAAATTACTGTTTGTGCATTTACAATATTCATTGATTTTTGCCATTGAAAAACGTCCAGAAATGTTTGAAGCTACTGACTGAATGAAAGGAGCTGGCATCTCACTCTCTTTGAAACTTCTTTATCATGCTAAGAGGAGCAGGAAAAAGCAAAAAATTTCAGAATTGCACTTTGCAATGTGGAGAAATTACTGTTTGTGCATTTACAATATTCATTGATTTTTGCCATTGAAAAACGTCCAGAAATGTTTGAAGCTACTGACTGAATGAAAGGAGCTGGCATCTCACTCTCTTTGAATCTTCTTTATCATGCTAAGAGGAGCAGGAAAAAGAAAAAAATTTCAGAATTGCACCTTGCAATGTGGAGAAATTACTGTTTGTGCATTTACAATATTCATTGATTTTTGCCATTGAAAAACATCATGTTATTCATATACCAGAAATGTTTGAAGCTACTGACTGAATGAAAAGAGCTGGCATCTCACTCTCTTTGAATCTTCTTTATCATGCTAAGAGGAGCAGGAAAAAGCAAAAAAATTTCAGAATTGCACCTTGCAATGTGGAGAAATTACTGTTTGTGCATTTACAATATTCATTGATTTTTGCCATTGAAAAACGTCCAGAAATGTTTGAAGCTACTGACTGAATGAAAGGAGCTGGCATCTCACTCTCTTTGAATCTTCTTTATCATGCTAAGAACAGCAGGAAAAAGCAAAAAATTTCAGAATTGCACCTTGCAATGCGGAGAAATTACTGTTTGTGCATTTACAATATTCATTGATTTTTGCCATTGAAAAACATCATGTTATTCATATACCAGAAATGTTTGAAGCTACTGACTGAATGAAAATAGCTGGCATCTCACTCTCTTTGAATCTTCTTTATCATGCTAAGAGGAGCAGGAAAAAGCAAAAAATTTCAGAATTGCACCTTGCAATGCGGAGAAATTACTGTTTGTGCATTTACAATATTCATTGATTTTTGCCATTGAAAAATATCATATTATTCATATACCAGAAATGTTTGAAGCTACTGACTGAATGAAAAGAGCTGGCATCTCACTCTCTTTGAATCTTCTTTATCATGCTAAGAGGAGCAGGAAAAAGCAAAAAATTTCAGAATTGCACCTTGCAATGCGGAGAAATTACTGTTTGTGCATTTACAATATTCATTGATTTTTGCCATTGAAAACCATCATGTTATTCATATACCAGAAATGTTTGAAGCTACTGACTGAATGAAAAGACCTGGCATCTCACTCTCTTTGAATCTTCTTTATCATGCTAAGAGGAGCAGGAAAAAGCAAAAAATTTCAGAATTGCACCTTGCAATGTGGAGAAATTACTGTTTGTGCATTTACAATATTCATTGATTTTTGCCATTGAAAAACGTCCAGAAATGTTTGAAGCTACTGACTGAATGAAAGGAGCTGGCATCTCACTCTCTTTGAATCTTCTTTATCATGCTAAGAGGAGCAGGAAAAATCAAAAAATTTCAGAATTGCACCTTGCAATGCGGAGAAATTACTCTTTGTGAATTTACAATATTCATTGATTTTTGCCATTGAAAAACATCATGTTATTCATATACCAGAAATATTTGAAGCTACTGACTGAATGAAAAGAGCTGGCATCTCACTCTCTTTGAATCTTCTTTATCATGCTAAGAGGAGCAGGAAAAAGCAAAAAATTTCAGAATTGCACCTTGCAATGTGGAGAAATTACTGTTTGTGCATTTACAATATTCATTGATTTTTGCCATTGAAAAACGTCCAGAAATGTTTGAAGCTACTGACTGAATGTAAGGAGCTGGCATCTCACTCTCTTTGAATCTTCTTTATCATGCTAAGAGGAGCAGGAAAAATCAAACAATTTCAGAATTGCACCTTGCAATGCGGAGAAATTACTCTTTGTGAATTTACAATATTCATTGATTTTTGCCATTGAAAAACATCATGTTATTCATATACCAGAAATGTTTGAAGCTACTGACTGAATGAAAAGAGCTGGCATCTCACTCTCTTTGAATCTTCTTTATCATGCAAAGAGGAGCAGGAAAAAGCAAAAAATTTCAGAATTGCACCTTGCAATGTGGAGAAATTACTGTTTGTGCATTTACAATATTCATTGATTTTTGACATTGAAAAACGTCCAGAAATGTTTGAAGCTACTGACTGAATGAAAGGAGCTGGCATCTCACTCTCTTTGAATCTTCTTTATCATGCTAAGAGGAGCAGGAAAAAGCAAAAAATTTCAGAATTGCACCTTGCAATGCGGAGAAATTACTGTTTGTGCATTTACAATATTCATTGATTTTTGCCATTGAAAAACATCATGTTATTCATATACCAGAAATGTTTGAAGCTACTGACTGAATGAAAAGAGCTGGCATCTCACTCTCTTTGAATCTTCATCATCATGCTAAGAGGAGCAGGAAAAAGCAAAAAATTTCAGAATTGCACCTTGCAATGTGGAGAAATTACTGTTTGTGCATTTACAATATTCATTGATTTTTGCCATTGAAAAACGTCCAGAAACGTTTGAAACTACTGACTAAATGAAAGGAGCTGTCATCTCACTTTCTTTGAATCTTCTTTATCATGCTAAGAGGAGCAGGAAAAAGAAAAAAATTTCAGAATTGCACCTTGCAATACGGAGAAATTACTGTTTGTGCATTTACAATATTCATTGATTTTTGCCATTGAAAAACGTCCAGAAATGTTTGAAGCTACTGACTGAATGAAAGGAGCTGGCATCTCACTCTCTTTGAATCTTCTTTATCATGCTAAGTGGAGCAGGAAAAAGCAAAAAATTTCAGAATTGCACTTTGCAATGTGGAGAAATTACTGTTTGTGCATTTACAATATTCATTGATTTTTGCCCTTGAAAAACGTCCAGAAATGTTTGAAGCTACTGACTGAATGAAAGGAGCTGGCATCTCACTCTCTTTGAATCTTCTTTATCATGCTAAGAGGAGCAGGAAAAAGCAAAAAATTTCAGAATTGCACCTTGCAATGCGGAGAAATTACTGTTTGTGCATTTACAATATTCATTGATTTTTGCCATTGAAAAACATCATGTTATTCATATACCAGAAATGTTTGAAGCTACTGACTGAATGAAAAGAGCTGGCATCTCACTCTCTTTGAATCTTCTTTATCATGCTAAGAGGAGCAGGAAAAAGCAAAAAATTTCAGAATTGCACCTTGCAATGTGGAGAAATTACTGTTTGTGCATTTACAATATTCATTGATTTTTGCCATTGAAAAACGTCCAGAAATGTTTGAAGCTACTGACTGAATGAAAGGAGCTGGCATCTCACCCTCTTTGAATCTTCTTTATCATGCTAAGGGGAGCAGGAAAAAGCAAAAAATTTCAGAATTGCACCTTGCAATGCGGAGAAATTACTGTTTGTGCATTTACAATATTCATTGATTTTTGCCATTGAAAAACATCATGTTATTCATATACCAGAAATGTTTGAAGCTACTGACTGAATGAAAAGAGCTGGCATCTCACTCTCTTTGAATCTTCTTTATCATGCTAAGAGGAGCAGGAAAAAGCAAAAAATTTCAGAATTGCACCTTGCAATGTGGAGAAATTACTGTTTGTGCATTTACAATATTCATTGATTTTTGCCATTGAAAAACGTCCAGAAATGTTTGAAGCTACTGACTGAATGAAAGGAGCTGGCATCTCACTCTCTTTGAATCTTCTTTATCATGCTAAGGGGAGCAGGAAAAAGCAAAAAATTTCAGAATTGCACCTTGCAATGCGGAGAAATTACTGTTTGTGCATTTACAATATTCATTGATTTTTGCCATTGAAAAACATCATGTTATTCATATACCAGAAATGTTTGAAGCTACTGACTGAATGAAAAGAGCTGGCATCTCACTCTCTTTGAATCTTCTTTATCATGCTAAGAGGAGCAGGAAAAAGCAAAAAATTTCAGAATTGCACCTTGCAATGTGGAGAAATTACTGTTTGTGCATTTACAATATTCATTGATTTTTGCCATTGAAAAACGTCCAGAAATGTTTGAAGCTACTGACTGAATGAAAAGAGCTGGCATCTCACTCTCTTTGAATCTTCTTTATCATGCTAAGAGGAGCAGGAAAAAGCAAAAAATTTCAGAATTGCACCTTGCAATGTGGAGAAATTACTGTTTGTGCATTTACAATATTCATTGATTTTTGCCATTGAAAAACGTCCAGAAATGTTTGAAGCTACTGACTGAATGAAAGGAGCTGGCATCTCACTCTCTTTGAATCTTCTTTATCATGCTAAGAGGAGCAGGAAAAAGCAAAAAATTTCAGAATTGCACCTTGCAATGCGGAGAAATTACTGTTTGTGCATTTACAATATTCATTGATTTTTGCCATTGAAAAACATCATGTTATTCATATACCAGAAATGTTTGAAGCTACTGACTGAATGAAAAGAGCTGGCATCTCACTCTCTTTGAATCTTCATCATCATGCTAAGAGGAGCAGGAAAAAGCAAAAAATTTCAGAATTGCACCTTGCAATGTGGAGAAATTACTGTTTGTGCATTTACAATATTCATTGATTTTTGCCATTGAAAAACGTCCAGAAATGTTTGAAGCTACTGACTAAATGAAAGGAGCTGTCATCTCACTTTCTTTGAATCTTCTTTATCATTCTAAGAGGAGCAGGAAAAAGGAAAAAATTTCAGAATTGCACCTTGCAATACGGAGAAATTACTGTTTGTGCATTTACAATATTCATTGATTTTTGCCATTGAAAAACGTCCAGAAATGTTTGAAGCTACTGACTGAATGAAAGGAGCTGGCATCTCACTCTCTTTGAATCTTCTTTATCATGCTAAGAGGAGCAGGAAAAAGCAAAAAATTTCAGAATTGCACCTTGCAATGTGGAGAAATTACTGTTTGTGCATTTACAATATTCATTGATTTTTGCCATTGAAAAACATCATGTTATTCATATACCAGAAATGTTTGAAGCTACTAACTGAATAAAAAGAGCTGGCATCTCACTCTCTTTGAATCTTCTTTATCATGCTAAGAGGAGCAGGAAAAAGCAAAAAATTTCAGAATTGCACCTTGCAATGTGGAGAAATTACTGTTTGTGCATTTACAATATTCATTGATTTTTGCCATTGAAAAACATCATGTTATTCATATACCAGAAATGTTTGAAGCTACTGACTGAATGAAAAGAGCTGGCATCTCACTCTCTTTGAATCTTCTTTATCATGCTAAGAGGAGCAGGAAAAAGCAAAAAAAATTCAGAATTGCACCTTGCAATGTGGAGAAATTACTGTTTGTGCATTTACAATATTCATTGATTTTTGCCATTGAAAAACGTCCAGAAATGTTTGAAGCTACTGACTGAATGAAAGGAGCTGGCATCTCACTCTCTTTGAATCTTCTTTATCATGCTAAGAACAGCAGGAAAAAGCAAAAAATTTCAGAATTGCACCTTGCAATGCGGAGAAATTACTGTTTGTGCATTTACAATATTCATTGATTTTTGCCATTGAAAAACATCATGTTATTCATATACCAGAAATGTTTGAAGCTACTGACTGAATGAAAAGAGCTGGCATCTCACTCTCTTTGAATCTTCTTTATCATGCTAAGAGGAGCAGGAAAAAGCAAAAAATTTCAGAATTGCACCTTGCAATGTGGAGAAATTACTGTTTGTGCATTTACAATATTCATTGATTTTTGCCATTGAAAAACATCATATTATTCATATACCAGAAATGTTTGAAGCTACTGACTGAATGAAAAGAGCTGGCATCTCACTCTCTTTGAATCTTCTTTATCATGCTAAGAGGAGCAGGAAAAAGCAAAAAATTTCAGAATTGCACCTTGCAATGCGGAGAAATTACTGTTTGTGCATTTACAATATTCATTGATTTTTGCCATTGAAAAACATCATGTTATTCATATACCAGAAATGTTTGAAGCTACTGACTGAATGAAAAGAGCTGGCATCTCACTCTCTTTGAATCTTCTTTATCATGCTAAGAGGAGCAGGAAAAAGCAAAAAATTTCAGAATTGCACCTTGCAATGCGGAGAAATTACTGTTTGTGCATTTACAATATTCATTGATTTTTGCCATTGAAAAACATCATGTTATTCATATACCAGAAATGTTTGAAGCTACTGACTGAATGAAAAGAGCTGGCATCTCACTCTCTTTGAATCTTCTTTATCATGCTAAGAGGAGCAGGAAAAAGCAAAAAATTTCAGAATTGCACCTTGCAATGTGGAGAAATTACTGTTTGTGCATTTACAATATTCATTGATTTTTGCCGTTGAAAAACGTCCAGAAATGTTTGAAGCTACTGACTGAATGAAAGGAGCTGGCATCTCACTCTCTTTGAATCTTCTTTATCATGCTAAGGGGAGCAGGAAAAAGCAAAAAATTTCAGAATTGCACCTTGCAATGCGGAGAAATTACTGTTTGTGCATTTACAATATTCATTGATTTTTGCCATTGAAAAACATCATGTTATTCATATACCAGAAATGTTTGAAGCTACTGACTGAATGAAAAGAGCTGGCATCTCACTCTCTTTGAATGTTCTTTATCATGCTAACAGGAGCAGGAAAAAGCAAAAAATTTCAGAATTGCACCTTGCAATGTGGAGAAATTACTGTTTGTGCATTTACAATATTCATTGATTTTTGCCATTGAAAAACGTCCAGAAATGTTTGAAGCTACTGACTGAATGAAAAGAGCTGGCATCTCACTCTCTTTGAATCTTCTTTATCATGCTAGGATTAGCAGGAAAAAGCAAAAAATTTCAGAATTGCACCTTGCAATGTGGAGAAATTACTGTTTGTGCATTTACAATATTCATTGATTTTTGCCATTGAAAAACATCCAGAAATGTTTGAAGCTACTGACTGAATGAAAGGAGCTGGCATCTCACTCTCTTTGAATCTTCTTTATCATGCTAAGAGGAGCAGGAAAAAGCAAAAAATTTCAGAATTGCACCTTGCAATGCGGAGAAATTACTGTTTGTGCATTTACAATATTCATTGATTTTTGCCATTGAAAAACATCATGTTATTCATATACCAGAAATGTTTGAAGCTACTGACTGAATGAAAAGAGCTGGCATCTCACTCTCTTTGAATCTTCATCATCATGCTAAGAGGAGCAGGAAAAAGCAAAAAATTTCAGAATTGCACCTTGCAATGTGGAGAAATTACTGTTTGTGCATTTACAATATTCATTGATTTTTGCCATTGAAAAACGTCCAGAAATGTTTGAAGCTACTGACTAAATGAAAGGAGCTGTCATCTCACTTTCTTTGAATCTTCTTTATCATTCTAAGAGGAGCAGGAAAAAGCAAAAAATTTCAGAATTGCACCTTGCAATACGGAGAAATTACTGTTTGTGCATTTACAATATTCATTGATTTTTGCCATTGAAAAACGTCCAGAAATGTTTGAAGCTACTGACTGAATGAATGGAGCTGGCATCTCACTCTCTTTGAATCTTCTTTATCATGCTAAGAGGAGCAGGAAAAAGCAAAACATTTCAGAATTGCACCTTGCAATGCGGAGAAATTACTGTTTGTGCATTTACAATATTCATTGATTTTTGCCATTGAAAAACATCATGTTATTCATATACCAGAAATGTTTGAAGCTACTAACTGAATAAAAAGAGCTGGCATCTCACTCTCTTTGAATCTTCATCATCATGCTAAGAGGAGCAGGAAAAAGCAAAAAATTTCAGAATTGCACCTTGCAATGTGGAGAAATTACTGTTTGTGCATTTACAATATTCATTGATTTTTGCCATTGAAAAACGTCCAGAAATGTTTGAAGCTACTGACTAAACGAAAGGAGCTGTCATCTCACTTTCTTTGAATCTTCTTTATCATGCTAAGAGGAGCAGGAAAAAGAAAAAAATTTCAGAATTGCACCTTGCAATACGGAGAAATTACTGTTTGTGCATTTACAATATTCATTGATTTTTGCCATTGAAAAACGTCCAGAAATGTTTGAAGCTACTGACTGAATGAAAGGAGCTGGCATCTCACTCTCTTTGAAACTTCTTTATCATGCTAAGAGGAGCAGGAAAAAGCAAAAAATTTCAGAATTGCACTTTGCAATGTGGAGAAATTACTGTTTGTGCATTTACAATATTCATTGATTTTTGCCATTGAAAAACGTCCAGAAATGTTTGAAGCTACTGACTGAATGAAAGGAGCTGGCATCTCACTCTCTTTGAATCTTCTTTATCATGCTAAGAGGAGCAGGAAAAAGCAAAAAATTTCAGAATTGCACCTTGCAATGTGGAGAAATTACTGTTTGTGCATTTACAATATTCATTGATTTTTGCCATTGAAAAACATCATGTTATTCATATACCAGAAATGTTTGAAGCTACTGACTGAATGAAAAGAGCTGGCATCTCACTCTCTTTGAATCTTCTTTATCATGCTAAGAGGAGCAGGAAAAAGCAAAAAAATTTCAGAATTGCACCTTGCAATGTGGAGAAATTACTGTTTGTGCATTTACAATATTCATTGATTTTTGCCATTGAAAAACGTCCAGAAATGTTTGAAGCTACTGACTGAATGAAAGGAGCTGGCATCTCACTCTCTTTGAATCTTCTTTATCATGCTAAGAACAGCAGGAAAAAGCAAAAAATTTCAGAATTGCACCTTGCAATGCGGAGAAATTACTGTTTGTGCATTTACAATATTCATTGATTTTTGCCATTGAAAAACATCATGTTATTCATATACCAGAAATGTTTGAAGCTACTGACTGAATGAAAATAGCTGGCATCTCACTCTCTTTGAATCTTCTTTATCAGGCTAAGAGGAGCAGGAAAAAGCAAAAAATTTCAGAATTGCACCTTGCAATGCGGAGAAATTACTGTTTGTGCATTTACAATATTCATTGATTTTTGCCATTGAAAAATATCATATTATTCATATACCAGAAATGTTTGAAGCTACTGACTGAATGAAAAGACCTGGCATCTCACTCTCTTTGAATCTTCTTTATCATGCTAAGAGGAGCAGGAAAAAGCAAAAAATTTCAGAATTGCACCTTGCAATGTGGAGAAATTACTGTTTGTGCATTTACAATATTCATTGATTTTTGCCATTGAAAAACGTCCAGAAATGTTTGAAGCTACTGACTGAATGAAAGGAGCTGGCATCTCACTCTCTTTGAATCTTCTTTATCATGCTAAGAGGAGCAGGAAAAATCAAAAAATTTCAGAATTGCACCTTGCAATGCGGAGAAATTACTCTTTGTGAATTTACAATATTCATTGATTTTTGCCATTGAAAAACATCATGTTATTCATATACCAGAAATGTTTGAAGCTACTGACTGAATGAAAAGAGCTGGCATCTCACTCTCTTTGAATCTTCTTTATCATGCTAAGAGGAGCAGGAAAAAGCAAAAAATTTCAGAATTGCACCTTGCAATGTGGAGAAATTACTGTTTGTGCATTTACAATATTCATTGATTTTTGCCATTGAAAAACGTCCAGAAATGTTTGAAGCTACTGACTGAATGTAAGGAGCTGGCATCTCACTCTCTTTGAATCTTCTTTATCATGCTAAGAGGAGCAGGAAAAATCAAAAAATTTCAGAATTGCACCTTGCAATGCGGAGAAATTACTCTTTGTGAATTTACAATATTCATTGATTTTTGCCATTGAAAAACATCATGTTATTCATATACCAGAAATGTTTGAAGCTACTGACTGAATGAAAAGAGCTGGCATCTCACTCTCTTTGAACCTTCTTTATCATGCTAAGAGGAGCAGGAAAAAGCAAAAAATTTCAGAATTGCACCTTGCAATGTGGAGAAATTACTGTTTGTGCATTTACAATATTCATTGATTTTTGACATTGAAAAACGTCCAGAAATGTTTGAAGCTACTGACTGAATGAAAGGAGCTGGCATCTCACTCTCTTTGAATCTTCTTTATCATGCTAAGAGGAGCAGGAAAAAGCAAAAAATTTCAGAATTGCACCTTGCAATGCGGAGAAATTACTGTTTGTGCATTTACAATATTCATTGATTTTTGCCATTGAAAAACATCATGTTATTCATATACCAGAAATGTTTGAAGCTACTGACTGAATGAAAAGAGCTGGCATCTCACTCTCTTTGAATCTTCATCATCATGCTAAGAGGAGCAGGAAAAAGCAAAAAATTTCAGAATTGCACCTTGCAATGTGGAGAAATTACTGTTTGTGCATTTACAATATTCATTGATTATTGCCATTGAAAAACGTCCAGAAACGTTTGAAACTACTGACTAAATGAAAGGAGCTGTCATCTCACTTTCTTTGAATCTTCTTTATCATGCTAAGAGGAGCAGGAAAAAGAAAAAAATTTCAGAATTGCACCTTGCAATACGGAGAAATTACTGTTTGTGCATTTACAATATTCATTGATTTTTGCCATTGAAAAACGTCCAGAAATGTTTGAAGCTACTGACTGAATGAAAGGAGCTGGCATCTCACTCTCTTTGAATCTTCTTTATCATGCTAAGTGGAGCAGGAAAAAGCAAAAAATTTCAGAATTGCACTTTGCAATGTGGAGAAATTACTGTTTGTGCATTTACAATATTCATTGATTTTTGCCCTTGAAAAACGTCCAGAAATGTTTGAAGCTACTGACTGAATGAAAGGAGCTGGCATCTCACTCTCTTTGAATCTTCTTTATCATGCTAAGAGGAGCAGGAAAAAGCAAAAAATTTCAGAATTGCACCTTGCAATGCGGAGAAATTACTGTTTGTGCATTTACAATATTCATTGATTTTTGCCATTGAAAAACATCATGTTATTCATATACCAGAAATGTTTGAAGCTACTGACTGAATGAAAAGAGCTGGCATCTCACTCTCTTTGAATCTTCTTTATCATGCTAAGAGGAGCAGGAAAAAGCAAAAAATTTCAGAATTGCACCTTGCAATGCGGAGAAATTACTGTTTGTGCATTTACAATATTCATTGATTTTTGCCATTGAAAAACATCATGTTATTCATATACCAGAAATGTTTGAAGCTACTGACTGAATGAAAAGAGCTGGCATCTCACTCTCTTTGAATCTTCTTTATCATGCTAAGAGGAGCAGGAAAAAGCAAAAAATTTCAGAATTGCACCTTGCAATGTGGAGAAATTACTGTTTGTGCATTTACAATATTCATTGATTTTTGCCATTGAAAAACGTCCAGAAATGTTTGAAGCTACTGACTGAATGAAAGGAGCTGGCATCTCACTCTCTTTGAATCTTCTTTATCATGCTAAGGGGAGCAGGAAAAAGCAAAAAATTTCAGAATTGCACCTTGCAATGCGGAGAAATGACTGTTTGTGCATTTACAATATTCATTGATTTTTGCCATTGAAAAACATCATGTTATTCATATACCAGAAATGTTTGAAGCTACTGACTGAATGAAAAGAACTGGCATCTCACTCTCTTTGAATCTTCTTTATCATGCTAAGAGGAGCAGGAAAAAGCAAAAAATTTCAGAATTGCACCTTGCAATGTGGAGAAATTACTGTTTGTGCATTTACAATATTCATTGATTTTTGCCATTGAAAAACGTCCAGAAATGTTTGAAGCTACTGACTGAATGAAAAGAGCTGGCATCTCCCTCTCTTTGAATCTTCTTTATCATGCTAAGAGGAGCAGGAAAAAGCAAAAAATTTCAGAATTGCACCTTGCAATGTGGAGAAATTACTGTTTGTGCATTTACAATATTCATTGATTTTTGCCATTGAAAAACGTCCAGAAATGTTTGAAGCTACTGACTGAATGAAAGGAGCTGGCATCTCACTCTCTTTGAATTTTCTTTATCATGCTAAGAGGAGCAGGAAAAAGCAAAAAATTTCAGAATTGCACCTTGCTGTCACGCTGTCTCTGTATACTGGAGGTAGGGGGCCTAAGCTGACCCTAAGCTGGGGCCCTGACTAATCCCTCATCCTGGAGGTACTGTTAAAGGTACAGAGGTCCAGGCCGCCAGCGTAACCCCTACCTCCTGAGGATCCCTGCACCACAGTAATCTAGTCCTGAGAAGGACCCCGATCACAACAATTGGGAACCAGCAATAATATGCCCACACACAGTATTTAGACGAACGAGACAGTACAAGGGAAAAACCAAAACCACCTTGCATACAAACAACTTCAACACAACTACAACAGAGGGAACACCAACAGGAAAGGAGATAAATGATAAAGCGAGGAATGGGAAATAACACTTTCAAATACACTTATCTCAGCAACTCCAAACACCACGATCCGCTCTGTAAGTCTGAATGAAAAGCTTTCACCGACACCTCACAAACAGACCTGCAGGAATATAAAGGAGTCTCACTAACGAAGCATTGAATGCAGCTGGGCGAGGCTGGACCTCAGCTAGCCCAGAGAGAGAGAGAATTAACTCCTTCACTGCCGAGAAAACACAAAGCACCAACAAGTCAGCTGCGAGAAGTCAGGCTGTGTACTCGTGACGATCTTCGTGGCAACACACCCGTGACAGTACCCCCCCTTCTACGAGGGGCCTCCGGACCCTCAGGGCCATAGCGGCTTCCAGTGACGCGGGAGAGTCATACTGTGCCAACACATCCTGTAATTTGTCGGATAAACCATGACAAAACTGGCTCCTAAGAGCCGGGTCATTCCACTGGGTGTCCGTGGCCCACCTACGGAACTCCGAACAGAATTCCTCCGCCGGACGATCTCCCTGCTGAATCCTACGTAACTTAGACTCAGCAAGGGAGATCCGATCTGGGTCATCATATACGAGTCCCAAAGCAGCGAAAAACCTATCCACTGACTGGAGAACCGGGGAGCTGGGGGAAGAGAGAACGCCCAAGATTGTGGGTCCCCTTGTAGGAGCGAGATGACAATTCCCACCCTTTGTTCTTCACTGCCCGATGACCGAGGCCGCAGCCGAAAGTACAATTTGCATGCCTCCCGGAAAACAAAAAACTTGTCCCGCCCCCCAGTGAACCTGTCAGGGAGAGCTACTTTAGGTTCTGGTCCGGCTTGCTCCAGAGGATGCAAAACCTTGGACCTAACGTCCGCCAGCCCCATGGACAAACTCTGCAACTGCTGAGCTAGACCGGCTACTGGATCCATGGTAGCTGGAGAAAAACTAAGTTGGTCGGTGAAAATGTCACGCTGTCTCTGTATACTGGAGGTAGGGGGCCTAAGCTGACCCTAAGCTGGGGCCCTGACTAATCCCTCATCCTGGAGGTACTGTTAAAGGTACAGAGGTCCAGGCCGCCAGCGTAACCCCTACCTCCTGAGGATCCCTGCACCACAGTAATCTAGTCCTGAGAAGGACCCCGATCACAACAATTGGGAACCAGCAATAATATGCCCACACACAGTATTTAAACGAACGAGACAGTACAAGGGAAAAACCAAAACCACCTTGCATACAAACAACTTCAACACAACTACAACAGAGGGAACACCAACAGGAAAGGAGATAAATGATAAAGCGAGGAATGGGAAATAACACTTTCAAATACACTTATCTCAGCAACTCCAAACACCACGATCCGCTCTGTAAGTCTGAATGAAAAGCTTTCACCGACACCTCACAAACAGACCTGCAGGAATATAAAGGAGTCTCACTAACGAAGCATTGAATGCAGCTGGGCGAGGCTGGACCTCAGCTAGCCCAGAGAGAGAGAGAATTAACTCCTTCACTGCCGAGAAAACACAAAGCACCAACAAGTCAGCTGCGAGAAGTCAGGCTGTGTACTCGTGACGATCTTCGTGGCAACACACCCGTGACACTTGCAATGCGGAGAAATTACTGTTTGTGCATTTACAATATTCATTGATTTTTGCCATTGAAAAACATCATGTTATTCATATACCAGAAATGTTTGAAGCTACTGACTGAATGAAAAGAGCTGGCATCTCACTCTCTTTGAATCTTCATCATCATGCTAAGAGGAGCAGGAAAAAGCAAAAAATTTCAGAATTGCACCTTGCAATGTGGAGAAATTACTGTTTGTGCATTTACAATATTCATTGATTTTTGCCATTGAAAAACGTCCAGAAATGTTTGAAGCTACTGACTAAATGAAAGGAGCTGTCATCTCACTTTCTTTGAATCTTCTTTATCATTCTAAGAGGAGCAGGAAAAAGGAAAAAATTTCAGAATTGCACCTTGCAATACGGAGAAATTACTGTTTGTGCATTTACAATATTCATTGATTTTTGCCATTGAAAAACGTCCAGAAATGTTTGAAGCTACTGACTGAATGAAAGGAGCTGGCATCTCACTCTCTTTGAATCTTCTTTATCATGCTAAGAGGAGCAGGAAAAAGCAAAAAATTTCAGAATTGCACCTTGCAATGCGGAGAAATTACTGTTTGTGCATTTACAATATTCATTGATTTTTGCCATTGAAAAACATCATGTTATTCATATACCAGAAATGTTTGAAGCTACTAACTGAATAAAAAGAGCTGGCATCTCACTCTCTTTGAATCTTCTTTATCATGCTAAGAGGAGCAGGAAAAAGCAAAAAATTTCAGAATTGCACCTTGCAATGTGGAGAAATTACTGTTTGTGCATTTACAATATTCATTGATTTTTGCCATTGAAAAACATCATGTTATTCATATACCAGAAATGTTTGAAGCTACTGACTGAATGAAAAGAGCTGGCATCTCACTCTCTTTGAATCTTCTTTATCATGCTAAGAGGAGCAGGAAAAAGCAAAAAAAATTCAGAATTGCACCTTGCAATGTGGAGAAATTACTGTTTGTGCATTTACAATATTCATTGATTTTTGCCATTGAAAAACGTCCAGAAATGTTTGAAGCTACTGACTGAATGAAAGGAGCTGGCATCTCACTCTCTTTGAATCTTCTTTATCATGCTAAGAACAGCAGGAAAAAGCAAAAAATTTCAGAATTGCACCTTGCAATGCGGAGAAATTACTGTTTGTGCATTTACAATATTCATTGATTTTTGCCATTGAAAAACATCATGTTATTCATATACCAGAAATGTTTGAAGCTACTGACTGAATGAAAAGAGCTGGCATCTCACTCTCTTTGAATCTTCTTTATCATGCTAAGAGGAGCAGGAAAAAGCAAAAAATTTCAGAATTGCACCTTGCAATGTGGAGAAATTACTGTTTGTGCATTTACAATATTCATTGATTTTTGCCATTGAAAAACATCATATTATTCATATACCAGAAATGTTTGAAGCTACTGACTGAATGAAAAGAGCTGGCATCTCACTCTCTTTGAATCTTCTTTATCATGCTAAGAGGAGCAGGAAAAAGCAAAAAATTTCAGAATTGCACCTTGCAATGCGGAGAAATTACTGTTTGTGCATTTACAATATTCATTGATTTTTGCCATTGAAAAACATCATGTTATTCATATACCAGAAATGTTTGAAGCTACTGACTGAATGAAAAGAGCTGGCATCTCACTCTCTTTGAATCTTCTTTATCATGCTAAGAGGAGCAGGAAAAAGCAAAAAATTTCAGAATTGCACCTTGCAATGCGGAGAAATTACTGTTTGTGCATTTACAATATTCATTGATTTTTGCCATTGAAAAACATCATGTTATTCATATACCAGAAATGTTTGAAGCTACTGACTGAATGAAAAGAGCTGGCATCTCACTCTCTTTGAATCTTCTTTATCATGCTAAGAGGAGCAGGAAAAAGCAAAAAATTTCAGAATTGCACCTTGCAATGTGGAGAAATTACTGTTTGTGCATTTACAATATTCATTGATTTTTGCCGTTGAAAAACGTCCAGAAATGTTTTAAGCTACTGACTGAATGAAAGGAGCTGGCATCTCACTCTCTTTGAATCTTCTTTATCATGCTAAGGGGAGCAGGAAAAAGCAAAAAATTTCAGAATTGCACCTTGCAATGCGGAGAAATTACTGTTTGTGCATTTACAATATTCATTGATTTTTGCCATTGAAAAACATCATGTTATTCATATACCAGAAATGTTTGAAGCTACTGACTGAATGAAAAGAGCTGGCATCTCACTCTCTTTGAATGTTCTTTATCATGCTAACAGGAGCAGGAAAAAGCAAAAAATTTCAGAATTGCACCTTGCAATGTGGAGAAATTACTGTTTGTGCATTTACAATATTCATTGATTTTTGCCATTGAAAAACGTCCAGAAATGTTTGAAGCTACTGACTGAATGAAAAGAGCTGGCATCTCACTCTCTTTGAATCTTCTTTATCATGCTAGGATTAGCAGGAAAAAGCAAAAAATTTCAGAATTGCACCTTGCAATGTGGAGAAATTACTGTTTGTGCATTTACAATATTCATTGATTTTTGCCATTGAAAAACGTCCAGAAATGTTTGAAGCTACTGACTGAATGAAAGGAGCTGGCATCTCACTCTCTTTGAATCTTCTTTATCATGCTAAGAGGAGCAGGAAAAAGCAAAAAATTTCAGAATTGCACCTTGCAATGCGGAGAAATTACTGTTTGTGCATTTACAATATTCATTGATTTTTGCCATTGAAAAACATCATGTTATTCATATACCAGAAATGTTTGAAGCTACTGACTGAATGAAAAGAGCTGGCATCTCACTCTCTTTGAATCTTCATCATCATGCTAAGAGGAGCAGGAAAAAGCAAAAAATTTCAGAATTGCACCTTGCAATGTGGAGAAATTACTGTTTGTGCATTTACAATATTCATTGATTTTTGCCATTGAAAAACGTCCAGAAATGTTTGAAGCTACTGACTTAATGAAAGGAGCTGTCATCTCACTTTCTTTGAATCTTCTTTATCATTCTAAGAGGAGCAGGAAAAAGCAAAACATTTCAGAATTGCACCTTGCAATACGGAGAAATTACTGTTTGTGCATTTACAATATTCATTGATTTTTGCCATTGAAAAACGTCCAGAAATGTTTGAAGCTACTGACTGAATGAATGGAGCTGGCATCTCACTCTCTTTGAATCTTCTTTATCATGCTAAGAGGAGCAGGAAAAAGCAAAAAATTTCAGAATTGCACCTTGCAATGCGGAGAAATTACTGTTTGTGCATTTACAATATTCATTGATTTTTGCCATTGAAAAACATCATGTTATTCATATACCAGAAATGTTTGAAGCTACTAACTGAATAAAAAGAGCTGGCATCTCACTCTCTTTGAATCTTCTTTATCATGCTAAGAGGAGCAGGAAAAAGCAAAAAATTTCAGAATTGCACCTTGCAATGTGGAGAAATTACTGTTTGTGCATTTACAATATTCATTGATTTTTGCCATTGAAAAACATCATGTTATTCATATACCAGAAATGTTTGAAGCTACTGACTGAATGAAAAGAGCTGGCATCTCACTCTCTTTGAATCTTCTTTATCATGCTAAGAGGAGCAGGAAAAAGCAAAAAAAATTCAGAATTGCACCTTGCAATGTGGAGAAATTACTGTTTGTGCATTTACAATATTCATTGATTTTTGCCATTGAAAAACGTCCAGAAACGTTTGAAGCTACTGACTGAATGAAAGGAGCTGGCATCCCACTCTCTTTGAATCTTCTTTATCATGCTAAGAACAGCAGGAAAAAGCAAAAAATTTCAGAATTGCACCTTGCAATGCGGAGAAATTACTGTTTGTGCATTTACAATATTCATTGATTTTTGCCATTGAAAAACATCATGTTATTCATATACCAGAAATGTTTGAAGCTACTGACTGAATGAAAAGAGCTGGCATCTCACTCTCTTTGAATCTTCTTTATCATGCTAAGAGGAGCAGGAAAAAGCAAAAAATTTCAGAATTGCACCTTGCAATGTGGAGAAATTACTGTTTGTGCATTTACAATATTCATTGATTTTTGCCATTGAAAAACATCATATTATTCATATACCAGAAATGTTTGAAGCTACTGACTGAATGAAAAGAGCTGGCATCTCACTCTCTTTGAATCTTCTTTACCATGCTAAGAGGAGCAGGAAAAAGCAAAAAATTTCAGAATTGCACCTTGCAATGCGGAGAAATTACTGTTTGTGCATTTACAATATTCATTGATTTTTGCCATTGAAAAACATCATGTTATTCATATACCAGAAATGTTTGAAGCTACTGACTGAATGAAAAGAGCTGGCATCTCACTCTCTTTGAATCTTCTTTATCATGCTAAGAGGAGCAGGAAAAAGCAAAAAATTTCAGAATTGCACCTTGCAATGTGGAGAAATTACTGTTTGTGCATTTACAATATTCATTGATTTTTGCCATTGAAAAACGTCCAGAAATGTTTGAAGCTACTGACTGAATGAAAGGAGCTGGCATCTCACTCTCTTTGAATCTTCTTTATCATGCTAAGGGGAGCAGGAAAAAGCAAAAAATTTCAGAATTGCACCTTGCAATGCGGAGAAATTACTGTTTGTGCATTTACAATATTCATTGATTTTTGCCATTGAAAAACATCATGTTATTCATATACCAGAAATGTTTGAAGCTACTGACTGAATGAAAAGAGCTGGCATCTCACTCTCTTTGAATCTTCTTTATCATGCTAAGAGGAGCAGGAAAAAGCAAAAAATTTCAGAATTGCACCTTGCAATGTGGAGAAATTACTGTTTGTGCATTTACAATATTCATTGATTTTTGCCATTGAAAAACGTCCAGAAATGTTTGAAGCTACTGACTGAATGAAAAGAGCTGGCATCTCACTCTCTTTGAATCTTCTTTATCATGCTAAGAGGAGCAGGAAAAAGCAAAAAATTTCAGAATTGCACCTTGCAATGTGGAGAAATTACTGTTTGTGCATTTACAATATTCATTGATTTTTGCCATTGAAAAACGTCCAGAAATGTTTGAAGCTACTGACTGAATGAAAGGAGCTGGCATCTCACTCTCTTTGAATCTTCTTTATCATGCTAAGAGGAGCAGGAAAAATCAAAAAATTTCAGAATTGCACCTTGCAATGCGGAGAAATTACTGTTTGTGCATTTACAATATTCATTGATTTTTGCCATTGAAAAACATCATGTTATTCATATACCAGAAATGTTTGAAGCTACTGACTGAATGAAAAGAGCTGGCATCTCACTCTCTTTGAATCTTCTTTATCATGCTAAGAGGAGCAGGAAAAAGCAAAAAATTTCAGAATTGCACCTTGCAATGTGGAGAAATTACTGTTTGTGCATTTACAATATTCATTGATTTTTGCCATTGAAAAACGTCCAGAAATGTTTGAAGCTACTGACTGAATGAAAGGAGCTGGCATCTCACTCTCTTTGAATCTTCTTTATCATGCTAAGAGGAGCAGGAAAAAGCAAAAAATTTCAGAATTGCACCTTGCAATGCGGAGAAATTACTGTTTGTGCATTTACAATATTCATTGATTTTTGCCATTGAAAAACATCATGTTATTCATATACCAGAAATGTTTGAAGCTACTGACTGAATGAAAAGAGCTGGCATCTCACTCTCTTTGAATCTTCTTTATCATGCAAAGAGGAGCAGGAAAAAGCAAAAAATTTCAGAATTGCACCTTGCAATGTGGAGAAATTACTGTTTGTGCATTTACAATATTCATTGATTTTTGCCATTGAAAAACGTCCAGAAATATATGAAGCTACTGACTGAATGAAAGGAGCTGGCATCTCACTCTCTTTGAATCTGCTTTATCATGCTAAGAGGAGCAGGAAAAAGCAAAAAATTTCAGAATTGCACCTTGCAATGCGGAGAAATTATTGTTTGTGCATTTACAATATTCATTGATTTTTGCCATTGAAAAACATCATGTTATTCATATACCAGAAATGTTTGAAGCTACTGACTGAATGAAAAGAGCTGGCATCTCACTCTCTTTGAATCTTCTTTATCATGCTAAGAGGAGCAGGAAAAAGCAAAAAATTTCAGAATTGCACCTTGCAATGCGGAGAAATTACTGTTTGTGCATTTACAATATTCATTGATTTTTGCGATTGAAAAACATCATGTTATTCATATACCAGAAATGTTTGAAGCTACTGACTGAATGAAAAGAGCTGGCATCTCACTCTCTTTGAATCTTCTTTATCATGCTAAGAGGAGCAGGAAAAAGAAAAAAATTCAGAATTGCACCTTGCAATGCGGAGAAATTACTGTTTGTGCATTTACAATATTCATTGATTTTTGCCATTGAAAAACATCATGTTATTCATATACCAGAAATATTTGAAGCTACTGACTGAATGAAAAGAGCTGGCATCTCACTCTCTTTGAATCTTCTTTATCATGCTAAGAGGAGCAGGAAAAAGCAAAAAATTTCAGAATTGCACCTTGCAATGTGGAGAAATTACTGTTTGTGCATTTACAATATTCATTGATTTTTGCCATTGAAAAACGTCCAGAAATGTTTGAAGCTACTGACTGAATGAAAGGAGCTGGCATCTCACTCTCTTTGAATCTTCTTTATCATGCTAAGAGGAGCAGGAAAAAGCAAAAAATTTCAGAATTGCACCTTGCAATGCGGAGAAATGACTGTTTGTGCATTTACAATATTCATTGATTTTTGCCATTGAAAAACATCATGTTATTCATATACCAGAAATGTTTGAAGCTACTGATTGAATGAAAAGAGCTGGCATCTCACTCTCTTTGAATCTTCTTTATCATGCTAAGAGGAGCAGGAAAAAGCAAAAAATTTCAGAATTGCACCTTGCAATGTGGAGAAATTACTGTTTGTGCATTTACAATATTCATTGATTTTTGACATTGAAAAACGTCGAGAAATGTTTGAAGCTACTGACTGAATGAAAGGAGCTGGCATATCACTCTCTTTGAATCTTCTTTATCATGCTAAGAGGAGCAGGAAAATCAAAAAATTTCAGAATTGCACCTTGCAATGCGGAGAAATTACTGTTTGTGCATTTACAATATTCATTGATTTTTGCCATTGAAAAACATCATGTTATTCATATACCAGAAATGTTTGAAGCTACTGACTGAATGAAAAGAGCTGGCATCTCACTCTCTTTGAATCTTCTTTATCATGCTAAGAGGAGCAGGAAAAAGCAAAAAATTTCAGAATTGCACCTTGCAATGTGGAGAAATTACTGTTTGTGCATTTACAATATTCATTGATTTTTGCCATTGAAAACATCCAGAAATGTTTGAAGCTACTGACTGAATAAAAGGAGCTGGCATCTCACTCTCTTTGAATCTTCTTTATCATGCTAAGAGGAGCAGGAAAAAGCAAAAAATTTCAGAATTGCACCTTGCAATGCGGAGAAATTACTGTTTGTGCATTTACAATATTCATTGATTTTTGCCATTGAAAAACATCATGTTATATATATACCAGAAATGTTTGAAGCTACTGACTGAATGAAAAGAGCTGGCATCTCACTATCTTTGAATCTTCTTTATCATGCTAAGAGGAGCAGGAAAAAGCAAAAAATTTCAGAATTGCACCTTGCAATGTGGAGAAATTACTGTTTGTGCATTTACAATATTCATTGATTTTTGCCATTGAAAAACGTCCAGAAATGTTTGAAGCTACTGACTGAATGAAAGGAGCTGGCATCTCACTCTCTTTGAATCTTCTTTATCATGCTAAGAATAGCAGGAAAAAGCAAAAAATTTCAGAATTGCACCTTGCAATACGGAGAAATTACTGTTTGTGCATTTACAATATTCATTGATTTTTGCTATTGAAAAACATCATGTTATTCATATACCAGAAATGTTTGAAGCTACTGATTGAATGAAAAGAGCTGGCATCTCACTCTCTTTGAATCTTCTTTATCATGCTAAGAGGAGCAGGAAAAAGCAAAAAATTTCAGAATTGCACCTTGCAATGTGGAGAAATTACTGTTTGTGCATTTACAATATTCATTGATTTTTGCCATTGAAAAACGTCCAGAAATGTTTGAAGCTACTGACTGAATGAAAGGAGCTGGCATCTCACTCTCTTTGAATCTTCTTTATCATGCTAAGAGGAGCAGGAAAAAGCAAAAAATTTCAGAATTGCACCTTGCAATGCGGAGAAATTACTCTTTGTGCATTTACAATATTCATTGATTTTTGCCATTGAAAAACATCATGTTATTCATATACCAGAAATGTTTGAAGCTACTGACTGAATGAAAAGAGCTGGCATCTCACTCTCTTTGAATCTTCTTTATCATGCTAAGAGGAGCAGGAAAAAGCAAAAAATTTCAGAATTGCACCTTGCAATGTGGAGAAATTACTGTTTGTGCATTTACAATATTCATTGATTTTTGCCATTGAAAAACGTCCAGAAATGTTTGAAGCTACTGACTGAATGAAAGGAGCTGGCATCTCACTCTCTTTGAATCTTCTTTATCATGCTAAGAGGAGCAGGAAAAAGAAAAAAATTTCAGAATTGCACCTTGCAATGCGGAGAAATTACTGTTTGTGCATTTACAATATTCATTGATTTTTGCCATTGAAAAACATCATGTTATTCATATACCAGAAATGTTTGAAGCTACTGACTGAATGAAAATAGCTGGCATCTCACTCTCTTTGAATCTTCTTTGTCATGCTAAGAGGAGCAGGAAGAAGCAAAAAATTTCAGAATTGCACCTTGCAATGTGGAGAAATTACTGTTTGTGCATGAACAATATTCATTGATTTTTGCCATTGAAAAACGTCCAGAAATGTTTGAAGCTACTGACTGAATGAAAGGAGCTGGCATCTCACTCTCTTTGTATCTTCTTTATCATGCTAAGAGGAGCAGGAAAAAGCAAAAAATTTCAGAATTGCACCTTGCAATGTGGAGAAATTACTGTTTGTGCATTTACAATATTCATTGATTTTTGCCATTGAAAAACGTCCAGAAATGTTTGAAGCTACTGACTGAATGAAAGGAGCTGGCATCTCACTCTCTTTGAATCTTCTTTATCATGCTAAGAAGAGCAGGAAAAAGCAAAAAATTTCAGAATTGCACCTTGCAATGCGGAGAAATTACTGTTTGTGCATTTACAATATTCATTGGTTTTTGTCATTGAAAAACATCATGTTATTCATATACCAGAAATGTTTGAAGCTACTGACTGAATGAAAAGAGCTGGCATCTCACTCTCTTTGAATCTTCTTTATCATGCTAAGAGGAGCAGGAAAAAGCAAAAAATTTCAGAATTGCACCTTGCAATGCGGAGAAACTACTGTTTGTGCATTTACAATATTCATTGATTTTTGCCATTGAAAAACATCATGTTATTCATATACCAGAAATGTTTGAAGCTACTGACTGAATGAAAAGAGCTGGCATCTCACTCTCTTTGAATCTTCTTTATCATGCTAAGAGGAGCAGGAAAAAGCAAAAAATTTCAGAATTGCACCTTGCAATGTGGAGAAATTACTGTTTGTGCATTTACAATATTCATTGATTTTTGCCATTGAAAAACGTCCAGAAATGTTTGAAGCTACTGACTGAATGAAAGGAGCTGGCATCTCACTCTCTTTGAATCTTCTTTATCATGCTAAGAGGAGCAGGAAAAAGAAAAAAATTTCAGAATTGCACCTTGCAATGCGGAGAAATTACTGTTTGTGCATTTACAATATTCATTGATTTTTGCCATTGAAAAACATCATGTTATTCATATACCAGAAATGTTTGAAGCTACTGACTGAATGAAAATAGCTGGCATCTCACTCTCTTTGAATCTTCTTTGTCATGCTAAGAGGAGCAGGAAGAAGCAAAAAATTTCAGAAATGCACCTTGCAATGTGGAGAAATTACTGTTTGTGCATGAACAATATTCATTGATTTTTGCCATTGAAAAACGTCCAGAAATGTTTGAAGCTACTGACTGAATGAAAGGAGCTGGCATCTCACTCTCTTTGAATCTTCTTTATCATGCTAAGGGGAGCAGGAAAAAGCAAAAAATTTCAGAATTGCACCTTGCAATGCGGAGAAATTACTGTTTGTGCATTTACAATATTCATTGATTTTTGCCATTGAAAAACATCATGTTATTCATATACCAGAAATGTTTGAAGCTACTGACTGAATGAAAAGAGCTGGCATCTCACTCTCTTTGAATCTTCTTTATCATGCTAAGAGGAGCAGGAAAAAGCAAAAAATTTCAGAATTGCACCTTGCAATGTGGAGAAATTACTGTTTGTGCATTTACAATATTCATTGATTTTTGCCATTGAAAAACGTCCAGAAATGTTTGAAGCTACTGACTGAATGAAAAGAGCTGGCATCTCACTCTCTTTGAATCTTCTTTATCATGCTAAGAGGAGCAGGAAAAAGCAAAAAATTTCAGAATTGCACCTTGCAATGTGGAGAAATTACTGTTTGTGCATTTACAATATTCATTGATTTTTGCCATTGAAAAACGTCCAGAAATGTTTGAAGCTACTGACTGAATGAAAGGAGCTGGCATCTCACTCTCTTTGAATCTTCTTTATCATGCTAAGAGGAGCAGGAAAAATCAAAAAATTTCAGAATTGCACCTTGCAATGCGGAGAAATTACTGTTTGTGCATTTACAATATTCATTGATTTTTGCCATTGAAAAACATCATGTTATTCATATACCAGAAATGTTTGAAGCTACTGACTGAATGAAAAGAGCTGGCATCTCACTCTCTTTGAATCTTCTTTATCATGCTAAGAGGAGCAGGAAAAAGCAAAAAATTTCAGAATTGCACCTTGCAATGTGGAGAAATTACTGTTTGTGCATTTACAATATTCATTGATTTTTGCCATTGAAAAACGTCCAGAAATGTTTGAAGCTACTGACTGAATGAAAGGAGCTGGCATCTCACTCTCTTTGAATCTTCTTTATCATGCTAAGAGGAGCAGGAAAAAGCAAAAAATTTCAGAATTGCACCTTGCAATGCGGAGAAATTACTGTTTGTGCATTTACAATATTCATTGATTTTTGCCATTGAAAAACATCATGTTATTCATATACCAGAAATGTTTGAAGCTACTGACTGAATGAAAAGAGCTGGCATCTCACTCTCTTTGAATCTTCTTTATCATGCAAAGAGGAGCAGGAAAAAGCAAAAAATTTCAGAATTGCACCTTGCAATGTGGAGAAATTACTGTTTGTGCATTTACAATATTCATTGATTTTTGCCATTGAAAAACGTCCAGAAATATATGAAGCTACTGACTGAATGAAAGGAGCTGGCATCTCACTCTCTTTGAATCTGCTTTATCATGCTAAGAGGAGCAGGAAAAAGCAAAAAATTTCAGAATTGCACCTTGCAATGCGGAGAAATTATTGTTTGTGCATTTACAATATTCATTGATTTTTGCCATTGAAAAACATCATGTTATTCATATACCAGAAATGTTTGAAGCTACTGACTGAATGAAAAGAGCTGGCATCTCACTCTCTTTGAATCTTCTTTATCATGCTAAGAGGAGCAGGAAAAAGCAAAAAATTTCAGAATTGCACCTTGCAATGCGGAGAAATTACTGTTTGTGCATTTACAATATTCATTGATTTTTGCGATTGAAAAACATCATGTTATTCATATACCAGAAATGTTTGAAGCTACTGACTGAATGAAAAGAGCTGGCATCTCACTCTCTTTGAATCTTCTTTATCATGCTAAGAGGAGCAGGAAAAAGAAAAAAATTCAGAATTGCACCTTGCAATGCGGAGAAATTACTGTTTGTGCATTTACAATATTCATTGATTTTTGCCATTGAAAAACATCATGTTATTCATATACCAGAAATATTTGAAGCTACTGACTGAATGAAAAGAGCTGGCATCTCACTCTCTTTGAATCTTCTTTATCATGCTAAGAGGAGCAGGAAAAATCAAAAAATTTCAGAATTGCACCTTGCAATGTGGAGAAATTACTGTTTGTGCATTTACAATATTCATTGATTTTTGCCATTGAAAAACGTCCAGAAATGTTTGAAGCTACTGACTGAATGAAAGGAGCTGGCATCTCACTCTCTTTGAATCTTCTTTATCATGCTAAGAGGAGCAGGAAAAAGCAAAAAATTTCAGAATTGCACCTTGCAATGCGGAGAAATGACTGTTTGTGCATTTACAATATTCATTGATTTTTGCCATTGAAAAACATCATGTTATTCATATACCAGAAATGTTTGAAGCTACTGATTGAATGAAAAGAGCTGGCATCTCACTCTCTTTGAATCTTCTTTATCATGCTAAGAGGAGCAGGAAAAAGCAAAAAATTTCAGAATTGCACCTTGCAATGTGGAGAAATTACTGTTTGTGCATTTACAATATTCATTGTTTTTTGACATTGAAAATCGTCGAGAAATGTTTGAAGCTACTGACTGAATGAAAGGAGCTGGCATATCACTCTCTTTGAATCTTCTTTATCATGCTAAGAGGAGCAGGAAAATCAAAAAATTTCAGAATTGCACCTTGCAATGCGGAGAAATTACTGTTTGTGCATTTACAATATTCATTGATTTTTGCCATTGAAAAACATCATGTTATTCATATACCAGAAATGTTTGAAGCTACTGACTGAATGAAAAGAGCTGGCATCTCACTCTCTTTGAATCTTCTTTATCATGCTAAGAGGAGCAGGAAAAAGCAAAAAATTTCAGAATTGCACCTTGCAATGTGGAGAAATTACTGTTTGTGCATTTACAATATTCATTGACTTTTGCCATTGAAAACATCCAGAAATGTTTGAAGCTACTGACTGAATAAAAGGAGCTGGCATCTCACTCTCTTTGAATCTTCTTTATCATGCTAAGAGGAGCAGGAAAAAGCAAAAAATTTCAGAATTGCACCTTGCAATGCGGAGAAATTACTGTTTGTGCATTTACAATATTCATTGATTTTTGCCATTGAAAAACATCATGTTATATATATACCAGAAATGTTTGAAGCTACTGACTGAATGAAAAGAGCTGGCATCTCACTATCTTTGAATCTTCTTTATCATGCTAAGAGGAGCAGGAAAAAGCAAAAAATTTCAGAATTGCACCTTGCAATGTGGAGAAATTACTGTTTGTGCATTTACAATATTCATTGATTTTTGCCATTGAAAAACGTCCAGAAATGTTTGAAGCTACTGACTGAATGAAAGGAGCTGGCATCTCACTCTCTTTGAATCTTCTTTATCATGCTAAGAATAGCAGGAAAAAGCAAAAAATTTCAGAATTGCACCTTGCAATACGGAGAAATTACTGTTTGTGCATTTACAATATTCATTGATTTTTGCTATTGAAAAACATCATGTTATTCATATACCAGAAATGTTTGAAGCTACTGATTGAATGAAAAGAGCTGGCATCTCACTCTCTTTGAATCTTCTTTATCATGCTAAGAGGAGCAGGAAAAAGCAAAAAATTTCAGAATTGCACCTTGCAATGTGGAGAAATTACTGTTTGTGCATTTACAATATTCATTGATTTTTGCCATTGAAAAACGTCCAGAAATGTTTGAAGCTACTGACTGAATGAAAGGAGCTGGCATCTCACTCTCTTTGAATCTTCTTTATCATGCTAAGAGGAGCAGGAAAAAGCAAAAAATTTCAGAATTGCACCTTGCAATGCGGAGAAATTACTCTTTGTGCATTTACAATATTCATTGATTTTTGCCATTGAAAAACATCATGTTATTCATATACCAGAAATGTTTGAAGCTACTGACTGAATGAAAAGAGCTGGCATCTCACTCTCTTTGAATCTTCTTTATCATGCTAAGAGGAGCAGGAAAAAGCAAAAAATTTCAGAATTGCACCTTGCAATGTGGAGAAATTACTGTTTGTGCATTTACAATATTCATTGATTTTTGCCATTGAAAAACGTCCAGAAATGTTTGAAGCTACTGACTGAATGAAAGGAGCTGGCATCTCACTCTCTTTGAATCTTCTTTATCATGCTAAGAGGAGCAGGAAAAAGAAAAAAATTTCAGAATTGCACCTTGCAATGCGGAGAAATTACTGTTTGTGCATTTACAATATTCATTGATTTTTGCCATTGAAAAACATCATGTTATTCATATACCAGAAATGTTTGAAGCTACTGACTGAATGAAAATAGCTGGCATCTCACTCTCTTTGAATCTTCTTTGTCATGCTAAGAGGAGCAGGAAGAAGCAAAAAATTTCAGAATTGCACCTTGCAATGTGGAGAAATTACTGTTTGTGCATGAACAATATTCATTGATTTTTGCCATTGAAAAACGTCCAGAAATGTTTGAAGCTACTGACTGAATGAAAGGAGCTGGCATCTCACTCTCTTTGTATCTTCTTTATCATGCTAAGAGGAGCAGGAAAAAGCAAAAAATTTCAGAATTGCACCTTGCAATGTGGAGAAATTACTGTTTGTGCATTTACAATATTCATTGATTTTTGCCATTGAAAAACGTCCAGAAATGTTTGAAGCTACTGACTGAATGAAAGGAGCTGGCATCTCACTCTCTTTGAATCTTCTTTATCATGCTAAGAAGAGCAGGAAAAAGCAAAAAATTTCAGAATTGCACCTTGCAATGCGGAGAAATTACTGTTTGTGCATTTACAATATTCATTGGTTTTTGTCATTGAAAAACATCATTTTATTCATATACCAGAAATGTTTGAAGCTACTGACTGAATGAAAAGAGCTGGCATCTCACTCTCTTTGAATCTTCTTTATCATGCTAAGAGGAGCAGGAAAAAGCAAAAAATTTCAGAATTGCACCTTGCAATGCGGAGAAACTACTGTTTGTGCATTTACAATATTCATTGATTTTTGCCATTGAAAAACATCATGTTATTCATATACCAGAAATGTTTGAAGCTACTGACTGAATGAAAAGAGCTGGCATCTCACTCTCTTTGAATCTTCTTTATCATGCTAAGAGGAGCAGGAAAAAGCAAAAAATTTCAGAATTGCACCTTGCAATGTGGAGAAATTACTGTTTGTGCATTTACAATATTCATTGATTTTTGCCATTGAAAAACGTCCAGAAATGTTTGAAGCTACTGACTGAATGAAAGGAGCTGGCATCTCACTCTCTTTGAATCTTCTTTATCATGCTAAGAGGAGCAGGAAAAAGAAAAAAATTTCAGAATTGCACCTTGCAATGCGGAGAAATTACTGTTTGTGCATTTACAATATTCATTGATTTTTGCCATTGAAAAACATCATGTTATTCATATACCAGAAATGTTTGAAGCTACTGACTGAATGAAAATAGCTGGCATCTCACTCTCTTTGAATCTTCTTTGTCATGCTAAGAGGAGCAGGAAGAAGCAAAAAATTTCAGAAATGCACCTTGCAATGTGGAGAAATTACTGTTTGTGCATGAACAATATTCATTGATTTTTGCCATTGAAAAACGTCCAGAAATGTTTGAAGCTACTGACTGAATGAAAGGAGCTGGCATCTCACTCTCTTTGTATCTTCTTTATCATGCTAAGAGGAGCAGGAAAAAGCAAAAAATTTCAGAATTGCACCTTGCAATGTGGAGAAATTACTGTTTGTGCATTTACAATATTCATTGATTTTTGCCATTGAAAAACGTCCAGAAATGTTTGAAGCTACTGACTGAATGAAAGGAGCTGGCATCTCACTCTCTTTGAATCTTCTTTATCATGCTAAGAAGAGCAGGAAAAAGCAAAAAATTTCAGAATTGCACCTTGCAATGCGGAGAAATTACTGTTTGTGCATTTACAATATTCATTGGTTTTTGTCATTGAAAAACATCATGTTATTCATATACCAGAAATGTTTGAAGCTACTGACTGAATGAAAAGAGCTGGCATCTCACTCTCTTTGAATCTTCTTTATCATGCTAAGAGGAGCAGGAAAAAGCAAAAAATTTCAGAATTGCACCTTGCAATGCGGAGAAACTACTGTTTGTGCATTTACAATATTCATTGATTTTTGCCATTGAAAAACATCATGTTATTCATATACCAGAAATGTTTGAAGCTACTGACTGAATGAAAAGAGCTGGCATCTCACTCTCTTTGAATCTTCTTTATCATGCTAAGAGGAGCAGGAAAAAGCAAAAAATTTCAGATTTGCACCTTGCAATGTGGAGAAATTACTGTTTGTGCATTTACAATATTCATTGATTTTTGCCATTGAAAAACGTCCAGAAATGTTTGAAGCTACTGACTGAATGAAAGGAGCTGGCATCTCACTCTCTTTGAATCTTCTTTATCATGCTAAAGGGAGCAGGAAAAAGCAAAAAATTTCAGAATTGCACCTTGCAATGCGGAGAAATTACTGTTTGTGCATTTACAATATTCATTGATTTTTGCCATTGAAAAACATCATGTTATTCATATACCACAAATGTTTGAAGCTACTGACTGAATGAAAAGAGCTGGCATCTCACTGTCTTTGAATCTTCTTTATCATGCTAAGAGGAGCAGGAAAAAGCAAAAAATTTCACAATTGCACCTTGCAATGTGGAGAAATTACTGTTTGTGCATTTACAATATTCATTGATTTTTGCCATTGAAAAACGTCCAGAAATGTTTGAAGCTACTGACTGAATGAAAAGAGCTGGCATCTCACTCTTTTGAATCTTCTTTATCATGCTAAGAGGAGCAGGAAAAAGCAAAAATATTCAGAATTGCACCTTGCAATGTGGAGAAATTACTGTTTGTGCATTTACAATGTTCATTGATTTTTGCCATTGAAAAACATCATGTTATTCATATACCAGAAATGTTTGAAGCTACTGACTGAATGAAAAGAGCTGGCATCTCACTCTCTTTGAATCTTCTTTGTCATGCTAAGAGGAGCAGGAAGAAGCAAAAAATTTCAGAATTGCACCTTGCAATGTGGAGAAATTACTGTTTGTGCATTAACAATATTCATTGATTTTTGCCATTGAAAAACATCCAGAAATGTTTGAAGCTACTGACTGAATGAAAGGAGCTGGCATCTCACTCTCTTTGTATCTTCTTTATCATGCTAAGAGGAGCAGGAAAAAGCAAAAAATTTCAGAATTGCACCTTGCAATGTGGAGAAATTACTGTTTGTGCATTTACAATATTCATTGATTTTTGCCATTGAAAAACGTCCAGAAATGTTTGAAGCTACTGACTGAATGAAAGGAGCTGGCATCTCACTCTCTTTGAATCTTCTTTATCATGCTAAGAAGAGCAGGAAAAAGCAAAAAATTTCAGAATTGCACCTTGCAATGCGGAGAAATTACAGTTTGTGCATTTACAATATTCATTGATTTTTGCCATTGAAAAACATCATGTTATTCATATACCAGAAATGTTTGAAGCTACTGACTGAATGAAAAGAGCTGGCATCTCACTCTCTTTGAATCTTCTTTATCATGCTAAGAGGAGCAGGAAAAAGCAAAAAATTTCAGAATTGCACCTTGCAATGCGGAGAAACTACTGTTTGTGCATTTACAATATTCATTGATTTTTGCCATTGAAAAACATCATGTCATTCATATACCAGAAATGTTTGAAGCTACTGACTGAATGAAAAGAGCTGGCATCTCACTCTCTTTGAATCTTCTTTATCATGCTAAGAGGAGCAGGAAAAAGCAAAAAATTTCAGAATTGCACCTTGCAATGTGGAGAAATTACTGTTTGTGCATTTACAATATTCATTGATTTTTGCCATTGAAAAACGTCCAGAAATGTTTGAAGCTACTGACTGAATGAAAAGAGCTGGCATCTCACTCTCTTTGAATCTTCTTTATCATGCTAAGAGGAGCAGGAAAAAGCAAAAAATTTCAGAATTGCACCTTGCAATGTGGAGAAATTACTGTTTGTGCATTTACAATATTCATTGATTTTTGCCATTGAAAAACGTCCAGAAATGTTTGAAGCTACTGACTGAATGAAAGGAGCTGGGATCTCACTCTCTTTGAATCTTCTTTATCATGCTAAGAGGAGCAGGAAAAATCAAATAATTTCAGAATTGCACCTTGCAATGCGGAGAAATTACTGTTCGTGCATTTACAATATTCATTGATTTTTGCCATTGAAAAACATCATGTTATTCATATACCAGAAATGTTTGAAGCTACTGACTGAATGAAAAGAGCTGGCATCTCACTCTCTTTGAATCTTCTTTATCATGCAAAGAGGAGCAGGAAAAAGCAAAAAATTTCAGAATTGCACCTTGCAATGTGGAGAAATTACTGTTTGTGCATTTACAATATTCATTGATTTTTGCCATTGAAAAACGTCCAGAAATATATGAAGCTACTGACTGAATGAAAGGAGCTGGCATCTCACTCTCTTTGAATCTGCTTTATCATGCTAAGAGGAGCAGGAAAAAGCAAAAAATTTCAGAATTGCACCGTGCAATGCGGAGAAATTACTGTTTGTGCATTTACAATATTCATTGATTTTTGCCATTGAAAAACATCATGTTATTCATATACCAGAAATGGTTGAAGCTACTGACTGAATGAAAAGAGCTGGCATCTCACTCTCTTTGAATCTTCTTTATCATGCTAAGAGGAGCAGGAAAAAGCAAAAAATTTCAGAATTGCACCTTGCAATGTGGAGAAATTACTGTTTGTGCATTTACAATATTCATTGATTTTTGCCATTGAAAAACATCATGTTATTCATATACCAGAAATATTTGAAGCTACTGACTGAATGAAAAGAGCTGGCATCTCACTCTCTTTGAATCTTCTTTATCATGCTAAGAGGAGCAGGAAAAAGCAAAAAATTTCAGAATTGCACCTTGCAATGCGGAGAAATTACTGTTTGTGCATTTACAATATTCATTGATTTTTGCCATTGAAAAACATCATGTTATTCATATACCAGAAATGTTTGAAGCTACTGACTGAATGAAAAGAGCTGGCATCTCACTCTCTTTGAATCTTCTTTATCATGCTAAGAGGAGCAGGAAAAAGCAAAAAATTTCAGAATTGCACCTTGCAATGTGGAGAAATTACTGTTTGTGCATTTACAATATTCATTGATTTTTGCCATTGAAAAACGTCCAGAAATGTTTGAAGCTACTGACTGAATGAAAGGAGCTGGCATCTCACTCTCTTTGAATCTTCTTTATCATGCTAAGAGGAGCAGGAAAAAGCAAAAAATTTCAGAATTGCACCTTGCAATGCGGAGAAATGACTGTTTGTGCATTTACAATATTCATTGATTTTTGCCATTGAAAAACATCATGTTATTCATATACCAGAAATGTTTGAAGCTACTGATTGAATGAAAAGAGCTGGCATCTCACTCTCTTTGAATCTTCTTTATCATGCTAAGAGGAGCAGGAAAAAGCAAAAATTTTCAGAATTGCACCTTGCAATGTGGAGAAATTACTGTTTGTGCATTTACAATATTCATTGATTTTTGCCATTGAAAAACATCATGTTATTCATATACCAGAAATGTTTGAAGCTACTGACTGAATGAAAAGAGCTGGCATCTCACTCTCTTTGAATCTTCTTTGTCATGCTAAGAGGAGCAGGAAGAAGCAAAAAATTTCAGAATTGCACCTTGCAATGTGGAGAAATTACTGTTTGTGCATTAACAATATTCATTGATTTTTGCCATTGAAAAACATCCAGAAATGTTTGAAGCTACTGACTGAATGAAAGGAGCTGGCATCTCACTCTCTTTGTATCTTCTTTATCATGCTAAGAGGAGCAGGAAAAAGCAAAAAATTTCAGAATTGCACCTTGCAATGTGGAGAAATTACTGTTTGTGCATTTACAATATTCATTGATTTTTGCCATTGAAAAACGTCCAGAAATGTTTGAAGCTACTGACTGAATGAAAGGAGCTGGCATCTCACTCTCTTTGAATCTTCTTTATCATGCTAAGAAGAGCAGGAAAAAGCAAAAAATTTCAGAATTGCACCTTGCAATGCGGAGAAATTACAGTTTGTGCATTTACAATATTCATTGATTTTTGCCATTGAAAAACATCATGTTATTCATATACCAGAAATGTTTGAAGCTACTGACTGAATGAAAAGAGCTGGCATCTCACTCTCTTTGAATCTTCTTTATCATGCTAAGAGGAGCAGGAAAAAGCAAAAAATTTCAGAATTGCACCTTGCAATGCGGAGAAACTACTGTTTGTGCATTTACAATATTCATTGATTTTTGCCATTGAAAAACATCATGTCATTCAT
The DNA here is from genome assembly GCF_046119375.1 of Phyllobates terribilis. Taxonomy (NCBI): domain Eukaryota; kingdom Metazoa; phylum Chordata; class Amphibia; order Anura; family Dendrobatidae; genus Phyllobates; species Phyllobates terribilis. The sequence continues at coordinate 8,237,679 of NW_027362813.1, forward strand.
ATACCAGAAATGTTTGAAGCTACTGACTGAATGAAAAGAGCTGGCATCTCACTCTCTTTGAATCTTCTTTATCATGCTAAGAGGAGCAGGAAAAAGCAAAAAATTTCAGAATTGCACCTTGCAATGTGGAGAAATTACTGTTTGTGCATTTACAATATTCATTGATTTTTGCCATTGAAAAACGTCCAGAAATGTTTGAAGCTACTGACTGAATGAAAAGAGCTGGCATCTCACTCTCTTTGAATCTTCTTTATCATGCTAAGAGGAGCAGGAAAAAGCAAAAAATTTCAGAATTGCACCTTGCAATGTGGAGAAATTACTGTTTGTGCATTTACAATATTCATTGATTTTTGCCATTGAAAAACGTCCAGAAATGTTTGAAGCTACTGACTGAATGAAAGGAGCTGGCATCTCACTCTCTTTGAATCTTCTTTATCATGCTAAGAGGAGCAGGAAAAAGCAAAAAATTTCAGAATTGCACCTTGCAATGTGGAGAAATTACTGTTTGTGCATTTACAATATTCATTGATTTTTGCCATTGAAAAACGTCCAGAAATGTTTGAAGCTACTGACTGAATGAAAGGAGCTGGGATCTCACTCTCTTTGAATCTTCTTTATCATGCTAAGAGGAGCAGGAAAAATCAAATAATTTCAGAATTGCACCTTGCAATGCGGAGAAATTACTGTTTGTGCATTTACAATATTCATTGATTTTTGCCATTGAAAAACATCATGTTATTCATATACCAGAAATGTTTGAAGCTACTGACTGAATGAAAAGAGCTGGCATCTCACTCTCTTTGAATTTTCTTTATCATGCAAAGAGGAGCAGGAAAAAGCAAAAAATTTCAGAATTGCACCTTGCAAAGTGGAGAAATTACTGTTTGTGCATTTACAATATTCATTGATTTTTGCCATTGAAAAACGTCCAGAAATATATGAAGCTACTGACTGAATGAAAGGAGCTGGCATCTCACTCTCTTTGAATCTGCTTTATCATGCTAAGAGGAGCAGGAAAAAGCAAAAAATTTCAGAATTGCACCTTGCAATGCGGAGAAATTACTGTTTGTGCATTTACAATATTCATTGATTTTTGCCATTGAAAAACATCATGTTATTCATATACCAGAAATGTTTGAAGCTACTGACTGAATGAAAAGAGCTGGCATCTCACTCTCTTTGAATCTTCTTTATCATGCTAAGAGGAGCAGGAAAAAGCAAAAAATTTCAGAATTGCACCTTGCAATGTGGAGAAATTACTGTTTGTGCATTTACAATATTCATTGATTTTTGCCATTGAAAAACATCATGTTATTCATATACCAGAAATGTTTGAAGCTACTGACTGAATGAAAAGAGCTGGCATCTCACTCTCTTTGAATCTTCTTTATCATGCTAAGAGGAGCAGGAAAAAGCAAAAAATTTCAGAATTGCACCTTGCAATGCGGAGAAATTACTGTTTGTGCATTTACAATATTCATTGATTTTTGCCATTGAAAAACATCATGTTATTCATATACCAGAAATGTTTGAAGCTACTGACTGAATGAAAAGAGCTGGCATCTCACTCTCTTTGAATCTTCTTTATCATGCTAAGAGGAGCAGGAAAAAGCAAAAAATTTCAGAATTGCACCTTGCAATGTGGAGAAATTACTGTTTGTGCATTTACAATATTCATTGATTTTTGCCATTGAAAAACGTCCAGAAATGTTTGAAGCTACTGACTGAATGAAAGGAGCTTGCATCTCACTCTCTTTGATTCTTCTTTATCATGCTAAGAGGAGCAGGAAAAAGCAAAAAATTTCAGAATTGCACCTTGCAATGCGGAGAAATGACTGTTTGTGCATTTACAATATTCATTGATTTTTGACATTGAAAAACATCATGTTATTCATATACCAGAAATGTTTGAAGCTACTGATTGAATGAAAAGAGCTGGCATCTCACTCTCTTTGAATCTTCTTTATCATGCTAAGAGGAGCAGGAAAAAGCAAAAAATTTCAGAATTGCACCTTGCAATGTGGAGAAATTACTGTTTGGGCATTTACAATATTCATTGATTTTTGACATTGAAAAACGTCCAGAAATGTTTGAAGCTACTGACTGAATGAAAGGAGCTGGCATATCACTCTCTTTGAATCTTCTTTATCATGCTAAGAGGAGCAGGAAAATCAAAAAATTTCAGAATTGCACCTTGCAATGCGGAGAAATTACTGTTTGTGCATTTACAATATTCATTGATTTTTGCCATTGAAAAACATCATGTTATTCATATACCAGAAATGTTTGAAGCTACTGACTGAATGAAAAGAGCTGGCATCTCACTCTCTTTGAATCTTCTTTATCATGCTAAGAGGAGCAGGAAAAAGCAAAAAATTTCAGAATTGCACCTTGCAATGTGGAGAAATTACTGTTTGTGCATTTACAATATTCATTGATTTTTGCCATTGAAAACATCCAGAAATGTTTGAAGCTACTGACTGAATAAAAGGAGCTGGCATCTCACTCTCTTTGAATCTTCTTTATCATGCTAAGAGGAGCAGGAAAAAGCAAAAAATTTCAGAATTGCACCTTGCAATGCGGAGAAATTACTGTTTGTGCATTTACAATATTCATTGATTTTTGCCATTGAAAAACATCATGTTATATATATACCAGAAATGTTTGAAGCTACTGACTGAATGAAAAGAGCTGGCATCTCACTCTCTTTGAATCTTCTTTATCATGCTAAGAGGAGCAGGAAAAATCAAAAAATTTCAGAATTGCACCTTGCAATGTGGAGAAATTACTGTTTGTGCATTTACAATATTCATTGATTTTTGCCATTGAAAAACGTCCAGAAATGTTTGAAGCTACTGACTGAATGAAAGGAGCTGGCATCTCACTCTCTTTGAATCTTCTTTATCATGCTAAGAATAGCAGGAAAAAGCAAAAAATTTCAGAATTGCACCTTGCAATACGGAGAAATTACTGTTTGTGCATTTACAATATTCATTGATTTTTGCCATTGAAAAACATCATGTTATTCATATACCAGAAATGTTTGAAGCTACTGATTGAATGAAAAGAGCTGGCATCTCACTCTCTTTGAATCTTCTTTATCATGCTAAGAGGAGCAGGAAAAAGCAAAAAATTTCAGAATTGCACCTTGCAATGTGGAGAAATTACTGTTTGTGCATTTACAATATTCATTGATTTTTGCCATTGAAAAACGTCCAGAAATGTTTGAAGCTACTGACTGAATGAAAGGAGCTGGCATCCCACTCTCTTTGAATCTTCTTTATCATGCTAAGAGGAGCAGGAAAAAGCAAAAAATTTCAGAATTGCACCTTGCAATGCGGAGAAATTACTCTTTGTGCATTTACAATATTCATTGATTTTTGCCATTGAAAAACATCATGTTATTCATATACCAGAAATGTTTGAAGCTACTGACTGAATGAAAAGAGCTGGCATCTCACTCTCTTTGAATCTTCTTTATCATGCTAAGAGGAGCAGGAAAAAGCAAAAAATTTCAGAATTGCACCTTGCAATGTGGAGAAATTACTGTTTGTGCATGTACAATATTCATTGATTTTTGCCATTGAAAAACGTCCAGAAATGTTTGAAGCTACTGACTGAATGAAAGGAGCTGGCATCTCACTCTCTTTGAATCTTCTTTATCATGCTAAGAGGAGCAGGAAAAAGAAAAAAATTTCAGAATTGCACCTTGCAATGCGGAGAAATTACTGTTTGTGCATTTACAATATTCATTGATTTTTGCCATTGAAAAACATCATGTTATTCATATACCAGAAATGTTTGAAGCTACTGACTGAATGAAAATAGCTGGCATCTCACTCTCTTTGAATCTTCTTTGTCATGCTAAGAGGAGCAGGAAGAAGCAAAAAATTTCAGAATTGCACCTTGCAATGTGGAGAAATTACTGTTTGTGCATGAACAATATTCATTGATTTTTGCCATTGAAAAACGTCCAGAAATGTTTGAAGCTACTGACTGAATGAAAGGAGCTGGCATCTCACTCTCTTTGTATCTTCTTTATCATGCTAAGAGGAGCAGGAAAAAGCAAAAAATTTCAGAATTGCACCATGCAATGTGGAGAAATTACTGTTTGTGCATTTACAATATTCATTGATTTTTGCCATTGAAAAACGTCCAGAAATGTTTGAAGCTACTGACTGAATGAAAGGAGCTGTCATCTCACTCTCTTTGAATCTTCTTTATCATGCTAAGAAGAGCAGGAAAAAGCAAAAAATTTCAGAATTGCACCTTGCAATGCGGAGAAATTACTGTTTGTGCATTTACAATATTCATTGGTTTTTGCCATTGAAAAACATCATGTTATTCATATACCAGAAATGTTTGAAGCTACTGACTGAATGAAAAGAGCTGGCATCTCACTCTCTTTGAATCTTCTTTATCATGCTAAGAGGAGCAGGAATAAGCAAAAAATTTCAGAATTGCACCTTGCAATGCGGAGAAACTACTGTTTGTGCATTTACAATATTCATTGATTTTTGCCATTGAAAAACATCATGTTATTCATATACCAGAAATGTTTGAAGCTACTGACTGAATGAAAAGAGCTGGCATCTCACTCTCTTTGAATCTTCTTTATCATGCTAAGAGGAGCAGGAAAAAGCAAAAAATTTCAGAATTGCACCTTGCAATGTGGAGAAATTACTGTTTGTGCATTTACAATATTCATTGATTTTTGCCATTGAAAAACGTCCAGAAATGTTTGAAGCTACTGACTGAATGAAAGGAGCTGGCATCTCACTCTCTTTGAATCTTCTTTATCATGCTAAGGGGAGCAGGAAAAAGCAAAAAATTTCAGAATTGCACCTTGCAATGCGGAGAAATTACTGTTTGTGCATTTACAAAATTCATTGATTTTTGCCATTGAAAAACATCATGTTATTCATATACCAGAAATGTTTGAAGCTACTGACTGAATGAAAAGAGCTGGCATCTCACTCTTTTGAATCTTCTTTATCATGCTAAGAGGAGCAGGAAAAAGCAAAAATTTTCAGAATTGCACCTTGCAATGTGGAGAAATTACTGTTTGTGCATTTACAATATTCATTGATTTTTGCCATTGAAAAACATCATGTTATTCATATACCAGAAATGTTTGAAGCTACTGACTGAATGAAAAGAGCTGACATCTCACTCTCTTTGAATCTTCTTTGTCATGCTAAGAGGAGCAGGAAGAAGCAAAAAATTTCAGAATTGCACCTTGCAATGTGGAGAAATTACTGTTTGTGCATTAACAATATTCATTGATTTTTGCCATTGAAAAACATCCAGAAATGTTTGAAGCTACTGACTGAATGAAAAGAGCTGGCATCTCACTCTCTTTGAATCTTCTTTATCATGCTAAGAAGAGCAGGAAAAAGCAAAAAATTTCAGAATTGCACCTTGCAATGCGGAGAAATTACAGTTTGTGCATTTACAATATTCATTGATTTTTGCCATTGAAAAACATCATGTCATTCATATACCAGAAATGTTTGAAGCTACTGACTGAATGAAAAGAGCTGGCATCTCACTCTCTTTGAATCTTCTTTATCATGCTAAGAGGAGCAGGAAAAAGCAAAAAATTTCAGAATTGCACCTTGCAATGTGGAGAAATTACTGTTTGTGCATTTACAATATTCATTGATTTTTGCCATTGAAAAACGTCCAGAAATGTTTGAAGCTACTGACTGAATGAAAAGAGCTGGCATCTCACTCTCTTTGAATCTTCTTTATCATGCTAAGAGGAGCAGGAAAAAGCAAAAAATTTCAGAATTGCACCTTGCAATGTGGAGAAATTACTGTTTGTGCATTTACAATATTCATTGATTTTTGCCATTGAAAAACGTCCAGAAATGTTTGAAGCTACTGACTGAATGAAAGGAGCTGGCATCTCACTCTCTTTGAATCTTCTTTATCATGCTAAGAGGAGCAGGAAAAATCAAATAATTTCAGAATTGCACCTTGCAATGCGGAGAAATTACTGTTTGTGCATTTACAATATTCATTGATTTTTGCCATTGAAAAACATCATGTTATTCATATACCAGAAATGTTTGAAGCTACTGACTGAATGAAAAGAGCTGGAATCTCACTCTCTTTGAATCTTCTTTATCATGCTAAGAGGAGCAGGAAAAAGCAAAAAATTTCAGAATTGCACCTTGCAATGTGGAGAAATTACTGTTTGTGCATTTACAATATTCATTGATTTTTGCCATTGAAAAACGTCCAGAAATGTTTGAAGCTACTGACTGAATGAAAGGAGCTGGCATCTCACTCTCTTTGAATCTTCTTTATCATGCTAAGAATAGCAGGAAAAAGCAAAAAATTTCAGAATTGCACCTTGCAATACGGAGAAATTACTGTTTGTGCATTTACAATATTCATTGATTTTTGCCATTGAAAAACATCATGTTATACATATACCAGAAATGTTTGAAGCTACTAATTGAATGAAAAGAGCTGGCATCTCACTCTCTTTGAGTCTTCTTTATCATGCTAAGAGGAGCAGGAAAAAGCAAAAAATTTCAGAATTGCACCTTGCAATGTGGAGAAATTACTGTTTGTGCATTTACAATATTCATTGATTTTTGCCATTGAAAAACGTCCAGAAATGTTTGAAGCTACTGACTAAATGAAAGGAGCTGGCATCTCACTCTCTTTGAATCTTCTTTATCATGCTAAGAGGAGCAGGAAAAAGCAAAAAATTTCAGAATTGCACCTTGCAATGCGGAGAAATTACTCTTTGTGCATTTACAATATTCATTGATTTTTGCCATTGAAAAACATCATGTTATTCATATACCAGAAATGTTTGAAGCTACTGACTGAATGAAAAGAGCTGGCATCTCACTCTCTTTGAATCTTCTTTATCATGCTAAGAGGAGCAGGAAAAAGCAAAAATTTCAGAATTGCACCTTGCAATGTGGAGAAATTACTGTTTGTGCATTTACAATATTCATTGATTTTTGCCATTGAAAAACGTCCAGAAATGTTTGAAGCTACTGACTGAATGAAAGGAGCTGGCACCTCACTCTCTTTGAATCTTCTTTATCATGCTAAGAGGAGCAGGAAAAAGCAAAAAATTTCAGAATTGCACCTTGCAATGCTGAGAAATTACTCTTTGTGCATTTACAATATTCATTGATTTTTGCCATTGAAAAACATCATGTTATTCATATACCAGAAATGTTTGAAGCTACTGACTGAATGAAAAGAGCTGGCATCTCACTCTCTTTGAATCTTCTTTATCATGCTAAGAGGAGCAGGAAAAAGCAAAAAATTTCAGAATTGCACCTTGCAATGTGGAGAAATTACTGTTTGTGCATTTACAATATTCATTGATTTTTGCCATTGAAAAACGTCCAGAAATGTTTGAAGCTACTGACTGAATGAAAGGAGCTGGCATCTCACTCTCTTTGAATCTTCTTTATCATGCTAAGAGGAGCAGGAAAAAGAAAAAAATTTCAGAGTTGCACCTTGCAATGCGGAGAAATTACTGTTTGTGCATTTACAATATTCATTGATTTTTGCCATTGAAAAACATCAAGTTATTCATATACCAGAAATGTTTGAAGCTACTGACTGAATGAAAAGAGCTGGCATCTCACTCTCTTTGAATCTTCTTTGTCATGCTAAGAGTAGCAGGAAGAAGCAAAAAATTTCAGAATTGCACCTTGCAATGTGGAGAAATTACTGTTTGTGCATTAACAATATTCATTGATTTTTGCCATTGAAAAACGTCCAGAAATGTTTGAAGCTACTGACTGAATGAAAGGAGCTGGCATCTCACTCTCCTTGTATCTTCTTTATCATGCTAAGAGGAGCAGGAAAAAGCAAAAAAATTCAGAATTGCACCTTGCAATGTGGAGAAATTACTGTTTGTGCATTTACAATATTCATTGATTTTTGCCATTGAAAAACGTCCAGAAATGTTTGAAGCTACTGACTGAATGAAAGGAGCTGGCATCTCACTCTCTTTGAATCTTCTTTATCATGCTAAGGGGAGCAGGAAAAAGCAAAAAATTTCAGAATTGCACTTTGCAATGCGGAGAAATTACTGTTTGTGCATTTACAATATTCATTGATTTTTGCCATTGAAAAACATCATGTTATTCATATACCAGAAATGTTTGAAGCTACTGACTGAATGAAAAGAGCTGGCATCTCACTCTCTTTGAATCTTCTTTATCATGCTAAGAGGAGCAGGAAAAAGCAAAAAATTTCAGAATTGCACCTTGCAATGTGGAGAAATTACTGTTTGTGCATTTACAATATTCATTGATTTTTGCCATTGAAAAACGTCCAGAAATGTTTGAAGCTACTGACTGAATGAAACGAGCTGGCATCTCACTCTCTTTGAATCTTCTTTATCATGCTAAGAGGAGCAGGAAAAAGCAAAAAATTTCAGAATTGCACCTTGCAATGTGGAGAAATTACTGTTTGTGCATTTACAATATTCATTGATTTTTGCCATAGAAAAACATCCAGAAATGTTTGAAGCTACTGACTGAATGAAAGGAGCTGGCATCTCACTCTCTTTGAATCTTCTTTATCATGCTAAGAGGAGCAGGAAAAATCAAATAATTTCAGAATTGCACCTTGCAATGCGGAGAAATTACTGTTTGTGCATTTACAATATTCATTGATTTTTGCCATTGAAAAACATCATGTTATTCATATACCAGAAATATTTGAAGCTACTGACTGAATGAAAAGAGCTGGCATCTCACTCTCTTTGAATCTTCTTTATCATGCTAAGAGGAGCAGGAAAAAGCAAAAAATTTCAGAATTGCACCTTGCAATGTGGAGAAATTACTGTTTGTGCATTTACAATATTCATTGATTTTTGCCATTGAAAAACGTCCAGAAATGATTGAAGCTACTGACTGAATGAAAGGAGCTGGCATCTCACTCTCTTTGAATCTTCTTTATCATGCTAAGAGGAGCAGGAAAAAGCAAAAAATTTCAGAATTGCACCTTGCAATGCGGAGAAATTACTGTTTGTGCATTTACAATATTCATTGATTTTTGCCATTGAAAAACATCATGTTATTCATATACCAGAAATGTTTGAAGCTACTGACTGAATGAAAAGAGCTGGCATCTCACTCTCTTTGAATCTTCTTTATCATGCAAAGAGGAGCAGGAAAAAGCAAAAAATTTCAGAATTGCACCTTGCAATGTGGAGAAATTACTGTTTGTGCATTTACAATATTCATTGATTTTTGCCATTGAAAAACGTCCAGAAATATATGAAGCTACTGACTGAATGAAAGGAGCTGGCATCTCACTCTCTTTGAATCTGCTTTATCATGCTAAGAGGAGCAGGAAAAAGCAAAAAATTTCAGAATTGCACCTTGCAATGCGGAGAAATTACTGTTTGTGCATTTACAATATTCATTGATTTTTGCCATTGAAAAACATCATGTTATTCATATACCAGAAATGTTTGAAGCTACTGCTGAATGAAAAGAGCTGGCATCTCACTCTCTTTGAATCTTCTTTATCATGCTAAGAGGAGCAGGAAAAAGCAAAAAATTTCAGAATTGCACATTGCAATGTGGAGAAATTACTGTTTGTGCATTTACAATATTCATTGATTTTTGCCATTGAAAAACGTCCAGAAATGTTTGAAGCTACTGACTGAATGAAAGGAGCTCGCATCTCACTCTCTTTGAATCTTCTTTATCATGCTAAGGGGAGCAGGAAAAAGCAAAAAATTTCAGAATTGCACTTTGCAATGCGGAGAAATTACTGTTTGTGCATTTACAATATTCATTGATTTTTGCCATTGAAAAACATCATGTTATTCATATACCAGAAATGTTTGAAGCTACTGACTGAATGAAAAGAGCTGGCATCTCACTCTCTTTGAATCTTCTTTATCATGCTAAGAGGAGCAGGAAAAAGCAAAAAATTTCAGAATTGCACCTTGCAATGTGGAGAAATTACTGTTTGTGCATTTACAATATTCATTGATTTTTGCCATTGAAAAACGTCCAGAAATGTTTGAAGCTACTGACTGAATGAAAAGAGCTGGCATCTCACTCTCTTTGAATCTTCTTTATCATGCTAAGAGGAGCAGGAAAAAGCAAAAAATTTCAGAATTGCACCTTGCAATGTGGAGAAATTACTGTTTGTGCATTTACAATATTCATTGATTTTTGCCATAGAAAAACATCCAGAAATGTTTGAAGCTACTGACTGAATGAAAGGAGCTGGCATCTCACTCTCTTTGAATCTTCTTTATCATGCTAAGAGGAGCAGGAAAAATCAAATAATTTCAGAATTGCACCTTGCAATGCGGAGAAATTACTGTTTGTGCATTTACAATATTCATTGATTTTTGCCATTGAAAAACATCATGTTATTCATATACCAGAAATATTTGAAGCTACTGACTGAATGAAAAGAGCTGGCATCTCACTCTCTTTGAATCTTCTTTATCATGCTAAGAGGAGCAGGAAAAAGCAAAAAATTTCAGAATTGCACCTTGCAATGTGGAGAAATTACTGTTTGTGCATTTACAATATTCATTGATTTTTGCCATTGAAAAACGTCCAGAAATGATTGAAGCTACTGACTGAATGAAAGGAGCTGGCATCTCACTCTCTTTGAATCTTCTTTATCATGCTAAGAGGAGCAGGAAAAAGCAAAAAATTTCAGAATTGCACCTTGCAATGCGGAGAAATTACTGTTTGTGCATTTACAATATTCATTGATTTTTGCCATTGAAAAACATCATGTTATTCATATACCAGAAATGTTTGAAGCTACTGACTGAATGAAAAGAGCTGGCATCTCACTCTCTTTGAATCTTCTTTATCATGCAAAGAGGAGCAGGAAAAAGCAAAAAATTTCAGAATTGCACCTTGCAATGTGGAGAAATTACTGTTTGTGCATTTACAATATTCATTGATTTTTGCCATTGAAAAACGTCCAGAAATATATGAAGCTACTGACTGAATGAAAGGAGCTGGCATCTCACTCTCTTTGAATCTGCTTTATCATGCTAAGAGGAGCAGGAAAAAGCAAAAAAATTCAGAATTGCACCTTGCAATGCGGAGAAATTACTGTTTGTGCATTTACAATATTCATTGATTTTTGCCATTGAAAAACATCATGTTATTCATATACCAGAAATGTTTGAAGCTACTGACTGAATGAAAAGAGCTGGCATCTCACTCTCTTTGAATCTTCTTTATCATGCTAAGAGGAGCAGGAAAAAGCAAAAAATTTCAGAATTGCACATTGCAATGTGGAGAAATTACTGTTTGTGCATTTACAATATTCATTGATTTTTGCCATTGAAAAACGTCCAGAAATGTTTGAAGATACTGACTGAATGAAAAGAGCTGGCATCTCACTCTCTTTGAATCTTCTTTATCATGCTAAGAGGAGCAGGAAAAAGCAAAAAAATTCAGAATTGCACCTTGCAATGTGGAGAAATTACTGTTTGTGCATTTACAATATTCATTGATTTTTGCCATTGAAAAACGTCCAGAAATGATTGAAGCTACTGACTGAATGAAAGGAGCTGGCATCTCACTCTCTTTGAATCTTCTTTATCATGCTAAGAGGAGCAGGAAAAAGCAAAAAATTTCAGAATTGCACCTTGCAATGCGGAGAAATTACTGTTTGTGCATTTACAATATTCATTGATTTTTGCCATTGAAAAACATCATGTTATTCATATACCAGAAATGTTTGAAGCTACTGACTGAATGAAAAGAGCTGGCATCTCACTCTCTTTGAATCTTCTTTATCATGCAAAGAGGAGCAGGAAAAAGCAAAAAATTTCAGAATTGCACCTTGCAATGTGGAGAAATTACTGTTTGTGCATTTACAATATTCATTGATTTTTGCCATTGAAAAATGTCCAGAAATATATGAAGCTACTGACTGAATGAAAGGAGCTGGCATCTCACTCTCTTTGAATCTGCTTTATCATGCTAAGAGGAGCAGGAAAAAGCAAAAAATTTCAGAATTGCACCTTGCAATGCGGAGAAATTACTGTTTGTGCATTTACAATATTCATTGATTTTTGCCATTGAAAAACATCATGTTATTCATATACCAGAAATGTTTGAAGCTACTGACTGAATGAAAAGAGCTGGCATCTCACTCTCTTTGAATCTTCTTTATCATGCTAAGAGGAGCAGGAAAAAGCAAAAAATTTCAGAATTGCACATTGCAATGTGGAGAAATTACTGTTTGTGCATTTACAATATTCATAGATTTTTGCCATTGAAAAACGTCCAGAAATGTTTGAAGATACTGACTGAATGAAAGGAGCTGGCATCTCACTCTCTTTGAATCTTCTTTATCATGCTAAGAAGAGCAGGAAAAAGCAAAAAATTTCAGAATTGCACCTTGCAATGCGGAGAAATTACTGTTTGTGCATTTACAATATTCATTGGTTTTTGCCATTGAAAAACATCATGTTATTCATATACCATAAATGTTTGAAGCTACTGACTGAATGAAAAGAGCTGGCATCTCACTCTCTTTGAATCTTCTTTATCATGCTAAGAGGAGCAGGAAAAAGCAAAAAATTTCAGAATTGCACCTTGCAATGCGGAGAAACTACTGTTTGTGCATTTACAATATTCATTGATTTTTGCCATTGAAAAACATCATGTTATTCATATACCAGAAATGTTTGAAGCTACTGACTGAATGAAAAGAGCTGTCATCTCACTCTCTTTGAATCTTCTTTATCATGCTAAGAGGAGCAGGAAAAAGCAAAAAATTTCAGAATTGCACGTTGCAATATGGAGAAATTACTGTTTGTGCATTTACAATATTCATTGATTTTTGCCATTGAAAAACGTCCAGAAATGTTTGAAGCTACTGACTGAATGAAAAGAGCTGGCATCTCACTCTCTTTGAATCTTCTTTATCATGCTAAGAGGAGCAGGAAAAAGCAAAAAATTTCAGAATTGCACCTTGCAATGTGGAGAAATTACTGTTTGTGCATTTACAATATTCATTGATTTTTGCCATTGAAAAACATCATGTTATTCATATACCAGAAATGTTTGAAGCTACTGACTGAATGAAAAGAGCTGGCATCTCACTCTCTTTGAATCTTCTTTATCATGCAAAGAGGAGCAGGAAAAAGCAAAAAATTTCAGAATTGCACCTTGCAATGTGGAGAAATTACTGTTTGTGCATTTACAATATTCATTGATTTTTGCCATTGAAAAACGTCCAGAAATATATGAAGCTACTGACTGAATGAAAGGAGCTGGCATCTCACTCTCTTTGAATCTGCTTTATCATGCTAAGAGGAGCAGGAAAAAGCAAAAAATTTCAGAATTGCACCTTGCAATGCGGAGAAATTACTGTTTGTGCATTTACAATATTCATTGATTTTTGCCATTGAAAAACATCATGTTATTCATATACCAGAAATGTTTGAAGCTACTGACTGAATGAAAAGAGCTGGCATCTCACTCTCTTTGAATCTTCTTTATCATGCTAAGAGGAGCAGGAAAAAGCAAAAAATTTCAGAATTGCACCTTGCAATGTGGAGAAATTACTGTTTGTGCATTTACAATATTCATTGATTTTTGCCATTGAAAAACGTCCAGAAATGTTTGAAGCTACTGACTGAATGAAAGGAGCTGGCATCTCACTCTCTTTGAATCTTCTTTATCATGCTAAGAGGAGCAGGAAAAAGCAAAAAATTTCAGAATTGCACCTTGCAATGTGGAGAAATTACTGTTTGTGCATTTACAATATTCATTGATTTTTGCCATTGAAAAACGTCCAGAAATGTTTGAAGATACTGACTGAATGAAAGGAGCTGGCATCTCACTCTCTTTGAATCTTCTTTATCATGCTAAGAGGAGCAGGAAAAAGCAAAAAATTTCAGAATTGCACCTTGCAATGTGGAGAAATTACTGTTTGTGCATTTACAATATTCATTGGTTTTTGCCATTGAAAAACATCATGTTATTCATATACCAGAAATGTTTGAAGCTACTGACTGAATGAAAAGAGCTGGCATCTCACTCTCTTTGAATCTTCTTTATCATGCTAAGAGGAGCAGGAAAAAGCAAAAAATTTCAGAATTGCACCTTGCAATGCGGAGAAACTACTGTTTGTGCATTTACAATATTCATTGATTTTTGCCATTGAAAAACATCATGTTATTCATATACCAGAAATGTTTGAAGCTACTGACTGAATGAAAAGAGCTGGCATCTCACTCTCTTTGAATCTTCTTTATCATGCTAAGAGGAGCAGGAAAAAGCAAAAAATTTCAGAATTGCACCTTGCAATGTGGAAAAATTACTGTTTGTGCATTTACAATATTCATTGATTTTTGCCATTGAAAAACGTCCAGAAATGTTTGAAGCTACTGACTGAATGAAAGGAGCTGGCATCTCACTCTCTTTGAATCTTCTTTATCATGCTAAGGGGAGCAGGAAAAAGCAAAAAATTTCAGAATTGCACCTTGCAATGCGGAGAAATTACTGTTTGTGCATTTACAATATTCATTGATTTTTGCCATTGAAAAACATCATGTTATTCATATACCAGAAATGTTTGAAGCTACTGACTGAATGAAAAGAGCTGGCATCTCACTCTCTTTGAATATTCTTTATCATGCTAAGAGGAGCAGGAAAAAGCAAAAAATTTCACAATTGCACCTTGCAATGTGGAGAAATTACTGTTTGTGCATTTACAATATTCATTGATTTTTGCCATTGAAAAACGTCCAGAAATGTTTGAAGCTACTGACTGAATGAAAGGAGCTGGCATCTCACTCTCTTTGAATCTTCTTTATCATGCTAAGGGGAGTGGGAAAAAGCAAAAAATTTCAGAATTGCACCTTGCAATGCGGAGAAATTACTGTTTGTGCATTTACAATATTCATTGATTTTTGCCATTGAAAAACATCATGTTATTCATATACCAGAAATGTTTGAAGCTACTGACTGAATGAAAAGAGCTGGCATCTCACTCTCTTTGAATCTTCTTTATCATGCTAAGAGGAGCAGGAAAAAGCAAAAAATTTCAGAATTGCACCTTGCAATGAGGAGAAATTACTGTTTGTGCATTTACAATATTCATTGATTTTTGCCATTGAAAAACGTCCAGAAATGTTTGAAGCTACTGACTGAATGAAAGGAGCTGCCATCTCACTCTCTTTGAATCTTCTTTATCATGCTAAGGGGAGCAGGAAAAAGCAAAAAATTTCAGAATTGCACCTTGCAATGCGGAGAAATTACTGTTTGTGCATTTACAATATTCATTGATTTTTGCCATTGAAAAACATCATGTTATTCATATACCAGAAATGTTTGAAGCTACTGACTGAATGAAAAGAGCTGGCATCTCACTCTCTTTGAATCTTCTTTATCATGCTAAGAGGAGCAGGAAAAAGCAAAAAATTTCACAATTGCACCTTGCAATGTGGAGAAATTACTGTTTGTGCATTTACAATATTCATTGATTTTTGCCATTGAAAAACGTCCAGAAATGTTTGAAGCTACTGACTGAATGAAAAGAGCTGGCATCTCACTCTCTTTGAATCTTCTTTATCATGCTAAGAGGAGCAGGAAAAAGCAAAAAGTTTCAGAATTGCACCTTGCAATGTGGAGAAATTACTGTTTGTGCATTTACAATATTCATTGATTTTTGCCATTGAAAAACATCATGTTATTCATATACCAGAAATGTTTGAAGCTACTGACTGAATGAAAAGAGCTGGCATCTCACTCTCTTTGAATCTTCTTTGTCATGCTAAGAGGAGCAGGAAGAAGCAAAAAATTTCAGAATTGCACCTTGCAATGTGGAGAAATTACTGTTTGTGCATTAACAATATTCATTGATTTTTGCCATTGAAGAACATCCAGAAATGTTTGAAGCTACTGACTGAATGAAAGGAGCTGGCATCTCACTCTCTTTGTATCTTCTTTATCATGCTAAGAGGAGCAGGAAAAAGCAAAAAATTTAAGAATTGCACCTTGCAATGTGGAGAAATTACTGTTTGTGCATTTACAATATTCATTGATTTTTGCCATTGAAAAACGTCCAGAAATGTTTGAATCTACTGACTGAATGAAAGGAGCTGGCATCTCACTCTCTTTGAATCTTCTTTATCATGCTAAGAGGAGCAGGAAAAAGCAAAAAATTTCAGAATTGCACCTTGCAATGTGGAGAAATTACTGTTTGTGCATTTACAATATTCATTGGTTTTTGCCATTGAAAAACATCATGTTATTCATATACCAGAAATGTTTGAAGCTACTGACTGAATGAAAAGAGCTGGCATCTCACTCTCTTTGAATCTTCTTTATCATGCTAAGAGGAGCAGGAAAAAGCAAAAAATTTCAGAATTGCACCTTGCAATGCGGAGAAACTACTGTTTGTGCATTTACAATATTCATTGATTTTTGCCATTGAAAAACATCATGTTATTCATATACCAGAAATGTTTGAAGCTACTGACTGAATGAAAAGAGCTGGCATCTCACTCTCTTTGAATCTTCTTTATCATGCTAAGAGGAGCAGGAAAAAGCAAAAAATTTCAGAATTGCACCTTGCAATGTGGAGAAATTACTGTTTGTGCATTTACAATATTCATTGATTTTTGCCATTGAAAAACGTCCAGAAATGTTTGAAGCTACTGACTGAATGAAAGGAGCTGGCATCTCACTCTCTTTGAATCTTCTTTATCATGCTAAGGGGAGCAGGAAAAAGCAAAAAATTTCAGAATTGCACCTTGCAATGCGGAGAAATTACTGTTTGTGCATTTACAATATTCATTGATTTTTGCCATTGAAAAACATCATGTTATTCATATACCAGAAATGTTTGAAGCTACTGACTGAATGAAAAGAGCTGGCATCTCACTCTCTTTGAATCTTCTTTATCATGCTAAGAGGAGCAGGAAAAAGCAAAAAATTTCACAATTGCACCTTGCAATGTGGAGAAATTACTGTTTGTGCATTTACAATATTCATTGATTTTTGCCATTGAAAAACGTCCAGAAATGTTTGAAGCTACTGACTGAATGAAAGGAGCTGGCATCTCACTCTCTTTGAATCTTCTTTATCATGCTAAGGGGAGTAGGAAAAAGCAAAAAATTTCAGAATTGCACCTTGCAATGCGGAGAAATTACTGTTTGTGCATTTACAATATTCATTGATTTTTGCCATTGAAAAACATCATGTTATTCATATACCAGAAATGTTTGAAGCTACTGACTGAATGAAAAGAGCTGGCATCTCACTCTCTTTGAATCTTCTTTATCATGCTAAGAGGAGCAGGAAAAAGCAAAAAATTTCAGAATTGCACCTTGCAATGTGGAGAAATTACTGTTTGTGCATTTACAATATTCATTGATTTTTGCCATTGAAAAACGTCCAGAAATGTTTGAAGCTACTGACTGAATGAAAGGAGCTGGCATCTCACTCTCTTTGAATCTTCTTTATCATGCTAAGGGGAGCAGGAAAAAGCAAAAAATTTCAGAATTGCACCTTGCAATGCGGAGAAATTACTGTTTGTGCATTTACAATATTCATTGATTTTTGCCATTGAAAAACATCATGTTATTCATATACCAGAAATGTTTGAAGCTACTGACTGAATGAAAAGAGCTGGCATCTCACTCTCTTTGAATCTTCTTTATCATGCTAAGAGGAGCAGGAAAAAGCAAAAAATTTCACAATTGCACCTTGCAATGTGGAGAAATTACTGTTTGTGCATTTACAATATTCATTGATTTTTGCCATTGAAAAACGTCCAGAAATGTTTGAAGCTACTGACTGAATGAAAAGAGCTGGCATCTCACTCTCTTTGAATCTTCTTTATCATGCTAAGAGGAGCAGGAAAAAGCAAAAAGTTTCAGAATTGCACCTTGCAATGTGGAGAAATTACTGTTTGTGCATTTACAATATTCATTGATTTTTGCCATTGAAAAACATCATGTTATTCATATACCAGAAATGTTTGAAGCTACTGACTGAATGAAAAGAGCTGGCATCTCACTCTCTTTGAATCTTCTTTGTCATGCTAAGAGGAGCAGGAAGAAGCAAAAAATTTCAGAATTGCACCTTGCAATGTGGAGAAATTACTGTTTGTGCATTAACAATATTCATTGATTTTTGCCATTGAAGAACATCCAGAAATGTTTGAAGCTACTGACTGAATGAAAGGAGCTGGCATCTCACTCTCTTTGTATCTTCTTTATCATGCTAAGAGGAGCAGGAAAAAGCAAAAAATTTAAGAATTGCACCTTGCAATGTGGAGAAATTACTGTTTGTGCATTTACAATATTCATTGATTTTTGCCATTGAAAAACGTCCAGAAATGTTTGAATCTACTGACTGAATGAAAGGAGCTGGCATCTCACTCTCTTTGAATCTTCTTTATCATGCTAAGAAGAGCAGGAGAAAGCAAAAAATTTCAGAATTGCACCTTGCAATGCGGAGAAATTACAGTTTGTGCATTTACAATATTCATTGATTTTTGCCATTGAAAAACATCATGTTATTCATATACCAGAAATGTTTGAAGCTACTGACTGAATGAAAAGAGCTGGCATCTCACTCTCTTTGAATCTTCTTTATCATGCTAAGAGGAGCAGGAAAAAGCAAAAAATTTCAGAATTGCACCTTGCAATGCGGAGAAACTACTGTTTGTGCATTTACAATATTCATTGATTTTTGCCATTGAAAAACATCATGTTATTCATATACCAGAAATGTTTGAAGCTACTGAATGAATGAAAAGAGCTGGCATCTCACTCTCTTTGAATCTTCTTTATCATGCTAAGAGGAGCAGGAAAAAGCAAAAAATTTCAGAATTGCACCTTGCAATGTGGAGAAATTACTGTTTGTGCATTTACAATATTCATTGATTTTTGCCATTGAAAAACGTCCAGAAATGTTTGAAGCTACTGACTGAATGAAAGGAGCTGGCATCTCACTCTCTTTGTATCTTCTTTATCATGCTAAGAGGAGCAGGAAAAAGCAAAAAATTTCAGAATTGCACCTTGCAATGTGGAGAAATTACTGTTTGTGCATTTACAATATTCATTGATTTTTGCCATTGAAAAACGTCCAGAAATGTTTGAAGCTACTGACTGAATGAAAGGAGCTGGCATCTCACTCTCTTTGAATCTTCTTTATCATGCTAAGAAGAGCAGGAAAAAGCAAAAAATTTCAGAATTGCACCTTGCAATGCGGAGAAATTACTGTTTGTGCATTTACAATATTCATTGATTTTTGCCATTGAAAAACATCATGTTATTCATATACCAGAAATGTTTGAAGCTACTGACTGAATGAAAGGAGCTGGCATCTCACTCTCTTTGTATCTTCTTTTTCATGCTAAGAGGAGCAGGAAAAAGCAAAAAATTTCAGAATTGCACCTTGCAATGTGGAGAAATTACTGTTTGTGCATTTACAATATTCATTGATTTTTGCCATTGAAAAACGTCCAGAAATGTTTGAAGCTACTGACTGAATGAAAGGAGCTGGCATCTCACTCTCTTTGAATCTTCTTTATCATGCTAAGAAGAGCAGGAAAAAGCAAAAAATTTCAGAATTGCACCTTGCAATGCGGAGAAATTACAGTTTGTGCATTTACAATATTCATTGATTTTTGCCATTGAAAAACATCATGTTATTCATATACCAGAAATGTTTGAAGCTACTGACTGAATGAAAAGAGCTGGCATCTCACTCTCTTTGAATCTTCTTTATCATGCTAAGAGGAGCAGGAAAAAGCAAAAAATTTCAGAATTGCACCTTGCAATGCGGAGAAACTACTGTTTGTGCATTTACAATATTCATTGATTTTTGCCATTGAAAAACATCATGTTATTCATATACCAGAAATGTTTGAAGCTACTGACTGAATGAAAAGAGCTGGCATCTCACTCTCTTTGAATCTTCTTTATCATGCTAAGAGGAGCAGGAAAAAGCAAAAAATTTCAGAATTGCACCTTGCAATGTGGAGAAATTACTGTTTGTGCATTTACAATATTCATTGATTTTTGCCATTGAAAAACGTCCAGAAATGTTTGAAGCTACTGACTGAATGAAAAGAGCTGGCATCTCACTCTCTTTCAATCTTCTTTATCATGCTAAGAGGAGCAGGAAAAAGCAAAAAATTTCAGAATTGCACCTTGCAATGTGGAGAAATTACTGTTTGTGCATTTACAATATTCATTGATTTTTGCCATTGAAAAACGTCCAGAAATGTTTGAAGCTACTGACTGAATGAAAGGAGCTGGCATCTCACTCTCTTTGAATCTTCTTTATCATGCTAAGAGGTGCAGGAAAAATCAAATAATTTCAGAATTGCACCTTGCAATGCGGAGAAATTACTGTTTGTGCATTTACAATATTCATTGATTTTTGCCATTGAAAAACATCATGTTATTCATATACCAGAAATGTTTGAAGCTACTGACTGAATGAAAAGAGCTGGCATCTCACTCTCTTTGAATCTTCTTTATCATGCTAAGAGGAGCAGGAAAAAGCAAAAAATTTCAGAATTGCACCTTGAAATGTGGAGAAATTACTGTTTGTGCATTTACAATATTCATTGATTTTTGCCATTGAAAAACGTCCAGAAATGTTTGAAGCTACTGACTGAATGAAAGGAGCTGGCATCTCACTCTCTTTGAATCTTCTTTATCATGCTAAGAATAGCAGGAAAAAGCAAAAAATTTCAGAATTGCACCTTGCAATACGGAGAAATTACTGTTTGTGCATTTACAATATTCATTGATTTTTGCCATTGAAAAACATCATGTTATTCATATACCAGAAATGTTTGAAGCTACTGATTGAATGAAAAGAGCTGGCATCTCACTCTCTTTGAGTCTTCTTTATCATGCTAAGAGGAGCAGGAAAAAGCAAAAAATTTCAGAATTGCACCTTGCAATGTGGAGAAATTACTGTTTGTGCATTTACAATATTCATTGATTTTTGCCATTGAAAAACGTCCAGAAATGTTTGAAGCTACTGACTAAATGAAAGGAGCTGGCATCTCACTCTCTTTGAATCTTCTTTATCATGCTAAGAGGAGCAGGAAAAAGCAAAAAATTTCAGAATTGCACCTTGCAATGCGGAGAAATTACTCTTTGTGCATTTACAATATTCATTGATTTTTGCCATTGAAAAACATCATGTTATTCATATACCAGAAATGTTTGAAGCTACTGACTGAATGAAAAGAGCTGGCATCTCACGCTCTTTGAATCTTCTTTATCATGCTAAGAGGAGCAGGAAAAAGCAAAAAATTTCAGAATTGCACCTTGCAATGTGGAGAAATTACTGTTTGTGCATTTCCAATATTCATTGATTTTTGCCATTGAAAAACGTCCAGAAATGTTTGAAGCTACTGACTGAATGAAAGGAGCTGGCATCTCACTCTCTTTGAATCTTCTTTATCATGCTAAGAGGAGCAGGAAAAAGCAAAAAATTTCAGAATTGCACCTTGCAATGCGGAGAAATTACTCTTTGTGCATTTACAATATTCATTGATTTTTGCCATTGAAAAACATCATGTTATTCATATACCAGAAATGTTTGAAGCTACTGACTGAATGAAAAGAGCTGGAATCTCACTCTCTTTGAATCTTCTTTATCATGCTAAGAGGAGCAGGAAAAAGCAAAAAATTTCAGAATTGCACCTTGCAATGTGGAGAAATTACTGTTTGTGCATTTACAATATTCATTGATTTTTGCCATTGAAAAACGTCCAGAAATGTTTGAAGCTACTGACTGAATGAAAGGAGCTGGCATCTCACTCTCTTTGAATCTTCTTTATCATGCTAAGAGGAGCAGGAAAAAGAAAAACATTTCAGAATTGCACCTTGCAATGCGGAGAAATTACTGTTTGTGCATTTACAATATTCATTGATTTTTGCCATTGAAAAACATCATGTTATTCATATACCAGAAATGTTTGAAGCTACTGACTGAATGAAAAGAGCTGGCATCTCACTCTCTTTGAATCTTCTTTATCATGCTAAGAGGAGCAGGAAAAAGCAAAAAAATTCAGAATTGCACCTTGCAATGCGGAGAAACTACTGTTTGTGCATTTACAATATTCATTGATTTTTGCCATTGAAAAACATCATGTTATTCATATACCAGAAATGTTTGAAGCTACTGACTGAATGAAAAGAGCTGGCATCTCACTCTCTTTGAATCTTCTTTATCATGCTAAGAGGAGCAGGAAAAAGCAAAAAATTTCAGAATTGCACCTTGCAATGTGGAGAAATTACTGTTTGTGCATTTACAATATTCATTGATTTTTGCCATTGAAAAACGTCCAGAAATGTTTGAAGCTACTGACTGAATGAAAAGAGCTGGCATCTCACTCTCTTTGAATCTTCTTTATCATGCTAAGAGGAGCAGGAAAAAGCAAAAAATTTCAGAATTGCACCTTGCAATGTGGAGAAATTACTGTTTGTGCATTTACAATATTCATTGATTTTTGCCATTGAAAAACGTCCAGAAATGTTTGAAGCTACTGACTGAATGAAAGGAGCTGGCATCTCACTCTCTTTGAATCTTCTTTATCATGCTAAGAGGTGCAGGAAAAATCAAATAATTTCAGAATTGCACCTTGCAATGCGGAGAAATTACTGTTTGTGCATTTACAATATTCATTGATTTTTGCCATTGAAAAACATCATGTTATTCATATACCAGAAATGTTTGAAGCTACTGACTGAATGAAAAGAGCTGGCATCTCACTCTCTTTGAATCTTCTTTATCATGCTAAGAGGAGCAGGAAAAAGCAAAAAATTTCAGAATTGCACCTTGCAATGTGGAGAAATTACTGTTTGTGCATTTACAATATTCATTGATTTTTGCCATTGAAAAACGTCCAGGAATGTTTGAAGCTACTGACTAAATGAAAGGAGCTGGCATCTCACTCTCTTTGAATCTTCTTTATCATGCTAAGAGGAGCAGGAAAAAGCAAAAAATTTCAGAATTGCACCTTGCAATGCGGAGAAATTACTCTTTGTGCATTTACAATATTCATTGATTTTTGCCATTGAAAAACATCATGTTATTCATATACCAGAAATGTTTGAAGCTACTGACTGAATGAAAAGAGCTGGCATCTCACGCTCTTTGAATCTTCTTTATCATGCTAAGAGGAGCAGGAAAAAGCAAAAAATTTCAGAATTGCACCTTGCAATGTGGAGAAATTACTGTATGTGCATTTACAATATTCATTGATTTTTGCCATTGAAAAACGTCCAGAAATGTTTGAAGCTACTGACTGAATGAAAGGAGCTGGCATCTCACTCTCTTTGAATCTTCTTTATCATGCTAAGAGGAGCAGGAAAAAGCAAAAAATTTCAGAATTGCACCTTGCAATGCGGAGAAATTACTCTTTGTGCATTTACAATATTCATTGATTTTTGCCATTGAAAAACATCATGTTATTCATATACCAGAAATGTTTGAAGCTACTGACTGAATGAAAAGAGCTGGCATCTCACTCTCTTTGAATCTTCTTTATCATGCTAAGAGGAGCAGGAAAAAGCAAAAAATTTCAGAATTGCACCTTGCAATGTGGAGAAATTACTGTTTGTGCATTTACAATATTCATTGATTTTTGCCATTGAAAAACGTCCAGAAATGTTTGAAGCTACTGACTGAATGAAAGGAGCTGGCATCTCACTCTCTTTGAATCTTCTTTATCATGCTAAGAGGAGCAGGAAAAAGAAAAACATTTCAGAATTGCACCTTGCAATGCGAAGAAATTACTGTTTGTGCATTTACAATATTCATTGATTTTTGCCATTGAAAAACATCATGTTATTCATATACCAGAAATGTTTGAAGCTACTGACTGAATGAAAAGAGCTGGCATCTCACTCTCTTTGAATCTTCTTTGTCATGCTAAGAGTAGCAGGAAGAAGCAAAAAATTTCAGAATTGCACCTTGCAATGTGGAGAAATTACTGTTTGTGCATTAACAATATTCATTGATTTTTGCCATTGAAAAACGTCCAGAAATGTTTGAAGCTACTGACTGAATGAAAGGAGCTGGCATCTCACTCTCTTTGTATCTTCTTTATCATGCTAAGAGGAGCAGGAAAAAGCAAAAAATTTCAGAATTGCACCTTGCAATGTGGAGAAATTACTGTTTGTGCATTTACAATATTCATTGATCTTTGCCATTGAAAAACGTCCAGAAATGTTTGAAGCTACTGACTGAATGAAAGGAGCTGGCATCTCACTCTCTTTGAATCTTCTTTATCATGCTAAGAAGAGCAGGAAAAAGCAAAAAATTTCAGAATTGCACCTTGCAATGCGGAGAAATTACTGTTTGTGCATTTACAATATTCATTGATTTTTGCCATTGAAAAACATCATGTTATTCATATACCAGAAATGTTTGAAGCTACTGACTGAATGAAAAGAGCTGGCATCTCACTCTCTTTGAATCTTCTTTATCATGCTAAGAGGAGCAGGAAAAAGCAAAAAATTTCAGAATTGCACCTTGCAATGCGGAGAAACTACTGTTTGTGCATTTACAATATTCATTGATTTTTGCCATTGAAAAACATCATGTTATTCATATACCAGAAATGTTTGAAGCTACTGACTGAATGAAAAGAGCTGGCATCTCACTCTCTTTGAATCTTCTTTATCATGCTAAGAGGAGCAGGAAAAAGCAAAAAATTTCAGAATTGCACCTTGCAATGTGGAGAAATTACTGTTTGTGCATTTACAATATTCATTGATTTTTGCCATTGAAAAACGTCCAGAAATGTTTGAAGCTACTGACTGAATGAAAAGAGCTGACATCTCAATCTCTTTGAATCTTCTTTATCATGCTAAGAGGAGCAGGAAAAAGCAAAAAATTTCAGAATTGCACCTTGCAATGTGGAGAAATTACTGTTTGTGCATTTACAATATTCATTGATTTTTGCCATTGAAAAACGTCCAGAAATGTTTGAAGCTACTGACTGAATGAAAGGACCTGGCATCTCACTCTCTTTGAATCTTCTTTATCATGCTAAGAGGAGCAGGAAAAATCAAATAATTTCAGAATTGCACCTTGCAATGCGGAGAAATTACTGTTTGTGCATTTACAATATTCATTGATTTTTGCCATTGAAAAACATCATGTTATTCATATACCAGAAATGTTTGAAGCTACTGACTGAATGAAAAGAGCTGGCATCTCACTCTCTTTGAATCTTCTTTATCATGCTAAGAGGAGCAGGAAAAAGCAAAAAATTTCAGAATTGCACCTTGCAATGTGGAGAAATTACTGTTTGTGCATTTACAATATTCATTGATTTTTGCTATTGAAAAACGTCCAGAAATGTTTGAAGCTACTGACTGAATGAAAAGAGCTGGCATCTCACTCTCTTTGAATCTTCTTTATCATGCTAAGAGGAGCAGGAAAAAGCAAAAAATTTCAGA
Source organism: Phyllobates terribilis (assembly GCF_046119375.1). Lineage (NCBI taxonomy): Eukaryota > Metazoa > Chordata > Amphibia > Anura > Dendrobatidae > Phyllobates > Phyllobates terribilis. Next base: position 8,263,132 of record NW_027362813.1, read on the forward strand.
ATTGCACCTTGCAATGCGGAGAAATTACTGTTTGTGCATTTACAATATTCATTGATTTTTGCCATTGAAAAACATCATGTTATTCATATACCAGAAATGTTTGAAGCTACTGACTGAATGAAAAGAGCTGGCATCTCACTCTCTTTGAATCTTCTTTATCATGCAAAGAGGAGCAGGAAAAAGCAAAAAATTTCAGAATTGCACCTTGCAATGTGGAGAAATTACTGTTTGTGCATTTACAATATTCATTGATTTTTGCCATTGAAAAACGTCCAGAAATATATGAAGCTACTGACTGAATGAAAGGAGCTGGCATCTCACTCTCTTTGAATCTGCTTTATCATGCTAAGAGGAGCAGGAAAAAGCAAAAAATTTCAGAATTGCACCTTGCAATGTGGAGAAATTACTGTTTGTGCATTTACAATATTCATTGATTTTTGCCATTGAAAAACGTCCAGAAATGTTTGAAGCTACTGACTGAATGAAAAGAGCTGGCATTTCACTCTCTTTGAATCTTCTTTATTATGCTAAGAGGAGCAGGAAAAAGCAAAAAATTTCAGAATTGCACCTTGCAATGCGGAGAAATTACTGTTTGTGCATTTACAATATTCATTGATTTTTGCCATTGAAAAACATCATGTTATTCATATACCAGAAATGTTTGAAGCTACTGACTGAATGAAAAGAGCTGGCATCTCACTCTCTTTGAATCTTCTTTATCATGCAAAGAAGAGCAGGAAAAAGCAAAAAATTTCAGAATTGCACCTTGCAATGTGGAGAAATTACTGTTTGTGCATTTACAATATTCATTGATCTTTGCCATTGAAAAACGTCCAGAAATGTTTGAAGCTACTGACTGAATGAAAGGAGCTGGCATCTCACTCTCTTTGAATCTTCTTTATCATGCTAAGAAGAGCAGGAAAAAGCAAAAAATTTCAGAATTGCACCTTGCAATGCGGAGAAATTACTGTTTGTGCATTTACAATATTCATTGATTTTTGCCATTGAAAAACATCATGTTATTCATATACCAGAAATGTTTGAAGCTACTGACTGAATGAAAAGAGCTGGCATCTCACTCTCTTTGAATCTTCTTTATCATGCTAAGAGGAGCAGGAAAAAGCAAAAAATTTCAGAATTGCACCTTGCAATGCGGAGAAACTACTGTTTGTGCATTTACAATATTCATTGATTTTTGCCATTGAAAAACATCATGTTATTCATATACCAGAAATGTTTGAAGCTACTGACTGAATGAAAAGAGCTGGCATCTCACTGTCTTTGAATCTTCTTTATCATGCTAAGAGGAGCAGGAAAAAGCAAAAAATTTCAGAATTGCACCTTGCAATGTGGAGAAATTACTGTTTGTGCATTTACAATATTCATTGATTTTTGCCATTGAAAAACGTCCAGAAATGTTTGAAGCTACTGACTGAATGAAAAGAGCTGACATCTCAATCTCTTTGAATCTTCTTTATCATGCTAAGAGGAGCAGGAAAAAGCAAAAAATTTCAGAATTGCACCTTGCAATGTGGAGAAATTACTGTTTGTGCATTTACAATATTCATTGATTTTTGCCATTGAAAAACGTCCAGAAATGTTTGAAGCTACTGACTGAATGAAAGGACCTGGCATCTCACTCTCTTTGAATCTTCTTTATCATGCTAAGAGGAGCAGGAAAAATCAAATAATTTCAGAATTGCACCTTGCAATGCGGAGAAATTACTGTTTGTGCATTTACAATATTCATTGATTTTTGCCATTGAAAAACATCATGTTATTCATATACCAGAAATGTTTGAAGCTACTGACTGAATGAAAAGAGCTGGCATCTCACTCTCTTTGAATCTTCTTTATCATGCTAAGAGGAGCAGGAAAAAGCAAAAAATTTCAGAATTGCACCTTGCAATGTGGAGAAATTACTGTTTGTGCATTTACAATATTCATTGATTTTTGCTATTGAAAAACGTCCAGAAATGTTTGAAGCTACTGACTGAATGAAAAGAGCTGGCATCTCACTCTCTTTGAATCTTCTTTATCATGCTAAGAGGAGCAGGAAAAAGCAAAAAATTTCAGAATTGCACCTTGCAATGCGGAGAAATTACTGTTTGTGCATTTACAATATTCATTGATTTTTGCCATTGAAAAACATCATGTTATTCATATACCAGAAATGTTTGAAGCTACTGACTGAATGAAAAGAGCTGGCATCTCACTCTCTTTGAATCTTCTTTATCATGCAAAGAGGAGCAGGAAAAAGCAAAAAATTTCAGAATTGCACCTTGCAATGTGGAGAAATTACTGTTTGTGCATTTACAATATTCATTGATTTTTGCCATTGAAAAACGTCCAGAAATATATGAAGCTACTGACTGAATGAAAGGAGCTGGCATCTCACTCTCTTTGAATCTGCTTTATCATGCTAAGAGGAGCAGGAAAAAGCAAAAAATTTCAGAATTGCACCTTGCAATGTGGAGAAATTACTGTTTGTGCATTTACAATATTCATTGATTTTTGCCATTGAAAAACATCATGTTATTCATATACCAGAAATGTTTGAAGCTACTGACTGAATGAAAAGAGTTGGCATCTCACTCTCTTTGAATCTTCTTTATCATGCTAAGAGGAGCAGGAAAAAGCAAAAAATTTCAGAATTGCACCTTGCAATGTGGAGAAATTACTGTTTGTGCATTTACAATATTCATTGATTTTTGCCATTGAAAAACGTCCAGAAATGTTTGAAGATACTGACTGAATGAAAGGAGCTGGCATCTCACTCTCTTTGAATCTTCTTTATCATGCTAAGAGGAGCAGGAAAAAGCAAAAAATTTCAGAATTGCACCTTGCAATGTGGAGAAATTACTGTTTGTGCATTTACAATATTCATTGATTTTTGCCATTGAAAAACGTCCAGAAATGTTTGAAGCTACTGACTGAATGAAAAGAGCTGGCATTTCACTCTCTTTGAATCTTCTTTATTATGCTAAGAGGAGCAGGAAAAAGCAAAAAATTTCAGAATTGCACCTTGCAATGCGGAGAAATTACTGTTTGTGCATTTACAATATTCATTGATTTTTGCCATTGTAAAACATCATGTTATTCATATACCAGAAATGTTTGAAGCTACTGACTGAATGAAAAGAGCTGGCATCTCACTCTCTTTGAATCTTCTTTATCATGCAAAGAAGAGCAGGAAAAAGCAAAAAATTTCAGAATTGCACCTTGCAATGTGGAGAAATTACTGTTTGTGCATTTACAATATTCATTGATTTTTGCCATTGAAAAACGTCCAGAAATATATGAAGCTACTGACTGAATGAAAGGAGCTGGCATCTCACTCTCTTTGAATCTGCTTTATCATGCTAAGAGGAGCAGGAAAAAGCAAAAAATTTCAGAATTGCACCTTGCAATGCAGAGAAATTACTGTTTGTGCATTTACAATATTCATTGATTTTTGCCATTGAAAAACATCATGTTATTCATATACCAGAAATGTTTGAAGCTACTGACTGAATGAAAAGAGCTGGCATCTCACTCTCTTTGAATCTTCTTTATCATGCTAAGAGGAGCAGGAAAAAGCAAAAAATTTCAGAATTGCACCTTGCAATGTGGAGAAATTACTGTTTGTGCATTTACAATATTCATTGATTTTTGCTATTGAAAAACGTCCAGAAATGTTTGAAGCTACTGACTGAATGAAAAGAGCTGGCTTCTCACTCTCTTTGAATCTTCTTTATCATGCTAAGAGGAGCAGGGAAAAGCAAAAAATTTCAGAATTGCACCTTGCAATGCGGAGAAATTACTGTTTGTGCATTTACAATATTCATTGATTTTTGCCATTGAAAAACATCATGTTATTCATATACCAGAAATGTTTGAAGCTACTGACTGAATGAAAAGAGCTGGCATCTCACTCTCTTTGAATCTTCTTTATCATGCAAAGAGGAGCAGGAAAAAGCAAAAAATTTCAGAATTGCACCTTGCAATGTGGAGAAATTACTGTTTGTGCATTTACAATATTCATTGATTTTTGCCATTGAAAAACGTCCAGAAATATATGAAGCTACTGACTGAATGAAAGGAGCTGGCATCTCACTCTCTTTGAATCTGCTTTATCATGCTAAGAGGAGCAGGAAAAAGCAAAAAATTTCAGAATTGCACCTTGCAATGTGGAGAAATTACTGTTTGTGCATTTACAATATTCATTGATTTTTGCCATTGAAAAACGTCCAGAAATGTTTGAAGCTACTGACTGAATGAAAAGAGCTGGCATTTCACTCTCTTTGAATCTTCTTTATTATGCTAAGAGGAGCAGGAAAAAGCAAAAAATTTCAGAATTGCACCTTGCAATGCGGAGAAAATACTGTTTGTGCATTTACAATATTCATTGATTTTTGCCATTGAAAAACATCATGTTATTCATATACCAGAAATGTTTGAAGCTACTGACTGAATGAAAAGAGCTGGCATCTCACTCTCTTTGAATCTTCTTTATCATGCAAAGAAGAGCAGGAAAAAGCAAAAAATTTCAGAATTGCACCTTGCAATGTGGAGAAATTACTGTTTGTGCATTTACAATATTCATTGATCTTTGCCATTGAAAAACGTCCAGAAATGTTTGAAGCTACTGACTGAATGAAAGGAGCTGGCATCTCACTCTCTTTGAATCTTCTTTATCATGCTAAGAAGAGCAGGAAAAAGCAAAAAATTTCAGAATTGCACCTTGCAATGCGGAGAAATTACTGTTTGTGCATTTACAATATTCATTGATTTTTGCCATTGAAAAACATCATGTTATTCATATACCAGAAATGTTTGAAGCTACTGACTGAATGAAAAGAGCTGGCATCTCACTCTCTTTGAATCTTCTTTATCATGCTAAGAGGAGCAGGAAAAAGCAAAAAATTTCAGAATTGCACCTTGCAATGCGGAGAAACTACTGTTTGTGCATTTACAATATTCATTGATTTTTGCCATTGAAAAACATCATGTTATTCATATACCAGAAATGTTTGAAGCTACTGACTGAATGAAAAGAGCTGGCATCTCACTGTCTTTGAATCTTCTTTATCATGCTAAGAGGAGCAGGAAAAAGCAAAAAATTTCAGAATTGCACCTTGCAATGTGGAGAAATTACTGTTTGTGCATTTACAATATTCATTGATTTTTGCCATTGAAAAACGTCCAGAAATGTTTGAAGCTACTGACTGAATGAAAAGAGCTGACATCTCAATCTCTTTGAATCTTCTTTATCATGCTAAGAGGAGCAGGAAAAAGCAAAAAATTTCAGAATTGCACCTTGCAATGTGGAGAAATTACTGTTTGTGCATTTACAATATTCATTGATTTTTGCCATTGAAAAACGTCCAGAAATGTTTGAAGCTACTGACTGAATGAAAGGACCTGGCATCTCACTCTCTTTGAATCTTCTTTATCATGCTAAGAGGAGCAGGAAAAATCAAATAATTTCAGAATTGCACCTTGCAATGCGGAGAAATTACTGTTTGTGCATTTACAATATTCATTGATTTTTGCCATTGAAAAACATCATGTTATTCATATACCAGAAATGTTTGAAGCTACTGACTGAATGAAAAGAGCTGGCATCTCACTCTCTTTGAAACTTCTTTATCATGCTAAGAGGAGCAGGAAAAAGCAAAAAATTTCAGAATTGCACCTTGCAATGTGGAGAAATTACTGTTTGTGCATTTACAATATTCATTGATTTTTGCTATTGAAAAACGTCCAGAAATGTTTGAAGCTACTGACTGAATGAAAAGAGCTGGCATCTCACTCTCTTTGAATCTTCTTTATCATGCTAAGAGGAGCAGGAAAAAGCAAAAAATTTCAGAATTGCACCTTGCAATGCGGAGAAATTACTGTTTGTGCATTTACAATATTCATTGATTTTTGCCATTGAAAAACATCATGTTATTCATATACCAGAAATGTTTGAAGCTACTGACTGAATGAAAAGAGCTGGCATCTCACTCTCTTTGAATCTTCTTTATCATGCAAAGAGGAGCAGGAAAAAGCAAAAAATTTCAGAATTGCACCTTGCAATGTGGAGAAATTACTGTTTGTGCATTTACAATATTCATTGATTTTTGCCATTGAAAAACGTCCAGAAATATATGAAGCTACTGACTGAATGAAAGGAGCTGGCATCTCACTCTCTTTGAATCTGCTTTATCATGCTAAGAGGAGCAGGAAAAAGCAAAAAATTTCAGAATTGCACCTTGCAATGTGGAGAAATTACTGTTTGTGCATTTACAATATTCATTGATTTTTGCCATTGAAAAACATCATGTTATTCATATACCAGAAATGTTTGAAGCTACTGACTGAATGAAAAGAGTTGGCATCTCACTCTCTTTGAATCTTCTTTATCATGCTAAGAGGAGCAGGAAAAAGCAAAAAATTTCAGAATTGCACCTTGCAATGTGGAGAAATTACTGTTTGTGCATTTACAATATTCATTGATTTTTGCCATTGAAAAACGTCCAGAAATGTTTGAAGATACTGACTGAATGAAAGGAGCTGGCATCTCACTCTCTTTGAATCTTCTTTATCATGCTAAGAGGAGCAGGAAAAAGCAAAAAATTTCAGAATTGCACCTTGCAATGTGGAGAAATTACTGTTTGTGCATTTACAATATTCATTGATTTTTGCCATTGAAAAACGTCCAGAAATGTTTGAAGCTACTGACTGAATGAAAAGAGCTGGCATTTCACTCTCTTTGAATCTTCTTTATTATGCTAAGAGGAGCAGGAAAAAGCAAAAAATTTCAGAATTGCACCTTGCAATGCGGAGAAATTACTGTTTGTGCATTTACAATATTCATTGATCTTTGCCATTGAAAAACGTCCAGAAATGTTTGAAGCTACTGACTGAATGAAAGGAGCTGGCATCTCACTCTCTTTGAATCTTCTTTATCATGCTAAGAAGAGCAGGAAAAAGCAAAAAATTTCAGAATTGCACCTTGCAATGCGGAGAAATTACTGTTTGTGCATTTACAATATTCATTGATTTTTGCCATTGAAAAACATCATGTTATTCATATACCAGAAATGTTTGAAGCTACTGACTGAATGAAAAGAGCTGGCATCTCACTCTCTTTGAATCTTCTTTATCATGCTAAGAGGAGCAGGAAAAAGCAAAAAATTTCAGAATTGCACCTTGCAATGCGGAGAAACTACTGTTTGTGCATTTACAATATTCATTGATTTTTGCCATTGAAAAACATCATGTTATTCATATACCAGAAATGTTTGAAGCTACTGACTGAATGAAAAGAGCTGGCATCTCACTGTCTTTGAATCTTCTTTATCATGCTAAGAGGAGCAGGAAAAAGCAAAAAATTTCAGAATTGCACCTTGCAATGTGGAGAAATTACTGTTTGTGCATTTACAATATTCATTGATTTTTGCCATTGAAAAACGTCCAGAAATGTTTGAAGCTACTGACTGAATGAAAAGAGCTGACATCTCAATCTCTTTGAATCTTCTTTATCATGCTAAGAGGAGCAGGAAAAAGCAAAAAATTTCAGAATTGCACCTTGCAATGTGGAGAAATTACTGTTTGTGCATTTACAATATTCATTGATTTTTGCCATTGAAAAACGTCCAGAAATGTTTGAAGCTACTGACTGAATGAAAGGACCTGGCATCTCACTCTCTTTGAATCTTCTTTATCATGCTAAGAGGAGCAGGAAAAATCAAATAATTTCAGAATTGCACCTTGCAATGCGGAGAAATTACTGTTTGTGCATTTACAATATTCATTGATTTTTGCCATTGAAAAACATCATGTTATTCATATACCAGAAATGTTTGAAGCTACTGACTGAATGAAAAGAGCTGGCATCTCACTCTCTTTGAATCTTCTTTATCATGCTAAGAGGAGCAGGAAAAAGCAAAAAATTTCAGAATTGCACCTTGCAATGTGGAGAAATTACTGTTTGTGCATTTACAATATTCATTGATTTTTGCCATTGAAAAACGTCCAGAAATATATGAAGCTACTGACTGAATGAAAGGAGCTGGCATCTCACTCTCTTTGAATCTGCTTTATCATGCTAAGAGGAGCAGGAAAAAGCAAAAAATTTCAGAATTGCACCTTGCAATGTGGAGAAATTACTGTTTGTGCATTTACAATATTCATTGATTTTTGCCATTGAAAAACATCATGTTATTCATATACCAGAAATGTTTGAAGCTACTGACTGAATGAAAAGAGTTGGCATCTCACTCTCTTTGAATCTTCTTTATCATGCTAAGAGGAGCAGGAAAAAGCAAAAAATTTCAGAATTGCACCTTGCAATGTGGAGAAATTACTGTTTGTGCATTTACAATATTCATTGATTTTTGCCATTGAAAAACGTCCAGAAATGTTTGAAGATACTGACTGAATGAAAGGAGCTGGCATCTCACTCTCTTTGAATCTTCTTTATCATGCTAAGAGGAGCAGGAAAAAGCAAAAAATTTCAGAATTGCACCTTGCAATGTGGAGAAATTACTGTTTGTGCATTTACAATATTCATTGATTTTTGTCATTGAAAAACGTCCAGAAATGTTTGAAGCTACTGACTGAATGAAAAGAGCTGGCATTTCACTCTCTTTGAATCTTCTTTATTATGCTAAGAGGAGCAGGAAAAAGCAAAAAATTTCAGAATTGCACCTTGCAATGCGGAGAAATTACTGTTTGTGCATTTACAATATTCATTGATTTTTGCCATTGAAAAACATCATGTTATTCATATACCAGAAATGTTTGAAGCTACTGACTGAATGAAAAGAGCTGGCATCTCACTCTCTTTGAATCTTCTTTATCATGCAAAGAAGAGCAGGAAAAAGCAAAAAATTTCAGAATTGCACCTTGGAATGTGGAGAAATTACTGTTTGTGCATTTACAATATTCATTGATTTTTGCCATTGAAAAACGTCCAGAAATATATGAAGCTACTGACTGAATGAAAGGAGCTGGCATCTCACTCTCTTTGAATCTGCTTTATCATGCTAAGAGGAGCAGGAAAAAGCAAAAAATTTCAGAATTGCACCTTGCAATGCAGAGAAATTACTGTTTGTGCATTTACAATATTCATTGATTTTTGCCATTGAAAAACATCATGTTATTCATATACCAGAAATGTTTGAAGCTACTGACTGAATGAAAAGAGCTGGCATCTCACTCTCTTTGAATCTTCTTTATCATGCTAAGAGGAGCAGGAAAAAGCAAAAAATTTCAGAATTGCACCTTGCAATGTGGAGAAATTACTGTTTGTGCATTTACAATATTCATTGATTTTTGCTATTGAAAAACGTCCAGAAATGTTTGAAGCTACTGACTGAATGAAAAGAGCTGGCATCTCACTCTCTTTGAATCTTCTTTATCATGCTAAGAGGAGCAGGAAAAAGCAAAAAATTTCAGAATTGCACCTTGCAATGCGGAGAAATTACTGTTTGTGCATTTACAATATTCATTGATTTTTGCCATTGAAAAACATCATGTTATTCATATACCAGAAATGTTTGAAGCTACTGACTGAATGAAAAGAGCTGGCATCTCACTCTCTTTGAATCTTCTTTATCATGCAAAGAGGAGCAGGAAAAAGCAAAAAATTTCAGAATTGCACCTTGCAATGTGGAGAAATTACTGTTTGTGCATTTACAATATTCATTGATTTTTGCCATTGAAAAACGTCCAGAAATATATGAAGCTACTGACTGAATGAAAGGAGCTGGCATCTCACTCTCTTTGAATCTGCTTTATCATGCTAAGAGGAGCAGGAAAAAGCAAAAAATTTCAGAATTGCACCTTGCAATGTGGAGAAATTACTGTTTGTGCATTTACAATATTCATTGATTTTTGCCATTGAAAAACGTCCAGAAATGTTTGAAGCTACTGACTGAATGAAAAGAGCTGGCATTTCACTCTCTTTGAATCTTCTTTATTATGCTAAGAGGAGCAGGAAAAAGCAAAAAATTTCAGAATTGCACCTTGCAATGCGGAGAAATTACTGTTTGTGCATTTACAATATTCATTGATTTTTGCCATTGAAAAACATCATGTTATTCATATACCAGAAATGTTTGAAGCTACTGACTGAATGAAAAGAGCTGGCATCTCACTCTCTTTGAATCTTCTTTATCATGCAAAGAAGAGCAGGAAAAAGCAAAAAATTTCAGAATTGCACCTTGCAATGTGGAGAAATTACTGTTTGTGCATTTACAATATTCATTGATCTTTGCCATTGAAAAACGTCCAGAAATGTTTGAAGCTACTGACTGAATGAAAGGAGCTGGCATCTCACTCTCTTTGAATCTTCTTTATCATGCTAAGAAGAGCAGGAAAAAGCAAAAAATTTCAGAATTGCACCTTGCAATGCGGAGAAATTACTGTTTGTGCATTTACAATATTCATTGATTTTTGCCATTGAAAAACATCATGTTATTCATATACCAGAAATGTTTGAAGCTACTGACTGAATGAAAAGAGCTGGCATCTCACTCTCTTTGAATCTTCTTTATCATGCTAAGAGGAGCAGGAAAAAGCAAAAAATTTCAGAATTGCACCTTGCAATGCGGAGAAACTACTGTTTGTGCATTTACAATATTCATTGATTTTTGCCATTGAAAAACATCATGTTATTCATATACCAGAAATGTTTGAAGCTACTGACTGAATGAAAAGAGCTGGCATCTCACTGTCTTTGAATCTTCTTTATCATGCTAAGAGGAGCAGGAAAAAGCAAAAAATTTCAGAATTGCACCTTGCAATGTGGAGAAATTACTGTTTGTGCATTTACAATATTCATTGATTTTTGCCATTGAAAAACGTCCAGAAATGTTTGAAGCTACTGACTGAATGAAAAGAGCTGACATCTCAATCTCTTTGAATCTTCTTTATCATGCTAAGAGGAGCAGGAAAAAGCAAAAAATTTCAGAATTGCACCTTGCAATGTGGAGAAATTACTGTTTGTGCATTTACAATATTCATTGATTTTTGCCATTGAAAAACGTCCAGAAATGTTTGAAGCTACTGACTGAATGAAAGGACCTGGCATCTCACTCTCTTTGAATCTTCTTTATCATGCTAAGAGGAGCAGGAAAAATCAAATAATTTCAGAATTGCACCTTGCAATGCGGAGAAATTACTGTTTGTGCATTTACAATATTCATTGATTTTTGCCATTGAAAAACATCATGTTATTCATATACCAGAAATGTTTGAAGCTACTGACTGAATGAAAAGAGCTGGCATCTCACTCTCTTTGAATCTTCTTTATCATGCTAAGAGGAGCAGGAAAAAGCAAAAAATTTCAGAATTGCACCTTGCAATGTGGAGAAATTACTGTTTGTGCATTTACAATATTCATTGATTTTTGCTATTGAAAAACGTCCAGAAATGTTTGAAGCTACTGACTGAATGAAAAGAGCTGGCATCTCACTCTCTTTGAATCTTCTTTATCATGCTAAGAGGAGCAGGAAAAAGCAAAAAATTTCAGAATTGCACCTTGCAATGCGGAGAAATTACTGTTTGTGCATTTACAATATTCATTGATTTTTGCCATTGAAAAACATCATGTTATTCATATACCAGAAATGTTTGAAGCTACTGACTGAATGAAAAGAGCTGGCATCTCACTCTCTTTGAATCTTCTTTATCATGCAAAGAGGAGCAGGAAAAAGCAAAAAATTTCAGAATTGCACCTTGCAATGTGGAGAAATTACTGTTTGTGCATTTACAATATTCATTGATTTTTGCCATTGAAAAACGTCCAGAAATATATGAAGCTACTGACTGAATGAAAGGAGCTGGCATCTCACTCTCTTTGAATCTGCTTTATCATGCTAAGAGGAGCAGGAAAAAGCAAAAAATTTCAGAATTGCACCTTGCAATGTGGAGAAATTACTGTTTGTGCATTTACAATATTCATTGATTTTTGCCATTGAAAAACATCATGTTATTCATATACCAGAAATGTTTGAAGCTACTGACTGAATGAAAAGAGTTGGCATCTCACTCTCTTTGAATCTTCTTTATCATGCTAAGAGGAGCAGGAAAAAGCAAAAAATTTCAGAATTGCACCTTGCAATGTGGAGAAATTACTGTTTGTGCATTTACAATATTCATTGATTTTTGCCATTGAAAAACGTCCAGAAATGTTTGAAGATACTGACTGAATGAAAGGAGCTGGCATCTCACTCTCTTTGAATCTTCTTTATCATGCTAAGAGGAGCAGGAAAAAGCAAAAAATTTCAGAATTGCACCTTGCAATGTGGAGAAATTACTGTTTGTGCATTTACAATATTCATTGATTTTTGCCATTGAAAAACGTCCAGAAATGTTTGAAGCTACTGACTGAATGAAAAGAGCTGGCATTTCACTCTCTTTGAATCTTCTTTATTATGCTAAGAGGAGCAGGAAAAAGCAAAAAATTTCAGAATTGCACCTTGCAATGCGGAGAAATTACTGTTTGTGCATTTACAATATTCATTGATTTTTGCCATTGAAAAACATCATGTTATTCATATACCAGAAATGTTTGAAGCTACTGACTGAATGAAAAGAGCTGGCATCTCACTCTCTTTGAATCTTCTTTATCATGCAAAGAAGAGCAGGAAAAAGCAAAAAATTTCAGAATTGCACCTTGCAATGTGGAGAAATTACTGTTTGTGCATTTACAATATTCATTGATTTTTGCCATTGAAAAACGTCCAGAAATATATGAAGCTACTGACTGAATGAAAGGAGCTGGCATCTCACTCTCTTTGAATCTGCTTTATCATGCTAAGAGGAGCAGGAAAAAGCAAAAAATTTCAGAATTGCACCTTGCAATGCAGAGAAATTACTGTTTGTGCATTTACAATATTCATTGATTTTTGCCATTGAAAAACGTCATGTTATTCATATACCAGAAATGTTTGAAGCTACTGACTGAATGAAAAGAGCTGGCATCTCACTCTCTTTGAATCTTCTTTATCATGCTAAGAGGAGCAGGAAAAAGCAAAAAATTTCAGAATTGCACCTTGCAATGTGGAGAAATTACTGTTTGTGCCTTTACAATATTCATTGATTTTTGCCATTGAAAAACGTCCAGAAATGTTTGAAGATACTGACTGAATGAAAGGAGCTGGCATCTCACTCTCTTTGAATCTTCTTTATCATGCTAAGAGGAGCAGGAAAAAGCAAAAAATTTCAGAATTGCACCTTGCAATGTGGAGAAATTACTGTTTGTGCATTTACAATATTCATTGATTTTTGCCATTGAAAAACGTCCAGAAATGTTTGAAGCTACTGACTGAATGAAAGGAGCTGGCATCTCACTCTCTTTGAATCTTCTTTATTATGCTAAGAGGAGCAGGAAAAAGCAAAAAATTTCAGAATTGCACCTTGCAATGCGGAGAAATTACTGTTTGTGCATTTACAATATTCATTGATTTTTGCCATTGAAAAACATCATGTTATTCATATACCAGAAATGTTTGAAGCTACTGACTGAATGAAAAGAGCTGGCATCTCACTCTCTTTGAATCTTCTTTATCATGCAAAGAGGAGCAGGAAAAAGCAAAAAATTTCAGAATTGCACCTTGCAATGTGGAGAAATTACTGTTTGTGCATTTACAATATTCATTGATTTTTGCCATTGAAAAACGTCCAGAAATATATGAAGCTACTGACTGAATGAAAGGAGCTGGCATCTCACTCTCTTTGAATCTGCTTTATCATGCTAAGAGGAGCAGGAAAAAGCAAAAAATTTCAGAATTGCACCTTGCAATGCGGAGAAATTACTGTTTGTGCATTTACAATATTCATTGATTTTTGCCATTGAAAAACATCATGTTATTCATATACCAGAAATGTTTGAAGCTACTGACTGAATGAAAAGAGCTGGCATCTCACTCTCTTTGAATCTTCTTTATCATGCTAAGAGGAGCAGGAAAAAGCAAAAAATTTCAGAATTGCACCTTGCAATGTGGAGAAATTACTGTTTGTGCATTTACAATATTCATTGATTTTTGCCATTGAAAAACGTCCAGAAATGTTTGAAGATACTGACTGAATGAAAGGAGCTGGCATCTCACTCTCTTTGAATCTTCTTTATCATGCTAAGAGGAGCAGGAGAAAGCAAAAAATTTCAGAATTGCACCTTGCAATGTGGAGAAATTAATGTTTGTGCATTTACAATATTCATTGATTTTTGCCATTGAAAAACGTCCAGAAATGTTTGAAGCTACTGACTGAATGAAAGAAGCTGGCATCTCACTCTCTTTGAATCTTCTTTATTATGCTAAGAGGAGCAGGAAAAAGCAAAAAATTTCAGAATTGCACCTTGCAATGCGGAGAAATTACTGTTTGTGCATTTACAATATTCATTGATTTTTGCCATTGAAAAACATCATGTTATTCATATACCAGAAATGTTTGAAGCTACTGACTGAATGAAAAGAGCTGGCATCTCACTCTCTTTGAATCTTCTTTATCATGCTAAGAGGAGCAGGAAAAAGCAAAAAATTTCAGAATTGCACCTTGTAATGCGGAGAAACTACTCTTTGTGCATTTACAATATTCATTGATTTTTGCCATTGAAAAACATCATGTTATTCATATACCAGAAATGTTTGAAGCTACTGACTGAATGAAAAGAGCTGGCATCTCACTCTCTTTGAATCTTCTTTATCATGCTAAGAGGAGCAGGAAAAAGCAAAAAATTTCAGAATTGCACCTTGCAATGTGGAGAAATTACTGTTTGTGCATTTACAATATTCATTGATTTTTGCCATTGAAAAACGTCCAGAAATGTTTGAAGCTACTGACTGAATGAAAAGAGCTGACATCTCACTCTCTTTGAATCTTCTTTATCATGCTAAGAGGAGCAGGAAAAAGCAAAAAATTTCAGAATTGCACCTTGCAATGTGGAGAAATTACTGTTTGTGCATTTACAATATTCATTGATTTTTGCCATTGAAAAACGTTCAGAAATGTTTGAAGCTACTGACTGAATGAAAGGAGCTGGCATCTCACTCTCTTTGAATCTTCTTTATCATGCTAAGAGGAGCAGGAAAAATCAAATAATTTCAGAATTGCACCTTGCAATGCGGAGAAATTACTGTTTGTGCATTTACAATATTCATTGATTTTTGCCATTGAAAAACATCATGTTATTCATATACCAGAAATGTTTGAAGCTACTGACTGAATGAAAAGAGCTGGCATCTCACTCTCTTTGAATCTTCTTTATCATGCTAAGAGGAGCAGGAAAAAGCAAAAAATTTCAGAATTGCACCTTGCAATGTGGAGAAATTACTGTTTGTGCATTTACAATATTCATTGATTTTTGCCATTGAAAAACGTCCAGAAATGTTTGAAGCTACTGACTGAATGAAAGGAGCTGGCATCTCACTCTCTTTGAATCTTCTTTATCATGCTAAGAGGAGCAGGAAAAAGCAAAAAATTTCAGAATTGCACCTTGCAATGCGGAGAAATTACTGTTTGTGCATTTACAATATTCATTGATTTTTGCCATTGAAAAACATCATGTTATTCATATACCAGAAATGTTTGAAGCTACTGACTGAATGAAAAGAGCTGGCATCTCACTCTCTTTGAATCTTCTTTATCATGCAAAGAGGAGCAGGAAAAAGCAAAAAATTTCAGAATTGCACCTTGCAATGTGGAGAAATTACTGTTTGTGCATTTACAATATTCATTGATTTTTGCCATTGAAAAACGTCCAGAAATATATGAAGCTACTGACTGAATGAAAGGAGCTGGCATCTCACTCTCTTTGAATCTGCTTTATCATGCTAAGAGGAGCAGGAAAAAGCAAAAAATTTCAGAATTGCACCTTGCAATGTGGAGAAATTACTGTTTGTGCATTTACAATATTCATTGATTTTTGCCATTGAAAAACATCATGTTATTCATATACGAGAAATGTTTGAAGCTACTGACTGAATGAAAAGAGTTGGCATCTCACTCTCTTTGAATCTTCTTTATCATGCTAAGAGGAGCAGGAAAAAGCAAAAAATTTCAGAATTGCACCTTGCAATGTGGAGAAATTACTGTTTGTGCATTTACAATATTCATTGATTTTTGCCATTGAAAAACGTCCAGAAATGTTTGAAGATACTGACTGAATGAAAGGAGCTGGCATCTCACTCTCTTTGAATCTTCTTTATCATGCTAAGAGGAGCAGGAAAAAGCAAAAAATTTCAGAATTGCACCTTGCAATGTGGAGAAATTACTGTTTGTGCATTTACAATATTCATTGATTTTTGCCATTGAAAAACGTCCAGAAATGTTTGAAGCTACTGACTGAATGAAAAGAGCTGGCATTTCACTCTCTTTGAATCTTCTTTATTATGCTAAGAGGAGCAGGAAAAAGCAAAAAATTTCAGAATTGCACCTTGCAATGCGGAGAAATTACTGTTTGTGCATTTACAATATACATTGATTTTTGCCATTGGAAAACGTCCAGAAATGTTTGAAGATACTGACTGAATGAAAGGAGCTGGCATCTCACTCTCTTTGAATCTTCTTTATCATGCTAAGAGGAGCAGGAAAAAGCAAAAAATTTCAGAATTGCACCTTGCAATGTGGAGAAATTACTGTTTGTGCATTTACAATATTCATTGATTTTTGCCATTGAAAAACATCATGTTATTCATATACCAGAAATGTTTGAAGCTACTGACTGAATGAAAAGAGCTGGCATCTCACTCTCTTTGAATCTTCTTTATCATGCAAAGAGGAGCAGGAAAAAGCAAAAAATTTCAGAATTGCACCTTGCAATGCGGAGAAATTACTGTTTGTGCATTTACAATATTCATTGATTTTTGCCATTGAAAAACATCATGTTATTCATATACCAGAAATGTTTGAAGCTACTGACTGAATGAAAAGAGCTGGCATCTCACTCTCTTTGAATCTTCTTTATCATGCTAAGAGGAGCAGGAAAAAGCAAAAAATTTCAGAATTGCACCTTGCAATGTGGAGAAATTACTGTTTGTGCATTTACAATATTCATTGATTTTTGCCATTGAAAAACGTCCAGAAATGTTTGAAGATACTGACTGAATGAAAGGAGCTGGCATCTCACTCTCTTTGAATCTTCTTTATCATGCTAAGAGGAGCAGGAGAAAGCAAAAAATTTCAGAATTGCACCTTGCAATGTCTAGAAATTACTGTTTGTGCATTTACAATATTCATTGATTTTTGCCATTGAAAAACGTCCAGAAATGTTTGAAGCTACTGACTGAATGAAAGGAGCTGGCATCTCACTCTCTTTGAATCTTCTTTATTATGCTAAGAGGAGCAGGAAAAAGCAAAAAATTTCAGAATTGCACCTTGCAATGCGGAGAAATTACTGTTTGTGCATTTACAATATTCATTGATTTTTGCCATTGAAAAACATCATGTTATTCATATACCAGAAATGTTTGAAGCTACTGACTGAATGAAAAGAGCTGGCATCTCACTCTCTTTGAATCTTCTTTATCATGCAAAGAGGAGCAGGAAAAAGCAAAAAATTTCAGAATTGCACCTTGCAATGTGGAGAAATTACTGTTTGTGCATTTACAATATTCATTGATTTTTGCCATTGAAAAACGTCCAGAAATATATGAAGCTACTGACTGAATGAAAGGAGCTGGCATCTCACTCTCTTTGAATCTGCTTTATCATGCTAAGAGGAGCAGGAAAAAGCAAAAAATTTCAGAATTGCACCTTGCAATGTGGAGAAATTACTGTTTGTGCATTTACAATATTCATTGATTTTTGCCATTGAAAAACATCATATTATTCATATACCAGAAATGTTTGAAGCTACTGACTGAATGAAAAGAGTTGGCATCTCACTCTCTTTGAATCTTCTTTATCATGCTAAGAGGAGCAGGAAAAAGCAAAAAATTTCAGAATTGCACCTTGCAATGTGGAGAAATTACTGTTTGTGCATTTACAATATTCATTGATTTTTGCCATTGAAAAACGTCCAGAAATGTTTGAAGATACTGACTGAATGAAAGGAGCTGGCATCTCACTCTCTTTGAATCTTCTTTATCATGCTAAGAGGAGCAGGAAAAAGCAAAAAATTTCAGAATTGCACCTTGCAATGTGGAGAAATTACTGTTTGTGCATTTACAATATTCATTGATTTTTGCCATTGAAAAACGTCCAGAAATGATTGAAGCTACTGACTGAATGAAAAGAGCTGGCATTTCACTCTCTTTGAATCTTCTTTATTATGCTAAGAGGAGCAGGAAAAAGCAAAAAATTTCAGAATTGCACCTTGCAATGCGGAGAAATTACTGTTTGTGCATTTACAATATTCATTGATTTTTGCCATTGAAAAACATCATGTTATTCATATACCAGAAATGTTTGAAGCTACTGACTGAATGAAAAGAGCTGGCATCTCACTCTCTTTGAATCTTCTTTATCATGCAAAGAAGAGCAGGAAAAAGCAAAAAATTTCAGAATTGCACCTTGCAATGTGGAGAAATTACTGTTTGTGCATTTACAATATTCATTGATTTTTGCCATTGAAAAACGTCCAGAAATATATGAAGCTACTGACTGAATGAAAGGAGCTGGCATCTCACTCTCTTTGAATCTGCTTTATCATGCTAAGAGGAGCAGGAAAAAGCAAAAAATTTCAGAATTGCACCTTGCAATGCGGAGAAATTACTGTTTGTGCATTTACAATATTCATTGATTTTTGCCATTGAAAAACATCATGTTATTCATATACCAGAAATGTTTGAAGCTACTGACTGAATGAAAAGAGCTGGCATCTCACTCTCTTTGAATCTTCTTTATCATGCTAAGAGGAGCAGGAAAAAGCAAAAAATTTCAGAATTGCACCTTGCAATGTGGAGAAATTACTGTTTGTGCATTTACAATATTCATTGATTTTTGCCATTGAAAAACGTCCAGAAATGTTTGAAGATACTGACTGAATGAAAGGAGCTGGCATCTCACTCTCTTTGAATCTTCTTTATCATGCTAAGAGGAGCAGGAAAAAGCAAAAAATTTCAGAATTGCACCTTGCAATGTGGAGAAATTACTGTTTGTGCATTTACAATATTCATTGATTTTTGCCATTGAAAAACGTCCAGAAATGTTTGAAGCTACTGAATGAATGAAAGGAGCTGGCATCTCACTCTCTTTGAATCTTCTTTATTATGCTAAGAGGAGCAGGAAAAAGCAAAAAATTTCAGAATTGCACCTTGCAATGCGGAGAAATTACTGTTTGTGCATTTACAATATTCATTGATTTTTGCCATTGAAAAACATCATGTTATTCATATACCAGAAATGTTTGAAGCTACTGACTGAATGAAAAGAGCTGGCATCTCACTCTCTTTGAATCTTCTTTATCATGCAAAGAGGAGCAGGAAAAAGCAAAAAATTTCAGAATTGCACCTTGCAATACGGAGAAATTACTGTTTGTGCATTTACAATATTCATTGATTTTTGCCATTGAAAAACATCATGTTATTCATATACCAGAAATGTTTGAAGCTACTGACTGAATGAAAAGAGCTGGCATCTCACTCTCTTTGAATCTTCTTTATCATGCTAAGAGGAGCAGGAAAAAGCAAAAAATTTCAGAATTGCACCTTGCAATGTGGAGAAATTACTGTTTGTGCATTTACAATATTCATTGATTTTTGCCATTGAAAAACGTCCAGAAATGTTTGAAGATACTGACTGAATGAAAGGAGCTGGCATCTCACTCTCTTTGAATCTTCTTTATCATGCTAAGAGGAGCAGGAGAAAGCAAAAAATTTCAGAATTGCACCTTGCAATGTGGAGAAATTACTGTTTGTGCATTTACAATATTCATTGATTTTTGCCATTGAAAAACGTCCAGAAATGTTTGAAGCTACTGACTGAATGAAAGGAGCTGGCATCTCACTCTCTTTGAATCTTCTTTATTATGCTAAGAGGAGCAGGAAAAAGCAAAAAATTTCAGAATTGCACCTTGCAATGCGGAGAAATTACTGTTTGTGCATTTACAATATTCATTGATTTTTGCCATTGAAAAACATCATGTTATTCATATACCAGAAATGTTTGAAGCTACTGACTGAATGAAAAGAGCTGGCATCTCACTCTCTTTGAATCTTCTTTATCATGCAAAGAGGAGCAGGAAAAAGCAAAAAATTTCAGAATTGCACCTTGCAATGTGGAGAAATTACTGTTTGTGCATTTACAATATTCATTGATTTTTGCCATTGAAAAACGTCCAGAAATATATGAAGCTACTGACTGAATGAAAGGAGCTGGCATCTCACTCTCTTTGAATCTGCTTTATCATGCTAAGAGGAGCAGGAAAAAGCAAAAAATTTCAGAATTGCACCTTGCAATGCGGAGAAATTACTGTTTGTGCATTTACAATATTCATTGATTTTTGCCATTGAAAAACATCATGTTATTCATATACCAGAAATGTTTGAAGCTACTGACTGAATGAAAAGAGCTGGCATCTCACTCTCTTTGAATCTTCTTTATCATGCTAAGAGGAGCAGGAAAAAGCAAAAAATTTCAGAATTGCACCTTGCAATGTGGAGAAATTACTGTTTGTGCATTTACAATATTCATTGATTTTTGCCATTGAAAAACGTCCAGAAATGTTTGAAGATACTGACTGAATGAAAGGAGCTGGCATCTCACTCTCTTTGAATCTTCTTTATCATGCTAAGAGGAGCAGGAAAAAGCAAAAAAATTCAGAATTGCACCTTGCAATGCGGAGAAATTACTGTTTGTGCATTTACAATATTCATTGATTTTTGCCATTGAAAAACATCATGTTATTCATATACCAGAAATGTTTGAAGCTACTGACTGAATAAAAAGAGCTGGGATATCACTCTCTTTGAATCTTCTTTATCATGCTAAGAGGAGCAGGAAAAAGCAAAAAATTTCAGAATTGCACCTTGCAATGTGGAGAAATTACTGTTTGTGCATTTACAATATTCATTGATTTTTGCCATTGAAAAACGTCCAGAAATGTTTGAAGATACTGACTGAATGAAAGGAGCTGGCATCTCACTCTCTTTGAATCTTCTTTATCATGCTAAGAGGAGCAGGAAAAAGCAAAAAATTTCAGAATTGCACCTTGCAATGTGGAGAAATTACTGTTTGTGAATTTACAATATTCATTGATTTTTGCCATTGAAAAATGTCAAGAAATGTTTGAAGCTACTGACTGAATGAAAGGAGCTGGCATCTCACTCTCTTTGAATCTTCTTTATCATGCTAAGAGGAGCAGGAAAAAGCAAAAAATTTCAGAATTGCACCTTGCAATGCGGAGAAATTACTGTTTGTGCATTTACAATATTCATTGATTTTTGCCATTGAAAAACATCATGTTATTCATATACCAGAAATGTTTGAAGCTACTGACTGAATGAAAAGAGCTGGCATCTCACTCTCTTTGATCTTCTTTATCATGCTAAGAGGAGCAGGAAAAAGCAAAAAATTTCAGAATTGCACCTTGGAATGTGGAGAAATTACTGTTTGTGCATTTACAATATTCATTGATTTTTGCCATTGAAAAACGTCCAGAAATGTTTGAAGCTACTGACTGAATGAAAGGAGCTGGTATCTCACTCTCTTTGAATCTTCTTTATCATGCTAAGAGGAGCAGGAAAAAGCAAAAAATTTCAGAATTGCACCTTGCAATGCGGAGAAATTACTGTTTGTGCATTTACAATATTCATTGATTTTTGCCATTGAAAAACATCATGTTATTCATATACCAGAAATGTTTGAAGCTACTGATTGAATGAAAAGAGCTGGCATCTCACTCTCTTTGAATCTTCTTTATCATGCTAAGAGGAGCAGGAAAAAGCAAAAAATTTCAGAATTGCACCTTGCAATGTGGAGAAATTACTGTTTGTGCATTTACAATATTCATTGATTTTTGCCATTGAAAAACGTCCAGAAATGTTTGAAGCTACTGACTGAATGAAAGGAGCTGGCATCTCACTCTCTTTGAATCTTCTTTATCATGCTAAGAGGAGCAGGAAAAAGCAAAAAATTTCAGAATTGCATCTTGCAATGCGGAGAAATTACTGTTTGTGCATTTACAATATTCATTGATTTTTGCCATTGAAAAACATCATGTTATTCATATACCAGAAATGTTTGAAGCTACTGACTGAATGAAAAGAGCTGGCATCTCACTCTCTTTGAATCTTCTTTATCATGCTAAGAGGAGCAGGAAAAAGCAAAAAATTTCAGAATTGCACCTTGCAATGTGGAGAAATTACTGTTTGTGCATTTACAATATTCATTGATTTTTGCCATTGAAAAACGTCCAGAAATGTTTGAAGATACTGACTGAATGAAAGGAGCTGGCATCTCACTCTCTTTGAATCTTCTTTATCATGCTAAGAGGAGCAGGAAAAAGCAAAAAATTTCAGAATTGCACCTTGCAATGTGGAGAAATTACTGTTTGTGCATTTACAATATTCATTGATTTTTGCCATTGAAAAACATCATGTTATTCATATACCAGAAATGTTTGAAGCTACTGACTGAATGAAAAGAGCTGGCATCTCACTCTCTTTGAATCTTCTTTATCATGCAAAGAGGAGCAGGAAAAAGCAAAAATTTCAGAATTGCACCTTGCAATGTGGAGAAATTACTGTTTGTGCATTTACAATATTCATTGATTTTTGCCATTGAAAAATGTCCAGAAATATATGAAGCTACTGACTGAATGAAAGGAGCTGGCATCTCACTCTCTTTGAATCTGCTTTATCATGCTAAGAGGAGCAGGAAAAAGCAAAAAATTTCAGAATTGCACCTTGCAATGCGGAGAAATTACTGTTTGTGCATTTACAATATTCATTGATTTTTGCCATTTAAAAACATCATGTTATTCATATACCAGAAATGTTTGAAGCTACTGACTGAATGAAAAGAGCTGGCATCTCACTCTCTTTGAATCTTCTTTATCATGCTAAGAGGAGCAGGAAAAAGCAAAAAATTTCAGAATTGCACCTTGCAATGTGGAGAAATTACTGTTTGTGCATTTACAATATTCATTGATTTTTGCCATTGAAAAACGTCCAGAAATGTTTGAAGATACTGACTGAATGAAAGGAGCTGGCATCTCACTCTCTTTGAATCTTCTTTATCATGCTAAGAGGAGCAGGAAAAAGCAAAACATTTCAGAATTGCACCTTGCAATGCGGAGAAATTACTGTTTGTGCATTTACAATATTCATTGATTTTTGCCATTGAAAAACATCATGTTATTCATATACCAGAAATGTTTGAAGCTACTGACTGAATGAAAAGAGCTGGCATCTCACTCTCTTTGAATCTTCTTTATCATGCTAAGAGGAGCAGGAAAAAGCAAAAAATTTCAGAATTGCACCTTGCAATGTGGAGAAATTACTGTTTGTGCATTTACAATATTCATTGATTTTTGCCATTGAAAAACGTCCAGAAATGTTTGAAGCTACTGACTGAATGAAAGGATCTGGCATCTCACTCTCTTTGAATCTTCTTTATCATGCTAAGAGGACCAGGAAAAAGCAAAAAATTTCAGAATTGCACCTTGCAATGCGGAGAAATTACTGTTTGTGCATTTACAATATTCATTGATTTTTTTTTTGCCATTTAAAAACATCATGTTATTCATATACCAGAAATGTTTGAAGCTACTGACTGAATGAAAAGAGCTGGCATCTCACTCTCTTTGAATCTTCTTTATCATGCTAAGAGGAGCAGGAAAAAGCAAAAAATTTCAGAATTGCACCTTGCAATGTGGAGAAATTACTGTTTGTGCATTTACAATATTCATTGATTTTTGCCATTGAAAAACGTCCAGAAATGTTTGAAGCTACTGACTGAATGAAAGGAGCTGGTATCTCACTCTCTTTGAATCTTCTTTATCATGCTAAGAGGAGCAGGAAAAAGCAAAAAATTTCAGAATTGCACCTTGCAATGCGGAGAAATTACTGTTTGTGCATTTACAATATTCATTGATTTTTGCCATTGAAAAACATCATGTTATTCATATACCAGAAATGTTTGAAGCTACTGATTGAATGAAAAGAGCTGGCATCTCACTCTCTTTGAATCTTCTTTATCATGCTAAGAGGAGCAGGAAAAAGCAAAAAATTTCAGAATTGCACCTTGCAATGTGGAGAAATTACTGTTTGTGCATTTACAATATTCATTGATTTTTGCCATTGAAAAACATCCAGAAATGTTTGAAGCTACTGACTGAATGAAAGTAGCTGGCATCTCACTCTCTTTGAATCTTCTTTATCATGCTAAGAGGAGCAGGAAAAAGCAAAAAATTTCAGAATTGCACCTTGCAATGCGGAGAAATTACTGTTTGTGCATTTACAATATTGATTGATTTTTGCCATTGAAAAACATCATGTTATTCATATACCAGAAATGTTTGAAGCTACTGACTGAATGAAAAGAGCTGGCATCTCACTCTCTTTGAATCTTCTTTATCATGCAAAGAGGAGCAGGAAAAAGCAAAAATTTCAGAATTGCACCTTGCAATGTGGAGAAATTACTGTTTGTGCATTTACAATATTCATTGATTTTTGCCATTGAAAAATGTCCAGAAATATATGAAGCTACTGACTGAATGAAAGGAGCTGGCATCTCACTCTCTTTGAATCTGCTTTATCATGCTAAGAGGAGCAGGAAAAAGCAAAAAATTTCAGAATTGCACCTTGCAATGCGGAGAAATTACTGTTTGTGCATTTACAATATTCATTGATTTTTGCCATTTAAAAACATCATGTTATTCATATACCAGAAATGTTTGAAGCTACTGACTGAATGAAAAGAGCTGGCATCTCACTCTCTTTGAATCTTCTTTATCATGCTAAGAGGAGCAGGAAAAAGCAAAAAATTTCAGAATTGCACCTTGCAATGTGGAGAAATTACTGTTTGTGCATTTACAATATTCATTGATTTTTGCCATTGAAAAACGTCCAGAAATGTTTGAAGATACTGACTGAATGAAAGGAGCTGGCATCTCACTCTCTTTGAATCTTCTTTATCATGCTAAGAGGAGCAGGAAAAAGCAAAACATTTCAGAATTGCACCTTGCAATGCGGAGAAATTACTGTTTGTGCATTTACAATATTCATTGATTTTTGCCATTGAAAAACATCATGTTATTCATATACCAGAAATGTTTGAAGCTACTGACTGAATGAAAAGAGCTGGCATCTCACTCTCTTTGAATCTTCTTTATCATGCTAAGAGGAGCAGGAAAAAGCAAAAAATTTCAGAATTGCACCTTGCAATGTGGAGAAATTACTGTTTGTGCATTTACAATATTCATTGATTTTTGCCATTGAAAAACGTCCAGAAATGTTTGAAGCTACTGACTGAATGAAAGGATCTGGCATCTCACTCTCTTTGAATCTTCTTTATCATGCTAAGAGGACCAGGAAAAAGCAAAAAATTTCAGAATTGCACCTTGCAATGCGGAGAAATTACTGTTTGTGCATTTACAATATTCATTGATTTTTTTTTTGCCATTTAAAAACATCATGTTATTCATATACCAGAAATGTTTGAAGCTACTGACTGAATGAAAAGAGCTGGCATCTCACTCTCTTTGAATCTTCTTTATCATGCTAAGAGGAGCAGGAAAAAGCAAAAAATTTCAGAATTGCACCTTGCAATGTGGAGAAATTACTGTTTGTGCATTTACAATATTCATTGATTTTTGCCATTGAAAAACGTCCAGAAATGTTTGAAGCTACTGACTGAATGAAAGGAGCTGGTATCTCACTCTCTTTGAATCTTCTTTATCATGCTAAGAGGAGCAGGAAAAAGCAAAAAATTTCAGAATTGCACCTTGCAATGCGGAGAAATTACTGTTTGTGCATTTACAATATTCATTGATTTTTGCCATTGAAAAACATCATGTTATTCATATACCAGAAATGTTTGAAGCTACTGATTGAATGAAAAGAGCTGGCATCTCACTCTCTTTGAATCTTCTTTATCATGCTAAGAGGAGCAGGAAAAAGCAAAAAATTTCAGAATTGCACCTTGCAATGTGGAGAAATTACTGTTTGTGCATTTACAATATTCATTGATTTTTGCCATTGAAAAACATCCAGAAATGTTTGAAGCTACTGACTGAATGAAAGTAGCTGGCATCTCACTCTCTTTGAATCTTCTTTATCATGCTAAGAGGAGCAGGAAAAAGCAAAAAATTTCAGAATTGCACCTTGCAATGCGGAGAAATTACTGTTTGTGCATTTACAATATTGATTGATTTTTGCCATTGAAAAACATCATGTTATTCATATACCAGAAATGTTTGAAGCTACTGACTGAATGAAAAGAGCTGGCATCTCACTCTCTTTGAATCTTCTTTATCATGCTAAGAGGAGCAGGAAAAAGCAAAAAATTTCAGAATTGCACCTTGCAATGTGGAGAAATTACTGTTTGTGCATTTACAATATTCATTGATTTTTGCCATTGAAAAACGTCCAGAAATGTTTGAAGCTACTGACTGAATGAAAGGAGCTGGCATCTCACTCTCTTTGAATCTTCTTTATCATGCTAAGAGGAGCAGGAAAAAGCAAAAAATTTCAGAATTGCACCTTGCAATGCGGAGAAATTACTGTTTGTGCATTTACAATATTCATTGATTTTTGCCATTGAAAAACATCATGTTATTCATATACCAGAAATGTTTGAAGCTACTGATTGAATGAAAAGAGCTGGCATCTCACTCTCTTTGAATCTTCTTTATCATGCTAAGAGGAGCAGGAAAAAGCAAAAAAATTCAGAATTGCACCTTGCAATGTGGAGAAATTACTGTTTGTGCATTTACAATATTCATTGATTTTTGCCATTGAAAAACGTCCAGAAATGTTTGAAGCTACTGACTGAATGAAAGGAGCTGGCATCTCACTCTCTTTGAACCTTCTTTATCATGCTAAGAGGAGCAGGAAAAAGCAAAAAATTTCAGAATTGCACCTTGCAATGCGGAGAAATTACTCTTTGTGCATTTACAATATTCATTGATTTTTGCCATTGAAAAACATTATGTTATTCATATACCAGAAATGTTTGAAGCTACTGACTGAATGAAAAGAGCTGACATCTCACTCTCTTTGAATCTTCTTTATCATGCTAAGAGGAGCAGGAAAAAGCAAAAAATTTCAGAATTGCACCTTGCAATGTGGAGAAATTACTGTTTGTGCATATACAATATTCATTGATTTTTGCCATTGAAAAACGTCCAGAAATGTTTGAAGCTACTGACTGAATGAAAGGAGCTGGCATCTCACTGTCTTTGAATCTTCTTTATCATGCTAAGAGGAGCAGGAAAAAGCAAAAAATTTCATAATTGCACCTTGCAATGCGGAGAAATTACTGTTTGTGCATTTACAATATTCATTGATTTTTGCCATTGAAAAACATCATGTTATTCATATACCAGAAATGTTTGAAGCTACTGACTGAATGAAAAGAGCTGGCATCTCACTCTCTTTGAATCTTCTTTATCATGCTAAGAGGAGCAGGAAAAAGCAAAAAATTTCAGAATTGCACCTTGCAATGTGGAGAAATTACTGTTTGTGCATTTACAATATTCATTGATTTTTGCCATTAAAAAACGTCCAGAAATGTTTGAAGCTACTGACTGAATGAAAGGAGCTGGCATCTCACTCTCTTTGAATCTTCTTTATCATGCTAAGAGGAGCAGGAAAAAGCAAAAAATTTCAGAATTGCACCTTGCAATGCGGAGAAATTACTCTTTGTGCATTTACAATATTCATTGATTTTTGCCATTGAAAAACATCATGTTATTCATATACCAGAAATGTTTGAAGCTACTGACTGAATGAAAAGAGCTGGCATCTCACTCTCTTTGAATCTTCTTTATCATGCTAAGAGGAGCAGGAAACAGCAAAAAATTTCAGAATTGCACCTTGCAATGTGGAGAAATTACTGTTTGTGCATTTACAATATTCATTGATTTTTGCCATTGAAAAACGTCCAGAAATGTTTGAAGCTACTGACTGAATGAAAGGAGCTGGTATCTCACTCTCTCTGAATCTTCTTTATCATGCTAAGAGGAGCAGGAAAAAGCAAAAAATTTCAGAATTGCACCTTGCAATGCGGAGAAATTACTATTTGTGCATTTACAATATTCATTGATTTTTGCCATTGAAAAACATCATGTTATTCATATACCAGAAATGTTTGAAGCTACTGATTGAATGAAAAGAGCTGGCATCTCACTCTCTTTGAATCTTCTTTATCATGCTAAGCGGAGCAGGAAAAAGCAAAAAATTTCAGAATTGCACCTTGCAATGTGGAGAAATTACTGTTTGTGCATTTACAATATTCATTGATTTTTGCCATTGAAAAACATCCAGAAATGTTTGAAGCTACTGACTGAATGAAAGTAGCTGGCATCTCACTCTCTTTGAATCTTCTTTATCATGCTAAGAGGAGCAGGAAAAAGCAAAAAATTTCAGAATTGCACCTTGCAATGAAGAGAAATTACTGTTTGTGCATTTACAATATTGATTGATTTTTGCCATTGAAAAACATCATGTTATTCATATACCAGAAATGTTTGAAGCTACTGACTGAATGAAAAGAGCTGGCATCTCACTCTCTTTGAATCTTCTTTATCATGCTAAGAGGAGCAGGAAAAAGCAAAAAATTTCAGAATTGCACCTTGCAATGTGGAGAAATTACTGTTTGTGCATTTACAATATTCATTGATTTTTGCCATTGAAAAACGTCCAGAAACGTTTGAAGCTACTGACTGAATGAAAGGAGCTGGCATCTCACTCTCTTTGAACCTTCTTTATCATGCTAAGAGGAGCAGGAAAAAGCAAAAAATTTCAGAATGGCACCTTGCAATGCGGAGAAATTACTCTTTGTGCATTTACAATATTCATTGATTTTTGCCATTGAAAAACATCATGTTATTCATATAACAGAAATGTTTGAAGCTACTGACTGAATGAAAAGAGCTGGCATCTCCCTCTCTTTGAATCTTCTTTATCATGCTAAGAGGAGCAGGAAAAAGCAAAAAATTTCAGAATTGCACCTTGCAATGTGGAGAAATTACTGTTTGTGCATTTACAATATTCATTGATTT
Source organism: Phyllobates terribilis (assembly GCF_046119375.1). Classification (NCBI taxonomy): domain Eukaryota; kingdom Metazoa; phylum Chordata; class Amphibia; order Anura; family Dendrobatidae; genus Phyllobates; species Phyllobates terribilis. Next base: position 8,292,275 of record NW_027362813.1, read on the forward strand.
TTGCCATTGAAAAACGTCCAGAAATGTTTGAAGCTACTGACTGAATGAAAGGAGCTAGCATCTCACTCTCTTTGAATCTTCTTTATCATGCTAAGAGGAGCAGGAAAAAGCAAAAAATTTCAGAATTGCACCTTGCAATGCAGAGAAATTACTGTTTGTGCATTTACAATATTGATTGATTTTTGCCATTGAAAAACATCATGTTATTCATATACCAGAAATGTTTGAAGCTACTGACTGAATGAAAAGAGCTGGCATCTCACTCTCTTTGAATCTTCTTTATCATGCTAAGAGGAGCAGGAAAAAGCAAAAATTTTCAGAATTGCACCTTGCAATGTGGAGAAATTACTGTTTGTGCATTTACAATATTCATTGATTTTTGCCATTGAAAAACGTCCAGAAACGTTTGAAGCTACTGACTGAATGAAAGGAGCTGGCATCTCACTCTCTTTGAACCTTCTTTATCATGCTAAGAGGAGCAGGAAAAAGCAAAAAATTTCAGAATGGCACCTTGCAATGCGGAGAAATTACTCTTTGTGCATTTACAATATTCATTGATTTTTGCCATTGAAAAACATCATGTTATTCATATAACAGAAATGTTTGAAGCTACTGACTGAATGAAAAGAGCTGGCATCTCCCTCTCTTTGAATCTTCTTTATCATGCTAAGAGGAGCAGGAAAAAGCAAAAAATTTCAGAATTGCACCTTGCAATGTGGAGAAATTACTGTTTGTGCATTTACAATATTCATTGATTTTTGCCATTGAAAAACGTCCAGAAATGTTTGAAGCTACTGACTGAATGAAAGGAGCTAGCATCTCACTCTCTTTGAATCTTCTTTATCATGCTAAGAGGAGCAGGAAAAAGCAAAAAATTTCAGAATTGCACCTTGCAATGCGGAGAAATTACTGTTTGTGCATTTACAATATTCATTGATTTTTGCCATTGAAAAACATCATGTTATTCATATACCAGAAATGTTTGAAGCTACTGACTGAATGAAAAGAGCTGGCATCTCACTCTCTTTGAATCTTCTTTATCATGCTAAGAGGAGCAGGAAAAAGCAAAAAATTTCAGAATTGCACCTTGCAATGTGGAGAAATTACTGTTTGTGCATTTACAATATTCATTGATTTTTGCCATTAAAAAATGTCCAGAAATGTTTGAAGCTACTGACTGAATGAAAGGAGCTGGCATCTCACTCTCTTTGAATCTTCTTTATCATGCTATGAGGAGCAGGAAAAAGCAAAAAATTTCAGAATTGCACCTTGCAATGCGGAGAAATTACTGTTTGTGCATTTACAATATTCATTGATTTTTGCCATTGAAAAACGTCCAGAAATGTTTGAAGCTACTGACTGAATGATAGGAGCTGGCATCTCACTCTCTTTGAATCTTCTTTATCATGCTAAGAGGAGCAGGAAAAAGCAAAAAATTTCAGAATTGCACCTTGCAATGCGGAGAAATTACTGTTTGTGCATTTACAATATTCATTGATTTTTGCCATTGAAAAACATCATGTTATTCATATACCAGAAATGTTTGAAGCTACTGACTGAATGAAAAGAGCTGGCATCTCACTCTCTTTGAATCTTCTTTATCATGCTAAGAGGAGCAGGAAAAAGCAAAAAATTTCAGAATTGCACCTTGCAATGTGGAGAAATTACTGTTTGTGCATTTACAATATTCATTGATTTTTGCCATTGAAAAACATCCAGAAATGTTTGAAGCTACTGACTGAATGAAAGGAGCTGGCATCTCACTCTCTTTGAATCTTCTTTATCATGCTAAGAGGAGCAGGAAAAAGCAAAAAATTTGAGAATTGCACCTTGCAATGCGGAGAAATTACTGTTTGTGCATTTACAATATTCATTGATTTTTGCCATTGAAAAACATCATGTTATTCATATACCAGAAATGTTTGAAGCTATTGACTGAATGAAAAGAGCTGGCATCTCACTCCCTTTGAATCTTCTTTATCATGCTAAGAGGAGCAGGAAAAAGCAAAAAATTTCAGAATTGCATCTTGCAATGCGGAGAAATTACTGTTTGTGCATTTACAATATTCATTGATTTTTGCCATTGAAAAACATCATGTTATTCATATACCAGAAATGTTTGAAGCTACTGACTGAATGAAAAGAGCTGGCATCTCACTCTCTTTGAATCTTCTTTATCATGCTAAGAGGAGCAGGAAAAAGCAAAAAATTTCAGAATTGCACCTTGCAATGTGGAGAAATTACTGTTTGTGCATTTACAATATTCATTGATTTTTGCCATTGAAAAACATCCAGAAATGTTTGAAGCTACTGACTGAATGAAAGTAGCTGGCATCTCACTCTCTTTGAATCTTCTTTATCATGCTAAGAGGAGCAGGAAAAAGCAAAAAATTTCAGAATTGCACCTTGCAATGTGGAGAAATTACTGTTTGTGCATTTACAATATTCATTGATTTTTGCCATTGAAAAACGTCCAGAAATGTTTGAAGCTACTGACTGAATGAAAGGAGCTGGCATCTCACTCTCTTTGAATCTTCTTTATCATGCTAAGAGGAGCAGGAAAAAGCAAAAAATTTCAGAATTGCACCTTGCAATGCGGAGAAATTACTGTTTGTGCATTTACAATATTCATTGATTTTTGCCATTGAAAAACATCATGTTATTCATATACCAGAAATGTTTGAAGCTACTGATTGAATGAAAAGAGCTGGCATCTCACTCTCTTTGAATCTTCTTTATCATGCTAAGAGGAGCAGGAAAAAGCAAAAAAATTCAGAATTGCACCTTGCAATGTGGAGAAATTACTGTTTGTGCATTTACAATATTCATTGATTTTTGCCATTGAAAAACGTCCAGAAATGTTTGAAGCTACTGACTGAATGAAAGGAGCTGGCATCTCACTCTCTTTGAACCTTCTTTATCATGCTAAGAGGAGCAAGAAAAAGCAAAAAATTTCAGAATTGCACCTTGCAATGCGGAGAAATTACTATTTGTGCATTTACAATATTCATTGATTTTTGCCATTGAAAAACATCATGTTATTCATATACCAGAAATGTTTGAAGCTACTGACTGAATGAAAAGAGCTGGCATCTCACTCTCTTTGAATCTTCTTTATCATGCTAAGAGGAGCAGGAAAAAGCAAAAAATTTCAGAATTGCACCTTGCAATGTGGAGAAATTACTGTTTGTGCATTTACAATATTCATTGATTTTTGCCATTGAAAAACGTCCAGAAATGTTTGAAGCTACTGACTGAATGAAAGGAGCTGGCATCTCACTCTCTTTGAATCTTCTTTATCATGCTAAGAGGAGCAGGAAAAAGCAAAAAATTTCAGAATTGCACCTTGCAATGCGGAGAAATTACTGTTTGTGCATTTACAATATTCATTGATTTTTGCCATTGAAAAACATCATGTTATTCATATACCAGAAATGTTTGAAGCTACTGACTGAATGAAAAGAGCTGGCATCTCACTCTCTTTGAATCTTCTTTATCATGCTAAGAGGAGCAGGAAAAAGCAAAAAATTTCAGAATTGCACCTTGCAATGTGGAGAAATTACTGTTTGTGCATTTACAATATTCATTGATTTTTGCCATTGAAAAACATCATGTTATTCATATACCAGAAATGTTTGAAGCTACTGATTGAATGAAAAGAGCTGGCATCTCACTCTCTTTGAATCTTCTTTATCATGCTAAGCGGAGCAGGAAAAAGCAAAAAATTTCAGAATTGCACCTTGCAATGTGGAGAAATTACTGTTTGTGCATTTACAATATTCATTGATTTTTGCCATTGAAAAACATCCAGAAATGTTTGAAGCTACTGACTGAATGAAAGTAGCTGGCATCTCACTCTCTTTGAATCTTCTTTATCATGCTAAGAGGAGCAGGAAAAAGCAAAAAATTTCAGAATTGCACCTTGCAATGAAGAGAAATTACTGTTTGTGCATTTACAATATTGATTGATTTTTGCCATTGAAAAACATCATGTTATTCATATACCAGAAATGTTTGAAGCTACTGACTGAATGAAAAGAGCTGGCATCTCACTCTCTTTGAATCTTCTTTATCATGCTAAGAGGAGCAGGAAAAAGCAAAAAATTTCAGAATTGCACCTTGCAATGTGGAGAAATTACTGTTTGTGCATTTACAATATTCATTGATTTTTGCCATTGAAAAACGTCCAGAAACGTTTGAAGCTACTGACTGAATGAAAGGAGCTGGCATCTCACTCTCTTTGAACCTTCTTTATCATGCTAAGAGGAGCAGGAAAAAGCAAAAAATTTCAGAATGGCACCTTGCAATGCGGAGAAATTACTCTTTGTGCATTTACAATATTCATTGATTTTTGCCATTGAAAAACATCATGTTATTCATATAACAGAAATGTTTGAAGCTACTGACTGAATGAAAAGAGCTGGCATCTCCCTCTCTTTGAATCTTCTTTATCATGCTAAGAGGAGCAGGAAAAAGCAAAAAATTTCAGAATTGCACCTTGCAATGTGGAGAAATTACTGTTTGTGCATTTACAATATTCATTGATTTTTGCCATTGAAAAACGTCCAGAAATGTTTGAAGCTACTGACTGAATGAAAGGAGCTAGCATCTCACTCTCTTTGAATCTTCTTTATCATGCTAAGAGGAGCAGGAAAAAGCAAAAAATTTCAGAATTGCACCTTGCAATGCAGAGAAATTACTGTTTGTGCATTTACAATATTGATTGATTTTTGCCATTGAAAAACATCATGTTATTCATATACCAGAAATGTTTGAAGCTACTGACTGAATGAAAAGAGCTGGCATCTCACTCTCTTTGAATCTTCTTTATCATGCTAAGAGGAGCAGGAAAAAGCAAAAAATTTCAGAATTGCACCTTGCAATGTGGAGAAATTACTGTTTGTGCATTTACAATATTCATTGATTTTTGCCATTGAAAAACGTCCAGAAACGTTTGAAGCTACTGACTGAATGAAAGGAGCTGGCATCTCACTCTCTTTGAACCTTCTTTATCATGCTAAGAGGAGCAGGAAAAAGCAAAAAATTTCAGAATGGCACCTTGCAATGCGGAGAAATTACTCTTTGTGCATTTACAATATTCATTGATTTTTGCCATTGAAAAACATCATGTTATTCATATAACAGAAATGTTTGAAGCTACTGACTGAATGAAAAGAGCTGGCATCTCCCTCTCTTTGAATCTTCTTTATCATGCTAAGAGGAGCAGGAAAAAGCAAAAAATTTCAGAATTGCACCTTGCAATGTGGAGAAATTACTGTTTGTGCATTTACAATATTCATTGATTTTTGCCATTGAAAAACGTCCAGAAATGTTTGAAGCTACTGACTGAATGAAAGGAGCTAGCATCTCACTCTCTTTGAATCTTCTTTATCATGCTAAGAGGAGCAGGAAAAAGCAAAAAATTTCAGAATTGCACCTTGCAATGCGGAGAAATTACTGTTTGTGCATTTACAATATTCATTGATTTTTGCCATTGAAAAACATCATGTTATTCATATACCAGAAATGTTTGAAGCTACTGACTGAATGAAAAGAGCTGGCATCTCACTCTCTTTGAATCTTCTTTATCATGCTAAGAGGAGCAGGAAAAAGCAAAAAATTTCAGAATTGCACCTTGCAATGTGGAGAAATTACTGTTTGTGCATTTACAATATTCATTGATTTTTGCCATTAAAAAATGTCCAGAAATGTTTGAAGCTACTGACTGAATGAAAGGAGCTGGCATCTCACTCTCTTTGAATCTTCTTTATCATGCTATGAGGAGCAGGAAAAAGCAAAAAATTTCAGAATTGCACCTTGCAATGCGGAGAAATTACTGTTTGTGAATTTACAATATTCATTGATTTTTGCCATTGAAAAACGTCCAGAAATGTTTGAAGCTACTGACTGAATGATAGGAGCTGGCATCTCACTCTCTTTGAATCTTCTTTATCATGCTAAGAGGAGCAGGAAAAAGCAAAAAATTTCAGAATTGCACCTTGCAATGCGGAGAAATTACTGTTTGTGCATTTACAATATTCATTGATTTTTGCCATTGAAAAACATCATGTTATTCATATACCAGAAATGTTTGAAGCTACTGACTGAATGAAAAGAGCTGGCATCTCACTCTCTTTGAATCTTCTTTATCATGCTAAGAGGAGCAGGAAAAAGCAAAAAATTTCAGAATTGCACCTTGCAATGTGGAGAAATTACTGTTTGTGCATTTACAATATTCATTGATTTTTGCCATTGAAAAACATCCAGAAATGTTTGAAGCTACTGACTGAATGAAAGGAGCTGGCATCTCACTCTCTTTGAATCTTCTTTATCATGCTAAGAGGAGCAGGAAAAAGCAAAAAATTTGAGAATTGCACCTTGCAATGCGGAGAAATTACTGTTTGTGCATTTACAATATTCATTGATTTTTGCCATTGAAAAACATCATGTTATTCATATACCAGAAATGTTTGAAGCTACTGACTGAATGAAAAGAGCTGGCATCTCACTCTCTTTGAATCTTCTTTATCATGCTAAGAGGAGCAGGAAAAAGCAAAAAATTTCAGAATTGCATCTTGCAATGCGGAGAAATTACTGTTTGTGCATTTACAATATTCATTGATTTTTGCCATTGAAAAACATCATGTTATTCATATACCAGAAATGTTTGAAGCTACTGACTGAATGAAAAGAGCTGGCATCTCACTCTCTTTGAATCTTCTTTATCATGCTAAGAGGAGCAGGAAAAAGCAAAAAATTTCAGAATTGCACCTTGCAATGTGGAGAAATTACTGTTTGTGCATTTACAATATTCATTGATTTTTGCCATTGAAAAACATCCAGAAATGTTTGAAGCTACTGACTGAATGAAAGTAGCTGGCATCTCACTCTCTTTGAATCTTCTTTATCATGCTAAGAGGAGCAGGAAAAAGCAAAAAATTTCAGAATTGCACCTTGCAATGTGGAGAAATTACTGTTTGTGCATTTACAATATTCATTGATTTTTGCCATTGAAAAACGTCCAGAAATGTTTGAAGCTACTGACTGAATGAAAGGAGCTGGCATCTCACTCTCTTTGAATCTTCTTTATCATGCTAAGAGGAGCAGGAAAAAGCAAAAAATTTCAGAATTGCACCTTGCAATGCGGAGAAATTACTGTTTGTGCATTTACAATATTCATTGATTTTTGCCATTGAAAAACATCATGTTATTCATATACCAGAAATGTTTGAAGCTACTGATTGAATGAAAAGAGCTGGCATCTCACTCTCTTTGAATCTTCTTTATCATGCTAAGAGGAGCAGGAAAAAGCAAAAAAATTCAGAATTGCACCTTGCAATGTGGAGAAATTACTGTTTGTGCATTTACAATATTCATTGATTTTTGCCATTGAAAAACGTCCAGAAATGTTTGAAGCTACTGACTGAATGAAAGGAGCTGGCATCTCACTCTCTTTGAACCTTCTTTATCATGCTAAGAGGAGCAAGAAAAAGCAAAAAATTTCAGAATTGCACCTTGCAATGCGGAGAAATTACTATTTGTGCATTTACAATATTCATTGATTTTTGCCATTGAAAAACATCATGTTATTCATATACCAGAAATGTTTGAAGCTACTGACTGAATGAAAAGAGCTGGCATCTCACTCTCTTTGAATCTTCTTTATCATGCTAAGAGGAGCAGGAAAAAGCAAAAAATTTCAGAATTGCACCTTGCAATGTGGAGAAATTACTGTTTGTGCATTTACAATATTCATTGATTTTTGCCATTGAAAAACGTCCAGAAATGTTTGAAGCTACTGACTGAATGAAAGGAGCTGGCATCTCACTCTCTTTGAATCTTCTTTATCATGCTAAGAGGAGCAGGAAAAAGCAAAAAATTTCAGAATTGCACCTTGCAATGCGGAGAAATTACTGTTTGTGCATTTACAATATTCATTGATTTTTGCCATTGAAAAACATCATGTTATTCATATACCAGAAATGTTTGAAGCTACTGACTGAATGAAAAGAGCTGGCATCTCACTCTCTTTGAATCTTCTTTATCATGCTAAGAGGAGCAGGAAAAAGCAAAAAATTTCAGAATTGCACCTTGCAATGTGGAGAAATTACTGTTTGTGCATTTACAATATTCATTGATTTTTGCCATTAAAAAACGTCCAGAAATGTTTGAAGCTACTGACTGAATGAAAGGAGCTGGCATCTCACTCTCTTTGAATCTTCTTTATCATGCTAAGAGGAGCAGGAAAAAGCAAAAAATTTCAGAATTGCACCTTGCAATGCGGAGAAATTACTGTTTGTGCATTTACAATATTCATTGATTTTTGCCATTGAAAAACATCATGTTATTCATATACCAGAAATGTTTGAAGCTACTGACTGAATGAAAAGAGCTGGCATCTCACTCTCTTTGAAACTTCTTTATCATGCTAAGAGGAGCAGGAAACAGCAAAAAATTTCAGAATTGCACCTTGCAATGTGGAGAAATTACTGTTTGTGCATTTACAATATTCATTGATTTTTGCCATTGAAAAACGTCCAGAAATGTTTGAAGCTACTGACTGAATGATAGGAGCTGGCATCTCACTCTCTTTGAATCTTCTTTATCATGCTAAGAGGAGCAGGAAAAAGCAAAAAATTTCAGAATTGCACCTTGCAATGCGGAGAAATTACTGTTTGTGCATTTACAATATTCATTGATTTTTGCCATTGAAAAACAACATGTTATTCATATACCAGAAATGTTTGAAGCTACTGACTGAATGAAAGGAGCTGGCATCTCACTCTCTTTGAATCTTCTTTATCATGCTAAGAGGAGCAGGAAAAAGCAAAAAATTTCAGAATTGCACCTTGCAATGTGGAGAAATTACTGTTTGTGCATTTACAATATTCATTGATTTTTGCCATTGAAAAACGTCCAGAAATGTATGAAGCTACTGACTGAATGAAAGGAGCTGGCATCTCACTCTCTTTGAATCTTCTTTATCATGCTAAGAGGAGCAGGAAAAAGCAAAAAATTTCAGAATTGCACCTTGCAATGCGGAGAAATTACTGTTTGTGCATTTACAATATTCATTGATTTTTGCCATTGAAAAACATCATGTTATTCATATACCAGAAATGTTTGAAGCTACTGACTGAATAAAAAGAGCTGGCATCTCACTCTCTTTGAATCTTCTTTATCATGCTAAGAGGAGCCGGAAAAAGCAAAAAATTTCAGAATTGCACCTTGCAATGTGGAGAAATTACTGTTTGTGCATTTACAATATTCATTGATTTTTGCCATTGAAAAACGTCCAGAAATGTTTGAAGCTACTGACTGAATGAAAGGAGCTGGCATCTCACTCTCTTTGAATCTTCTTTATCATGCTAAGAGGAGCAGGAAAAAGCAAAAAATTTCAGAATTGCACCTTGCAATGCGGAGAAATTACTGTTTGTGCATTTACAATATTCATTGATTTTTGCCATTGAAAAACATCATGTTATTCATATACCAGAAATGTTTGAAGCTACTGACTGAATGAAAAGAGCTGGCATCTCACTCTCTTTGAATCTTCTTTATCATGCTAAGAGGAGCAGGAAAAAGCAAAAAATTTCAGAATTGCACCTTGCAATGTGGAGAAATTACTGTTTGTGCATTTACAATATTCATTGATATTTGCCACTGAAAAACGTCCAGAAATGTTTGAAGCTACTGACTGAATGAAAGGAGCTGGCATCTCACTCTCTTTGAATCTTCTTTATCATGCTAAGAAGAGCAGGAAAAAGCAAAAAATTTCAGAATTGCACCTTGCAATGCGGAGAAATTACTGTTTGTGCATTTACAATATTCATTGATTTTTGCCATTGAAAAACATCATGTTATTCATATACCAGAAATGTTTGAAGCTACTGACTGAATGAAAAGAGCTGGCTTCTCACTCTCTTTGAATCTTCTTTATCATGCTAAGAGGAGCAGGAAAAAGCAAAAATTTTCAGAATTGCACCTTGCAATGTGGAGAAATTACTGTTTGTGCATTTACAATATTCATTGATTTTTGCCATTGAAAAACGTCCAGAAATGTTTGAAGCTACTGACTGAATGAAAGGAGCTGGCATCTCACTCTCATTGAATCTTCTTTATCATGCTAAGAGGAGCAGGAAAAAGCAAAAAATTTCAGAATTGCACCTTGCAATGCGGAGAAATTACTGTTTGTGCATTTACAATATTCATTGATTTTTGCCATTGAAAAACATCATGTTATTCATATACCAGAAATGTTTGAAGCTACTGACTGAATGAAAAGAGCTGGCATCTCACTCTCTTTTAATCTTCTTTATCATGCTAAGAGGAGCAGGAAAAAGCAAAAAATTTCAGAATTGCACCTTGCAATGCGGAGAAATTACTGTTTGTGCATTTACAATATTCATTGATTTTTGCCATTGAAAAACATCATGTTATTCATATACCAGAAATGTTTGAAGCTACTGACAGAATGAAAAGAGCTGGCATCTCACTCTCTTTGAATCTTCTTTATCATGCTTAGAGGAGCAGGAAAAAGCAAAAAAATTCAGAATTGCACCTTGCAATGCAGAGAAATTACTGTTTGTGCATTTACAATATTCATTGATTTTTGCCATTGAAAAACATCATGTTATTCATATACCAGAAATGTTTGAAGCTACTGACTGAATGAAAAGAGCTGGCATCTCACTCTCTTTGAATCTTCTTTATCATGCTAAGAGGAGCAGGAAAAAGCAAAAAATTTCAGAATTGCACCTTGCAATGCGGAGAAATTACTGTTTGTGCATTTACAATATTCATTGATTTTTGCCATTGAAAAACATCATGTTATTCATATACCAGAAATGTTTGAAGCTACTGACTGAATGAAAAGAGCTGGCATCTCACTCTCTTTGAATCTTCTTTATCATGCTAAGAGGAGCAGGAAAAAGCAAAAAATTTCAGAATTGCACCTTGCAATGTGGAGAAATTACTGTTTGTGCATTTACAATATTCATTGATTTTTGCCATTGAAAAGCATCCAGAAATGTTTGAAGCTACTGACTGAATGAAAGGAGCTGGCATCTCACTCTCTTTGAATCTTCTTTATCATGCTAAGAGGAGCAGGAAAAAGCAAAAAATTTCAGAATTGCACCTTGCAATGTGGAGAAATTACTGTTTGTGCATTTACAATATTCATTGATTTTTGCCATTGAAAAACGTCCAGAAATGTTTGAAGCTACTGACTGAATGAAAGGAGCTGGCATCTCACTCTCTTTGAATCTTCTTTATCATGCTAAGAGGAGCAGGAAAAAGCAAAAAATTTCAGAATTGCACCTTGCAATGCGGAGAAATTACTGTTTGTGCATTTACAATATTCATTGATTTTTGCCATTGAAAAACATCATGTTATTCATATACCAGAAATGTTTGAAGCTACTGACTGAATAAAAAGAGCTGGCATCTCACTCTCTTTGAATCTTCTTTATCATGCTAAGAGGAGCCGGAAAAAGCAAAAAATTTCAGAATTGCACCTTGCAATGTGGAGAAATTACTGTTTGTGCATTTACAATATTCATTGATTTTTGCCATTGAAAAACGTCCAGAAATGTTTGAAGCTACTGACTGAATGAAAGGAGCTGGCATCTCACTTTCTTTGAATCTTCTTTATCATGCTAAGAGGAGCAGGAAAAAGCAAAAAATTTCAGAATTGCACCTTGCAATGCGGAGAAATTACTGTTTGTGCATTTACAATATTCATTGATTTTTGCCATTGAAAAACATCATGTTATTCATATATCAGAAATGTTTGAAGCTACTGACTGAATGAAAAGAGCTGGCATCTCACTCTCTTTGAATCTTCTTTATCATGCTAAGAGGAGCAGGAAAAAGCAAAAAATTTCAGAATTGCACCTTGCAATGTGGAGAAATTACTGTTTGTGCATTTACAATATTCATTGATTTTTGCCATTGAAAAACGTCCAGAAATGTTTGAAGCTACTGACTGAATGAAAGGAGCTGGCATCTCACTCTCATTGAATCTTCTTTATCATGCTAAGAAGAGCAGGAAAAAGCAAAAAATTTCAGAATTGCACCTTGCAATGCGGAGAAATTACTGTTTGTGCATTTACAATATTCATTGATTTTTGCCATTGAAAAACATCATGTTATTCATATACCAGAAATGTTTGAAGCTACTGACTGAATGAAAAGAGCTGGCTTCTCACTCTCTTTGAATCTTCTTTATCATGCTAAGAGGAGCAGGAAAAAGCAAAAATTTTCAGAATTGCACCTTGCAATGTGGAGAAATTACTGTTTGTGCATTTACAATATTCATTGATTTTTGCCATTGAAAAACGTCAAGAAATGTTTGAAGCTACTGACTGAATGAAAGGAGCTGGCATCTCACTCTCTTTGAATCTTCTTTATCATGCTAAGAGGAGCAGGAAAAAGCAAAAAATTTCAGAATTGCACCTTGCAATGCGGAGAAATTACTGTTTGTGCATTTACAATATTCATTGATTTTTGCCATTGAAAAACATCATGTTATTCATATACCAGAAATGTTTGAAGCTACTGACTGAATGAAAATTGCTGGCATCTCACTCTCTTTTAATCTTCTTTATCATGCTAAGAGGAGCAGGAAAAAGCAAAAAATTTCAGAATTGCACCTTGCAATGCGGAGAAATTACTGTTTGTGCATTTCCAATATTCATTGATTTTTGCCATTGAAAAACATCATGTTATTCATATACCAGAAATGTTTGAAGCTACTGACTGAATGAAAATTGCTGGCATCTCACTCTCTTTTAATCTTCTTTATCATGCTAAGAGGAGCAGGAAAAAGCAAAAAATTTCAGAATTGCACCTTGCAATGCGGAGAAGTTACTGTTTGTGCATTTACAATATTCATTGATTTTTGCCATTGAAAAACAACATGTTATTCATATACCAGAAATGTTTGAAGCTACTGATTGAATGAAAAGAGCTGGCATCTCACTCGCTTTGAATCTTCTTTATCATGCTAAGAGGAGCAGGAAAAAGCAAAAAATTTCAGAATTGCACCTTGCAATGTGGAGAAATTACTGTTTGTGCATTTACAATATTCATTGATTTTTGCCATTGAAAAACGTCCAGAAATGTTTGAAGCAACTGACTGAATGAAAGGAGCTGGCATCTCACTCTCTTTGAATCTTCTTTATCATGCTAAGAGGAGCAGGAAAAAGCAAAACATTTCAGAATTGCACCTTGCAATGCGGAGAAATTACTGTTTGTGCATTTACAATATTCATTGATTTTTGCCATTGAAAAACATCATGTTATTCATATACCAGAAATGTTTGAAGCTACTGACTGAATGAAAAGAGCTGGCATCTCACTCTCTTTGAATCTTCTTTATCATGCTAAGAGGAGCCGGAAAAAGCAAAAAATTTCAGAATTGCACCTTGCAATGTGGAGAAATTACTGTTTGTGCATTTACAATATTCATTGATTTTTGCCATTGAAAAACGTCCAGAAATGTTTGAAGCTACTGACTGAATGAAAGGAGCTGGCATCTCACTCTCTTTGAATCTTCTTTATCATGCTAAGAGGAGCAGGAAAAAGCAAAAAATTTCAGAATTGCACCTTGCAATGCGGAGAAATTACTGTTTGTGCATTTACAATATTCATTGATTTTTGCCATTGAAAAACATCATGTTATTCATATACCAGAAATGTTTGAAGCTACTGACTGAATGAAAATTGCTGGCATCTCACTCTCTTTTAATCTTCTTTATCATGCTAAGAGGAGCAGGAAAAAGCAAAAAATTTCAGAATTGCACCTTGCAATGCGGAGAAATTACTGTTTGTGCATTTACAATATTCATTGATTTTTGCCATTGAAAAACATCATGTTATTCATATACCAGAAATGTTTGAAGCTACTGACTGAAAGAAAAGAGCTGGCATCTCACTCTCTTTGAATCTTCTTTATCATGCTAAGAGGAGCAGGAAAAAGCAAAAAATTTCAGAATTGCACCTTGCAATGCTGAGAAATTACTGTTTGTGCATTTACAATATTCATTGATTTTTGCCATTGAAAAACATCATGTTATTCATATACCAGAAATGTTTGAAGCTACTGACTGAATGAAAAGAGCTGGCATCTCACTCTCTTTGAATCTTCTTTATCATTCTAAGAGGAGCAGGAAAAAGCAAAAAATTTCAGAATTGCACCTTACAATGTGGAGAAATTACTGTTTGTGCATTTACAATATTCATTGATTTTTGCCATTGAAAAACATCCAGAAATATTTGAAGCTACTGACTGAATGAAAGGAGCTGGCATCTCACTCTCTTTGAATCTTCTTTATCATGCTAAGAGGAGCAGGAAAAAGCAAAAAATTTCAGAATTGCACCTTGCAATGCGGAGAAGTTACTGTTTGTGCATTTACAATATTCATTGATTTTTGCCATTGAAAAACAACATGTTATTCATATACCAGAAATGTTTGAAGCTACTGATTGAATGAAAAGAGCTGGCATCTCACTCTCTTTGAATCTTCTTTATCATGCTAAGAGGAGCAGGAAAAAGCAAAAAATTTCAGAATTGCACCTTGCAATGTGGAGAAATTACTGCTTGTGCATTTACAATATTCATTGATTTTTGCCATTGAAAAACGTCCAGAAATGTTTGAAGCTACTGACTGAATGAAAGGAGCTGGCATCTCACTCTCTTTGAATCTTCTTTATCATGCTAAGAGGAGCAGGAAAAAGCAAAAAATTTCAGAATTGCACCTTGCAATGTGGAGAAATTACTGTTTGTGCATTTACAATATTCATTGATTTTTGCCATTGAAAAACGTCCAGAAATGTTTGAAGCTACTGACTGAATGAAAGGAGCTGGCATCTCACTCTCTTTGAATCTTCTTTATCATGCTAAGAGGAGCAGGAAAAAGCAAAAAATTTCAGAATTGCACCTTGCAATGCGGAGAAATTACTGTTTGTTCATTTACAATATTCATTGATTTTTGCCATTGAAAAACATCATGTTATTCATATACCAGAAATGTTTGAAGCTACTGACTGAATAAAAAGAGCTGGCATCTCACTCTCTTTGAATCTTCTTTATCATGCTAAGAGGAGCAGGAAAAAGCAAAAAATTTCAGAATTGCACCTTGCAATGTGGAGAAATTACTGTTTGTGCATTTACAATATTCATTGATTTGTGCCTTGAAAAACGTCCAGAAATGTTTGAAGCTACTGACTGAATGAAAGGAGCTGGCATCTCACTCTCTTTGAATCTTCTTTATCATGCTAAGAAGAGCAGGAAAAAGCAAAAAATTTCAGAATTGCACCTTGCAATGCGGAGAAATTACTGTTTGTGCATTTACAATATTCATTGATTTTTGCCATTGAAAAACATCATGTTATTCATATACCAGAAATGTTTGAAGCTACTGACTGAATGAAAAGAGCTGGCATCTCACTCTCTTTGAATCTTCTTTATCATGCTAAGAGGAGCAGGAAAAAGCAAAAAATTTCAGAATTGCACCTTGCAATGTGGAGAAATTACTGTTTGTGCATTTACAATATTCAGTGATTTTTGCCATTGAAAAACGTCCAGAAATGTTTGAAGCTACTGACTGAATGAAAGGAGCTGGCATCTCACTCTCTTTGAATCTTCTTTATCATGCTAAGAGGAGCAGGAAAAAGCAAAAAATTTCAGAATTGCACCTTGCAATGCGGAGAAATTACTGTTTGTGCATTTACAATATTCATTGATTTTTGCCATTGAAAAACATCATGTTATTCATATACCAGAAATGTTTGAAGCTACTGACTGAATGAAAAGAGCTGGCATCTCACTGTCTTTTAATCTTCTTTATCATGCTAAGAGGAGCAGGAAAAAGCAAAAAATTTCAGAATTGCACCTTGCAATGCGGAGAAATTACTGTTTGTGCATTTACAATATTCATTGATTTTTGCCATTGAAAAACATCATGTTATTCATATACCAGAAATGTTTGAAGCTATTGACTGAATGAAAAGAGCTGGCATCTCACTCTCTTTGAATCTTCTTTATCACGCTAAGAGGAGCAGGAAAAAGCAAAAAATTTCAGAATTGCACCTTGCAATGCGGAGAAATTACTGTTTGTGCATTTACAATATTCATTGATTTTTGCCATTGAAAAACATCATGTTATTCATATACCAGAAATGTTTGAAGCTACTGACTGAATGAAAAGAGCTGGCATCTCACTCTCTTTGAATCTTCTTTATCATGCTAAGAGGAGCAGGAAAAAGCAAAAAATTTCAGAATTGCACCTTGCAATGTGGAGAAATTACTGTTTGTGCATTTACAATATTCATTGATTTTTGCCATTGAAAAACGTCCAGAAATGTTTGAAGCTACTAACTGAATGAAAGGAGCTGGCATCTCACTCTCTTTGAATCTTCTTTATCATGCTAAGAGGAGGAGGAAAAAGCAAAAAATTTCAGTATTGCACCTTGCAATGTGGAGAAATTACTGTTTGTGCATTTACAATATTCATTGATTTTTGCCATTGAAAAACGTCCAGAAATGTTTGAAGCTACTGACTGAATGAAAGGAGCTGGCATCTCACTCTCTTTGAATCTTCTTTATCATGTTAAGAGGAGCAGGAAAAAGCAAAAAATTTCAGAATTGCACCTTGCAATGCGGAGAAATTACTGTTTGTGCATTTACAATATTCATTGATTTTTGCCATTGAAAAACATCATGTTATTCATATACCAGAAATGTTTGAAGCTACTGACTGAATGAAAAGAGCTGGCATCTCACTCTCTTTGAATCTTCTTTATCATGCTAAGAGGAGCAGGAAAAAGCAAAAAATTTCAGAATTGCACCATGCAATGTGGAGAAATTACTGTTTGTGCATTTACAACATTCATTGATTTTTGCCATTGAAAAACGTCCAGAAATGTTTGAAGCTACTGACTGAATGAAAGGAGCTGGCATCTCACTCTCTTTGAATCTTCTTTATCATGCTAAGAGGAGCAGGAAAAAGCAAAAAATTTCAGAATTGCACCTTGCAATGCGGAGAAATTACTGTTTGTGCATTTACAATATTCATTGATTTTTGCCATTGAAAAACATCATGTTATTCATATACCAGAAATGTTTGAAGCTACTGACTGAATGAAAAGAGCTGGCATCTCACTCTCTTTGAATCTTCTTTATCATGCTAAGAGGAGCAGGAAAAAGCAAAAAATTTCAGAATTGCACCTTGCAATGTTGAGAAATTACTGTTTGTGCATTTACAATATTCATTGATTTTTGCCATTGAAAAACGTCCAGAAATGTTTGAAGCTACTGACTGAATGAAAGGAGCTGGCATCTCACTCTCTTTGAATCTTCTTTATCATGCTAAGAGGAGCAGGAAAAAGCAAAAAATTTCAGAATTGCACCTTGCAATGCGGAGAAATTACTGTTTGTGCATTTAAAATATTCATTGATTTTTGCCATTGAAAAACATCATGTTATTCATATACCAGAAATGTTTGAAGCTACTGACTGAATGAAAAGAGCTGGCATCTCACTCTCTTTGAATCTTCTTTATCATGCTAAGAGGAGCAGGAAAAAGCAAAAAATTTCAGAATTTCACCTTGCAATGCGGAGAAATTACTGTTTGTGCATTTACAATATTCATTGATTTTTGCCATTGAAAAACATCATGTTATTCATATACCAGAAATGTTTGAAGCTACTGACTGAATGAAAAGAGCTGGCATCTCACTTTCTTTGAATCTTCTTTATCATGCTAAGAGGAGCAGGAAAAAGCAAAAAATTTCAGAATTGCACCCTGCAATGCGGAGAAATTACTGTTTGTGCATTTACAATATTCATTGATTTTTGGCATTGAAAAACATCATGTTATTCATATACCAGAAATGTTTGAAGCTACTGACTGAATGAAAAGAGCTGGCATCTCACTCTCTTTGAATCTTCTTTGTCATGCTAAGAGGAGCAGGAAGAAGCAAAAAATTTCAGAATTGCACCTTGCAATGTGGAGAAATTACTGTTTGTGCATTAACAATATTCATTGATTTTTGCCATTGAAAAATGTCCAGAAATGTTTGAAGCTACTGACTGAATGAAAGGAGCTGGCATCTCACTCTCTTTGAATCTTCTTTATCATGCTAAGAGGAGCAGGAAAAAGCAAAACATTTCAGAATTGCACCTTGCAATGTGGAGAAATTACTGTTTGTGCATTTACAATATTCATTGATTTTTGCAATTGAAAAACGTCCAGAAATGTTTGAAGCTACTGACTGAATGAAAGGAGCTGGCATCTCACTCTCTTTGAATCTTCTTTATCATGCTAAGAGGAGCAGGAAAAAGCAAAAAATTTCAGAATTGCACCTTGCAATGCGGAGAAATTACTGTTTGTGCATTTACAATATTCATTGATTTTTGCCATTGAAAAACAACATGTTATTCCTATATAAGAAATGTTTGAAGCTACTGACTGAATAAAAAGAGCTGGCATCTCACTCTCTTTGAATCTTCTTTATCATGCTAAGAGGAGCAGGAAAAAGCAAAAAATTTCAGAATTGCACCTTGCAATGCGGAGAAATTACTGTTTGTGCATTTACAATATTCATTGATTTTTGCCATTGAAAACCATCATGTTATTCATATACCAGAAATGTTTGAAGCTACTGACTGAATGAAAAGAGCTGGCATCTCACTCTCTTTGAATCTTCTTTATCATGCTAAGAGGAGCAGGAAAAAGCAAAAAATTTCAGAATTGCACCTTGCAATGTGGAGAAATTACTGTTTGTGCATTTACAATATTCATTGATTTTTGCCATTGAAAAACGTCCAGAAATGTTTGAAGCTACTGACTGAATGAAAAGAGCTGGCATCTCACTCTCTTTGAATCTTCTTTATCATGCTAAGAAGAGCAGGAAAAAGCAAAAAATTTCAGAATTGCACCTTGCAATGCGGAGAAATTACTGTTTGTGCATTTACAATATTCATTAATTTTTGCCATTGAAAAACATCATGTTATTCATATACCAGAAATGTTTGAAGCTACTGACTGAATGAAAAGAGCTGGCATCTCACTCTCTTTGAATCTTCTTTATCATGCTAAGAGGAGCAGGAAAAAGCAAAAAATTTCAGAATTGCACCTTGCAATGTGGAGAAATTACTGTTTGTGCATTTACAATATTCATTGATTTTTGCCATTGAAAAACGTCCAGAAATGTTTGAAGCTACTGACTGAATGAAATGAGCTGGCATCTCACTCTCTTTGAATCTTCTTTATCATGCTAAGAGGAGCAGGAAAAAGCAAAAAATTTCAGAATTGCACCTTGCAATGCGGAGAAATTACTGTTTGTGCATTTACAATATTCATTGATTTTTGCCATTGAAAAACATCATGTTATTCATATACCAGAAATGTTTGAAGCTACTGACTGAATGAAAAGAGCTGGCATCTCACTCTCTTTGAATCTTCTTTATCATGCTAAGAGGAGCAGGAAAAAGCAAAAAATTTCAGAATTGCACCTTGCAATGCGGAGAAATTACTGTTTGTGCATTTACAATATTCATTGATTTTTGCCATTGAAAAACGTCCAGAAATGTTTGAAGCTCCTGACTGAATGAAAAGAGCTGGCATCTCACTCTCTTTGAATCTTCTTTATCATGCTAAGAGGAGCAGGAAAAAGCAAAAAATTTCAGAATTGCACCTTGCAATGTGGAGAAATTACTGTTTGTGCATTTACAATATTCATTGATTTTTGCCATTGAAAAACGTCCAGAAATGTTTGAAGCTACTGACTGAATGAAAGGAGCTGGCATCTCACTCTCTTTGAATCTTCTTTATCATGCTAAGAGGAGCAGGAAAAAGCAAAAAATTTCAGAATTGCACCTTGCAATGCGGAGAAATTACTGTTTGTGCATTTACAATATTCATTGATTTATGCCATTGAAAAACATCATGTTATTCATATACCAGAAATGTTTGAAGCTACTGACTGAATGAAAAGAGCTGGCATCTCACTCTCTTTGAATCTTCTTTATCATGCTAAGAGGAGCAGGAAAAAGCAAAAAATTTCAGAATTGCACCTTGCAATGTGGAGAAATTACTGTTAGTGCATTTACAATATTCATTGATTTTTGCCATTGAAAAACGTCCAGAAATGTTTGAAGCTACTGACTGAATGAAAGGAGCTGGCATCTCACTCTCTTTGAATCTTCTTTATCATGTTAAGGGGAGCAGGAAAAAGCAAAAAATTTCAGAATTGCACTTTGCAATGCGGAGAAATTACTGTTTGTGCATTTACAATATTCATTGACTTTTGCCATTGAAAAACATCATGTTATTCATATACCTGAAATGTTTGAAGCTACTGACTGAATGAAAAGAGCTGGCATCTCACTCTCTTTGAATCTTCTTTGTCATGCTAAGAGGAGCAGGAAGAAGCAAAAAATTTCAGAATTGCACCTTGCAATGTGGAGAAATTACTGTTTGTGCATTAACAATATTCATTGATTTTTGCCATTGAAAAACGTCCAGAAATGTTTGAAGCTACTGACTGAATGAAAGGAGCTGGCATCTCACTCTCTTTGAATCTTCTTTATCATGCTAAGAGGAGCAGGAAAAGCAAAACATTTCAGAATTGCACCTTGCAATGTGGAGAAATTACTGTTTGTGCATTTACAATATTCATTGATTTTTGCCATTGAAAAACGTCCAGAAATGTTTGAAGCTACTGACTGAATGAAAGGAGCTGGCATCTCACTCTCTTTGAATCTTCTTTATCATGCTAAGAGGAGCAGGAAAAAGCAAAAAATTTCAGAATTGCACCTTGCAATGCGGAGAAATTACTGTTTGTGCATTTACAATATTCATTGATTTTTGCCATTGAAAAACATCATGTTATTCCTATATAAGAAATGTTTGAAGCTACTGACTGAATTAAAAGAGCTGGCATCTCACTCTCTTTGAATCTTCTTTATCATGCTAAGAGGAGCAGGAAAAAGCAAAAAATTTCAGAATTGCACCTTGCAATGCGGAGAAATTACTGTTTGTGCATTTACAATATTCATTGATTTTTGCCATTGAAAAACATCATGTTATTCATATACCAGAAATGTTTGAAGCTACTGACTGAATGAAAAGAGCTGGCATCTCACTCTCTTTGAATCTTCTTTATCATGCTAAGAGGAGCAGGAAAAAGCAAAAAATTTCAGAATTGCACCTTGCAATGCGGAGAAATTACTGTTTGTGCATTTACAATATTCATTGATTTTTGCCATTGAAAAACGTCCAGAAATGTTTGAAGCTACTGACTGAATGAAAGGAGCTGGCATCTCACTCTCTTTGAATCTTCTTTATCATGCTAAGAGGAGCAGGAAAAAGCAAAAAATTTCAGAATTGCACCTTGCAATGCGGAGAAATTACTGTTTGTGCATTTACAATATTCATTGATTTTTGCCATTGAAAAACATCATGTTATTCATATACCAGAAATGTTTGAAGCTACTGACTGAATGAAAAGAGCTGGCATCTCACTCTCTTTGAATCTTCTTTATCATGCTAAGAGGAGCAGGAAAAAGCAAAAAATTTCAGAATTGCACCTTGCAATGCGGAGAAATTACTGTTTGTGCATTTACAATATTCATTGATTTTTGCCATTGAAAAACATCATGTTATTCATATACCAGAAATGTTTGAAGCTACTGACTGAATGAAAAGAGCTGGCATCTCACTCTCTTTGAATCTTCTTTATCATGCTAAGAGGAGCAGGAAAAAGCAAAAAATTTCAGAATTGCACCTTGCAATGTGGAGAAATTACTGTTTGTGCAATTACAATATTCATTGATTTTTGCCATTGAAAAACATCATGTTATTCATATACCAGAAATGTTTGAAGCTACTGACTGAATGAAAAGAGCTGGCATCTCACTCTCTTTGAGACTTCTTTATCATGCTAAGAGGAGCAGGAAAAAGCAAAAAATTTCAGAATTGCACCTTGCAATGTGGAGAAATTACTGTTTGTGCATTTACAATATTCATTGATTTTTGCCATTGAAAAACGTCCAGAAATGTTTGAAGCTACTGACTGAATGAAAGGAGCTGGCATCTCACTCTCTTTGAATCTTCTTTATCATGCTAAGGGGAGCAGGAAAAAGCAAAAAATTTCAGAATTGCACCTTGCAATGCGGAGAAATTACTGTTTGTGCATTTACAATATTCATTGATTTTTGCCATTGAAAAACATCATGTTATTCATATACCAGAAATGTTTGAAGCTACTGACTGAATGAAAAGAGCTGGCATCTCACTCTCTTTGAATCTTCTTTATCATGCTAAGAAGGGCAGGAAAAAGCAAAAAATTTCAGAATTGCACCTTGCAATGTGGAGAAATTACTGTTTGTGCATTTACAATATTCATTGATTTTTGCCATTGAAAAACGTCCAGAAATGTTTGAAGCTCCTGACTGAATGAAAAGAGCTGGCATCTCACTCTCTTTGAATCTTCTTTATCATGCTAAGAGGAGCAGGAAAAAGCAAAAAATTTCAGAATTGCACCTTGCAATGTGGAGAAATTACTGTTTGTGCATTTACAATATTCATTGATTTTTGCCATTGAAAAACGTCCAGAAATGTTTGAAGCTACTGACTGAATGAAAGGAGCTGGCATCTCACTCTCTTTGAATCTTCTTTATCATGCTAAGAGGAGCAGGAAAAAGCAAAAAATTTCAGAATTGCACCTTGCAATGCGGAGAAATTACTGTTTGTGCATTTACAATATTCATTGATTTATGCCATTGAAAAACATCATGTTATTCATATACCAGAAATGTTTGAAGCTACTGACTGAATGAAAAGAGCTGGCATCTCACTCTCCTTGAATCTTCTTTATCATGCTAAGAAGAGCAAGAAAAAGCAAAAAATTTCAGAATTGCACCTTGCAATGTGGAGAAATTACTGTTTGTGCATTTACAATATTCATTGATTTTTGCCATTGAAAAACGTCCAGAAATGTTTGAAGCTCCTGACTGAATGAAAAGAGCTGGCATCTCACTCTCTTTGAATCTTCTTTATCATGCTAAGAGGAGCAGGAAAAAGCAAAAAATTTCAGAATTGCACCTTGCAATGTGGAGAAATTACTGTTTGTGCATTTACAATATTCATTGATTTTTGCCATTGAAAAACGTCCAGAAATGTTTGAAGCTACTGACTGAATGAAAGGAGCTGGCATCTCACTCTCTTTGAATCTTCTTTATCATGCTAAGAGGAGCAGGAAAAAGCAAAAAATTTCAGAATTGCACCTTGCAATGCGGAGAAATTACTGTTTGTGCATTTACAATATTCATTGATTTATGCCATTGAAAAACATCATGTTATTCATATACCAGAAATGTTTAAAGCTACTGACTGAATGAAAAGAGCTGGCATCTCACTCTCTTTGAATCTTCTTTATCATGCTAAGAAGAGCAGGAAAAAGCAAAAAATTTCAGAATTGCACCTTGCAATGTGGAGAAATTACTGTTTGTGCATTTACAATATTCATTGATTTTTGCCATTGAAAAACGTCCAGAAATGTTTGAAGCTCCTGACTGAATGAAAAGAGCTGGCATCTCACTCTCTTTGAATCTTCTTTATCATGCTAAGAGGAGCAGGAAAAAGCAAAAAATTTCAGAATTGCACCTTGCAATGTGGAGAAATTACTGTTTGTGCATTTACAATATTCATTGATTTTTGCCATTGAAAAACGTCCAGAAATGTTTGAAGCTACTGACTGAATGAAAGGAGCTGGCATCTCACGCTCTTTGAATCTTCTTTATCATGCTAAGAGGAGCAGGAAAAAGCAAAAAATTTCAGAATTGCACCTTGCAATGCGGAGAAATTACTGTTTGTGCATTTACAATATTCATTGATTTATGCCATTGAAAAACATCATGTTATTCATATACCAGAAATGTTTGAAGCTACTGACTGAATGAAAAGAGCTGGCATCTCACTCTCTTTGAATCTTCTTTATCATACTAAGAGGAGCAGGAAAAAGCAAAAAAATTCAGAATTGCACCTTGCAATGTGGAGAAATTACTGTTAGTGCATTTACAATATTCATTGATTTTTGCCATTGAAAAACGTCCAGAAATGTTTGAAGCTACTGACTGAATGAAAGGAGCTGGCATCTCACTCTCTTTGAATCTTCTTTATCATGCTAAGGGGAGCAGGAAAAAGCAAAAAATTTCAGAATTGCACTTTGCAATGCGGAGAAATTACTGTTTGTGCATTTACAATATTCATTGATTTTTGCCATTGAAAAACATCATGTTATTCATATACAAGAAATGTTTGAAGCTACTGACTGAATGAAAAGAGCTGGCATCTCACTCTCTTTGAATCTTCTTTATCATGCTAAGAGGTGCAGGAAAAAGCAAAAAATTTCAGAATTGCACCTTGCAATGTGGAGAAATTACTGTTTGTGCATTTACAATATTCATTGATTTTTGCCATTGAAAAACGTCCAGAAATGTTTGAACCTACTGACTGAATGAAAAGAGCTGGCATCTCACTCTCTTTGAATCTTCTTTATCATGCTAAGAGGAGCAGGAAAAAGCAAAAAATTTCAGAATTGCACCTTGCAATGCGGAGAAATTACTGTTTGTGCATTTACAATATTCATTGATTTTTGCCATTGAAAAACGTCCAGAAATGTTTGAAGCTACTGACTGAATGAAAGGAGCTGGCATCTCACTCTCTTTGAATCTTCTTTATCATGCTAAGAGGAGCAGGAAAAAGCAAAAAATTTCAGAATTGCACCTTGCAATGCGGAGAAATTACTGTTTGTGCATTTACAATATTCATTGATTTTTGCCCTTGAAAAACATCATGTTATTCATATACCAGAAATGTTTGAAGCTACTGACTGAATGAAAAGAGCTGGCATCTCACTCTCTTTGAATATTCTTTATCATGCTAAGAGGAGCAGGAAAAAGCAAAAAATTTCAGAATTGCACCTTGCAATGTGGAGAAATTACTGTTTGTGCATTTACAATATTCATTGATTTTTGCCATTGAAAAACGTCCAGAAATGTTTGAAGCTACTGACTGAATGAAAGGAGCTGGCATCTCACTCTCTTTGAATCTTCTTTATCATGCTAAGAGGAGCAGGAAAAAGCAAAAAATTTCAGAATTGCACCTTGCAATGCGGAGAAATTACGGTTTGTGCATTTACAATATTCATTGATTTTTGCCATTGAAAAACGTCCAGAAATGTTTGAAGCTACTGACTGAATGAAAGGAGCTGGCATCTCACTCTCTTTGAATCTTCTTTATCATGCTAAGAGGAGCAGGAAAAAGCAAAAAATTTCAGAATTGCACCTTGCAATGCGGAGAAATTACTGTTTGTGCATTTACAATATTCATTGATTTATGCCATTGAAAAACATCATGTTATTCATATACCAGAAATGTTTGAAGCTACTGACTGAATGAAAAGAGCTGGCATCTCACTCTCTTTGAATCTTCTTTATCATACTAAGAGGAGCAGGAAAAAGCAAAAAAATTCAGAATTGCACCTTGCAATGTGGAGAAATTACTGTTAGTGCATTTACAATATTCATTGATTTTTGCCATTGAAAAACGTCCAGAAATGTTTGAAGCTACTGACTGAATGAAAGGAGCTGGCATCTCACTCTCTTTGAATCTTCTTTATCATGCTAAGGGGAGCAGGAAAAAGCAAAAAATTTCAGAATTGCACTTTGCAATGCGGAGAAATTACTGTTTGTGCATTTACAATATTCATTGATTTTTGCCATTGAAAAACATCATGTTATTCATATACAAGAAATGTTTGAAGCTACTGACTGAATGAAAAGAGCTGGCATCTCACTCTCTTTGAATCTTCTTTATCATGCTAAGAGGAGCAGGAAAAAGCAAAAAATTTCAGAATTTCACCTTGCAATGTGGAGAAATTACTGTTTGTGCATTTACAATATTCATTGATTTTTGCCATTGAAAAACGTCCAGAAATGTTTGAAGCTACTGACTGAATGAAAGGAGCTGGCATCTCACTCTCTTTGAATCTTCTTTATCATGCTAAGAGGAGCAGGAAAAAGCAAAAAATTTCAGAATTGCACCTTGCAATGCGGAGAAATTACTGTTTGTGCATTTACAATATTCATTGATTTTTGCCCTTGAAAAACATCATGTTATTCATATACCAGAAATGTTTGAAGCTACTGACTGAATGAAAACAGCTGGCATCTCACTCTCTTTGAATCTTCTTTATCATACTAAGAGGAGCAGGAAAAAGCAAAAAAATTCAGAATTGCACCTTGCAATGTGGAGAAATTACTGTTAGTGCATTTACAATATTCATTGATTTTTGCCATTGAAAAACGTCCAGAAATGTTTGAAGCTACTGACTGAATGAAAGGAGCTGGCATCTCACTCTCTTTGAATCTTCTTTATCATGCTAAGGGGAGCAGGAAAAAGCAAAAAATTTCAGAATTGCACTTTGCAATGCGGAGAAATTACTGTTTGTGCATTTACAATATTCATTGATTTTTGCCATTGAAAAACGTCCAGAAATGTTTGAACCTACTGACTGAATGAAAAGAGCTGGCATCTCACTCTCTTTGAATCTTCTTTATCATGCTAAGAGGAGCAGGAAAAAGCAAAAAATTTCAGAATTGCACCTTGCAATGTGGAGAAATTACTGTTTGTGCATTTACAATATTCATTGATTTTTGCCATTGAAAAACGTCCAGAAATGTTTGAAGCTACTGACTGAATGAAAGGAGCTGGCATCTCACTCTCTTTGAATCTTCTTTATCATGCTAAGAGGAGCAGGAAAAAGCAAAAAATTTCAGAATTGCACCTTGCAATGCGGAGAAATTACTGTTTGTGCATTTACAATATTCATTGATTTTTGCCCTTGAAAAACATCATGTTATTCATATACCAGAAATGTTTGAAGCTACTGACTGAATGAAAAGAGCTGGCATCTCACTCTCTTTGAATCTTCTTTATCATGCTAAGAGGAGCAGGAAAAAGCAAAAAATTTCAGAATTGCACCTTGCAATGTGGAGAAATTACTGTTTGTGCATTTACAATATTCATTGATTTTTGCCATTGAAAAACGTCCAGAAATGTTTGAAGCTACTGACTGAATGAAAGGAGCTGGCATCTCACTCTCTTTGAATCTTCTTTATCATGCTAAGAGGAGCAGGAAAAAGCAAAAAATTTCAGAATTGCACCTTGAAGTGAGGAGAAATTACGGTTTGTGCATTTACAATATTCATTGATTTTTGCCATTGAAAAACATCATGTTATTCATATACCAGAAATGTTTGAAGCTACTGACTGAATGAAAAGAGCTGGCATCTCACTCTCTTTGAATCTTATTTATCATGCTAAGAGGAGCAGGAAAAAGCAAAAAATTTCAGAATTGCACCTTGCAATGTGGAGAAATTACTGTTTGTGCATTTACAATATTCATTGATCTTTGCCATTGAAAAGCGTCCAGAAATGTTTGAAGCTACTGACTGAATGAAAGGAGCTGGCATCTCACTCTATTTGAATCTTCTTTATCATGCTAAGAGGAGCAGGAAAAAGCAAAAAATTTCAGAATTGCACCTTGCAATGCGGAGAAATTACTGTTTGTGCATTTACAATATTCATTGATTTTTGCCATTGAAAAACATCATGTTATTCATATACCAGAAATGTTTGAACCTACTGACTGAATGAAAAGAGCTGGCATCTCACTCTCTTTGAATCTTCTTTATCATGCTAAGAGGAGCAGGAAAAAGCAAAAAATTTCAGAATTGCACCTTTCAATGTGGAGAAATTACTGTTTGTGCATTTACAATATTCATTGATTTTTGCCATTGAAAAACGTCCAGAAATGTTTGAAGCTACTGACTGAATGAAAGGAGCTGGCATCTCACTCTCTTTGAATCTTCTTTATCATGCTAAGAGGAGCAGGAAAAAGCAAAAAATTTCAGAATTGCACCTTGCAATGCGGAGAAATTACTGTTTGTGCATTTACAATATTCATTGATTTTTGCCATTGAAAAACATCATGTTATTCATATACCAGAAATGTTTGAAGCTACTGACTGAATGAAAAGAGCTGGCATCTCACTCTCTTTGAATCTTCTTTATCATGCTAAGAGGAGCAGGAAAAAGCAAAAAATTTCAGAATTGCACCTTGCAATGTGGAGAAATTACTGTTAGTGCATTTACAATATTCATTGATTTTTGCCATTGAAAAACGTCCAGAAATGTTTGAAGCTACTGACTGAATGAAAGGAGCTGGCATCTCACTCTCTTTGAATCTTCTTTATCATGCTAAGGGGAGCAGGAAAAAGCAAAAAAATTCAGAATTGCACTTTGCAATGCGGAGAAATTACTGTTTGTGCATTTACAATATTCATTGATTTTTGCCATTGAAAAACATCATGTTATTCATATACCAGAAATGTTTGAAGCTACTGACTGAATGAAAAGAGCTGGCATCTCACTCTCTTTGAATCTTCTTTATCATGCTAAGAGGAGCAGGAAAAAGCAAAAAATTTCAGAATTGCACCTTGCAATGTGGAGAAATTACTGTTTGTGCATTTACAATATTCATTGATTTTTGCCATTGAAAAACGTCCAGAAATGTTTGAACCTACTGACTGAATGAAAAGAGCTGGCATCTCACTCTCTTTGAATCTTCTTTATCATGCTAAGAGGAGCAGGAAAAAGCAAAAAATTTCAGAATTGCACCTTGCAATGTGGAGAAATTACTGTTTGTGCATTTACAATATTCATTGATTTTTGCCATTGAAAAACGTCCAGAAATGTTTGAAGCTACTGACTGAATGAAAGGAGCTGGCATCTCACTCTCTTTGAATCTTCTTTATCATGCTAAGAGGAGCAGGAAAAAGCAAAAAATTTCAGAATTGCACCTTGCAATGCGGAGAAATTACTGTTTGTGCATTTACAATATTCATTGATTTTTGCCCTTAAAAAACATCATGTTATTCATATACCAGAAATGTTTGAAGCTACTGACTGAATGAAAAGAGCTGGCATCTCACTCTCTTTGAATCTTCTTTATCATGCTAAGAGGAGCAGGAAAAAGCAAAAAATTTCAGAATTGCACCTTGCAATGTGGAGAAATTACTGTTTGTGCATTTACAATATTCATTGATTTTTGCCATTGAAAAACGTACAGAAATGTTTGAAGCTACTGACTGAATGAAAGGAGCTGGCATCTCACTCTCTTTGAATCTTCTTTATCATGCTAAGAGGAGCAGGAAAAAGCCAAAAATTTCAGAATTGCACCTTGCAATGCGGAGAAATTACTGTTTGTGCATTTACAATATTCATTGATTTTTGCCATTGAAAAACATCATGTTATTCATATACCAGAAATGTTTGAAGCTACTGACTGAATGAAAAGAGCTGGCATCTCACTCTCTTTGAATCTTCTTTATCATGCTAAGAGGAGCAGGAAAAAGCAAAAAATTTCAGAATTGCACCTTGCAATGTGGAGAAATTACTGTTTGTGCATTTACAATATTCATTGATCTTTGCCATTGAAAAACGTCCAGAAATGTTTGAAGCTACTGACTGAATGAAAGGAGCTGGCATCTCACTCTCTTTGAATCGTCTTTATCATGCTAAGAGGAGCAGGAAAAAGCAAAAAATTTCAGAATTGCACCTTGCAATGCGGAGAAATTACTGTTTGTGCATTTACAATATTCATTGATTTTTGCCATTGAAAAACATCATGTTATTCATATACCAGAAATGTTTGAAGCTACTGACTGAATGAAAAGAGCTGGCATCTCACTCTCTTTGAATCTTCTTTATCATGCTAAGAGGAGCAGGAAAAAACAAAAAATTTCAGAATTGCACCTTTCAATGTGGAGAAATTACTGTTTGTGCATTTACAATATTCATTGATTTTTGCCATTGAAAAACGTCCAGAAATGTTTGAAGCTACTGACTGAATGAAAGGAGCTGGCATCTCACTCTCTTTGAATCTTCTTTATCATGCTAAGAGGAGCAGGAAAAAGCAAAAAATTTCAGAATTGCACCTTGCAATGTGGAGAAATTACTGTTTGTGCATTTACAATATTCATTGATTTTTGCCATTGAAAAACGTCCAGAAATGTTTGAACCTACTGACTGAATGAAAAGAGCTGGCATCTCACTCTCTTTGAATCTTCTTTATCATGCTAAGTGGAGCAGGAAAAAGCAAAAAATTTCAGAATTGCACCTTGCAATGTGGAGAAATTACTGTTTGTGCATTTACAATATTCATTGATTTTTGCCATTGAAAAACGTCCAGAAATGTTTGAAACTACTGACTGAATGAAAGGAGCTGGCATCTCACTCTCTTTGAATCTTCTTTATCATGCTAAGAGGAGCAGGAAAAAGCAAAAAATTTCAGAATTGCACCTTGCAATGCGGAGAAATTACTGTTTGTGCATTTACAATATTCATTGATTTTTGCCATTGAAAAACGTCCAGAAATGTTTGAAGCTACTGACTGAATGAAAGGAGCTGGCATCTCACTCTCTTTGAATCTTCTTTATCATGCTAAGAGGAGCAGGAAAAAGCAAAAAATTTCAGAATTGCACCTTGCAATGCGGAGAAATTACTGTTTGTGCATTTACAATATTCATTGATTTTTGCCCTTGAAAAACATCATGTTATTCATATACCAGAAATGTTTGAAGCTACTGACTGAATGAAAAGAGCTGGCATCTCACTCTCTTTGAATCTTCTTTATCATGCTAAGAGGAGCAGGAAAAAGCAAAAAATTTCAGAATTGCACCTTGCAATGTGGAGAAATTACTGTTTGTGCATTTACAATATTCATTGATTTTTGCCATTGAAAAACGTCCAGAAATGTTTGAAGCTACTGACTGAATGAAAGGAGCTGGCATCTCACTCTCTTTGAATCTTCTTTATCATGCTAAGAGGAGCAGGAAAAAGCAAAAAATTTCAGAATTGCACCTTGCAATGCGGAGAAATTACTGTTTGTGCATTTACAATATTCATTGATTTTTGCCATTGAAAAACATCATGTTATTCATATACCAGAAATGTTTGAAGCTACTGACTGAATGAAAAGAGCTGGCATCTCACTCTCTTTGAATCTTCTTTATCATGCTAAGAGGAGCAGGAAAAAGCAAAAAATTTCAGAATTGCACCTTGCAATGTGGAGAAATTACTGTTTGTGCATTTACAATATTCATTGATCTTTGCCATTGAAAAACGTCCAGAAATGTTTGAAGCTACTGACTGAATGAAAGGAGCTGGCATCTCACTCTCTTTGAATCGTCTTTATCATGCTAAGAGGAGCAGGAAAAAGCAAAAAATTTCAGAATTGCACCTTGCAATGCGGAGAAATTACTGTTTGTGCATTTACAATATTCATTGATTTTTGCCATTGAAAAACATCATGTTATTCATATACCAGAAATGTTTGAAGCTACTGACTGAATGAAAAGAGCTGGCATCTCACTCTCTTTGAATCTTCTTTATCATGCTAAGAGGAGCAGGAAAAAACAAAAAATTTCAGAATTGCACCTTTCAATGTGGAGAAATTACTGTTTGTGCATTTACAATATTCATTGATTTTTGCCATTGAAAAACGTCCAGAAATGTTTGAAGCTACTGACTGAATGAAAGGAGCTGGCATCTCACTCTCTTTGAATCTTCTTTATCATGCTAAGAGGAGCAGGAAAAAGCAAAAAATTTCAGAATTGCATCTTGCAATGTGGAGAAATTACTGTTTGTGCATTTACAATATTCATTGATTTTTGCCATTGAAAAACGTCCAGAAATGTTTGAACCTACTGACTGAATGAAAAGAGCTGGCATCTCACTCTCTTTGAATCTTCTTTATCATGCTAAGTGGAGCAGGAAAAAGCAAAAAATTTCAGAATTGCACCTTGCAATGTGGAGAAATTACTGTTTGTGCATTTACAATATTCATTGATTTTTGCCATTGAAAAACGTCCAGAAATGTTTGAAGCTACTGACTGAATGAAAGGAGCTGGCATCTCACTCTCTTTGAATCTTCTTTATCATGCTAAGAGGAGCAGGAAAAAGCAAAAAATTTCAGAATTGCACCTTGCAATGCGGAGAAATTACTGTTTGTGCATTTACAATATTCATTGATTTTTGCCCTTGAAAAACATCATGTTATTCATATACCAGAAATGTTTGAAGCTACTGACTGAATGAAAAGAGCTGGCATCTCACTCTCTTTGAATCTTCTTTATCATGCTAAGAGGAGCAGGAAAAAGCAAAAAATTTCAGAATTGCACCTTGCAATGTGGAGAAATTACTGTTTGTGCATTTACAATATTCATTGATTTTTGCCATTGAAAAACGTCCAGAAATGTTTGAAGCTACTGACTGAATGAAAGGAGCTGGCATCTCACTCTCTTTGAATCTTCTTTATCATGCTAAGAGGAGCAGGAAAAAGCAAAAAATTTCAGAATTGCACCTTGCAATGCGGAGAAATTACGGTTTGTGCATTTACAATATTCATTGATTTTTGCCATTGAAAAACATCATGTTATTCATATACCAGAAATGTTTGAAGCTACTGACTGAATGAAAAGAGCTGGCATCTCACTCTCTTTGAATCTTCTTTATCATGCTAAGAGGAGCAGGAAAAAGCAAAAAATTTCAGAATTGCACCTTGCAATGTGGAGAAATTACTGTTTGTGCATTTACAATATTCATTGATCTTTGCCATTGAAAAGCGTCCAGAAATGTTTGAAGCTACTGACTGAATGAAAGGAGCTGGCATCTCACTCTATTTGAATCTTCTTTATCATGCTAAGAGGAGCAGGAAAAAGCAAAAAATTTCAGAATTGCACCTTGCAATGCGGAGAAATTACTGTTTGTGCATTTACAATATTCATTGATTTTTGCCATTGAAAAACATCATGTTATTCATATACCAGAAATGTTTGAACCTACTGACTGAATGAAAAGAGCTGGCATCTCACTCTCTTTGAATCTTCTTTATCATTCTAAGAGGAGCAGGAAAAAGCAAAAAATTTCAGAATTGCACCTTTCAATGTGGAGAAATTACTGTTTGTGCATTTACAATATTCATTGATTTTTGCCATTGAAAAACGTCCAGAAATGTTTGAAGCTACTGACTGAATGAAAGGAGCTGGCATCTCACTCTCTTTGAATCTTCTTTATCATGCTAAGAGGAGCAGGAAAAAGCAAAAAATTTCAGAATTGCACCTTGCAATGCGGAGAAATTACTGTTTGTGCATTTACAATATTCATTGATTTTTGCCATTGAAAAACATCATGTTATTCATATACCAGAAATGTTTGAAGCAACTGACTGAATGAAAAGAGCTGGCATCTCACTCTCTTTGAATCTTCTTTATCATGCTAAGAGGAGCAGGAAAAAGCAAAAAATTTCAGAATTGCACCTTGCAATGTGGAGAAATTACTGTTAGTGCATTTACAATATTCATTGATTTTTGCCATTGAAAAACGTCCAGAAATGTTTGAAGCTACTGACTGAATGAAAGGAGCTGGCATCTCACTCTCTTTGAATCTTCTTTATCATGCTAAGGGGAGCAGGAAAAAGCAAAAAATTTCAGAATTGCACTTTGCAATGCGGAGAAGTTACTGTTTGTGCATTTACAATATTCATTGATTTTTGCCATTGAAAAACATCATGTTATTCATATACCAGAAATGTTTGAAGCTACTGACTGAATGAAAAGAGCTGGCATCTCACTCTCTTTGAATCTTCTTTATCATGCTAAGAGGAGCAGGAAAAAGCAAAAAATTTCAGAATTGCACCTTGCAATGTGGAGAAATTACTGTTTGTGCATTTACAATATTCATTGATTTTTGCCATTGAAAAACGTCCAGAAATGTTTGAACCTACTGACTGAATGAAAAGAGCTGGCATCTCACTCTCTTTGAATCTTCTTTATCATGCTAAGAGGAGCAGGAAAAAGCAAAAAATTTCAGAATTGCACCTTGCAATGTGGAGAAATTACTGTTTGTGCATTTACAATATTCATTGATTTTTGCCATTGAAAAACGTCCAGAAATGTTTGAAGCTACTGACTGAATGAAAGGAGCTGGCATCTCACTCTCTTTGAATCTTCTTTATCATGCTAAGAGGAGCAGGAAAAAGCAAAAAATTTCAGAATTGCACCTTGCAATGCGGAGAAATTACTGTTTGTGCATTTACAATATTCATTGATTTTTGCCCTTGAAAAACATCATGTTATTCATATACCAGAAATGTTTGAAGCTACTGACTGAATGAAAAGAGCTGGCATCTCACTCTCTTTGAATCTTCTTTATCATGCTAAGAGGAGCAGGAAAAAGCAAAAAATTTCAGAATTGCACCTTGCAATGTGGAGAAATTACTGTTTGTGCATTTACAATATTCATTGATTTTTGCCATTGAAAAACGTCCAGAAATGTTTGAAGCTACTGACTGAATGAAAGGAGCTGGCATCTCACTCTCTTTGAATCTTCTTTATCATGCTAAGAGGAGCAGGAAAAAGCAAAAAATTTCAGAATTGCACCTTGCAATGCGGAGAAATTACTGTTTGTGCATTTACAATATTCATTGATTTTTGCCATTGAAAAACATCATGTTATTCATATACCAGAAATGTTTGAAGCTACTGACTGAATGAAAAGAGCTGGCATCTCACTCTCTTTGAATCTTCTTTATCATGCTAAGAGGAGCAGGAAAAAGCAAAAAATTTCAGAATTGCACCTTTCAATGTGGAGAAATTACTGTTTGTGCATTTACAATATTCATTGATTTTTGCCATTGAAAAACGTCCAGAAATGTTTGAAGCTACTGACTGAATGAAAGGAGCTGGCATCTCACTCTCTTTGAATCTTCTTTATCATGCTAAGAGGAGCAGGAAAAAGCAAAAAATTTCAGAATTGCACCTTGCAATGCGGAGAAATTACTGTTTGTGCATTTACAATATTCATTGATTTTTGCCATTGAATAACATCATGTTATTCATATACCAGAAATGTTTGAAGCTACTGACTGAATGAAAAGAGCTGGCATCTCACTCTCTTTGAATCTTCTTTATCATGCTAAGAGGAGCAGGAAAAAGCAAAAAATTTCAGAATTGCACCTTGCAATGTGGAGAAATTACTGTTTGTGCATTTACAATATTCATTGATTTTTGCCATTGAAAAACGTCCAGAAATGTTTGAAGCTACTGACTGAATGAAAGGAGCTGGCATCTCACTCTCTTTGAATCTTCTTTAGCATGCTAAGAGGAGCAGGAAAAAGCAAAAAATTTCAGAATTGCACCTTGCAATGCGGAGAAATTACTTTTTGTGCATTTACAATATTCATTGATTTTTGCCATTGAAAAACATCATGTTATTCATATACCAGAAATGTTTGAAGCTACTGACTGAATGAAAAGAGCTGGCATCTCACTCTATTTGAATCTTCTTTATCATGCTAAGAGGAGCAGGAAAAAGCAAAAAATTTCAGAATTGCATCTTGCAATGTGGAGAAATTACTGTTTGTGCATTTACAATATTCATTGATTTTTGCCATTGAAAAACGTCCAGAAATGTTTGAAGCTACTGACTGAATGAAAGGAGCTGGCATCTCACTCTCTTTGAATCTTCTTTATCATGCTAAGAGGAGCAGGAAAAAGCAAAAAATTTCAGAATTGCACCTTGCAATGCGGAGAAATTACTGTTTGTGCATTTACAATATTCATTGATTTTTGCCATTGAATAACATCATGTTATTCATATACCAGAAATGTTTGAAGCTACTGACTGAATGAAAAGAGCTGGCATCTCACTCTCTTTGAATCTTCTTTATCATGCTAAGAGGAGCAGGAAAAAGCAAAAAATTTCAGAATTGCACCTTGCAATGTGGAGAAATTACTGTTTGTGCATTTACAATATTCATTGATTTTTGCCATTGAAAAACGTCCAGAAATGTTTGAAGCTACTGACTGAATGAAAGGAGCTGGCATCTCACTCTCTTTGAATCTTCTTTAGCATGCTAAGAGGAGCAGGAAAAAGCAAAAAATTTCAGAATTGCACCTTGCAATGCGGAGAAATTACTTTTTGTGCATTTACAATATTCATTGATTTTTGCCATTGAAAAACATCATGTTATTCATATACCAGAAATGTTTGAAGCTACTGACTGAATGAAAAGAGCTGGCATCTCACTCTATTTGAATCTTCTTTATCATGCTAAGAGGAGCAGGAAAAAGCAAAAAATTTCAGAATTGCATCTTGCAATGTGGAGAAATTACTGTTTGTGCATTTACAATATTCATTGATTTTTGCCATTGAAAAACGTCCAGAAATGTTTGAAGCTACTGACTGAATGAAAGGAGCTGGCATCTCACTCTCTTTGAATCTTCTTTATCATGCTAAGAGGAGCAGGAAAAAGCAAAAAATTTCAGAATTGCACCTTGCAATGCGGAGAAATTACTGTTTGTGCATTTACAATATTCATTGATTTTTGCCATTGAATAACATCATGTTATTCATATACCAGAAATGTTTGAAGCTACTGACTGAATGAAAAGAGCTGGCATCTCACTCTCTTTGAATCTTCTTTATCATGCTAAGAGGAGCAGGAAAAAGCAAAAAATTTCAGAATTGCACCTTGCAATGTGGAGAA
The DNA here is from genome assembly GCF_046119375.1 of Phyllobates terribilis. NCBI lineage: Eukaryota > Metazoa > Chordata > Amphibia > Anura > Dendrobatidae > Phyllobates > Phyllobates terribilis. The sequence continues at coordinate 8,328,956 of NW_027362813.1, forward strand.
ATTACTGTTTGTGCATTTACAATATTCATTGATTTTTGCCATTGAAAAACGTCCAGAAATGTTTGAAGCTACTGACTGAATGAAAGGAGCTGGTATCTCACTCTCTTTGAATCTTCTTTAGCATGCTAAGAGGAGCAGGAAAAAGCAAAAAATTTCAGAATTGCACCTTGCAATGCGGAGAAATTACTTTTTGTGCATTTACAATATTCATTGATTTTTGCCATTGAAAAACATCATGTTATTCATATACCAGAAATGTTTGAAGCTACTGACTGAATGAAAAGAGCTGGCATCTCACTCTATTTGAATCTTCTTTATCATGCTAAGAGGAGCAGGAAAAAGCAAAAAATTTCAGAATTGCATCTTGCAATGTGGAGAAATTACTGTTTGTGCATTTACAATATTGATTGATTTTTGCCATTGAAAAACGTCCAGAAATGTTTGAAGCTACTGACTGAATGAAAGGAGCTGGCATCTCACTCTCCTTGAATCTTCTTTATCATGCTAAGAGGAGCAGGAAAAAGCAAAAAATTTCAGAATTGCACCTTGCAATGCAGAGAAATTACTGTTTGTGCATTTACAATATTCATTGATTTTTGCCATTGAAAAACATCATGTTATTCATATACCAGAAATGTTTGAAGCTACTGACTGAATGAAAAGAGCTGGCATCTCACTCTCTTTGAATCTTCTTTATCATGCTAAGAGGAGCAGGAAAAAGCAAAAAATTTCAGAATTGCACCTTGCAATGTGGAGAAATTACTGTTTGTGCATTTACAATATTCATTAATTTTTGCTATTGAAAAACGTCCAGAAATGTTTGAAGCTACTGACTGAATGAAAGGAGCTGGCATCTCACTCTCTTTGAATCTTCTTTATCATGCTAAGAGGAGCAGGAAAAAGCAAAAAATTTCAGAATTGCACCTTGCAATGCGGAGAAATTACTGTTTGTGCATTTACAATATTCATTGATTTTTGCCATTGAAAAACATCATGTTATTCATATACCAGAAATGTTTGAAGCTACTGACTGAATGAAAAGAGCTGGCATCTCACTCTCTTTGAATCTTCTTTATCATGCTAAGAGGAGCAGGAAAAAGCAAACAATTTCAGAATTGCACCTTGCAATGTGGAGAAATTACTGTTTGTGCATTTACAATATTCATTGATTTTTGCCATTGAAAAACGTCCAGAAATGTTTGAAGCTACTGACTGAATGAAAGGAGCTGGCATCTCACTCTCTTTGAATCTTCTATATCATGCTAAGAGGAGCAGGAAAAAGCAAAAAATTTCAGAATTGCACCTTGCAATGCGGAGAAATTACTGTTTGTGCTTTTACAATATTCATTGATTTTTGCCATTGAAAAACATCATGTTATTCATATACCAGAAATGTTTGAAGCTACCTACTGAATGAAAAGAACTGGCATCGCACTCTCTTTGAATCTTCTTTATCATGCTAAGAGGAGCAGGAAAAAGCAAAAAATTTCAGAATTGCACCTTGCAATGTGGAGAAATTACTGTTTGTGCATTTACAATATTCATTGAATTTTGCCATTGAAAAACGTCCAGAAATGTTTGAAGCTACTGACTGAATGAAAGGAGCTGGTATCTCACTCTCTTTGAATCTTCTTTATCATGCTAAGAGGAGCAGGAAAAAGCAAAAAATTTCAGAATTGCACCTTGCAATGCGGAGAAATTACTGTTTGTGCATTTACAATATTCATTGATTTTTGCCATTGAATAACATCATGTTATTCATATACCAGAAATGTTTGAAGCTACTGACTGAATGAAAAGAGCTGGCATCTCACTCTCTTTGACTATTCTTTATCATGCTAAGAGGAGCAGGAAAAAGCAAAAAATTTCAGAATTGCACCTTGCAATGTGGAGAAATTACTGTTTGTGCATTTACAATATTCATTGATTTTTGCCATTGAAAAACGTCCAGAAATGTTTGAAGCTACTGACTGAATGAAAGGAGCTGGCATCTCACTCTCTTTGAATCTTCTTTATCATGCTAAGAGGAGCAGGAAAAAGCAAAAAATTTCAGAATTGCACCTTGCAATGCGGAGAAATTACTTTTTGTGCATTTACAATATTCATTGATTTTTGCCATTGAAAAACATCATGTTATTCATATACCAGAAATGTTTGAAGCTACTGACTGAATGAAAAGAGCTGGCATCTCACTCTATTTGAATCTTCTTTATCATGCTAAGAGGAGCAGGAAAAAGCAAAAAATTTCAGAATTGCATCTTGCAATGTGGAGAAATTACTGTTTGTGCATTTACAATATTCATTGATTTTTGCCATTGAAAAACATCCAGAAATGTTTGAAGCTACTGACTGAATGAAAGGAGCTGGCATCTCACTCTCTTTGAATCTTCTTTATCATGCTAAGAGGAGCAGGAAAAAGCAAAAAATTTCAGAATTGCAGCTTGCAATGCGGAGAAATTACTGTTTGTGCATTTACAATATTCATTGATTTTTGCCATTGAAAAACATCATGTTATTCATATACCAGAAATGTTTGAAGCTACTGACTGAATGAAAAGAGCTGGCATCTCACTCTCTTTGAATCTTCTTTATCATGCTAAGAGGAGCAGGAAAAAGTAAAAAATTTCAGAATTGCACCTTGCAATGTGGAGAAATTACTGTTTGTGCATTTACAATATTCATTGATTTTTGCTATTGAAAAACATCCAGAAATGTTTGAAGCTACTGACTGAATGAAAGGAGCTGGCATCTCACTCTCTTTGAATCTTCTTTATCATGCTAAGAGGAGCAGGAAAAAGCAAAAAATTTCAGAATTGCAGCTTGCAATGCGGAGAAATTACTGTTTGTGCATTTACAATATTCATTGATTTTTGCCATTGAAAAACATCATGTTATTCATATACCAGAAATGTTTGAAGCTACTGACTGAATGAAAAGAGCTGGCATCTCAGTCTCTTTGAATCTTCTTTATCATGCTAAGAGGAGCAGGAAAAAGCAAAAAATTTCAGAATTGCACCTTGCAATGTGGAGAAATTACTGTTTGTGCATTTACAATATTCATTGATTTTTGCCATTGAAAAACGTCCAGAAATGTTTGAAGCTACTGACTGAATGAAAGGAGCTGGCATCTCACTCTCTTTGAATCTTCTTTATCATGCTAAGAGGAGCAGGAAAAAGCAAAAAATTTCAGAATTGCACCTTGCAATGCGGAGAAATTACTGTTTGTGCATTTACAATATTCATTGATTTTTGCAATTGAAAAACATCATGTTATTCATATACCAGAAATGTTTGAAGCTACCTACTGAATGAAAAGAACTGGCATCTCACTCTCTTTGAATCTTCTTTATCATGCTAAGAGGAGCAGGAAAAAGCAAAAAATTTCAGAATTGCACCTTGCAATGCGGAGAAATTACTGTTTGTGCATTTACAATATTCATTGATTTTTGCCATTGAAAAACATCATGTTATTCATATACCAGAAATGTTTGAAGCTACTGACTGAATGAAAAGAGCTGGCATCTCACTCTCTTTGAATCTTCTTTATCATGCTAAGAGGAGCAGGAAAAAGCAAAAAATTTCAGAATTGCACCTTGCAATGTGGAGAAATTACTGTTTGTGCATTTACAATATTCATTAATTTTTGCCATTGAAAAACGTCCAGAAATGTTTGAAGCTACTGACTGAATGAAAGGAGCTGGCATCTCACTCTCTTTGAATCTTCTTTATCATGCTAAGAGGAGCAGGAAAAAGCAAAAAATTTCAGAATTGCACCTTGCAATGCGGAGAAATTACTGTTTGTGCATTTACAATATTCATTGATTTTTGCCATTGAAAAACATCATGTTATTCATATACCAGAAATGTTTGAAGCTACTGACTGAATGAAAAGAGATGGCATCTCACTCTCTTTGAACCTTCTTTATCATGCTAAGAGGAGCAGGAAAAAGCAAAAAATTTCAGAATTGCACCTTGCAATGTGGAGAAATTACTGTTTGTGCATTTACAATATTCATTGATTTTTGCCATTGAAAAACGTCCAGAAATGTTTGAAGCTACTGACTGAATGAAAGGAGCTGGTATCTCACTCTCTTTGAATCTTCTTTAGCATGCTAAGAGGAGCAGGAAAAAGCAAAAAATTTCAGAATTGCACCTTGCAATGCGGAGAAATTACTTTTTGTGCATTTACAATATTCATTGATTTTTGCCATTGAAAAACATCATGTTATTCATATACCAGAAATGTTTGAAGCTACTGACTGAATGAAAAGAGCTGGCATCTCACTCTATTTGAATCTTCTTTATCATGCTAAGAGGAGCAGGAAAAAGCAAAAAATTTCAGAATTGCATCTTGCAATGTGGAGAAATTACTGTTTGTGCATTTACAATATTGATTGATTTTTGCCATTGAAAAACGTCCAGAAATGTTTGAAGCTACTGACTGAATGAAAGGAGCTGGCATCTCACTCTCCTTGAATCTTCTTTATCATGCTAAGAGGAGCAGGAAAAAGCAAAAAATTTCAGAATTGCACCTTGCAATGCAGAGAAATTACTGTTTGTGCATTTACAATATTCATTGATTTTTGCCATTGAAAAACATCATGTTATTCATATACCAGAAATGTTTGAAGCTACTGACTGAATGAAAAGAGCTGGCATCTCACTCTCTTTGAATCTTCTTTATCATGCTAAGAGGAGCAGGAAAAAGCAAAAAATTTCAGAATTGCACCTTGCAATGTGGAGAAATTACTGTTTGTGCATTTACAATATTCATTAATTTTTGCTATTGAAAAACGTCCAGAAATGTTTGAAGCTACTGACTGAATGAAAGGAGCTGGCATCTCACTCTCTTTGAATCTTCTTTATCATGCTAAGAGGAGCAGGAAAAAGCAAAAAATTTCAGAATTGCACCTTGCAATGCGGAGAAATTACTGTTTGTGCATTTACAATATTCATTGATTTTTGCCATTGAAAAACATCATGTTATTCATATACCAGAAATGTTTGAAGCTACTGACTGAATGAAAAGAGCTGGCATCTCACTCTCTTTGAATCTTCTTTATCATGCTAAGAGGAGCAGGAAAAAGCAAACAATTTCAGAATTGCACCTTGCAATGTGGAGAAATTACTGTTTGTGCATTTACAATATTCATTGATTTTTGCCATTGAAAAACGTCCAGAAATGTTTGAAGCTACTGACTGAATGAAAGGAGCTGGCATCTCACTCTCTTTGAATCTTCTATATCATGCTAAGAGGAGCAGGAAAAAGCAAAAAATTTCAGAATTGCACCTTGCAATGCGGAGAAATTACTGTTTGTGCTTTTACAATATTCATTGATTTTTGCCATTGAAAAACATCATGTTATTCATATACCAGAAATGTTTGAAGCTACCTACTGAATGAAAAGAACTGGCATCGCACTCTCTTTGAATCTTCTTTATCATGCTAAGAGGAGCAGGAAAAAGCAAAAAATTTCAGAATTGCACCTTGCAATGTGGAGAAATTACTGTTTGTGCATTTACAATATTCATTGAATTTTGCCATTGAAAAACGTCCAGAAATGTTTGAAGCTACTGACTGAATGAAAGGAGCTGGTATCTCACTCTCTTTGAATCTTCTTTATCATGCTAAGAGGAGCAGGAAAAAGCAAAAAATTTCAGAATTGCACCTTGCAATGCGGAGAAATTACTGTTTGTGCATTTACAATATTCATTGATTTTTGCCATTGAATAACATCATGTTATTCATATACCAGAAATGTTTGAAGCTACTGACTGAATGAAAAGAGCTGGCATCTCACTCTCTTTGACTATTCTTTATCATGCTAAGAGGAGCAGGAAAAAGCAAAAAATTTCAGAATTGCACCTTGCAATGTGGAGAAATTACTGTTTGTGCATTTACAATATTCATTGATTTTTGCCATTGAAAAACGTCCAGAAATGTTTGAAGCTACTGACTGAATGAAAGGAGCTGGCATCTCACTCTCTTTGAATCTTCTTTATCATGCTAAGAGGAGCAGGAAAAAGCAAAAAATTTCAGAATTGCACCTTGCAATGCGGAGAAATTACTTTTTGTGCATTTACAATATTCATTGATTTTTGCCATTGAAAAACATCATGTTATTCATATACCAGAAATGTTTGAAGCTACTGACTGAATGAAAAGAGCTGGCATCTCACTCTATTTGAATCTTCTTTATCATGCTAAGAGGAGCAGGAAAAAGCAAAAAATTTCAGAATTGCATCTTGCAATGTGGAGAAATTACTGTTTGTGCATTTACAATATTCATTGATTTTTGCCATTGAAAAACATCCAGAAATGTTTGAAGCTACTGACTGAATGAAAGGAGCTGGCATCTCACTCTCTTTGAATCTTCTTTATCATGCTAAGAGGAGCAGGAAAAAGCAAAAAATTTCAGAATTGCAGCTTGCAATGCGGAGAAATTACTGTTTGTGCATTTACAATATTCATTGATTTTTGCCATTGAAAAACATCATGTTATTCATATACCAGAAATGTTTGAAGCTACTGACTGAATGAAAAGAGCTGGCATCTCACTCTCTTTGAATCTTCTTTATCATGCTAAGAGGAGCAGGAAAAAGTAAAAAATTTCAGAATTGCACCTTGCAATGTGGAGAAATTACTGTTTGTGCATTTACAATATTCATTGATTTTTGCTATTGAAAAACATCCAGAAATGTTTGAAGCTACTGACTGAATGAAAGGAGCTGGCATCTCACTCTCTTTGAATCTTCTTTATCATGCTAAGAGGAGCAGGAAAAAGCAAAAAATTTCAGAATTGCACCTTGCAATGCGGAGAAATTACTGTTTGTGCATTTACAATATTCATTGATTTTTGCCATTGAAAAACATCATGTTATTCATATACCAGAAATGTTTGAAGCTACTGACTGAATGAAAAGAGCTGGCATCTCAGTCTCTTTGAATCTTCTTTATCATGCTAAGAGGAGCAGGAAAAAGCAAAAAATTTCAGAATTGCACCTTGCAATGTGGAGAAATTACTGTTTGTGCATTTACAATATTCATTGATTTTTGCCATTGAAAAACGTCCAGAAATGTTTGAAGCTACTGACTGAATGAAAGGAGCTGGCATCTCACTCTCTTTGAATCTTCTTTATCATGCTAAGAGGAGCAGGAAAAAGCAAAAAATTTCAGAATTGCACCTTGCAATGCGGAGAAATTACTGTTTGTGCATTTACAATATTCATTGATTTTTGCAATTGAAAAACATCATGTTATTCATATACCAGAAATGTTTGAAGCTACCTACTGAATGAAAAGAACTGGCATCTCACTCTCTTTGAATCTTCTTTATCATGCTAAGAGGAGCAGGAAAAAGCAAAAAATTTCAGAATTGCACCTTGCAATGCGGAGAAATTACTGTTTGTGCATTTACAATATTCATTGATTTTTGCCATTGAAAAACATCATGTTATTCATATACCAGAAATGTTTGAAGCTACTGACTGAATGAAAAGAGCTGGCATCTCACTCTCTTTGAATCTTCTTTATCATGCTAAGAGGAGCAGGAAAAAGCAAAAAATTTCAGAATTGCACCTTGCAATGTGGAGAAATTACTGTTTGTGCATTTACAATATTCATTAATTTTTGCCATTGAAAAACGTCCAGAAATGTTTGAAGCTACTGACTGAATGAAAGGAGCTGGCATCTCACTCTCTTTGAATCTTCTTTATCATGCTAAGAGGAGCAGGAAAAAGCAAAAAATTTCAGAATTGCACCTTGCAATGCGGAGAAATTACTGTTTGTGCATTTACAATATTCATTGATTTTTGCCATTGAAAAACATCATGTTATTCATATACCAGAAATGTTTGAAGCTACTGACTGAATGAAAAGAGATGGCATCTCACTCTCTTTGAACCTTCTTTATCATGCTAAGAGGAGCAGGAAAAAGCAAAAAATTTCAGAATTGCACCTTGCAATGTGGAGAAATTACTGTTTGTGCATTTACAATATTCATTGATTTTTGCCATTGAAAAACGTCCAGAAATGTTTAAAGCTACTGACTGAATGAAAGGAGCTGGCATCTCACTCTCTTTGAATCTTCTTTATCATGCTAAGAGGAGCAGGAAAAAGCAAAAAATTTCAGAATTGCACCTTGCAATGCGGAGAAATTACTGTTTGTGCATTTACAATAGTCATTGATTTTTGCCATTGAAAAACATCATGTTATTCATATACCAGAAATGTTTGAAGCTACCTACTGAATGAAAAGAACTGGCATCTCACTCTCTTTGAATCTTCTTTATCATGCTAAGAGGAGCAGGAAAAAGCAAAAAATTTCAGAATTGCACCTTGCAATGTGGAGAAATTACTGTTTGTGCATTTACAATATTCATTGATTTTTGCCATTGAAAAACGTCCAGAAATGTTTGAAGCTACTGACTGAATGAAATGAGCTGGCATCTCACTCTCTTTGAATCTTCTTTATCATGCTAAGAGGAGCAGGAAAAAGCAAAAAATTTCAGAATTGCACCTTGCAATGCGGAGAAATTACTGTTTGTGCATTTACAATATTCATTGATTTTTGCCATTGAAAAACATCATGTTATTCATATACCAGAAATGTTTGAAGCTACTGACTGAATGAAAAGAGCTGGCATCTCACTCTCTTTGAATCTTCTTTATCATGCTAAGAGGAGCAGGAAAAAGCAAAAAATTTCAGAATTGCATCTTGCAATGTGGAGAAATTACTGTTTGTGCATTTACAATATTCATTGATTTTTGCCATTGAAAAACATCCAGAAATGTTTGAAGCTACTGACTGAATGAAAGGAGCTGGCATCTCACTCTCTTTGAATCTTCTTTATCATGCTAAGAGGAGCAGGAAAAAGCAAAAAATTTCAGAATTGCAGCTTGCAATGCGGAGAAATTACTGTTTGTGCATTTACAATATTCATTGATTTTTGCCATTGAAAAACATCATGTTATTCATATACCAGAAATGTTTGAAGCTACTGACTGAATGAAAAGAGCTGGCATCTCACTCTCTTTGAATCTTCTTTATCATGCTAAGAGGAGCAGGAAAAAGTAAAAAATTTCAGAATTGCACCTTGCAATGTGGAGAAATTACTGTTTGTGCATTTACAATATTCATTGATTTTTGCTATTGAAAAACATCCAGAAATGTTTGAAGCTACTGACTGAATGAAAGGAGCTGGCATCTCACTCTCTTTGAATCTTCTTTATCATGCTAAGAGGAGCAGGAAAAAGCAAAAAATTTCAGAATTGCACCTTGCAATGCGGAGAAATTACTGTTTGTGCATTTACAATATTCATTGATTTTTGCCATTGAAAAACATCATGTTATTCATATACCAGAAATGTTTGAAGCTACTGACTGAATGAAAAGAGCTGGCATCTCAGTCTCTTTGAATCTTCTTTATCATGCTAAGAGGAGCAGGAAAAAGCAAAAAATTTCAGAATTGCACCTTGCAATGTGGAGAAATTACTGTTTGTGCATTTACAATATTCATTGATTTTTGCCATTGAAAAACGTCCAGAAATGTTTGAAGCTACTGACTGAATGAAAGGAGCTGGCATCTCACTCTCTTTGAATCTTCTTTATCATGCTAAGAGGAGCAGGAAAAAGCAAAAAATTTCAGAATTGCACCTTGCAATGCGGAGAAATTACTGTTTGTGCATTTACAATATTCATTGATTTTTGCAATTGAAAAACATCATGTTATTCATATACCAGAAATGTTTGAAGCTACCTACTGAATGAAAAGAACTGGCATCTCACTCTCTTTGAATCTTCTTTATCATGCTAAGAGGAGCAGGAAAAAGCAAAAAATTTCAGAATTGCACCTTGCAATGCGGAGAAATTACTGTTTGTGCATTTACAATATTCATTGATTTTTGCCATTGAAAAACATCATGTTATTCATATACCAGAAATGTTTGAAGCTACTGACTGAATGAAAAGAGCTGGCATCTCACTCTCTTTGAATCTTCTTTATCATGCTAAGAGGAGCAGGAAAAAGCAAAAAATTTCAGAATTGCACCTTGCAATGTGGAGAAATTACTGTTTGTGCATTTACAATATTCATTAATTTTTGCCATTGAAAAATGTCCAGAAATGTTTGAAGCTACTGACTGAATGAAAGGAGCTGGCATCTCACTCTCTTTGAATCTTCTTTATCATGCTAAGAGGAGCAGGAAAAAGCAAAAAATTTCAGAATTGCACCTTGCAATGCGGAGAAATTACTGTTTGTGCATTTACAATATTCATTGATTTTTGCCATTGAAAAACATCATGTTATTCATATACCAGAAATGTTTGAAGCTACTGACTGAATGAAAAGAGATGGCATCTCACTCTCTTTGAACCTTCTTTATCATGCTAAGAGGAGCAGGAAAAAGCAAAAAATTTCAGAATTGCACCTTGCAATGTGGAGAAATTACTGTTTGTGCATTTACAATATTCATTGATTTTTGCCATTGAAAAACGTCCAGAAATGTTTAAAGCTACTGACTGAATGAAAGGAGCTGGCATCTCACTCTCTTTGAATCTTCTTTATCATGCTAAGAGGAGCAGGAAAAAGCAAAAAATTTCAGAATTGCACCTTGCAATGCGGAGAAATTACTGTTTGTGCATTTACAATAGTCATTGATTTTTGCCATTGAAAAACATCATGTTATTCATATACCAGAAATGTTTGAAGCTACCTACTGAATGAAAAGAACTGGCATCTCACTCTCTTTGAATCTTCTTTATCATGCTAAGAGGAGCAGGAAAAAGCAAAAAATTTCAGAATTGCACCTTGCAATGTGGAGAAATTACTGTTTGTGCATTTACAATATTCATTGATTTTTGCCATTGAAAAACGTCCAGAAATGTTTGAAGCTACTGACTGAATGAAATGAGCTGGCATCTCACTCTCTTTGAATCTTCTTTATCATGCTAAGAGGAGCAGGAAAAAGCAAAAAATTTCAGAATTGCACCTTGCAATGCGGAGAAATTACTGTTTGTGCATTTACAATATTCATTGATTTTTGCCATTGAAAAACATCATGTTATTCATATACCAGAAATGTTTGAAGCTACTGACTGAATGAAAAGAGCTGGCATCTCAGTCTCTTTGAATCTTCTTTATCATGCTAAGAGGAGCAGGAAAAAGCAAAAAATTTCAGAATTGCACCTTGCAATGTGAAGAAATTACTGTTTGTGCATTTACAATATTCATTGATTTTTGCCATTGAAAAACGTCCAGAAATGTTTGAAGCTACTGACTGAATGAAAGGAGCTGGCATCTCACTCTCTTTGAATCTTCTTTATCATGCTAAGAGGAGCAGGAAAAAGCAAAAAATTTCAGAATTGCACCTTGCAATGCGGAGAAATTACTGTTTGTGCATTTACAATATTCATTGATTTTTGCCATTGAAAAACATCATGTTATTCATATACCAGAAATGTTTGAAGCTACTGACTGAATGAAAAGAGCTGGCATCTCACTCTCTTTGAATCTTCTTTATCATGCTAGGATTAGCAGGAAAAAGCAAAAAATTTCAGAATTGCACCTTGCAATGCGGAGAAATTACTGTTTGTGCATTTACAATATTCATTGATTTTTGCAATTGAAAAACATCATGTTATTCATATACCAGAAATGTTTGAAGCTACCTACTGAATGAAAAGAACTGGCATCTCACTCTCTTTGAATCTTCTTTATCATGCTAAGAGGAGCAGGAAAAAGCAAAAAATTTCAGAATTGCACCTTGCAATGCGGAGAAATTACTGTTTGTGCATTTACAATATTCATTAATTTTTGCCATTGAAAAACGTCCAGAAATGTTTGAAGCTACTGACTGAATGAAAGGAGCTGGCATCTCACTCTCTTTGAATCTTCTTTATCATGCTAAGAGGAGCAGGAAAAAGCAAAAAATTTCAGAATTGCACCTTGCAATGCGGAGAAATTACTGTTTGTGCATTTACAATAGTCATTGATTTTTGCCATTGAAAAACATCATGTTATTCATATACCAGAAATGTTTGAAGCTACCTACTGAATGAAAAGAACTAGCATCTCACTCTCTTTGAATCTTCTTTATCATGCTAAGAGGAGCAGGAAAAAGCAAAAAATTTCAGAATTGCACCTTACAATGTGGAGAAATTACTGTTTGTGCATTTACAATATTCATTGATTTTTGCCATTGAAAAACGTCCAGAAATGTTTGAAGCTACTGACTGAATGAAAGGAGCTGGCATCTCACTCTCTTTGAATCTTCTTTATCATGCTAAGAGGAGCAGGAAAAAGCAAAAAATTTCAGAATTGCACCTTGCAATGCGGAGAAATTACTGTTTGTGCATTTACAATATTCATTGATTTTTGCCATTGTAAAACATCATATTGTTCATATACCAGAAATGTTTGAAGCTACTGACTGAATGAAAAGAGCTGGCATCTCACTCTCTTTGAATCTTCTTTATCATGCTAAGAGGAGCAGGAAAAAGCAAAAAATTTCAGAATTGCACCTTGCAATGTGGAGAAATTACTGTTTGTGCATTTACAATATTCATTGATTTTTGCCATTGAAAAACGTCCAGAAATGTTTGAAGCTACTGACTGAATGAAAGGAGCTGGCATCTCACTCTCTTTGAATCTTCTTTATCATGCTAAGAGGAGCAGGAAAAAGCAAAAAATTTCAGAATTGCACCTTGCAATGCGGAGAAATTACTGTTTGTGCATTTACAATATTCATTGATTTTTGCCATTGAAAAACATCATGTTATTCATATACCAGAAATGTTTGAAGCTACTGACTGAATGAAAAGAGCTGGCATCTCACTCTCTTTGAATCTTCTTTATCATGCTAAGAGGAGCAGGAAAAAGTAAAAAATTTCAGAATTGCACCTTGCAATGTGGAGAAATTACTGTTTGTGCATTTACAATATTCATTGATTTTTGCTATTGAAAAACATCCAGAAATGTTTGAAGCTACTGACTGAATGAAAGGAGCTGGCATCTCACTCTCTTTGAATCTTCTTTATCATGCTAAGAGGAGCAGGAAAAAGCAAAAAATTTCAGAATTGCACCTTGCAATGCGGAGAAATTACTGTTTGTGCATTTACAATATTCATTGATTTTTGCCATTGAAAAACATCATGTTATTCATATACCAGAAATGTTTGAAGCTACTGACTGAATGAAAAGAGCTGGCATCTCAGTCTCTTTGAATCTTCTTTATCATGCTAAGAGGAGCAGGAAAAAGCAAAAAATTTCAGAATTGCACCTTGCAATGTGGAGAAATTACTGTTTGTGCATTTACAATATTCATTGATTTTTGCCATTGAAAAACGTCCAGAAATGTTTGAAGCTACTGACTGAATGAAAGGAGCTGGCATCTCACTCTCTTTGAATCTTCTTTATCATGCTAAGAGGAGCAGGAAAAAGCAAAAAATTTCAGAATTGCACCTTGCAATGCGGAGAAATTACTGTTTGTGCATTTACAATATTCATTGATTTTTGCAATTGAAAAACATCATGTTATTCATATACCAGAAATGTTTGAAGCTACCTACTGAATGAAAAGAACTGGCATCTCACTCTCTTTGAATCTTCTTTATCATGCTAAGAGGAGCAGGAAAAAGCAAAAAATTTCAGAATTGCACCTTGCAATGCGGAGAAATTACTGTTTGTGCATTTACAATATTCATTGATTTTTGCCATTGAAAAACATCATGTTATTCATATACCAGAAATGTTTGAAGCTACTGACTGAATGAAAAGAGCTGGCATCTCACTCTCTTTGAATCTTCTTTATCATGCTAAGAGGAGCAGGAAAAAGCAAAAAATTTCAGAATTGCACCTTGCAATGTGGAGAAATTACTGTTTGTGCATTTACAATATTCATTAATTTTTGCCATTGAAAAATGTCCAGAAATGTTTGAAGCTACTGACTGAATGAAAGGAGCTGGCATCTCACTCTCTTTGAATCTTCTTTATCATGCTAAGAGGAGCAGGAAAAAGCAAAAAATTTCAGAATTGCACCTTGCAATGCGGAGAAATTACTGTTTGTGCATTTACAATATTCATTGATTTTTGCCATTGAAAAACATCATGTTATTCATATACCAGAAATGTTTGAAGCTACTGACTGAATGAAAAGAGATGGCATCTCACTCTCTTTGAACCTTCTTTATCATGCTAAGAGGAGCAGGAAAAAGCAAAAAATTTCAGAATTGCACCTTGCAATGTGGAGAAATTACTGTTTGTGCATTTACAATATTCATTGATTTTTGCCATTGAAAAACGTCCAGAAATGTTTAAAGCTACTGACTGAATGAAAGGAGCTGGCATCTCACTCTCTTTGAATCTTCTTTATCATGCTAAGAGGAGCAGGAAAAAGCAAAAAATTTCAGAATTGCACCTTGCAATGCGGAGAAATTACTGTTTGTGCATTTACAATAGTCATTGATTTTTGCCATTGAAAAACATCATGTTATTCATATACCAGAAATGTTTGAAGCTACCTACTGAATGAAAAGAACTGGCATCTCACTCTCTTTGAATCTTCTTTATCATGCTAAGAGGAGCAGGAAAAAGCAAAAAATTTCAGAATTGCACCTTGCAATGTGGAGAAATTACTGTTTGTGCATTTACAATATTCATTGATTTTTGCCATTGAAAAACGTCCAGAAATGTTTGAAGCTACTGACTGAATGAAATGAGCTGGCATCTCACTCTCTTTGAATCTTCTTTATCATGCTAAGAGGAGCAGGAAAAAGCAAAAAATTTCAGAATTGCACCTTGCAATGCGGAGAAATTACTGTTTGTGCATTTACAATATTCATTGATTTTTGCCATTGAAAAACATCATGTTATTCATATACCAGAAATGTTTGAAGCTACTGACTGAATGAAAAGAGCTGGCATCTCACTCTCTTTGAATCTTCTTTATCATGCTAAGAGGAGCAGGAAAAAGCAAAAAATTTCAGAATTGCACCTTGCAATGTGAAGAAATTACTGTTTGTGCATTTACAATATTCATTGATTTTTGCCATTGAAAAACGTCCAGAAATGTTTGAAGCTACTGACTGAATGAAAGGAGCTGGCATCTCACTCTCTTTGAATCTTCTTTATCATGCTAAGAGGAGCAGGAAAAAGCAAAAAATTTCAGAATTGCACCTTGCAATGCGGAGAAATTACTGTTTGTGCATTTACAATATTCATTGATTTTTGCCATTGAAAAACATCATGTTATTCATATACCAGAAATGTTTGAAGCTACTGACTGAATGAAAAGAGCTGGCATCTCACTCTCTTTGAATCTTCTTTATCATGCTAGGATTAGCAGGAAAAAGCAAAAAATTTCAGAATTGCACCTTGCAATGCGGAGAAATTACTGTTTGTGCATTTACAATATTCATTGATTTTTGCAATTGAAAAACATCATGTTATTCATATACCAGAAATGTTTGAAGCTACCTACTGAATGAAAAGAACTGGCATCTCACTCTCTTTGAATCTTCTTTATCATGCTAAGAGGAGCAGGAAAAAGCAAAAAATTTCAGAATTGCACCTTGCAATGCGGAGAAATTACTGTTTGTGCATTTACAATATTCATTAATTTTTGCCATTGAAAAACGTCCAGAAATGTTTGAAGCTACTGACTGAATGAAAGGAGCTGGCATCTCACTCTCTTTGAATCTTCTTTATCATGCTAAGAGGAGCAGGAAAAAGCAAAAAATTTCAGAATTGCACCTTGCAATGCGGAGAAATTACTGTTTGTGCATTTACAATAGTCATTGATTTTTGCCATTGAAAAACATCATGTTATTCATATACCAGAAATGTTTGAAGCTACCTACTGAATGAAAAGAACTAGCATCTCACTCTCTTTGAATCTTCTTTATCATGCTAAGAGGAGCAGGAAAAAGCAAAAAATTTCAGAATTGCACCTTACAATGTGGAGAAATTACTGTTTGTGCATTTACAATATTCATTGATTTTTGCCATTGAAAAACGTCCAGAAATGTTTGAAGCTACTGACTGAATGAAAGGAGCTGGCATCTCACTCTCTTTGAATCTTCTTTATCATGCTAAGAGGAGCAGGAAAAAGCAAAAAATTTCAGAATTGCACCTTGCAATGCGGAGAAATTACTGTTTGTGCATTTACAATATTCATTGATTTTTGCCATTGTAAAACATCATATTGTTCATATACCAGAAATGTTTGAAGCTACTGACTGAATGAAAAGAGCTGGCATCTCACTCTCTTTGAATCTTCTTTATCATGCTAAGAGGAGCAGGAAAAAGCAAAAAATTTCAGAATTGCACCTTGCAATGTGGAGAAATTACTGTTTGTGCATTTACAATATTCATTGATTTTTGCCATTGAAAAACGTCCAGAAATGTTTGAAGCTACTGACTGAATGAAAGGAGCTGGCATCTCACTCTCTTTGAATCTTCTTTATCATGCTAAGAGGAGCAGGAAAAAGCAAAAAATTTCAGAATTGCACCTTGCAATGCGGAGAAATTACTGTTTGTGCATTTACAATATTCATTAATTTTTGCCATTGAAAAACGTCCAGAAATGTTTGAAGCTACTGACTGAATGAAAGGAGCTGGCATCTCACTCTCTTTGAATCTTCTTTATCATGCTAAGAGGAGCAGGAAAAAGCAAAAAATTTCAGAATTGCACCTTGCAATGCGGAGAAATTACTGTTTGTGCATTTACAATAGTCATTGATTTTTGCCATTGAAAAACATCATGTTATTCATATACCAGAAATGTTTGAAGCTACTGACTGAATGAAAAGAGCTGGCATCTCACTCTCTTTGAATCTTCTTTATCATGCTAAGAGGAGCAGGAAAAAGCAAAAAATTTCAGAATTGCACCTTGCAATGTGGAGAAATTACTGTTTGTGCATTTACAATATTCATTGATTTTTGCCATTGAAAAACGTCCAGAAATGTTTGAAGCTACTGACTGAATGAAAGGAGCTGGCATCTCACTCTCTTTGAATCTTCTTTATCATGCTAAGAGGAGCAGGAAAAAGCAAAAAATTTCAGAATTGCACCTTGCAATGCGGAGAAATTACTGTTTGTGCATTTACAATATTCATTGATTTTTGCCATTGAAAAACATCATGTTATTCATATACCAGAAATGTTTGAAGCTACTGACTGAATGAAAAGAGCTGGCATCTCACTCTCTTTGAATCTTCTTTATCATGCTAAGAGGAGCAGGAAAAAGCAAAAAATTTCAGAATTGCACCTTGCAATGTGGAGAAATTACTGTTTGTGCATTTACAATATTCATTGATTTTTGCCATTGAAAAACGTCCAGAAATGTTTGAAGCTACTGACTGAATGAAAGGAGCTGGCATCTCACTCTCTTTGAATCTTCTTTATCATGCTAAGAGGAGCAGGAAAAAGCAAAACATTTCAGAATTGCACCTTGCAATGCGGAGAAATTACTGTTTGTGCATTTACAATATTCATTGATTTTTGCAATTGAAAAACATCATGTTATTCATATACCAGAAATGTTTGAAGCTACCTACTGAATGAAAAGAACTGGCATCTCACTCTCTTTGAATCTTCTTTATCATGCTAAGAGGAGCAGGAAAAAGCAAAAAATTTCAGAATTGCACCTTGCAATGCGGAGAAATTACTGTTTGTGCATTTACAATATTCATTGATTTTTGCCATTGAAAAACATCATGTTATTCATATACCAGAAATGTTTGAAGCTACTGACTGAATGAAAAGAGCTGGCATCTCACTCTCTTTGAATCTTCTTTATCATGCTAAGAGGAGCAGGAAAAAGCAAAAAATTTCAGAATTGCACCTTGCAATGTGGAGAAATTACTGTTTGTGCATTTTCAATATTCATTAATTTTTGCCATTGAAAAACGTCCAGAAATGTTTGAAGTTACTGACTGAATTAAAAGAGCTGGCATCTCACTCTCTTTGAATCTTCTTTATCATGCTAGGATTAGCAGGAAAAAGCAAAAAATTTCAGAATTGCAGCTTGCAATGCGGAGAAATTACTGTTTGTGCATTTACAATATTCATTGATTTTTGCCATTGAAAAACATCATGTTATTCATATACCAGAAATGTTTGAAGCTACTGACTGAATGAAAAGAGCTGGCATCTCACTCTCTTTGAATCTTCTTTATCATGCTAAGAGGAGCAGGAAAAAGCAAAAAATTTCAGAATTGCACCTTGCAATGTGGAGAAATTACTGTTTGTGCATTTACAATATTCATTAATTTTTGCCATTGAAAAACGTCCAGAAATGTTTGTAGCTACTGACTGAATGAAAGGAGCTGGCATCTCACTCTCTTTGAATCTTCTTTATCATGCTAAGAGGAGCAGGAAAAAGCAAAAAATTTCAGAATTGCACCTTGCAATGCGGAGAAATTACTGTTTGTGCATTTACAATATTCATTGATTTTTGCCATTGAAAAACATCATGTTATTCATATACCAGAAATGTTTGAAGCTACTGACTGAATGAAAAGAGCTGGCATCTCACTCTCTTTGAATCTTCTTTATCATGCTAGGATTAGCAGGAAAAAGCAAAAAATTTCAGAATTGCACCTTTCAATGCGGGGAAATTACTGTTTGTGCATTTACAATATTCATTGATTTTTGCAATTGAAAAACATCATGTTATTCATATACCAGAAATGTTTGAAGCTACCTACTGAATGAAAAGAACTGGCATCTCACTCTCTTTGAATCTTCTTTATCATGCTAAGAGGAGCAGGAAAAAGCAAAAAATTTCAGAATTGCACCTTGCAATGCGGAGAAATTACTGTTTGTGCATTTACAATATTCATTAATTTTTGCCATTGAAAAACGTCCAGAAATGTTTGAAGCTACTGACTGAATGAAAGGAGCTGGCATCTCACTCTCTTTGAATCTTCTTTATCATGCTAAGAGGAGCAGGAAAAAGCAAAAAATTTCAGAATTGCACCTTGCAATGCGGAGAAATTACTGTTTGTGCATTTACAATAGTCATTGATTTTTGCCATTGAAAAACATCATGTTATTCATATACCAGAAATGTTTGAAGCTACCTACTGAATGAAAAGAACTAGCATCTCACTCTCTTTGAATCTTCTTTATCATGCTAAGAGGAGCAGGAAAAAGCAAAAAATTTCAGAATTGCACCTTACAATGTGGAGAAATTACTGTTTGTGCATTTACAATATTCATTGATTTTTGCCCTTGAAAAACGTCCAGAAATGTTTGAAGCTACTGACTGAATGAAAGGAGCTGGCATCTCACTCTCTTTGAATCTTCTTTATCATGCTAAGAGGAGCAGGAAAAAGCAAAAAATTTCAGAATTGCACCTTGCAATGCGTAGAAATTGCTGTTTGTGCATTTACAATATTCATTGATTTTTGCCATTGAAAAACATCATGTTATTCATATACCAGAAATGTTTGAAGCTACTGACTGAATGAAAAGAGCTGGCATCTCACTCTCTTTGAATCTTCTTTATCATGCTAAGAGGAGCAGGAAAAAGCAAAAAAATTTCAGAATTGCACCTTGCAATGTGGAGAAATTACTGTTTGTGCATTTACAATATTCATTGATTTTTGCCATTGAAAAACGTCCAGAAATGTTTGAAGCTACTGACTGAATGAAAGGAGCTGGCATCTCACTCTCTTTGAATCTTCTTTATCATGCTAAGAGGAGCAGGAAAAAGCAAAAAATTTCAGAATTGCACCTTGCAATGCGGAGAAATTACTGTTTGTGCATTTACAATATTCATTGATTTTTGCCATTGTAAAACATCATGTTATTCATATACCAGAAATGTTTGAAGCTACTGACTGAATGAAAAGAGCTGGCATCTCACTCTCTTTGAATCTTCTTTATCATGCTAAGAGGAGCAGGAAAAAGCAAAAAATTTCAGAATTGCACCTTGCAATGTGGAGAAATTACTGTTTGTGCATTTACAATATTCATTGATTTTTGCCATTGAAAAACGTCCAGAAATGTTTGAAGCTACTGACTGAATGAAAGGAGCTGGCATCTCACTCTCTTTGAATCTTCTTTATCATGCTAAGAGGAGCAGGAAAAAGCAAAAAATTTCAGAATTGCACCTTGCAATGTGGAGAAATTACTGTTTGTGCATTTACAATATTCATTGATTTTTGCAATTGAAAAACATCATGTTATTCATATACCAGAAATGTTTGAAGCTACCTACTGAATGAAAAGAACTGGCATCTCACTCTCTTTGAATCTTCTTTACCATGCTAAGAGGAGCAGGAAAAAGCAAAAAATTTCAGAATTGCACCTTGCAATGCGGAGAAATTACTGTTTGTGCATTTACAATATTCATTGATTCTTGCCATTGAAAAACATCATGTTATTCATATACCAGAAATGTTTGAAGCTACTGACTGAATGAAAAGAGCTGGCATCTCACTCTCTTTGAATCTTCTTTATCATGCTAAGAGGAGCAGGAAAAAGCAAAAAATTTCAGAATTGCACCTTGCAATGTGGAGAAATTACTGTTTGTGCATTTACAATATTCATTGATTTTTGCCATTGAAAAACGTCCAGAAATGTTTGAAGCTACTGACTGAATGAAAGGAGCTGGCATCTCACTCTCTTTGAATCTTCTTTATCATGCTAAGAGGAGCAGGAAAAAGCAGAAAATTTCAGAATTGCACCTTGCAATGCGGAGAAATTACTGTTTGTGCATTTACAATATTCATTGATTTTTGCCATTGAAAAACATCATGTTATTCATATACCAGAAATGTTTGAAGCTACTGACTGAATGAAAAGAGCTGGCATCTCACTCTCTTTGAATCTTCTTTATCATGCTAAGAGGAGCAGGAAAAAGCAAAAAATTTCAGAATTGCACCTTGCAATGTGGAGAAATTACTGTTTGTGCATTTACAATATTCATTGATTTTTGCCATTGAAAAACGTCCAGAAATGTTTGAAGCTACTGACTGAATGAAAGGAGCTGGCATCTCACTCTCTTTGAATCTTCTTTATCATGCTAAGAGGAGCAGGAAAAAGCAAAAAATTTCAGAATTGCACCTTGCAATGCGGAGAAATTACTGTTTGTGCATTTACAATATTCATTGATTTTTGCCATTGAAAAACGTCCAGAAATGTTTGAAGCTACTGACTGAATGAAAGGAGCTGGCATCTCACTCTCTTTGAATCTTCTTTATCATGCTAAGAGGAGCAGGAAAAAGCAAAAAATTTCAGAATTGCACCTTGCAATGCGGAGAAATTACTGTTTGTGCATTTACAATATTCATTGATTTTTGCCATTGAAAAACATCATGTTATTCATATACCAGAAATGTTTGAAGCTACTGACTGAATGAAAAGAGTTGGCATCTCACTCTCTTTGAATCTTCTTTATCATGCTAAGAGGAGCAGGAAAAAGCAAAAAATTTCAGAATTGCACCTTGCAATGTGGAGAAATTACTGTTTGTGCATTTACAATATTCATTGATTTTTGCCATTGAAAAACGTCCAGAAATGTTTGAAGCTACTGACTGAATGAAAGGAGCTGGCATCTCACTCTCTTTGAATCTTCTTTATCATGCTAAGAGGAGCAGGAAAAAGCAAAAAATTTCAGAATTGCACCTTGCAATGCGGAGAAATTACTGTTTGTGCATTTACAATATTCATTGATTTTTGCCATTGTAAAACATCATGTTATTCATATACCAGAAATGTTTGAAGCTACCTACTGAATGAAAAGAACTGGCATCTCACTCTCTTTGAATCTTCTTTATCATGCTAAGAGGAGCAGGAAAAAGCAAAAAATTTCAGAATTGCACCTTGCAATGTGGAGAAATTACTGTTTGTGCATTTACAATATTCATTGATTTTTGCCATTGAAAAACGTCCAGAAATGTTTGAAGCTACTGACTGAATGAAAGGAGCTGGCATCTCACTCTCTTTGAATCTTCTTTATCATGCTAAGAGGAGCAGGAAAAAGCAAAAAATTTCAGATTTGCACCTTGCAATGCGGAGAAATTACTGTTTGTTCATTTACAATATTCATTGATTTTTGCCATTGTAAAACATCATGTTATTCATATACCAGAAATGTTTGAAGCTACTGACTGAATGAAAAGAGCTGGCATCTCACTCTCTTTGAATCTTCTTTATCATGCTAAGAGGAGCAGGAAAAAGCAAAAAATTTCAGAATTGCACCTTGCAATGTGGAGAAATTACTGTTTGTGCATTTACAATATTCATTGATTTTTGCCATTGAAAAACGTCCAGAAATGTTTGAAGCTACTGACTGAATGAAAGGAGCTGGCATCTCACTCTCTTTGAATCTTCTTTATCATGCTAAGAGGAGCAGGAAAAAGCAAAAAATTTCAGAATTGCACCTTGCAATGCGGAGAAATTACTGTTTGTGCATTTACAATATTCATTGATTTTTGCCATTGAAAAACATCATGTTATTCATATACCAGAAATGTTTGAAGCTACTGACTGAATGAAAAGAGCTGGCATCTCACTCTCTTTGAATCTTCTTTATCATGCTAAGAGGAGCAGGAAAAAGCAAAAAAATTTCAGAATTGCACCTTGCAATGTGGAGAAATTACTGTTTGTGCATTTACAATATTCATTGATTTTTGCCATTGAAAAACGTCCAGAAATGTTTGAAGCTACTGACTGAATGAAAGGAGCTGGCATCTCACTCTCTTTGAATCTTCTTTATCATGCTAAGAGGAGCAGGAAAAAGCAAAAAATTTCAGAATTGCACCTTGCAATGCGGAGAAATTACTGTTTGTGCATTTACAATATTCATTGACTTTTGCCATTGAAAAACATCATGTTATTCATATACCAGAAATGTTTGAAGCTACTGACTGAATGAAAAGAGATGGCATCTCACTCTCTTTGAATCTTCTTTATCATGCTAAGAGGAGCAGGAAAAAGCAAAAAAATTCAGAATTGCACCTTGCAATGTGGAGAAATTACTGTTTGTGCATTTACAATATTCATTGATTTTTGCCATTGAAAAACGTCCAGAAATGTTTAAAGCTACTGACTGAATGAAAGGAGCTGGCATCTCACTCTCTTTGAATCTTCTTTATCATGCTAAGAGGAGCAGGAAAAAGCAAAAAATTTCAGAATTGCACCTTGCAATGCGGAGAAATTACTGTTTGTGCATTTACAATATTCATTGATTTTTGCCATTGAAAAACATCATGTTATTCATATACCAGAAATGTTTGAAGCTACCTACTGAATGAAAAGAACTGGCATCTCACTCTCTTTGAATCTTCTTTATCATGCTAAGAGGAGCAGGAAAAAGCAAAAAATTTCAGAATTGCACCTTGCAATGTGGAGAAATTACTGTTTGTGCATTTACAATATTCATTGATTTTTGCCATTGAAAAACGTCCAGAAATGTTTGAAGCTACTGACTGAATGAAAGGAGCTGGCATCTCACTCTCTTTGAATCTTCTTTATCATGCTAAGAGGAGCAGGAAAAAGCAAAAAATTTCAGATTTGCAACTTGCAATGCGGAGAAATTACTGTTTGTTCATTTACAATATTCATTGATTTTTGCCATTGTAAAACATCATGTTATTCATTTACCAGAAATGTTTGAAGCTACCTACTGAATGAAAAGAACTGGCATATCACTCTCTTTGAATCTTCTTTATCATGCTAAGAGGAGCAGGAAAAAGCAAAAAATTTCAGAATTGCACCTTACAATGTGGAGAAATTACTGTTTGTGCATTTACAATATTCATTGATTTTTGCCCTTGAAAAACGTCCAGAAATGTTTGAAGCTACTGACTGAATGAAAGGAGCTGGCATCTCACTCTCTTTGAATCTTCTTTATCATGCTAAGAGGAGCAGGAAAAAGCAAAAAATTTCAGAATTGCACCTTGCAATGCGGAGAAATTACTGTTTGTGCATTTACAATATTCATTGATTTTTGCCATTGTAAAACATCATGTTATTCATATACCAGAAATGTTTGAAGCTACTGACTGAATGAAAAGAGCTGGCATCTCACTCTCTTTGAATCTTCTTTATCATGCTAAGAGGAGCAGGAAAAAGCAAAACATTTCAGAATTGCACCTTGCAATGTGGAGAAATTACTGTTTGTGCATTTACAATATTCATTGATTTTTGCCATTGAAAAACGTCCAGAAATGTTTGAAGCTACTGACTGAATGAAAGGAGCTGGCATCTCACTCTCTTTGAATCTTCTTTATCATGCTAAGAGGAGCAGGAAAAAGCAAAAAATTTCAGAATTGCACCTTGCAATGTGGAGAAATTACTGTTTGTGCATTTACAATATTCATTGATTTTTGCAATTGAAAAACATCATGTTATTCATATACCAGAAATGTTTGAAGCTACCTACTGAATGAAAAGAACTGGCATCTCACTCTCTTTGAATCTTCTTTATCATGCTAAGAGGAGCAGGAAAAAGCAAGAAATTTCAGAATTGCACCTTGCAATGCGGAGAAATTACTGTTTGTGCATTTACAATATTCATTGATTTTTGCCATTGAAAAACATCATGTTATTCATATACCAGAAATGTTTGAAGCTACTGACTGAATGAAAAGAGCTGGCATCTCACTCTCTTTGAATCTTCTTTATCATGCTAAGAGGAGCAGGAAAAAGCAAAAAAATTTCAGAATTGCACCTTGCAATGTGGAGAAATTACTGTTTGTGCATTTACAATATTCATTGATTTTTGCCATTGAAAAACGTCCAGAAATGTTTGAAGCTACTGACTGAATGAAAGGAGCTGGCATCTCACTCTCTTTGAATCTTCTTTATCATGCTAAGAGGAGCAGGAAAAAGCAAAAAATTTCAGAATTGCACCTTGCAATGCGGAGAAATTACTGTTTGTGCATTTACAATATTCATTGATTTTTGCCATTGTAAAACATCATGTTATTCATATACCAGAAATGTTTGAAGCTACTGACTGAATGAAAAGAGCTGGCATCTCACTCTCTTTGAATCTTCTTTATCATGCTAAGAGGAGCAGGAAAAAGCAAAAAATTTCAGAATTGCACCTTGTAATGTGGAGAAATTACTGTTTGTGCATTTACAATATTCATTGATTTTTGCCATTGAAAAACGTCCAGAAATGTTTGAAGCTACTGACTGAATGAAAGGAGCTGGCATCTCACTCTCTTTGAATCTTCTTTATCATGCTAAGAGGAGCAGGAAAAAGCAAAAAATTTCAGAATTGCACCTTGCAATGTGGAGAAATTACTGTTTGTGCATTTACAATATTCATTGATTTTTGCAATTGAAAAACATCATGTTATTCATATACCAGAAATGTTTGAAGCTACCTACTGAATGAAAAGAACTGGCATCTCACTCTCTTTGAATCTTCTTTACCATGCTAAGAGGAGCAGGAAAAAGCAAAAAAATTCAGAATTGCACCTTGCAATGCGGAGAAATTACTGTTTGTGCATTTACAATATTCATTGATTCTTGCCATTGAAAAACATCATGTTATTCATATACCAGAAATGTTTGAAGCTACTGACTGAATGAAAAGAGCTGGCATCTCACTCTCTTTGAATCTTCTTTATCATGCTAAGAGGAGCAGGAAAAAGCAAAAAATTTCAGAATTGCACCTTGCAATGTGGAGAAATTACTGTTTGTGCATTTACAATATTCATTGATTTTTGCCATTGAAAAACGTCCAGAAATGTTTGAAGCTACTGACTGAATGAAAGGAGCTGGCATCTCACTCTCTTTGAATCTTCTTTATCATGCTAAGAGGAGCAGGAAAAAGCAGAAAATTTCAGAATTGCACCTTGCAATGCGGAGAAATTACTGTTTGTGCATTTACAATATTCATTGATTTTTGCCATTGAAAAACATCATGTTATTCATATACCAGAAATGTTTGAAGCTACTGACTGAATGAAAAGAGCTGGCATCTCACTCTCTTTGAATCTTCTTTATCATGCTAAGAGGAGCAGGAAAAAGCAAAAAATTTCAGAATTGCACCTTGCAATGTGGAGAAATTACTGTTTGTGCATTTACAATATTCATTGATTTTTGCCATTGAAAAACGTCCAGAAATGTTTGAAGCTACTGACTGAATGAAAGGAGCTGGCATCTCACTCTCTTTGAATCTTCTTTATCATGCTAAGAGGAGCAGGAAAAAGCAAAAAATTTCAGAATTGCACCTTGCAATGCGGAGAAATTACTGTTTGTGCATTTACAATATTCATTGATTTTTGCCATTGAAAAACATCATGTTATTCATATACCAGAAATGTTTGAAGCTACTGACTGAATGAAAAGAGCTGGCATCTCACTCTCTTTGAATCTTCTTTATCATGCTAAGAGGAGCAGGAAAAAGCAAAAAATTTCAGAATTGCACCTTGCAATGTGGAGAAATTACTGTTTGTGCATTTACAATATTCATTGATTTTTGCCATTGAAAAACGTCCAGAAATGTTTGAAGCTACTGACTGAATGAAAGGAGCTGGCATCTCACTCTCTTTGAATCTTCTTTATCATGCTAAGAGGAGCAGGAAAAAGCAAAAAATTTCAGAATTGCACCTTGCAATGCGGAGAAATTACTGTTTGTGCATTTACAATATTCATTGATTTTTGCCATTGTAAAACATCATGTTATTCATATACCAGAAATGTTTGAAGCTACCTACTGAATGAAAAGAACTTGCATCTCACTCTCTTTGAATCTTCTTTATCATGCTAAGCGGAGCAGGAAAAAGCAAAAAATTTCAGAATTGCACCTTGCAATGTGGAGAAATTACTGTTTGTGCATTTACAATATTCATTGATTTTTGCCATTGAAAAACGTCCAGAAATGTTTGAAGCTACTGACTGAATGAAAGGAGCTGGCAACTCACTCTCTTTGAATCTTCTTTATCATGCTAAGAGGAGCAGGAAAAAGCAAAAAATTTCAGATTTGCACCTTGCAATGCGGAGAAATTACTGTTTGTTCATTTACAATATTCATTGATTTTTGCCATTGTAAAACATCATGTTATTCATATACCAGAAATGTTTGAAGCTACTGACTGAATGAAAAGAGCTGGCATCTCACTCTCTTTGAATCTTCTTTATCATGCTAAGAGGAGCAGGAAAAAGCAAAAAATTTCAGAATTGCACCTTGCAATGTGGAGAAATTACTGTTTGTGCATTTACAATATTCATTGATTTTTGCCATTGAAAAACGTCCAGAAATGTTTGAAGCTACTGACTGAATGAAAGGAGCTGGCATCTCACTCTCTTTGAATCTTCTTTATCATGCTAAGAGGAGCAGGAAAAAGCAAAAAATTTCAGAATTGCACCTTGCAATGCGGAGAAATTACTGTTTGTGCATTTACAATATTCATTGATTTTTGCCATTGAAAAACATCATGTTATTCATATACCAGAAATGTTTGAAGCTACTGACTGAATGAAAAGAGCTGGCATCTCACTCTCTTTGAATCTTCTTTATCATGCTAAGAGGAGCAGGAAAAAGCAAAAAATTTCAGAATTGCACCTTGCAATGTGGAGAAATTACTGTTTGTGCATTTACAATATTCATTGATTTTTGCCATTGAAAAACGTCCAGAAATGTTTGAAGCTACTGACTGAATGAAAGGAGCTGGCATCTCACTCTCTTTGAATCTTCTTTATCATGCTAAGAGGAGCAGGAAAAAGCAAAAAATTTCAGAATTGCACCTTGCAATGCGGAGAAATTACTGTTTGTGCATTTACAATATTCATTGACTTTTGCCATTGAAAAACATCATGTTATTCATATACCAGAAATGTTTGAAGCTACTGACTGAATGAAAAGAGATGGCATCTCACTCTCTTTGAATCTTCTTTATCATGCTAAGAGGAGCAGGAAAAAGCAAAAAAATTCAGAATTGCACCTTGCAATGTGGAGAAATTACTGTTTGTGCATTTACAATATTCATTGATTTTTGCCATTGAAAAACGTCCAGAAATGTTTAAAGCTACTGACTGAATGAAAGGAGCTGGCATCTCACTCTCTTTGAATCTTCTTTATCATGCTAAGAGGAGCAGGAAAAAGCAAAAAATTTCAGAATTGCACCTTGCAATGCGGAGAAATTACTGTTTGTGCATTTACAATATTCATTGATTTTTGCCATTGAAAAACATCATGTTATTCATATACCAGAAATGTTTGAAGCTACCTACTGAATGAAAAGAACTGGCATCTCACTCTCTTTGAATCTTCTTTATCATGCTAAGAGGAGCAGGAAAAAGCAAAAAATTTCAGAATTGCACCTTGCAATGTGGAGAAATTACTGTTTGTGCATTTACAATATTCATTGATTTTTGCCATTGAAAAATGTCCAGAAATGTTTGAAGCTACTGACTGAATGAAAGGAGCTGGCATCTCACTCTCTTTGAATCTTCTTTATCATGCTAAGAGGAGCAGGAAAAAGCAAAAAATTTCAGATTTGCAACTTGCAATGCGGAGAAATTACTGTTTGTTCATTTACAATATTCATTGATTTTTGCCATTGTAAAACATCATGTTATTCATATACCAGAAATGTTTGAAGCTACTGACTGAATGAAAAGAGCTGGCATCTCACTCTCTTTGAATCTTCTTTATCATGCTAAGAGGAGCAGGAAAAAGCAAAAAATTTCAGAATTGCACCTTGCAATGTGGAGAAATTACTGTTTGTGCATTTACAATATTCATTGATTTTTGCCATTGAAAAACGTCCAGAAATGTTTGAAGCTACTGACTGAATGAAAGGAGCTGGCATCTCACTCTCTTTGAATCTTCTTTATCATGGTAAGAGGAGCAGGAAAAAGCAAAAAAATTTCAGAATTGAACCTTGCAATGCGGAGAAATTACTGTTTGTGCATTTACAATATTCATTGATTTTTGCCATTGAAAAACATCATGTTATTCATATACCAGAAATGTTTGAAGCTACTGACTGAATGAAAAGAGCTGGCATCTCACTCTCTTTGAATCTTCTTTATCATGCTAAGAGGAGCAGGAAAAAGCAAAAAATTTCAGAATTGCACCTTGCAATGTGGAGAAATTACTGTTTGTGCATTTACAATATTCATTGATTTTTCTCCATTGAAAAACGTCCAGAAATGTTTGAAGCTACTGACTGAATGAAAGGAGCTGGCATGTCACTCTCTTTGAATCTTCTTTATCATGCTAAGAGGAGCAGGAAAAAGCAAAAAATTTCAGAATTGCACCTTGCAAGGCGGAGAAATTACTGTTTGTGCATTTACAATATTCATTGATTTTTGCCATTGAAAAACATCATGTTATTCATATACCAGAAATGTTTGAAGCTACTGACTGAATGAAAAGAGCTGGCATCTCACTCTCTTTGAATCTTCTTTATCATGCTAAGAGGAGCAGGAAAAAGCAAAAAATTTCAGAATTGCACCTTGCAATGTGGAGAAATTACTGTTTGTGCATTTACAATATTCATTGATTTTTGCCATTGAAAAACGTCCAGAAATGTTTGAAGCTACCTACTGAATGAAAGGAGCTGGCATCTCACTCTCTTTGAATCTTCTTTATCATGCTAAGAGGAGCAGGAAAAAGCAAAAAATTTCAGAATTGCACCTTGTAATGTGGAGAAATTACTGTTTGTGCATTTACAATATTCATTGATTTTTGCCATTGAAAAACGTCCAGAAATGTTTGAAGCTACTGACTGAATGAAAGGAGCTGGCATCTCACTCTCTTTGAATCTTCTTTATCATGCTAAGAGGAGCAGGAAAAAGCAAAAAATTTCAGAATTGCACCTTGCAATGCGGAGAAATTACTGTTTGTGCATTTACAATATTCATTGATTTTTGCCATTGAAAAACATCATGTTATTCATATACCAGAAATGTTTGAAGCTACTGACTGAATGAAAAGAGCTGGCATCTCACTCTCTTTGAATCTTCTTTATCATGCTAAGAGGAGCAGGAAAAAGCAAAAAATTTCAGAATTGCACCTTGCAATGTGGAGAAATTACTGTTTGTGCATTTACAATATTCATTGATTTTTGCCATTGGAAAACGTCCAGAAATGTTTGAAGCTACTGACTGAATGAAAGGAGCTGGCATCTCACTCTCTTTGAATCTTCTTTATCATGCTAAGAGGAGCTGGAAAAAGCAAAACATTTCAGAATTGCACCTTGCAATGCGGAGAAATTACTGTTTGTGCATTTACAATATTCACTGATTTTTGCCATTGAAAAACATCATGTTATTCATATACCAGAAATGTTTGAAGCTACTGACTGAATGAAAAGAGCTGGCATCTCACTCTCTTTGAATCTTCTTTATCATGCTAAGAGGAGCAGGGAAAAGCAAAAAATTTCAGAATTGCACCTTGCAATGTGGAGAAATTACTGTTTGTGCATTTACAATATTCATTGATTTTTGCCATTGAAAAACATCCAGAAATGTTTGAAGCTACTGACTGAATGAAAGGAGCTGGCATCTCACTCTCTTTGAATCTTCTTTATCATGCTAAGAGGAGCAGGAAAAAGCAAAAAAATTCAGAATTGCACCTTGCAATGCGGAGAAATTACTGTTTGTGCATTTACAATATTCATTGATTTTTGCCATTGAAAAACATCATGTTATTCATATACCAGAAATGTTTGAAGCTACTGACTGAATGAAAAGAGCTGGAATCTCACTCTCTTTGAATCTTCTTTGTCATGCTAAGAGGAGCAGGAAAAAGCAAAAAATTTCAGAATTGCACCTTGCAATGTGGAGAAATTACTGTTTGTGCATTTACAATATTCATTGATTTTTGCCATTGAAAAACGTCCAGAAATGTTTGAAGCTACTGACTGAATGAAAGGAGCTGGCATCTCACTCTCTTTGAATCTTCTTTATCATGCTAAGAAGAGCAGGAAAAAGCAAAAAATTTCAGAATTGCACCTTGCAATGCGGAGAAATTACTTTTTGTGCATTTACAATATTCATTGATTTTTGCCATTGTAAAAAATCATGTTATTCATATACCAGAAATGTTTGAAGCTACTGACTGAATGAAAAGAGCTGGCATCTCACTCTCTTTGAATCTTCTTTATCATGCTAAGAGGAGCAGGAAAAAGCAAAAAATTTCAGAATTGCGCCTTGCAATGCGGAGAAATTACTGTTTGTGCATTTACAATATTCATTGATTTTTGCCATTGAAAAACATCATGTTATTCATATACCAGAAATGTTTGAAGCTACTGACTGATTGAAAAGAGCTGGCATCTCACTCTCTTTGAATCTTCTTTATCATGCTAAGAGGAGCAGGAAAAAGCAAAAAATTTCAGAATTGCACCTTGCAATGTGGAGAAATTACTGTTTGTGCATTTACAATATTCATTGATTTTTGCCATTGAAAAACATCATGTTATCCTTATACCAGAAATGTTTGAAGCTACTGACTGAATGAAAAGAGCTGGCATCTCACTCTCTTTGAATCTTCTTTATCATGCTAAGAGGAGCAGGAAAAAGCAAAAAATTTCAGAATTGCACGTTGCAATGTGGAGATATTACTGTTTGTGCATTTACAATATTCATTGATTTTTGCCATTGAAAAACGTCCAGAAATGTTTGAAGCTACTGACTGAATGAAAGGAGCTGGCATCTCACTCTCTTTGAATCTTCTTTATCATGCTAGGATTAGCAGGAAAAAGCAAAACATTTCAGAATTGCACCTTGCAATGCGGAGAAATTACTGTTTGTGCATTTACAATATTCATTGATTTTTGCCATTGAAAAACATCATGTTATTCATATACCAGAGATGTTTGAAGCTACTGACTGAATGAAAAGAGCTGGCATCTCACTCTCTTTGAATCTTCTTTATCATGCTAAGAGGAGCAGGAAAAAGCAAAAAATTTCAGAATTGCACGTTGCAATGTGGAGATATTACTGTTTGTGCATTTACAATATTCATTGATTTTTGCCATTGAAAAACATCATGTTATTCATATACCAGAAATGTTTGAAGCTACTGACTGATTGAAAAGAGCTGGCATCTCACTCTCTTTGAATCTTCTTTATCATGCTAAGAGGAGCAGGAAAAAGCAAAAAATTTCAGAATTGCACCTTGCAATGTGGAGAAATTACTGTTTGTGCATTTACAATATTCATTGATTTTTGCCATTGAAAAACGTCCAGAAATGTTTGAAGCTACTGACTGAATGAAAGGAGCTGGCATCTCACTCTCTTTGAATCTTCTTTATCATGCTAAGAGGAGCAGGAAAAAGCAAAAAATTTCAGAATTGCACCTTGCAATGCGGAGAAATTACTGTTTGTGCATTTACAATATTCATTGATTTTTGCCATTGAAAAACATCATGTTATTCATATACCAGAAATGTTTGAAGCTACTGACTGAATGAAAAGAGATGGCATCTCACTCTCTTTGAATCTTCTTTATCATGCTAAGAGGAGCAGGAAAAAGCAAAAAAATTCAGAATTGCACCTTGCAATGTGGAGAAATTACTGTTTGTGCATTTACAATATTCATTGATTTTTGCCATTGAAAAACGTCCAGAAATGTTTAAAGCTACTGACTGAATGAAAGGAGCTGGCATCTCACTCTCTTTGAATCTACTTTATCATGCTAAGAGGAGCAGGAAAAAGCAAAAAATTTCAGAATTGCACCTTGCAATGCGGAGAAATTACTGTTTGTGCATTTACAATATTCATTGATTTTTGCCATTGAAAAACATCATGTTATTCATATACCAGAAATGTTTGAAGCTACCTACTGAATGAAAAGAACTGGCATCTCACTCTCTTTGAATCTTCTTTATCATTCTAAGAGGAGCAGGAAAAAGCCAAAAATTTCAGAATTGCACCTTGCAATGTGGAGAAATTACTGTTTGTGCATTTACAATATTCATTGATTTTTGCCATTGAAAAACGTCAAGAAATGTTTGGAGCTACTGACTGAATGAAAGGATCTGGCATCTCACTCTCTTTGAATCTTCTTTATCATGCTAAGAGGAGCAGGAAAAAGCAAAAAATTTCAGAATTGCACCTTGCAATGCGGAGAAATTACTGTTTGTGCATTTACAATATTCATTGATTTTTGCCATTGAAAAACATCATGTTATTCATATACCAGAAATGTTTGAAGCTACTGACTGAATGAAAAGAGCTGGCATCTCACTCTCTTTGAATCTTCTTTATCATGCTAAGAGGAGCAGGAAAAAGCAAAAAATTTCAGAATTGCACCTTGCAATGTGGAGAAATTACTGTTTGTGCATTTACAATATTCATTGATTTTTGCCATTGAAAGACGTCCAGAAATGTTTGAAGCTACTGACTGAATGAAAGGAGCTGGCATCTCACTCTCTTTGAATCTTCTTTATCATGCTAAGAGGAGCAGGAAAAAGCAAAAAAATTCAGAATTGCACCTTGCAATGCGGAGAAATTACTGTTTGTGCATTTACAATATTCATTGATTTTTGCCACTGAAAAACATCATGTTATTCATATACCAGAAATGTTTGAAGCTACTGACTGAATCAAAAGAGCTGGCATCTCACTCTCTTTGAATCTTCTTTATCATGCTAAGAGGAGCAGGAAAAAGCAAAAAATTTCAGAATTGCACCTTGCAATGTGGAGAAATTACTGTTTGTGCATTTACAATATTCATTGATTTTTGCCATTGAAAAACGTCCAGAAATGTTTGAAGCTACTGACTGAATGAAAGGAGCTGGCATCTCACTCTCTTTGAATCTTCTTTATCATGCTAAGAGGAGCAGGAAAAAGCAAAAAATTTCAGAATTGCACCTTGCAATGCGGAGAAATTACTGTTTGTGCATTTACAATATTCAATGATTTTTGCCATTGAAAAACATCATGTTATTCATATACCAGAAATGTTTGAAGCTACTGACTGAATGAAAAGAGCTGGCATCTCACTCTCTTTGAATCTTCTTTATCATGCTAAGAGGAGCAGGAAAAAGCAAAAAATTTCAGAATTGCACCTTGCAATGTGGAGAAATTACTGTTTGTGCATTTACAATATTCATTGATTTTTGCCATTGAAAAACGTCCAGAAATGTTTGAAGCTACTGACTGAATGAAAGGAGCTGGCATCTCACTCTCTTTGAATCTTCTTTATCATGCTAAGAGGAGCAGGAAAAAGCAAAAAATTTCAGAATTGCAGCTTGCAATGCGGAGAAATTACTGTTTGTGCATTTACAATATTCATTGATTTTTGCCATTGGAAAACATCATGTTATTCATATACCAGAAATATTTGAAGCTACTGACTGAATGAAAAGAGCTGGCATCTCACTCTCTTTGAATCTTCTTTATCATGCTAAGAGGAGCAGGAAAAAGCAAAAAATTTCAGAATTGCACCTTGCAATGTGGAGAAATTACTGTTTGTGCATTTACAATATTCATTGATTTTTGCCATTGAAAAACGTCCAGAAATGTTTGAAGCTACTGACTGAATGAAAGGAGCTGGCATCTCACTCTCTTTGAATCTTCTTTATCATGCTAAGAGGAGCAGGAAAAAGCAAAAAATTTCAGAATTGCACCTTGCAATGTGGAGAAATTACTGTTTGTGCATTTACAATATTCATTGATTTTTGCCATTGAAAAACGTCCAGAAATGTTTGAAGCTACTGACTGAATGAAAGGAGCTGGCATCTCACTCTCTTTGAATCTTCTTTATCATGCTAAGAGGAGCAGGAAAAAGCAAAAAAATTAAGAATTGCACCTTGCAATGCGGAGAAATTACTGTTTGTGCATTTACAATATTCATTGATTTTTGCCACTGAAAAACATCATGTTATTCATATACCAGAAATGTTTGAAGCTACTGACTGAATGAAAAGAGCTGGCATCTCACTCTCTTTGAATCTTCTTTATCATGCTAAGAGGAGCAGGAAAAAGCAAAAAATTTCAGAATTGCACCTTGCAATGTTGAGAAATTACTGTTTGTGCATTTACAATATTCATTGATTTTTGCCATTGAAAAACGTCCAGAAATGTTTGAAGCTACTGACTGAATGAAAGGAGCTGGCATCTCACTCTCTTTGAATCTTCTTTATCATGCTAAGAGGAGCAGGAAAAAGCAAAAAAATTCAGAATTGCACCTTGCAATGCGGAGAAATTACTGTTTGTGCATTTACAATATTCAATGATTTTTGCCATTGAAAAACATCATGTTATTCATATACCAGAAATGTTTGAAGCTACTGACTGAATGAAAAGAGCTGGCATCTCACTCTCTTTGAATCTTCTTTATCATGCTAAGAGGAGCAGGAAAAAGCAAAAAATTTCAGAATTGCACCTTGCAATGTGGAGAAATTACTGTTTGTGCATTTACAATATTCATTGATTTTTGCCATTGAAAAACGTCCAGAAATGTTTGAAGCTACTGACTGAATGAAAGGAGCTGGCATCTCACTCTCTTTGAATCTTCTTTATCATGCTAAGAGGAGCAGGAAAAAGCAAAAAATTTCAGAATTGCAGCTTGCAATGCGGAGAAATTACTGTTTGTGCATTTACAATATTCATTGATTTTTGCCATTGGAAAACATCATGTTATTCATATACCAGAAATATTTGAAGCTACTGACTGAATGAAAAGAGCTGGCATCTCACTCTCTTTGAATCTTCTTTATCATGCTAAGAGGAGCAGGAAAAAGCAAAAAATTTCACAATTGCACCTTGTAATGTGGAGAAATTACTGTTTGTGCATTTACAATATTTATTGATTTTTGCCATTGAAAAACATCATGTTATTCATATACCAGAAATGTTTAAGCTACTGACTGAATGAAAAGAGCTGGCATCTCACTCTCTTTGAATCTTCTTTATCATGCTAAGAGGAGCAGGAAAAAGCAAAAAATTTCAGAATTGCACCTTGCAATGTGGAGAAATTACTGTTTGTGCATTTACAATATTCATTGATTTTTGACATTGAAAAACGTCCAGAAATGTTTGAAGCTACTGACTGAATGAAAGGAGCTGGCATCTCACTCTCTTTGAATCTTCTTTATCTTGCTAAGAGGAGCAGGAAAAAGCAAAAAATTTCAGAATTGCACCTTGTAATGTGGAGAAATTACTGTTTGTGCATTTACAATATTCATTGATTTTTGCCATTGAAAAATGTCCAGAAATGTTTGAAGCTACTGACTGAATGAAAGGAGCTGGCATCTCACTCTCTTTGAATCTTCTTTATCATGCTAAGAGGAGCAGGAAAAAGCAAAAAATTTCAGAATTGCACCTTGCAATGCGGAGAAATTACTGTTTGTGCATTTACAATATTCATTGATTTTTGCCATTGTAAAACATCATGTTATTCATATACCAGAAATGTTTGAAGCTACTGACTGAATGAAAAGAGCTGGCATCTCACTCTCTTTGAATCTTCTTTATCATGCTAAGAGGAGCAGGAAAAAGCAAAAAATTTCAGAATTGCACCTTGCAATGTGGAGAAATTACTGTTTGTGCATTTACAATATTCATTGATTTTTGCCATTGAAAAACGTCCAGAAATGTTTGAAGCTACAGACTGAATGAAAGGAGCTGGCATCTCACTCTCTTTGAATCTTCTTTATCATGCTAAGAGGAGCAGGAAAAAGCAAAAAATTTCAGAATTGCACCTTGCAATGCGGAGAAATTACTGTTTGTGCATTTACAATATTCATTGATTTTTGCCACTGAAAAACATCATGTTATTCATATACCAGAAATGTTTGAAGCTACTGACTGAATGAAAAGAGCTGGCATCTCACTATCTTTGAATCTTCTTTATCATGCTAAGAGGAGCAGGAAAAAGCAAAAAATTTCAGAATTGCACCTTGCAATGTGGAGAAATTACTGTTTGTGCATTTACAATATTCATTGATTTTTGCCATTGAAAAACGTCCAGAAATGTTTGAAGCTACTGACTGAATGAAAGGATCTGGCATCTCACTCTCTTTGAATCTTCTTTATCATGCTAAGAGGAGCAGGAAAAAGCAAAAAATTTCAGAATTGCAGCTTGCAATGCGGAGAAATTACTGTTTGTGCATTTACAATATTCATTGATTTTTGCCATTGAAAAACATCA
The DNA here is from genome assembly GCF_046119375.1 of Phyllobates terribilis. Lineage (NCBI taxonomy): Eukaryota > Metazoa > Chordata > Amphibia > Anura > Dendrobatidae > Phyllobates > Phyllobates terribilis. Next base: position 8,366,034 of record NW_027362813.1, read on the forward strand.
TGTTATTCATATACCAGAAATGTTTGAAGCTACTGACTGAATGAAAGGATCTGGCATCTCACTCTCTTTGAATCTTCTTTATCATGCTAAGAGGAGCAGGAAAAAGCAAAAAATTTCAGAATTGCACCTTGTAATGTGGAGAAATTACTGTTTGTGCATTTACAATATTCATTGATTTTTGCCATTGAAAAACATCCAGAAATGTTTGAAGCTACTGACTGAATGAAAGGAGCTGGCATCTCACTCTCTTTGAATCTTCTTTATCATGCTAAGAGGAGCAGGAAAAAGCAAAAAATTTCAGAATTGCACCTTGCAATGCGGAGAAATTACTGTTTGTGCATTTACAATATTTATTGATTTTTGCCATTGAAAAACATCATGTTATTCATATACCAGAAATGTTTAAGCTACTGACTGAATGAAAAGAGCTGGCATCTCACTCTCTTTGAATCTTCTTTATCATGCTAAGAGGAGCAGGAAAAAGCAAAAAATTTCAGATATTCACCTTGTAATGTGGAGAAATTACTGTTTGTGCATTTACAATATTCATTGATTTTTGCCATTGAAAAATGTACAGAAATGTTTGAAGCTACTGACTGAATGAAAGGAGCTGGCATCTCACTCTCTTTGAATCTTCTTTATCATGCTAAGAGGAGCAGGAAAAAGCAAAAAATTTCAGAATTGCACCTTGCAATGCGGAGAAATTACTGTTTGTGCATTTACAATATTCATTGATTTTTGCCATTGTAAAACATCATGTTATTCATATACCAGAAATGTTTGAAGCTACTGACTGAATGAAAAGAGCTGGCATCTCACTCTCTTTGAATCTTCTTTATCATGCTAAGAGGAGCAGGAAAAAGCAAAAAATTTCAGAATTGCACCTTGCAATGTGGAGAAATTACTGTTTGTGCATTTACAATATTCATTGATTTTTGCCATTGAAAAACGTCCAGAAATGTTTGAAGCTACAGACTGAATGAAAGGAGCTGGCATCTCACTCTCTTTGAATCTTCTTTATCATGCTAAGAGGAGCAGGAAAAAGCAAAAAATTTCAGAATTGCACCTTGCAATGCGGAGAAATTACTGTTTGTGCATTTACAATATTCATTGATTTTTGCCACTGAAAAACATCATGTTATTCATATACCAGAAATGTTTGAAGCTACTGACTGAATGAAAAGAGCTGGCATCTCACTCTCTTTGAATCTTCTTTATCATGCTAAGAGGAGCAGGAAAAAGCAAAAAATTTCAGAATTGCACCTTGCAATGTGGAGAAATTACTGTTTGTGCATTTACAATATTCATTGATTTTTGCCATTGAAAAACGTCCAGAAATGTTTGAAGCTACTGACTGAATGAAAGGATCTGGCATCTCACTCTCTTTGAATCTTCTTTATCATGCTAAGAGGAGCAGGAAAAAGCAAAAAATTTCAGAATTGCAGCTTGCAATGCGGAGAAATTACTGTTTGTGCATTTACAATATTCATTGATTTTTGCCATTGAAAAACATCATGTTATTCATATACCAGAAATGTTTGAAGATACTGACTGAATGAAAAGAGCTGGCATCTCACTCTCTTTGAATCTTCTTTATCATGCTAAGAGGAGCAGGAAAAAGCAAAAAATTTCAGAATTGCACCTTGCAATGTGGAGAAATTACTGTTTGTGCATTTACAATATTCATTGATTTTTGCCATTGAAAAACATCCAGAAATGTTTGAAGCTACTGACTGAATGAAAGGAGCTGGCATCTCACTCTCTTTGAATCTTCTTTATCATGCTAAGAGGAGCAGGAAAAAGCAAAAAATTTCAGAATTGCACCTTGCAATGCGGAGAAATTACTGTTTGTGCATTTACAATATTCATTGATTTTTGCCATTGTAAAACATCATGTTATTCATATACCAGAAATGTTTGAAGCTACTGACTGAATGAAAAGAGCTGGCATCTCACTCTCTTTGAATCTTCTTTATCATGCTAAGAGGAGCAGGAAAAAGCAAAAAATTTCAGAATTGCACCTTGCAATGTGGAGAAATTACTGTTTGTGCATTTACAATATTCATTGATTTTTGCCATTGAAAAACGTCCAGAAATGTTTGAAGCTACTGACTGAATGAAAGGAGCTGGCATCTCACTCTCTTTGAATCTTCTTTATCATGCTAAGAGGAGCAGGAAAAAGCAAAAAATTTCAGAATTGCACCTTGCAAGGCGGAGAAATTACTGTTTGTGCATTTACAATATTCATTGATTTTTGCCATTGAAAAACATCATGTTATTCATATACCAGAAATGTTTGAAGCTACTGACTGAATGAAAAGAGCTGGCATCTCACTCTCTTTGAATCTTCTTTATCATGCTAAGAGGAGCAGGAAAAAGCAAAAAATTTCAGAATTGCACCTTGCAATGTGGAGAAATTACTGTTTGTGCATTTACAATATTCATTGATTTTTGCCATTGAAAAACGTCCAGAAATGTTTGAAGCTACTGACTGAATGAAAGGAGCTGGCATCTCACTCTCTTTGAATCTTCTTTATCATGCTAAGAGGAGCAGGAGAAAGCAAAAAATTTCAGAATTGCACCTTGTAATGTGGAGAAATTACTGTTTGTGCATTTACAATATTCATTGATTTTTGCCATTGAAAAACGTCCAGAAATGTTTGAAGCTACTGACTGAATGAAAGGAGCTGGCATCTCACTCTCTTTGAATCTTCTTTATCATGCTAAGAGGAGCAGGAAAAAGCAAAAAATTTCAGAATTGCACCTTGCAATGCGGAGAAATTACTGTTTGTGCATTTACAATTATCATTGATTTTTGCCATTGAAAAACATCATGTTATTCATATACCAGAAATGTTTGAAGCTACTGACTGAATGAAAAGAGCTGGCATCTCACTCTCCTTGAATCTTCTTTATCATGCTAAGAGGAGCAGGAAAAAGCAAAACATTTCAGAATTGCACCTTGCAATGTGGAGAAATTACTGTTTGTGCATTTACAATATTCATTGATTTTTGCCATTGAAAAACGTCCAGAAATGTTTGAAGCTACTGACTGAATGAAAGGAGCTGGCATCTCACTCTCTTTGAATCTTCTTTATCATGCTAAGAGGAGCAGGAAAAAGCAAAAAAATTCAGAATTGCACCTTAAAATGCGGAGAAATTATTGTTTGTGCATTTACAATATTCACTGATTTTTGCCATTGAAAAACATCATGTTATTCATATACCAGAAATGTTTGAAGCTACTGACTGAATGAAAAGAGCTGGCATCTCACTCTCTTTGAATCTTCTTTATCATGCTAAGAGGAGCAGGGAAAAGCAAAAAATTTCAGAATTGCACCTTGCAATGTGGAGAAATTACTGTTTGTGCATTTACAATATTCATTGATTTTTGCCATTGAAAAACATCCAGAAATGTTTGAAGCTACTGACTGAATGAAAGGAGCTGGCATCTCACGCTCTTTGAATCTTCTTTATCATGCTAAAAGGAGCAGGAAAAAGCAAAAAATTTCAGAATTGCACCTTGCAATGTGGAGAAATTACTGTTTGTGCATTTACAATATTCATTGATTTTTGCCATTGAAAAACGTCCAGAAATGTTTGACGCTACAGACTGAATGAAAGGAGCTGGCATCTCACTCTCTTTGAATTTTCTTTATCATGCTAAGAGGAGCAGGAAAAAGCAAAAAATTTCAGAATTGCACCTTGCAATGCGGAGAAATTACTGTTTGTGCATTTACAATATTCATTGATTTTTGCCACTGAAAAACATCATGTTATTCATATACCAGAAATGTTTGAAGCTACTGACTGAATGAAAAGAGCTGGCATCTCACTCTCTTTGAATCTTCTTTATCATGCTAAGAGGAGCAGGAAAAAGCAAAAAATTTCAGAATTGCACCTTGCAATGTGGAGAAATTACTGTTTGTGCATTTACAATATTCATTGATTTTTGCCATTGAAAAACGTCCAGAAATGTTTGAAGCTACTGACTGAATGAAAGGATCTGGCATCTCACTCTCTTTGAATCTTCTTTATCATGCTAAGAGGAGCAGGAAAAAGCAAAAAATTTCAGAATTGCAGCTTGCAATGCGGAGAAATTACTGTTTGTGCATTTACAATATTCATTGATTTTTGCCATTGAAAAACATCATGTTATTCATATACCAGAAATGTTTGAAGATACTGACTGAATGAAAAGAGCTGGCATCTCACTCTCTTTGAATCTTCTTTATCATGCTAAGAGGAGCAGGAAAAAGCAAAAAATTTCAGAATTGCACCTTGCAATGTGGAGAAATTACTGTTTGTGCATTTACAATATTCATTGATTTTTGCCATTGAAAAACATCCAGAAATGTTTGAAGCTACTGACTGAATGAAAGGAGCTGGCATCTCACTCTCTTTGAATCTTCTTTATCATGCTAAGAGGAGCAGGAAAAAGCAAAAAATTTCAGAATTGCACCTTGCAATGCGGAGAAATTACTGTTTGTGCATTTACAATATTCATTGATTTTTGCCATTGTAAAACATCATGTTATTCATATACCAGAAATGTTTGAAGCTACTGACTGAATGAAAAGAGCTGGCATCTCACTCTCTTTGAATCTTCTTTATCATGCTAAGAGGAGCAGGAAAAAGCAAAAAATTTCAGAATTGCACCTTGCAATGTGGAGAAATTACTGTTTGTGCATTTACAATATTCATTGATTTTTGCCATTGAAAAACGTCCAGAAATGTTTGAAGCTACTGACTGAATGAAAGGAGCTGGCATCTCACTCTCTTTGAATCTTCTTTATCATGCTAAGAGGAGCAGGAAAAAGCAAAAAATTTCAGAATTGCACCTTGCAAGGCGGAGAAATTACTGTTTGTGCATTTACAATATTCATTGATTTTTGCCATTGAAAAACATCATGTTATTCATATACCAGAAATGTTTGAAGCTACTGACTGAATGAAAAGAGCTGGCATCTCACTCTCTTTGAATCTTCTTTATCATGCTAAGAGGAGCAGGAAAAAGCAAAAAATTTCAGAATTGCACCTTGCAATGTGGAGAAATTACTGTTTGTGCATTTACAATATTCATTGATTTTTGCCATTGAAAAACGTCCAGAAATGTTTGAAGCTACTGACTGAATGAAAGGAGCTGGCATCTCACTCTCTTTGAATCTTCTTTATCATGCTAAGAGGAGCAGGAGAAAGCAAAAAATTTCAGAATTGCACCTTGTAATGTGGAGAAATTACTGTTTGTGCATTTACAATATTCATTGATTTTTGCCATTGAAAAACGTCCAGAAATGTTTGAAGCTACTGACTGAATGAAAGGAGCTGGCATCTCACTCTCTTTGAATCTTCTTTATCATGCTAAGAGGAGCAGGAAAAAGCAAAAAATTTCAGAATTGCACCTTGCAATGCGGAGAAATTACTGTTTGTGCATTCACAATTATCATTGATTTTTGCCATTGAAAAACATCATGTTATTCATATACCAGAAATGTTTGAAGCTACTGACTGAATGAAAAGAGCTGGCATCTCACTCTCTTTGAATCTTCTTTATCATGCTAAGAGGAGCAGGAAAAAGCAAAAAATTTCAGAATTGCACCTTGCAATGTGGAGAAATTACTGTTTGTGCATTTACAATATTCATTGATTTTTGCCATTGAAAAACGTCCAGAAATGTTTGAAGCTACTGACTGAATGAAAGGAGCTGGCATCTCACTCTCTTTGAATCTTCTTTATCATGCTAAGAGGAGCAGGAAAAAGCAAAAAATTTCAGAATTGCACCTTAAAATGCGGAGAAATTATTGTTTGTGCATTTACAATATTCACTGATTTTTGCCATTGAAAAACATCATGTTATTCATATACCAGAAATGTTTGAAGCTACTGACTGAATGAAAAGAGCTGGCATCTCACTCTCTTTGAATCTTCTTTATCATGCTAAGAGGAGCAGGGAAAAGCAAAAAATTTCAGAATTGCACCTTGCAATGTGGAGAAATTACTGTTTGTGCATTTACAATATTCATTGATTTTTGCCATTGAAAAACATCCAGAAATGTTTGAAGCTACTGACTGAATGAAAGGAGCTGGCATCTCACGCTCTTTGAATCTTCTTTATCATGCTAAAAGGAGCAGGAAAAAGCAAAAAATTTCAGAATTGCACCTTGCAATGCGGAGAAATTACTGTTTGTGCATTTACAATATTCATTGATTTTTGCCATTGAAAAACATCATGTTATTCATATACCAGAAATGTTTGAAGCTACTGACTGAATGAAAAGAGCTGGCATCTCACTCTCTTTGAATCTTCTTTGTCATGCTAAGAGGAGCAGGAAAAAGCAAAAAATTTCAGAATTGCACCTTGCAATGTGCAGAAATTACTGTTTGTGCATTTACAATATTCATTGATTTTTGCCATTGAAAAACGTCCAGAAATGTTTGAAGCTACTGACTGAATGAAAGGAGCTGGCATCTCACTCTCTTTGAATCTTCTTTATCATGCTAAGAGGAGCAGGAAAAAGCAAAAAATTTCAGAATTGCACCTTGCAATGCGGAGAAATTACTGTTTGTGCATTTACAATATTCATTGATTTTTGCCATTGAAAAACATCATGTTATTCATATACCAGAAATGTTTGAAGCTACTGACTGAATGAAAATAGCTGGCATCTCACTCTCTTTGAATCTTCTTTATCATGCTAAGAGGAGCAGGAAAAAGCAAAAAATTTCAGAATTGCACCTTGCAATGTGGAGAAATTACTGTTTGTGCATTTACAATATTCATTGATTTTTGCCATTGAAAAACGTCCAGAAATGTTTGAAGCTACTGACTGAATGAAAGGAGCTGGCATCTCACTCTCTTTGAATCTTCTTTATCATGCTAAGAGGAGCAGGAAAAAGCAAAAAATTTCAGAATTGCACCTTGCAATGCGGAGAAATTACTTTTTGTGCATTTACAATATTCATTGATTTTTGCCATTGTAAAACATCATGTTATTCATATACCAGAAATGTTTGAAGCTACTGACTGAATGAAAAGAGCTGGCATCTCACTCTCTTTGAATCTTCTTTATCATGCTAAGAGGAGCAGGAAAAAGCAAAAAATTTCAGAATTGCACCTTGCAATGTGGAGAAATTACTGTTTGTGCATTTACAATATTCATTGATTTTTGCCATTGAAAAACGTCCAGAAATGTTTGAAGCTACTGACTGAATGAAAGGAGCTGGCATCTCACTCTCTTTGAATCTTCTTTATCATGCTAAGAGGAGCAGGAAAAAGCAAAAAATTTCAGAATTGCACCTTGCAATGCGAAGAAATTACTGTTTGTGCATTTACAATATTCATTGATTTTTGCCATTGAAAAACATCATGTTTGTCATATACCAGAAATGTTTGAAGCTACTGACTGAATGAAAAGAGCTGGCATCTCACTCTCTTTGAATCTTCTTTATCATGCTAAGAGGAGCAGGAAAAAGCAAAAAATTTCAGAATTGCACCTTGCAATGTGGAGAAATTACTGTTTGTGCATTTACAATATTCATTTATTTTTGCCATTGAAAAACGTCCAGAAATGTTTGAAGCTACTGACTGAATGAAAGGAGCTGGCATCACACTCTCTTTGAATCTTCTTTATCATGCTAAGAGGAGCAGGAAAAAGCAAAAAATTTCAGAATTGCACCTTGTAATGTGGAGAAATTACTGTTTGTGCATTTACAATATTCATTGATTTTTGCCATTGAAAAACGTCCAGAAATGTTTGAAGCTACTGACTGAATGAAAGGAGCTGGCATCTCACTCTCTTTGAATCTTCTTTATCATGCTAAGAGGAGCAGGAAAAAGCAAAAAATTTCAGAATTGCACCTTGCAATGCGGAGAAATTACTGTTTGTGCATTTACAATATTCATTGATTTTTGCCATTGAAAAACATCATGTTATTCATATACCAGAAATGTTTAAGCTACTGACTGAATGAAAAGAGCTGGCATCTCACTCTCTTTGAATCTTCTTTATCATGCTAAGAGGAGCAGGAAAAAGCAAAAAATTTCAGAATTGCACCTTGCAATGTGGAGAAATTACTGTTTGTGCATTTACAATATTCATTGATTTTTGCCATTGAAAAACGTCCAGAAATGTTTGAAGCTACTGACTGAATGAAAGGAGCTGGCATCTCACGCTCTTTGAATCTTCTTTATCATGCTAAAAGGAGCAGGAAAAAGCAAAAAATTTCAGAATTGTACCTTGCAATGCGGAGAAATTACTGTTTGTGCATTTACAATATTCATTGATTTTTGCCATTGAAAAACATCATGTTATTCATATACCAGAAATGTTTGAAGCTACTGACTGAATGAAAAGAGCTGGCATCTCACTCTCTTTGAATCTTCTTTGTCATGCTAAGAGGAGCAGGAAAAAGCAAAAAATTTCAGAATTGCACCTTGCAATGTGCAGAAATTACTGTTTGTGCATTTACAATATTCATTGATTTTTGCCATTGAAAAACGTCCAGAAATGTTTGAAGCTACTGACTGAATGAAAGGAGCTGGCATCTCACTCTCTTTGAATCTTCTTTATCATGCTAAGAGGAGCAGGAAAAAGAAAAAAATTTCAGAATTGCACCTTGCAATGCGGAGAAATTACTGTTTGTGCATTTACAATATTCATTGATTTTTGCCATTGAAAAACATCATGTTATTCATATACCAGAAATGTTTGAAGCTACTAACTGAATGAAAATAGCTGGCATCTCACTCTCTTTGAATCTTCTTTAACATGCTAAGAGGAGCAGGAAAAAGCAAAAAATTTCAGAATTGCACCTTGCAATGTGGAGAAATTACTGTTTGTGCATTTACAATATTCATTGATTTTTGCCATTGAAAAACGTCCAGAAATGTTTGAAGCTACTGACTGAATGAAAGGAGCTGGCATCTCACTCTCTTTGAATCTTCTTTATCATGCTAAGAGGAGCAGGAAAAAGCAAAAAATTTCAGAATTGCACCTTGCAATGCGGAGAAATTACTTTTTGTGCATTTACAATATTCATTGATTTTTGCCATTGTAAAACATCATGTTATTCATATACCAGAAATGTTTGAAGCTACTGACTGAATGAAAAGAGCTGGCATCTCACTCTCTTTGAATCTTCTTTATCATGCTAAGAGGAGCAGGAAAAAGCAAAAAATTTCAGAATTGCACCTTGCAATGTGGAGAAATTACTGTTTGTGCATTTACAATATTCATTGATTTTTGCCATTGAAAAACGTCCAGAAATGTTTGAAGCTACTGACTGAATGAAAGGAGCTGGCATCTCACTCTCTTTGAATCTTCTTTATCATGCTAAGAGGAGCAGGAAAAAGCAAAAAATTTCAGAATTGCACCTTGCAATGCGAAGAAATTACTGTTTGTGCATTTACAATATTCATTGATTTTTGCCATTGAAAAACATCATGTTAGTCATATACCAGAAATGTTTGAAGCTACTGACTGAATGAAAAGAGCTGGCATCTCACTCTCTTTGAATCTTCTTTATCATGCTAAGAGGAGCAGGAAAAAGCAAAAAATTTCAGAATTGCACCTTGCAATGTGGAGAAATTACTGTTTGTGCATTTACAATATTCATTTATTTTTGCCATTGAAAAACGTCCAGAAATGTTTGAAGCTACTGACTGAATGAAAGGAGCTGGCATCACACTCTCTTTGAATCTTCTTTATCATGCTAAGAGGAGCAGGAAAAAGCAAAAAATTTCAGAATTGCACCTTGTAATGTGGAGAAATTACTGTTTGTGCATTTACAATATTCATTGATTTTTGCCATTGAAAAACGTCCAGAAATGTTTGAAGCTACTGACTGAATGAAAGGAGCTGGCATCTCATTCTCTTTGAATCTTCTTTATCATGCTAAGAGGAGCAGGAAAAAGCAAAAAATTTCAGAATTGCACCTTGCAATGCGGAGAAATTACTGTTTGTGCATTTACAATATTCATTGATTTTTGCCATTGAAAAACATCATGTTATTCATATACCAGAAATGTTTAAGCTACTGACTGAATGAAAAGAGCTGGCATCTCACTCTCCTTGAATCTTCTTTATCATGCTAAGAGGAGCAGGAAAAAGCAAAAAATTTCAGAATTGCACCTTGCAATGTGGAGAAATTACTGTTTGTGCATTTACAATATTCATTTATTTTTGCCATTGAAAAACGTCCAGAAATGTTTGAAGCTACTGACTGAATGAAAGGAGCTGGCATCACACTCTCTTTGAATCTTCTTTATCATGCTAAGAGGAGCAGGAAAAAGCAAAAAATTTCAGAATTGCACCTTGTAATGTGGAGAAATTACTGTTTGTGCATTTACAATATTCATTGATTTTTGCCATTGAAAAACGTCCAGAAATGTTTGAAGCTACTGACTGAATGAAAGGAGCTGGCATCTCACTCTCTTTGAATCTTCTTTATCATGCTAAGAGGAGCAGGAAAAAGCAAAAAATTTCAGAATTGCACCTTGCAATGCGGAGAAATTACTGTTTGTGCATTTACAATATTCATTGATTTTTGCCATTGAAAAACATCATGTTATTCATATACCAGAAATGTTTAAGCTACTGACTGAATGAAAAGAGCTGGCATCTCACTCTCTTTGAATCTTCTTTATCATGCTAAGAGGAGCAGGAAAAAGCAAAAAATTTCAGAATTGCACCTTGCAATGTGGAGAAATTACTGTTTGTGCATTTACAATATTCATTGATTTTTGCCATTGAAAAACGTCCAGAAATGTTTGAAGCTACTGACTGAATGAAAGGAGCTGGCATCTCACTCTCTTTGAATCTTCTTTATCATGCTAAGAGGAGCAGGAAAAAGCAAAAAATTTCAGAATTGCACCTTAAAATGCGGAGAAATTACTGTTTGTGCATTTACAATATTCACTGATTTTTGCCATTGAAAAACATCATGTTATTCATATACCAGAAATGTTTGAAGCTACTGACTGAGTGAAAAGAGCTGGCATCTCACTCTCTTTGAATCTTCTTTATCATGCTAAGAGGAGCAGGGAAAAGCAAAAAATTTCAGAATTGCACCTTGCAATGTGGAGAAATTACTGTTTGTGCATTTACAATATTCATTGATTTTTGCCATTGAAAAACATCCAGAAATGTTTGAAGCTACTGACTGAATGAAAGGAGCTGGCATCTCACGCTCTTTGAATCTTCTTTATCATGCTAAAAGGAGCAGGAAAAAGCAAAAAATTTCAGAATTGTACCTTGCAATGCGGAGTAATTACTGTTTGTGCATTTACAATATTCATTGATTTTTGCCATTGAAAAACATCATGTTATTCATATACCAGAAATGTTTGAAGCTACTGACTGAATGAAAAGAGCTGGCATCTCACTCTCTTTGAATCTTCTTTGTCATGCTAAGAGGAGCAGGAAAAAGCAAAAAATTTCAGAATTGCACCTTGCAATGTGCAGAAATTACTGTTTGTGCATTTACAATATTCATTGATTTTTGCCATTGAAAAACGTCCAGAAATGTTTGAAGCTACTGACTGAATGAAAGGAGCTGGCATCTCACTCTCTTTGAATCTTCTTTATCATGCTAAGAGGAGCAGGAAAAAGCAAAAAATTTCAGAATTGCACCTTGCAATGCGAATAAATTACTGTTTGTGCATTTACAATATTCCTTGATTTTTGCCATTGAAAAACATCATGTTAGTCATATACCAGAAATGTTTGAAGCTACTGACTGAATGAAAAGAGCTGGCATCTCACTCTCTTTGAATCTTCTTTATCATGCTAAGAGGAGCAGGAAAAAGCAAAAAATTTCAGAATTGCACCTTGCAATGTGGAGAAATTACTGTTTGTGCATTTACAATATTCATTTATTTTTGCCATTGAAAAACGTCCAGAAATGTTTGAAGCTACTGACTGAATGAAAGGAGCTGGCATCACACTCTCTTTGAATCTTCTTTATCATGCTAAGAGGAGCAGGAAAAAGCAAAAAATTTCAGAATTGCACCTTGTAATGTGGAGAAATTACTGTTTGTGCATTTACAATATTCATTGATTTTTGCCATTGAAAAACGTCCAGAAATGTTTGAAGCTACTGACTGAATGAAAGGAGCTGGCATCTCACTCTCTTTGAATCTTCTTTATCATGCTAAGAGGAGCAGGAAAAAGCAAAAAATTTCAGAATTGCACCTTGCAATGCGGAGAAATTACTGTTTGTGCATTTACAATATTCATTGATTTTTGCCATTGAAAAACATCATGTTATTCATATACCAGAAATGTTTAAGCTACTGACTGAATGAAAAGAGCTGGCATCTCACTCTCTTTGAATCTTCTTTATCATGCTAAGAGGAGCAGGAAAAAGCAAAAAATTTCAGAATTGCACCTTGCAATGTGGAGAAATTACTGTTTGTGCATTTACAATATTCATTGATTTTTGCCATTGAAAAACGTCCAGAAATGTTTGAAGCTACTGACTGAATGAAAGGAGCTGGCATCTCACGCTCTTTGAATCTTCTTTATCATGCTAAAAGGAGCAGGAAAAAGCAAAAAATTTCAGAATTGTACCTTGCAATGCGGAGAAATTACTGTTTGTGCATTTACAATATTCATTGATTTTTGCCATTGAAAAACATCATGTTATTCATATACCAGAAATGTTTGAAGCTACTGACTGAATGAAAAGAGCTGGCATCTCACTCTCTTTGAATCTTCTTTGTCATGCTAAGAGGAGCAGGAAAAAGCAAAAAATTTCAGAATTGCACCTTGCAATGTGCAGAAATTACTGTTTGTGCATTTACAATATTCATTGATTTTTGCCATTGAAAAACGTCCAGAAATGTTTGAAGCTACTGACTGAATGAAAGGAGCTGGCATCTCACTCTCTTTGAATCTTCTTTATCATGCTAAGAGGAGCAGGAAAAAGAAAAAAATTTCAGAATTGCACCTTGCAATGCGGAGAAATTACTGTTTGTGCATTTACAATATTCATTGATTTTTGCCATTGAAAAACATCATGTTATTCATATACCAGAAATGTTTGAAGCTACTAACTGAATGAAAATAGCTGGCATCTCACTCTCTTTGAATCTTCTTTAACATGCTAAGAGGAGCAGGAAAAAGCAAAAAATTTCAGAATTGCACCTTGCAATGTGGAGAAATTACTGTTTGTGCATTTACAATATTCATTGATTTTTGCCATTGAAAAACGTCCAGAAATGTTTGAAGCTACTGACTGAATGAAAGGAGCTGGCATCTCACTCTCTTTGAATCTTCTTTATCATGCTAAGAGGAGCAGGAAAAAGCAAAAAATTTCAGAATTGCACCTTGCAATGCGGAGAAATTACTTTTTGTGCATTTACAATATTCATTGATTTTTGCCATTGTAAAACATCATGTTATTCATATACCAGAAATGTGTGAAGCTACTGACTGAATGAAAAGAGCTGGCATCTCACTCTCTTTGAATCTTCTTTATCATGCTAAGAGGAGCAGGAAAAAGCAAAAAATTTCAGAATTGCACCTTGCAATGTGGAGAAATTACTGTTTGTGCATTTACAATATTCATTGATTTTTGCCATTGAAAAACGTCCAGAAATGTTTGAAGCTACTGACTGAATGAAAGGAGCTGGCATCTCACTCTCTTTGAATCTTCTTTATCATGCTAAGAGGAGCAGGAAAAAGCAAAAAATTTCAGAATTGCACCTTGCAATGCGAAGAAATTACTGTTTGTGCATTTACAATATTCATTGATTTTTGCCATTGAAAAACATCATGTTAGTCATATACCAGAAATGTTTGAAGCTACTGACTGAATGAAAAGAGCTGGCATCTCACTCTCTTTGAATCTTCTTTATCATGCTAAGAGGAGCAGGAAAAAGCAAAAAATTTCAGAATTGCACCTTGCAATGTGGAGAAATTACTGTTTGTGCATTTACAATATTCATTTATTTTTGCCATTGAAAAACGTCCAGAAATGTTTGAAGCTACTGACTGAATGAAAGGAGCTGGCATCACACTCTCTTTGAATCTTCTTTATCATGCTAAGAGGAGCAGGAAAAAGCAAAAAATTTCAGAATTGCACCTTGTAATGTGGAGAAATTACTGTTTGTGCATTTACAATATTCATTGATTTTTGCCATTGAAAAACGTCCAGAAATGTTTGAAGCTACTGACTGAATGAAAGGAGCTGGCATCTCATTCTCTTTGAATCTTATTTATCATGCTAAGAGGAGCAGGAAAAAGCAAAAAATTTCAGAATTGCACCTTGCAATGCGGAGAAATTACTGTTTGTGCATTTACAATATTCATTGATTTTTGCCATTGAAAAACATCATGTTATTCATATACCAGAAATGTTTAAGCTACTGACTGAATGAAAAGAGCTGGCATCTCACTCTCTTTGAATCTTCTTTATCATGCTAAGAGGAGCAGGAAAAAGCAAAAAATTTCAGAATTGCACCTTGCAATGTGGAGAAATTACTGTTTGTGCATTTACAATATTCATTTATTTTTGCCATTGAAAAACGTCCAGAAATGTTTGAAGCTACTGACTGAATGAAAGGAGCTGGCATCACACTCTCTTTGAATCTTCTTTATCATGCTAAGAGGAGCAGGAAAAAGCAAAAAATTTCAGAATTGCACCTTGTAATGTGGAGAAATTACTGTTTGTGCATTTACAATATTCATTGATTTTTGCCATTGAAAAACGTCCAGAAATGTTTGAAGCTACTGACTGAATGAAAGGAGCTGGCATCTCACTCTCTTTGAATCTTCTTTATCATGCTAAGAGGAGCAGGAAAAAGCAAAAAATTTCAGAATTGCACCTTGCAATGCGGAGAAATTACTGTTTGTGCATTTACAATATTCATTGATTTTTGCCATTGAAAAACATCATGTTATTCATATACCAGAAATGTTTAAGCTACTGACTGAATGAAAAGAGCTGGCATCTCACTCTCTTTGAATCTTCTTTATCATGCTAAGAGGAGCAGGAAAAAGCAAAAAATTTCAGAATTGCACCTTGCAATGTGGAGAAATTACTGTTTGTGCATTTACAATATTCATTGATTTTTGCCATTGAAAAACGTCCAGAAATGTTTGAAGCTACTGACTGAATGAAAGGAGCTGGCATCTCACTCTCTTTGAATCTTCTTTATCATGCTAAGAGGAGCAGGAAAAAGCAAAAAATTTCAGAATTGCACCTTAAAATGCGGAGAAATTACTGTTTGTGCATTTACAATATTCACTGATTTTTGCCATTGAAAAACATCATGTTATTCATATACCAGAAATGTTTGAAGCTACTGACTGAGTGAAAAGAGCTGGCATCTCACTCTCTTTGAATCTTCTTTATCATGCTAAGAGGAGCAGGGAAAAGCAAAAAATTTCAGAATTGCACCTTGCAATGTGGAGAAATTACTGTTTGTGCATTTACAATATTCATTGATTTTTGCCATTGAAAAACATCCAGAAATGTTTGAAGCTACTGACTGAATGAAAGGAGCTGGCATCTCACGCTCTTTGAATCTTCTTTATCATGCTAAAAGGAGCAGGAAAAAGCAAAAAATTTCAGAATTGTACCTTGCAATGCGGAGTAATTACTGTTTGTGCATTTACAATATTCATTGATTTTTGCCATTGAAAAACATCATGTTATTCATATACCAGAAATGTTTGAAGCTACTGACTGAATGAAAAGAGCTGGCATCTCACTCTCTTTGAATCTTCTTTGTCATGCTAAGAGGAGCAGGAAAAAGCAAAAAATTTCAGAATTGCACCTTGCAATGTGCAGAAATTACTGTTTGTGCATTTACAATATTCATTGATTTTTGCCATTGAAAAACGTCCAGAAATGTTTGAAGCTACTGACTGAATGAAAGGAGCTGGCATCTCACTCTCTTTGAATCTTCTTTATCATGCTAAGAGGAGCAGGAAAAAGCAAAAAATTTCAGAATTGCACCTTGCAATGCGAATAAATTACTGTTTGTGCATTTACAATATTCCTTGATTTTTGCCATTGAAAAACATCATGTTAGTCATATACCAGAAATGTTTGAAGCTACTGACTGAATGAAAAGAGCTGGCATCTCACTCTCTTTGAATCTTCTTTATCATGCTAAGAGGAGCAGGAAAAAGCAAAAAATTTCAGAATTGCACCTTGCAATGTGGAGAAATTACTGTTTGTGCATTTACAATATTCATTTATTTTTGCCATTGAAAAACGTCCAGAAATGTTTGAAGCTACTGACTGAATGAAAGGAGCTGGCATCACACTCTCTTTGAATCTTCTTTATCATGCTAAGAGGAGCAGGAAAAAGCAAAAAATTTCAGAATTGCACCTTGTAATGTGGAGAAATTACTGTTTGTGCATTTACAATATTCATTGATTTTTGCCATTGAAAAACGTCCAGAAATGTTTGAAGCTACTGACTGAATGAAAGGAGCTGGCATCTCACTCTCTTTGAATCTTCTTTATCATGCTAAGAGGAGCAGGAAAAAGCAAAAAATTTCAGAATTGCACCTTGCAATGCGGAGAAATTACTGTTTGTGCATTTACAATATTCATTGATTTTTGCCATTGAAAAACATCATGTTATTCATATACCAGAAATGTTTAAGCTACTGACTGAATGAAAAGAGCTGGCATCTCACTCTCTTTGAATCTTCTTTATCATGCTAAGAGGAGCAGGAAAAAGCAAAAAATTTCAGAATTGCACCTTGCAATGTGGAGAAATTACTGTTTGTGCATTTACAATATTCATTGATTTTTGACATTGAAAAACGTCCAGAAATGTTTGAAGCTACTGACTGAATGAAAGGAGCTGGCATCTCACTCTCTTTGAATCTTCTTTATCATGCTAAGAGGAGCAGGAAAAAGCAAAAAATTTCAGAATTGCACCTTGTAATGTGGAGAAATTACTGTTTGTGCATTTACAATATTCATTGATTTTTGCCATTGAAAAATGTCCAGAAATGTTTGAAGCTACTGACTGAATGAAAGGAGCTGGCATCTCACTCTCTTTGAATCTTCTTTATCATGGTAAGAGGAGCAGGAAAAAGCAAAAAATTTCAGAATTGCACCTTGCAATGCGGAGAAATTACTGTTTGTGCATTTACAATATTCATTGATTTTTGCCATTGAAAAACATCATGTTATTCATATACCAGAAATGTTTGAAGCTACTGACTGAATGAAAAGAGCTGGCATCTCACTCTCTTTGAATCTTCTTTATCATGCTAAGAGGAGCATGAAAAAGCAAAAAATTTCAGAATTGCACGTTGCAATGTGGAAAAATTACTGTTTGTGCCTTTACAATATTCATTGATTTTTGCCATTGAAAAACGTCCAGAAATGTTTGAAGCTACTGACTGAATGAAAGGAGCTGGCATCTCACTCTCTTTGAATCTTCTTTATCATGCTAAGAGGAGCAGGAAAAAGCAAAAAATTTCAGAATTTCACCTTGCAATGCGGAGAAATTACTGTTTGTGCATTTACAATATTCATTGATTTTTGCAATTGAAAAACGTCCAGAAATGTTTGAAGCTACTGACTGAATGAAAGGAGCTGGCATCTCACTCTCTTTGAATCTTCTTTATCATGCTAAGAGGAGCAGGAAAAAGCAAAAAATTTCAGAATTGCACCTTGCAATGCGGAGAAATTACTGTTTGTGCATTTACAATATTCATTGATTTTTGCCATTGAAAAACATCATGTTATTCATATACCAGAAATGTTTGAAGCTACTGACTGAATGAAAAGAGCTGGCATCTCACTCTCTTTGAATCTTCTTTATCATGCTAAGTGGAGCAGGAAAAAGCAAAAAATTTCAGAATTGCACCTTGCAATGTGGAGAAATTACTGTTTGTGCATTTACAATATTCATTGATTTTTGCCATTGAAAAACGTCCAGAAATGTTTGAAGCTACTGACTGAATGAAAGGAGCTGGCATCTCACTCTCTTTGAATCTTCTTTATCATGCTAAGAGGAGCAGGAAAAAGCAAAAAATTTCAGAATTGCACCTTGCAATGCGGAGAAATTACTTTTTGTGCATTTACAATATTCATTGATTTTTGCCATTGTAAAACATCATGTTATTCATATACCAGAAATGTTTGAAGCTACTGACTGAATGAAAAGAGCTGGCATCTCACTCTCTTTGAATCTTCTTTATCATGCTAAGAGGAGCAGGAAAAAGCAAAAAATTTCAGAATTGCACCTTGCAATGTGGAGAAATTACTGTTTGTGCATTTACAATATTCATTGATTTTTGCCATTGAAAACCGTCCAGAAATGTTTGAAGCTACTGACTGAATGAAAGGAGCTGGCATCTCACTCTCTTTGAATCTTCTTTATCATGCTAAGAGGAGCAGGAAAAAGCAAAAAATTTCAGAATTGCACCTTGTAATGTGGAGAAATTACTGTTTGTGCATTTACAATATTCATTGATTTTTGCCATTGAAAAACGTCCAGAAATGTTTGAAGCTACTGACTGAATGAAAGGAGCTGGCATCTCACTCTCTTTGAATCTTCTTTATCATGCTAAGAGGAGCAGGAAAAAGCAAAAAATTTCAGAATTGCACCTTGCAATGCGGAGAAATTACTGTTTGTGCATTTACAATATTCATTGATTTTTGCCATTGAAAAACATCATGTTATTCATATACCAGAAATGTTTAAGCTACTGACTGAATTAAAAGAGCTGGCATCTCACTCTCTTTGAATCTTCTTTATCATGCTAAGAGGAGCAGGAAAAAGCAAAAAATTTCAGAATTGCACCTTGCAATGTGGAGAAATTACTGTTTGTGCATTTACAATATTCATTGATTTTTGACATTGAAAAACGTCCAGAAATGTTTGAAGCTACTGACTGAATGAAAGGAGCTGGCATCTCACTCTCTTTGAATCTCCTTTATCATGCTAAGAGGAGCAGGAAAAAGCAAAAAATTTCAGAATTGCACCTTGTAATGTGGAGAAATTACTGTTTGTGCATTTACAATATTCATTGATTTTTGCCATTGAAAAATGTCCAGAAATGTTTGAAGCTACTGACTGAATGAAAGGAGCTGGCATCTCACTCTCTTTGAATCTTCTTTATCTTGGTAAGAGGAGCAGGAAAAAGCAAAAAATTTCAGAATTGCACCTTGCAATGCGGAGAAATTACTGTTTGTGCATTTACAATATTCATTGATTTTTGCCTTTGAAAAACATCATGTTATTCATATACCAGAAATGTTTGAAGCTACTGACTGAATGAAAAGAGCTGGCATCTCACTCTCTTTGAATCTTCTTTATCATGCTAAGAGGAGCAGGAAAAAGCAAAAAATTTCAGAATTGCACCTTGCAATGCGGAGAAATTACTGTTTGTGCATTTACAATATTCATTGATTTTTGCCATTGAAAAACATCATGTTATTCATATACCAGAAATGTTTGAAGCTACCTACTGAATGAAAAGAACTGGCATCTCACTCTCTTTGAATCTTCTTTATCATGCTAAGAGGAGCAGGAAAAAGCAAAAAATTTCAGAATTGCACCTTGCAATGTGGAGAAATTACTGTTTGTGCATTTACAATATTCATTGATTTTTGCCATTGAAAAACGTCCAGAAATGTTTGAAGCTACTGACTGAAAGAAAGGAGCTGGCATCTCACTCTCTTTGAATCTTCTTTACCATGCTAAGAGGAGCAGGAAAAAGCAAAAAATTTCAGATTTGCACCTTGCAATGCGGAGAAATTACTGTTTGTTCATTTACAATATTCATTGATTTTTGCCATTGTAAAACATCATGTTATTCATATACCAGAAATGTTTGAAGCTACTGACTGAATGAAAAGAGCTGGCATCTCACTCTCTTTGAATCTTCTTTATCATGCTAAGAGGAGCAGGAAAAAGCAAAAAAATTCAGAATTGCACCTTGCAATTTGGAGAAATTACTGTTTGTGCATTTACAATATTCATTGATTTTTGCCATTGAAAAACGTCCAGAAATGTTTGAAGCTACTGACTGAATGAAAGGAGCTGGCATCTCACTCTCTTTGAATCTTCTTTATCATGCTAAGAGGAGCAGGAAAAAGCAAAAAATTTCAGAATTGCACCTTGCAATGCGGAGAAATTACTGTTTGTGCATTTACAATATTCATTGATTTTTGCCATTGAAAAACATCATGTTATTCATATACCAGAAATGTTTGAAGCTACTGACTGAATGAAAAGAGCTGGCATCTCACTCTCTTTGAATCTTCTTTATCATGCTAAGAGGAGCAGGAAAAAGCAAAAAATTTCAGAATTGCACCTTGCAATGTGGAGAAATTACTGTTTGTGCATTTACAATATTCATTGATTTTTGCCATTGAAAAACGTCCAGAAATGTTTGAAGCTACTGACTGAATGAAAGGAGCTGGCATCTCACTCTCTTTGAATCTTCTTTACCATGCTAAGAGGAGCAGGAAAAAGCAAAAAATTTCAGAATTGCACCTTGCAAGGCGGAGAAATTACTGTTTGTGCATTTACAATATTCATTGATTTTTGCCATTGAAAAACATCATGTTATTCATATACCAGAAATGTTTGAAGCTACTGACTGAATGAAAAGAGCTGGCATCTCACTCTCTTTGAATCTTCTTTATCATGCTAAGAGGAGCAGGAAAAAGCAAAAAATTTCAGAATTGCACCTTGCAATGTGGAGAAATTACTGTTTGTGCATTTACAATATTCATTGATTTTTGCCATTGAAAAACGTCCAGAAATGTTTGAAGCTACTGACTGAATGAAAGGAGCTGGCATCTCACTCTCTTTGAATCTTCTTTATCATGCTAAGAGGAGCAGGAAAAGCAAAAAATTTCAGATTTGCACCTTGCAATGCGGAGAAATTACTGTTTGTTCATTTACAATATTCATTGATTTTTGCCATTGTAAAACATCATGTTATTCATATACCAGAAATGTTTGAAGCTACTGACTGAATGAAAAGAGCTGGCATCTCACTCTCTTTGAATCTTCTTTATCATGCTAAGAGGAGCAGGAAAAAGCAAAAAAATTCAGAATTGCACCTTGCAATGTGGAGAAATTACTGTTTGTGCATTTACAATATTCATTGATTTTTGCCATTGAAAAACGTCCAGAAATGTTTGAAGCTACTGACTGAATGAAAGGAGCTGGCATCTCACTCTCTTTGAATCTTCTTTATCATGCTAAGAGGAGCAGGAAAAAGCAAAAAATTTCAGAATTGCACCTTGCAATGCGGAGAAATTACTGTTTGTGCATTTACAATATTCATTGATTTTTGCCATTGAAAAACATCATGTTATTCATATACCAGAAATGTTTGAAGCTACTGACTGAATGAAAAGAGCTGGCATCTCACTCTCTTTGAATCTTCTTTATCATGCTAAGAGGAGCAGGAAAAAGCAAAAAATTTCAGAATTGCACCTTGCAATGTGGAGAAATTACTGTTTGTGCATTTACAATATTCATTGATTTTTGCCATTGAAAAACGTCCAGAAATGTTTGAAGCTACTGACTGAATGAAAGGAGCTGGCATCTCACTCTCTTTGAATCTTCTTTATCATGCTAAGAGGAGCAGGAAAAAGCAAAAAATTTCAGAATTGCACCTTGCAAGGCGGAGAAATTACTGTTTGTGCATTTACAATATTCATTGATTTTTGCCATTGAAAAACATCATGTTATTCATATACCAGAAATGTTTGAAGCTACTGACTGAATGAAAAGAGCTGGCATCTCACTCTCTTTGAATCTTCTTTATCATGCTAAGAGGAGCAGGAAAAAGCAAAAAATTTCAGAATTGCACCTTGCAATGTGGAGAAATTACTGTTTGTGCATTTACAATATTCATTGATTTTTGCCATTGAAAAACGTCCAGAAATGTTTGAAGCTACTGACTGAATGAAAGGAGCTGGCATCTCACTCTCTTTGAATCTTCTTTATCATGCTAAGAGGAGCAGGAAAAAGCGAAACATTTCAGAATTGCACCTTGCAATGCGGAGAAATTACTGTTTGTGCACTTACAATATTCACTGATTTTTGCCATTGAAAAACATCATGTTATTCATATACCAGAAATGTTTGAAGCTACTGACTGAATGAAAAGAGCTGGCATCTCACTCTCTTTGAATCTTCTTTATCATGCTAAGAGGAGCAGGGAAAAGCAAAAAATTTCAGAATTGCACCTTGCAATGTGGAGAAATTACTGTTTGTGCATTTACAATATTCATTGATTTTTGCCATTGAAAAACGTCCAGAAATGTTTGAAGCTACTGACTGAATGAAAGGAGCTGGCATCTCACTCTCTTTGAATCTTCTTTATCATGCTAAGAGGAGCAGGAAAAAGCAAAAAATTTCAGAATTGCACCTTGCAATGCGGAGAAATTACTGTTTGTGCATTTACAATATTCATTGATTTTTGCCATTGAAAAACATCATGTTATTCATATACCAGAAATGTTTAAGCTACTGACTGAATGAAAAGAGCTGGCATCTCACTCTCTTTGAATCTTCTTTATCATGCTAAGAGGAGCAGGAAAAAGCAAAAAATTTCAGAATTGCACCTTGCAATGTGGAGAAATTACTGTTTGTGCATTTACAATATTCATTGATTTTTGACATTGAAAAACGTCCAGAAATGTTTGAAGCTACTGACTGAATGAAAGGAGCTGGCATCTCACTCTATTTGAATCTTCTTTATCATGCTAAGAGGAGCAGGAAAAAGCAAAAAATTTCAGAATTGCACCTTGTAATGTGGAGAAATTACTGTTTGTGCATTTACAATATTCATTGATTTTTGCCATTGAAAAATGTCCAGAAATGTTTGAAGCTACTGACTGAATGAAAGGAGCTGGCATCTCACTCTCTTTGAATCTTCTTTATCATGGTAAGAGGAGCAGGAAAAAGCAAAAAATTTCAGAATTGCACCTTGCAATGCGGAGAAATTACTGTTTGTGCATTTACAATATTCATTGATTTTTGCCATTGAAAAACATCATGTTATTCATATACCAGAAATGTTTGAAGCTACTGACTGAATGAAAAGAGCTGGCATCTCACTCTCTTTGAATCTTCTTTATCATGCTAAGAGGAGCAGGAAAAAGCAAAAAATTTCAGAATTGCACCTTGCAATGCGGAGAAATTACTGTTTGTGCATTTACAATATTCATTGATTTTTGCCATTGAAAAACATCATGTTATTCATATACCAGAAATGTTTGAAGCTACCTACTGAATGAAAAGAACTGGCATCTCACTCTCTTTGAATCTTCTTTATCATGCTAAGAGGAGCAGGAAAAAGCAAAAAAATTCAGAATTGCACCTTGCAATGTGGAGAAATTACTGTTTGTGCATTTACAATATTCATTGATTTTTGCCATTGAAAAACGTCCAGAAATGTTTGAAGCTACTGACTGAATGAAAGGAGCTGGCATCTCACTCTCTTTGAATCTTCTTTATCATGCTAAGAGGAGCAGGAAAAAGCAAAAAATTTCAGATTTGCACCTTGCAATGCGGAGAAATTACTGTTTGTTCATTTACAATATTCATTGATTTTTGCCATTGTAAAACATCATGTTATTCATATACCAGAAATGTTTGAAGCTACTGACTGAATGAAAAGAGCTGGCATCTCACTCTCTTTGAATCTTCTTTATCATGCTAAGAGGAGCAGGAAAAAGCAAAAAAATTCATAATTGCACCTTGCAATGTGGAGAAATTACTGTTTGTGCATTTACAATATTCATTGATTTTTGCCATTGAAAAACGTCCAGAAATGTTTGAAGCTACTGACTGAATGAAAGGAGCTGGCATCTCACTCTCTTTGAATCTTCTTTATCATGCTAAGAGGAGCAGGAAAAAGCAAAAAATTTCAGAATTGCACCTTGCAATGCGGAGAAATTACTGTTTGTGCATTTACAATATTCATTGATTTTTGCCATTGAAAAACATCATGTTATTCATATACCAGAAATGTTTGAAGCTACTGACTGAATGAAAAGAGCTGGCATCTCACTCTCTTTGAATCTTCTTTATCATGCTAAGAGGAGCAGGAAAAAGCAAAAAATTTCAGAATTGCACCTTGCAATGTGGAGAAATTACTGTTTGTGCATTTACAATATTCATTGATTTTTGCCATTGAAAAACGTCCAGAAATGTTTGAAGCTACTGACTGAATGAAAGGAGCTGGCATCTCACTCTCTTTGAATCTTCTTTATCATGCTAAGAGGAGCAGGAAAAAGCAAAAAATTTCAGAATTGCACCTTGCAATGCGGAGAAATTACTTTTTGTGCATTTACAATATTCATTGATTTTTGCCATTGTAAAACATCATGTTATTCATATACCAGAAATGTTTGAAGCTACTGACTGAATGAAAAGAGCTGGCATCTCACTCTCTTTGAATCTTCTTTGTCATGCTAAGAGGAGCAGGAAAAAGCAAAAAATTTCAGAATTGCACCTTGCAATGTGGAGAAATTACTGTTTGTGCATTTACAATATTCATTGATTTTTGCCATTGAAAAACGTCCAGAAATGTTTGAAGCTACTGACTGAATGAAAGGAGCTGGCATCTCACTCTCTTTGAATCTTCTTTATCATGCTAAGAGGAGCAGGAAAAAGCAAAAAATTTCAGAATTGCACCTTGCAATGCGGAGAAATTACTTTTTGTGCATTTACAATATTCATTGATTTTTGCCATTGTAAAACATCATGTTATTCATATACAAGAAATTTTTGAAGCTACTGACTGAATGAAAAGAGCTGGCATCTCACTCTCTTTGAATCTTCTTTATCATGCTAAGAGGAGCAGGAAAAAGCAAAAAATTTCAGAATTGCACCTTGCAATGCGGAGAAATTACTGTTTGTGCATTTACAATATTCATTGATTTTTGACATTGAAAAACATCATGTTATTCATATACCAGAAATGTTTGAAGCTACTGACTGATTGAAAAGAGCTGGCATCTCACTCTCTTTGAATCTTCTTTATCATGCTAAGAGGAGCAGGAAAAAGCAAAAAATTTCAGAATTGCACCTTGCAATGTGGAGAAATTACTGTTTGTGCATTTACAATATTCATTGATTTTTGCCATTGAAAAACATCATGTTATCCATATACCAGAAATGTTTGAAGCTACTGACTGATTGAAAAGAGCTGGCATCTCACTCTCTTTGAATCTTCTTTATCATGCTAAGAGGAGCAGGAAAAAGCAAAAAATTTCAGAATTGCACCTTGCAATGCGGAGAAATTACTGTTTGTGCATTTACAATATTCATTGATTTTTGCCATTGAAAAACATCATGTTATCCATATACCAGAAATGTTTGAAGCTACTGACTGAATGAAAAGAGCTGGCATCTCACTCTCTTTGAATCTTCTTTATCATGCTAAGAGGAGCAGGAAAAAGCAAAAAATTTCAGAATTGCACCTTGCAATGTGGAGAAATTACTGTTTGTGCATTTACAATATTCATTGATTTTTGCCATTGAAAAACGTCCAGAAATGTTTGAAGCTACTGACTGAATGAAAGGAACTGGCATCTCACTCTCTTTGAATCTTCTTTATCATGCTAAGAGGAGCAGGAAAAAGCAAAAAATTTCAGAATTGCACCTTGCAATGCGGAGAAATTACTTTTTGTGCATTTACAATATTCATTGATTTTTGCCATTGTAAAACATCATGTTATTCATATACCAGAAATGTTTGAAGCTACTGACTGAATGAAAGGAGCTGGCATCTCACTCTCTTTGAATCTTCTTTATCATGCTAAGAGGAGCAGGAAAAAGCAAAAAATTTCAGAATTGCACCTTGCAATGCGGAGAAATTACTGTTTGTGCATTTACAATATTCATTGATTTTTGCCATTGAAAAACATCATGTTATTCATATACCAGAAATGTTTGAAGCTACTGACTGATTGAAAAGAGCTGGCATCTCACTCTCTTTGAATCTTCTTTATCATGCTAAGAGGAGCAGGAAAAAGCAAAAAATTTCAGAATTGCACCTTGCAATGTGGAGAAATTACTGTTTGTGCATTTACAATATTCATTGATTTTTGCCATTGAAAAACGTCCAGAAATGTTTGAAGCTACTGACTGAATGAAAGGAGCTGGCATCTCACTCTCTTTGAATCTTCTTTATCATGCTAAGAGGAGCAGGAAAAAGCAAAAAATTTCAGAATTGCACCTTGCAATGCGGAGAAATTACTGTTTGTGCATTTACAATATTCATTGATTTTTGCCATTGAAAAACATCATGTTATTCATATACCAGAAATGTTTGAAGCTACTGACTGAATGAAAAGAGATGGCATCTCACTCTCTTTGAATCTTTTTTATCATGCTAAGAGGAGCAGGAAAAAGCAAAAAAATTCAGAATTGCACCTTGCAATGTGGAGAAATTACTGTTTGTGCATTTACAATATTCATTGATTTTTGCCATTGAAAAACGTCCAGAAATGTTTAAAGCTACTGACTGAATGAAAGGAGCTGGCATCTCACTCTCTTTGAATCTTCTTTATCATGCTAAGAGGAGCAGGAAAAAGCAAAAAATTTCAGAATTGCACCTTGCAATGCGGAGAAATTACTGTTTGTGCATTTACAATATTCATTGATTTTTGCCATTGAAAAACATCATGTTATTCATATACCAGAAATGTTTGAAGCTACCTACTGAATGAAAAGAACTGGCATCTCACTCTCTTTGAATCTTCTTTATCATTCTAAGAGGAGCAGGAAAAAGCAAAAAATTTCAGAATTGCACCTTGCAATGTGGAGAAATTACTGTTTGTGCATTTACAATATTCATTGATTTTTGCCATTGAAAAACGTCCAGAAATGTTTGAAGCTACTGACTGAATGAAAGGAGCTGGCATCTCACTCTCTTTGAATCTTCTTTATCATGCTAAGAGGAGCAGGAAAAAGCAAAAAATTTCAGAATTGCACCTTGCAATGCGGAGAAATTACTGTTTGTGCATTTACAATATTCATTGATTTTTGCCATTGAAAAACATCATGTTATTCATATACCAGAAATGTTTGAAGCTACTGACTGAATGAAAAGAGCTGGCATCTCACTCTCTTTGAATCTTCTTTATCATGCTAAGAGGAGCAGGAAAAAGCAAAAAATTTCAGAATTGCACCTTGCAATGTGGAGAAATTACTGTTTGTGCATTTACAATATTCATTGATTTTTGCCATTGAAAAACGTCCAGAAATGTTTGAAGCTACTGACTGAATGAAAGGAGCTGGCATCTCACTCTCTTTGAATCTTCTTTATCATGCTAAGAGGAGCAGGAAAAAGCAAAAAATTTCAGAATTGCACCTTGCAATGCGGAGAAATTACTGTTTGTGCATTTACAATATTCATTGATTTTTGCCATTGTAAAACATCATGTTATTCATATACCAGAAATGTTTGAAGCTACTGACTGAATGAAAATAGCTGGCATCTCACTCTCTTTGAATCTTCTTTATCATGCTAAGAGGAGCAGGAAAAAGCAAAAAATTTCAGAATTGCACCTTGCAATGCGGAGAAATTACTGTTTGTGCATTTACAATATTCATTGATTTTTGCCATTGAAAAACATCATGTTATTCATATACCAGAAATGTTTGAAGCTACTGACTGAATGAAAAGAGATGGCATCTCACTCTCTTTGAATCTTTTTTATCATGCTAAGAGGAGCAGGAAAAAGCAAAAAAATTCAGAATTGCACCTTGCAATGTGGAGAAATTACTGTTTGTGCATTTACAATATTCATTGATTTTTGCCATTGAAAAACGTCCAGAAATGTTTAAAGCTACTGACTGAATGAAAGGAGCTGGCATCTCACTCTCTTTGAATCTTCTTTATCATGCTAAGAGGAGCAGGAAAAAGCAAAAAATTTCAGAATTGCACCTTGCAATGCGGAGAAATTACTGTTTGTGCATTTACAATATTCATTGATTTTTGCCATTGAAAAACATCATGTTATTCATATACCAGAAATGTTTGAAGCTACCTACTGAATGAAAAGAACTGGCATCTCACTCTCTTTGAATCTTCTTTATCATTCTAAGAGGAGCAGGAAAAAGCAAAAAATTTCAGAATTGCACCTTGCAATGTGGAGAAATTACTGTTTGTGCATTTACAATATTCATTGATTTTTGCCATTGAAAAACGTCCAGAAATGTTTGAAGCTACTGACTGAATGAAAGGAGCTGGCATCTCACTCTCTTTGAATCTTCTTTATCATGCTAAGAGGAGCAGGAAAAAGCAAAAAATTTCAGAATTGCACCTTGCAATGCGGAGAAATTACTGTTTGTGCATTTACAATATTCATTGATTTTTGCCATTGAAAAACATCATGTTATTCATATACCAGAAATGTTTGAAGCTACTGACTGAATGAAAAGAGCTGGCATCTCACTCTCTTTGAATCTTCTTTATCATGCTAAGAGGAGCAGGAAAAAGCAAAAAATTTCAGAATTGCACCTTGCAATGTGGAGAAATTACTGTTTGTGCATTTACAATATTCATTGATTTTTGCCATTGAAAAACGTCCAGAAATGTTTGAAGCTACTGACTGAATGAAAGGAGCTGGCATCTCACTCTCTTTGAATCTTCTTTATCATGCTAAGAGGAGCAGGAAAAAGCAAAAAATTTCAGAATTGCACCTTGCAATGCGGAGAAATTACTGTTTGTGCATTTACAATATTCATTGATTTTTGCATTGTAAAACATCATGTTATTCATATACCAGAAATGTTTGAAGCTACTGACTGAATGAAAATAGCTGGCATCTCACTCTCTTTGAATCTTCTTTATCATGCTAAGAGGAGCAGGAAAAAGCAAAAAATTTCAGAATTGCACCTTGCAATGTGGAGAAATTACTGTTTGTGCATTTACAATATTCATTGATTTTTGCCATTGAAAAACGTCCAGAAATGTTTGAAGCTACTGACTGAATGAAAGGAGCTGGCATCTCACTCTCTTTGAATCTTCTTTATCATGCTAAGAGGAGCAGGAAAAAGCAAAAAAATTCAGAATTGCACCTTGCAATGCGGAGAAATTACTGTTTGTGCATTTACAATATTCTTTGATTTTTGCCACTGAAAAGCATCATGTTATTCATATACCAGAAATGTTTGAAGCTACTGACTGAATGAAAAGAGCTGGCATCTCAATCTCTTTGAATCTTCTTTATCATGCTAAGAGGAGCAGGAAAAAGCAAAAAATTTCAGAATTGCAGCTTGCAATGCGGAGAAATTACTGTTTGTGCATTTACAATATTCATTGATTTTTGCCATTGAAAAACATCATGTTATTCATATACCAGAAATGTTTGAAGCTACTGACTGAATGAAAAGAGCTGGCATCTCACTCTCTTTGAATCTTCTTTATCATGCTAAGAGGAGCAGGAAAAAGCAAAAAATTTCAGAATTGCACCTTGCAATGTGGAGAAATTACTGTTTGTGCATTTACAATATTCATTGATTTTTGCCATTGAAAAACGTCCAGAAATGTTTGAAGCTACTGACTGAATGAAAGGAGCTGGCATCTCACTCTCTTTGAATCTTCTTTATCATGCTAAGAGGAGCAGGAAAAAGCAAAAAATCTCAGAATTGCACCTTGCAATGCGGAGAAATTACTGTTTGTGCATTTACAATATTCAATGATTTTTGCCATTGAAAAACATCATGTTATTCATATACCAGAAATGTTTGAAGCTACTGACTGAATGAAAAGAGCTGGCATCTCACTCTCTTTGAATCTTCTTTATCATGCTAAGAGGAGCAGGAAAAAGCAAAAAATTTCAGAATTGCACCTTGCAATGTGGAGAAATTACTGTTTGTGCATTTACAATATTCATTGATTTTTGCCATTGAAAAACGTCCAGAAATGTTTGAAGCTACTGACTGAATGAAAGGAGCTGGCATCTCACTCTCTTTGAATCTTCTTTATCATGCTAAGAGGAGCAGGAAAAAGCAAAAAATTTCAGAATTGCAGCTTGCAATGCGGAGAAATTACTGTTTGTGCATTTACAATATTCATTGATTTTTGCCATTGAAAAACATCATGTTATTCATATACCAGAAATATTTGAAGCTACTGACTGAATGAAAAGAGCTGGCATCTCACTCTCTTTGAATCTTCTTTATCATGCTAAGAGGAGCAGGAAAAAGCAAAAAATTTCAGAATTGCACCTTGCAATGTGGAGAAATTACTGTTTGTGCATTTACAATATTCATTGATTTTTGCCATTGAAAAACATCCAGAAATGTTTGAAGCTACTGACTGAATGAAAGGAGCTGGCATCTCACTCTCTTTGAATCTTCTTTATCATGCTAAGAGGAGCAGGAAAAAGCAAAAAATTTCACAATTGCACCTTGCAATGCGGAGAAATTACTGTTTGTGCATTTACAATATTCATTGATTTTTGCCATTGAAAAACATCATGTTATTCATATACCAGAAATGTTTGAAGCTACTGACTGAATGAAAAGAGCTGGCATCTCACTCTCTTTGAAACTTCTTTATCATGCTAAGAGGAGCAGGAAAAAGCAAAAAATTTCAGAATTGCACCTTGCAATGTGGAGAAATTACTGTTTGTGAATTTACAATATTCATTGATTTTTGCCATTGAAAAACGTCCAGAAATGTTTGAAGCTACTGACTGAATGAAAGGAGCTGGCATCTCACTCTCTTTGAATCTTCTTTATCATGCTAAGAGGAGCAGGAAAAAGCAAAAAATTTCAGAATTGCACCTTGCAATGCGGAGAAATTACTGTTTGTGCATTTACAATATTCATTGATTTTTGCCATTGAAAAACATCATGTTAGTCATATACCAGAAATGTTTGAACTACTGACTGAATGAAAAGAGCTGGCATCTCACTCTCTTTGAATCTTCTTTATCATGCTAAGAGGAGCAGGAAAAAGCAAAAAATTTCAGAATTGCACCTTGCAATGTGGAGAAATTACTGTTTGTGCATTTACAATATTCATTTATTTTTGCCATTGAAAAACGTCCAGAAATGTTTGAAGCTACTGACTGAATGAAAGGAGCTGGCATCTCACTCTCTTTGAATCTTCTTTATCATGCTAAGAGGAGCAGGAAAACGCAAAAAATTTCAGAATTGCACCTTGTAATGTGGAGAAATTACTGTTTGTGCATTTACAATATTCATTGATTTTTGCCATTGAAAAACATCCAGAAATGTTTGAAGCTACTGACTGAATGAAAGGAGCTGGCATCTCACTCTCTTTGAATCTTCTTTATCATGCTAAGAGGAGCAGGAAAAAGCAAAAAATTTCAGAATTGCACCTTGCAATGCGGAGAAATTACTGTTTGTGCATTTACAATATTTATTGATTTTTGCCATTGAAAAACATCATGTTATTCATATACCAGAAATGTTTAAGCTACTGACTGAATGAAAAGAGCTGGCATCTCACTCTCTTTGAATCTTCTTTATCACGCTAAGAGGAGCTGGAAAAAGCAAAAAATTTCAGAATTGCACCTTGCAATGTGGAGAAATTACTGTTTGTGCATTTACAATATTCATTGATTTTTGACATTGAAAAACGTCCAGAAATGTTTGAAGCTACTGACTGAATGAAAGGAGCTGGCATCTCACTCTCTTTGAATCTTCTTTATCATGCTAAGAGGAGCAGGAAAAAGCAAAAAATTTCAGAATTGCACCTTGTAATGTGGAGAAATTACTGTTTGTGCATTTACAATATTCATTGATTTTTGCCATTGAAAAATGTCCAGAAATGTTTGAAGCTACTGACTGAATGAAAGGAGCTGGCATCTCACTCTCTTTGAATCTTCTTTATCATGCTAAGAGGAGCAGGAAAAAGCAAAAAATTTCAGAATTGCACCTTGCAATGCGGAGAAATTACTGTTTGTGCATTTACAATATTCATTGATTTTTGCCGTTGTAAAACATCATGTTATTCATATACCAGAAATGTTTGAAGCTACTGACTGAATGAAAAGAGCTGACATCTCACTCTCTTTGAATCTTCTTTATCATGCTAAGAGGAGCAGGAAAAAGCAAAAAATTTCAGAATTGCACCTTGCAATGTGGAGAAATTACTGTTTGTGCATTTACAATATTCATTGATTTTTGCCATTGAAAAACGTCCAGAAATGTTTGAAGCTACAGACTGAATGAAAGGAGCTGGCATCTCACTCTCTTTGAATCTTCTTTATCATGCTAAGAGGAGCAGGAAAAAGCAAAAAATTTCAGAATTGCACCTTGCAATGCGGAGAAATTACTGTTTGTGCATTTACAATATTCATTGATTTTTGCCACTGAAAAACATCATGTTATTCATATACCAGAAATGTTTGAAGCTACTGACTGAATGAAAAGAGCTGGCATCTCACTCTCTTTGAATCTTCTTTATCATGCTAAGAGGAGCAGGAAAAAGCAAAAAATTTCAGAATTGCACCTTGCAATGTGGAGAAATTACTGTTTGTGCATTTACAATATTCATTGATTTTTGCCATTGAAAAACGTCCAGAAATGTTTGAAGCTACTGACTGAATGAAAGGATCTGGCATCTCACTCTCTTTGAATCTTCTTTATCATGCTAAGAGGAGCAGGAAAAAGCAAAAAATTTCAGAATTGCAGCTTGCAATGCGGAGAAATTACTGTTTGTGCATTTACAATATTCATTGATTTTTGCCATTGAAAAACATCCAGAAATGTTTGAAGCTACTGACTGAATGAAAGGAGCTGGCATCTCACTCTCTTTGAATCTTCTCTATCATGCTAAGAGGAGCAGGAAAAAGCAAAAAATTTCAGAATTGCACCTTGCAATGCGGAGAAATTACTGTTTGTGCATTTACAATATTCATTGATTTTTGCCATTGTAAAACATCATGTTATTCATATACCAGAAATGTTTGAAGCTACTGACTGAATGAAAAGAGCTGGCATCTCACTCTCTTTGAATCTTCTTTATCATGCTAAGAGGAGCAGGAAAAATCAAAAAATTTCAGAATTGCACCTTGCAATGTGGAGAAATTACTGTTTGTGCATTTACAATATTCATTGATTTTTGCCATTGAAAAACGTCCAGAATTGTTTGAAGCTACTGACTGAATGAAAGGAGCTGGCATCTCACTCTCTTTGAATCTTCTTTATCATGCTAAGAGGAGCAGGAAAAAGCAAAAAATTTCAGAATTGCACCTTGTAATGTGGAGAAATTACTGTTTGTGCATTTACAATATTCATTGATTTTTGCCATTGAAAAACGTCCAGAAATGTTTGAAGCTACTGACTGAATGAAAAGAGCTGGCATCTCACTCTCTTTGAATCTTCTTTATCATGCTAAGAGGAGCAGGAAAAAGCTAAAAATTTCAGAATTGCACCTTGCAATGTGGAGAAATTACTGTTTGTTCATTTACAATATTCATTGATTTTTGCCATTGAAAAACGTCCAGAAATGTTTGAAGCTACTGACTGAATGAAAGGAGCTGGCATCTCACTCTCTTTGAATCTTCTTTATCATGCTAAGAGGAGCAGGAAAAAGCAAAAAATTTCAGAATTGCACCTTAAAATGCGGAGAAATTACTGTTTGTGCATTTACAATATTCACTGATTTTTGCCATTGAAAAACATCATGTTATTCATATACCAGAAATGTTTGAAGCTACTGACTGAATGAAAAGAGCTGGCATCTCACTCTCTTTGAATCTTCTTTATCATGCTAAGAGGAGCAGGAAAAAGCAAAAAATTTCAGAATTGCACCTTGCAATGTGGAGAAATTACTGTTTGTGCATTTACAATATTCATTGATTTTTGCCATTGAAAAACGTCCAGAAATGTTTGAAGCTACTGACTGAATGAAAGGAGCTGGCATCTCACTCTCTTTGAATCTTCTTTATCATGCTAAGAGGAGCAGGAAAAAGCAAAAAATTTCAGAATTGCACCTTAAAATGCGGAGAAATTACTGTTTGTGCATTTACAATATTCACTGATTTTTGCCATTGAAAAACATCATGTTATTCATATACCAGAAATGTTTGAAGCTACTGACTGAATGAAAAGAGCTGGCATCTCACTCTCTTTGAATCTTCTTTATCATGCTAAGAGGAGCAGGGAAAAGCAAAAAATTTCAGAATTGCACCTTGCAATGTGGAGAAATTACTGTTTGTGCATTTACAATATTCATTGATTTTTGCCATTGAAAAACATCCAGAAATGTTTGAAGCTACTGACTGAATGAAAGGAGCTGGCATCTCACGCTCTTTGAATCTTCTTTATCATGCTAAAAGGAGCAGGAAAAAGCAAAAAATTTCAGAATTGCACCTTGCAATGCGGAGAAATTACTGTTTGTGCATTTACAATATTCATTGATTTTTGCCATTGAAAAACATCATGTTATTCATATACCAGAAATGTTTGAAGCTACTGACTGAATGAAAAGAGCTGGCATCTCACTCTCTTTGAATCTTCTTTGTCATGTTATAGGAGCAGGAAAAAGCAAAAAATTTCAGAATTGCACCTTGCAATGTGCAGAAATTACTGTTTGTGCATTTACAATATTCATTGATTTTTGCCATTGAAAAACGTCCAGAAATGTTTGAAGCTACTGACTGAATGAAAGGAGCTGGCATCTCACTCTCTTTGAATCTTCTTTATCATGCTAAGAGGAGCAGGAAAAAGCAAAAAATTTCAGAATTGCACCTTGCAATGCGGAGAAATTACTGTTTGTGCATTTACAATATTCATTGATTTTTGCCATTGTAAAACATCATGTTATTCATATACCAGAAATGTTTGAAGCTACTGACTGAATGAAAAGAGCTGGCATCTCACTCTCTTTGAATCTTCTTTATCATGCTAAGAGGAGCAGGAAAAATCAAAAAATTTCAGAATTGCACCTTGCAATGTGGAGAAATTACTGTTTGTGCATTTACAATATTCATTGATTTTTGCCATTGAAAAACGTCCAGAATTGTTTGAAGCTACTGACTGAATGAAAGGAGCTGGCATCTCACTCTCTTTGAATCTTCTTTATCATGCTAAGAGGAGCAGGAAAAAGCAAAAAATTTCAGAATTGCACCTTGCAATGCGGAGAAATTACTGTTTGTGCATTTACAATATTCATTGATTTTTGCCATTGAAAAACATCATGTTATTCATATACCAGAAATGTTTGAAGCTACTGACTGAATGAAAAGAGATGGCATCTCACTCTCTTTGAATCTTTTTTATCATGCTAAGAGGAGCAGGAAAAAGCAAAAAAATTCAGAATTGCACCTTGCAATGTGGAGAAATTACTGTTTGTGCATTTACAATATTCATTGATTTTTGCCATTGAAAAACGTCCAGAAATGTTTAAAGCTACTGACTGAATGAAAGGAGCTGGCATCTCACTCTCTTTGAATCTTCTTTATCATGCTAAGAGGAGCAGGAAAAAGCAAAAAATTTCAGAATTGCACCTTGCAATGCGGAGAAATTACTGTTTGTGCATTTACAATATTCTTTGATTTTTGCCACTGAAAAGCATCATGTTATTCATATACCAGAAATGTTTGAAGCTACTGACTGAATGAAAAGAGCTGGCATCTCACTCTCTTTGAATCTTCTTTATCATGCTAAGAGGAGCAGGAAAAAGCAAAAAATTTCAGAATTGCACCTTGCAATGTGGAGAAATTACTGTTTGTGCATTTACAATATTCATTGATTTTTGCCATTGAAAAACGTCCAGAAATGTTTGAAGCTACTGACTGAATGAAAGGAGCTGGCATCTCACTCTCTTTGAATCTTCTTTATCATGCTAAGAGGAGCAGGAAAAAGCAAAAAATCTCAGAATTGCACCTTGCAATGCGGAGAAATTACTGTTTGTGCATTTACAATATTCAATGATTTTTGCCATTGAAAAACATCATGTTATTCATATACCAGAAATGTTTGAAGCTACTGACTGAATGAAAAGAGCTGGCATCTCACTCTCTTTGAATCTTCTTTATCATGCTAAGAGGAGCAGGAAAAAGCAAAAAATTTCAGAATTGCACCTTGCAATGTGGAGAAATTACTGTTTGTGCATTTACAATATTCATTGATTTTTGCCATTGAAAAACGTCCAGAAATGTTTGAAGCTACTGACTGAATGAAAGGAGCTGGCATCTCACTCTCTTTGAATCTTCTTTATCATGCTAAGAGGAGCAGGAAAAAGCAAAAAATTTCAGAATTGCAGCTTGCAATGCGGAGAAATTACTGTTTGTGCATTTACAATATTCATTGATTTTTGCCATTGAAAAACATCATGTTATTCATATACCAGAAATATTTGAAGCTACTGACTGAATGAAAAGAGCTGGCATCTCACTCTCTTTGAATCTTCTTTATCATGCTAAGAGGAGCAGGAAAAAGCAAAAAATTTCAGAATTGCACCTTGCAATGTGGAGAAATTACTGTTTGTGCATTTACAATATTCATTGATTTTTGCCATTGAAAAACGTCCAGAAATGTTTGAAGCTACTGACTGAATGAAAGGAGCTGGCATCTCACTCTCTTTGAATCTTCTTTATCATGCTAAGAGGAGCAGGAAAAAGCAAAAAATTTCAGAATTGCAGCTTGCAATGCGGAGAAATTACTGTTTGTGCATTTACAATATTCATTGATTTTTGCCATTGAAAAACATCATGTTATTCATATACCAGAAATGTTTGAAGCTACTGACTGAATGAAAAGAGCTGGCATCTCACTCTCTTTGAATCTTCTTTATCATGCTAAGAGGAGCAGGAAAAAGCAAAAAATTTCAGAATTGCACCTTGCAATGTGGAGAAATTACTGTTTGTGCATTTACAATATTCATTGATTTTTGCCATTGAAAAACATCCAGAAATGTTTGAAGCTACTGACTGAATGAAAGGAGCTGGCATCTCACTCTCTTTGAATCTTCTTTATCATGCTAAGAGGAGCAGGAAAAAGCAAAAAATTTCACAATTGCACCTTGCAATGCGGAGAAATTACTGTTTGTGCATTTACAATATTCATTGATTTTTGCCATTGAAAAACATCATGTTATTCATATACCAGAAATGTTTGAAGCTACTGACTGAATGAAAAGAGCTGGCATCTCACTCTCTTTGAATCTTCTTTATCATGCTAAGAGGAGCAGGAAAAAGCAAAAAATTTCAGAATTGCACCTTGCAATGTGGAGAAATTACTGTTTGTGAATTTACAATATTCATTGCGTTTTGCCATTGAAAAACGTCCAGAAATGTTTGAAGCTACTGACTGAATGAAAGGAGCTGGCATCTCACTCTCTTTGAATCTTCTTTATCATGCTAAGAGGAGCAGGAAAAAGCAAAAAATTTCAGAATTGCACCTTGCAATGCGGAGAAATTACTGTTTGTGCATTTACAATATTCATTGATTTTTGTTATTGAAAAACATCATGTTAGTCATATACCAGAAATGTTTGAACTACTGACTGAATGAAAAGAGCTGGCATCTCACTCTCTTTGAATCTTCTTTATCATGCTAAGAGGAGCAGGAAAAAGCAAAAAATTTCAGAATTGCACCTTGCAATGTGGAGAAATTACTGTTTGTGCATTTACAATATTCATTTATTTTTGCCATTG
Organism: Phyllobates terribilis; assembly: GCF_046119375.1. Lineage (NCBI taxonomy): Eukaryota > Metazoa > Chordata > Amphibia > Anura > Dendrobatidae > Phyllobates > Phyllobates terribilis. Next base: position 8,403,636 of record NW_027362813.1, read on the forward strand.
AAAAACGTCCAGAAATGTTTGAAGCTACTGACTGAATGAAAGGAGCTGGCATCTCACTCTCTTTGAATCTTCTTTATCATGCTAAGAGGAGCAGGAAAAAGCAAAAAATTTCAGAATTGCACCTTGTAATGTGGAGAAATTACTGTTTGTGCATTTACAATATTCATTGATTTTTGCCATTGAAAAACATCCAGAAATGTTTGAAGCTACTGACTGAATGAAAGGAGCTGGCATCTCACTCTCTTTGAATCTTCTTTATCATGCTAAGAGGAGCAGGAAAAAGCAAAAAATTTCAGAATTGCACCTTGCAATGCGGAGAAATTACTGTTTGTGCATTTACAATATTTATTGATTTTTGCCATTGAAAAACATCATGTTATTCATATACCAGAAATGTTTAAGCTACTGACTGAATGAAAAGAGCTGGCATCTCACTCTCTTTGAATCTTCTTTATCATGCTAAGAGGAGCAGGAAAAAGCAAAAAATTTCAGAATTGCACCTTGCAATGTGGAGAAATTACTGTTTGTGCATTTACAATATTCATTGATTTTTGACATTGAAAAACGTCCAGAAATGTTTGAAGCTACTGACTGAATGAAAGGAGCTGGCATCTCACTCTCTTTGAATCTTCTTTATCATGCTAAGAGGAGCAGGAAAAAGCAAAAAATTTCAGAATTGCACCTTGTAATGTGGAGAAATTACTGTTTGTGCATTTACAATATTCATTGATTTTTGCCATTGAAAAATGTCCAGAAATGTTTGAAGCTACTGACTGAATGAAAGGAGCTGGCATCTCACTCTCTTTGAATCTTCTTTATCATGCTAAGAGGAGCAGGAAAAAGCAAAAAAATTCAGAATTGCACCTTGCAATGCGGAGAAATTACTGTTTGTGCATTTACAATATTCATTGATTTTTGCCATTGTAAAACATCATGTTATTCATATACCAGAAATGTTTGAAGCTACTGACTGAATGAAAAGAGCTGGCATCTCACTCTCTTTGAATCTTCTTTATCATGCTAAGAGGAGCAGGAAAAAGCAAAAAATTTCAGAATTGCACCTTGCAATGTGGAGAAATTACTGTTTGTGCATTTACAATATTCATTGATTTTTGCCATTGAAAAACGTCCAGAAATGTTTGAAGCTACAGACTGAATGAAAGGAGCTGGCATCTCACTCTCTTTGAATCTTCTTTATCATGCTAAGAGGAGCAGGAAAAAGCAAAAAATTTCAGAATTGCACCTTGCAATGCGGAGAAATTACTGTTTGTGCATTTACAATATTCATTGATTTTTGCCACTGAAAAACATCATGTTATTCATATACCAGAAATGTTTGAAGCTACTGACTGAATGAAAAGAGCTGGCATCTCACTCTCTTTGAATCTTCTTTATCATGCTAAGAGGAGCAGGAAAAAGCAAAAAATTTCAGAATTGCACCTTGCAATGTGGAGAAATTACTGTTTGTGCATTTACAATATTCATTGATTTTTGCCATTGAAAAACGTCCAGAAATGTTTGAAGCTACTGACTGAATGAAAGGATCTGGCATCTCACTCTCTTTGAATCTTCTTTATCATGCTAAGAGGAGCAGGAAAAAGCAAAAAATTTCAGAATTGCAGCTTGCAATGCGGAGAAATTACTGTTTGTGCATTTACAATATTCATTGATTTTTGCCATTGAAAAACGTCCAGAAATGTTTGAAGCTACTGACTGAATGAAAGGAGCTGGCATCTCACTCTCTTTGAATCTTCTTTATCATGCTAAGAGGAGCAGGAAAAAGCAAAAAATTTCAGAATTGCAGCTTGCAATGCGGAGAAATTACTGTTTGTGCATTTACAATATTCATTGATTTTTGCCATTGAAAAACATCATGTTATTCATATACCAGAAATGTTTGAAGCTACTGACTGAATGAAAAGAGCTGGCATCTCACTCTCTTTGAATCTTCTTTATCATGCTAAGAGGAGCAGGAAAAAGCAAAAAATTTCAGAATTGCACCTTGCAATGTGGAGAAATTACTGTTTGTGCATTTACAATATTCATTGATTTTTGCCATTGAAAAACATCCAGAAATGTTTGAAGCTACTGACTGAATGAAAGGAGCTGGCATCTCACTCTCTTTGAATCTTCTTTATCATGCTAAGAGGAGCAGGAAAAAGCAAAAAATTTCACAATTGCACCTTGCAATGCGGAGAAATTACTGTTTGTGCATTTACAATATTCATTGATTTTTGCCATTGAAAAACATCATGTTATTCATATACCAGAAATGTTTGAAGCTACTGACTGAATGAAAAGAGCTGGCATCTCACTCTCTTTGAATCTTCTTTATCATGCTAAGAGGAGCAGGAAAAAGCAAAAAATTTCAGAATTGCACCTTGCAATGTGGAGAAATTACTGTTTGTGAATTTACAATATTCATTGCGTTTTGCCATTGAAAAACGTCCAGAAATGTTTGAAGCTACTGACTGAATGAAAGGAGCTGGCATCTCACTCTCTTTGAATCTTCTTTATCATGCTAAGAGGAGCAGGAAAAAGCAAAAAATTTCAGAATTGCACCTTGCAATGCGGAGAAATTACTGTTTGTGCATTTACAATATTCATTGATTTTTGTTATTGAAAAACATCATGTTAGTCATATACCAGAAATGTTTGAACTACTGACTGAATGAAAAGAGCTGGCATCTCACTCTCTTTGAATCTTCTTTATCATGCTAAGAGGAGCAGGAAAAAGCAAAAAATTTCAGAATTGCACCTTGCAATGTGGAGAAATTACTGTTTGTGCATTTACAATATTCATTTATTTTTGCCATTGAAAAACGTCCAGAAATGTTTGAAGCTACTGACTGAATGAAAGGAGCTGGCATCTCACTCTCTTTGAATCTTCTTTATCATGCTAAGAGGAGCAGGAAAAAGCAAAAAATTTCAGAATTGCACCTTGTAATGTGGAGAAATTACTGTTTGTGCATTTACAATATTCATTGATTTTTGCCATTGAAAAACATCCAGAAATGTTTGAAGCTACTGACTGAATGAAAGGAGCTGGCATCTCACTCTCTTTGAATCTTCTTTATCATGCTAAGAGGAGCAGGAAAAAGCAAAAAATTTCAGAATTGCACCTTGCAATGCGGAGAAATTACTGTTTGTGCATTTACAATATTTATTGATTTTTGCCATTGAAAAACATCATGTTATTCATATACCAGAAATGTTTAAGCTACTGACTGAATGAAAAGAGCTGGCATCTCACTCTCTTTGAATCTTCTTTATCATGCTAAGAGGAGCAGGAAAAAGCAAAAAATTTCAGAATTGCACCTTGCAATGTGGAGAAATTACTGTTTGTGCATTTACAATATTCATTGATTTTTGACATTGAAAAACGTCCAGAAATGTTTGAAGCTACTGACTGAATGAAAGGAGCTGGCATCTCACTCTCTTTGAATCTTCTTTATCATGCTAAGAGGAGCAGGAAAAAGCAAAAAATTTCAGAATTGCACCTTGTAATGTGGAGAAATTACTGTTTGTGCATTTACAATATTCATTGATTTTTGCCATTGAAAAATGTCCAGAAATGTTTGAAGCTACTGACTGAATGAAAGGAGCTGGCATCTCACTCTCTTTGAATCTTCTTTATCATGCTAAGAGGAGCAGGAAAAAGCAAAAAAATTCAGAATTGCACCTTGCAATGCGGAGAAATTACTGTTTGTGCATTTACAATATTCATTGATTTTTGCCATTGTAAAACATCATGTTATTCATATACCAGAAATGTTTGAAGCTACTGACTGAATGAAAAGAGCTGGCATCTCACTCTCTTTGAATCTTCTTTATCATGCTAAGAGGAGCAGGAAAAAGCAAAAAATTTCAGAATTGCACCTTGCAATGTGGAGAAATTACTGTTTGTGCATTTACAATATTCATTGATTTTTGCCATTGAAAAACGTCCAGAAATGTTTGAAGCTACAGACTGAATGAAAGGAGCTGGCATCTCACTCTCTTTGAATCTTCTTTATCATGCTAAGAGGAGCAGGAAAAAGCAAAAAATTTCAGAATTGCACCTTGCAATGCGGAGAAATTACTGTTTGTGCATTTACAATATTCATTGATTTTTGCCACTGAAAAACATCATGTTATTCATATACCAGAAATGTTTGAAGCTACTGACTGAATGAAAAGAGCTGGCATCTCACTCTCTTTGAATCTTCTTTATCATGCTAAGAGGAGCAGGAAAAAGCAAAAAATTTCAGAATTGCACCTTGCAATGTGGAGAAATTACTGTTTGTGCATTTACAATATTCATTGATTTTTGCCATTGAAAAACGTCCAGAAATGTTTGAAGCTACTGACTGAATGAAAGGATCTGGCATCTCACTCTCTTTGAATCTTCTTTATCATGCTAAGAGGAGCAGGAAAAAGCAAAAAATTTCAGAATTGCAGCTTGCAATGCGGAGAAATTACTGTTTGTGCATTTACAATATTCATTGATTTTTGCCATTGAAAAACATCCAGAAATGTTTGAAGCTACTGACTGAATGAAAGGAGCTGGCATCTCACTCTCTTTGAATCTTCTTTATCATGCTAAGAGGAGCAGGAAAAAGCAAAAAATTTCAGAATTGCACCTTGCAATGCGGAGAAATTACTGTTTGTGCATTTACAATATTCATTGATTTTTGCCATTGTAAAACATCATGTTATTCATATACCAGAAATGTTTGAAGCTACTGACTGAATGAAAAGAGCTGGCATCTCACTCTCTTTGAATCTTCTTTATCATGCTAAGAGGAGCAGGAAAAATCAAAAAATTTCAGAATTGCACCTTGCAATGTGGAGAAATTACTGTTTGTGCATTTACATTATTCATTGATTTTTGCCATTGAAAAACGTCCAGAATTGTATGAAGCTACTGACTGAATGAAAGGAGCTGGCATCTCACTCTCTTTGAATCTTCTTTATCATGCTAAGAGGAGCAGGAAAAAGCAAAAAATTTCAGAATTGCACCTTGTAATGTGGAGAAATTACTGTTTGTGCATTTACAATATTCATTGATTTTTGCCATTGAAAAACGTCCAGAAATGTTTGAAGCTACTGACTGAATGAAAGGAGCTGGCATCTCACTCTCTTTGAATCTTCTTTATCATGCTAAGAGGAGCAGGAAAAAGCAAAAAATTTCAGAATTGCACCTTAAAATGCGGAGAAATTACTGTTTGTGCATTTACAATATTCACTGATTTTTGCCATTGAAAAACATCATGTTATTCATATACCAGAAATGTTTGAAGCTACTGACTGAATGAAAAGAGCTGGCATCTCACTCTCTTTGAATCTTCTTTATCATGCTAAGAGGAGCAGGGAAAAGCAAAAAATTTCAGAATTGCACCTTGCAATGTGGAGAAATTACTGTTTGTGCATTTACAATATTCATTGATTTTTGCCATTGAAAAACATCCAGAAATGTTTGAAGCTACTGACTGAATGAAAGGAGCTGGCATCTCACGCTCTTTGAATCTTCTTTATCATGCTAAAAGGAGCAGGAAAAAGCAAAAAATTTCAGAATTGCACCTTGCAATGCGGAGAAATTACTGTTTGTGCATTTACAATATTCATTGATTTTTGCCATTGAAAAACATCATGTTATTCATATACCAGAAATGTTTGAAGCTACTGACTGAATTAAAAGAGCTGGCATCTCACTCTCTTTGAATCTTCTTTGTCATGTTAGAGGAGCAGGAAAAAGCAAAAAATTTCAGAATTGCACCTTGCAATGTGCAGAAATTACTGTTTGTGCATTTACAATATTCATTGATTTTTGCCATTGAAAAATGTCCAGAAATGTTTGAAGCTACTGACTGAATGAAAGGAGCTGGCATCTCACTCTCTTTGAATCTTCTTTATCATGCTAAGAGGAGCAGGAAAAAGCAAAAAATTTCAGAATTGCACCTTGCAATGCGGAGAAATTACTTTTTGTGCATTTACAATATTCATTGATTTTTGCCATTGTAAAACATCATGTTATTCATATACCAGAAATGTTTGAAGCTACTGACTGAATGAAAAGAGCTGGCATCTCACTCTCTTTGAATCTTCTTTATCATGCTAAGAGGAGCAGGAAAAAGCAAAAAATTTCAGAATTGCACCTTGCAATGTGGAGAAATTACTGTTTGTGCATTTACAATATTCATTGATTTTTGCCATTGAAAAACGTCCAGAAATGTTTGAAGCTACTGACTGAATGAAAGGAGCTGGCATCTCACTCTCTTTGAATCTTCTTTATCATGCTAAGAGGTGCAGGAAAAAGCAAAAAATTTCAGAATTGCACCTTGCAATGCGAAGAAATTACTGTTTGTGCATTTACAATATTCATTGATTTTTGCCATTGAAAAACATCATGTTAGTCATATACCAGAAATGTTTGAAGCTACTGACTGAATGAAAAGAGCTGGCATCTCACTCTCTTTGAATCTTCTTTATCATGCTAAGAGGAGCAGGAAAAAGCAAAAAATTTCAGAATTGCACCTTGCAATGTGGAGAAATTACTGTTTGTGCATTTACAATATTCATTTATTTTTGCCATTGAAAAACGTCCAGAAATGTTTGAAGCTACTGACTGAATGAAAGGAGCTGGCATCTCACTCTCTTTGAATCTTCTTTATCATGCTAAGAGGAGCAGGAAAAAGCAAAAAATTTCAGAATTGCACCTTGTAATGTGGAGAAATTACTGTTTGTGCATTTACAATATTCATTGATTTTTGCCATTGAAAAACGTCCAGAAATGTTTGAAGCTACTGACTGAATGAAAGGAGCTGGCATCTCACTCTCTTTGAATCTTCTTTATCATGCTAAGAGGAGCAGGAAAAAGCAAAAAATTTCAGAATTGCACCTTGCAATGCGGAGAAATTACTGTTTGTGCATTTACAATATTCATTGATTTTTGCCATTGAAAAACATCATGTTATTCATATACCAGAAATGTTTAAGCTACTGACTGAATGAAAAGAGCTGGCATCTCACTCTCTTTGAATATTCTTTATCATGCTAAGAGGAGCAGGAAAAAGCAAAAAATTTCAGAATTGCACCTTGCAATGTGGAGAAATTACTGTTTGTGCATTTACAATATTCATTGATTTTTGACATTGAAAAACGTCCAGAAATGTTTGAAGCTACTGACTGAATGAAAGGAGCTGGCATCTCACTCTCTTTGAATCTTCTTTATCATGCTAAGAGGAGCAGGAAAAAGCAAAAAATTTCAGAATTGCACCTTGTAATGTGGAGAAATTACTGTTTGTGCATTTACAATATTCATTGATTTTTGCCATTGAAAAATGTCCAGAAATGTTTGAAGCTACTGACTGAATGAAAGGAGCTGGCATCTCACTCTCTTTGAATCTTCTTTATCATGGTAAGAGGAGCAGGAAAAAGCAAAAAATTTCAGAATTGCACCTTGCAATGCGAAGAAATTACTGTTTGTGCATTTACAATATTCATTGATTTTTGCCATTGAAAAACATCATGTTATTCATATACCAGAAATGTTTGAAGCTACTGACTGAATGAAAAGAGCTGGCATCTCACTCTCTTTGAATCTTCTTTATCATGCTAAGAGGAGCATGAAAAAGCAAAAAATTTCAGAATTGCACCTTGCAATGTGGAGAAATTACTGTTTGTGCCTTTACAATATTCATTGATTTTTGCCAATGAAAAACGTCCAGAAATGTTTGAAGCTACTGACTGAATGAAAGGAGCTGGCATCTCACTCTCTTTGAATCTTCTTTATCATGCTAAGTGGAGCAGGAAAAAGCAAAAAATTTCAGAATTGCACCTTGCAATGCGGAGAAATTACTGTTTGTGCATTTACAATATTCATTGATTTTTGCCATTGAAAAACATCATGTTATTCATATACCAGAAATGTTTAAGCTACTGACTGAATGAAAAGAGCTGGCATCTCACTCTCTTTGAATCTTCTTTATCATGCTAAGAGGAGCAGGAAAAAGCAAAAAATTTCAGAATTGCACCTTGCAATGTGGAGAAATTACTGTTTGTGCATTTACAATATTCATTGATTTTTGACATTGAAAAACGTCCAGAAATGTTTGAAGCTACTGACTGAATGAAAGGAGCTGGCATCATACTCTCTTTGAATCTTCTTTATCATGCTAAGAGGAGCAGGAAAAAGCAAAAAATTTCAGAATTGCACCTTGTAATGTGGAGAAATTACTGTTTGTGCATTTACAATATTCATTGATTTTTGCCATTGAAAAATGTCCAGAAATGTTTGAAGCTACTGACTGAATGAAAGGAGCTGGCATCTCACTCTCTTTGAATCTTCTTTATCATGGTAAGAGGAGCAGGAAAAAGCAAAAAATTTCAGAATTGCACCTTGCAATGCGGAGAAATTACTGTTTGTGCATTTACAATATTCATTGATTTTTGCCATTGAAAAACATCATGTTATTCATATACCAGAAATGTTTGAAGCTACTGACTGAATGAAAAGAGCTGGCATCTCACTCTCTTTGAATCTTCTTTATCATGCTAAGAGGAGCATGAAAAAGCAAAAAATTTCAGAATTGCACCTTGCAATGTGGAGAAATTACTGTTTGTGCCTTTACAATATTCATTGATTTTTGCCAATGAAAAACGTCCAGAAATGTTTGAAGCTACTGACTGAATGAAAGGAGCTGGCATCTCACTCTCTTTGAATCTTCTTTATCATGCTAAGTGGAGCAGGAAAAAGCAAAAAATTTCAGAATTGCACCTTGCAATGCGGAGAAATTACTGTTTGTGCATTTACAATATTCATTGATTTTTGCCATTGAAAAACGTCCAGAAATGTTTGAAGCTACTGACTGAATGAAAGGAGCTGGCATCTCACTCTCTTTGAATCTTCTTTATCATGCTAAGAGGAGCAGGAAAAAGCAAAAAATTTCAGAATTGCACCTTGCAATGCGGAGAAATTACTGTTTGTGCATTTACAATATTCATTGATTTTTGCCATTGAAAAACATCATGTTATTCATATACCAGAAATGTTTGAAGCTACTGACTGAATGAAAAGAGCTGGCATCTCACTCTCTTTGAATCTTCTTTATCATGCTAAGAGGAGCAGGAAAAAGCAAAAAATTTCAGAATTGCACCTTGCAATGTGGAGAAATTACTGTTTGTGCATTTACAATATTCATTGATTTTTGCCATTGAAAAACGTCCAGAAATGTTTGAAGCTACTGACTGAATGAAAGGAGCTGGCATCTCACTCTCTTTGAATCTTCTTTATCATGCTAAGAGGAGCAGGAAAAAGCAAAAAATTTCAGAATTGCACCTTGCAATGCGGAGAAATTACTTTTTGTGCATTTACAATATTCATTGATTTTTGCCATTGTAAAACATCATGTTATTCATATACCAGAAATGTTTGAAGCTACTGACTGAATGAAAAGAGCTGGCATCTCACTCTCTTTGAATCTTCTTTATCATGCTAAGAGGAGCAGGAAAAAGCAAAAAATTTCAGAATTGCACCTTGCAATGTGGAGAAATTACTGTTTGTGCATTTGCAATATTCATTGATTTTTGCCATTGAAAACCGTCCAGAAATGTTTGAAGCTACTGACTGAATGAAAGGAGCTGGCATCTCACTCTCTTTGAATCTTCTTTATCATGCTAAGAGGAGCAGGAAAAAGCAAAAAATTTCAGAATTGCACCTTGCAATGCGAAGAAATTACTGTTTGTGCATTTACAATATTCATTGATTTTTGCCATTGAAAAACATCATGTTAGTCATATACCAGAAATGTTTGAAGCTACTGACTGAATGAAAAGAGCTGGCATCTCACTCTCTTTGAATCTTCTTTATCATGCTAAGAGGAGCAGGAAAAAGCAAAAAATTTCAGAATTTCACCTTGCAATGTGAAGAAATTACTGTTTGTGCATTTACAATATTCATTTATTTTTGCCATTGAAAAACGTCCAGAAATGTTTGAAGCTACTGATTGAATGAAAGGAGCTGGCATCTCACTCTCTTTGAATCTTCTTTATCATGCTAAGAGGAGCAGGAAAAAGCAAAAAATTTCAGAATTGCACCTTGTAATGTGGAGAAATTACTGTTTGTGCATTTACAATATTCATTGATTTTTGCCATTGAAAAACGTCCAGAAATGTTTGAAGCTACTGACTGAATGAAAGGAGCTGGCATCTCACTCTCTTTGAATCTTCTTTATCATGCTAAGAGGAGCAGGAAAAAGCAAAAAATTTCAGAATTGCACCTTGCAATGCGGAGAAATTACTGTTTGTGCATTTACAATATTCATTGATTTTTGCCATTGAAAAACATCATGTTATTCATATACCAGAAATGTTTAAGCTACTGAATGAATGAAAAGAGCTGGCATCTCACTCTCTTTGAATCTTCTTTATCATGCTAAGAGGAGCAGGAAAAAGCAAAAAATTTCAGAATTGCACCTTGCAATGTGGAGAAATTACTGTTTGTGCATTTACAATATTCATTGATTTTTGACATTGAAAAACGTCCAGAAATGTTTGAAGCTACTGACTGAATGAAAGGAGCTGGCATCATACTCTCTTTGAATCTTCTTTATCATGCTAAGAGGAGCAGGAAAAAGCAAAAAATTTCAGAATTGCACCTTGTAATGTGGAGAAATTACTGTTTGTGCATTTACAATATTCATTGATTTTTGCCATTGAAAAATGTCCAGAAATGTTTGAAGCTACTGACTGAATGAAAGGAGCTGGCATCTCACTCTCTTTGAATATTCTTTATCATGCTAAGAGGAGCAGGAAAAAGCAAAAAATTTCAGAATTGCACCTTGCAATGCGGAGAAATTACTTTTTGTGCATTTACAATATTCATTGATTTTTGCCATTGTAAAACATCATGTTATTCATATACCAGAAATGTTTGAAGCTACTGACTGAATGAAAAGAGCTGGCATCTCACTCTCTTTGAATCTTCTTTATCATGCTAAGAGGAGCAGGAAAAAGCAAAAAATTTCAGAATTGCACCTTGCAATGTGGAGAAATTACTGTTTGTGCATTTACAATATTCATTGATTTTTGCCATTGAAAACCGTCCAGAAATGTTTGAAGCTACTGACTGAATGAAAGGAGCTGGCATCTCACTCTCTTTGAATCTTCTTTATCATGCTAAGAGGAGCAGGAAAAAGCAAAAAATTTCAGAATTGCACCTTGCAATGCGAAGAAATTACTGTTTGTGCATTTACAATATTCATTGATTTTTGCCATTGAAAAACATCATGTTAGTCATATACCAGAAATGTTTGAAGCTACTGACTGAATGAAAAGAGCTGGCATCTCACTCTCTTTGAATCTTCTTTATCATGCTAAGAGGAGCCGGAAAAAGCAAAAAATTTCAGAATTGCACCTTGCAATGTGGAGAAATTACTGTTTGTGCATTTACAATATTCATTTATTTTTGCCATTGAAAAACGTCCAGAAATGTTTGAAGCTACTGATTGAATGAAAGGAGCTGGCATCTCACTCTCTTTGAATCTTCTTTATCATGCTAAGAGGAGCAGGAAAAAGCAAAAAATTTCAGAATTGCACCTTGTAATGTGGAGAAATTACTGTTTGTGCATTTACAATATTCATTGATTTTTGCCATTGAAAAACGTCCAGAAATGTTTGAAGCTACTGACTGAATGAAAGGAGCTGGCATCTCACTCTCTTTGAATCTTCTTTATCATGCTAAGAGGAGCAGGAAAAAGCAAAAAATTTCAGAATTGCACCTTGCAATGCGGAGAAATTACTGTTTGTGCATTTACAATATTCATTGATTTTTGCCATTGAAAAACATCATGTTATTCATATACCAGAAATGTTTAAGCTACTGACTGAATGAAAAGAGCTGGCATCTCACTCTCTTTGAATCTTCTTTATCATGCTAAGAGGAGCAGGAAAAAGCAAAAAATTTCAGAATTGCACCTTGCAATGTGGAGAAATTACTGTTTGTGCATTTACAATATTCATTGATTTTTGACATTGAAAAACGTCCAGAAATGTTTGAAGCTACTGACTGAATGAAAGGAGCTGGCATCATACTCTCTTTGAATCTTCTTTATCATGCTAAGAGGAGCAGGAAAAAGCAAAAAATTTCAGAATTGCACCTTGTAATGTGGAGAAATTACTGTTTGTGCATTTACAATATTCATTGATTTTTGCCATTGAAAAATGTCCAGAAATGTTTGAAGCTACTGACTGAATGAAAGGAGCTGGCATCTCACTCTCTTTGAATCTTCTTTATCATGGTAAGAGGAGCAGGAAAAAGCAAAAAATTTCAGAATTGCACCTTGCAATGCGGAGAAATTACTGTTTGTGCATTTACAATATTCATTGATTTTTGCCATTGAAAAACATCATGTTATTCATATACCAGAAATGTTTGAAGCTACTGACTGAATGAAAGGAGCTGGCATCTCACTCTCTTTGAATCTTCTTTATCATGCTAAGAGGAGCATGAAAAAGCAAAAAATTTCAGAATTGCACCTTGCAATGTGGAGAAATTACTGTTTGTGCATTTACAATATTCATTTATTTTTGCCATTGAAAAACGTCCAGAAATGTTTGAAGCTACTGATTGAATGAAAGGAGCTGGCATCTCACTCTCTTTGAATCTTCTTTATCATGCTAAGAGGAGCAGGAAAAAGCAAAAAATTTCAGAATTGCACCTTGTAATGTGGAGAAATTACTGTTTGTGCATTTACAATATTCATTGATTTTTGCCATTGAAAAACGTCCAGAAATGTTTGAAGCTACTGACTGAATGAAAGGAGCTGGCATCTCACTCTCTTTGAATCTTCTTTATCATGCTAAGAGGAGCAGGAAAAAGCAAAAAATTTCAGAATTGCACCTTGCAATGCGGAGAAATTACTGTTTGTGCATTTACAATATTCATTGATTTTTGCCATTGAAAAACATCATGTTATTCATATACCAGAAATGTTTAAGCTACTGACTGAATGAAAAGAGCTGGCATCTCACTCTCTTTGAATCTTCTTTATCATGCTAAGAGGAGCAGGAAAAAGCAAAAAATTTCAGAATTGCACCTTGCAATGTGGAGAAATTACTGTTTGTGCATTTACAATATTCATTGATTTTTGACATTGAAAAACGTCCAGAAATGTTTGAAGCTACTGACTGAATGAAAGGAGCTGGCATCATACTCTCTTTGAATCTTCTTTATCATGCTAAGAGGAGCAGGAAAAAGCAAAAAATTTCAGAATTGCACCTTGTAATGTGGAGAAATTACTGTTTGTGCATTTACAATATTCATTGATTTTTGCCATTGAAAAATGTCCAGAAATGTTTGAAGCTACTGACTGAATGAAAGGAGCTGGCATCTCACTCTCTTTGAATCTTCTTTATCATGGTAAGAGGAGCAGGAAAAAGCAAAAAATTTCAGAATTGCACCTTGCAATGCGGAGAAATTACTGTTTGTGCATTTACAATATTCATTGATTTTTGCCATTGAAAAACATCATGTTATTCATATACCAGAAATGTTTGAAGCTACTGACTGAATGAAAAGAGCTGGCATCTCACTCTCTTTGAATCTTCTTTATCATGCTAAGAGGAGCATGAAAAAGCAAAAAATTTCAGAATTGCACCTTGCAATGTGGAGAAATTACTGTTTGTGCCTTTACAATATTCATTGATTTTTGCCATTGAAAAACGTCCAGAAATGTTTGAAGCTACTGACTGAATGAAAGGAGCTGGCATCTCACTCTCTTTGAATCTTCTTTATCATGCTAAGAGGAGCAGGAAAAAGCAAAAAATTTCAGAATTGCACCTTGCAATGCGGAGAAATTACTGTTTGTGCATTTACAATATTCATTGATTTTTGCCATTGAAAAACGTCCAGAAATGTTTGAAGCTACTGACTGAATGAAAGGAGCTGGCATCTCACTCTCTTTGAATCTTCTTTATCATGCTAAGAGGAGCAGGAAAAACCAAAAAATTTCAGAATTGCACCTTGCAATGCGGAGAAATTACTGTTTGTGCATTTACAATATTCATTGATTTTTGCCATTGAAAAACATCATGTTATTCATATACCAGAAATGTTTGAAGCTACTGACTGAATGAAAAGAGCTGGCATCTCACTCTCTTTGAATCTTCTTTATCATGCTAAGAGGAGCAGGAAAAAGCAAAAAATTTCAGAATTGCACCTTGCAATGTGGAGAAATTACTGTTTGTGAATTTACAATATTCATTGATTTTTGCCATTGAAAAACGTCCAGAAATGTTTGAAGCTACTGACTGAATGAAAGGAGCTGGCATCTCACTCTCTTTGAATCTTCTTTATCATGCTAAGAGGAGCAGGAAAAATCAAAAAATTTCAGAATTGCACCTTGCAATGCGGAGAAATTACTGTTTGTGCATTTACAATATTCATTGATTTTTGCCATTGAAAAACATCATGTTAGTCATATACCAGAAATGTTTGAAGCTACTGACTGAATGAAAAGAGCTGGCATCTCACTCTCTTTGAATCTTCTTTATCATGCTAAGAGGAGCAGGAAAAAGCAAAAAATTTCAGAATTGCACCTTGCAATGTGGAGAAATTACTGTTTGTGCATTTACAATATTCATTTATTTTTGCCATTGAAAAACGTCCAGAAATGTTTGAAGCTACTGACTGAATGAAAGGAGCTGGCATCTCACTCTCTTTGAATCTTCTTTATCATGCTAAGAGGAGCAGGAAAAAGCAAAAAATTTCAGAATTGCACCTTGCAATGCGGAGAAATTACTGTTTGTGCATTTACAATATTTATTGATTTTTGCCATTGAAAAACATCATGTTATTCATATACCAGAAATGTTTAAGCTACTAATTGAATGAAAAGAGCTGGCATCTCACTCTCTTTGAATCTTCTTTATCATGCTAAGAGGAGCAGGAAAAAGCAAAAAATTTCAGAATTGCACCTTGCAATGTGGAGAAATTACTGTTTGTGCATTTACAATATTCATTGATTTTTGACATTGAAAAACGTCCAGAAATGTTTGAAGCTACTGACTGAATGAAAGGAGCTGGCATCTCACTCTCTTTGAATCTTCTTTATCATGCTAAGAGGAGCAGGAAAAACCAAAAAATTTCAGAATTGCACCTTGCAATGCGGAGAAATTACTTTTTGTGCATTTACAATATTCATTGATTTTTGCCATTGTAAAACATCATGTTATTCATATACCAGAAATGTTTGAAGCTACTGACTGAATGAAAAGAGCTGGCATCTCACTCTCTTTGAATCTTCTTTATCATGCTAAGAGGAGCAGGAAAAAGCAAAAAATTTCAGAATTGCACCTTGCAATGTGGAGAAATTACTGTTTGTGCATTTACAATATTCATTGATTTTTGCCATTGAAAAACGTCCAGAAATGTTTGAAGCTACTGACTGAATGAAAGGAGCTGGCATCTCACTCTCTTTGAATCTTCTTTATCATGCTAAGAGGAGCAGGAAAAAGCAAAAAATTTCAGAATTGCACCTTGCAATGCGGAGAAATTACTGTTTGTGCATTTACAATATTCATTGATTTTTGCCATTGAAAAACATCATGTTATTCATATACCAGAAATGTTTGAAGCTACTGACTGAATGAAAAGAGCTGGCATCTCACTCTCTTTGAATCTTCTTTATCATGCTAAGAGGAGCATGAAAAAGCAAAAAATTTCAGAATTGCACCTTGCAATGTGGAGAAATTACTGTTTGTGCCTTTACAATATTCATTGATTTTTGCCATTGAAAAACGTCCAGAAATGTTTGAAGCTACTGACTGAATGAAAGGAGCTGGCATCTCACTCTCTTTGAATCTTCTTTATCATGCTAAGAGGAGCAGGAAAAAGCAAAAAATTTCAGAATTGCACCTTGCAATGCGGAGAAATTACTGTTTGTGCATTTACAATATTCATTGATTTTTGCCATTGAAAAACATCATGTTATTCATATACCAGAAATGTTTGAAGCTACTGACTGAATGAAAAGAGCTGGCATCTCACTCTCTTTGAATCTTCTTTATCATGCTAAGAGGAGCAGGAAAAAGCAAAAAATTTCAGAATTGCACCTTGCAATGTGGAGAAATTACTGTTTGTGCATTTACAATATTCATTTATTTTTGCCATTGAAAAACGTCCAGAAATGTTTGAAGCTACTGACTGAATGAAAGGAGCTGGCATCTCACTCTCTTTGAATCTTCTTTATCATGCTAAGAGGAGCAGGAAAAAGCAAAAAATTTCAGAATTGCACCTTGCAATGCGGAGAAATTACTGTTTGTGCATTTACAATATTCATTGATTTTTGCCATTGAAAAACATCATGTTAGTCATATACCAGAAATGTTTGAAGCTACTGACTGAATGAAAAGAGCTGGCATCTCACTCTCTTTGAATCTTCTTTATCATGCTAAGAGGAGCAGGAAAAAGCAAAAAATTTCAGAATTGCACCTTGCAATGTGGAGAAATTACTGTTTGTGCATTTACAATATTCATTTATTTTTGCCATTGAAAAACGTCCAGAAATGTTTGAAGCTACTGACTGAATGAAAGGAGCTGGCATCTCACTCTCTTTGAATCTTCTTTATCATGCTAAGAGGAGCAGGAAAAAGCAAAAAATTTCAGAATTGCACCTTGTAATGTGGAGAAATTACTGTTTGTGCATTTACAATATTCATTGATTTTTGCCATTGAAAAACGTCCAGAAATGTTTGAAGCTACTGACTGAATGAAAGGAGCTGGCATCTCACTCTCTTTGAATCTTCTTTATCATGCTAAGAGGAGCAGGAAAAAGCAAAAAATTTCAGAATTGCACCTTGCAATGCGGAGAAATTACTGTTTGTGCATGTACAATATTCATTGATTTTTGCCATTGAAAAACATCATGTTATTCATATACCAGAAATGTTTGAAGCTACTGACTGAATGAAAAGAGCTGGCATCTCACTCTCTTTGAATCTTCTTTATCATGCTAAGAGGAGCATGAAAAAGCAAAAAATTTCAGAATTGCACCTTGCAATGTGGAGAAATTACTGTTTGTGCCTTTACAATATTCATTGATTTTTGCCATTGAAAAACGTCCAGAAATGTTTGAAGCTACTGACTGAATGAAAGGAGCTGGCATCTCACTCTCTTTGAATCTTCTTTATCATGCTAAGAGGAGCAGGAAAAAGCAAAAAATTTCAGAATTGCACCTTGCAATGCGGAGAAATTACTGTTTGTGCATTTACAATATTCATTGATTTTTGCCATTGAAAAACATCATGTTATTCATATACCAGAAATGTTTGAAGCTACTGACTGAATGAAAAGAGCTGGCATCTCACTCTCTTTGAATCTTCTTTATCATGCTAAGAGGAGCAGGAAAAAGCAAAAAATTTCAGAATTGCACCTTGCAATGTGGAGAAATTACTGTTTGTGAATTTACAATATTCATTGATTTTTGCCATTGAAAAACGTCCAGAAATGTTTGAAGCTACTGACTGAATGAAAGGAGCTGGCATCTCACTCTCTTTGAATCTTCTTTATCATGCTAAGAGGAGCAGGAAAAATCAAAAAATTTCAGAATTGCACCTTGCAATGCGGAGAAATTACTGTTTGTGCATTTACAATATTCATTGATTTTTGCCATTGAAAAACATCATGTTAGTCATATACCAGAAATGTTTGAAGCTACTGACTGAATGAAAAGAGCTGGCATCTCACTCTCTTTGAATCTTCTTTATCATGCTAAGACGAGCAGGAAAAAGCAAAAAATTTCAGAATTGCACCTTGCAATGTGGAGAAATTACTGTTTGTGCATTTACAATATTCATTTATTTTTGCCATTGAAAAACGTCCAGAAATGTTTGAAGCTACTGACTGAATGAAAGGAGCTGGCATCTCACTCTCTTTGAATCTTCTTTATCATGCTAAGAGGAGCAGGAAAAAGCAAAAAATTTCAGAATTGCACCTTGTAATGTGGAGAAATTACTGTTTGTGCATTTACAATATTCATTGATTTTTGCCATTGAAAAACATCCAGAAATGTTTGAAGCTACTGACTGAATGAAAGGAGCTGGCATCTCACTCTCTTTGAATCTTCTTTATCATGCTAAGAGGAGCAGGAAAAAGCAAAAAATTTCAGAATTGCACCTTGCAATGCGGAGAAATTACTGTTTGTGCATTTACAATATTTATTGATTTTTGCCATTGAAAAACATCATGTTATTCATATACCAGAAATGTTTAAGCTACTAATTGAATGAAAAGAGCTGGCATCTCACTCTCTTTGAATCTTCTTTATCATGCTAAGAGGAGCAGGAAAAAGCTAAAAATTTCAGAATTGCACCTTGCAATGTGGAGAAATTACTGTTTGTGCATTTACAATATTCATTGATTTTTGACATTGAAAAACGTCCAGAAATGTTTGAAGCTACTGACTGAATGAAAGGAGCTGGCATCTCACTCTCTTTGAATCTTCTTTATCATGCTAAGAGGAGCAGGAAAAAACAAAAAATTTCAGAATTGCACCTTGCAATGCGGAGAAATTACTTTTTGTGCATTTACAATATTCATTGATTTTTGCCATTGTAAAACATCATGTTATTCATATACCAGAAATGTTTGAAGCTACTGACTGAATGAAAAGAGCTGGCATCTCACTCTCTTTGAATCTTCTTTATCATGCTAAGAGGAGCAGGAAAAAGCAAAAAATTTCAGAATTGCACCTTGCAATGTGGAGAAATTACTGTTTGTGCATTTACAATATTCATTGATTTTTGCCATTGAAAAACGTCCAGAAATGTTTGAAGCTACTGACTGAATGAAAGGAGCTGGCATCTCACTCTCTTTGAATCTTCTTTATCATGCTAAGAGGAGCAGGAAAAAGCAAAAAATTTCAGAATTGCAGCTTGCAATGCGGAGAAATTACTGTTTGTGCATTTACAATATTCATTGATTTTTGCCATTGAAAAACATCATGTTATTCATATACCAGAAATGTTTGAAGCTACTGACTGAATGAAAAGAGCTGGCATCTCACTCTCTTTGAATCTTCTTTATCATGCTAAGAGGAGCATGAAAAAGCAAAAAATTTCAGAATTGCACCTTGCAATGTGGAGAAATTACTGTTTGTGCCTTTACAATATTCATTGATTTTTGCCATTGAAAAACGTCCAGAAATGTTTGAAGCTACTGACTGAATGAAAGGAGCTGGCATCTCACTCTCTTTGAATCTTCTTTATCATGCTAAGAGGAGCAGGAAAAAGCAAAAAATTTCAGAATTGCACCTTGCAATGCGGAGAAATTACTGTTTGTGCATTTACAATATTCATTGATTTTTGCCATTGAAAAACATCATGTTATTCATATACCAGAAATGTTTGAAGCTACTGACTGAATGAAAAGAGCTGGCATCTCACTCTCTTTGAATCTTCTTTATCATGCTAAGAGGAGCAGGAAAAAGCAAAAAATTTCAGAATTGCACCTTGCAATGTGGAGAAATTACTGTTTGTGCATTTACAATATTCATTTATTTTTGCCATTGAAAAACGTCCAGAAATGTTTGAAGCTACTGACTGAATGAAAGGAGCTGGCATCTCACTCTCTTTGAATCTTCTTTATCATGCTAAGAGGAGCAGGAAAAAGCAAAAAATTTCAGAATTGCACCTTGCAATGCGGAGAAATTACTGTTTGTGCATTTACAATATTCATTGATTTTTGCCATTGAAAAACATCATGTTAGTCATATACCAGAAATGTTTGAAGCTACTGACTGAATGAAAAGAGCTGGCATCTCACTCTCTTTGAATCTTCTTTATCATGCTAAGAGGAGCAGGAAAAAGCAAAAAATTTCAGAATTGCACCTTGCAATGTGGAGAAATTACTGTTTGTGCATTTACAATATTCATTTATTTTTGCCATTGAAAAACGTCCAGAAATGTTTGAAGCTACTGACTGAATGAAAGGAGCTGGCATCTTACTCTCTTTGAATCTTCTTTATCATGCTAAGAGGAGCAGGAAAAAGCAAAAAATTTCAGAATTGCACCTTGTAATGTGGAGAAATTACTGTTTGTGCATTTACAATATTCATTGATTTTTGCCATTGAAAAACGTCCAGAAATGTTTGAAGCTACTGACTGAATGAAAGGAGCTGGCATCTCACTCTCTTTGAATCTTCTTTATCATGCTAAGAGGAGCAGGAAAAAGCAAAAAATTTCAGAATTGCACCTTGCAATGCGGAGAAATTACTGTTTGTGCATGTACAATATTCATTGATTTTTGCCATTGAAAAACATCATGTTATTCATATACCAGAAATGTTTGAAGCTACTGACTGAATGAAAAGAGCTGGCATCTCACTCTCTTTGAATCTTCTTTATCATGCTAAGAGGAGCATGAAAAAGCAAAAAATTTCAGAATTGCACCTTGCAATGTGGAGAAATTACTGTTTGTGCCTTTACAATATTCATTGATTTTTGCCATTGAAAAACGTCCAGAAATGTTTGAAGCTACTGACTGAATGAAAGGAGCTGGCATCTCACTCTCTTTGAATCTTCTTTATCATGCTAAGAGGAGCAGGAAAAAGCAAAAAATTTCAGAATTGCACCTTGCAATGCGGAGAAATTACTGTTTGTGCATTTACAATATTCATTGATTTTTGCCATTGAAAAACGTCCAGAAATGTTTGAAGCTACTGACTGAATGAAAGGAGCTGGCATCTCACTCTCTTTGAATCTTCTATATCATGCTAAGAGGAGCAGGAAAAAGCAAAAAATTTCAGAATTGCACCTTGCAATGCGGAGAAATTTCTGTTTGTGCATTTACAATATTCATTGATTTTTGCCATTGAAAAACATCATGTTATTCATATACCAGAAATGTTTGAAGCTACTGACTGAATGAAAAGAGCTGGCATCTCACTCTCTTTGAATCTTCTTTATCATGCTAAGAGGAGCAGGAAAAAGCAAAAAATTTCAGAATTGCACCTTGCAATGTGGAGAAATTACTGTTTGTGCATTTACAATATTCATTGATTTTTGCCATTGAAAAACGTCCAGAAATGTTTGAAGCTACTGACTGAATGAAAGGAGCTGGCATCTCACTCTCTTTGAATCTTCTTTATCATGCTAAGAGGAGCAGGAAAAAGCAAAAAATTTCAGAATTGCACCTTGTAATGTGGAGAAATTACTGTTTGTGCATTTACAATATTCATTGATTTTTGCCATTGAAAAATGTCCAGAAATGTTTGAAGCTACTGACTGAATGAAAGGAGCTGGCATCTCACTCTCTTTGAATCTTCTTTATCATGCTAAGAGGAGCAGGAAAAAGCAAAAAATTTCAGAATTGCACCTTGCAATGCGGAGAAATTACTGTTTGTGCATTTACAATATTCATTGATTTTTGCCATTGAAAAACATCATGTTATTCATATACCAGAAATGTTTGAAGCTACTGACAGAATGAAAAGAGATGGCATCTCACTCTCTTTGAA
The DNA here is from genome assembly GCF_046119375.1 of Phyllobates terribilis. NCBI lineage: Eukaryota > Metazoa > Chordata > Amphibia > Anura > Dendrobatidae > Phyllobates > Phyllobates terribilis. The sequence goes on from NW_027362813.1 coordinate 8,425,130, forward strand.
TCTTCTTTATCATGCTAAGAGGAGCAGGAAAAAGCAAAAAAATTCAGAATTGCACGTTGCAATGTGGAGAAATTACTGTTTGTGCATTTACAATATTCATTGATTTTTGCCATTGAAAAACGTCCAGAAATGTTTAAAGCTACTGACTGAATGAAAGGAGCTGGCATCTCACTCTCTTTGAATCTTCTTTATCATGCTAAGAGGAGCAGGAAAAAGCAAAAAATTTCAGAATTGCACCTTGCAATGCGGAGAAATTACTGTTTGTGCATTTACAATATTCATTGATTTTTGCCATTGAAAAACATCATGTTATTCATATACCAGAAATGTTTGAAGCTACTGACTGAATGAAAAGAGCTGGCATCTCACTCTCTTTGAATCTTCTTTATCATGCTAAGAGGAGCAGGAAAAAGCAAAAAATTTCAGAATTGCACCTTGCAATGTGGAGAAATTACTGTTTGTGCATTTACAATATTCATTGATTTTTGCCATTGAAAAACGTCCAGAAATGTTTGAAGCTACTGACTGAATGAAAGGAGCTGGCATCTCACTCTCTTTGAATCTTCTTTATCATGCTAAGAGGAGCAGGAAAAAGCAAAAAATTTCAGAATTGCACCTTGCAATGCGGAGAAATTACTGTTTGTGCATTTACAATATTCATTGATTTTTGCCATTGTAAAACATCATGTTATTCATATACCAGAAATGTTTGAAGCTACTGACTGAATGAAAAGAGCTGGCATCTCACTCTCTTTGAATCTTCTTTATCATGCTAAGAGGAGCAGGAAAAAGCAAAAAATTTCAGAATTGCACCTTGCAATGTGGAGAAATTACTGTTTGTGCATTTACAATATTCATTGATTTTTGCCATTGAAAAACGTCCAGAAATGTTTGAAGCTACTGACTGAATGAAAGGAGCTGGCATCTCACTCTCTTTGAATCTTCTTTATCATGCTAAGAGGAGCAGGAAAAAGCAAAAAATTTCAGAATTGCACCTTGCAATGCGGAGAAATTACTGTTTGTGCATTTACAATATTCATTGATTTTTGCCACTGAAAAACATCATGTTATTCATATACCAGAAATGTTTGAAGCTACTGACTGAATGAAAAGAGCTGGCATCTCACTCTCTTTGAATCTTCTTTATCATGCTAAGAGGAGCAGGAAAAAGCAAAAAATTTCAGAATTGCACCTTGCAATGTGGAGAAATTACTGTTTGTGCATTTACAATATTCATTGATTTTTGCCATTGAAAAACGTCCAGAAATGTTTGAAGCTACTGACTGAATGAAAGGAGCTGGCATCTCACTCTCTTTGAATCTTCTTTATCATCCTAAGAGGAGCAGGAAAAAGCAAAAAATTTCAGAATTGCAGCTTGCAATGCGGAGAAATTACTGTTTGTGCATTTACAATATTCATTGATTTTTGCCATTGAAAAACATCATGTTATTCATATACCAGAAATGTTTGAAGCTACTGACTGAATGAAAAGAGCTGGCATCTCACTCTCTTTGAATCTTCTTTATCATGCTAAGAGGAGCAGGAAAAAGCAAAAAATTTCAGAATTGCACCTTGCAATGTGGAGAAATTACTGTTTGTGCATTTACAATATTCATTGATTTTTGCCATTGAAAAACGTCCAGAAATGTTTGAAGCTACTGACTGAATGAAAGGAGCTGGCATCTCACTCTCTTTGAATCTTCTTTATCATGCTAAGAGGAGCAGGAAAAAGCAAAAAATTTCAGAATTGCACCTTGCAATGCGGAGAAATTACTGTTTGTGCATTTACAATATTCATTGATTTTTGCCATTGAAAAACATCATGTTATTCATATACCAGAAATGTTTGAAGCTACTGACTGAATGAAAAGAGCTGGCATCTCACTCTCTTTGAATCTTCTTTATCATGCTAAGAGGAGCAGGAAAAAGCAAAAAATTTCAGAATTGCACCTTGCAATGTGGAGAAATTACTGTTTGTGCATTTACAATATTCATTGATTTTTGCCATTGAAAAACGTCCAGAAATGTTTGAAGCTACTGACTGAATGAAAGGAGCTGGCATCTCACTCTCTTTGAATCTTCTTTATCATGCTAAGAGGAGCAGGAAAAAGCAAAAAATTTCAGAATTGCACCTTGCAATGCGGAGAAATTACTGTTTGTGCATTTACAATATTCATTGATTTTTGCCATTGTAAAACATCATGTTATTCATATACAAGATATGTTTGAAGCTACTGACTGAATGAAAAGAGCTGGCATCTCACTCTCTTTGAATCTTCTTTATCATGCTAAGAGGAGCAGGAAAAAGCAAAAAATTTCAGAATTGCACCTTGCAATGCGGAGAAATTACTGTTTGTGCATGTACAATATTCATTGATTTTTGCCATTGAAAAACATCATGTTATTCATATACCAGAAATGTTTGAAGCTACTGACTGAATGAAAAGAGCTGGCATCTCACTCTCTTTGAATCTTCTTTATCATGCTAAGAGGAGCATGAAAAAGCAAAAAATTTCAGAATTGCACCTTGCAATGTGGAGAAATTACTGTTTGTGCCTTTACAATATTCATTGATTTTTGCCATTGAAAAACGTCCAGAAATGTTTGAAGCTACTGACTGAATGAAAGGAGCTGGCATCTCACTCTCTTTGAATCTTCTTTATCATGCTAAGAGGAGCAGGAAAAAGCAAAAAATTTCAGAATTGCACCTTGCAATGCGGAGAAATTACTGTTTGTGCATTTACAATATTCATTGATTTTTGCCATTGAAAAACGTCCAGAAATGTTTGAAGCTACTGACTGAATGAAAGGAGCTGGCATCTCACTCTCTTTGAATCTTCTTTATCATGCTAAGAGGAGCAGGAAAAAGCAAAAAATTTCAGAATTGCACCTTGCAATGCGGAGAAATTTCTGTTTGTGCATTTACAATATTCATTGATTTTTGCCATTGAAAAACATCATGTTATTCATATACCAGAAATGTTTGAAGCTACTGACTGAATGAAAAGAGCTGGCATCTCACTCTCTTTGAATCTTCTTTATCATGCTAAGAGGAGCAGGAAAAAGCAAAAAATTTCAGAATTGCACCTTGCAATGTGGAGAAATTACTGTTTGTGCATTTACAATATTCATTGATTTTTGCCATTGAAAAACGTCCAGAAATGTTTGAAGCTACTGACTGAATGAAAGGAGCTGGCATCTCACTCTCTTTGAATCTTCTTTATCATGCTAAGAGGAGCAGGAAAAAGCAAAAAATTTCAGAATTGCACCTTGTAATGTGGAGAAATTACTGTTTGTGCATTTACAATATTCATTGATTTTTGCCATTGAAAAATGTCCAGAAATGTTTGAAGCTACTGACTGAATGAAAGGAGCTGGCATCTCACTCTCTTTGAATCTTCTTTATCATGCTAAGAGGAGCAGGAAAAAGCAAAAAATTTCAGAATTGCACCTTGCAATGCGGAGAAATTACTGTTTGTGCATTTACAATATTCATTGATTTTTGCCATTGAAAAACATCATGTTATTCATATACCAGAAATGTTTGAAGCTACTGACAGAATGAAAAGAGATGGCATCTCACTCTCTTTGAATCTTCTTTATCATGCTAAGAGGAGCAGGAAAAAGCAAAAAAATTCAGAATTGCACGTTGCAATGTGGAGAAATTACTGTTTGTGCATTTACAATATTCATTGATTTTTGCCATTGAAAAACGTCCAGAAATGTTTAAAGCTACTGACTGAATGAAAGGAGCTGGCATCTCACTCTCTTTGAATCTTCTTTATCATGCTAAGAGGAGCAGGAAAAAGCAAAAAATTTCAGAATTGCACCTTGCAATGCGGAGAAATTACTGTTTGTGCATTTACAATATTCATTGATTTTTGCCATTGAAAAACATCATGTTATTCATATACCAGAAATGTTTGAAGCTACTGACTGAATGAAAAGAGCTGGCATCTCACTCTCTTTGAATCTTCTTTATCATGCTAAGAGGAGCAGGAAAAAGCAAAAAATTTCAGAATTGCACCTTGCAATGTGGAGAAATTACTGTTTGTGCATTTACAATATTCATTGATTTTTGCCATTGAAAAACGTCCAGAAATGTTTGAAGCTACTGACTGAATGAAAGGAGCTGGAATCTCACTCTCTTTGAATCTTCTTTATCATGCTAAGAGGAGCAGGAAAAAGCAAAAAATTTCAGAATTGCACCTTGCAATGCGGAGAAATTACTGTTTGTGCATTTACAATATTCATTGATTTTTGCCATTGTAAAACATCATGTTATTCATATACCAGAAATGTTTGAAGCTACTGACTGAATGAAAAGAGCTGGCATCTCACTCTCTTTGAATCTTCTTTATCATGCTAAGAGGAGCAGGAAAAAGCAAAAAATTTCAGAATTGCACCTTGCAATGTGGAGAAATTACTGTTTGTGCATTTACAATATTCATTGATTTTTGCCATTGAAAAACGTCCAGAAATGTTTGAAGCTACTGACTGAATGAAAGGAGCTGGCACCTCACTCTCTTTGAATCTTCTTTATCATGCTAAGAGGAGCAGGAAAAAGCAAAAAATTTCAGAATTGCACCTTGCAATGCGGAGAAATTACTGTTTGTGCATTTACAATATTCATTGATTTTTGCCACTGAAAAACATCATGTTATTCATATACCAGAAATGTTTGAAGCTACTGACTGAATGAAAAGAGCTGGCATCTCACTCTCTTTGAATCTTCTTTATCATGCTAAGAGGAGCAGGAAAAAGCAAAAAATTTCAGAATTGCACCTTGCAATGTGGAGAAATTACTGTTTGTGCATTTACAATATTCATTGATTTTTGCCATTGAAAAACGTCCAGAAATGTTTGAAGCTACTGACTGAATGAAAGGAGCTGGCATCTCACTCTCTTTGAATCTTCTTTATCATCCTAAGAGGAGCAGGAAAAAGCAAAAAATTTCAGAATTGCAGCTTGCAATGCGGAGAAATTACTGTTTGTGCATTTACAATATTCATTGATTTTTGCCATTGAAAAACATCATGTTATTCATATACCAGAAATGTTTGAAGCTACTGACTGAATGAAAAGAGCTGGCATCTCACTCTCTTTGAATCTTCTTTATCATGCTAAGAGGAGCAGGAAAAAGCAAAAAATTTCAGAATTGCACCTTGCAATGTGGAGAAATTACTGTTTGTGCATTTACAATATTCATTGATTTTTGCCATTGAAAAACGTCCAGAAATGTTTGAAGCTACTGACTGAATGAAAGGAGCTGGCATCTCACTCTCTTTGAATCTTCTTTATCATGCTAAGAGGAGCAGGAAAAAGCAAAAAATTTCAGAATTGCACCTTGCAATGCGGAGAAATTACTGTTTGTGCATTTACAATATTCATTGATTTTTGCCATTGAAAAACATCATGTTATTCATATACCAGAAATGTTTGAAGCTACTGACTGAATGAAAAGAGCTGGCATCTCACTCTCTTTGAATCTTCTTTATCATGCTAAGAGGAGCAGGAAAAAGCAAAAAATTTCAGAATTGCACCTTGCAATGTGGAGAAATTACTGTTTGTGCATTTACAATATTCATTGATTTTTGCCATTGAAAAACGTCCAGAAATGTTTGAAGCTACTGACTGAATGAAAGGAGCTGGCATCTCACTCTCTTTGAATCTTCTTTATCATGCTAAGAGGAGCAGGAAAAAGCAAAAAATTTCAGAATTGCACCTTGCAATGCGGAGAAATTACTGTTTGTGCATTTACAATATTCATTGATTTTTGCCATTGTAAAACATCATGTTATTCATATACAAGATATGTTTGAAGCTACTGACTGAATGAAAAGAGCTGGCATCTCACTCTCTTTGAATCTTCTTTATCATGCTAAGAGGAGCAGGAAAAAGCAAAAAATTTCAGAATTGCACCTTGCAATGTGGAGAAATTACTGTTTGTGCATTTACAATATTCATTGATTTTTGCCATTGAAAAACGTCCAGAAATGTTTGAAGCTACTGACTGAATGAAAGGAGCTGGCATCTCACTCTCTTTGAATCTTCTTTATCATGCTAAGAGGAGCAGGAAAAAGCAAAAAATTTCAGAATTGCACCTTGCAATGCGGAGAAATTACTGTTTGTGCATTTACAATATTCATTGATTTTTGCCACTGAAAAACATCATGTTATTCATATACCAGAAATGTTTGAAGCTACTGACTGAATGAAAAGAGCTGGCATCTCACTCTCTTTGAATCTTCTTTATCATGCTAAGAGGAGCAGGAAAAAGCAAAAAATTTCAGAATTGCACCTTGCAATGTGGAGAAATTACTGTTTGTGCATTTACAATATTCATTGATTTTTGCCATTGAAAAACGTCCAGAAATGTTTGAAGCTACTGACTGAATGAAAGGAGCTGGCATCTCACTCTCTTTGAATCTTCTTTATCATCCTAAGAGGAGCAGGAAAAAGCAAAAAATTTCAGAATTGCAGCTTGCAATGCGGAGAAATTACTGTTTGTGCATTTACAATATTCATTGATTTTTGCCATTGAAAAACATCATGTTATTCATATACCAGAAATGTTTGAAGCTACTGACTGAATGAAAAGAGCTGGCATCTCACTCTCTTTGAATCTTCTTTATCATGCTAAGAGGAGCAGGAAAAAGCAAAAAATTTCAGAATTGCACCTTGCAATGTGGAGAAATTACTGTTTGTGCATTTACAATATTCATTGATTTTTGCCATTGAAAAACGTCCAGAAATGTTTGAAGCTACTGACTGAATGAAAGGAGCTGGCATCTCACTCTCTTTGACTCTTCTTTATCATGCTAAGAGGAGCAGGAAAAAGCAAAAAATTTCAGAATTGCACCTTGCAATGCGGAGAAATTACTGTTTGTGCATTTACAATATTCATTGATTTTTGCCACTGAAAAACATCATGTTATTCATATACCAGAAATGTTTGAAGCTACTGACTGAATGAAAAGAGCTGGCATCTCACTCTCTTTGAATCTTCTTTATCATGCTAAGAGGAGCAGGAAAAAGCAAAAAATTTCAGAATTGCACCTTGCAATGTGGAGAAATTACTGTTTGTGCATTTACAATATTCATTGATTTTTGCCATTGAAAAACGTCCAGAAATGTTTGAAGCTACTGACTGAATGAAAGGAGCTGGCATCTCACTCTCTTTGAATCTTCTTTATCATGCTAAGAGGAGCAGGAAAAAGCAAAAAATTTCAGAATTGCACCTTGCAATGTGGAGAAATTACTGTTTGTGCATTTACAATATTCATTGATTTTTGCCATTGAAAAACGTCCAGAAATGTTTGAAGCTACTGACTGAATGAAAGGAGCTGGCATCTCACTCTCTTTGAATCTTCTTTATCATCCTAAGAGGAGCAGGAAAAAGCAAAAAATTTCAGAATTGCAGCTTGCAATGCGGAGAAATTACTGTTTGTGCATTTACAATATTCATTGATTTTTGCCATTGAAAAACATCATGTTATTCATATACCAGAAATGTTTGAAGCTACTGACTGAATGAAAAGAGCTGGCATCTCACTCTCTTTGAATCTTCTTTATCATGCTAAGAGGAGCAGAAAAAAGCAAAAAATTTCAGAATTGCACCTTGCAATGTGGAGAAATTACTGTTTGTGCATTTACAATATTCATTGATTTTTGCCATTGAAAAACGTCCAGAAATGTTTGAAGCTACTGACTGAATGAAAGGAGCTGGCATCTCACTCTCTTTGAATCTTCTTTATCATGCTAAGAGGAGCAGGAAAAAGCAAAAAATTTCAGAATTGCACCTTGCAATGCGGAGAAATTACTGTTTGTGCATTTACAATATTCATTGATTTTTGCCATTGAAAAACGTCCAGAAATGTTTGAAGCTACTGACTGAATGAAAGGAGCTGGCATCTCACTCTCTTTGAATCTTCTTTATCATGCTAAGAGGAGCAGGAAAAAGCAAAAAATTTCAGAATTGCACCTTGCAATGCGGAGAAATTACTGTTTGTGCATTTTCAATATTCATTGATTTTTGCCACTGAAAAACATCATGTTATTCATATACCAGAAATGTTTGAAGCTACTGACTGAATGAAAAGAGCTGGCATCTCACTCTCTTTGAATCTTCTTTATCATGCTAAGAGGAGCAGGAAAAAGCAAAAAATTTCAGAATTGCACCTTGCAATGTGGAGAAATTACTGTTTGTGCATTTACAATATTCATTGATTTTTGCCATTGAAAAACGTCCAGAAATGTTTGAAGCTACTGACTGAATGAAAGGAGCTGGCATCTCACTCTCTTTGAATCTTCTTTATCATGCTAAGAGGAGCAGGAAAAAGCAAAAAATTTCAGAATTGCACCTTGCAATGTGGAGAAATTACTGTTTGTGCATTTACAATATTCATTGATTTTTGCCATTGAAAAACGTCCAGAAATGTTTGAAGCTACTGACTGAATGAAAGGAGCTGGCATCTCACTCTCTTTGAATCTTCTTTATCATCCTAAGAGGAGCAGGAAAAAGCAAAAAATTTCAGAATTGCAGCTTGCAATGCGGAGAAATTACTGTTTGTGCATTTACAATATTCATTGATTTTTGCCATTGAAAAACATCATGTTATTCATATACCAGAAATGTTTGAAGCTACTGACTGAATGAAAAGAGCTGGCATCTCACTCTCTTTGAATCTTCTTTATCATGCTAAGAGGAGCAGGAAAAAGCAAAAAATTTCAGAATTGCACCTTGCAATGTGGAGAAATTACTGTTTGTGCATTTACAATATTCATTGATTTTTGCCATTGAAAAACGTCCAGAAATGTTTGAAGCTACTGACTGAATGAAAGGAGCTGGCATCTCACTCTCTTTGAATCTTCTTTATCATGCTAAGAGGAGCAGGAAAAAGCAAAAAATTTCAGAATTGCACCTTGCAATGCGGAGAAATTACTGTTTGTGCATTTACAATATTCATTGATTTTTGCCATTGTAAAACATCATGTTATTCATATACCAGAAATGTTTGAAGCTACTGACTGAATGAAAAGAGCTGGCATCTCACTCTCTTTGAATTTTCTTTATCATGCTAAGAGGAGCAGGAAAAAGCAAAAAATTTCAGAATTGCACCTTGCAATGTGGAGAAATTACTGTTTGTGCATTTACAATATTCATTGATTTTTGCCATTGAAAAACGTCCAGAAATGTTTGAAGCTACTGACTGAATGAAAGGAGCTGGCATCTCACTCTCTTTGAATCTTCTTTATCATGCTAAGAGGAGCAGGAAAAAGCAAAAAATTTCAGAATTGCACCTTGCAATGCGGAGAAATTACTGTTTGTGCATTTACAATATTCATTGATTTTTGCCATTGTAAAACATCATGTTATTCATATACCAGAAATGTTTGAAGCTACTGACTGAATGAAAAGAGCTGGCATCTCACTCTCTTTGAATCTTCTTTATCATGCTAAGAGGAGCAGGAAAAAGCAAAAAATTTCAGAATTGCACCTTGCAATGTGGAGAAATTACTGTTTGTGCATTTACAATATTCATTGATTTTTGCCATTGAAAAACGTCCAGAAATGTTTGAAGCTACTGACTGAATGAAAGGAGCTGGCATCTCACTCTCTTTGAATCTTCTTTATCATGCTAAGAGGAGCAGGAAAAAGCAAAAAATTTCAGAATTGCACCTTGCAATGCGGAGAAATTACTGTTTGTGCATTTACAATATTCATTGATTTTTGCCACTGAAAAACATCATGTTATTCATATACCAGAAATGTTTGAAGCTACTGACTGAATGAAAAGAGCTGGCATCTCACTCTCTTTGAATCTTCTTTATCATGCTAAGAGGAGCAGGAAAAAGCAAAAAATTTCAGAATTGCACCTTGCAATGTGGAGAAATTACTGTTTGTGCATTTACAATATTCATTGATTTTTGCCATTGAAAAACGTCCAGAAATGTTTGAAGCTACTGACTGAATGAAAGGAGCTGGCATCTCACTCTCTTTGAATCTTCTTTATCATGCTAAGAGGAGCAGGAAAAAGCAAAAAATTTCAGAATTGCACCTTGCAATGTGGAGAAATTACTGTTTGTGCATTTACAATATTCATTGATTTTTGCCATTGAAAAACGTCCAGAAATGTTTGAAGCTACTGACTGAATGAAAGGAGCTGGCATCTCACTCTCTTTGAATCTTCTTTATCATGCTAAGAGGAGCAGGAAAAAGCAAAAAATTTCAGAATTGCAGCTTGCAATGCGGAGAAATTACTGTTTGTGCATTTACAATATTCATTGATTTTTGCCATTGAAAAACATCATGTTATTCATATACCAGAAATGTTTGAAGCTACTGACTGAATGAAAAGAGCTGGCATCTCACTCTCTTTGAATCTTCTTTATCATGCTAAGAGGAGCAGGAAAAAGCAAAAAATTTCAGAATTGCACCTTGCAATGTGGAGAAATTACTGTTTGTGCATTTACAATATTCATTGATTTCTGCCATTGAAAAACATCCAGAAATGTTTGAAGCTACTGACTGAATGAAAGGAGTTGGCATCTCACTCTCTTTGAATCTTCTTTATCATGCTAAGAGGAGCAGGAAAAAGCAAAAAATTTCAGAATTGCACCTTGCAATGCGGAGAAATTACTGTTTGTGCATTTACAATATTCATTGATTTTTGCCATTGAAAAACATCATGTTAGTCATATACCAGAAATGTTTGAAGCTACTGACTGAATGAAAAGAGCTGGCATCTCACTCTCTTTGAATCTTCTTTATCATGCTAAGAGGAGCAGGAAAAAGCAAAAAATTTCAGAATTGCACCTTGCAATGTGGAGAAATTACTGTTTGTGCATTTACAATATTCATTGATTTTTGCCATTGAAAAACGTCCAGAAATGTTTGAAGCTACTGACTGAATGAAAGGAGCTGGCATCTCACTCTCTTTGAATCTTCTTTATCATGCTAAGAGGAGCAGGAAAAAGCAAAAAATTTCAGAATTGCACCTTGCAATGCGGAGAAATTACTGTTTGTGCATTTACAATATTCATTGATTTTTGCCATTGTAAAACATCATGTTATTCATATACCAGAAATATTTGAAGCTACTGACTGAATGAAAAGAGCTGGCATCTCACTCTCTTTGAATCTTCTTTATCATGCTAAGAGGAGCAGGAAAAAGCAAAAAATTTCAGAATTGCACCTTGCAATGTGGAGAAATTACTGTTTGTGCATTTACAATATTCATTGATTTTTGCCATTGAAAAACGTCCAGAAATGTTTGAAGCTACTGACTGAATGAAAGGAGCTGGCATCTCACTCTCTTTGAATCTTCTTTATCATGCTAAGAGGAGCAGGAAAAAGCAAAAAATTTCAGAATTGCAGCTTGCAATGCGGAGAAATTACTGTTTGTGCATTTACAATATTCATTGATTTTTGCCATTGAAAAACATCATGTTATTCATATACCAGAAATGTTTGAAGCTACTGACTGAATGAAAAGAGCTGGCATCTCACTCTCTTTGAATCTTCTTTATCATGCTAAGAGGAGCAGGAAAAAGCAAAAAATTTCAGAATTGCACCTTGCAATGTGGAGAAATTACTGTTTGTGCATTTACAATATTCATTGATTTTTGCCATTGAAAAACGTCCAGAAATGTTTGAAGCTACTGACTGAATGAAAGGAGCTGGCATCTCACTCTCTTTGAATCTTCTTTATCATGCTAAGAGGAGCAGGAAAAAGCAAAAAATTTCAGAATTGCACCTTGCAATGTGGAGAAATTACTGCTTGTGCATTTACAATATTCATTGATTTTTGCCATTGAAAAACGTCCAGAAATGTTTGAAGCTACTGACTGAATGAAAGGAGCTGGCATCTCACTCTCTTTGAATCTTCTTTATCATGCTAAGAGGAGCAGGAAAAAGCAAAAAATTTAGGAATTGCAGCTTGCAATGCGGAGAAATTACTGTTTGTGCATTTACAATATTCATTGATTTTTGCCATTGAAAAACATCATGTTATTCATATACCAGAAATGTTTGAAGCTACTGACTGAATGAAAAGAGCTGGCATCTCACTCTCTTTGAATCTTCTTTATCATGCTAAGAGGAGCAGGAAAAAGCAAAAAATTTCAGAATTGCACCTTGCAATGTGGAGAAATTACTGTTTGTGCATTTACAATATTCATTGATTTCTGCCATTGAAAAACATCCAGAAATGTTTGAAGCTACTGACTGAATGAAAGGAGCTGGCATCTCACTCTCTTTGAATCTTCTTTATCATGCTAAGAGGAGCAGGAAAAAGCAAAAAATTTCAGAATTGCACCCTGCAATGCGGAGAAATTACTGTTTGTGCATTTACAATATTCATTGATTTTTGCCATTGAAAAACATCATGTTAGTCATATACCAGAAATGTTTGAAGCTACTGACTGAATGAAAAGAGCTGGCATCTCACTCTCTTTGAATCTTCTTTATCATGCTAAGAGGAGCAGGAAAAAGCAAAAAATTTCAGAATTGCACCTTGCAATGTGGAGAAATTACTGTTTGTGCATTTACAATATTCATTGATTTTTGCCATTGAAAAACGTCCAGAAATGTTTGAAGCTACTGACTGAATGAAAGGAGCTGGCATCTCACTCTCTTTGAATCTTCTTTATCATGCTAAGAGGAGCAGGAAAAAGCAAAAAATTTCAGAATTGCACCTTGCAAGGCGGAGAAATTACTGTTTGTGCATTTACAATATTCATTGATTTTTGCCATTGAAAAACATCATGTTATTCATATACCAGAAATGTTTGAAGCTACTGACTGAATGAAAAGAGCTGGCATCTCACTGTCTTTGAATCTTCTTTATCATGCTAAGAGGAGCAGGAAAAAGCAAAAAATTTCAGAATTGCACCTTGCAATGTGGAGAAATTACTGTTTGTGCATTTACAATATTCATTGATTTTTGCCATTGAAAAACGTCCAGAAATGTTTGAAGCTACTGACTGAATGAAAGGAGCTGGCATCTCACTCTCTTTGAATCTTCTTTATCATGCTAAGAGGAGCAGGAAAAAGCAAAAAATTTCAGAATTGCACCTTGTAATGTGGAGAAATTACTGTTTGTGCATTTACAATATTCATTGATTTTTGCCATTGAAAAACATCCAGAAATGTTTGAAGCTACTGACTGAATGAAAGGAGCTGGCATCTCACTCTCTTTGAATCTTCTTTATCATGCTAAGAGGAGAAGGAAAAAGCAAAAAATTTCAGAATTGCACCTTGCAATGCGGAGAAATTACTGTTTGTGCATTTACAATTATCATTGATTTTTGCCATTGAAAAACATCATGTTATTCATATACCAGAAATGTTTGAAGCTACTGACTGAATGAAAAGAGCTGGCATCTCACTCTCTTTGAATCTTCTTTATCATGCTAAGAGGAGCAGGAAAAAGCAAAAAATTTCAGAATTGCACCTTGCAATGTGGAGAAATTACTGTTTGTGCATTTACAATATTCATTGATTTTTGCCATTGAAAAACGTCCAGAAATGTTTGAAGCTACTGACTGAATGAAAGGAGCTGGCATCTCACTCTCTTTGAATCTTCTTTATCATGCTAAGAGGAGCAGGAAAAAGCAAAAAATTTCAGAATTGCACCTTAAAATGCGGAGAAATTACTGTTTGTGCATTTACAATATTCACTGATTTTTGCCATTGAAAAACATCATGTTATTCATATACCAGAAATGTTTGAAGCTACTGACTGAATGAAAAGAGCTGGCATCTCACTCTCTTTGAATCTTCTTTATCATGCTAAGAGGAGCAGGGAAAAGCAAAAAATTTCAGAATTGCACCTTGCAATGTGGAGAAATTACTGTTTGTGCATTTACAATATTCATTGATTTTTGCCATTGAAAAACGTCCAGAAATGTTTGAAGCTACTGACTGAATGAAATGAGCTGGCATCTCACTCTCTTTGAATCTTCTTTATCATGCTAAGAGGAGCAGGAAAAAGCAAAAAATTTCAGAATTGCACCTTAAAATGCGGAGAAATTACTGTTTGTGCATTTACAATATTCACTGATTTTTGCCATTGAAAAACATCATGTTATTCATATACCAGAAATGTTTGAAACTACTGACTGAATGAAAAGAGCTGGCATCTCACTCTCTTTGAATCTTCTTTATCATGCTAAGAGGAGCAGGGAAAAGCAAAAAATTTCAGAATTGCACCTTGCAATGTGGAGAAATTACTGTTTGTGCATTTACAATATTCATTGATTTTTGCCATTGAAAAACATCCAGAAATGTTTGAAGCTACTGACTGAATGAAAGGAGCTGGCATCTCACGCTCTTTGAATCTTCTTTATCATGCTAAGAGGAGCAGGAAAAAGCAAAAAATTTCAGAATTGCACCTTGCAATGCGGAGAAATTACTGTTTGTGCATTTACAATATTCATTGATTTTTGCCATTGAAAAACATCATGTTATTCATATACCAGAAATGTTTGAAGCTACTGACTGAATGAAAAGAGCTGGCATCTCACTCTCTTTGAATCTTCTTTGTCATGCTAAGAGGAGCAGGAAAAAGCAAAAAATTTCAGAATTGCACCTTGCAATGTGGAGAAATTACTGTTTGTGCATTTACAATATTCATTGATTTTTGCCATTGAAAAACGTCCAGAAATGTTTGAAGCTACTGACTGAATGAAAGGAGCTGGCATCTCACTCTCTTTGAATCTTCTTTATCATGCTAAGAGGAGCAGGAAAAAGCAAAAAATTTCAGAATTGCACCTTGCAATGTGGAGAAATTACTTTTTGTGCATTTACAATATTCATTGATTTTTGCCATTGTAAAACATCATGTTATTCATATACCAGAAATGTTTGAAGCTACTGACTGAATGAAAAGAGCTGGCATCTCACTCTCTTTGAATCTTCTTTATCATGCTAAGAGGAGCAGGAAAAAGCAAAAAATTTCAGAATTGCACCTTGCAATGTGGAGAAATTACTGTTTGTGCATTTACAATATTCATTGATTTTTGCCATTGAAAAATGTCCAGAAATGTTTGAAGCTACTGACTGAATGAAAGGAGCTGGCATCTCACTCTCTTTGAATCTTCTTTATCATGCTAAGAGGAGCAGGAAAAAGCAAAAAATTTCAGAATTGCAGCTTGCAATGCGGAGAAATTACTGTTTGTGCATTTACAATATTCATTGATTTTTGCCATTGAAAAACATCATGTTATTCATATACCAGAAATGTTTGAAGCTACTGACTGAATGAAAAGAGCTGGCATCTCACTCTCTTTGAATCTTCTTTATCATGCTAAGAGGAGCAGGAAAAAGCAAAAAATTTCAGAATTGCACCTTGCAATGTGGAGAAATTACTGTTTGTGCATTTACAATATTCATTGATTTCTGCCATTGAAAAACATCCAGAAATGTTTGAAGCTACTGACTGAATGAAAGGAGCTGGCATCTCACTCTCTTTGAATCTTCTTTATCATGCTAAGAGGAGCAGGAAAAAGCAAAAAATTTCAGAATTGCACCTTGCAATGCGGAGAAATTACTGTTTGTGCATTTACAATATTCATTGATTTTTGCCATTGTAAAACATCATGTTATTCATATACCAGAAATGTTTGAAGCTACTGACTGAATGAAAAGAGCTGGCATCTCACTCTCTTTGAATCTTCTTTATCATGCTAAGAGGAGCAGGAAAAAGCAAAAAATTTCAGAATTGCACCTTGCAATGTGGAGAAATTACTGTTTGTGCATTTACAATATTCATTGATTTTTCCCATTGAAAAACGTCCAGAAATGTTTGAAGCTACTGACTGAATGAAAGGAGCTGGCATCTCACTCTCTTTGAATCTTCTTTATCATGCTAAGAGGAGCAGGAAAAAGCAAAAAATTTCAGAATTGCACCTTGCAAGGCGGAGAAATTACTGTTTGTGCATTTACAATATTCATTGATTTTTGCCATTGAAAAACATCATGTTATTCATATACCAGAAATGTTTGAAGCTACTGACTGAATGAAAAGAGCTGGCATCTCACTCTCTTTTAATCTTCTTTATCATGCTAAGAGGAGCAGGAAAAAGCAAAAAATTTCAGAATTGCACCTTGCAATGTGGAGAAATTACTGTTTGTGCATTTACAATATTCATTGATTTTTGCCATTGAAAAACGTCCAGAAATGTTTGAAGCTACTGACTGAATGAAAGGAGCTGGCATCTCACTCTCTTTGAATCTTCTTTATCATGCTAAGAGGAGCAGGAAAAAGCAAAAAATTTCAGAATTGCACCTTGTAATGTGGAGAAATTACTGTTTGTGCATTTACAATATTCATTGATTTTTGCCATTGAAAAACGTCCAGAAATGTTTGAAGCTACTGACTGAATGAAAGGAGCTGGCATCTCACTCTCTTTGAATCTTCTTTATCATGCTAAGAGGAGCAGGAAAAAGCAAAAAATTTCAGAATTGCACCTTGCAATGCGGAGAAATTACTGTTTGTGCATTTACAATATTCATTGATTTTTGCCATTGAAAAACATCATGTTATTCATATACCAGAAATGTTTGAAGCTACTGACTGAATGAAAAGAGCTGGCATCTCACTCTCTTTGAATCTTCTTTATCATGCTAAGAGGAGCAGGAAAAAGCAAAAAATTTCAGAATTGCACCTTGCAATGTGGAGAAATTACTGTTTGTGCATTTACAATATTCATTGATTTTTGCCATTGAAAAACGTCCAGAAATGTTTGAAGCTACTGACTGAATGAAAGGAGCTGGCATCTCACTCTCTTTGAATCTTCTTTATCATGCTAAGAGGAGCAGGAAAAAGCAAAAAATTTCAGAATTGCACCTTGCAAGGCGGAGAAATTACTGTTTGTGCATTTACAATATTCATTGATTTTTGCCATTGAAAAACATCATGTTATTCATATACCAGAAATGTTTGAAGCTACTGACTGAATGAAAAGAGCTGGCATCTCACTCTCTTTTAATCTTCTTTATCATGCTAAGAGGAGCAGGAAAAAGCAAAAAATTTCAGAATTGCACCTTGCAATGTGGAGAAATTACTGTTTGTGCATTTACAATATTCATTGATTTTTGCCATTGAAAAATGTCCAGAAATGTTTGAAGCTACTGACTGAATGAAAGGAGCTGGCATCTCACTCTCTTTGAATCTTCTTTATCATGCTAAGAGGAGCAGGAAAAAGCAAAAAATTTCAGAATTGCAGCTTGCAATGCGGAGAAATTACTGTTTGTGCATTTACAATATTCATTGATTTTTGCCATTGAAAAACATCATGTTATTCATATACCAGAAATGTTTGAAGCTACTGACTGAATGAAAAGAGCTGGCATCTCACTCTCTTTGAATCTTCTTTATCATGCTAAGAGGAGCAGGAAAAAGCAAAAAATTTCAGAATTGCACCTTGCAATGTGGAGAAATTACTGTTTGTGCATTTACAATATTCATTGATTTCTGCCATTGAAAAACATCCAGAAATGTTTGAAGCTACTGACTGAATGAAAGGAGCTGGCATCTCACTCTCTTTGAATCTTCTTTATCATGCTAAGAGGAGCAGGAAAAAGCAAAAAATTTCAGAATTGCACCTTGCAATGCGGAGAAATTACTGTTTGTGCATTTACAATATTCATTGATTTTTGCCATTGTAAAACATCATGTTATTCATATACCAGAAATGTTTGAAGCTACTGACTGAATGAAAAGAGCTGGCATCTCACTCTCTTTGAATCTTCTTTATCATGCTAAGAGGAGCAGGAAAAAGCAAAAAATTTCAGAATTGCACCTTGCAATGTGGAGAAATTACTGTTTGTGCATTTACAATATTCATTGATTTTTGCCATTGAAAAACGTCCAGAAATGTTTGAAGCTACTGACTGAATGAAAGGAGCTGGCATCTCACTCTCTTTGAATCTTCTTTATCATGCTAAGAGGAGCAGGAAAAAGCAAAAAATTTCAGAATTGCACCTTGCAAGGCGGAGAAATTACTGTTTGTGCATTTACAATATTCATTGATTTTTGCCATTGAAAAACATCATGTTATTCATATACCAGAAATGTTTGAAGCTACTGACTGAATGAAAAGAGCTGGCATCTCACTCTCTTTTAATCTTCTTTATCATGCTAAGAGGAGCAGGAAAAAGCAAAATATTTCAGAATTGCACCTTGCAATGTGGAGAAATTACTGTTTGTGCATTTACAATATTCATTGATTTTTGCCATTGAAAAACGTCCAGAAATGTTTGAAGCTACTGACTGAATGAAAGGAGCTGGCATCTCACTCTCTTTGAATCTTCTTTATCATGCTAAGAGGAGCAGGAAAAAGCAAAAAATTTCAGAATTGCACCTTGTAATGTGGAGAAATTACTGTTTGTGCATTTACAATATTCATTGATTTTTGCCATTGAAAAACGTCCAGAAATGTTTGAAGCTACTGACTGAATGAAAGGAGCTGGCATCTCACTCTCTTTGAATCTTCTTTATCATGCTAAGAGGAGCAGGAAAAAGCAAAAAATTTCAGAATTGCACCTTAAAATGCGGAGAAATTACTGTTTGTGCATTTACAATATTCACTGATTTTTGCCATTGAAAAACATCATGTTATTCATATACCAGAAATGTTTGAAGCTACTGACTGAATGAAAAGAGCTGGCATCTCACTCTCTTTGAATCTTCTTTATCATGCTAAGAGGAGCAGGGAAAAGCAAAAAATTTCAGAATTGCACCTTGCAATGTGGAGAAATTACTGTTTGTGCATTTACAATATTCATTGATTTTTGCCATTGAAAAACATCCAGAAATGTTTGAAGCTACTGACTGAATGAAAGGAGCTGGCATCTCACGCTCTTTGAATCTTCTTTATCATGCTAAGAGGAGCAGGAAAAAGCAAAAAATTTCAGAATTGCACCTTGCAATGCGGAGAAATTACTGTTTGTGCATTTACAATATTCATAGATTTTTGCCATTGAAAAACATCATGTTATTCATATACCAGAAATGTTTGAAGCTACTGACTGAATGAAAAGAGCTGGCATCTCACTCTCTTTGAATCTTCTTTGTCATGCTAAGAGGAGCAGGAAAAAGCAAAAAATTTCAGAATTGCACCTTGCAATGTGGAGAAATTACTGTTTGTGCATTTACAATATTCATTGATTTTTGCAATTGAAAAACGTCCAGAAATGTTTGAAGCTACTGACTGAATGAAAGGAGCTGGCATCTCACTCTCTTTGAATCTTCTTTATCATGCTAAGAGGAGCAGGAAAAAGCAAAAAATTTCAGAATTGCACCTTGCAATGCGGAGAAATTACTGTTTGTGCATTTACAATATTCATTGATTTTTGCCATTGAAAAACATCATGTTATTCATATACCAGAAATGTTTGAAGCTACTGACTGAATGAAAAGAGCTGGCATCTCACTCTCTTTGAATCTTCTTTATCATGCTAAGAGGAGCAGGAAAAAGCAAAAAATTTCAGAATTGCACCTTGCAATGTGGAGAAATTACTGTTTGTGCATTTACAATATTCATTGATTTTTGCCATTGAAAAACGTCCAGAAATGTTTGAAGCTACTGACTGAATGAAAGGAGCTGGCATCTCACTCTCTTTGAATCTTCTTTATCATGCTAAGAGGAGCAGGAAAAAGCAAAAAATTTCAGAATTGCACCTTGCAAGGCGGAGAAATTACTGTTTGTGCATTTACAATATTCATTGATTTTTGCCATTGAAAAACATCATGTTATTCATATACCAGAAATGTTTGAAGCTACTGACTGAATGAAAAGAGCTGGCATCTCACTCTCTTTTAATCTTCTTTATCATGCTAAGAGGAGCAGGAAAAAGCAAAAAATTTCAGAATTGCACCTTGCAATGTGGAGAAATTACTGTTTGTGCATTTACAATATTCATTGATTTTTGCCATTGAAAAACGTCCAGAAATGTTTGAAGCTACTGACTGAATGAAAGGAGCTGGCATCTCACTCTCTTTGAATCTTCTTTATCATGCTAAGAGGAGCAGGAAAAAGCAAAAAATTTCAGAATTGCACCTTGTAATGTGGAGAAATTACTGTTTGTGCATTTACAATATTCATTGATTTTTGCCATTGAAAAACGTCCAGAAATGTTTGAAGCTACTGACTGAATGAAAGGAGCTGGCATCTCACTCTCTTTGAATCTTCTTTATCATGCTAAGAGGAGCAGGAAAAAGCAAAAAATTTCAGAATTGCACCTTAAAATGCGGAGAAATTACTGTTTGTGCATTTACAATATTCACTGATTTTTGCCATTGAAAAACATCATGTTACTCATATACCTGAAATGTTTGAAGCTACTGACTGAATGAAAAGAGCTGGCATCTCACTCTCATTGAATCTTCTTTATCATGCTAAGAGGAGCAGGGAAAAGCAAAAAATTTCAGAATTGCACCTTGCAATGTGGAGAAATTACTGTTTGTGCATTTACAATATTCATTGATTTTTGCCATTGAAAAACATCCAGAAATGTTTGAAGCTACTGACTGAATGAAAGGAGCTGGCATCTCACGCTCTTTGAATCTTCTTTATCATGCTAAGAGGAGCAGGAAAAAGCAAAAAATTTCAGAATTGCACCTTGCAATGCGGAGAAATTACTGTTTGTGCATTTACAATATTCATTGATTTTTGCCATTGAAAAACATCATGTTATTCATATACCAGAAATGTTTGAAGCCACTGACTGAATGAAAAGAGCTGGCATCTCACTCTCTTTGAATCTTCTTTGTCATGCTAAGAGGAGCAGGAAAAAGCAAAAAATTTCAGAATTGCACCTTGCAATGTGGAGAAATTACTGTTTGTGCATTTACAATATTCATTGATTTTTGCCATTGAAAAACGTCCAGAAATGTTTGAAGCTACTGACTGAATGAAAGGAGCTGGCATCTCACTCTCTTTGAATCTTCTTTATCATGCTAAGATGAGCAGGAAAAAGCAAAAAATTTCAGAATTGCACCTTGCAATGCGGAGAAATTACTGTTTGTGCATTTACAATATTCATTGATTTTTGCCATTGAAAAACATCATGTTATTCATATACCAGAAATGTTTGAAGCTACTGACTGAATGAAAAGAGCTGGCATCTCACTCTCTTTGAATCTTCTTTATCATGCTAAGAGGAGCAGGAAAAAGCAAAAAATTTCAGAATTGCACCTTGCAATGTGGAGAAATTACTGTTTGTGCATTTACAATATTCATTGATTTTTGCCATTGAAAAACGTCCAGAAATGTTTGAAGCTACTGACTGAATGAAAGGAACTGGCATTTCACTCTCTTTGAATCTTCTTTATCATGCTAAGAGGAGCAGGAAAAAGCAAAAAATTTCAGAATTGCACCTTGCAATGCGGAGAAATTACTTTTTGTGCATTTACAATATTCATTGATTTTTGCCATTGTAAAACATCATGTTATTCATATACCAGAAATGTTTGAAGCTACTGACTGAATGAAAAGAGCTGGCATCTCACTCTCTTTGAATCTTCTTTATCATGCTAAGAGGAGCAGGAAAAAGCAAAAAATTTCAGAATTGCACCTTGCAATGCGGAGAAATTACTGTTTGTGCATTTACAATATTCATTGATTTTTGCCATTGAAAAACATCATGTTATTCATATACCAGAAATGTTTGAAGCTACTGACTGAATGAAAAGAGCTGGCATATCACTCTCTTTGAATCTTCTTTATCATGCTAAGAGGAGCAGGAAAAAGCAAAAAATTTCAGAATTGCACCTTGCAATGTGGAGAAATTACTGTTTGTGCATTTACAATATTCATTGATTTTTGCCATTGAAAAACGTCCAGAAATGTTTGAAGCTACTGACTGAATGAAAGGAGCTGGCATTTCACTCTCTTTGAATCTTCTTTATCATGCTAAGAGGAGCAGGAAAAAGCAAAAAATTTCAGAATTGCACCTTGCAATGCGGAGAAATTACTTTTTGTGCATTTACAATATTCATTGATTTTTTCCATTGTAAAACATCATGTTATTCATATACCAGAAATGTTTGAAGCTACTGACTGAATGAAAAGAGCTGGCATCTCACTCTCTTTGAATCTTCTTTATCATGCTAAGAGGAGCAGGAAAAAGCAAAAAATTTCAGAATTGCACCTTGCAATGTGGAGAAATTACTGTTTGTGCATTTACAATATTCATTGATTTTTGCCATTGAAAAACGTCCAGAAATGTTTGAAGCTACTGACTGAATGAAAGGAGCTGGCATCTCACTCTCTTTGAATCTTCTTTATCATGCTAAGAGGAGCAGGAAAAAGCAAAAAATTTCAGAATTGCACCTTGCAATGCGGAGAAATTACTGTTTGTGCATTTACAATATTCATTGATTTTTGCCATTGAAAAACATCATGTTAGTCATATACCAGAAATGTTTGAAGCTACTGACTGAATGAAAAGAGCTGGCATCTCACTCTCTTTGAATCTTCTTTATCATGCTAAGAGGAGCAGGAAAAAGCAAAAAATTTCAGAATTGCACCTTGCAAGGCGGAGAAATTACTGTTTGTGCATTTACAATATTCATTGATTTTTGCCATTGAAAAACATCATGTTATTCATATACCAGAAATGTTTGAAGCTACTGACTGAATGAAAAGAGCTGGCATCTCACTCTCTTTTAATCTTCTTTATCATGCTAAGAGGAGCAGGAAAAAGCAAAAAATTTCAGAATTGCACCTTGCAATGTGGAGAAATTACTGTTTGTGCATTTACAATATTCATTGATTTTTGCCATTGAAAAACGTCCAGAAATGTTTGAAGCTACTGACTGAATGAAAGGAGCTGGCATCTCACTCTCTTTGAATCTTCTTTATCATGCTAAGAGGAGCAGGAAAAAGCAAAAAATTTCAGAATTGCACCTTGTAATGTGGAGAAATTACTGTTTGTGCATTTACAACATTCATTGATTTTTGCCATTGAAAAACGTCCAGAAATGTTTGAAGCTACTGACTGAATGAAAGGAGCTGGCATCTCACTCTCTTTGAATCTTCTTTATCATGCTAAGAGGAGCAGGAAAAAGCAAAAAATTTCAGAATTGCACCTTAAAATGCGGAGAAATTACTGTTTGTGCATTTACAATATTCACTGATTTTTGCCATTGAAAAACATCATGTTATTCATATACCAGAAATGTTTGAAGCTACTGACTGAATGAAAAGAGCTGGCATCTCACTCTCTTTGAATCTTCTTTATCATGCTAAGAGGAGCAGGGAAAAGCAAAAAATTTCAGAATTGCACCTTGCAATGTGGAGAAATTACTGTTTGTGCATTTACAATATTCATTGATTTTTGCCATTGAAAAACATCCAGAAATGTTTGAAGCTACTGACTGAATGAAAGGAGCTGGCATCTCACGCTCTTTGAATCTTCTTTATCATGCTAAGAGGAGCAGGAAAAAGCAAAAAATTTCAGAATTGCACCTTGCAATGCGGAGAAATTACTGTTTGTGCATTTACAATATTCATTGATTTTTGCCATTGTAATACATCATGTTATTCATATACCAGAAATGTTTGAAGCTACTGACTGAATGAAAAGAGCTGGCATCTCACTCTCTTTGAATCTTCTTTATCATGCTAAGAGGAGCAGGAAAAAGCAAAAAATTTCAGAATTGCACCTTGCAATGCGGAGAAATTACTGTTTGTGCATTTACAATATTCATTGATTTTTGCCATTGAAAAACATCATGTTATTCATATACCAGAAATGTTTGAAGCTACTGACTGAATGAAAAGAGCTGGCATCTCACTCTCTTTGAATCTTCTTTATCATGCTAAGAGGAGCAGGAGAAAGCAAAAAATTTCAGAATTGCACCTTGCAATGTGGAGAAATTACTGTTTGTGCATTTACAATATTCATTGATTTTTGCCATTGAAAAACGTCCAGAAATGTTTGAAGCTACTGACTGAATGAAAGGAGCTGGCATTTCACTCTCTTTGAATCTTCTTTATCATGCTAAGAGGAGCAGGAAAAAGCAAAAAATTTCAGAATTGCACCTTGCAATGCGGAGAAATTACTTTTTGTGCATTTACAATATTCATTGATTTTTGCCATTGTAAAACATCATGTTATTCATATACCAGAAATGTTTGAAGCTACTGACTGAATGAAAAGAGCTGGCATCTCACTCTCTTTGAATCTTCTTTATCATGCTAAGAGGAGCAGGAAAAAGCAAAAAATTTCAGAATTGCACCTTGCAATGTGGAGAAATTACTGTTTGTGCATTTACAATATTCATTGATTTTTGCCATTGAAAAACGTCCAGAAATGTTTGAAGCTACTGACTGAATGAAAGGAGCTGGCATCTCACTCTCTTTGAATTTTCTTTATCATGCTAAGAGGAGCAGGAAAAAGCAAAAAATTTCAGAATTGCACCTTGCAATGCGGAGAAATTACTGTTTGTGCATTTACAATATTCATTGATTTTTGCCATTGAAAAACATCATGTTAGTCATATACCAGAAATGTTTGAAGCTACTGACTGAATGAAAAGAGCTGGCATCTCACTCTCTTTGAATCTTCTTTATCATGCTAAGAGGAGCAGGAAAAAGCAAAAAATTTCAGAATTGCACCTTGCAATGTGGAGAAATTACTGTTTGTGCATTTACAATATTCATTTATTTTTGCCATTGAAAAACGTCCAGAAATGTTTGAAGCTACTGACTGAATGAAAGGAGCTGGCATCTCACTCTCTTTGAATCTTCTTTATCATGCTAAGAGGAGCAGGAAAAAGCAAAAAATTTCAGAATTGCACCTTGTAATGTGGAGAAATTACTGTTTGTGCATTTACAATATTCATTGATTTTTGCCATTGAAAAACATCATGTTATTCATATACCAGAAATGTTTAAGCTACTGACTGAATGAAAAGAGCTGGCATCTCACTCTCTTTGAATCTTCTTTATCATGCAAAGAGGAGCAGGAAAAAGCAAAAAATTTCAGAATTGCACCTTGCAATGTGGAGAAATTACTGTTTGTGCATTTACAATATTCATTGATTTTTGACATTGAAAAACGTCCAGAAATGTTTGAAGCTACTGACTGAATGAAAGGAGCTGGCATCTCACTCTCTTTGAATCTTCTTTATCATGCTAAGAGGAGCAGGAAAAAGCAAAAAATTTCAGAATTGCACCTTGTAATGTTGAAAAATTACTGTTTGTGCATTTACAATATTCATTGATTTTTGCCATTGAAAAATGTCCAGAAATGTTTGAAGCTACTGACTGAATGAAAGGAGCTGGCATCTCACTCTCTTTGAATCTTCTTTATCATGCTAAGAGGAGCAGGGAAAAGCAAAAAAATTCAGAATTGCACCTTGCAATGCGGAGAAATTACTGTTTGTGCATTTACAATATTCATTGATTTTTGCCATTGAAAAACATCATGTTAGTCATATACCAGAAATGTTTGAAGCTACTGACTGAATGAAAAGAGCTGGCATCTCACTCTCTTTGAATCTTCTTTATTATGCTAAGAGGAGCAGGAAAAAGCAAAAAATTTCAGAATTGCACCTTGCAATGTGGAGAAATTACTGTTTGTGCATTTACAATATTCATTTATTTTTGCCATTGAAAAACGTCCAGAAATGTTTGAAGCTACTGACTGAATGAAAGGAGCTGGCATCTCACTCTCTTTGAATCTTCTTTATCATGGTAAGAGGAGCAGGAAAAAGCAAAAAATTTCAGAATTGCACCTTGCAATGCGGAGAAATTACTGTTTGTGCATTTACAATATTCATTGATTTTTGCCATTGAAAAACATCATGTTATTCATATACCAGAAATGTTTGAAGCTACTGACTGAATGAAAAGAGCTGGCATCTCACTCTCTTTGAATCTTCTTTATCATGCTAAGAGGAGCATGAAAAAGCAAAAAATTTCAGAATTGCACCTTGCAATGTGGAGAAATTACTGTTTGTGCCTTTACAATATTCATTGATTTTTGCCATTGAAAAACGTCCAGAAATGTTTGAAGCTACTGACTGAATGAAAGGAGCTGGCATCTCACTCTCTTTGAATCTTCTTTATCATGCTAAGAGGAGCAGGAAAAAGCAAAAAATTTCAGAATTGCACCTTGCAATGCGGAGAAATTACTGTTTGTGCATTTACAATATTCATTGATTTTTGCCATTGAAAAACGTCCAGAAATGTTTGAAGCTACTGACTGAATGAAAGGAGCTGGCATCTCACTCTCTTTGAATCTTCTTTATCATGCTAAGAGGAGCAGGAAAAAGCAAAAAATTTCAGAATTGCACCTTGCAATGCGGAGAAATTACTGTTTGTGCATTTACAATATTCATTGATTTTTGCCATTGAAAAACATCATGTTATTCATATACCAGAAATGTTTGAAGCTACTGACTGAATGAAAAGAGCTGGCATCTCACTCTCTTTGAATCTTCTTTATCATGCTAAGAGGAGCAGGAAAAAGCAAAAAATTTCAGAATTGCACCTTGCAATGTGGAGAAATTACTGTTTGTGAATTTACAATATTCATTGATTTTTGCCATTGAAAAACGTCCAGAAATGTTTGAAGCTACTGACTGAATGAAAGGAGCTGGCATCTCACTCTCTTTGAATCTTCTTTATCATGCTAAGAGGAGCAGGAAAAAGCAAAAAAATTCAGAATTGCACCTTGCAATGCGGAGAAATTACTGTTTGTGCATTTACAATATTCATTGATTTTTGCCATTGAAAAACATCATGTTAGTCATATACCAGAAATGTTTGAAGCTACTGACTGAATGAAAAGAGCTGGCATCTCACTCTCTTTGAATCTTCTTTATTATGCTAAGACTAGCAGGAAAAAGCAAAAAATTTCAGAATTGCACCTTGCAATGTGGAGAAATTACTGTTTGTGCATTTACAATATTCATTTATTTTTGCCATTGAAAAACGTCCAGAAATGTTTGTAGCTACTGACTGAATGAAAGGAGCTGGCATCTCACTCTCTTTGAATCTTCTTTATCATGCTAAGAGGAGCAGGAAAAAGCAAAAAATTTCAGAATTGCACCTTGTAATGTGGAGAAATTACTGTTTGTGCATTTACAATATTCATTGATTTTTGCCATTGAAAAACATCCAGAAATGTTTGAAGCTACTGACTGAATGAAAGGAGCTGGCATCTCACTCTCTTTGAATCTTCTTTATCATGCTAAGAGGAGCAGGAAAAAGCAAAAAATTTCAGAATTGCACCTTGCAATGCGGAGAAATTACTGTTTGTGCATTTACAATATTTATTGATTTTTGCCATTGAAAAACATCATGTTATTCATATACCAGAAATGTTTAAGCTACTGATTGAATGAAAAGAGCTGGCATCTCACTCTCTTTGAATCTTCTTTATCATGCTAAGAGGAGCAGGAAAAAGCAAAAAATTTCAGAATTGCACCTTGCAATGTGGAGAAATTACTGTTTGTGCATTTACAATATTCATTGATTTTTGCCATTGAAAAATGTCCAGAAATGTTTGAAGCTACTGACTGAATGAAAGGAGCTGGCATCTCACTCTCTTTGAATCTTCTTTATCATGGTAAGAGGAGCAGGAAAAAGCAAAAAATTTCAGAATTGCACCTTGCAATGCGGAGAAATTACTGTTTGTGCATTTACAATATTCATTGATTTTTGCCATTGAAAAACATCATGTTATTCATATACCAGAAATGTTTGAAGCTACTGACTGAATGAAAAGACCTGGCATCTCACTCTCTTTGAATCTTCTTTATCATGCTAAGAGGAGCAGGAAAAAGCAAAAAATTTCAGAATTGCACCTTGCAATGCGGAGAAATTACTGTTTGTGCATTTACAATATTCATTGATTTTTGCCATTGAAAAACGTCCAGAAATGTTTGAAGCTACTGACTGAATGAAAGGAGCTGGCATCTCACTCTCTTTGAATCTTCTTTATCATGCTAAGAGGAGCAGGAAAAAGCAAAAAATTTCAGAATTGCACCTTGCAATGTGGAGAAATTACTGTTTGTGCATTTACAATATTCATTGATTTTTGCCATTGAAAAACATCATGTTATTCATATACCAGAAATGTTTGAAGCTACTGACTGAATGAAAAGAGCTGGCATCTCACTCTCTTTGAATCTTCTTTATCATGCTAAGAGGAGCAGGAAAAAGCAAAAAATTTCAGAATTGCACCTTGCAATGTGGAGAAATTACTGTTTGTGAATTTACAATATTCATTGATTTTTGCCATTGAAAAACGTCCAGAAATGTTTGAAGCTACTGACTGAATGAAAGGAGCTGGCATCTCACTCTCTTTGAATCTTCTTTATCATGCTAAGAGGAGCAGGAAAAAGCAAAAAATTTCAGAATTGCACCTTGCAATGCGGAGAAATTACTGTTTGTGCATTTACAATATTCATTGATTTTTGCCATTGAAAAACATCATGTTAGTCATATACCAGAAATGTTTGAAGCTACTGACTGAATGAAAAGAGCTGGCATCTCACTCTCTTTGAATCTTCTTTATCATGCTAAGAGGAGCAGGAAAAAGCAAAAAATTTCAGAATTGCACCTTGCAATGTGGAGAAATTACTGTTTGTGCATTTACAATATTCATTTATTTTTGCCATTGAAAAACGTCCAGAAATGTTTGAAGCTACTGACTGAATGAAAGGAGCTGGCATCTCACTCTCTTTGAATCTTCTTTATCATGCTAAGAGGAGCAGGAAAAAGCAAAAAATTTCAGAATTGCACCTTGTAATGTGGAGAAATTACTGTTTGTGCATTTACAATATTCATTGATTTTTGCCATTGAAAAACATCCAGAAATGTTTGAAGCTACTGACTGAATGAAAGGAGCTGGCATCTCACTCTCTTTGAATCTTCTTTATCATGCTAAGAGGAGCAGGAAAAAGCAAAAAATTTCAGAATTGCACCTTGCAATGCGGAGAAATTACTGTTTGTGCATTTACAATATTCATTGATTTTTGCCATTGAAAAACGTCCAGAAATGTTTGAAGCTACTGACTGAATGAAAGGAGCTGGCATCTCACTCTCTTTGAATCTTCTTTATCATGCTAAGAGGAGCAGGAAAAAGCAAAAAATTTCAGAATTTCACCTTGCAATGTGGAGATATTACTGTTTGTGCATTTACAATATTCATTGATTTTTGCCATTGAAAAACATGTTTTTCATATACCAGAAATGTTTGAAGCTACTGACTGAATGAAAGGAGCTGGCATCTCACTCTCTTTGAATCTTCTTTATCATGCTAGGATTAGCAGGAAAAAGCAAAAAATTTCAGAATTGCACCGTGCAATGTGGAGATATTACTGTTTGTGCATTTACAATATTCATTGATTTTTGCCATTGAAAAACGTCCAGAAATGTTTGAAGCTACTGACTGAATGAAAGGAGCTGGCATCTCACTCTCTTTGAATCTTCTTTATCATGCTAGGATTAACAGGAAAAAGCTAAAAATTTCAGAATTGCACCTTGCAATGTGGAGATATTACTGTTTGTGCATTTACAATATTCATTGATTTTTGCCATTGAAAAACGTCCAGAAATGTTTGAAGCTACTGACTGAATGAAAGGAGCTGGCATCTCACTCTCTTTGAATCTTCTTTATCATGCTAAGAGGAGCAGGAAAAAGCAAAAAATTTCAGAATTGCACCTTGTAATGTGGAGAAATTACTGTTTGTGCATTTACAATATTCATTGATTTTTGCCATTGAAAAACGTCCAGAAATGTTTGAAGCTACTGACTGAATGAAAGGAGCTGGCATCTCACTCTCTTTGAATCTTCTTTATCATGCTAAGAGGAGCAGGAAAAAGCAAAAAATTTCAGAATTGCACCTTGCAATGTGGAGAAATTACTGTTTGTGCATTTACAATATTCATTGATTTTTGCCATTGAAAAACATCATGTTATTCATATACCAGAAATGTTTGAAGCTACTGACTGAATGAAAAGAGCTGGCATCTCACTCTCTTTGAATCTTCTTTATCATGCTAAGAGGAGCAGGAAAAAGCAAAAAATTTCAGAATTGCACCTTGCAATGTGGAGAAATTACTGTTTGTGAATTTACAATATTCATTGATTTTTGCCATTGAAAAACGTCCAGAAATGTTTGAAGCTACTGACTGAATGAAAGGAGCTGGCATCTCACTCTCTTTGAATCTTCTTTATCATGCTAAGAGGAGCAGGAAAAAGCAAAAAATTTCAGAATTGCACCTTGCAATGCGGAGAAATTACTGTTTGTGCATTTACAATATTCATTGATTTTTGCCATTGAAAAACATCATGTTAGTCATATACCAGAAATGTTTGAAGCTACTGACTGAATGAAAAGAGCTGGCATCTCACTCTCTTTGAATCTTCTTTATCATGCTAAGAGGAGCAGGAAAAAGCAAAAAATTTCAGAATTGCACCTTGCAATGTGGAGAAATTACTGTTTGTGCATTTACAATATTCATTTATTTTTGCCATTGAAAAACGTCCAGAAATGTTTGAAGCTACTGACTGAATGAAAGGAGCTGGCATCTCACTCTCTTTGAATCTTCTTTATCATGCTAAGAGGAGCAGGAAAAAGCAAAAAATTTCAGAATTGCACCTTGTAATGTGGAGAAATTACTGTTTGTGCATTTACAATATTCATTGATTTTTGCCATTGAAAAACATCCAGAAATGTTTGAAGCTACTGACTGAATGAAAGGAGCTGGCATCTCACTCTCTTTGAATCTTCTTTATCATGCTAAGAGGAGCAGGAAAAAGCAAAAAATTTCAGAATTGCACCTTGCAATGCGGAGAAATTACTGTTTGTGCATTTACAATATTCATTGATTTTTGCCATTGAAAAACGTCCAGAAATGTTTGAAGCTACTGACTGAATGAAAGGAGCTGGCATCTCACTCTCTTTGAATCTTCTTTATCATGCTAAGAGGAGCAGGAAAAAGCAAAAAATTTCAGAATTTCACCTTGCAATGTGGAGAAATTACTGTTTGTGCATTTACAATATTCATTGATTTTTGCCATTGAAAAACATCATGTTATTCATATACCAGAAATGTTTAAGCTACTGACTGAATGAAAAGAGCTGGCATCTCACTCTCTTTGAGTCTTCTTTATCATGCTAAGAGGAGCAGGAAAAAGCAAAAAATTTCAGAATTGCACCTTGCAATGTGGAGAAATTACTGTTTGTGCATTTACAATATTCATTGATTTTTGACATTGAAAAACGTCCAGAAATGTTTGAAGCTACTGACTGAATGAAAGGAGCTGGCATCTCACTCTCTTTGAATCTTCTTTATCATCCTAAGAGGAGCAGGAAAAAGCAAAAAATTTCAGAATTGCACCTTGTAATGTGGAGAAATTACTGTTTGTGCATTTACAATATTCATTGATTTTTGCCATTGAAAAATGTCCAGAAATGTTTGAAGCTACTGACTGAATGAAAGGAGCTGGCATCTCACTCTCTTTGAATCTTCTTTATCATGGTAAGAGGAGCAGGAAAAAGCAAAAAATTTCAGAATTTCACCTTACAATGCGGAGAAATTACTGTTTGTGCATTTACAATATTCATTGATTTTTGCCATTGAAAAACATCATGTTATTCATATACCAGAAATGTTTAAAGCTACTGACTGAATGAAAAGAGCTGGCATCTCACTCTCTTTGAATCTTCTTTATCATGCTAAGAGGAGCATGAAAAAGCAAAAAATTTCAGAATTGCACCTTGCAATGTGGAGAAATTACTGTTTGTGCCTTTACAATATTCATTGATTTTTGCCATTGAAAAACGTCCAGAAATGTTTGAAGCTACTGACTGAATGAAAGGAGCTGGCATCTCACTCTCTTTGAATCTTCTTTATCATGCTAAGAGGAGCAGGAAAAAGCAAAAAATTTCAGAATTGCACCTTGCAATGCGGAGAAATTACTGTTTGTGCATTTACAATATTCATTGATTTTTGCCATTGAAAAACGTCCAGAAATGTTTGAAGCTACTGACTGAATGAAAGGAGCTGGCATCTCACTCTCTTTGAATCTTCTTTATCATGCTAAGAGGAGCAGGAAAAAGCAAAAAATTTCAGAATTGCACCTTGCAATGTGGAGAAATTACTGTTTGTGCATTTACAATATTCATTGATTTTTGCCATTGAAAAACATCATGTTATTCATATACCAGAAATGTTTGAAGCTACTGACTGAATGAAAAGAGCTGGCATCTCACTCTCTTTGAATCTTCTTTATCATGCTAAGAGGAGCAGGAAAAAGCAAAAAATTTCAGAATTGCACCTTGCAATGTGGAGAAATTACTGTTTGTGAATTTACAATATTCATTGATTTTTGCCATTGAAAAACGTCCAGAAATGTTTGAAGCTACTGACTGAATGAAAGGAGCTGGCATCTCACTCTCTTTGAATCTTCTTTATCATGCTAAGAGGAGCAGGAAAAAGCAAAAAATTTCAGAATTGCACCTTGCAATGCGGAGAAATTACTGTTTGTGCATTTACAATATTCATTGATTTTTGCCATTGAAAAACATCATGTTATTCATATACCAGAAATGTTTGAAGCTAATGACTGAATGAAAAGAGCAGGCATCTCACTCTCTTTGAATCTTCTTTATCATGCTAAGAGGAGCAGGAAAAAGCAAAAAATTTCAGAATTGCACCTTGCAATGTGGAGAAATTACTGTTTGTGCATTTACAATATTCATTGATTTTTGCCATTGAAAAACGTCCAGAAATGTTTGAAGCTACTGACTGAATGAAAGGAGCTGGCATCTCACTCTCTTTGAATCTTCTTTATCATGCTAAGAGGAGCAGGAAAAAGCAAAATTTTCAGAATTGCACCTTGTAATGTGGAGAAATTACTGTTTGTGCATTTACAATATTCATTGATTTTTGCCATTGAAAAACGTCCAGAAATATTTGAAGCTACTGACTGAATGAAAGGAGCTGGCATCTCACTCTCTTTGAATCTTCTTTATCATGCTAAGAGGAGCAGGAAAAAGCAAAAAATTTCAGAATTGCACCTTGCAATGCGGAGAAACTACTGTTTGTGCATTTACAATATTCATTGATTTTTGCCATTGAAAAACATCATGTTATTCATATACCAGAAATGTTTGAAGCTACTGACTGAATGAAAAGAGCTGGCATCTCACTCTCTTTGAATCTTCTTTATCATGCTAAGAGGAGCAGGAAAAAGCAAAAAATTTCAGAATTGCACCTTGCAATGTGGAGAAATTACTGTTTGTGCATTTACAATATTCATTGATTTTTGCCATTGAAAAACGTCCAGAAATGTTTGAAGCTACTGACTGAATGAAAGGAGCTGGCATCTCACTCTCTTTGAATCTTCTTTATCATGCTAAGAGGAGCAGGAAAAAGCAAAAAATTTCAGAATTGCACCTTGCAATGTGGAAAAATTACTGTTTGTGCATTTACAATATTCATTGATTTTTGCCATTGAAAAACGTCCAGAAATGTTTGAAGCTACTGACTGAATGAAAGGAGCTGGCATCTCACTCTCTTTGAATCTTCTTTATCATGCTAAGAGGGGCAGGAAAAAGCAAAAAATTTCAGAATTGCACCTTGCAATGCGGAGAAATTACTGTTTGTGCATTTACAATATTCATTGATTTTTGCCATTGAAAAACATCATGTTATTCATATACCAGAAATGTTTGAAGCTACTGACTGAATGAAAGGAGCTGGCATCTCACTCTCTTTGAATCTTCTTTATCATGCTAAGAGGAGCAGGAAAAAGCAAAAAATTTCAGAATTGCACCTTGCAATGCGGAGAAATTACTGTTTGTGCATTTACAATATTAATTGATTTTTGCCAATGAAAAACATCATGTTATTCATATACCAGAAATATTTGAAGCTACTGACTGAATGAAAAGAGCTGGCATCTCACTCTCTTTGAATCTTCTTTATCATGCTAAGAGGAGGAGGAAAAAGCAAAAAATTTCAGAATTGCACCTTGCAATGTGGAGAAATTACTGTTTGTGCATTTACAATATTCATTGATTTTTGCCATTGAAAAACGTCCAGAAATGTTTGAAGCTACTGACTGAATGAAAGAAGCTGGCATCTCACTCTCTTTGAATCTTCTTTATCATGCTAAGAGGAGCAGGAAAAAGCAAAAAATTTCAGAATTGCACCTTGCAATGCGGAGAAATTACTGTTTGTGCATTTACAATATTCATTGATTTTTGCCATTGAAAAACGTCCAGAAATGTTTGAAGCTACTGACTGAATGAAAGGAGCTGGCATCTCACTCTCTTTGAATCTTCTTTATCATGCTAAGAGGAGCAGGAAAAAGCAAAAAATTTCAGAATTGCACCTTGCAATGCGGAGAAATTACTGTTTGTGCATTTACAATATTCATTGATTTTTGCCATTGAAAAACGTCCAGAAATGTTTGAAGCTACTGACTGAATGAAAGGAGCTGGCATCTCACTCTCTTTGAATCTTCTTTATCATGCTAAGATGAGCAGGAAAAAGCAAAAAATTTCAGAATTGCACCTTGCAATGTGGAGAAATTACTGTTTGTGCATTTACAATATTCATTGATTTTTGCCATTGAAAAACATCATGTTATTCATATACCAGAAATGTTTGAAGCTACTGACTGAATGAAAAGAGCTGGCATCTCACTCTCTTTGAATCTTCTTTATCATGCTAAGAGGAGCAGGAAAAAGCAAAAAAATTCAGAATTGCACCTTGCAATGTGGAGAAATTACTGTTTGTGAATTTACAATATTCATTGATTTTTGCCATTGAAAAACGTCCAGAAATGTTTGAAGCTACTGACTGAATGAAAGGAGCTGGCATCTCACTCTCTTTGAATCTTCTTTATCATGCTAAGAGGAGCAGGAAAAAGCAAAAAATTTCAGAATTGCACCTTGCAATGCGGAGAAATTACTGTTTGTGCATTTACAATATTCATTGATTTTTGCCATTGAAAAACATCATGTTAGTCATATACCAGAAATGTTTGAAGCTACTGACTGAATGAAAAGAGCTGGCATCTCACTCTCTTTGAATCTTCTTTATCATGCTAAGAGGAGCAGGAAAAAGCAAAAAATTTCAGAATTGCACCTTGCAATGTGGAGAAATTACTGTTTGTGCATTTACAATATTCATTTATTTTTGCCATTGAAAAACGTCCAGAAATGTTTGAAGCTACTGACTGAATGAAAGGAGCTGGCATCTCACTCTCTTTGAATCTTCTTTATCATGCTAAGAGGAGCAGGAAAAAGCAAAAAATTTCAGAATTGCACCTTGTAATGTGGAGAAATTACTGTTTGTGCATTTACAATATTCATTGATTTTTGCCATTGAAAAACATCCAGAAATGTTTGAAGCTACTGACTGAATGAAAGGAGCTGGCATCTCACTCTCTTTGAATCTTCTTTATCATGCTAAGAGGAGCAGGAAAAAGCAAAAAATTTCAGAATTGCACCTTGCAATGTGGAGAAATTACTGTTTGTGCATTTACAATATTCATTGATTTTTGCCATTGAAAAACATCATGTTATTCATATACCAGAAATGTTTAAGCTACTGACTGAATGAAAAGAGCTGGCATCTCACTCTCTTTGAGTCTTCTTTATCATGCTAAGAGGAGCAGGAAAAAGCAAAAAATTTCAGAATTGCACCTTGCAATGTGGAGAAATTACTGTTTGTGCATTTACAATATTCATTGATTTTTGACATTGAAAAACGTCCAGAAATGTTTGAAGCTACTGACTGAATGAAAGGAGCTGGCATCTCACTCTCTTTGAATCTTCTTTATCATCCTAAGAGGAGCAGGAAAAAGCAAAAAATTTCAGAATTGCACCTTGTAATGTGGAGAAATTACTGTTTGTGCATTTACAATATTCATTGATTTTTGCCATTGAAAAATGTCCAGAAATGTTTGAAGCTACTGACTGAATGAAAGGAGCTGGCATCTCACTCTCTTTGAATCTTCTTTATCATGGTAAGAGGAGCAGGAAAAAGCAAAAAATTTCAGAATTGCACCTTACAATGCGGAGAAATTACTGTTTGTGCATTTACAATATTCATTGATTTTTGCCATTGAAAAACATCATGTTATTCATATACCAGAAATGTTTAAAGCTACTGACTGAATGAAAAGAGCTGGCATCTCACTCTCTTTGAATCTTCTTTATCATGCTAAGAGGAGCATGAAAAAGCAAAAAATTTCAGAATTGCACCTTGCAATGTGGAGAAATTACTGTTTGTGCCTTTACAATATTCATTGATTTTTGCCATTGAAAAACGTCCAGAAATGTTTGAAGCTACTGACTGAATGAAAGGAGCTGGCATCTCACTCTCTTTGAATCTTCTTTATCATGCTAAGAGGAGCAGGAAAAAGCAAAAAATTTCAGAATTGCACCTTGCAATGCGGAGAAATTACTGTTTGTGCATTTACAATATTCATTGATTTTTGCCATTGAAAAACGTCCAGAAATGTTTGAAGCTACTGACTGAATGAAAGGAGCTGGCATCTCACTCTCTTTGAATCTTCTTTATCATGCTAAGAGGAGCAGGAAAAAGCAAAAAATTTCAGAATTGCACCTTGCAATGTGGAGAAATTACTGTTTGTGCATTTACAATATTCATTGATTTTTGCCATTGAAAAACGTCCAGAAATGTTTGAAGCTACTGACTGAATGAAAGGAGCTGGCATCTCACTCTCTTTGAATCTTCTTTATCATGCTAAGAGGAGCAGGAAAAAGCAAAATTTTCAGAATTGCACCTTGTAATGTGGAGAAATTACTGTTTGTGCATTTACAATATTCATTGATTTTTGCCATTGAAAAACGTCCAGAAATATTTGAAGCTACTGACTGAATGAAAGGAGCTGGCATCTCACTCTCTTTGAATCTTCTTTATCATGCTAAGAGGAGCAGGAAAAAGCAAAAAATTTCAGAATTGCACCTTGCAATGCGGAGAAACTACTGTTTGTGCATTTACAATATTCATTGATTTTTGCCATTGAAAAACATCATGTTATTCATATACCAGAAATGTTTGAAGCTACTGACTGAATGAAAAGAGCTGGCATCTCACTCTCTTTGAATCTTCTTTATCATGCTAAGAGGAGCAGGAAAAAGCAAAAAATTTCAGAATTGCACCTTGCAATGTGGAGAAATTACTGTTTGTGCATTTACAATATTCATTGATTTTTGCCATTGAAAAACGTCCAGAAATGTTTGAAGCTACTGACTGAATGAAAGGAGCTGGCATCTCACTCTCTTTGAATCTTCTTTATCATGCTAAGAGGAGCAGGAAAAAGCAAAAAATTTCAGAATTGCACCTTGCAATGTGGAAAAATTACTGTTTGTGCATTTACAATATTCATTGATTTTTGCCATTGAAAAACGTCCAGAAATGTTTGAAGCTACTGACTGAATGAAAGGAGCTGGCATCTCACTCTCTTTGAATCTTCTTTATCATGCTAAGAGGGGCAGGAAAAAGCAAAAAATTTCAGAATTGCACCTTGCAATGCGGAGAAATTACTGTTTGTGCATTTACAATATTCATTGATTTTTGCCATTGAAAAACATCATGTTATTCATATACCAGAAATGTTTGAAGCTACTGACTGAATG
This sequence comes from Phyllobates terribilis, assembly GCF_046119375.1. Lineage (NCBI taxonomy): Eukaryota > Metazoa > Chordata > Amphibia > Anura > Dendrobatidae > Phyllobates > Phyllobates terribilis. Next base: position 8,462,782 of record NW_027362813.1, read on the forward strand.
AAAGGAGCTGGCATCTCACTCTCTTTGAATCTTCTTTATCATGCTAAGAGGAGCAGGAAAAAGCAAAAAATTTCAGAATTGCACCTTGCAATGCGGAGAAATTACTGTTTGTGCATTTACAATATTAATTGATTTTTGCCAATGAAAAACATCATGTTATTCATATACCAGAAATATTTGAAGCTACTGACTGAATGAAAAGAGCTGGCATCTCACTCTCTTTGAATCTTCTTTATCATGCTAAGAGGAGCAGGAAAAAGCAAAAAATTTCAGAATTGCACCTTGCAATGTGGAGAAATTACTGTTTGTGCATTTACAATATTCATTGATTTTTGCCATTGAAAAACGTCCAGAAATGTTTGAAGCTACTGACTGAATGAAAGAAGCTGGCATCTCACTCTCTTTGAATCTTCTTTATCATGCTAAGAGGAGCAGGAAAAAGCAAAAAATTTCAGAATTGCACCTTGCAATGCGGAGAAATTACTGTTTGTGCATTTACAATATTCATTGATTTTTGCCATTGAAAAACGTCCAGAAATGTTTGAAGCTACTGACTGAATGAAAGGAGCTGGCATCTCACTCTCTTTGAATCTTCTTTATCATGCTAAGAGGAGCAGGAAAAAGCAAAAAATTTCAGAATTGCACCTTGCAATGCGGAGAAATTACTGTTTGTGCATTTACAATATTCATTGATTTTTGCCATTGAAAAACGTCCAGAAATGTTTGAAGCTACTGACTGAATGAAAGGAGCTGGCATCTCACTCTCTTTGAATCTTCTTTATCATGCTAAGAGGAGCAGGAAAAAGCAAAAAATTTCAGAATTGCACCTTGCAATGTGGAGAAATTACTGTTTGTGCATTTACAATATTCATTGATTTTTGCCATTGAAAAACATCATGTTATTCATATACCAGAAATGTTTGAAGCTACTGACTGAATGAAAAGAGCTGGCATCTCACTCTCTTTGAATCTTCTTTATCATGCTAAGAGGAGCAGGAAAAAGCAAAAAAATTCAGAATTGCACCTTGCAATGTGGAGAAATTACTGTTTGTGAATTTACAATATTCATTGATTTTTGCCATTGAAAAACGTCCAGAAATGTTTGAAGCTACTGACTGAATGAAAGGAGCTGGCATCTCACTCTCTTTGAATCTTCTTTATCATGCTAAGAGGAGCAGGAAAAAGCAAAAAATTTCAGAATTGCACCTTGCAATGCGGAGAAATTACTGTTTGTGCATTTACAATATTCATTGATTTTTGCCATTGAAAAACATCATGTTAGTCATATACCAGAAATGTTTGAAGCTACTGACTGAATGAAAAGAGCTGGCATCTCACTCTCTTTGAATCTTCTTTATCATGCTAAGAGGAGCAGGAAAAAGCAAAAAATTTCAGAATTGCACCTTGCAATGTGGAGAAATTACTGTTTGTGCATTTACAATATTCATTTATTTTTGCCATTGAAAAACGTCCAGAAATGTTTGAAGCTACTGACTGAATGAAAGGAGCTGGCATCTCACTCTCTTTGAATCTTCTTTATCATGCTAAGAGGAGCAGGAAAAAGCAAAAAATTTCAGAATTGCACCTTGTAATGTGGAGAAATTACTGTTTGTGCATTTACAATATTCATTGATTTTTGCCATTGAAAAACATCCAGAAATGTTTGAAGCTACTGACTGAATGAAAGGAGCTGGCATCTCACTCTCTTTGAATCTTCTTTATCATGCTAAGAGGAGCAGGAAAAAGCAAAAAATTTCAGAATTGCACCTTGCAATGTGGAGAAATTACTGTTTGTGCATTTACAATATTCATTGATTTTTGCCATTGAAAAACATCATGTTATTCATATACCAGAAATGTTTAAGCTACTGACTGAATGAAAAGAGCTGGCATCTCACTCTCTTTGAGTCTTCTTTATCATGCTAAGAGGAGCAGGAAAAAGCAAAAAATTTCAGAATTGCACCTTGCAATGTGGAGAAATTACTGTTTGTGCATTTACAATATTCATTGATTTTTGACATTGAAAAACGTCCAGAAATGTTTGAAGCTACTGACTGAATGAAAGGAGCTGGCATCTCACTCTCTTTGAATCTTCTTTATCATCCTAAGAGGAGCAGGAAAAAGCAAAAAATTTCAGAATTGCACCTTGCAATGCGGAGAAATTACTGTTTGTGCATTTACAATATTCATTGATTTTTGCCATTGAAAAACGTCCAGAAATGTTTGAAGCTACTGACTGAATGAAAGGAGCTGGCATCTCACTCTCTTTGAATCTTCTTTATCATGCTAAGAGGAGCAGGAAAAAGCAAAAAATTTCAGAATTGCACCTTGCAATGTGGAGAAATTACTGTTTGTGCATTTACAATATTCATTGATTTTTGCCATTGAAAAACATCATGTTATTCATATACCAGAAATGTTTGAAGCTACTGATTGAATGAAAAGAGCTGGAATCTCACTCTCTTTGAATCTTCTTTATCATGCTAAGAGGAGCAGGAAAAAGCAAAAAATTTCAGAATTGCACCTTGCAATGTGGAGAAATTACTGTTTGTGAATTTACAATATTCATTGATTTTTGCCATTGAAAAACGTCCAGAAATGTTTGAAGCTACTGACTGAATGAAAGGAGCTGGCATCTCACTCTCTTTGAATCTTCTTTATCATGCTAAGAGGAGCAGGAAAAAGCAAAAAATTTCAGAATTGCACCTTGCAATGCGGAGAAATTACTGTTTGTGCATTTACAATATTCATTGATTTTTGCCATTGAAAAACATCATGTTATTCATATACCAGAAATGTTTGAAGCTAATGACTGAATGAAAAGAGCAGGCATCTCACTCTCTTTGAATCTTCTTTATCATGCTAAGAGGAGCAGGAAAAAGCAAAAAATTTCAGAATTGCACCTTGCAATGTGGAGAAATTACTGTTTGTGCATTTACAATATTCATTGATTTTTGCCATTGAAAAACGTCCAGAAATGTTTGAAGCTACTGACTGAATGAAAGGAGCTGGCATCTCACTCTCTTTGAATCTTCTTTATCATGCTAAGAGGAGCAGGAAAAAGCAAAATTTTCAGAATTGCACCTTGTAATGTGGAGAAATTACTGTTTGTGCATTTACAATATTCATTGATTTTTGCCATTGAAAAACGTCCAGAAATATTTGAAGCTACTGACTGAATGAAAGGAGCTGGCATCTCACTCTCTTTGAATCTTCTTTATCATGCTAAGAGGAGCAGGAAAAAGCAAAAAATTTCAGAATTGCACCTTGCAATGCGGAGAAACTACTGTTTGTGCATTTACAATATTCATTGATTTTTGCCATTGAAAAACATCATGTTATTCATATACCAGAAATGTTTGAAGCTACTGACTGAATGAAAAGAGCTGGCATCTCACTCTCTTTGAATCTTCTTTATCATGCTAAGAGGAGCAGGAAAAAGCAAAAAATTTTAGAATTGCACCTTGCAATGTGGAAAAATTACTGTTTGTGCATTTACAATATTCATTGATTTTTGCCATTGAAAAACGTCCAGAAATGTTTGAAGCTACTGACTGAATGAAAGGAGCTGGCATCTCACTCTCTTTGAATCTTCTTTATCATGCTAAGAGGGGCAGGAAAAAGCAAAAAATTTCAGAATTGCACCTTGCAATGCGGAGAAATTACTGTTTGTGCATTTACAATATTCATTGATTTTTGCCATTGAAAAACATCATGTTATTCATATACCAGAAATGTTTGAAGCTACTGACTGAATGAAAGGAGCTGGCATCTCACTCTCTTTGAATCTTCTTTATCATGCTAAGAGGAGCAGGAAAAAGCAAAAAATTTCAGAATTGCACCTTGCAATGCGGAGAAATTACTGTTTGTGCATTTACAATATTAATTGATTTTTGCCAATGAAAAACATCATGTTATTCATATACCAGAAATATTTGAAGCTACTGACTGAATGAAAAGAGCTGGCATCTCACTCTCTTTGAATCTTCTTTATCATGCTAAGAGGAGCAGGAAAAAGCAAAAAATTTCAGAATTGCACATTGCAATGTGGAGAAATTACTGTTTGTGCATTTACAATATTCATTGATTTTTGCCATTGAAAAACGTCCAGAAATGTTTGAAGCTACTGACTGAATGAAAGAAGCTGGCATCTCACTCTCTTTGAATCTTCTTTATCATGCTAAGAGGAGCAGGAAAAAGCAAAAAATTTCAGAATTGCACCTTGCAATGCGGAGAAATTACTGTTTGTGCATTTACAATATTCATTGATTTTTGCCATTGAAAAACATAATGTTATTCATATACCAGAAATGTTTGAAGCTACTGACTGAATGAAAAGAGCTGGCATCTCACTCTCTTTGAATCTTCTTTATCATGCTAAGAGGAGCAGGAAAAAGCAAAAAATTTCAGAATTGCACCTTGCAATGTGGAGAAATTACTGTTTGTGCATTTACAATATTCATTGATTTTTGCCATTGAAAAACGTCCAGAAATGTTTGAAGCTACTGACTGAATGAAAGGAGTTGGCATCTCACTCTCTTTGAATCTTCTTTATCATGCTAAGAGGAGCAGGAAAAAGCAAAAAATTTCAGAATTGCACCTTGCAATGTGGAGAAATTACTGTTTGTGCATTTACAATATTCATTGATTTTTGCCATTGAAAAACGTCCAGAAATGTTTGAAGCTACTGACTGAATGAAAGGAGCTGGCATCTCACTCTCTTTGAATCTTCTTTATCATGCTAAGAGGAGCAGGAAAAAGAAAAAAATTTCAGAATTGCACCTTGCAATGCGGAGAAATTACTGTTTGTGCATTTACAATATTCATTGATTTTTGCCATTGAAAAACATCATGTTATTCATATACCAGAAATGTTTGAAGCTACTGACTGAATGAAAAGAGCTGGCATCTCACTCTCTTTGAATCTTCTTTATCATGCTAAGAGGAGCAGGAAAAAGCAAAAAATTTCAGAATTGCACCTTGCAATGTGGAGAAATTACTGTTTGTGCATTTACAATATTCATTGATTTTTGCCATTGAAAAACGTCCAGAAATGTTTGAAGCTACTGACTGAATGAAGGAGCTGGCATCTCACTCTCTTTGAATCTTCTTTATCATGCTAAGAGGAGCAGGAAAAAGCAAAAAATTTCAGAATTGCACCTTGCAATGCGGAGAAATTACTGTTTGTGCATTTACAATATTCATTGATTTTTGCCATTGAAAAACATCATGTTATTCATATACCAGAAATGCTTGAAGCTACTGACTGAATGAAAAGAGCTGGCATCTCACTCTCTTTAAATCTTCTTTATCATGCTAAGAGGAGCAGGAAAAAGCAAAAAATTTCAGAATTGCACCTTGCAATGTGGAGAAATTACTGTTTGTGCATTTACAATATTCATTGATTTTTGCCATTGAAAAACATCCAGAAATGTTTGAAGCTACTGACTGAATGAAAGGAGCTGGCATCTCACTCTCTTTGAATCTTCTTTATCATGCTAAGAGGAGCAGGAAAAAGCAAAAAAATTCAGAATTGCACCTTGCAATGCGGAGAAATTACTGTTTGTGCATTTACAATATTCATTGATTTTTGCCATTGAAAAACATCATGTTATTCATATACCAGAAATGTTGGAAGCTACTGACTGAATGAAAAGAGCTGGCATCTCACTCTCTTTGAATGTTCTTTTTCATGCTAAGAGGAGCAGGAAAAAGCAAAAAATTTCAGAATTGCACCTTGCAATGTGGAGAAATTACTGTTTGTGCATTTACAATATTCATTGATTTTTGCCATTGAAAAACGTAAAGAAATGTTTGAAGCTACTGACTGAATGAAAGGAGCTGGCATCTCACTCTCTTTGAATCCTCTTTATCATGCTAAGAGTAGCAGGAAAAAGCAAAAAATTTCAGAATTGCACCTTGCAATGCGGAGAAATTACTGTTTGTGCATTTACAATATTCATTGATTTTTGCCATTGAAAAACATCATGTTATTCATATACCAGAAATGTTTGAAGCTACTGACTGAATGAAAGGAGCTGGCATCTCACTCTCTTTGAATCTTCTTTATCATGCTAAGAGGAGCAGGAAAAAGCAAAAAATTTCAGAATTGCACCTTGCAATGCGGAGAAATTACTGTTTGTGCATTTACAATATTAATTGATTTTTGCCATTGAAAAACATCATGTTATTCATATACCAGAAATGTTTGAAGCTACTGACTGAATGAAAAGAGCTGGCATCTCACTCTCTTTGAATCTTCTTTATCATGCTAAGAGGAGCAGGAAAAAGCAAAAAATTTCAGAATTGCACCTTGCAATGTGGAGAAATTACTGTTTGTGCATTTACAATATTCATTGATTTTTGCCATTGAAAAACGTCCAGAAATGTTTGAAGCTACTGACTGAATGAAAGAAGCTGGCATCTCACTCTCTTTGAATCTTCTTTATCATGCTAAGAGGAGCAGGAAAAAGCAAAAAATTTCAGAATTGCACCTTGCAATGCGGAGAAATTACTGTTTGTGCATTTACAATATTCATTGATTTTTGCCATTGAAAAACATAATGTTATTCATATACCAGAAATGTTTGAAGCTACTGACTGAATGAAAAGAGCTGGCATCTCACTCTCTTTGAATCTTCTTTATCATGCTAAGAGGAGCAGGAAAAAGCAAAAAATTTCAGAATTGCACCTTGCAATGTGGAGAAATTACTGTTTGTGCATTTACAATATTCATTGATTTTTGCCATTGAAAAACGTCCAGAAATGTTTGAAGCTACTGACTGAATGAAAGGAGCTGGCATCTCACTCTCTTTGAATCTTCTTTATCATGCTAAGAGGAGCAGGAAAAAGCAAAAAATTTCAGAATTGCACCTTGCAATGCGGAGAAATTACTGTTTGTGCATTTACAATATTCATTGATTTTTGCCATTGAAAAACATAATGTTATTCATATACCAGAAATGTTTGAAGCTACTGACTGAATGAAAAGAGCTGGCATCTCACTCTCTTTGAATCTTCTTTATCATGCTAAGAGGAGCAGGAAAAAGCAAAAAATTTCAGAATTGCACCTTGCAATGTGGAGAAATTACTGTTTGTGCATTTACAATATTCATTGATTTTTGCCATTGAAAAACGTCCAGAAATGTTTGAAGCTACTGACCGAATGAAAGGAGCTGGCATCTCACTCTCTTTGAATCTTCTTTATCATGCTAAGAGGAGCAGGAAAAAGAAAAAAAATTCAGAATTGCACCTTGCAATGCGGAGAAATTACTGTTTGTGCATTTACAATATTCATTGATTTTTGCCATTCAAAAACATCATGTTATTCATATACCAGAAATGTTTGAAGCTACTGACTGAATGAAAAGAGCTGGCATCTCACTCTCTTTGAATCTTCTTTATCATGCTAAGAGGAGCAGGAAAAAGCAAAAAATTTCTGAATTGCACCTTGCAATGTGGAGAAATTACTGTTTGTGCATTTACAATATTCATTGATTTTTGCCATTGAAAAACGTCCAGAAATGTTTGAAGCTACTGACTGAATGAAAGGAGCTGGCATCTCACTCTCTTTGAATCTTCTTTATCATGCTAAGAGGAGCAGGAAAAAGCAAAAAATTTCAGAATTGCACCTTGCAATGCCGAGAAATTATTGTTTGTGCATTTACAATATTCATTGATTTTTGCCATTGAAAAACATCATGTTATTCATATACCAGAAATGCTTGAAGCTACTGACTGAATGAAAAGAGCTGGCATCTCACTCTCTTTAAATCTTCTTTATCATGCTAAGAGGAGCAGGAAAAAGCAAAAAATTTCAGAATTGCACCTTGCAATGTGGAGAAAATACTGTTTGTGCATTTACAATATTCATTGATTTTTGCCATTGAAAAACATCCAGAAATGTTTGAAGCTACTGACTGAATGAAAGGAGCTGGCATCTCACTCTCTTTGAATCTTCTTTATCATGCTCAGAGGAGCAGGAAAAAGCAAAAAATTTCAGAATTGCACCTTGCAATGCGGAGAAATTACTGTTTGTGCATTTACAATATTCATTGATTTTTGCCATTGAAAAACATCATGTTATTCATATACCAGAAATGTTGGAAGCTACTGACTGAATGAAAAGAGCTGGCATCTCACTCTCTTTGAATGTTCTTTTTCATGCTAAGAGGAGCAGGAAAAAGCAAAAAATTTCAGAATTGCACCTTGCAATGTGGAGAAATTACTGTTTGTGCATTTACAATATTCATTGATTTTTGCCATTGAAAAACGTAAAGAAATGTTTGAAGCTACTGACTGAATGAAAGGAGCTGGCATCTCACTCTCTTTGAATCCTCTTTATCATGCTAAGAGGAGCAGGAAAAAGCAAAAAATTTCAGAATTGCACCTTGCAATGCGGAGAAATTACTGTTTGTGCATTTACAATATTCATTGATTTTTGCCATTGAAAAAAATCATGTTATTCATATACCAGAAATGTTTGAAGCTACTGACTGAATGAAAAGATCTGGCATCTCACTCTCTTTGAATCTTCTTTATCATGCTAAGAGGAGCAGGAAAAAGCAAAAAATTTCAGAATTGCACCTTGCAATGTGGAGAAATTACTGTTTGTGCATTTACAATATTCATTGATTTTTGCCATTGAAAAACGTCCAGAAATGTTTGAAGCTACTGACTGAATGAAAGGAGCTGGCATCTCACTCTCTTTGAATTTTCTTTATCATGCTAAGAGAAGCAGGAAAATGCAAAAAATGTCAGAATTGCACCTTGCAATGCGGAGAAATTACTGTTTGTGCATTTACAATATTCATTGATTTTTGCCATTGAAAAACATCATGTTATTCATATACCAGAAATGTTTGAAGCTACTGACTGAATGAGAAGAGCTGGCATCTCACTCTCTTTGAATCATCTTTATCATGCTAAGAGGAGCAGGAAAAAGCAAAAAATTTCAGAATTGCACCTTGCAATGTGGAGAAATTACTGTTTGTGCATTTACAATATTCATTGATTTTTGCCATTGAAAAACGTCCAGAAATGTTTGAAGCTACTGACTGAATGAAAGGAGCTGGCATCTCACTCTCTTTGAATCTTCTTTATCATGCTAAGAGGAGCAGGAAAAAGCAAAAAATTTCAGAATTGCACCTTGCAATGTGGAGAAATTACTGTTTGTGCACTTACAATATTCATTGATTTTTGCCATTGAAAAACATCATGTTATTCATATACCAGAAATGTTTGAAGCTACTGACTGATTGAAAAGAGCTGGCATCTCACTCTCTTTGAATCTTCTTTATCATGCTAAGAGGAGCAGGAAAAAGCAAAAAATGTCAGAATTGCACCTTGCAATGCGGAGAAATTACTGTTTGTGCATTTACAATATTCATTGATTTTTGCCATTGAAAAACATCATGTTATTCATATACCAGAAATGTTTGAAGCTACTGACTGAATGAAAAGAGCTGGCATCTCACTCTCTTTGAATCTTCTTTATCATGCTAAGAGGAGCAGGAAAAAGCAAAAAATTTCAGAATTGCACCTTGCAATGTGGAGAAATTACTGTTTGTGCATTTACAATATTCATTGATTTTTGCCATTGAAAAAAGTCCAGAAATGTTTGAAGCTACTGACTGAAAGAAAGGAGCTGGCATCTCACTCTCTTTGAATCTTCTTTATCATGCTAAGAGGAGCAGGAAAAAGCAAAAAATGTCAGAATTGCACCTTGCAATGCGGAGAAATTACTGTTTGTGCATTTACAATATTCATTGATTTTTGCCATTGAAAAACATCATGTTATTCATATACCAGAAATGTTTGAAGCTACTGACTGAATGAAAAGAGCTGGCATCTCACTCTCTTTGAATCTTCTTTATCATGCTAAGAGGAGCAGGAAAAAGCAAAAAATTTCAGAATTGCACCTTGCAATGTGGAGAAATTACAGTTTGTGCATTTACAATATTCATTGATTTTTGCCATTGAAAAACGTCCAGAAATGTTAAAAGCTACTGACTGAATGAAAGGAGCTGGCATTTCACTCTCTTTGAATCTTCTTTATCATGCAAAGAGGAGCAGGAAAAGGCAAAAAATTTCAGAATTGCACCTTGCAATGCGGAGAAATTACTGTTTGTGCATTTACAATATTCATTGATTTTTGCCATTGAAAAACATCATGTTATTCATATACCAGAAATGTTTGAAGCTACTGACTGAATGAAAAGAGCTGGCATCTCACTCTCTTTGAATCTTCTTTATCATGCTAAGAGGAGCAGGAAAAAGCAAAAAATGTCAGAATTGCACCTTGCAATGTGGAGAAATTACTGTTTGTGCATTTACAATATTCATTGATTTTTGCCATTGAAAAACGTCCAGAAATGTTTGAAGCTACTGACTGAATGAAAGGAGCTGGCATCTCACTCTCTTTGAATCTTCTTTATCATGCTAAGAGGAGCAGGAAAAGGCAAAAAATTTCAGAATTGCACCTTGCAATGCGGAGAAATTACTGTTTGTGCATTTACAATATTCATTGATTTTTGCCATTGAAAAACATCATGTTATTCATATACCAGAAATGTTTGAAGCTACTGACTGAATGAAACGAGATGGCATCTCACTCTCTTTGAATCTTCTTTATCATGCTAAGAGGAGCAGGAAAAAGCAAAAAATTTCAGAATTGCACCTTGCAATGCGGAGAAATTACTGTTTGTGCACTTACAATATTCATTGATTTTTGCCATTGAAAAACATCATGTTATTCATATACCAGAAATGTTTGAAGCTACTGACTGAATGAAAAGAGCTGGCAGCTCACTCTCTTTGAATCTTCTTTATCATGCTAAGAGGAGCAGGAAAAAGCAAAAAATGTCAGAATTGCACCTTGCACTGCGGAGAAATTATTGTTTGTGCATTTACAATATTCATTGATTTTTGCCATTGAAAAACATTATGTTATTCATATACCAGAAATGTTTGAAGCTACTGACTGAATGAAAAGAGCTGGCATCTCACTCTCTTTGAATCTTCTTTATCATGCTAAGAGGAGCAGGAAAAAGCAAAAAATTTCAGAATTGCACCTTGCAATGTGGAGAAATTACTGTTTGTGCATTTACAATATTCATTGATTTTTGCCATTGAAAAAAGTCCAGAAATGTTTGAAGCTACTGACTGAATGAAAGGAGCTGGCATCTCACTCTCTTTGAATCTTCTTTATCATGCTAAGAGGAGCAGGAAAAGGCAAAAAATTTCAGAATTGCACCTTGCAATGCGGAGAAATTACTGTTTGTGCATTTACAATATTCATTGATTTTTGCCATTGAAAAACATCATGTTATTCATATACCAGAAATGTTTGAAGCTACTGACTGAATGAAACGAGATGGCATCTCACTCTCTTTGAATCTTCTTTATCATGCTAAGAGGAGCAGGAAAAAGCAAAAAATTTCAGAATTGCACCTTGCAATGCGGAGAAATTACTGTTTGTGCACTTACAATATTCATTGATTTTTGCCATTGAAAAACGTCCAGAAATGTTAAAAGCTACTGACTGAATGAAAGGAGCTGGCATCTCACTCTCTTTGAATCTTCTTTATCATGCTAAGAGGAGCAGGAAAAGGCAAAAAATTTCAGAATTGCACCTTGCAATGCGGAGAAATTACTGTTTGTGCATTTACAATATTCATTGATTTTTGCCATTGAAAAACATCATGTTATTCATATACCAGAAATGTTTGAAGCTACTGACTGAATGAAACGAGATGGCATCTCACTCTCTTTGAATCTTCTTTATCATGCTAAGAGGAGCAGGAAAAAGCAAAAAATTTCAGAATTGCACCTTGCAATGCGGAGAAATTACTGTTTGTGCACTTACAATATTCATTGATTTTTGCCATTGAAAAACATCATGTTATTCATATACCAGAAATGTTTGAAGCTACTGACTGAATGAAAAGAGCTGGCAGCTCACTCTCTTTGAATCTTCTTTATCATGCTAAGAGGAGCAGGAAAAAGCAAAAAATGTCAGAATTGCACCTTGCACTGCGGAGAAATTATTGTTTGTGCATTTACAATATTCATTGATTTTTGCCATTGAAAAACATTATGTTATTCATATACCAGAAATGTTTGAAGCTACTGACTGAATGAAAAGAGCTGGCATCTCACTCTCTTTGAATCTTCTTTATCATGCTAAGAGGAGCAGGAAAAAGCAAAAAATTTCAGAATTGCACCTTGCAATGTGGAGAAATTACTGTTTGTGCATTTACAATATTCATTGATTTTTGCCATTGAAAAAAGTCCAGAAATGTTTGAAGCTACTGACTGAATGAAAGGAGCTGGCATCTCACTCTCTTTGAATCTTCTTTATCATGCTAAGAGGAGCAGGAAAAAGCAAAAAATGTCAGAATTGCAACTTGCAATGCGGAGAAATTACTGTTTGTGCATTTACAATATTCACTGATTTTTGCCATTGAAAAACATCATGTTATTCATATACCAGAAATGTTTGAAGCTACTGACTGAATGAAAAGAGCTGGCAACTCACTCTCTTTGAATCTTCTTTATCATGCTAAGAGGAGCAGGAAAAAGCAAAAAATTTCAGAATAGCACCTTGCAATGTGGAGAAATTACTGTTTGTGCATTTACAATATTCATTGATTTTTGCCATTGAAAAACGTCCAGAAATGTTTGAAGCTACTGACTGAATGAAAGGAGCTGGCATCTCACTGTCTTTGAATCTTCTTTATCATGCTAAGAGGAGCAGGAAAAAGCAAAAAATTTCAGAATTGCACCTTGCAATGCGGAGAAATTACTGTTTGTGCACTTACAATATTCATTGATTTTTGCCATTGAAAAACATCAAGTTATTCGTATACCAGAAATGTTTGAAGCTACTGACTGAATGAAAAGAGCTGGCATCTCACTCTCTTTGAATCTTCTTTATCATGCTAAGAGGAGCAGGAAAAAGCAAAAAATTTCAGAATTGCACCTTGCAATGTGGAGAAATTACTGTTTGTGCATTTACAATATTCATTGATTTTTGCCATTGAAAAAAGTCCAGAAATGTTTGAAGCTACTGACTGAATGAAAGGAGCTGGCAACTCACTCTCTTTGAATCTTCTTTATCATGCTAAGAGGAGCAGGAAAAAGCAAAAAATGGCAGAATTGCACCTTGCAATGCGGAGAAATTACTTTTTGTGCATTTACAATATTCATTGATTTTTGCCATTGAAAAACATCATGTTATTCATATACCAGAAATGTTTGAAGCTACTGACTGAATGAAAAGAGCTGGCATCTCACTCTCTTTGAATCTTCTTTATCATGCTAAGAGGAGCAGGAAAAAGCAAAAAATTTCAGAATTGCACCTTGCAATGTGGAGAAATTACTGTTTGTGCATTTACAATATTCATTGATTTTTGCCATTGAAAAACGTCCAGAAATGTTTGAAGCTACTGACTGAATGAAAGGAGCTGGCATCTCACTCTCTTTGAATCTTCTTTATCAAGCTAAGAGGAGCAGGAAAAAGCAAAAAATTTCAGAATTGCACCTTGCAATGCGGAGAAATTACTGTTTGTGCACTTACAATATTCATTGATTTTTGCCATTGAAAAACATCATGTTATTCATATACCAGAAATGTTTGAAGCTACTGATTGAATGAAAAGAGCTGGCATCTCACTCTCTTTGAATCTTCTTTATCATGCTAAGAGGAGCAGGAAAAAGCAAAAAATGTCAGAATTGCACCTTGCAATGCGGAGAAATTACTGTTTGTGCATTTACAATATTCATTGATTTTTGCCATTGAAAAACATCATGTTATTCATATACCAGAAATGTTTGAAGCTACTGACTGAATGAAAAGAGCTGGCATCTCACTCTCTTTGAATCTTCTTTATCATGCTAAGAGGAGCAGGAAAAAGCAAAAAATTTCAGAATTGCACCTTGCAATGTGGAGAAATTACTGTTTGTGCATTTACAATATTCATTGATTTTTGCCATTGAAAAACGTCCAGAAATGTTTGAAGCTACTGACTGAATGAAAAGAGCTGGCATCTCTCTCTCTTTGAATCTTCTTTATCATGCTAAGAGGAGCAGGAAAAAGCAAAAAAATTCAGAATTGCACCTTGCAATGCGGAGAAATTACTGTTTGTGCATTTACAATATTCATTGATTTTTGCCATTGAAAAACGTCCAGAAATGTTTGAAGCTACTGACTGAATGAAAGGAGCTGGCATCTCACTCTCTTTGAATCTTCTTTATCATGCTAAGAGGAGCAGGAAAAAGCAAAAAATTTCAGAATTGCACCTTGCAATGCGGAGAAATTACTGTTTGTGCATTTACAATATTCATTGATTTTTGCCATTGAAAAACATCATGTTATTCATATACCAGAAATGTTTGAAGCTACTGACTGAATGAAAAGAGCTGGCATCTCACTCTCTTTGAATCTTCTTTATCATGCTAAGAGGAGCAGGAAAAAGCAAAAAATTTCAGAATTGCACCTTGCAATGCGGAGAAATTACTGTTTGTGCATTTACAATATTCATTGATTTTTGCCATTGAAAAACATCATGTTATTCATATACCAGAAATGTTTGAAGCTACTGACTGAATGAAAAGAGCTGGCATCTAAATCTCTTTGAATCTTCTTTATCATGCTAAGAGGAGAAGGAAAAAGCAAAAAATTTCAGAATTGCACCTTGCAATGTGGAGAAATTACTGTTTGTGCATTTACAATATTCATTGATTTTTGCCATTGAAAAACGTCCAGAAATGTTTGAAGCTACTGACTGAATGAAAGGAACTGGCATCTCACTCTCTTTGAATCTTCTTTATCATGCTAAGAGGAGCAGGAAAAAGCAAAAAATTTCAGAATTGCAGCTTGCAATGTGGAGAAATTACTGTTTGTGCATTTACAATATTCATTGATTTTTGCCATTGAAAAACGTCCAGAAATGTTTGAAGCTACTGACTGAATGAAAGGAGCTGGCATCCCACTCTCTTTGAATCTTCTTTATCATGCTAAGAGGAGCAGGAAAAGGCAAAAAATTTCAGAATTGCACCTTGCAATGCGGAGAAATTACTGTTTGTGCATTTACAATATTCATTGATTTTTGCCATTGAAAAACATCATGTTATTCATATACCAGAAATGTTTGAAGCTACTGACTGAATGAAAAGAGCTGGCATCTCTCTCTCTTTGAATCTTCTTTATCATGCTAAGAGGAGCAGGAAAAAGCAAAAAATTTCAGAATTGCACCTTGCAATGTGGAGAAATTACTGTTTGTGCATTTACAATATTCATTGATTTTTGCCATTGAAAAACATCCAGAAATGTTTGAAGCTACTGACTGAATGAAAGGAGCTGGCATCTCACTCTCTTTGAATCTTCTTTATCATGCTAAGAGGAGCAGGAAAAAGCAAAAAATTTCAGAATTGCACCTTGCAATGCGGAGAAATTACTGTTTGTGCATTTACAATATTCATTGATTTTTGCCATTGAAAAACATCATGTTATTCATATACCAGAAATGTTTGAAGCTACTGACTGAATGAAAGGAGCTGGCATCTCACTCTCTTTGAATCTTCTTTATCATGCTAAGAGGAGCAGGAAAAAGCAAAAAATTTCAGAATTGCACCTTGCAATGCGGAGAAATTACTGTTTGTGCATTTACAATATTAATTGATTTTTGCCATTGAAAAAAATCATGTTATTCATATACCAGAAATGTTTGAAGCTACTGACTGAATGAAAAGAGCTGGCATCTCACTCTCTTTGAATCTTCTTTATCATGCTAAGAGGAGCAGGAAAAAGCAAAAAATTTCAGAATTGCACCTTGCAATGTGGAGAAATTACTGTTTGTGCATTTACAATATTCATTGATTTTTGCCATTAAAAAACGTCCAGAAATGTTTGAAGCTACTGACTGAATGAAAGGAGCTGGCATCTCACTCTCTTTGAATTTTCTTTATCATGCTAAGAGGAGCAGGAAAAAGCAAAAAATTTCAGAATTGCACCTTGCAATGCGGAGAAATTACTGTTTGTGCATTTACAATATTCATTGATTTTTGCCATTGAAAAACGTCCAGAAATGTTTGAAGCTACTGACTGAATGAAAGGAGCTGGCATCTCACTCTCTTTGAATCTTCTTTATCATGCTAAGAGGAGCAGGAAAAAGCAAAAAATTTCAGAATTGCACCTTGCAATGCGGAGAAATTACTGTTTGTGCATTTACAATATTAATTGATTTTTGCCATTGAAAAAAATCATGTTATTCATATACCAGAAATGTTTGAAGCTACTGACTGAATGAAAAGAGCTGGCATCTCACTCTCTTTGAATCTTCTTTATCATGCTAAGAGGAGCAGGAAAAAGCAAAAAATTTCAGAATTGCACCTTGCAATGTGGAGAAATTACTGTTTGTGAATTTACAATATTCATTGATTTTTGCCATTAAAAAACGTCCAGAAATGTTTGAAGCTACTGACTGAATGAAAGGAGCTGGCATCTCACTCTCTTTGAATCTTCTTTATCATGCTAAGAGGAGCAAGAAAAAGCAAAAAATTTCAGAATTGCACCTTGCAATGCGGAGAAATTACTGTTTGTGCATTTACAATATTCATTGATTTATGCCATTGAAAAACATCATGTTATTCATATACCAGAAATGTTTGAAGCTACTGACTGAATGAAAAGAGCTGGCATCTCACTCTCTTTGAATCTTCTTTATCATGCTAAGAGGAGCAGGAAAAAGCAAAAAATTTCAGAATTGCACCTTGCAATGTGGAGAAATTACTGTTTGTGCATTTACAATATTCATTGATTTTTGCCATTGAAAAACGTCCAGAAATGTTTGAAGCTACTGACTGAATGAAAGGAGCTGGCATCTCACTCTCTTTGAATCTTCTTTATCATGCTAAGAGGAGAAGGAAAAAGCAAAAAATTTCAG
Organism: Phyllobates terribilis; assembly: GCF_046119375.1. Lineage (NCBI taxonomy): Eukaryota > Metazoa > Chordata > Amphibia > Anura > Dendrobatidae > Phyllobates > Phyllobates terribilis. Next base: position 8,479,728 of record NW_027362813.1, read on the forward strand.
AATTGCACCTTGCAATGCGGAGAAATTACTGTTTGTGCATTTACAATATTCATTGATTTTTGCCATTGAAAAACATCATGTTATTCATATACCAGAAATGTTTGAAGCTACTGACTGAATGAAAAGAGCTGGCATCTCACTCTCTTTGAATCTTCTTTATCATGCTAAGAGGAGCAGGAAAAAGCAAAAAATTTCAGAATTGCACCTTGCAATGTGGAGAAATTACTGTTTGTGCATTTACAATATTCATTGATTTTTGCCAATGAAAAACGTCCAGAAATGTTTGAAGCTACTGATTGAATGAAAGGAGCTGGCATCTCACTCTCTTTGAATCTTCTTTATCATGCTAAGAGGAGCAGGAAAAGGCAAAAAATTTCAGAGATGCACCTTGCAATGCGGAGAAATTACTGTTTGTGCATTTACAATATTCATTGATTTTTGCCATTGAAAAACATCATGTTATTCATATACCAGAAATGTTTGAAGCTACTGACTGAATGAAAAGAGCTGGCATCTCACTCTCTTTGAATCTTCTTTATCATGCTAAGAGGAGCAGGAAAAAGCAAAAAAATTCAGAATTGCACCTTGCAATGTGGAGAAATTACTGTTTGTGCATTTACAATATTCATTGATTTTTGCCATTGAAAAACATCCAGAAATGTTTGAAGCTACTGACTGAATGAAAGGAGCTGGCATCTCACTCTCTTTGAATCTTCTTTATCATGCTAAGAGGAGCAGGAAAAAGCAAAAAATTTCAGAATTGCACCTTGCAATGCGGAGAAATTACTGTTTGTGCATTTACAATATTAATTGATTTTTGCCATTGAAAAAAATCATGTTATTCATATACCAGAAATGTTTGAAGCTACTGACTGAATGAAAAGAGCTGACATCTCACTCTCTTTGAATCTTCTTTATCATGCTAAGAGGAGCAGGAAAAAGCAAAAAATTTCAGAATTGCACCTTGCAATGTGGAGAAATTACTGTTTGTGCATTTACAATATTCATTGATTTTTGCCATTAAAAAACGTCCAGAAATGTTTGAAGCTACTGACTGAATGAAAGGAGCTGGCATCTCACTCTCTTTGAATCTTCTTTATCATGCTAAGAGGAGCAGGAAAAAGCAAAAAATTTCAGAATTGCACCTTGCAATGCGGAGAAATTACTGTTTGTGCATTTACAATATTCATTGATTTATGCCATTGAAAAACATCATGTTATTCATATACCAGAAATGTTTGAAGCTACTGACTGAATGAAAAGAGCTGGCATCTCACTCTCTTTGAATCTTCTTTATCATGCTAAGAGGAGCAGGAAAAAGCAAAAAATTTCAGAATTGCACCTTGCAATGTGGAGAAATTACTGTTTGTGCATTTACAATATTCATTGATTTTTGCCATTGAAAAACGTCCAGAAATGTTTGAAGCTACTGACTGAATGAAAGGAGCTGGCATCTCACTCTCTTTGAATCTTCTTTATCATGCTAGGATTAGCAGGAAAAAGCAAAAAATTTCAGAATTGCACCTTGCAATGTGGAGATATTACTGTTTGTGCATTTACAATATTCATTGATTTTTGCCATTGAAAAACGTCCAGAAATGTTTGAAGCTACTGACTGAATGAAAGGAGCTGGCATCTCACTCTCTTTGAATCTTCTTTATCATGCTAAGAGGAGCAGGAAAAAGCAAAAAATGTCAGAATTGCACCTTGCAATGCGGAGAAATTACTGTTTGTGCATTTACAATATTCATTGATTTTTGCCATTGAAAAACATCATGTTATTCATATACCAGAAATGTTTGAAGCTACTGACTGAATGAAAAGAGCTGGCATCTCACTCTCTTTGAATCTTCTTTGTCATGCTAAGAGGAACAGGAAAAAGCAAAAAATTTCAGAATTGCACCTTGGAATGTGGAGAAATTACTGTTTGTACATTTACAATATTCATTGATTTTTGCCATTGAAAAACGTCCAGAAATGTTTGAAGCTACTGACTGAATGAAAGGAGCTGGCATCTCACTCTCTTTGAATCTTCTTTATCATGCTAGGATTAGCAGGAAAAAGCAAAAAATTTCAGAATTGCACCTTGCAATGTGGAGATATTACTGTTTGTGCATTTACAATATTCATTGATTTTTGCCATTGAAAAACGTCCAGAAATGTTTGAAGCTACTGACTGAATGAAAGGAGCTGGCATCTCACTCTCTTTGAATCTATTTTATCATGCTAAGAGGAGCAGGAAAAGGCAAAAAATTTCAGAATTGCACCTTGCAATGCGGAGAAATTACTGTTTGTGCATTTACAATATTCATTGATTTTTGCCATTGAAAAACATCATGTTATTCATATACCAGAAATGTTTGAAGCTACTGACTGAATGAAAAGAGCTGGCATCTCACTCTCTTTGAATCTTCTTTATCATGCTTAGAGGAGCAGGAAAAAGCAAAAAATTTCAGAATTGCACCTTGCAATGTGGAGAAATTACTGTTTGTGCATTTACAATATTCATTGATTTTTGCCAATGAGAAACGTCCAGAAATGTTTGAAGCTACTGACTGAATGAAAGGAGCTGGCATCTCACTCTCTTTGAATCTTCTTTATCATGCTAAGAGGAGCAGGAAAAGGCAAAAAATTTCAGAATTGCACCTTGCAATGCGGAGAAATTACTGTTTGTGCATTTACAATATTCATTGATTTTTGCCATTGAAAAACATCATGTTATTCATATACCAGAAATGTTTGAAGCTACTGACTGAATGAAAAGAGCTGGCATCTCACTCTCTTTGAATCTTCTTTATCATGCTAAGAGGAGCAGGAAAAAGCAAAAAATTTCAGAATTGCACCTTGCAATGTGGAGAAATTACTGTTTGTGCATTTACAATATTCATTGATTTTTGCCATTGAAAAACGTCCAGAAATGTTTGAAGCTACTGACTGAATGAAAGGAGCTGGCATCTCACTCTCTTTGAATCTTCTTTATCATGCTAAGAGGAGCAGGAAAAAGCAAAAAATTTCAGAATTGCACCTTGCAATGCGGAGAAATTACTGTTTGTGCATTTACAATATTCATTGATTTTTGCCATTGAAAAACATCATGTTATTCATATACCAGAAATGTTTGATGCTACTGACTGATTGAAAGGAGCTGGCATCTCACTCTCTTTGAATCTTCTTTACCATGCTAAGAGGAGCAGGAAAAAGCAAAAAATTTCAGAATTGCACCTTGCAATGTGGAGAAATTACTGTTTGTGCATTTACAATATTCATTGATTTTTGCCATTGAAAAACGTCCAGAAATGTTTGAAGCTACTGACTGAATGAAAGGAGCTGGCATCTCACTCTCTTTGAATCTTCTTTATCATGCTAAGAGGAGCAGGAAAAAGCAAAAAATTTCAGAATTGCACCTTGCAATGCGGAGAAATTACTGTTTGTGCATTTACAATATTCATTGATTTTTGCCATTGAAAAACATCATGTTATTCATATACCAGAAATGTTTGAAGCTACTGACTGAATGAAAAGAGCTGGAATCTCACTCTCTTTGAATCTTCTTTATCATGCTAAGAGGAGCAGGAAAAAGCAAAAAATTTCAGAATTGCACCTTGCAATGTGGAGAAATTACTGTTTGTGCATTTACAATATTCATTGATTTTTGCCATTGAAAAACGTCCAGAAATGTTTGAAGCTACTGACTGAATGAAAGGAGCTGGCATCTCACTCTCTTTGAATCTTCTTTATCATGCTAAGAGGAGCAGAAAAAAGCAAAAAATTTCAGAATTGCACCTTGCAATGCGGAGAAATTACTGTTTGTGCATTTACAATATTCATTGATTTTTGCCATTGAAAAACATCATGTTATTCATATACCAGAAATGTTTGAAGCTACTGACTGAATGAAAAGAGCTGGAATCTCACTCTCTTTGAATCTTCTTTATCATGCTAAGAGGAGCAGGAAAAAGCAAAAAAAATTCAGAATTGCACCTTGCAATGTGGAGAAATTACTGTTTGTGCATTTACAATATTCATTGATTTTTGCCATTGAAAAACGTCCAGAAATGTTTGAAGCTACTGACTGAATGAAAGGAGCTGGCATCTCACTCTCTTTGAATCTTCTTTATCATGCTAAGAGGAGCAGGAAAAAGCAAAAAATGTCAGAATTGCACCTTGCAATGCGGAGAAATTACTGTTTGTGCACTTACAATATTCATTGATTTTTGCCATTGAAAAACATCATGTTATTCATATACCAGAAATGTTTGAAGCTACTGACTGAATGAAAAGAGCTGGCATCTCACTCTCTTTGAATCTTCTTTATCATGCTAAGAGGAGCAGGAAAAAGCAAAAAATTTCAGAATTGCACCTTGGAATGTGGAGAAATTACTGTTTGTGCATTTACAATATTCATTGATTTTTGCCATTGAAAAATGTCCAGAAATGTTTGAAGCTACTGACTGAATGAAAGGAGCTGGCATCTCACTCTCTTTGAATCTTCTTTATCATGCTAAGAGGAGCAGGAAAAAGCAAAAAATTTCAGAATTGCACCTTGCAATGCGGAGAAATTACTGTTTGTGCATTTACAATATTCATTGATTTTTGCCATTGAAAAACATCATGTTATTCATATACCAGAAATGTTTGATGCTACTGACTGATTGAAAGGAGCTGGCATCTCACTCTCTTTGAATCTTCTTTATCATGCTAAGAGGAGCAGGAAAAAGCAAAAAATTTCAGAATTGCACCTTGCAATGTGGAGAAATTACTGTTTGTGCATTTACAATATTCATTGATTTTTGCCATTGAAAAACGTCCAGAAATGTTTGAAGCTACTGACTGAATGAAAGGAGCTGGCATCTCACTCTCTTTGAATCTTCTTTATCATGCTAAGAGGAGCAGGAAAAAGCAAAAAATTTCAGAATTGCACCTTGCAATGCGGAGAAATTACTGTTTGTGCATTTACAATATTCATTGATTTTTGCCATTGAAAAACATCATGTTATTCATATACCAGAAATGTTTGATGCTACTGACTGATTGAAAGGAGCTGGCATCTCACTCTCTTTGAATCTTCTTTATCATGCTAAGAGGAGCAGGAAAAAGCAAAAAATTTCAGAATTGCACCTTGCAATGTGGAGAAATTACTGTTTGTGCATTTACAATATTCATTGATTTTTGCCATTGAAAAACGTCCAGAAATGTTTGAAGCTACTGACTGAATGAAAGGAGCTGGCATCTCACTCTCTTTGCATCTTCTTTATCATGCTAAGAGGAGCAGGAAAAAGCAAAAAAATTCAGAATTGCACCTTGCAATGTGGAGAAATTACTGTTTGTGCATTTACAATATTCATTGATTTTTGCCATTGAAAAACATCATGTTATTCATATACCAGAAATGTTTGAAGCTACTAACTGAATGAAAAGAGCTGGCATCTCACTCTCTTTGAATCTTCTTTATCATGCAAAGAGGAGCAGGAAAAAGCAAAAAATTTCAGAATTGCACCTTGCAATGTGGAGAAATTACTGTTTGTGCATTTACAATATTCATTGATTTTTGCCATTGAAAAATGTCCAGAAATGTTTGAAGCTACTGACTGAATGAAAGGAGCTGGCATCTCACTCTCTTTGAATCTTCTTTATCATGCTAAGAGGAGCAGGAAAAAGCAAAAAATGTCAGAATTGCACCTTGCAATGCGGAGAAATTACTGTTTGTGCATTTACAATATTCATTGATTTTTGCCATTGAAAAACATCATGTTATTCATATACCAGAAATGTTTGAAGCTACTGACTGAATGAAAAGAGCTGGCATCTCACTCTCTTTGAATCTTCTTTATCATGCTAAGAGGAGCAGGAAAAAGCAAAAAATTTCAGAATTGCACCTTGCAATGTGGAGAAATTACTGTTTGTGCATTTACAATATTCATTGATTTTTGCCATTGAAAAACGTCAAGAAATGTTTGAAGCTACTGACTGAATGAAAGGAGCTGGCATCTCACTCTCTTTGAATCTTCTTTATCATGCTAAGAGGAGCAGGAAAAAGCAAAAAATTTCAGAATTGCACCTTGCAATGCGGAGAAATTACTGTTTGTGCATTTACAATATTCATTGATTTTTGCCATTGAAAAACATCATGTTATTCATATACCAGAAATGTTTGAAGCTACTGACTGAATGAAAAGAGCTGGAATCTCACTCTCTTTGAATCTTCTTTATCATGCTAAGAGGAGCAGGAAAAAGCAAAAATTTCAGAATTGCACCTTGCAATGTGGAGAAATTACTGTTTGTGCATTTACAATATTCATTGATTTTTGCCATTGAAAAACGTCCAGAAATGTTTGAAGCTACTGACTGAATGAAAGGAGCTGGCATCTCACTCTCTTTGAATCTTCTTTATCATGCTAAGAGGAGCAGAAAAAAGCAAAAAATTTCAGAATTGCACCTTGCAATGCGGAGAAATTACTGTTTGTGCATTTACAATATTCATTGATTTTTGCCATTGAAAAACATCATGTTATTCATATACCAGAAATGTTTGAAGCTACTGACTGAATGAAAAGAGCTGGAATCTCACTCTCTTTGAATCTTCTTTATCATGCTAAGAGCAGCAGGAAAAAGCAAAAAAATTCAGAATTGCACCTTGCAATGTGGAGAAATTACTGTTTGTGCATTTACAATATTCATTGATTTTTGCCATTGAAAAACGTCCAGAAATGTTTGAAGCTACTGACTGAATGAAAGGAGCTGGCATCTCACTCTCTTTGAATCTTCTTTATCATGCTAAGAGGAGCAGGAAAAAGCAAAAAATGTCAGAATTGCACCTTGCAATGCGGAGAAATTACTGTTTGTGCATTTACAATATTCATTGATTTTTGCCATTGAAAAACATCATGTTATTCATATACCAGAAATGTTTGAAGCTACTGACTGAATGAAAAGAGCTGGCATCTCACTCTCTTTGAATCTTCTTTATCATGCTAAGAGGAGCAGGAAAAAGCAAAAAATTTCAGAATTGCACCTTGGAATGTGGAGAAATTACTGTTTGTGCATTTACAATATTCATTGATTTTTGCCATTGAAAAATGTCCAGAAATGTTTGAAGCTACTGACTGAATGAAAGGAGCTGGCATCTCCCTCTCTTTGAATCTTCTTTATCATGCTAAGAGGAGCAGGAAAAAGCAAAAAATTTCAGAATTGCACCTTGCAATGCGGAGAAATTACTGTTTGTGCATTTACAATATTCATTGATTTTTGCCATTGAAAAACATCATGTTATTCATATACCAGAAATGTTTGATGCTACTGTCTGATTGAAAGGAGCTGGCATCTCACTCTCTTTGAATCTTCTTTATCATGCTAAGAGGAGCAGGAAAAAGCAAAAAATTTCAGAATTGCACCTTGGAATGTGGAGAAATTACTGTTTGTGCATTTACAATATTCATTGATTTTTGCCATTGAAAAATGTCCAGAAATGTTTGAAGCTACTGACTGAATGAAAGGAGCTGGCATCTCACTCTCTTTGAATCTTCTTTATCATGCTAAGAGGAGCAGGAAAAAGCAAAAAATTTCAGAATTGCACCTTGCAATGCGGAGAAATTACTGTTTGTGCATTTACAATATTCATTGATTTTTGCCATTGAAAAACATCATGTTATTCATATACCAGAAATGTTTGATGCTACTGACTGAATGAAAGGAGCTGGAATCTCACTCTCTTTGAATCTTCTTTATCATGCTAAGAGGAGCAGGAAAAAACAAAAAATTTCAGAATTGCACCTTGCAATGTGGAGAAATTACTGTTTGTGCGTTTACAATATTCATTGATTTTTGCCATTGAAAAACGTCCAGAAATGTTTGAAGCTACTGACTGAATGAAAGGAGCTGGCATCTCACTCTCTTTGCATCTTCTTTATCATGCTAAGAGGAGCAGGAAAAAGCAAAAAATTTCAGAATTGCACCTTGCAATGTGGAGAAATTACTGTTTGTGCATTTACAATATTCATTGATTTTTGCCATTGAAAAACATCATGTTATTCATATACCAGAAATGTTTGAAGCTACTAACTGAATGAAAAGAGCTGGCATCTCACTCTCTTTGAATCTTCTTTATCATGCTAAGAGGAGCAGGAAAAAGCAAAAAATTTCAGAATTGCACCTTGCAATGTGGAGAAATTACTGTTTGTGCATTTACAATATTCATTGATTTTTGCCATTGAAAAACGTCCAGAAATGTTTGAAGCTACTGACTGAATGAAAGGAGCTGGCATCTCACTCTCTTTGAATCTTCTTTATCATGCTAAGAGGAGCAGGAAAAAGCAAAAAATGTCAGAATTGCACCTTGCAATGCGGAGAAATTACTGTTTGTGCATTTACAATATTCATTGATTTTTGCCATTGAAAAACATCATGTTATTCATATACCAGAAATGTTTGAAGCTACTGACTCAATGAAAAGAGCTGGCATCTCACTCTCTTTAAATCTTCTTTATCATGCTAAGAGGAGCAGGAAAAAGCAAAAAATTTCAGAATTGCACCTTGCAATGTGGAGAAATTACTGTTTGTGCATTTACAATATTCATTGATTTTTGCCATTGAAAAATGTCCAGAAATGTTTGAAGCTACTGACTGAATGAAAGGAGCTGGCATCTCACTCTCTTTGAATCTTCTTTATCATGCTAAGAGGAGCAGGAAAAAGCAAAAAATGTCAGAATTGCACCTTGCAATGCGGAGAAATTACTGTTTGTGCATTTACAATATTCATTGATTTTTGCCATTGAAAAACATCATGTTATTCATATACCAGAAATGTTTGAAGCTACTGACTGAATGAAAAGAGCTGGCATCTCACTCTCTTTGAATCTTCTTTATCATGCTAAGAGGAGCAGGAAAAAGCAAAAAATTTCAGAATTGCACCTTGGAATGTGGAGAAATTACTGTTTGTGCATTTACAATATTCATTGATTTTTGCCATTGAAAAATGTCCAGAAATGTTTGAAGCTACTGACTGAATGAAAGGAGCTGGCATCTCCCTCTCTTTGAATCTTCTTTATCATGCTAAGAGGAGCAGGAAAAAGCAAAAAATTTCAGAATTGCACCTTGCAATGCGGAGAAATTACTGTTTGTGCATTTACAATATTCATTGATTTTTGCCATTGAAAAACATCATGTTATTCATATACCAGAAATGTTTGATGCTACTGTCTGATTGAAAGGAGCTGGCATCTCACTCTCTTTGAATCTTCTTTATCATGCTAAGAGGAGCAGGAAAAAGCAAAAAATTTCAGAATTGCACCTTGGAATGTGGAGAAATTACTGTTTGTGCATTTACAATATTCATTGATTTTTGCCATTGAAAAATGTCCAGAAATGTTTGAAGCTACTGACTGAATGAAAGGAGCTGGCATCTCACTCTCTTTGAATCTTCTTTATCATGCTAAGAGGAGCAGGAAAAAGCAAAAAATTTCAGAATTGCACCTTGCAATGCGGAGAAATTACTGTTTGTGCATTTACAATATTCATTGATTTTTGCCATTGAAAAACATCATGTTATTCATATACCAGAAATGTTTCATGCTACTGACTGAATGAAAGGAGCTGGCATCTCACTCTCTTTGAATCTTCTTTATCATGCTAAGAGGAGCAGGAAAAAACAAAAAATTTCAGAATTGCACCTTGCAATGTGGAGAAATTACTGTTTGTGCGTTTACAATATTCATTGATTTTTGCCATTGAAAAACGTCCAGAAATGTTTGAAGCTACTGACTGAATGAAAGGAGCTGGCATCTCACTCTCTTTGCATCTTCTTTATCATGCTAAGAGGAGCAGGAAAAAGCAAAAAATTTCAGAATTGCACCTTGCAATGTGGAGAAATTACTGTTTGTGCATTTACAATATTCATTGATTTTTGCCATTGAAAAACATCATGTTATTCATATACCAGAAATGTTTGAAGCTACTAACTGAATGAAAAGAGCTGGCATCTCACTCTCTTTGAATCTTCTTTATCATGCTAAGAGGAGCAGGAAAAAGCAAAAAATTTCAGAATTGCACCTTGCAATGTGGAGAAATTACTGTTTGTGCATTTACAATATTCATTGATTTTTGCCATTGAAAAACGTCCAGAAATGTTTGAAGCTACTGACTGAATGAAAGGAGCTGGCATCTCACTCTCTTTGAATCTTCTTTATCATGCTAAGAGGAGCAGGAAAAAGCAAAAAATGTCAGAATTGCACCTTGCAATGCGGAGAAATTACTGTTTGTGCATTTACAATATTCATTGATTTTTGCCATTGAAAAACATCATGTTATTCATATACCAGAAATGTTTGAAGCTACTGACTCAATGAAAAGAGCTGGCATCTCACTCTCTTTAAATCTTCTTTATCATGCTAAGAGGAGCAGGAAAAAGCAAAAAATTTCAGAATTGCACCTTGCAATGTGGAGAAATTACTGTTTGTGCATTTACAATATTCATTGATTTTTGCCATTGAAAAATGTCCAGAAATGTTTGAAGCTACTGACTGAATGAAAGGAGCTGGCATCTCACTCTCTTTGAATCTTCTTTATCATGCTAAGAGGAGCAGGAAAAAGCAAAAAATTTCAGAATTGCACCTTGCAATGTGGAGATATTACTGTTTGTGCATTTACAATATTCATTGATTTTTGCCATTGAAAAACGTCCAGAAATGTTTGAAGCTACTGACTGAATGAAAGGAGCTGGCATCTCACTCTCTTTGAATCTTCTTTATCATGCTAGGATTAGCAGGAAAAAGCAAAAAATTTCAGAATTGCACCTTGCAATGTGGAGATATTACTGTTTGTGCAATTACAATATTCATTGATTTTTGCCATTGAAAAACGTCCAGAAATGTTTGAAGCTACTGACTGAATGAAAGGAGCTGGCATCTCACTCTCTTTGAATCTTCTTTATCATGCTAAGAGGAGCAGGAAAAAGCAAAAAAATGTCAGAATTGCACCTTGCAATGCGGAGAAATTACTGTTTGTGCATTTACAATATTCATTGATTTTTGCCATTGAAAAACATCATGTTATTCATATACCAGAAATGTTTGAAGCTACTGACTGAATGAAAAGAGCTGGCATCTCACTCTCTTTGAATCGTCTTTATCATGCTTAGAGGAGCAGGAAAAAGCAAAAAATTTCAGAATTGCACCTTGCAATGTGGAGAAATTACTGTTTGTGCATTTACAATATTCATTGATTTTTGCCAATGAGAAACGTCCAGAAATGTTTGAAGCTACTGACTGAATGAAAGGAGCTGGCATCTCACTCTCTTTGAATCTTCTTTATCATGCTAAGAGGAGCAGGAAAAGGCAAAAAATTTCAGAATTGCACCTTGCAATGCGGAGAAATTACTGTTTGTGCATTTACAATATTCATTGATTTTTGCCATTGAAAAACATCATGTTATTCATATACCAGAAATGTTTGAAGCTACTGACTGAATGAAAAGAGCTGGCATCTCACTCTCTTTGAATCTTCTTTATCATGCTAAGAGGAGCAGGAAAAAGCAAAAAATTTCAGAATTGCACCTTGCAATGTGGAGAAATTACTGTTTGTGCATTTACAATATTCATTGATTTTTGCCATTGAAAAACGTCCAGAAATGTTTGAAGCTACTGACTGAATGAAAGGAGCTGGCATCTCACTCTCTTTGAATCTTCTTTATCATGCTAAGAGGAGCAGGAAAAAGCAAAAAATTTCAGAATTGCACCTTGCAATGCGGAGAAATAACTGTTTGTGCATTTACAATATTCATTGATTTTTGCCATTGAAAAACATCATGTTATTCATATACCAGAAATGTTTGAAGCTACTGACTGAATGAAAAGAGCTGGAATCTCACTCTCTTTGAATCTTCTTTATCATGCTAAGAGGAGCAGGAAAAAGCAAAAAATTTCAGAATTGCACCTTGCAATGTGGAGAAATTACTGTTTGTGCATTTACAATATTCATTGATTTTTGCCATTGAAAAACGTCCAGAAATGTTTGAAGCTACTGACTGAATGAAAGGAGCTGGCATCTCACTCTCTTTGAATCTTCTTTATCATGCTAAGAGGAGCAGGAAAAAGCAAAAAATTTCAGCATTGCACCTTGCAATGCGGAGAAATTACTGTTTGTGCATTTACAATATTCATTGATTTTTGCCATTGAAAAACATCATGTTATTCATATACCAGAAATGTTTGAAGCTACTGACTGAATGAAAAGAGCTGGAATCTCACTCTCTTTGAATCTTCTTTATCATGCTAAGAGGAGCAGGAAAAAGCAAAAAATTTCAGAATTGCACCTTGCAATGTGGAGAAATTACTGTTTGTGCATTTACAATATTCATTGATTTTTGCCAATGAGAAACGTCCAGAAATGTTTGAAGCTACTGACTGAATGAAAGGAGCTGGCATCTCACTCTCTTTGAATCTTCTTTATCATGCTAAGAGGAGCAGGAAAAGGCAAAAAATTTCAGAATTGCACCTTGCAATGCGGAGAAATTACTGTTTGTGCATTTACAATATTCATTGATTTTTGCCATTGAAAAACATCATGTTATTCATATACCAGAAATGTTTGAAGCTACTGACTGAATGAAAAGAGCTGGCATCTCACTCTCTTTGAATCTTCTTTATCATGCTAAGAGGAGCAGGAAAAAGCAAAAAATTTCAGAATTGCACCTTGCAATGTGGAGAAATTACTGTTTGTGCATTTACAATATTCATTGATTTTTGCCATTGAAAAACGTCCAGAAATGTTTGAAGCTACTGACTGAATGAAAGGAGCTGGCATCTCACTCTCTTTGAATCTTCTTTATCATGCTAAGAGGAGCAGGAAAAAGCAAAAAATTTCAGAATTGCACCTTGCAATGCGGAGAAATAACTGTTTGTGCATTTACAATATTCATTGATTTTTGCCATTGAAAAACATCATGTTATTCATATACCAGAAATGTTTGAAGCTACTGACTGAATGAAAAGAGCTGGAATCTCACTCTCTTTGAATCTTCTTTATCATGCTAAGAGGAGCAGGAAAAAGCAAAAAATTTCAGAATTGCACCTTGCAATGTGGAGAAATTACTGTTTGTGCATTTACAATATTCATTGATTTTTGCCATTGAAAAACGTCCAGAAATGTTTGAAGCTACTGACTGAATGAAAGGAGCTGGCATCTCACTCTCTTTGAATCTTCTTTATCATGCTAAGAGGAGCAGGAAAAAGCAAAAAATTTCAGCATTGCACCTTGCAATGCGGAGAAATTACTGTTTGTGCATTTACAATATTCATTGATTTTTGCCATTGAAAAACATCATGTTATTCATATACCAGAAATGTTTGAAGCTACTGACTGAATGAAAAGAGCTGGAATCTCACTCTCTTTGAATCTTCTTTATCATGCTAAGAGGAGCAGGAAAAAGCAAAAAATTTCAGAATTGCACCTTGCAATGTGGAGAAATTACTGTTTGTGCATTTACAATATTCATTGATTTTTGCCATTGAAAAACGTCCAGAAATGTTTGAAGCTACTGACTGAATGAAAGGAGCTGGCATCTCACTCTCTTTGAATCTTCTTTATCATGCTAAGAGGAGCAGAAAAAAGCAAAAAATTTCAGAATTGCACCTTGCAATGCGGAGAAATTACTGTTTGTGCATTTACAATATTCATTGATTTTTGCCATTGAAAAACATCATGTTATTCATATACCAGAAATGTTTGAAGCTACTGACTGAATGAAAAGAGCTGGAATCTCACTCTCTTTGAATCTTCTTTATCATGCTAAGAGGAGCAGGAAAAAGCAAAAAAATTCAGAATTGCACCTTGCAATGTGGAGAAATTACTGTTTGTGCATTTACAATATTCATTGATTTTTGCCATTGAAAAACGTCCAGAAATGTTTGAAGCTACTGACTGAATGAAAGGAGCTGGCATCTCACTCTCTTTGAATCTTCTTTATCATGCTAAGAGGAGCAGGAAAAAGCAAAAAATGTCAGAATTGCACCTTGCAATGCGGAGAAATTAATGTTTGTGCATTTACAATATTCATTGATTTTTGCCATTGAAAAACATCATGTTATTCATATACCAGAAATGTTTGAAGCTACTGACTGAATGAAAAGAGCTGGCATCTCACTCTCTTTGAATCTTCTTTATCATGCTAAGAGGAGCAGGAAAAAGCAAAAAATTTCAGAATTGCACCTTGGAATGTGGAGAAATTACTGTTTGTGCATTTACAATATTCATTGATTTTTGCCATTGAAAAACGTCCAGAAATGTTTGAAGCTACTGACTGAATGAAAGGAGCTGGCATCTCACTCTCTTTGAATCTTCTTTATCATGCTAAGAGGAGCAGGAAAAAGCAAAAAATGTCAGAATTGCACCTTGCAATGCGGAGAAATTAATGTTTGTGCATTTACAATATTCATTGATTTTTGCCATTGAAAAACATCATGTTATTCATATACCAGAAATGTTTGAAGCTACTGACTGAATGAAAAGAGCTGGCATCTCACTCTCTTTGAATCTTCTTTATCATGCTAAGAGGAGCAGGAAAAAGCAAAAAATTTCAGAATTGCACCTTGGAATGTGGAGAAATTACTGTTTGTGCATTTACAATATTCATTGATTTTTGCCATTGAAAAATGTCCAGAAATGTTTGAAGCTACTGACTGAATGAAAGGAGCTGGCATCTCACTCTCTTTGAATCTTCTTTATCATGCTAAGAGGAGCAGGAAAAAGCAAAAAATTTCAGAATTGCACCTTGCAATGCGGAGAAATTACTGTTTGTGCATTTACAATATTCATTGATTTTTGCCATTGAAAAACATCATGTTATTCATATACCAGAAATGTTTGATGCTACTGACTGATTGAAAGGAGCTGGCATCTCACTCTCTTTGAATCTTCTTTATCATGCTAAGAGGAGCAGGAAAAAGCAAAAAATTTCAGAATTGCACCTTGCAATGTGGAGAAATTACTGTTTGTGCATTTACAATATTCATTGATTTTTGCCATTGAAAAACGTCCAGAAATGTTTGAAGCTACTGACTGAATGAAAGGAGCTGGCATCTCACTCTCTTTGAATCTTCTTTATCATGCTAAGAGGAGCAGGAAAAAGCAAAAAATTTCAGAATTGCACCTTGCAATGCGGAGAAATTACTGTTTGTGCATTTACAATATTCATTGATTTTTGCCATTGAAAAACATCATGTTATTCATATACCAGAAATGTTTGAAGCTACTGACTGAATGAAAACAGCTGGAATCTCACTCTCTTTGAATCTTCTTTATCATGCTAAGAGGAGCAGGAAAAAGCAAAAAATTTCAGAATTGCACCTTGGAATGTGGAGAAATTACTGTTTGTGCATTTACAATATTCATTGATTTTTGCCATTGAAAAATGTCCAGAAATGTTTGAAGCTACTGACTGAATGAAAGGAGCTGGCATCTCACTCTCTTTGAATCTTCTTTATCATGCTAAGAGGAGCAGGAAAAAGCAAAAAATTTCAGAATTGCACCTTGCAATGCGGAGAAATTACTGTTTGTGCATTTACAATATTCATTGATTTTTGCCATTGAAAAACATCATGTTATTCATATACCAGAAATGTTTGATGCTACTGACTGATTGAAAGGAGCTGGCATCTCACTCTCTTTGAATCTTCTTTATCATGCTAAGAGGAGCAGGAAAAAGCAAAAAATTTCAGAATTGCACCTTGCAATGTGGAGAAATTACTGTTTGTGCATTTACAATATTCATTGATTTTTGCCATTGAAAAACGTCCAGAAATGTTTGAAGCTACTGACTGAATGAAAGGAGCTGGCATCTCACTCTCTTTGAATCTTCTTTATCATGCTAAGAGGAGCAGGAAAAAGCAAAAAATGTCAGAATTGCACCTTGCAATGCGGAGAAATTACTGTTTGTGCATTTACAATATTCAGTGATTTTTGCCATTGAAAAACATCATGTTATTCATATACCAGAAATGTTTGAAGCTACTGACTGAATGAAAAGAGCTGGCATCTCACTCTCTTTGAATCTTCTTTATCATGCTAAGAGGAGCAGGAAAAAGCAAAAAATTTCAGAATTGCACCTTGGAATGTGGAGAAATTACTGTTTGTGCATTTACAATATTCATTGATTTTTGCCATTGAAAAACGTCCAGAAATGTTTGAAGCTACTGACTGAATGAAAGGAGCTGGCATCTCACTCTCTTTGAATCTTCTTTATCATGCTAAGAGGAGCAGGAAAAAGCAAAAAATTTCAGAATTGCACCTTGCAATGCGGAGAAATTACTGTTTGTGCATTTACAATATTCATTGATTTTTGCCATTGAAAAACATCATGTTATTCATATACCAGAAATGTTTGATGCTACTGACTGAATGAAAGGAGCTGGCATCTCACTCTCTTTGAATCTTCTTTATCATGCTAAGAGGAGCAGGAAAAAACAAAAAATTTCAGAATTGCACCTTGCAATGTGGAGAAATTACTGTTTGTGCGTTTACAATATTCATTGATTTTTGCCATTGACAAACGTCCAGAAATGTTTGAAGCTACTGACTGAATGAAAGGAGCTGGCATCTCACTCTCTTTGCATCTTCTTTATCATGCTAAGAGGAGCAGGAAAAAGCAAAAAAATTCAGAATTGCACCTTGCAATGTGGAGAAATTACTGTTTGTGCATTTACAATATTCATTGATTTTTGCCATTGAAAAACATCATGTTATTCATATACCAGAAATGTTTGAAGCTACTAACTGAATGAAAAGAGCTGGCATCTCACTCTCTTTGAATCTTCTTTATCATGCTAAGAGGAGCAGGAAAAAGCAAAAAATTTCAGAATTGCACCTTGCAATGTGGAGAAATTACTGTTTGTGCATTTACAATATTCATTGATTTTTGCCAATGAAAAACGTCCAGAAATGTTTGAAGCTACTGACTGAATGAAAGGAGCTGGCATCTCACTCTCTTTGAATCTTCTTTATCATGCTAAGAGGAGCAGGAAAAGGCAAAAAATTTCAGAATTGCACCTTGCAATGCGGAGAAATTACTGTTTGTGCATTTACAATATTCATTGATTTTTGCCATTGAAAAACATCATGTTATTCATATACCAGAAATGTTTGAAGCTACTGACTGAATGAAAAGAGCTGGCATCTCACTCTCTTTGAATCTTCTTTATCATGCTAAGAGGAGCAGGAAAAAGCAAAAAATTTCAGAATTGCACCTTGCAATGTGGAGAAATTACTGTTTGTGCATTTACAATATTCATTGATTTTTGCCATTGAAAAACGTCCAGAAATGTTTGAAGCTACTGACTGAATGAAAGGAGCTGGCATCTCACTCTCTTTGAATCTTCTTTATCATGCTAAGAGGAGCAGGAAAAAGCAAAAAATTTCAGAATTGCACCTTGCAATGCGGAGAAATTACTGTTTGTGCATTTACAATATTCATTGATTTTTGCCATTGAAAAACATCATGTTATTCATATACCAGAAATGTTTGAAGCTACTGACTGAATGAAAACAGCTGGAATCTCACTCTCTTTGAATCTTCTTTATCATGCTAAGAGGAGCAGGAAAAAGCAAAAAATTTCAGAATTGCACCTTGCAATGTGGAGAAATTACTGTTTGTGCATTTACAATATTCATTGATTTTTGCCATTGAAAAACGTCCAGAAATGTTTGAAGCTACTGACTGAATGAAAGGAGCTGGCATCTCACTCTCTTTGAATCTTCTTTATCATGCTAAGAGGAGCAGAAAAAAGCAAAAAATTTCAGAATTGCACCTTGCAATGCGGAGAAATTACTGTTTGTGCATTTACAATATTCATTGATTTTTGCCATTGAAAAACATCATGTTATTCATATACCAGAAATGTTTGAAGCTACTGACTGAATGAAAAGAGCTGGAATCTCACTCTCTTTGAATCTTCTTTATCATGCTAAGAGGAGCAGGAAAAAGCAAAAAAATTCAGAATTGCACCTTGCAATGTGGAGAAATTACTGTTTGTGCATTTACAATATTCATTGATTTTTGCCATTGAAAAACGTCCAGAAATGTTTGAAGCTACTGACTGAATGAAAGGAGCTGGCATCTCACTCTCTTTGAATCTTCTTTATCATGCTAAGAGGAGCAGGAAAAAGCAAAAAATGTGAGAATTGCACCTTGCAATGCGGAGAAATTACTGTTTGTGCATTTACAATATTCATTGATTTTTGCCATTGAAAAACATCATGTTATTCATATACCAGAAATGTTTGAAGCTACTGACTGAATGAAAAGAGCTGGCATCTCACTCTCTTTGAATCTTCTTTATCATGCTAAGAGGAGCAGGAAAAAGCAAAAAATTTCAGAATTGCACCTTGGAATGTGGAGAAATTACTGTTTGTGCATTTACAATATTCATTGATTTTTGCCATTGAAAAATGTCCAGAAATGTTTGAAGCTACTGACTGAATGAAAGGAGCTGGCATCTCACTCTCTTTGAATCTTCTTTATCATGCTAAGAGGAGCAGGAAAAAGCAAAAAATTTCAGAATTGCACCTTGGAATGTGGAGAAATTACTGTTTGTGCATTTACAATATTCATTGATTTTTGCCATTGAAAAACGTCCAGAAATGTTTGAAGCTACTGACTGAATGAAAGGAGCTGGCATCTCACTCTCTTTGAATCTTCTTTATCATGCTAAGAGGAGCAGGAAAAAGCAAAAAATGTCAGAATTGCACCTTGCAATGCGGAGAAATTAATGTTTGTGCATTTACAATATTCATTGATTTTTGCCATTGAAAAACATCATGTTATTCATATACCAGAAATGTTTGAAGCTACTGACTGAATGAAAAGAGCTGGCATCTCACTCTCTTTGAATCTTCTTTATCATGCTAAGAGGAGCAGGAAAAAGCAAAAAATTTCAGAATTGCACCTTGGAATGTGGAGAAATTACTGTTTGTGCATTTACAATATTCATTGATTTTTGCCATTGAAAAACGTCCAGAAATGTTTGAAGCTACTGACTGAATGAAAGGAGCTGGCATCTCACTCTCTTTGAATCTTCTTTATCATGCTAAGAGGAGCAGGAAAAAGCAAAAAATGTCAGAATTGCACCTTGCAATGCGGAGAAATTAATGTTTGTGCATTTACAATATTCATTGATTTTTGCCATTGAAAAACATCATGTTATTCATATACCAGAAATGTTTGAAGCTACTGACTGAATGAAAAGAGCTGGCATCTCACTCTCTTTGAATCTTCTTTATCATGCTAAGAGGAGCAGGAAAAAGCAAAAAATTTCAGAATTGCACCTTGGAATGTGGAGAAATTACTGTTTGTGCATTTACAATATTCATTGATTTTTGCCATTGAAAAATGTCCAGAAATGTTTGAAGCTACTGACTGAATGAAAGGAGCTGGCATCTCACTCTCTTTGAATCTTCTTTATCATGCTAAGAGGAGCAGGAAAAAGCAAAAAATTTCAGAATTGCACCTTGCAATGCGGAGAAATTACTGTTTGTGCATTTACAATATTCATTGATTTTTGCCATTGAAAAACATCATGTTATTCATATACCAGAAATGTTTGATGCTACTGACTGATTGAAAGGAGCTGGCATCTCACTCTCTTTGAATCTTCTTTATCATGCTAAGAGGAGCAGGAAAAAGCAAAAAATTTCAGAATTGCACCTTGCAATGTGGAGAAATTACTGTTTGTGCATTTACAATATTCATTGATTTTTGCCATTGAAAAACGTCCAGAAATGTTTGAAGCTACTGACTGAATGAAAGGAGCTGGCATCTCACTCTCTTTGAATCTTCTTTATCATGCTAAGAGGAGCAGGAAAAAGCAAAAAATTTCAGAATTGCACCTTGCAATGCGGAGAAATTACTGTTTGTGCATTTACAATATTCATTGATTTTTGCCATTGAAAAACATCATGTTATTCATATACCAGAAATGTTTGAAGCTACTGACTGAATGAAAACAGCTGGAATCTCACTCTCTTTGAATCTTCTTTATCATGCTAAGAGGAGCAGGAAAAAGCAAAAAATTTCAGAATTGCACCTTGGAATGTGGAGAAATTACTGTTTGTGCATTTACAATATTCATTGATTTTTGCCATTGAAAAATGTCCAGAAATGTTTGAAGCTACTGACTGAATGAAAGGAGCTGGCATCTCACTCTCTTTGAATCTTCTTTATCATGCTAAGAGGAGCAGGAAAAAGCAAAAAATTTCAGAATTGCACCTTGCAATGCGGAGAAATTACTGTTTGTGCATTTACAATATTCATTGATTTTTGCCATTGAAAAACATCATGTTATTCATATACCAGAAATGTTTGATGCTACTGACTGATTGAAAGGAGCTGGCATCTCACTCTCTTTGAATCTTCTTTATCATGCTAAGAGGAGCAGGAAAAAGCAAAAAATTTCAGAATTGCACCTTGCAATGTGGAGAAATTACTGTTTGTGCATTTACAATATTCATTGATTTTTGCCATTGAAAAACGTCCAGAAATGTTTGAAGCTACTGACTGAATGAAAGGAGCTGGCATCTCACTCTCTTTGAATCTTCTTTATCATGCTAAGAGGAGCAGGAAAAAGCAAAAAATGTCAGAATTGCACCTTGCAATGCGGAGAAATTACTGTTTGTGCATTTACAATATTCAGTGATTTTTGCCATTGAAAAACATCATGTTATTCATATACCAGAAATGTTTGAAGCTACTGACTGAATGAAAAGAGCTGGCATCTCACTCTCTTTGAATCTTCTTTATCATGCTAAGAGGAGCAGGAAAAAGCAAAAAATTTCAGAATTGCACCTTGGAATGTGGAGAAATTACTGTTTGTGCATTTACAATATTCATTGATTTTTGCCATTGAAAAACGTCCAGAAATGTTTGAAGCTACTGACTGAATGAAAGGAGCTGGCATCTCACTCTCTTTGAATCTTCTTTATCATGCTAAGAGGAGCAGGAAAAAGCAAAAAATTTCAGAATTGCACCTTGCAATGCGGAGAAATTACTGTTTGTGCATTTACAATATTCATTGATTTTTGCCATTGAAAAACATCATGTTATTCATATACCAGAAATGTTTGATGCTACTGACTGAATGAAAGGAGCTGGCATCTCACTCTCTTTGAATCTTCTTTATCATGCTAAGAGGAGCAGGAAAAAACAAAAAATTTCAGAATTGCACCTTGCAATGTGGAGAAATTACTGTTTGTGCGTTTACAATATTCATTGATTTTTGCCATTGACAAACGTCCAGAAATGTTTGAAGCTACTGACTGAATGAAAGGAGCTGGCATCTCACTCTCTTTGCATCTTCTTTATCATGCTAAGAGGAGCAGGAAAAAGCAAAAAAATTCAGAATTGCACCTTGCAATGTGGAGAAATTACTGTTTGTGCATTTACAATATTCATTGATTTTTGCCATTGAAAAACATCATGTTATTCATATACCAGAAATGTTTGAAGCTACTAACTGAATGAAAAGAGCTGGCATCTCACTCTCTTTGAATCTTCTTTATCATGCTAAGAGGAGCAGGAAAAAGCAAAAAATTTCAGAATTGCACCTTGCAATGTGGAGAAATTACTGTTTGTGCATTTACAATATTCATTGATTTTTGCCAATGAAAAACGTCCAGAAATGTTTGAAGCTACTGACTGAATGAAAGGAGCTGGCATCTCACTCTCTTTGAATCTTCTTTATCATGCTAAGAGGAGCAGGAAAAGGCAAAAAATTTCAGAATTGCACCTTGCAATGCGGAGAAATTACTGTTTGTGCATTTACAATATTCATTGATTTTTGCCATTGAAAAACATCATGTTATTCATATACCAGAAATGTTTGAAGCTACTGACTGAATGAAAAGAGCTGGCATCTCACTCTCTTTGAATCTTCTTTATCATGCTAAGAGGAGCAGGAAAAAGCAAAAAATTTCAGAATTGCACCTTGCAATGTGGAGAAATTACTGTTTGTGCATTTACAATATTCATTGATTTTTGCCATTGAAAAACGTCCAGAAATGTTTGAAGCTACTGACTGAATGAAAGGAGCTGGCATCTCACTCTCTTTGAATCTTCTTTATCATGCTAAGAGGAGCAGGAAAAAGCAAAAAATTTCAGAATTGCACCTTGCAATGCGGAGAAATTACTGTTTGTGCATTTACAATATTCATTGATTTTTGCCATTGAAAAACATCATGTTATTCATATACCAGAAATGTTTGAAGCTACTGACTGAATGAAAACAGCTGGAATCTCACTCTCTTTGAATCTTCTTTATCATGCTAAGAGGAGCAGGAAAAAGCAAAAAATTTCAGAATTGCACCTTGCAATGTGGAGAAATTACTGTTTGTGCATTTACAATATTCATTGATTTTTGCCATTGAAAAACGTCCAGAAATGTTTGAAGCTACTGACTGAATGAAAGGAGCTGGCATCTCACTCTCTTTGAATCTTCTTTATCATGCTAAGAGGAGCAGAAAAAAGCAAAAAATTTCAGAATTGCACCTTGCAATGCGGAGAAATTACTGTTTGTGCATTTACAATATTCATTGATTTTTGCCATTGAAAAACATCATGTTATTCATATACCAGAAATGTTTGAAGCTACTGACTGAATGAAAAGAGCTGGAATCTCACTCTCTTTGAATCTTCTTTATCATGCTAAGAGGAGCAGGAAAAAGCAAAAAAATTCAGAATTGCACCTTGCAATGTGGAGAAATTACTGTTTGTGCATTTACAATATTCATTGATTTTTGCCATTGAAAAACGTCCAGAAATGTTTGAAGCTACTGACTGAATGAAAGGAGCTGGCATCTCACTCTCTTTGAATCTTCTTTATCATGCTAAGAGGAGCAGGAAAAAGCAAAAAATGTGAGAATTGCACCTTGCAATGCGGAGAAATTACTGTTTGTGCATTTACAATATTCATTGATTTTTGCCATTGAAAAACATCATGTTATTCATATACCAGAAATGTTTGAAGCTACTGACTGAATGAAAAGAGCTGGCATCTCACTCTCTTTGAATCTTCTTTATCATGCTAAGAGGAGCAGGAAAAAGCAAAAAATTTCAGAATTGCACCTTGGAATGTGGAGAAATTACTGTTTGTGCATTTACAATATTCATTGATTTTTGCCATTGAAAAATGTCCAGAAATGTTTGAAGCTACTGACTGAATGAAAGGAGCTGGCATCTCACTCTCTTTGAATCTTCTTTATCATGCTAAGAGGAGCAGGAAAAAGCAAAAAATTTCAGAATTGCACCTTGCAATGCGGAGAAATTACTGTTTGTGCATTTACAATATTCATTGATTTTTGCCATTGAAAAACATCATGTTATTCACATACCAGAAATGTTTGATGCTACTGACTGATTGAAAGGAGCTGGCATCTCACTCTCTTTGAATCTTCTTTATCATGCTAAGAGGAGCAGGAAAAAGCAAAAAATTTCAGAATTGCACCTTGCAATGTGGAGAAATTACTGTTTGTGCATTTACAATATTCATTGATTTTTGCCATTGAAAAACGTCCAGAAATGTTTGAAGCTACTGACTGAATGAAAGGAGCTGGCATCTCACTCTCTTTGAATCTTCTTTATCATGCTAAGAGGAGCAGGAAAAAGCAAAAAATGTCAGAATTGCACCTTGCAATGCGGAGAAATTACTGTTTGTGCATTTACAATATTCATTGATTTTTGCCATTGAAAAACATCATGTTATTCATATACCAGAAATGTTTGAAGCTACTGACTGAATGAAAAGAGCTGGCATCTCACTCTCTTTGAATCTTCTTTATCATGCTAAGAGGAGCAGGAAAAAGCAAAAAATTTCAGAATTGCACCTTGGAATGTGGAGAAATTACTGTTTGTGCATTTACAATATTCATTGATTTTTGCCATTGAAAAACGTCCAGAAATGTTTGAAGCTACTGACTGAATGAAAGGAGCTGGCATCTCACTCTCTTTGAATCTTCTTTATCATGCTAAGAGGAGCAGGAAAAAGCAAAAAATTTCAGAATTGCACCTTGCAATGCGGAGAAATTACTGTTTGTGCATTTACAATATTCATTGATTTTTGCCATTGAAAAACATCATGTTATTCATATACCAGAAATGTTTGATGCTACTGACTGAATGAAAGGAGCTGGCATCTCACTCTCTTTGAATCTTCTTTATCATGCTGAGAGGAGCAGGAAAAAACAAAAAATTTCAGAATTGCACCTTGCAATGTGGAGAAATTACTGTTTGTGCGTTTACAATATTCATTGATTTTTGCCATTGAAAAACGTCCAGAAATGTTTGAAGCTACTGACTGAATGAAAGGAGCTGGCATCTCACTCTCTTTGCATCTTCTTTATCATGCTAAGAGGAGCAGGAAAAAGCAAAAAATTTCAGAATTGCACCTTGCAATGTGGAGAAATTACTGTTTGTGCATTTACAATATTCATTGATTTTTGCCATTGAAAAACATCATGTTATTCATATACCAGAAATGTTTGAAGCTACTAACTGAATGAAAAGAGCTGGCATCTCACTCTCTTTGAATCTTCTTTATCATGCTAAGAGGAGCAGGAAAAAGCAAAAAATTTCAGAATTG
The DNA here is from genome assembly GCF_046119375.1 of Phyllobates terribilis. NCBI lineage: Eukaryota > Metazoa > Chordata > Amphibia > Anura > Dendrobatidae > Phyllobates > Phyllobates terribilis. Next base: position 8,504,339 of record NW_027362813.1, read on the forward strand.
CACCTTGCAATGTGGAGAAATTACTGTTTGTGCATTTACAATATTCATTGATTTTTGCCATTGAAAAACGTCCAGAAATGTTTGAAGCTACTGACTGAATGAAAGGAGCTGGCATTTCACTCTCTTTGAATCTTCTTTATCATGCTAAGAGGAGCAGGAAAAAGCAAAAAATGTCAGAATTGCACCTTGCAATGCGGAGAAATTACTGTTTGTGCATTTACAATATTCATTGATTTTTGCCATTGAAAAACATCATGTTATTCATATACCAGAAATATTTGAAGCTACTGACTCAATGAAAAGAGCTGGCATCTCACTCTCTTTAAATCTTCTTTATCATGCTAAGAGGAGCAGGAAAAAGCAAAAAATTTCAGAATTGCACCTTGCAATGTGGAGAAATTACTGTTTGTGCATTTACAATATTCATTGATTTTTGCCATTGAAAAATGTCCAGAAATGTTTGAAGCTACTGACTGAATGAAAGGAGCTGGCATCTCACTCTCTTTGAATCTTCTTTATCATGCTAAGAGGAGCAGGAAAAAGCAAAAAATTTCAGAATTGCACCTTGCAATGTGGAGATATTACTGTTTGTGCATTTACAATATTCATTGATTTTTGCCATTGAAAAACGTCCAGAAATGTTTGAAGCTACTGACTGAATGAAAGGAGCTGGCATCTCACTCTCTTTGAATCTTCTTTATCATGCTAGGATTAGCAGGAAAAAGCAAAAAATTTCAGAATTGCACCTTGCAATGTGGAGATATTACTGTTTGTGCATTTACAATATTCATTGATTTTTGCCATTGAAAAACGTCCAGAAATGTTTGAAGCTACTGACTGAATGAAAGGAGCTGGCATCTCACTCTCTTTGAATCTTCTTTATCATGCTAAGAGGAGCAGGAAAAAGCAAAAAATGTCAGAATTGCACCTTGCAATGCGGAGAAATTACTGTTTGTGCATTTACAATATTCATTGATTTTTGCCATTGAAAAACATCATGTTATTCATATACCAGAAATGTTTGAAGCTACTGACTGAATGAAAAGAGCTGGCATCTCACTCTCTTTGAATCTTCTTTATCATGCTTAGAGGAGCAGGAAAAAGCAAAAAATTTCAGAATTGCACCTTGCAATGTGGAGAAATTACTGTTTGTGCATTTACAATATTCATTGATTTTTGCCAATGAGAAACGTCCAGAAATGTTTGAAGCTACTGACTGAATGAAAGGAGCTGGCATCTCACTCTCTTTGAATCTTCTTTATCATGCTAAGAGGAGCAGGAAAAGGCAAAAAATTTCAGAATTGCACCTTGCAATGCGGAGAAATTACTGTTTGTGCATTTACAATATTCATTGATTTTTGCCATTGAAAAACATCATGTTATTCATATACCAGAAATGTTTGAAGCTACTGACTGAATGAAAAGAGCTGGCATCTCACTCTCTTTGAATCTTCTTTATCATGCTAAGAGGAGCAGGAAAAAGCAAAAAATTTCAGAATTGCACCTTGCAATGTGGAGAAATTACTGTTTGTGCATTTACAATATTCATTGATTTTTGCCATTGAAAAACGTCCAGAAATGTTTGAAGCTACTGACTGAATGAAAGGAGCTGGCATCTCACTCTCTTTGAATCTTCTTTATCATGCTAAGAGGAGCAGGAAAAAGCAAAAAATTTCAGAATTGCACCTTGCAATGCGGAGAAATTACTGTTTGTGCATTTACAATATTCATTGATTTTTGCCATTGAAAAACATCATGTTATTCATATACCAGAAATGTTTGAAGCTACTGACTGAATGAAAAGAGCTGGAATCTCACTCTCTTTGAATCTTCTTTATCATGCTAAGAGGAGAAGGAAAAAGCAAAAAATTTCAGAATTGCACCTTGCAATGTGGAGAAATTACTGTTTGTGCATTTACAATATTCATTGATTTTTGCCATTGAAAAATGTCCAGAAATGTTTGAAGCTACTGACTGAATGAAAGGAGCTGGCATCTCACTCTCTTTGAATCTTCTTTATCATGCTAAGAGGAGCAGGAAAAAGCAAAAAATTTCAGAATTGCACCTTTGAATGTGGAGAAATTACTGTTTGTGCATTTACAATATTCATTGATTTTTGCCATTGAAAAATGTCCAGAAATGTTTGAAGCTACTGACTGAATGAAAGGAGCTGGCATCTCACTCTCTTTGAATCTTCTTTATCATGCTAAGAGGAGCAGGAAAAAGCAAAAAATTTCAGAATTGCACCTTGCAATGTGGAGATATTACTGTTTGTGCATTTACAATATTCATTGATTTTTGCCATTGAAAAACGTCCAGAAATGTTTGAAGCTACTGACTGAATGAAAGGAGCTGGCATCTCACTCTCTTTGAATCTTCTTTATCATGCTAAGAGGAGCAGGAAAAAGCAAAAAATTTCAGAATTGCACCTTGCAATGTGGAGATATTACTGTTTGTGCATTTACAATATTCATTGATTTTTGCCATTGAAAAACGTCCAGAAATGTTTGAAGCTACTGACTGAATGAAAGGAGCTGGCATCTAACTCTCTTTGAATCTTCTTTATCATGCTAGGATTAGCAGGAAAAAGCAAAAAATTTCAGAATTGCACCTTGCAATGTGGAGATATTACTGTTTGTGCATTTACAATATTCATTGATTTTTGCCATTGAAAAACATCCAGAAATGTTTGAAGCTACTGACTGAATGAAAGGAGCTGGCATCTCACTCTCTTTGAATCTTCTTTATCATGCTAAGAGGAGCAGGAAAAAGCAAAAAATGTCAGAATTGCACCTTGCAATGCGGAGAAATTACTGTTTGTGCATTTACAATATTCATTGATTTTTGCCATTGAAAAACATCATGTTATTCATATACCAGAAATGTTTGAAGCTACTGACTGAATGAAAAGAGCTGGCATCTCACTCTCTTTGAATCTTCTTTATCATGCTTAGAGGAGCAGGAAAAAGCAAAAAATTTCAGAATTGCACCTTGCAATGTGGAGAAATTACTGTTTGTGCATTTACAATATTCATTGATTTTTGCCAATGAAAAACGTCCAGAAATGTTTGAAGCTACTGACTGAATGAAAGGAGCTGGCATCTCACTCTCTTTGAATCTTCTTTATCATGCTAAGAGGAGCAGGAAAAGGCAAAAAATTTCAGAATTGCACCTTGCAATGCGGAGAAATTACTGTTTGTGCATTTACAATATTCATTGATTTTTGCCATTGAAAAACATCATGTTATTCATATTCCAGAAATGTTTGAAGCTACTGACTGAATGAAAAGAGCTGGCATCTCACTCTCTTTGAATCTTCTTTATCATGCTAAGAGGAGCAGGAAAAAGCAAAAAATTTCAGAATTGCACCTTGCAATGTGGAGAAATTACTGTTTGTGCATTTACAATATTCATTGATTTTTGCCATTGAAAAACGTCCAGAAATGTTTGAAGCTACTGACTGAATGAAAGGAGCTGGCATCTCACTCTCTTTGAATCTTCTTTATCATGCTAAGAGGAGCAGGAAAAAGCAAAAAATTTCAGAATTGCACCTTGCAATGCGGAGAAATTACTGTTTGTGCATTTACAATATTCATTGATTTTTGCCATTGAAAAACATCATGTTATTCATATACCAGAAATGTTTGAAGCTACTGACTGAATGAAAAGAGCTGGAATCTCACTCTCTTTGAATCTTCTTTATCATGCTAAGAGGAGCAGGAAAAAGCAAAAAATTTCAGAATTGCACCTTGCAATGTGGAGAAATTACTGTTTGTGCATTTACAATATTCATTGATTTTTGCCATTGAAAAACGTCCAGAAATGTTTGAAGTTACTGACTGAATGAAAGGAGCTGGCATCTCACTCTCTTTGAATCTTCTTTATCATGCTAAGAGGAGCAGGAAAAAGCAAAAAATTTCAGAATTGCACCTTGCAATGCGGAGAAATTACTGTTTGTGCATTTACATTATTCATTGATTTTTGCCATTGAAAAACATCATGTTATTCATATACCAGAAATGTTTGATGCTACTGACTGAATGAAAGGAGCTGGCATCTCACTCTCTTTGAATCTTCTTTATCATGCTAAGAGGAGCAGGAAAAAACAAAAAATTTCAGAATTGCACCTTACAATGTGGAGAAATTACTGTTTGTGCGTTTACAATATTCATTGATTTTTGCCATTGAAAAACGTCCAGAAATGTTTGAAGCTACTGACTGAATGAAAGGAGCTGGCATCTCACTCTCTTTGAATCTTCTTTATCATGCTAAGAGGAGCAGGAAAAAGCAAAAAATTTCAGAATTGCACCTTGCAATGTGGAGAAATAACTGTTTGTGCATTTACAATATTCATTGATTTTTGCCATTGAAAAACATCATGTTATTCATATACCAGAAATGTTTGAAGCTACTAACTGAATGAAAAGAGCTGGCATCTCACTCTCTTTGAATCTTCTTTATCATGCTAAGAGGAGCAGGAAAAAGCAAAAAATTTCAGAATTGCACCTTGCAATGTGGAGAAATTACTGTTTGTGCATTTACAATATTCATTGATTTTTGCCATTGAAAAACGTCCAGAAATGTTTGAAGCTACTGACTGAATGAAAGGAGCTGGCATCTCACTCTCTTTGAATCTTCTTTATCATGCTAAGAGGAGCAGGAAAAAGCAAAAAATTTCAGAATTGCACCTTGCAATGCGGAGAAATTACTGTTTGTGCATTTACAATATTCATTGATTTTTGCCATTGAAAAACATCATGTTATTCATATACCAGAAATGTTTGATGCTACTGACTGAATGAAAGGAGCTGGCATCTCACTCTCTTTGAATCTTCTTTATCATGCTAAGAGGAGCAGGAAAAAACAAAAAATTTCAGAATTGCACCTTGCAATGTGGAGAAATTACTGTTTGTGCGTTTACAATATTCATTGATTTTTGCCATTGAAAAACGTCCAGAAATGTTTGAAGCTACTGACTGAATGAAAGGAGCTGGCATCTCACTCTCTTTGAATCTTCTTTATCATGCTAAGAGGAGCAGGAAAAAGCAAAAAATTTCAGAATTGCACCTTGCAATGTGGAGAAATTACTGTTTGTGCATTTACAATATTCATTGATTTTTGCCATTGAAAAACATCATGTTATTCATATACCAGAAATGTTTGAAGCTACTGACTGAATGAAAAGAGCTGGCATCTCACTCTCTTTGAATCTTCTTTATCATGCTAAGAGGAGCAGGAAAAAGCAAAAAATTTCAGAATTGCACCTTGCAATGTGGAGAAATTACTGTTTGTGCATTTACAATATTCATTGATTTTTGCCATTGAAAAACGTCCAGAAATATTTGAAGCTACTGACTGAATGAAAAGAGCTGGCATCTCACTCTCTTTGAATCTTCTTTATCATGCTAAGAGGAGCAGGAAAAAGCAAAAAATTTCAGAATTGCACCTTGCAATGTGGAGAAATTACTGTTTGTGCATTTACAATATTCATTGATTTTTGCCATTGAAAAACGTCCAGAAATGTTTGAAGCTACTGACTGAATGAAAGGAGCTGGCATCTCACTCTCTTTGAATCTTCTTTATCATGCTAGGATTAGCAGGAAAAAGCAAAAAATTTCAGAATTGCACCTTGCAATGTGGAGATATTACTGTTTGTGCATTTACAATATTCATTGATTTTTGCCATTGAAAAACGTCCAGAAATGTTTGAAGCTACTGACTGAATGAAAGGAGCTGGCATCTCACTCTCTTTGAATCTTCTTTATCATGCTAAGAGGAGCAGGAAAAAGCAAAAAATGTCAGAATTGCACCTTGCAATGCGGAGAAATTACTGTTTGTGCATTTACAATATTCATTGATTTTTGCCATTGAAAAACATCATGTTATTCATATACCAGAAATGTTTGAAGCTACTGACTGAATGAAAAGATCTGGCATCTCACTCTCTTTGAATCTTCTTTATCATGCTTAGAGGAGCAGGAAAAAGCAAAAAATTTCAGAATTGCAACTTGCAATGTGGAGAAATTACTGTTTGTGCATTTACAATATTCACTGATTTTTGCCAATGAAAAACGTCCAGAAATGTTTGAAGCTACTGACTGAATGAAAGGAGCTGGCATCTCACTCTCTTTGAATCTTCTTTATCATGCTAAGAGGAGCAGGAAAAGGCAAAAAATTTCAGAATTGCACCTTGCAATGCGGAGAAATTACTGTTTGTGCATTTACAATATTCATTGATTTTTGCCATTGAAAAACATCATGTTATTCATATACCAGAAATGTTTGAAGCTACTGACTGAATGAAAAGAGCTGGCATCTCACTCTCTTTGAATCTTCTTTATCATGCTAAGAGGAGCAGGAAAAAGCAAAAAATTTCAGAATTGCACCTTGCAATGTGGAGAAATTACTGTTTGTGCATTTACAATATTCATTGATTTTTGCCATTGAAAAACGTCCAGAAATGTTTGAAGCTACTGACTGAATGAAAGGAGCTGGCATCTCACTCTCTTTGAATCTTCTTTATCATGCTAAGAGGAGCAGGAAAAAGCAAAAAATTTCAGAATTGCACCTTGCAATGCGGAGAAATTACTGTTTGTGCATTTACAATATTCATTGATTTTTGCCATTGAAAAACATCATGTTATTCATATACCAGAAATGTTTGAAGCTACTGACTGAAAGAAAAGAGCTGGAATCTCACTCTCTTTGAATCTTCTTTATCATGCTAAGAGGAGCAGGAAAAAGCAAAAAATTTCAGAATTGCACCTTGCAATGTGGAGAAATTACTGTTTGTGCATTTACAATATTCATTGATTTTTGCCATTGAAAAACGTCCAGAAATGTTTGAAGCTACTGACTGAATGAAAGGAGCTGGCATCTCACTCTCTTTGAAACTTCTTTATCATGCTAAGAGGAGCAGGAAAAAGCAAAAAATTTCAGAATTGCACCTTGCAATGCCGAGAAATTACTGTTTGTGCATTTACAATATTCATTGATTTTTGCCATTGAAAAACATCATGTTATTCATATACCAGAAATGTTTGAAGCTACTGACTGAATGAAAAGAGCTGGAATCTCACTCTCTTTGAATCTTCTTTATCATGCTAAGAGGAGCAGGAAAAAGCAAAAAATTTCAGAATTGCACCTTGCAATGTGGAGAAATTACTGTTTGTGCATTTACAATATTCATTGATTTTTGCCATTGAAAAACGTCCAGAAATGTTTGAAGCTACTGACTGAATGAAAGGAGCTGGCATCTCACTCTCTTTGAATCTTCTTTACCATGCTAAGAGGAGCAGGAAAAAGCAAAAAATATCAGAATTGCACCTTGCAATGCGGAGAAATTACTGTTTGTGCATTTACAATATTCATTGATTTTTGCCATTGAAAAACATCATGTTATTCATATACCAGAAATGTTTGATGCTACTGACTGAATGAAAGGAGCTGGCATCTCACTCTCTTTGAATCTTCTTTATCATGCTAAGAGGAGCAGGAAAAAGCAAAAAATTTCAGAATTGCACCTTGCAATGTGGAGAAATTACTGTTTGTGCATTTACAATATTCATTGATTTTTGCCATTGAAAAACATCATGTTATTCATATACCAGAAATGTTTGAAGCTACTAACTGAATGAAAAGAGCTGGCATCTCACTCTCTTTGAATCTTCTTTATCATGCTAAGAGGAGCAGGAAAAAGCAAAAAATTTCAGAATTGCACCTTGCAATGTGGAGAAATTACTGTTTGTGCATTTACAATATCCATTGATTTTTGCCATTGAAAAACGTCCAGAAATGTTTGAAGCTACTGACTGAATGAAAGGAGCTGGCATCTCACTCTCTTTGAATCTTCTTTATCATGCTAAGAGGAGCAGGAAAAAGCAAAAAATTTCAGAATTGCACCTTGCAATGTGGAGAAATTACTGTTTGTGCATTTACAATATTCATTGATTTTTGCCATTGAAAAACATCATGTTATTCATATACCAGAAATGTTTGAAGCTACTAACTGAATGAAAAGAGCTGGCATCTCACTCTCTTTGAATCTTCTTTATCATGCTAAGAGGAGCAGGAAAAAGCAAAAAATGTCAGAATTGCACCTTGCAATGCGGAGAAATTACTGTTTGTGCATTTACAATATTCATTGATTTTTGCCATTGAAAAACATCATGTTATTCATATACCAGAAATGTTTGAAGCTACTGACTCAATGAAAAGAGCTGGCATCTCACTCTCTTTAAATCTTCTTTATCATGCTAAGAGGAGCAGGAAAAAGCAAAAAATTTCAGAATTGCACCTTGCAATGTGGAGAAATTACTGTTTGTGCATTTACAATATTCATTGATTTTTTCCATTGAAAAACATCCAGAAATGTTTGAAGCTACTGACTGAATGAAAGGAGCTGGCATCTCACTCTCTTTGAATCTTCTTTATCATGCTAGGATTAGCAGGAAAAAGCAAAAAATTTCAGAATTGCACCTTGCAATGTGGAGATATTACTGTTTGTGCATTTACAATATTCATTGATTTTTGCCATTGAAAAACGTCCAGAAATGTTTGAAGCTACTGACTGAATGAAAGGAGCTGGCATCTCACTCTCTTTGAATCTTCTTTATCATGCTAAGAGGAGCAGGAAAAGCAAAAAATGTCAGAATTGCACCTTGCAATGCGGAGAAATTACTGTTTGTGCATTTACAATATTCATTGATTTTTGCCATTGAAAAACATCATGTTATTCATATACCAGAAATGTTTGAAGCTACTGACTGAATGAAAAGAGCTGACATCTCACTCTCTTTGAATCTTCTTTATCATTCTTAGAGGAGCAGGAAAAAGCAAAAAATTTCAGAATTGCACCTTGCAATGTGGAGAAATTACTGTTTGTGCATTTACAATATTCATTGATTTTTGCCAATGAAAAACGTCCAGAAATGTTTGAAGCTACTGACTGAATGAAAGGAGCTGGCATCTCACTCTCTTTGAATCTTCTTTATCATGCTAAGAGGAGCAGAAAAAGGCAAAAAATTTCAGAATTGCACCTTGCAATGCGGAGAAATTACTGTTTGTGCATTTACAATATTCATTGATTTTTGCCGTTGAAAAACATCATGTTATTCATATACCAGAAATGTTTGAAGCTACTGACTGAATGAAAAGAGCTGGCATCTCACTCTCTTTGAATCTTCTTTATCATGCTAAGAGGAGCAGGAAAAAGCAAAAAATTTCAGAATTGCACCTTGCAATGTGGAGAAATTACTGTTTGTGCATTTACAATATTCATTGATTTTTGCCATTGAAAAACGTCCAGAAATGTTTGAAGCTACTGACTGAATGAAAGGAGCTGGCATCTCACTCTCTTTGAATCTTCTTTATCATGCTAAGAGGAGCAGGAAAAAGCAAAAAATTTCAGAATTGCACCTTGCAATGCAGAGAAATTACTGTTTGTGCATTTACAATATTCATTGATTTTTGCCATTGAAAAACATCATGTTATTCATATACCAGAAATGTTTGAAGCTACTGACTGAATGAAAAGAGCTGGAATCTCACTCTCTTTGAATCTTCTTTATCATGCTAAGAGGAGCAGGAAAAAGCAAAAAATTTCAGAATTGCACCTTGCAATGTGGAGAAATTACTGTTTGTGCATTTACAATATTCATTGATTTTTGCCATTGAAAAACGTCCAGAAATGTTTGAAGCTACTGACTGAATGAAAGGAGCTGGCATCTCACTCTCTTTGAATCTTCTTTATCATGCTAAGAGGAGCAGGAAAAAGCAAAAAATTTCAGAATTGCACCTTGCAATGCGGAGAAATTACTGTTTGTGCATTTACAATATTCATTGATTTTTGCCATTGAAAAACATCATGTTATTCATATACCAGAAATGTTTGAAGCTACTGACTGAAAGAAAAGAGCTGGAATCTCACTCTCTTTGAATCTTCTTTATCATGCTAAGAGGAGCAGGAAAAAGCAAAAAATTTCAGAATTGCACCTTGCAATGTGGAGAAATTACTGTTTGTGCATTTACAATATTCATTGATTTTTGCCATTGAAAAACGTCCAGAAATGTTTGAAGCTACTGACTGAATGAAAGGAGCTGGCATCTCACTCTCTTTGAAACTTCTTTATCATGCTAAGAGGAGCAGGAAAAAGCAAAAAATTTCAGAATTGCACCTTGCAATGCGGAGAAATTATTGTTTGTGCATTTACAATATTCATTGATTTTTGCCATTGAAAAACATCATGTTATTCATATACCAGAAATGTTTGAAGCTACTGACTGAATGAAAAGAGCTGGAATCTCACTCTCTTTGAATCTTCTTTATCATGCTAAGAGGAGCAGGAAAAAGCAAAAAATTTCAGAATTGCACCTTGCAATGTGGAGAAATTACTGTTTGTGCATTTACAATATTCATTGATTTTTGCCATTGAAAAACATCCAGAAATGTTTGAAGCTACTGACTGAATGAAAGGAGCTGGCATCTCACTCTCTTTGAATCTTCTTTATCATGCTAAGAGGAGCAGGAAAAAGCAAAAAATATCAGAATTGCACCTTGCAATGCGGAGAAATTACTGTTTGTGCATTTACAATATTCATTGATTTTTGCCATTGAAAAACATCATGTTATTCATATACCAGAAATGTTTGATGCTACTGACTGAATGAAAGGAGCTGGCATCTCACTCTCTTTGAATCTTCTTTATCATGCTAAGAGGAGCAGGAAAAAACAAAAAATTTCAGAATTGCACCTTGCAATGTGGAGAAATTACTGTTTGTGCGTTTACAATATTCATTGATTTTTGCCATTGAAAAACGTCCAGAAATGTTTGAAGCTACTGACTGAATGAAAGGAGCTGGCATCTCACTCTCTTTGAATCTTCTTTATCATGCTAAGAGGAGCAGGAAAAAGCAAAAAATTTCAGAATTGCACCTTGCAATGTGGAGAAATTACTGTTTGTGCATTTACAATATTCATTGATTTTTGCCATTGAAAAACATCATGTTATTCATATACCAGAAATGTTTGAAGCTACTAACTGAATGAAAAGAGCTGGCATCTCACTCTCTTTGAATCTTCTTTATCATGCTAAGAGGAGCAGGAAAAAGCAAAAAATTTCAGAATTGCACCTTGCAATGTGGAGAAATTACTGTTTGTGCATTTACAATATCCATTGATTTTTGCCATTGAAAAACGTCCAGAAATGTTTGAAGCTACTGACTGAATGAAAGGAGCTGGCATCTCACTCTCTTTGAATCTTCTTTATCATGCTAAGAGGAGCAGGAAAAAGCAAAAAATTTCAGAATTGCACCTTGCAATGTGGAGAAATTACTGTTTGTGCATTTACAATATTCATTGATTTTTGCCATTGAAAAACATCATGTTATTCATATACCAGAAATGTTTGAAGCTACTAACTGAATGAAAAGAGCTGGCATCTCACTCTCATTGAATCTTCTTTATCATGCTAAGAGGAGCAGGAAAAAGCAAAAAATGTCAGAATTGCACCTTGCAATGCGGAGAAATTACTGTTTGTGCATTTACAATATTCATTGATTTTTGCCATTGAAAAACATCATGTTATTCATATACCAGAAATGTTTGAAGCTACTGACTCAATGAAAAGAGCTGGCATCTTACTCTCTTTAAATCTTCTTTATCATGCTAAGAGGAGCAGGAAAAAGCAAAAAATTTCAGAATTGCACCTTGCAATGTGGAGAAATTACTGTTTGTGCATTTACAATATTCATTGATTTTTTCCATTGAAAAACATCCAGAAATGTTTGAAGCTACTGACTGAATGAAAGGAGCTGGCATCTCACTCTCTTTGAATCTTCTTTATCATGCTAAGAGGAGCAGGAAAAAGCAAAAAAATTTCAGAATTGCACCTTGCAATGTGGAGATATTACTGTTTGTGCATTTACAATATTCATTGATTTTTGCCATTGAAAAACGTCCAGAAATGTTTGAAGCTACTGACTGAATGAAAGGAGCTGGCATCTCACTCTCTTTGAATCTTCTTTATCATGCTAGGATTAGCAGGAAAAAGCAAAAAATTTCAGAATTGCACCTTGCAATGTGGAGATATTACTGTTTGTGCATTTACAATATTCATTGATTTTTGCCATTGAAAAACGTCCAGAAATGTTTGTAGCTACTGACTGAATGAAAGGAGCTGGCATCTCACTCTCTTTGAATCTTCTTTATCATGCTAAGAGGAGCAGGAAAAAGCAAAAAATGTCAGAATTGCACCTTGCAATGCGGAGAAATTACTGTTTGTGCATTTACAATATTCATTGATTTTTGCCATTGAAAAACATCATGTTATTCATATACCAGAAATGTTTGAAGCTACTGACTGAATGAAAAGAGCTGACATCTCACTCTCTTTGAATCTTCTTTATCATTCTTAGAGGAGCAGGAAAAAGCAAAAAATTTCAGAATTGCACCTTGCAATGTGGAGAAATTACTGTTTGTGCATTTACAATATTCATTGATTTTTGCCAATGAAAAACGTCCAGAAATGTTTGAAGCTACTGACTGAATGAAAGGAGCTGGCATCTCACTCTCTTTGAATCTTCTTTATCATGCTAAGAGGAGCAGGAAAAGGCAAAAAATTTCTGAATTGCACCTTGCAATGCGGAGAAATTACTGTTTGTGCATTTACAATATTCATTGATTTTTGCCATTGAAAAACATCATGTTATTCATATACCAGAAATGTTTGAAGCTACTGACTGAATGAAAAGAGCTGGCATCTCACTCTCTTTGAATCTTCTTTATCATGCTAAGAGGAGCAGGAAAAAGCAAAAAATTTCAGAATTGCACCTTGCAATGTGGAGAAATTACTGTTTGTGCATTTACAATATTCATTGATTTTTGCCATTGAAAAACGTCCAGAAATGTTTGAAGCTACTGACTGAATGAAAGGAGCTGGCATCTCACTCTCTTTGAATCTTCTTTATCATGCTAAGAGGAGCAGGAAAAAGCAAAAAATTTCAGAATTGCACCTTGCAATGCAGAGAAATTACTGTTTGTGCATTTACAATATTCATTGATTTTTGCCATTGAAAAACATCATGTTATTCATATACCAGAAATGTTTGAAGCTACTGACTGAATGAAAAGAGCTGGAATCTCACTCTCTTTGAATCTTCTTTATCATGCTAAGAGGAGCAGGAAAAAGCAAAAAATTTCAGAATTGCACCTTGCAATGTGGAGAAATTACTGTTTGTGCATTTACAATATTCATTGATTTTTGCCATTGAAAAACGTCCAGAAATGTTTGAAGCTACTGACTGAATGAAAGGAGCTGGCATCTCACTCTCTTTGAATCTTCTTTATCATGCTAAGAGGAGCAGGAAAAAGCAAAAAATTTCAGAATTGCACCTTGCAATGCGGAGAAATTACTGTTTGTGCATTTACAATATTCATTGATTTTTGCCATTGAAAAACATCATGTTATTCATATACCAGAAATGTTTGAAGCTACTGACTGAATGAAAAGAGCTGGAATCTCACTCTCTTTGAATCTTCTTTATCATGCTAAGAGGAGCAGGAAAAAGCAAAAAATTTCAGAATTGCACCTTGCAATGTGGAGAAATTACTGTTTGTGCATTTACAATATTCATTGATTTTTGCCATTGAAAAACGTCCAGAAATGTTTGAAGCTACTGACTGAATGAAAGGAGCTGGCATCTCACTCTCTTTGAATCTTCTTTATCATGCTAAGAGGAGCAGGAAAAAGCAAAAAATTTCAGAATTGCACCTTGCAATGCGGAGAAATTACTGTTTGTGCATTTACAATATTCATTGATTTTTGCCATTGAAAAACATCATGTTATTCATATACCAGAAATGTTTGAAGCTACTAACTGAATGAAAAGAGCTGGCATCTCACTCTCTTTGAATCTTCTTTATCATGCTAAGAGGAGCAGGAAAAAGCAAAAAATTTCAGAATTGCACCTTGCAATGTGGAGAAATTACTGTTTGTGCATTTACAATATTCATTGATTTTTGCCATTGAAAAACGTCCAGAAATGTTTGAAGCTACTGACTGAATGAAAGGAGCTGGCATCTCACTCTCTTTGAATCTTCTTTATCATGCTAGGATTAGCAGGAAAAAGCAAAAAATTTCAGAATTGCACCTTGCAATGTGGAGATATTACTGTTTGTGCATTTACAATATTCATTGATTTTTGCCATTGAAAAACGTCCAGAAATGTTTGAAGCTACTGACTGAATGAAAGGAGCTGGCATCTCACTCTCTTTGAATCTTCTTTATCATGCTAAGAGGAGCAGGAAAAAGCAAAAAATGTCAGAATTGCACCTTGCAATGCGGAGAAATTACTGTTTGTGCATTTACAATATTCATTGATTTTTGCCATTGAAAAACATCATGTTATTCATATACCAGAAATGTTTGAAGCTACTGACTGAATGAAAAGAGCTGGCATCTCACTCTCTTTGAATCTTCTTTATCATGCTTAGAGGAGCAGGAAAAAGCAAAAAATTTCAGAATTGCACCTTGCAATGTGGAGAAATTACTGTTTGTGCATTTACAATATTCATTGATTTTTGCCATTGAAAAACGTCCAGAAATGTTTGAAGCTACTGACTGAATGAAAGGAGCTGGCATCTCACTCTCTTTGAATCTTCTTTATCATGCTAAGAGGAGCAGGAAAAAGCAAAAAATTTCAGAATTGCACCTTGCAATGCGGAGAAATTACTGTTTGTGCTTTTACAATATTCATTGATTTTTGCCATTGAAAAACATCATGTTATGAATACCAGAAATGTTTGAAGCTACTGACTGAATGAAAAGAGCTGGAATCTCACTCTCTTTGAATCTTCTTTATCATGCTAAGAGGAGCAGGAAAAAGCAAAAAATTTCAGAATTGCACCTTGCAATGTGGAGAAATTACTGTTTGTGCATTTACAATATTCATTGATTTTTGCCATTGAAAAACGTCCAGAAATGTTTGAAGCTACTGACTGAATGAAAGGAGCTGGCATCTCACTCTCTTTGAATCTTCTTTATCATGCTAAGAGGAGCAGGAAAAAGCAAAAAATGTCAGAATTGCACCTTGCAATGCGGAGAAATTACTGTTTGTGCATTTACAATATTCATTGATTTTTGCCATTGAAAAACATCATGTTATTCATATACCAGAAATGTTTGAAGCTACTGACTGAATGAAAAGAGCTGGCATCTCACTCTCTTTGAATCTTCTTTATCATGCTAAGAGGAGCAGGAAAAAGCAAAAAATTTCAGAATTGCACCTTGGAATGTGGAGAAATTACTGTTTGTGCATTTACAATATTCATTGATTTTTGCCATTGAAAAACGTCCAGAAATGTTTGAAGCTACTGACTGAATGAAAGGAGCTGGCATCTCACTCTCTTTGAATCTTCTTTATCATGCTAGGATTAGCAGGAAAAAGCAAAAAATTTCAGAATTGCACCTTGGAATGTGGAGAAATTACTGTTTGTGCATTTACAATATTCATTGATTTTTGCCATTGAAAAACGTCCAGAAATGTTTGAAGCTACTGACTGAATGAAAGGAGCTGGCATCTCACTCTCTTTGAATCTTCTTTATCATGCTAGGATTAGCAGGAAAAAGCAAAAAAATTCAGAATTGCACATTGCAATGTGGAGATATTACTGTTTGTGCATTTACAATATTCATTGATTTTTGCCATTGAAAAACGTCCAGAAATGTTTGAAGCTACTGACTGAATGAAAGGAGCTGGCATCTCACTCTCTTTGAATCTTCGTTATCATGCTAAGAGGAGCAGGAAAAAGCAAAAAATGTCAGAATTGCACCTTGCAATGGGGAGAAATTACTGTTTGTGCATTTACAATATTCATTGATTTTTGCCATTGAAAAACATCATGTTATTCACATACCAGAAATGTTTGAAGCTACTGACTGAATGAAAAGAGCTGGCATCTCACTCTCTTTGAATCTTCTTTATCATGCTAAGAGGAGAAGGAAAAAGCAAAAAATTTCAGAATTGCACCTTGGAATGTGGAGAAATTACTGTTTGTGCATTTACAATATTCATTGATTTTTGCCATTGAAAAACGTCCAGAAATGTTTGAAGCTACTGACTGAATGAAAGGAGCTGGCATCTCACTATCTTTGAATCTTCTTTATCATGCTAAGAGGAGCAGGAAAAAGCAAAAAATTTCAGAATTGCACCTTGCAATGCGGAGAAATTACTGTTTGTGCATTTACAATATTCATTGATTTTTGCCATTGAAAAACATCATGTTATTCATATACCAGAAATGTTTGATGCTACTGACTCAATGAAAGGAGCTGGCTTCTCACTCTCTTTGAATCTTCTTTATCATGCTAAGAGGAGCAGGAAAAAACAAAAAATTTCAGAATTGCACCTTGCAATGTGGAGAAATTACTGTTTGTGCGTTTACAATATTCATTGATTTTTGCCATTGAAAAACGTCCAGAAATGTTTGAAGCTACTGACTGAATGAAAGGAGCTGGCATCTCACTCTCTTTGAATCTTCTTTATCATGCTAAGAGGAGCAGGAAAAAGCAAAAAATTTCAGAATTGCACCTTGCAATGTGGAGAAATTACTGTTTGTGCATTTACAATATTCATTGATTTTTGCCATTGAAAAACATCATGTTATTCATATACCAGAAATGTTTGAAGCTACTGACTGAATGAAAAGAGCTGGCATCTCACTCTCTTTGAATCTTCTTTATCATGCTAAGAGGAGCAGGAAAAAGCAAAAAATTTCAGAATTGCACCTTGCAATGTGGAGAAATTACTGTTTGTGCATTTACAATATTCATTGATTTTTGCCATTGAAAAACGTCCAGAAATGTTTGAAGCTACTGACTGAATGAAAGGAGCTGGCATCTCACTCTCTTTGAATCTTCTTTATCATGCTAAGAGGAGCAGGAAAAAGCAAAAAATGTCAGAATTGCACCTTGCAATGCGGAGAAATTACTGTTTGTGCATTTACAATATTCATTGATTTTTGCCATTGAAAAACATCATGTTATTCATATACCAGAAATGTTTGTAGCTACTGACTCAATGAAAAGAGCTGGCATCTCACTCTCTTTAAATCTTCTTTATCATGCTAAGAGGAGCAGGAAAAAGCAAAAAATTTCAGAATTGCACCTTGCAATGTGGAGAAATTACTGTTTGTGCATTTACAATATTCATTGATTTTTGCCAATGAAAAACGTCCAGAAATGTTTGAAGCTACTGACTGAATGAAAGGAGCTGGCATCTCACTCTCTTTGAATCTTCTTTATCATGCTAAGAGGAGCATGAAAAGGCAAAATATTTCAGAATTGCACCTTGCAATGCGGAGAAATTACTGTTTGTGCATTTACAATATTCATTGATTTTTGCCATTGAAAAACATCATGTTATTCATATACCAGAAATGTTTGAAGCTACTGACTGAATGAAAAGAGCTGGCATCTCACTCTCTTTGAATCTTCTTTATCATGCTAAGAGGAGCAGGAAAAAGCAAAAAATTTCAGAATTGCACCTTGCAATGTGGAGAAATTACTGTTTGTGCATTTACAATATTCATTGATTTTTGCCATTGAAAAACGTCCAGAAATGTTTGAAGCTACTGACTGAATGAAAGGAGCTGGCATCTCACTCTCTTTGAATCTTCTTTATCATGCTAAGAGGAGCAGGAAAAAGCAAAAAATTTCAGAATTGCACCTTGCAATGCGGAGAAATTACTGTTTGTGCATTTACAATATTCATTGATTTTTGCCATTGAAAAACATCATGTTATTCATATACCAGAAATGTTTGAAGCTACTGACTGAATGAAAAGAGCTGGAATCTCACTCTCTTTGAATCTTCTTTATCATGCTAAGAGGAGCAGGAAAAAGCAAAAAATTTCAGAATTGCACCTTGCAATGTGGAGAAATTACTGTTTGTGCATTTACAACATTCATTGATTTTTGCCATTGAAAAACGTCCAGAAATGTTTGAAGCTACTGACTGAATGAAAGGAGCTGGCATCTCACTCTCTTTGAATCTTCTTTATCATGCTAGGATTAGCAGGAAAAAGCAAAAAATTTCAGAATTGCACCTTGCAATGTGGAGAAATTACTGTTTGTGCATTTACAATATTCATTGATTTTTGCCATTGAAAAACGTCCAGAAATGTTTGAAGCTACTGACTGAATGAAAGGAGCTGGCATCTCACTCTCTTTGAATCTTCTTTATCATGCTAGGATTAGCAGGAAAAAGCAAAAAAATTCAGAATTGCACATTGCAATGTGGAGATATTACTGTTTGTGCATTTACAATATTCATTGATTTTTGCCATTGAAAAACGTCCAGAAATGTTTGAAGCTACTGACTGAATGAAAGGAGCTGGCATCTCACTCTCTTTGAATCTTCTTTATCATGCTAAGAGGAGCAGGAAAAAGCAAAAAATTTCAGAATTGCACCTTGCAATGTGGAGAAATTACTGTTTGTGCATTTACAATATTCATTGATTTTTGCCATTGAAAAACATCATGTTATTCATATACCAGAAATGTTTGAAGCTACTGACTGAATGAAAAGAGCTGGCATCTCACTCTCTTTGAATCTTCTTTATCATGCTAAGAGGAGCAGGAAAAAGCAAAAAATTTCAGAATTGCACCTTGCAATGTGGAGAAATTACTGTTTGTGCATTTACAATATTCATTGATTTTTGCCATTGAAAAACGTCCAGAAATGTTTGAAGCTACTGACTGAATGAAAGGAGCTGGCATCTCACTCTCTTTGAATCTTCTTTATCATGCTAAGAGGAGCAGGAAAAAGCAAAAAATGTCAGAATTGCACCTTGCAATGCGGAGAAATTACTGTTTGTGCATTTACAATATTCATTGATTTTTGCCATTGAAAAACATCATGTTATTCATATACCAGAAATGTTTGTAGCTACTGACTCAATGAAAAGAGCTGGCATCTCACTCTCTTTAAATCTTCTTTATCATGCTAAGAGGAGCAGGAAAAAGCAAAAAATTTCAGAATTGCACCTTGCAATGTGGAGAAATTACTGTTTGTGCATTTACAATATTCATTGATTTTTGCCAATGAAAAACGTCCAGAAATGTTTGAAGCTACTGACTGAATGAAAGGAGCTGGCATCTCACTCTCTTTGAATCTTCTTTATCATGCTAAGAGGAGCATGAAAAGGCAAAATATTTCAGAATTGCACCTTGCAATGCGGAGAAATTACTGTTTGTGCATTTACAATATTCATTGATTTTTGCCATTGAAAAACATCATGTTATTCATATACCAGAAATGTTTGAAGCTACTGACTGAATGAAAAGAGCTGGCATCTCACTCTCTTTGAATCTTCTTTATCATGCTAAGAGGAGCAGGAAAAAGCAAAAAATTTCAGAATTGCACCTTGCAATGTGGAGAAATTACTGTTTGTGCATTTACAATATTCATTGATTTTTGCCATTGAAAAACGTCCAGAAATGTTTGAAGCTACTGACTGAATGAAAGGAGCTGGCATCTCACTCTCTTTGAATCTTCTTTATCATGCTAAGAGGAGCAGGAAAAAGCAAAAAATTTCAGAATTGCACCTTGCAATGCGGAGAAATTACTGTTTGTGCATTTACAATATTCATTGATTTTTGCCATTGAAAAACATCATGTTATTCATATACCAGAAATGTTTGAAGCTACTGACTGAATGAAAAGAGCTGGAATCTCACTCTCTTTGAATCTTCTTTATCATGCTAAGAGGAGCAGGAAAAAGCAAAAAATTTCAGAATTGCACCTTGCAATGTGGAGAAATTACTGTTTGTGCATTTACAACATTCATTGATTTTTGCCATTGAAAAACGTCCAGAAATGTTTGAAGCTACTGACTGAATGAAAGGAGCTGGCATCTCACTCTCTTTGAATCTTCTTTATCATGCTAAGAGGAGCAGGAAAAAGCAAAAAATTTCAGAATTGCACCTTGCAATGCGGAGAAATTACTGTTTGTGCATTTACAATATTCATTGATTTTTGCCATTGAAAAACATCATGTTATTCATATACCAGAAATGTTTGATGCTACTGACTGAATGAAAGGAGCTGGCATCTCACTCTCTTTGAATCTTCTTTATCATGCTAAGAGGAGCAGGAAAAAACAAAAAATTTCAGAATTGCACCTTGGAATGTGGAGAAATTACTGTTTGTGCGTTTACAATATTCATTGATTTTTGCCATTGAAAAACGTCCAGAAATGTTTGAAGCTACTGACTGAATGAAAGGAGCTGGCATCTCACTCTCTTTGAATCTTCTTTATCATGCTAAGAGGAGCAGGAAAAAGCAAAAAATTTCAGAATTGCACCTTGCAATGTGGAGAAATTACTGTTTGTGCATTTACAATATTCATTGATTTTTGCCATTGAAAAACATCATGTTATTCATATACCAGAAATGTTTGATGCTACTGACTGAATGAAAGGAGCTGGCATCTCACTCTCTTTGAATCTTCTTTATCATGCTAAGAGGAGCAGGAAAAAACAAAAAATTTCAGAATTGCACCTTGCAATGTGGAGAAATTACTGTTTGTGCGTTTACAATATTCATTGATTTTTGCCATTGAAAAACGTCCAGAAATGTTTGAAGCTACTGACTGAATGAAAGGAGCTGGCATCTCACTCTCTTTGAATCTTCTTTATCATGCTAAGAGGAGCAGGAAAAAGCAAAAAATTTCAGAATTGCACCTTGCAATGTGGAGAAATTACTGTTTGTGCATTTACAATATTCATTGATTTTTGCCATTGAAAAACATCATGTTATTCATATACCAGAAATGTTTGAAGCTACTGACTGAATGAAAAGAGCTGGCATCTCACTCTCTTTGAATCTTCTTTATCATGCTAAGAGGAGCAGGAAAAAGCAAAAAATTTCAGAATTGCACCTTGCAATGTGGAGAAATTACTGTTTGTGCATTTACAATATTCATTGATTTTTGCCATTGAAAAACGTCCAGAAATGTTTGAAGCTACTGACTGAATGAAAGGAGCTGGCATCTCACTCTCTTTGAATCTTCTTTATCATGCTAAGAGGAGCAGGAAAAAGCAAAAAATGTCAGAATTGCACCTTGCAATGCGGAGAAATTACTGTTTGTGCATTTACAATATTCATTGATTTTTGCCATTGAAAAACATCATGTTATTCATATACCAGAAATGTTTGTAGCTACTGACTCAATGAAAAGAGCTGGCATCTCACTCTCTTTAAATCTTCTTTATCATGCTAAGAGGAGCAGGAAAAAGCAAAAAATTTCAGAATTGCACCTTGCAATGTGGAGAAATTACTGTTTGTGCATTTACAATATTCATTGATTTTTGACAATGAAAAACGTCCAGAAATGTTTGAAGCTACTGACTGAATGAAAGGAGCTGGCATCTCACTCTCTTTGAATCTTCTTTATCATGCTAAGAGGAGCATGAAAAGGCAAAATATTTCAGAATTGCACCTTGCAATGCGGAGAAATTACTGTTTGTGCATTTACAATATTCATTGATTTTTGCCATTGAAAAACATCATGTTATTCATATACCAGAAATGTTTGAAGCTACTGACTGAATGAAAAGAGCTGGCATCTCACTCTCTTTGAATCTTCTTTATCATGCTAAGAGGAGCAGGAAAAAGCAAAAAATTTCAGAATTGCACCTTGCAATGTGGAGAAATTACTGTTTGTGCATTTACAATATTCATTGATTTTTGCCATTGAAAAACGTCCAGAAATGTTTGAAGCTACTGACTGAATGAAAGGAGCTGGCATCTCACTCTCTTTGAATCTTCTTTATCATGCTAAGAGGAGCAGGAAAAAGCAAAAAATTTCAGAATTGCACCTTGCAATGCGGAGAAATTACTGTTTGTGCATTTACAATATTCATTGATTTTTGCCATTGAAAAACATCATGTTATTCATATACCAGAAATGTTTGAAGCTACTGACTGAATGAAAAGAGCTGGAATCTCACTCTCTTTGAATCTTCTTTATCATGCTAAGAGGAGCAGGAAAAAGCAAAAAATTTCAGAATTGCACCTTGCAATGTGGAGAAATTACTGTTTGTGCATTTACAACATTCATTGATTTTTGCCATTGAAAAACGTCCAGAAATGTTTGAAGCTACTGACTGAATGAAAGGAGCTGGCATCTCACTCTCTTTGAATCTTCTTTATCATGCTAAGAGGAGCAGGAAAAAGCAAAAAATTTCAGAATTGCACCTTGCAATGCGGAGAAATTACTGTTTGTGCATTTACAATATTCATTGATTTTTGCCATTGAAAAACATCATGTTATTCATATACCAGAAATGTTTGATGCTACTGACTGAATGAAAGGAGCTGGCATCTCACTCTCTTTGAATCTTCTTTATCATGCTAAGAGGAGCAGGAAAAAACAAAAAATTTCAGAATTGCACCTTGGAATGTGGAGAAATTACTGTTTGTGCGTTTACAATATTCATTGATTTTTGCCATTGAAAAACGTCCAGAAATGTTTGAAGCTACTGACTGAATGAAAGGAGCTGGCATCTCACTCTCTTTGAATCTTCTTTATCATGCTAAGAGGAGCAGGAAAAAGCAAAAAATTTCAGAATTGCACCTTGCAATGTGGAGAAATTACTGTTTGTGCATTTACAATATTCATTGATTTTTGCCATTGAAAAACATCATGTTATTCATATACCAGAAATGTTTGATGCTACTGACTGAATGAAAGGAGCTGGCATCTCACTCTCTTTGAATCTTCTTTATCATGCTAAGAGGAGCAGGAAAAAACAAAAAATTTCAGAATTGCACCTTGCAATGTGGAGAAATTACTGTTTGTGCGTTTACAATATTCATTGATTTTTGCCATTGAAAAACGTCCAGAAATGTTTGAAGCTACTGACTGAATGAAAGGAGCTGGCATCTCACTCTCTTTGAATCTTCTTTATCATGCTAAGAGGAGCAGGAAAAAGCAAAAAATTTCAGAATTGCACCTTGCAATGTGGAGAAATTACTGTTTGTGCATTTACAATATTCATTGATTTTTGCCATTGAAAAACATCATGTTATTCATATACCAGAAATGTTTGAAGCTACTGACTGAATGAAAAGAGCTGGCATCTCACTCTCTTTGAATCTTCTTTATCATGCTAAGAGGAGCAGGAAAAAGCAAAAAATTTCAGAATTGCACCTTGCAATGTGGAGAAATTACTGTTTGTGCATTTACAACATTCATTGATTTTTGCCATTGAAAAACGTCCAGAAATGTTTGAAGCTACTGACTGAATGAAAGGAGCTGGCATCTCACTCTCTTTGAATCTTCTTTATCATGCTAAGAGGAGCAGGAAAAAGCAAAAA
This sequence comes from Phyllobates terribilis, assembly GCF_046119375.1. NCBI lineage: Eukaryota > Metazoa > Chordata > Amphibia > Anura > Dendrobatidae > Phyllobates > Phyllobates terribilis. The sequence continues at coordinate 8,527,718 of NW_027362813.1, forward strand.
ATTTCAGAATTGCACCTTGCAATGCGGAGAAATTACTGTTTGTGCATTTACAATATTCATTGATTTTTGCCATTGAAAAACATCATGTTATTCATATACCAGAAATGTTTGATGCTACTGACTGAATGAAAGGAGCTGGCATCTCACTCTCTTTGAATCTTCTTTATCATGCTAAGAGGAGCAGGAAAAAACAAAAAATTTCAGAATTGCACCTTGGAATGTGGAGAAATTACTGTTTGTGCGTTTACAATATTCATTGATTTTTGCCATTGAAAAACGTCCAGAAATGTTTGAAGCTACTGACTGAATGAAAGGAGCTGGCATCTCACTCTCTTTGAATCTTCTTTATCATGCTAAGAGGAGCAGGAAAAAGCAAAAAATTTCAGAATTGCACCTTGCAATGTGGAGAAATTACTGTTTGTGCATTTACAATATTCATTGATTTTTGCCATTGAAAAACATCATGTTATTCATATACCAGAAATGTTTGATGCTACTGACTGAATGAAAGGAGCTGGCATCTCACTCTCTTTGAATCTTCTTTATCATGCTAAGAGGAGCAGGAAAAAACAAAAAATTTCAGAATTGCACCTTGCAATGTGGAGAAATTACTGTTTGTGCGTTTACAATATTCATTGATTTTTGCCATTGAAAAACGTCCAGAAATGTTTGAAGCTACTGACTGAATGAAAGGAGCTGGCATCTCACTCTCTTTGAATCTTCTTTATCATGCTAAGAGGAGCAGGAAAAAGCAAAAAATTTCAGAATTGCACCTTGCAATGTGGAGAAATTACTGTTTGTGCATTTACAATATTCATTGATTTTTGCCATTGAAAAACATCATGTTATTCATATACCAGAAATGTTTGAAGCTACTGACTGAATGAAAAGAGCTGGCATCTCACTCTCTTTGAATCTTCTTTATCATGCTAAGAGGAGCAGGAAAAAGCAAAAAATTTCAGAATTGCACCTTGCAATGTGGAGAAATTACTGTTTGTGCATTTACAATATTCATTGATTTTTGCCATTGAAAAATGTCCAGAAATGTTTGAAGCTACTGACTGAATGAAAGGAGCTGGCATCTCACTCTCTTTGAATCTTCTTTATCATGCTAAGAGGAGCAGGAAAAAGCAAAAAATGTCAGAATTGCACCTTGCAATGCGGAGAAATTACTGTTTGTGCATTTACAATATTCATTGATTTTTGCCATTGAAAAACATCATGTTATTCATATACCAGAAATGTTTGAAGCTACTGACTGAATGAAAAGAGCTGGCATCTCACTCTCTTTGAATTTTCTTTATCATGCTTAGAGGAGCAGGAAAAAGCAAAAAATTTCAGAATTGCACCTTGCAATGTGGAGAAATTACTGTTTGTGCATTTACAATATTCATTGATTTTTGCCATTGAAAAACGTCCAGAAATGTTTGAAGCTACTGACTGAATGAAAGGAGCTGGCATCTCAGTCTCTTTGAATCTTCTTTATCATGCTAGGATTAGCAGGAAAAAGCAAAAAATTTCAGAATTGCACCTTGCAATGTGGAGATATTACTGTTTGTGCATTTACAATATTCATTGATTTTTGCCATTGAAAAACGTCCAGAAATGTTTGAAGCTACTGACTGAATGTAAGGAGCTGGCATCTCACTCTCTTTGAATCTTCTTTATCATGCTAAGAGGAGCAGGAAAAAGCAAAAAATGTCAGAATTGCACCTTGCAATGCGGAGAAATTACTGTTTGTGCATTTACAATATTCATTGATTTTTGCCATTGAAAAACATCATGTTATTCATATACCAGAAATGTTTGATGCTACTGACTGAATGAAAGGAGCTGGCATCTCACTCTCTTTGAATCTTCTTTATCATGCTAAGAGGAGCAGGAAAAAACAAAAAATTTCAGAATTGCACCTTGGAATGTGGAGAAATTACTGTTTGTGCGTTTACAATATTCATTGATTTTTGCCATTGAAAAACGTCCAGAAATGTTTGAAGCTACTGACTGAATGAAAGGAGCTGGCATCTCACTCTCTTTGAATCTTCTTTATCATGCTAAGAGGAGCAGGAAAAAGCAAAAAATTTCAGAATTGCACCTTGCAATGTGGAGAAATTACTGTTTGTGCATTTACAATATTCATTGATTTTTGCCATTGAAAAACATCATGTTATTCATATACCAGAAATGTTTGATGCTACTGACTGAATGAAAGGAGCTGGCATCTCACTCTCTTTGAATCTTCTTTATCATGCTAAGAGGAGCAGGAAAAAACAAAAAATTTCAGAATTGCACCTTGCAATGTGGAGAAATTACTGTTTGTGCGTTTACAATATTCATTGATTTTTGCCATTGAAAAACGTCCAGAAATGTTTGAAGCTACTGACTGAATGAAAGGAGCTGGCATCTCACTCTCTTTGAATCTTCTTTATCATGCTAAGAGGAGCAGGAAAAAGCAAAAAATTTCAGAATTGCACCTTGCAATGTGGAGAAATTACTGTTTGTGCATTTACAATATTCATTGATTTTTGCCATTGAAAAACATCATGTTATTCATATACCAGAAATGTTTGAAGCTACTGACTGAATGAAAAGAGCTGGCATCTCACTCTCTTTGAATCTTCTTTATCATGCTAAGAGGAGCAGGAAAAAGCAAAAAATTTCAGAATTGCACCTTGCAATGTGGAGAAATTACTGTTTGTGCATTTACAATATTCATTGATTTTTGCCATTGAAAAATGTCCAGAAATGTTTGAAGCTACTGACTGAATGAAAGGAGCTGGCATCTCACTCTCTTTGAATCTTCTTTATCATGCTAAGAGGAGCAGGAAAAAGCAAAAAATGTCAGAATTGCACCTTGCAATGCGGAGAAATTACTGTTTGTGCATTTACAATATTCATTGATTTTTGCCATTGAAAAACATCATGTTATTCATATACCAGAAATGTTTGAAGCTACTGACTGAATGAAAAGAGCTGGCATCTCACTCTCTTTGAATTTTCTTTATCATGCTTAGAGGAGCAGGAAAAAGCAAAAAATTTCAGAATTGCACCTTGCAATGTGGAGAAATTACTGTTTGTGCATTTACAATATTCATTGATTTTTGCCATTGAAAAACGTCCAGAAATGTTTGAAGCTACTGACTGAATGAAAGGAGCTGGCATCTCAGTCTCTTTGAATCTTCTTTATCATGCTAGGATTAGCAGGAAAAAGCAAAAAATTTCAGAATTGCACCTTGCAATGTGGAGATATTACTGTTTGTGCATTTACAATATTCATTGATTTTTGCCATTGAAAAACGTCCAGAAATGTTTGAAGCTACTGACTGAATGTAAGGAGCTGGCATCTCACTCTCTTTGAATCTTCTTTATCATGCTAAGAGGAGCAGGAAAAAGCAAAAAATGTCAGAATTGCACCTTGCAATGCGGAGAAATTACTGTTTGTGCATTTACAATATTCATTGATTTTTGCCATTGAAAAACATCATGTTATTCATATACCAGAAATGTTTGAAGCTACTGACTGAATGAAAAGAGCTGGCATCTCACTCTCTTTGAATCTTCTTTATCATGCTTAGAGGAGCAGGAAAAAGCAAAAAATTTCAGAATTGCACCTTGCAATGTGGAGAAATTACTGTTTGTGCATTTACAATATTCATTGATTTTTGCCATTGAAAAACGTCCAGAAATGTTTGAAGCTACTGACTGAATGAAAGGAGCTGGCATCTCACTCTCTTTGAATCTTCTTTATCATGCTAAGAGGAGCAGGAAAAAGCAAAAAAATTCAGAATTGCACCTTGCAATGCGGAGAAATTACTGTTTGTGCATTTACAATATTCATTGATTTTTGCCATTGAAAAACATCATGTTATTCATATACCAGAAATGTTTGAAGCTACTGACTGAATGAAAAGAGCTGGAATCTCACTCTCTTTGAATCTTCTTTATCATGCTAAGAGGAGCAGGAAAAAGCAAAAAATTTCAGAATTGCACCTTGCAATGTGGAGAAATTACTGTTTGTGCATTTACAATATTCATTGATTTTTGCCATTGAAAAACGTCCAGAAATGTTTGAAGCTACTGACTGAATGAAAGGAGCTGGCATCTCACTCTCTTTGAATCTTCTTTATCATGCTAAGAGGAGCAGGAAAAAGCAAAAAATTTCAGAATTGCACCTTGCAATGGGGAGAAATTACTGTTTGTGCATTTACAATATTCATTGATTTTTGCCATTGAAAAACATCATGTTATTCATATACCAGAAATGTTTGAAGCTACTGACTGAATGAAAAGAGCTGGCATCTCACTCTCTTTGAATCTTCTTTATCATGCTAAGAGGAGCAGGAAAAAGCAAAAAATTTCAGAATTGCACCTTGGAATGTGGAGAAATTACTGTTTGTGCATTTACAATATTCATTGATTTTTGCCATTGAAAAACGTCCAGAAATGTTTGAAGCTACTGACTGAATGAAAGGAGCTGGCATCTCACTCTCTTTGAATCTTCTTTATCATGCTAAGAGGAGCAGGAAAAAGCAAAAAATGTCAGAATTGCAACTTGCAATGCGGAGAAATTACTGTTTGTGCATTTACAATATTCATTGATTTTTGCCATTGAAAAACATCATGTTATTCATATACCAGAAATGTTTGAAGCTACTGACTGAATGAAAAGAGCTGGCATCTCACTCTCTTTGAATTTTCTTTATCATGCTTAGAGGAGCAGGAAAAAGCAAAAAATTTCAGAATTGCACCTTGCAATGTGGAGAAATTACTGTTTGTGCATTTACAATATTCATTGATTTTTGCCATTGAAAAACGTCCAGAAATGTTTGAAGCTACTGACTGAATGAAAGGAGCTGGCATCTCACTCTCTTTGAATCTTCTTTATCATGCTAGGATTAGCAGGAAAAAGCAAAAAATTTCAGAATTGCACCTTGCAATGTGGAGATATTACTGTTTGTGCATTTACAATATTCATTGATTTTTGCCATTGAAAAACGTCCAGAAATGTTTGAAGCTACTGACTGAATGTAAGGAGCTGGCATCTCACTCTCTTTGAATCTTCTTTATCATGCTAAGAGGAGCAGGAAAAAGCAAAAAATGTCAGAATTGCACCTTGCAATGCGGAGAAATTACTGTTTGTGCATTTACAATATTCATTGATTTTTGCCATTGAAAAACATCATGTTATTCATATACCAGAAATGTTTGAAGCTACTGACTGAATGAAAAGAGCTGGCATCTCACTCTCTTTGAATCTTCTTTATCATGCTTAGAGGAGCAGGAAAAAGCAAAAAATTTCAGAATTGCACCTTGCAATGTGGAGAAATTACTGTTTGTGCATTTACAATATTCATTGATTTTTGCCATTGAAAAACGTCCAGAAATGTTTGAAGCTACTGACTGAATGAAAGGAGCTGGCATCTCACTCTCTTTGAATCTTCTTTATCATGCTAAGAGGAGCAGGAAAAAGCAAAAAATTTCAGAATTGCACCTTGCAATGCGGAGAAATTACTGTTTGTGCATTTACAATATTCATTGATTTTTGCCATTGAAAAACATCATGTTATTCATATACCAGAAATGTTTGAAGCTACTGACTGAATGAAAAGAGCTGGAATCTCACTCTCTTTGAATCTTCTTTATCATGCTAAGAGGAGCAGGAAAAAGCAAAAAATTTCAGAATTGCACCTTGCAATGTGGAGAAATTACTGTTTGTGCATTTACAATATTCATTGATTTTTGCCATTGAAAAACGTCCAGAAATGTTTGAAGCTACTGACTGAATGAAAGGAGCTGGCATCTCACTCTCTTTGAATCTTCTTTATCATGCTAAGAGGAGCAGGAAAAAGCAAAAAATTTCAGAATTGCACCTTGCAATGGGGAGAAATTACTGTTTGTGCATTTACAATATTCATTGATTTTTGCCATTGAAAAACATCATGTTATTCATATACCAGAAATGTTTGAAGCTACTGACTGAATGAAAAGAGCTGGCATCTCACTCTCTTTGAATCTTCTTTATCATGCTAAGAGGAGCAGGAAAAAGCAAAAAATTTCAGAATTGCACCTTGGAATGTGGAGAAATTACTGTTTGTGCATTTACAATATTCATTGATTTTTGCCATTGAAAAACGTCCAGAAATGTTTGAAGCTACTGACTGAATGAAAGGAGCTGGCATCTCACTCTCTTTGAATCTTCTTTATCATGCTAAGAGGAGCAGGAAAAAGCAAAAAATTTCAGAATTGCACCTTGCAATGCGGAGAAATTACTGTTTGTGCATTTACAATATTCATTGATTTTTGCCATTGAAAAACATCATGTTATTCATATACCAGAAATGTTTGATGCTACTGACTCAATGAAAGGAGCTGGCATCTCACTCTCTTTGAATCTTCTTTATCATGCTAAGAGGAGCAGGAAAAAACAAAAAATTTCAGAATTGCACCTTGCAATGTGGAGAAATTACTGTTTGTGCGTTTACAATATTCATTGATTTTTGCCATTGAAAAACGTCCAGAAATGTTTGAAGCTACTGACTGAATGAAAGGAGCTGGCATCTCACTCTCTTTGAATCTTCTTTATCATGCTAAGAGGAGCAGGAAAAAGCAAAAAATTTCAGAATTGCACCTTGCAATGTGGAGAAATTACTGTTTGTGCATTTACAATATTCATTGATTTTTGCCATTGAAAAACATCATGTTATTCATATACCAGAAATGTTTGAAGCTACTGACTGAATGAAAAGAGCTGGCATCTCACTCTCTTTGAATCTTCTTTATCATGCTAAGAGGAGCAGGAAAAAGCAAAAAATTTCAGAATTGCACCTTGCAATGTGGAGAAATTACTGTTTGTGCATTTACAATATTCATTGATTTTTGCCATTGAAAAACGTCCAGAAATGTTTGAAGCTACTGACTGAATGAAAGGAGCTGGCATCTCACTCTCTTTGAATATTCTTTATCATGCTAAGAGGAGCAGGAAAAAGCAAAAAATGTCAGAATTGCACCTTGCAATGCGGAGAAATTACTTTTTGTGCATTTACAATATTCATTGATTTTTGCCATTGAAAAACATCATGTTATTTATATACCAGAAATGTTTGTAGCTACTGACTCAATGAAAAGAGCTGGCATCTCACTCTCTTTAAATCTTCTTTATCATGATAAGAGGAACAGGAAAAAGCAAAAAATTTCAGAATTGCACCTTGCAATGCGGAGAAATTACTGTTTGTGCATTTACAATATTCATTGATTTTTGCCATTGAAAAACATCATGTTATTCATATACCAGAAATGTTTGATGCTACTGACTGAATGAAAGGAGCTGGCATCTCACTCTCTTTGAATCTTCTTTATCATGCTAAGAGGAGCAGGAAAAAACAAAAAATTTCAGAATTGCACCTTGGAATGTGGAGAAATTACTGTTTGTGCGTTTACAATATTCATTGATTTTTGCCATTGAAAAACGTCCAGAAATGTTTGAAGCTACTGACTGAATGAAAGGAGCTGGCATCTCACTCTCTTTGAATCTTCTTTATCATGCTAAGAGGAGCAGGAAAAAACAAAAAATTTCAGAATTGCACCTTGCAATGTGGAGAAATTACTGTTTGTGCGTTTACAATATTCATTGATTTTTGCCATTGAAAAACGTCCAGAAATGTTTGAAGCTACTGACTGAATGAAAGGAGCTGGCATCTCACTCTCTTTGAATCTTCTTTATCATGCTAAGAGGAGCAGGAAAAAGCAAAACATTTCAGAATTGCACCTTGCAATGTGGAGAAATTACTGTTTGTGCATTTACAATATTCATTGATTTTTGCCATTGAAAAACATCATGTTATTCATATACCAGAAATGTTTGAAGCTACTGACTGAATGAAAAGAGCTGGCATCTCACTCTCTTTGAATCTTCTTTATCATGCTAAGAGGAGCAGGAAAAAGCAAAAAATTTCAGAATTGCACCTTGCAATGTGGAGAAATTACTGTTTGTGCATTTACAACATTCATTGATTTTTGCCATTGAAAAACGTCCAGAAATGTTTGAAGCTACTGACTGAATGAAAGGAGCTGGCATCTCACTCTCTTTGAATCTTCTTTATCATGCTAAGAGGAGCAGGAAAAAGCAAAAAATTTCAGAATTGCACCTTGCAATGTGGAGAAATTACTGTTTGTGCATTTACAATATTCATTGATTTTTGCCATTGAAAAACATCATGTTATTCATATACCAGAAATGTTTGAAGCTACTGACTGAATGAAAAGAGCTGGCATCTCACTCTCTTTGAATCTTCTTTATCATGCTAAGAGGAGCAGGAAAAAGCAAAAAATTTCAGAATTGCACCTTGCAATGTGGAGAAATTACTGTTTGTGCATTTACAACATTCATTGATTTTTGCCATTGAAAAACGTCCAGAAATGTTTGAAGCTACTGACTGAATGAAAGGAGCTGGCATCTCACTCTCTTTGAATCTTCTTTATCATGCTAAGAGGAGCAGGAAAAAGCAAAAAATTTCAGAATTGCACCTTGCAATGCGGAGAAATTACTGTTTGTGCATTTACAATATTCATTGATTTTTGCCATTGAAAAACATCATGTTATTCATATACCAGAAATGTTTGATGCTACTGACTGAATGAAAGGAGCTGGCATCTCACTCTCTTTGAATCTTCTTTATCATGCTAAGAGGAGCAGGAAAAAACAAAAAATTTCAGAATTGCACCTTGGAATGTGGAGAAATTACTGTTTGTGCGTTTACAATATTCATTGATTTTTGCCATTGAAAAACGTCCAGAAATGTTTGAAGCTACTGACTGAATGAAAGGAGCTGGCATCTCACTCTCTTTGAATCTTCTTTATCATGCTAAGAGGAGCAGGAAAAAGCAAAAAATTTCAGAATTGCACCTTGCAATGTGGAGAAATTACTGTTTGTGCATTTACAATATTCATTGATTTTTGCCATTGAAAAACATCATGTTATTCATATACCAGAAATGTTTGATGCTACTGACTGAATGAAAGGAGCTGGCATCTCACTCTCTTTGAATCTTCTTTATCATGCTAAGAGGAGCAGGAAAAAACAAAAAATTTCAGAATTGCACCTTGCAATGTGGAGAAATTACTGTTTGTGCGTTTACAATATTCATTGATTTTTGCCATTGAAAAACGTCCAGAAATGTTTGAAGCTACTGACTGAATGAAAGGAGCTGGCATCTCACTCTCTTTGAATCTTCTTTATCATGCTAAGAGGAGCAGGAAAAAGCAAAAAATTTCAGAATTGCACCTTGCAATGTGGAGAAATTACTGTTTGTGCATTTACAATATTCATTGATTTTTGCCATTGAAAAACATCATGTTATTCATATACCAGAAATGTTTGAAGCTACTGACTGAATGAAAAGAGCTGGCATCTCACTCTCTTTGAATCTTCTTTATCATGCTAAGAGGAGCAGGAAAAAGCAAAAAATTTCAGAATTGCACCTTGCAATGTGGAGAAATTACTGTTTGTGCATTTACAATATTCATTGATTTTTGCCATTGAAAAATGTCCAGAAATGTTTGAAGCTACTGACTGAATGAAAGGAGCTGGCATCTCACTCTCTTTGAATCTTCTTTATCATGCTAAGAGGAGCAGGAAAAAGCAAAAAATGTCAGAATTGCACCTTGCAATGCGGAGAAATTACTGTTTGTGCATTTACAATATTCATTGATTTTTGCCATTGAAAAACATCATGTTATTCATATACCAGAAATGTTTGAAGCTACTGACTGAATGAAAAGAGCTGGCATCTCACTCTCTTTGAATTTTCTTTATCATGCTTAGAGGAGCAGGAAAAAGCAAAAAATTTCAGAATTGCACCTTGCAATGTGGAGAAATTACTGTTTGTGCATTTACAATATTCATTGATTTTTGCCATTGAAAAACGTCCAGAAATGTTTGAAGCTACTGACTGAATGAAAGGAGATGGCATCTCACTCTCTTTGAATCTTCTTTATCATGCTAGGATTAGCAGGAAAAAGCAAAAAATTTCAGAATTGCACCTTGCAATGTGGAGATATTACTGTTTGTGCATTTACAATATTCATTGATTTTTGCCATTGAAAAACGTCCAGAAATGTTTGAAGCTACTGACTGAATGTAAGGAGCTGGCATCTCACTCTCTTTGAATCTTCTTTATCATGCTAAGAGGAGCAGGAAAAAGCAAAAAATGTCAGAATTGCACCTTGCAATGCGGAGAAATTACTGTTTGTGCATTTACAATATTCATTGATTTTTGCCATTGAAAAACATCATGTTATTCATATACCAGAAATGTTTGAAGCTACTGACTGAATGAAAAGAGCTGGCATCTCACTCTCTTTGAATCTTCTTTATCATGCTTAGAGGAGCAGGAAAAAGCAAAAAATTTCAGAATTGCACCTTGCAATGTGGAGAAATTACTGTTTGTGCATTTACAATATTCATTGATTTTTGCCATTGAAAAACGTCCAGAAATGTTTGAAGCTACTGACTGAATGAAAGGAGCTGGCATCTCACTCTCTTTGAATCTTCTTTATCATGCTAAGAGGAGCAGGAAAAAGCAAAAAATTTCAGAATTGCACCTTGCAATGCGGAGAAATTACTGTTTGTGCATTTACAATATTCATTGATTTTTGCCATTGAAAAACATCATGTTATTCATATACCAGAAATGTTTGAAGCTACTGACTGAATGAAAAGAGCTGGAATCTCACTCTCTTTGAATCTTCTTTATCATGCTAAGAGGAGCAGGAAAAAGCAAAAAATTTCACAATTGCACCTTGCAATGTGGAGAAATTACTGTTTGTGCATTTACAATATTCATTGATTTTTGCCATTGAAAAACGTCCAGAAATGTTTGAAGCTACTGACTGAATGAAAGGAGCTGGCATCTCACTCTCTTTGAATCTTCTTTATCATGCTAAGAGGAGCAGGAAAAAGCAAAAAATTTCAGAATTGCACCTTGCAATGGGGAGAAATTACTGTTTGTGCATTTACAATATTCATTGATTTTTGCCATTGAAAAACATCATGTTATTCATATACCAGAAATGTTTGAAGCTACTGACTGAATGAAAAGAGCTGGCATCTCACTCTCTTTGAATCTTCTTTATCATGCTAAGAGGAGCAGGAAAAAGCAAAAAATTTCAGAATTGCACCTTGGAATGTGGAGAAATTACTGTTTGTGCATTTACAATATTCATTGATTTTTGCCATTGAAAAACGTCCAGAAATGTTTGAAGCTACTGACTGAATGAAAGGAGCTGGCATCTCACTCTCTTTGAATCTTCTTTATCATGCTAAGAGGAGCAGGAAAAAGCAAAAAATTTCAGAATTGCTCCTTGCAATGCGGAGAAATTACTGTTTGTGCATTTACAATATTCATTGATTTTTGCCATTGAAAAACATCATGTTATTCATATACCAGAAATGTTTGATGCTACTGACTCAATGAAAGGAGCTGGCATCTCACTCTCTTTGAATCTTCTTTATCATGCTAAGAGGAGCAGGAAAAAACAAAAAATTTCAGAATTGCACCTTGCAATGTGGAGAAATTACTGTTTGTGCGTTTACAATATTCATTGATTTTTGCCATTGAAAAACGTCCAGAAATGTTTGAAGCTACTGACTGAATGAAAGGAGCTGGCATCTCACTCTCTTTGAATCTTCTTTATCATGCTAAGAGGAGCAGGAAAAAGCAAAAAATTTCAGAATTGCACCTTGCAATGTGGAGAAATTACTGTTTGTGCATTTACAATATTCATTGATTTTTGCCATTGAAAAACGTCCAGAAATGTTTGAAGCTACTGACTGAATGAAAGGAGCTGGCATCTCACTCTCTTTGAATCTTCTTTATCATGCTAAGAGGAGCAGGAAAAAGCAAAAAATGTCAGAATTGCACCTTGCAATGCGGAGAAATTACTGTTTGTGCATTTACAATATTCATTGATTTTTGCCATTGAAAAACATCATGTTATTCATATACCAGAAATGTTTGTAGCTACTGACTCAATGAAAAGAGCTGGCATCTCACTCTCTTTAAATCTTCTTTATCATGCTAAGAGGAGCAGGAAAAAGCAAAAAATTTCAGAATTGCACCTTGCAATGTGGAGAAATTACTGTTTGTGCATTTACAATATTCATTGATTTTTGCCATTGAAAAACGTCCAGAAATGTTTGAAGCTATTGACTGAATGAAAGGAGCTGGCATCTCACTCTCTTTGAATCTTCTTTATCATGCTAAGAGGAGCAGGAAAAAGCAAAAAATTTCAGAATTGCACCTTGCAATGTGGAGAAATTACTGTTTGTGCATTTACAATATTCATTGATTTTTGCCATTGAAAAACATCATGTTATTCATATACCAGAAATGTTTGAAGCTACTGACTGAATGAAAAGAGCTGGCATCTCACTCTCTTTGAATCTTCTTTATCATGCTAAGAGGAGCAGGAAAAAGCAAAAAATTTCAGAATTGCACCTTGCAATGTGGAGAAATTACTGTTTGTGCATTTACAATATTCATTGATTTTTGCCATTGAAAAACGTCCAGAAATGTTTGAAGCTACTGACTGAATGAAAGGAGCTGGCATCTCACTCTCTTTGAATCTTCTTTATCATGCTAAGAGGAGCAGGAAAAAGCAAAAAATGTCAGAAATGCACCTTGCAATGCGGAGAAATTACTGTTTGTGCATTTACAATATTCATTGATTTTTGCCATTGAAAAACATCATGTTATTCATATACCAGAAATGTTTGTAGCTACTGACTCAATGAAAAGAGCTGGCATCTCACTCTCTTTGAATCTTCTTTATCATGCTAAGAGGAGCAGGAAAAAGCAAAAAATTTCAGAATTGCACCTTGCAATGTGGAGAAATTACTGTTTGTGCATTTACAATATTCATTGATTTTTGCCATTGAAAAACGTCCAGAAATGTTTGAAGCTACTGACTGAATGAAAGGAGCTGGCATCTCACTCTCTTTGAATCTTCTTTATCATGCTAAGAGGAGCAGGAAAAAGCAAAAAATTTCAGAATTGCACCTTGCAATGTGGAGAAATTACTGTTTGTGCATTTACAATATTCATTGATTTTTGCCATTGAAAAACGTCCAGAAATGTTTGAAGCTACTGACTGAATGAAAGGAGCTGGCATCTCACTCTCTTTGAATCTTCTTTATCATGCTAAGAGGAGCAGGAAAAAGCAAAAAATTTCAGAATTGCACCTTGCTATGTGGAGAAATTACTGTTTGTGCATTTACAATATTCATTGATTTTTGCCATTGAAAAACGTCCAGAAATGTTTGAAGCTACTGACTGAATGAAAGGAGCTGGCATCTCACTCTCTTTGAATCTTCTTTATCATGCTAAGAGGAGCAGGAAAAAGCAAAAAATTTCAGAATTGCACCTTGCAATGCGGAGAAATTACTGTTTGTGCATTTACAATATTCATTGATTTTTGCCATTGAAAAACATCATGTTATTCATATACCAGAAATGTTTGAAGCTACTGACTGAATGAAAAGAGCTGGCATCTCACTCTCTTTGAATCTTCTTTATCATGCTTAGAGGAGCAGGAAAAAGCAAAAAATTTCAGAATTGCACCTTGCAATGTGGAGAAATTACTGTTTGTGCATTTACAATATTCATTGATTTTTGCCAATGAAAAACGTCCAGAAATGTTTGAAGCTACTGACTGAATGAAAGGAGCTGGCATCTCACTCTCTTTGAATCTTCTTTATCATGCTAAGAGGAGCATGAAAAGGCAAAATATTTCAGAATTGCACCTTGCAATGCGGAGAAATTACTGTTTGTGCATTTACAATATTCATTGATTTTTGCCATTGAAAAACATCATGTTATTCATATACCAGAAATGTTTGAAGCTACTGACTGAATGAAAAGAGCTGGCATCTCACTCTCTTTGAATCTTCTTTATCATGCTAAGAGGAGCAGGAAAAAGCAAAAAATTTCAGAATTGCACCTTGCAATGTGGAGAAATTACTGTTTGTGCATTTACAATATTCATTGATTTTTGCCATTGAAAAACGTCCAGAAATGTTTGAAGCTACTGACTGAATGAAAGGAGCTGGCATCTCACTCTCTTTGAATCTTCTTTATCATGCTAAGAGGAGCAGGAAAAAGCAAAAAATTTCAGAATTGCACCTTGCAATGCGGAGAAATTACTGTTTGTGCATTTACAATATTCATTGATTTTTGCCATTGAAAAACATCATGTTATTCATATACCAGAAATGTTTGAAGCTACTGACTGAATGAAAAGAGCTGGAATCTCACTCTCTTTGAATCTTCTTTATCATGCTAAGAGGAGCAGGAAAAAGAAAAAAATTTCAGAATTGCACCTTGCAATGTGGAGAAATTACTGTTTGTGCATTTACAATATTCATTGATTTTTGCCATTGAAAAATGTCCAGAAATGTTTGAAGCTACTGACTGAATGAAAGGAGCTGGCATCTCACTCTCTTTGAATTTTCTTTATCATGCTAAGAGGAGCAGGAAAAAGCAAAAAATTTCAGAATTGCACCTTGCAATGTGGAGAAATTACTGTTTGTGCATTTACAATATTCATTGATTTTTGCCATTGAAAAACATCATGTTATTCATATACCAGAAATGTTGGAAGCTACTAACTGAATGAAAAGAGCTGGCATCTCACTCTCTTTGAATCTTCTTTATCATGCTAAGAGGAGCAGGAAAAAGCAAAAAATTTCAGAATTGCACCTTGCAATGTGGAGAAATTACTGTTTGTGCATTTACAATATTCATTGATTTTTGCCATTGAAAAACGTCCAGAAATGTTTGAAGCTACTGACTGAATGAAAGGAGTTGGCATCTCACTCTCTTTGAATCTTCTTTATCATGCTAGGATTAGCAGGAAAAAGCAAAAAATTTCAGAATTGCACCTTGCAATGTGGAGATATTACTGTTTGTGCATTTACAATATTCATTGATTTTTGCCATTGAAAAACGTCCAGAAATGTTTGAAGCTACTGACTGAATGAAAGGAGCTGGCATCTCACTCTCTTTGAATCTTCTTTATCATGCTAAGAGGAGCAGGAAAAAGCAAAAAATGTCAGAATTGCACCTTGCAATGCGGAGAAATTACTGTTTGTGCATTTACAATATTCATTGATTTTTGCCATTGAAAAACATCATGTTATTCATATACCAGAAATGTTTGAAGCTACTGACTGAATGAAAAGAGCTGGCATCTCACTCTCTTTGAATCTTCTTTATCATGCTTAGAGGAGCAGGAAAAAGCAAAAAATTTCAGAATTGCACCTTGCAATGTGGAGAAATTACTGTTTGTGCATTTACAATATTCATTGATTTTTGCCATTGAAAAACGTCCAGAAATGTTTGAAGCTACTGACTGAATGAAAGGAGCTGGCATCTCACTCTCTTTGAATCTTCTTTATCATGCTAAGAGGAGCAGGAAAAAGCAAAAAATTTCAGAATTGCACCTTGCAATGCGGAGAAATTACTGTTTGTGCATTTACAATATTCATTGATTTTTGCCATTGAAAAACATCATGTTATTCATATACCAGAAATGTTTGAAGCTACTGACTGAATGAAAAGAGCTGGAATCTCACTCTCTTTGAATCTTCTTTATCATGCTAAGAGGAGCAGGAAAAAGCAAAAAATTTCAGAATTGCACCTTGCAATGTGGAGAAATTACTGTTTGTGCATTTACAATATTCATTGATTTTTGCCATTGAAAAACGTCCAGAAATGTTTGAAGCTACTGACTGAATGAAAGGAGCTGGCATCTCACTCTCTTTGAATCTTCTTTATCATGCTAAGAGGAGCAGGAAAAAGCAAAAAATGTCAGAATTGCACCTTGCAATGCGGAGAAATTACTGTTTGTGCATTTACAATATTCATTGATTTTTGCCATTGAAAAACATCATGTTATTCATATACCAGAAATGTTTGAAGCTACTGACTGAATGAAAAGAGCTGGCATCTCACTCTCTTTGAATCTTCTTTATCATGCTAAGAGGAGCAGGAAAAAGCAAAACATTTCAGAATTGCACCTTGGAATGTGGAGAAATTACTGTTTGTGCATTTACAATATTCATTGATTTTTGCCATTGAAAAACGTCCAGAAATGTTTGAAGCTACTGACTGAATGAAAGGAGCTGGCATCTCACTCTCTTTGAATCTTCTTTATCATGCTAAGAGGAGCAGGAAAAAGCAAAAAATTTCAGAATTGCACCTTGCAATGCGGAGAAATTACTGTTTGTGCATTTACAATATTCATTGATTTTTGCCATTGAAAAACATCATGTTATTCATATACCAGAAATGTTTGATGCTACTGACTGAATGAAAGGAGCTGGCATCTCACTCTCTTTGAATCTTCTTTATCATGCTAAGAGGAGCAGGAAAAAACAAAAAATTTCAGAATTGCACCTTGCAATGTGGAGAAGTTACTGTTTGTGCGTTTACAATATTCATTGATTTTTGCCATTGAAAAACGTCCAGAAATGTTTGAAGCTACTGACTGAATGAAAGGAGCTGGCATCTCACTCTCTTTGAATCTTCTTTATCATGCTAAGAGGAGCAGGAAAAAGCAAAAAATTTCAGAATTGCACCTTGCAATGTGGAGAAATTACTGTTTGTGCATTTACAATATTTATTGATTTTTGCCATTGAAAAACATCATGTTATTCATATACCAGAAATGTTTGAAGCTACTGACTGAATGAAAAGAGCTGGCATCTCACTCTCTTTGAATCTTCTTTATCATGCTAAGAGGAGCAGGAAAAAGCAAAAAATTTCAGAATTGCACCTTGCAATGTGGAGAAATTGCTGTTTGTGCATTTACAATATTCATTGATTTTTGCCATTGAAAAACGTCCAGAAATGTTTGAAGCTACTGACTGAATGAAAGGAGCTGGCATCTCACTCTCTTTGAATCTTCTTTATCATGCTAAGAGGAGCAGGAAAAAGCAAAAAATGTCAGAATTGCACCTTGCAATGCGGAGAAATTACTGTTTGTGCATTTACAATATTCATTGATTTTTGCCATTGAAAAACATCATGTTATTCATATACCAGAAATGTTTGAAGCTACTGACTCAATGAAAAGAGCTGGCATCTCACTCTCTTTAAATCTTCTTTATCATGCTAAGAGGAGCAGGAAAAAGCAAAAAATTTCAGAATTGCACCTTGCAATGTGGAGAAATTACTGTTTGTGCATTTACAATATTCATTGATTTTTGCCATTGAAAAATGTCCAGAAATGTTTGAAGCTACTGACTGAATGAAAGGAGCTGGCATCTCACTCTCTTTGAATCTTCTTTATCATGCTAAGAGGAGCAGGAAAAAGCAAAAAATTTCAGAATTGCACCTTGCTATGTGGAGAAATTACTGTTTGTGCATTTACAATATTCATTGATTTTTGCCATTGAAAAACGTCCAGAAATGTTTGAAGCTACTGACTGAATGAAAGGAGCTGGCATCTCACTCTCTTTGAATCTTCTTTATCATGCTAAGAGGAGCAGGAAAAAGCAAAAAATTTCAGAATTGCACCTTGCAATGCGGAGAAATTACTGTTTGTGCATTTACAATATTCATTGATTTTTGCCATTGAAAAACATCATGTTAATCATATACCAGAAATGTTTGAAGCTACTGACTGAATGAAAGGAGCTGGCATCTCACTCTCTTTGAATCTTCTTTATCATGCTAAGAGGAGCAGGAAAAAGCAAAAAATTTCAGAATTGCACCTTGCAATGTGGAGAAATTACTGTTTGTGCATTTACAATATTCATTGATTTTTGCCATTGAAAAACGTCCAGAAATGTTTGAAGCTACTGACTGAATGAAAGGAGCTGGCATCTCACTCTCTTTGAATCTTCTTTATCATGCTAAGAGGAGCAGGAAAAAGCAAAACATTTCAGAATTGCACCTTGCAATGCGGAGAAATTACTGTTTGTGCATTTACAATATTCATTGATTTTTGCCATTGAAAAACATCATGTTATTCATATACCAGAAATGTTTGAAGCTACTGACTGAATGAAATTAGCTGGCATCTCACTCTCTTTGAATCTTCTTTATCATGCTAAGAGGAGCAGGAAAAAGCAAAAAATTTCAGAATTGCACCTTGCAATGTGGAGTAATTACTGTTTGTGCATTTACAATATTCATTGATTTTTGCCATTGAAAAACGTCCAGAAATGTTTGAAGCTACTGACTTAATGAAAGGAGCTGGCATCTCACTCTCTTTGAATCTTCTTTATCATGCTAAGAGGAGCAGGAAAAAGCAAAAAATTTCAGAATTGCACCTTGCAATGCTGAGAAATTACTGTTTGTGCATTTACAATATTCATTGATTTTTGCCATTGAAAAACATCATGTTATTCATATACCAGAAATGTTTGAAGCTACTGACTGAATGAAAAGAGCTGGCATCTCACTCTCTTTGAATCTTCTTTATCATGCTAAGAGGAGCAGGAAAAAGCAAAAAATTTCAGAATTGCACCTTGCTATGTGGAGAAATTACTGTTTGTGCATTTACAATATTCATTGATTTTTGCCATTGAAAAACGTCCAGAAATGTTTGAAGCTACTGACTGAATGAAAGGAGCTGGCATCTCACTCTCTTTGAATCTTCTTTATCATGCTAAGAGGAGCAGGAAAAAGCAAAAAATTTCAGAATTGCATCTTGCTATGTGGAGAAATTACTGTTTGTGCATTTACAATATTCATTGATTTTTGCCATTGAAAAACGTCCAGAAATGTTTGAAGCTACTGACTGAATGAAAGGAGCTGGCATCTCACTCTCTTTGAATCTTCTTTATCATGCTAAGAGGAGCAGGAAAAAGCAAAAAATTTCAGAATTGCACCTTGCAATGCGGAGAAATTACTGTTTGTGCATTTACAATATTCATTGATTTTTGCCATTGAAAAACATCATGTTATTCATATACCAGAAATGTTTGAAGCTACTGACTGAATGAAAGGAGCTGGCATCTTACTCTCTTTGAATCTTCTTTATCATGCTAAGAGGAGCAGGAAAAGGCAAAAAATTTCAGAATTGCACCTTGCAATGTGGAGAAATTACTGTTTGTGCATTTACAATATTCATTGATTTTTGCCATTGAAAAACGTCCAGAAATGTTTGAAGCTACTGACTTAATGAAAGGAGCTGGCATCTCACTCTCTTTGAATCTTCTTTATCATGCTAAGAGGAGCAGGAAAAAGCAAAAAATTTCAGAATTGCACCTGCAATGCTGAGAAATTACTGTTTGTGCATTTACAATATTCATTGATTTTTGCCATTGAAAAACATCATGTTATTCATATACCAGAAATGTTTGAAGCTACTGACTGAATGAAAAGAGCTGGCATCTCACTCTCTTTGAATCTTCTTTATCATGCTAAGAGGAGCAGGAAAAAGCAAAAAATTTCAGAATTGCACCTTGCAATGTGGAGAAATTACTGTTTGTGCATTTACAATATTCATTGATTTTTGCCATTGAAAAACGTCCAGAAATGTTTGAAGCTACTGACTGAATGAAAGGAGCTGGCATCTCACTCTCTTTGAATCTTCTTTATCATGCTAAGAGGAGCAGGAAAAAGCAAAAAATTTCAGAATTGCACCTTGCTATGTGGAGAAATTACTGTTTGTGCATTTACAATATTCATTGATTTTTGCCATTGAAAAACGTCCAGAAATGTTTGAAGCTACTGACTGAATGAAAGGAGCTGGCATCTCACTCTCTTTGAATCTTCTTTATCATGCTAAGAGGAGCAGGAAAAAGCAAAAAATTTCAGAATTGCACCTTGCAATGCGGAGAAATTACTGTTTGTGCATTTACAATATTCATTGATTTTTGCCATTGAAAAACATCATGTTATTCATATACCAGAAATGTTTGAAGCTACTGACTGAATGAAAAGAGCTGGCATCTCACTCTCTTTGAATCTTCTTTATCATGCTAAGAGGAGCAGGAAAAAGCAAAACATTTCAGAATTGCACCTTGGAATGTGGAGAAATTACTGTTTGTGCATTTACAATATTCATTGATTTTTGCCATTGAAAAACGTCCAGAAATGTTTGAAGCTACTGACTGAATGAAAGGAGCTGGCATCTCACTCTCTTTGAATCTTCTTTATCATGCTAAGAGGAGCAGGAAAAAGCAAAAAATTTCAGAATTGCACCTTGCAATGCGGAGAAATTACTGTTTGTGCATTTACAATATTCATTGATTTTTGCCATTGAAAAACATCATGTTATTCATATACCAGAAATGTTTGATGCTACTGACTGAATGAAAGGAGCTGGCATCTCACTCTCTTTGAATCTTCTTTATCATGCTAAGAGGAGCAGGAAAAAACAAAAAATTTCAGAATTGCACCTTGCAATGTGGAGAAGTTACTGTTTGTGCGTTTACAATATTCATTGATTTTTGCCATTGAAAAACGTCCAGAAATGTTTGAAGCTACTGACTGAATGAAAGGAGCTGGCATCTCACTCTCTTTGAATCTTCTTTATCATGCTAAGAGGAGCAGGAAAAAGCAAAAAATTTCAGAATTGCACCTTGCAATGTGGAGAAATTACTGTTTGTGCATTTACAATATTTATTGATTTTTGCCATTGAAAAACATCATGTTATTCATATACCAGAAATGTTTGAAGCTACTGACTGAATGAAAAGAGCTGGCATCTCACTCTCTTTGAATCTTCTTTATCATGCTAAGAGGAGCAGGAAAAAGCAAAAAATTTCAGAATTGCACCTTGCAATGTGGAGAAATTGCTGTTTGTGCATTTACAATATTCATTGATTTTTGCCATTGAAAAACGTCCAGAAATGTTTGAAGCTACTGACTGAATGAAAGGAGCTGGCATCTCACTCTCTTTGAATCTTCTTTATCATGCTAAGAGGAGCAGGAAAAAACAAAAAATTTCAGAATTGCACCTTGCAATGTGGAGAAGTTACTGTTTGTGCGTTTACAATATTCATTGATTTTTGCCATTGAAAAACGTCCAGAAATGTTTGAAGCTACTGACTGAATGAAAGGAGCTGGCATCTCACTCTCTTTGAATCTTCTTTATCATGCTAAGAGGAGCAGGAAAAAGCAAAAAATTTCAGAATTGCACCTTGCAATGTGGAGAAATTACTGTTTGTGCATTTACAATATTTATTGATTTTTGCCATTGAAAAACATCATGTTATTCATATACCAGAAATGTTTGAAGCTACTGACTGAATGAAAAGAGCTGGCATCTCACTCTCTTTGAATCTTCTTTATCATGCTAAGAGGAGCAGGAAAAAGCAAAAAATTTCAGAATTGCACCTTGCAATGTGGAGAAATTGCTGTTTGTGCATTTACAATATTCATTGATTTTTGCCATTGAAAAACGTCCAGAAATGTTTGAAGCTACTGACTGAATGAAAGGAGCTGGCATCTCACTCTCTTTGAATCTTCTTTATCATGCTAAGAGGAGCAGGAAAAAGCAAAAAATGTCAGAATTGCACCTTGCAATGCGGAGAAATTACTGTTTGTGCATTTACAATATTCATTGATTTTTGCCATTGAAAAACATCATGTTATTCATATACCAGAAATGTTTGAAGCTACTGACTCAATGAAAAGAGCTGGCATCTCACTCTCTTTAAATCTTCTTTATCATGCTAAGAGGAGCAGGAAAAAGCAAAAAATTTCAGAATTGCACCTTGCAATGTGGAGAAATTACTGTTTGTGCATTTACAATATTCATTGATTTTTGCCATTGAAAAATGTCCAGAAATGTTTGAAGCTACTGACTGAATGAAAGGAGCTGGCATCTCACTCTCTTTGAATCTTCTTTATCATGCTAAGAGGAGCAGGAAAAAGCAAAAAATTTCAGAATTGCACCTTGCTATGTGGAGAAATTACTGTTTGTGCATTTACAATATTCATTGATTTTTGCCATTGAAAAACGTCCAGAAATGTTTGAAGCTACTGACTGAATGAAAGGAGCTGGCATCTCACTCTCTTTGAATCTTCTTTATCATGCTAAGAGGAGCAGGAAAAAGCAAAAAATTTCAGAATTGCACCTTGCAATGCGGAGAAATTACTGTTTGTGCATTTACAATATTCATTGATTTTTGCCATTGAAAAACATCATGTTAATCATATACCAGAAATGTTTGAAGCTACTGACTGAATGAAAGGAGCTGGCATCTCACTCTCTTTGAATCTTCTTTATCATGCTAAGAGGAGCAGGAAAAAGCAAAAAATTTCAGAATTGCACCTTGCAATGTGGAGAAATTACTGTTTGTGCATTTACAATATTCATTGATTTTTGCCATTGAAAAACGTCCAGAAATGTTTGAAGCTACTGACTGAATGAAAGGAGCTGGCATCTCACTCTCTTTGAATCTTCTTTATCATGCTAAGAGGAGCAGGAAAAAGCAAAACATTTCAGAATTGCACCTTGCAATGCGGAGAAATTACTGTTTGTGCATTTACAATATTCATTGATTTTTGCCATTGAAAAACATCATGTTATTCATATACCAGAAATGTTTGAAGCTACTGACTGAATGAAATTAGCTGGCATCTCACTCTCTTTGAATCTTCTTTATCATGCTAAGAGGAGCAGGAAAAAGCAAAAAATTTCAGAATTGCACCTTGCAATGTGGAGTAATTACTGTTTGTGCATTTACAATATTCATTGATTTTTGCCATTGAAAAACGTCCAGAAATGTTTGAAGCTACTGACTTAATGAAAGGAGCTGGCATCTCACTCTCTTTGAATCTTCTTTATCATGCTAAGAGGAGCAGGAAAAAGCAAAAAATTTCAGAATTGCACCTTGCAATGCTGAGAAATTACTGTTTGTGCATTTACAATATTCATTGATTTTTGCCATTGAAAAACATCATGTTATTCATATACCAGAAATGTTTGAAGCTACTGACTGAATGAAAAGAGCTGGCATCTCACTCTCTTTGAATCTTCTTTATCATGCTAAGAGGAGCAGGAAAAAGCAAAAAATTTCAGAATTGCACCTTGCTATGTGGAGAAATTACTGTTTGTGCATTTACAATATTCATTGATTTTTGCCATTGAAAAACGTCCAGAAATGTTTGAAGCTACTGACTGAATGAAAGGAGCTGGCATCTCACTCTCTTTGAATCTTCTTTATCATGCTAAGAGGAGCAGGAAAAAGCAAAAAATTTCAGAATTGCATCTTGCTATGTGGAGAAATTACTGTTTGTGCATTTACAATATTCATTGATTTTTGCCATTGAAAAACGTCCAGAAATGTTTGAAGCTACTGACTGAATGAAAGGAGCTGGCATCTCACTCTCTTTGAATCTTCTTTATCATGCTAAGAGGAGCAGGAAAAAGCAAAAAATTTCAGAATTGCACCTTGCAATGCGGAGAAATTACTGTTTGTGCATTTACAATATTCATTGATTTTTGCCATTGAAAAACATCATGTTATTCATATACCAGAAATGTTTGAAGCTACTGACTGAATGAAAGGAGCTGGCATCTTACTCTCTTTGAATCTTCTTTATCATGCTAAGAGGAGCAGGAAAAGGCAAAAAATTTCAGAATTGCACCTTGCAATGTGGAGAAATTACTGTTTGTGCATTTACAATATTCATTGATTTTTGCCATTGAAAAACGTCCAGAAATGTTTGAAGCTACTGACTTAATGAAAGGAGCTGGCATCTCACTCTCTTTGAATCTTCTTTATCATGCTAAGAGGAGCAGGAAAAAGCAAAAAATTTCAGAATTGCACCTGCAATGCTGAGAAATTACTGTTTGTGCATTTACAATATTCATTGATTTTTGCCATTGAAAAACATCATGTTATTCATATACCAGAAATGTTTGAAGCTACTGACTGAATGAAAAGAGCTGGCATCTCACTCTCTTTGAATCTTCTTTATCATGCTAAGAGGAGCAGGAAAAAGCAAAAAATTTCAGAATTGCACCTTGCAATGTGGAGAAATTACTGTTTGTGCATTTACAATATTCATTGATTTTTGCCATTGAAAAACGTCCAGAAATGTTTGAAGCTACTGACTGAATGAAAGGAGCTGGCATCTCACTCTCTTTGAATCTTCTTTATCATGCTAAGAGGAGCAGGAAAAAGCAAAAAATTTCAGAATTGCACCTTGCTATGTGGAGAAATTACTGTTTGTGCATTTACAATATTCATTGATTTTTGCCATTGAAAAACGTCCAGAAATGTTTGAAGCTACTGACTGAATGAAAGGAGCTGGCATCTCACTCTCTTTGAATCTTCTTTATCATGCTAAGAGGAGCAGGAAAAAGCAAAAAATTTCAGAATTGCACCTTGCAATGCGGAGAAATTACTGTTTGTGCATTTACAATATTCATTGATTTTTGCCATTGAAAAACATCATGTTATTCATATACCAGAAATGTTTGAAGCTACTGACTGAATGAAAGGAGCTGGCATCTCACTCTCTTTGAATCTTCTTTATCATGCTAAGAGGAGCAGGAAAAGGCAAAAAATTTCAGAATTGCACCTTGCAATGTGGAGAAATTACTGTTTGTGCATTTACAATATTCATTGATTTTTGCCATTGAAAAACGTCCAGAAATGTTTGAAGCTACTGACTGAATGAAAGGAGCTGGCATCTCACTCTCTTTGAATCTTCTTTATCATGCTAAGAGGAGCAGGAAAAAGCAAAAAATTTCAGAATTGCACCTTGCTATGTGGAGAAATTACTGTTTGTGCATTTACAATATTCATTGATTTTTGCCATTGAAAAACGTCCAGAAATGTTTGAAGCTACTGACTGAATGAAAGGAGCTGGCATCTCACTCTCTTTGAATCTTCTTTATCATGCTAAGAGGAGCAGGAAAAAGCAAAAAATTTCAGAATTGCACCTTGCAATGCGGAGAAATTACTGTTTGTGCATTTACAATATTCATTGATTTTTGCCATTGAAAAACATCATGTTATTCATATACTAGAAATGTTTGAAGCTACTGACTGAATGAAAGGAGCTGGCATCTCACTCTCTTTGAATCTTCTTTATCATGCTAAGAGGAGCAGGAAAAAGCAAAAAATTTCAGAATTGCACCTTGCAATGTGGAGAAATTACTGTTTGTGCATTTACAATATTCATTGATTTTTGCCATTGAAAAACGTCCAGAAATGTTTGAAGCTACTGACTGAATGAAAGGAGCTGGCATCTCACTCTCTTTGAATCTTCTTTATCATGCTAAGAGGAGCAGGAAAAAGCAAAAAATTTCAGAATTGCACCTTGCAATGCGCAGAAATTACTGTTTGTGCATTTACAATATTCATTGATTTTTGCCATTGAAAAACATCATGTTATTCATATACCAGAAATGTTTGAAGCTACTGACTGAATGAAATGAGCTGGCATCTCAATCTCTTTGAATCTTCTTTATCATGCTAAGAGGAGCAGGAAAAAGCAAAAAATTTCAGAATTGCACCTTGCAATGTGGAGTAATTACTGTTTGTGCATTTACAATATTCATTGATTTTTGCCATTGAAAAACGTCCAGAAATGTTTGAAGCTACTGACTTAATGAAAGGAGCTGGCATCTCACTCTCTTTGAATCTTCTTTATCATGCTAAGAGGAGCAGGAAAAAGCAAAAAATTTCAGAATTGCACCTTGCAATGCTGAGAAATTACTGTTTGTGCATTTACAATATTCATTGATTTTTGCCATTGAAAAACATCATGTTATTCATATACCAGAAATGTTTGAAGCTACTGACTGAATGAAAAGAGCTGGCATCTCACTCTCTTTGAATCTTCTTTATCATGCTAAGAGGAGCAGGAAAAAGCAAAAAATTTCAGAATTGCACCTTGCAATGTGGAGAAATTACTGTTTGTGCATTTACAATATTCATTGATTTTTGCCATTGAAAAACGTCCAGAAATGTTTGAAGCTACTGACTGAATGAAAGGAGCTGGCATCTCACTCTCTTTGAATCTTCTTTATCATGCTAAGAGGAGCAGGAAAAAGCAAAAAATTTCAGAATTGCACCTTGCTATGTGGAGAAATTACTGTTTGTGCATTTACAATATTCATTGATTTTTGCCATTGAAAAACGTCCAGAAATGTTTGAAGCTACTGACTGAATGAAAGGAGCTGGCATCTCACTCTCTTTGAATCTTCTTTATCATGCTAAGAGGAGCAGGAAAAAGCAAAAAATTTCAGAATTGCACCTTGCAATGCGGAGAAATTACTGTTTGTGCATTTACAATATTCATTGATTTTTGCCATTGAAAAACATCATGTTATTCATATACCAGAAATGTTTGAAGCTACTGACTGAATGAAAGGAGCTGGCATCTTACTCTCTTTGAATCTTCTTTATCATGCTAAGAGGAGCAGGAAAAGGCAAAAAATTTCAGAATTGCACCTTGCAATGTGGAGAAATTACTGTTTGTGCATTTACAATATTCATTGATTTTTGCCATTGAAAAACGTCCAGAAATGTTTGAAGCTACTGACTTAATGAAAGGAGCTGGCATCTCACTCTCTTTGAATCTTCTTTATCATGCTAAGAGGAGCAGGAAAAAGCAAAAAATTTCAGAATTGCACCTTGCAATGCGGAGAAATTACTGTTTGTGCATTTACAATATTCATTGATTTTTGCCATTGAAAAACATCATGTTATTCATATACCAGAAATGTTTGAAGCTACTGACTGAATGAAAGGAGCTGGCATCTTACTCTCTTTGAATCTTCTTTATCATGCTAAGAGGAGCAGGAAAAGGCAAAAAATTTCCGAATTGCACCTTGCAATGTGGAGAAATTACTGTTTGTGCATTTACAATATTCATTGATTTTTGCCATTGAAAAACGTCCAGAAATGTTTGAAGCTACTGACTGAATGAAAGGAGCTGGCATCTCACTCTCTTTGAATCTTCTTTATCATGATAAGAGGAGCAGGAAAAAGCAAAAAATTTCAGAATTGCACCTTGCTATGTGGAGAAATTACTGTTTGTGCATTTACAATATTCATTGATTTTTGCCATTGAAAAACGTCCAGAAATGTTTGAAGCTACTGACTGAATGAAAGGAGCTGGCATCTCACTCTCTTTGAATCTTCTTTATCATGCTAAGAGGAGCAGGAAAAAGCAAAAAATTTCAGAATTGCACCTTGCAATGCGGAGAAATTACTGTTTGTGCACTTACAATATTCATTGATTTTTGCCATTGAAAAACATCATGTTATTCATATACCAGAAATGTTTGAAGCTACTGACTGAATGAAAGGAGCTGGCATCTCACTCTCTTTGAATCTTCTTTATCATGCTAAGAGGAGCAAGAAAAGGCAAAAAATTTCAGAATTGCACCTTGCAATGTGGAGAAATTACTGTTTGTGCATTTACAATATTCATTGATTTTTGCCATTGAAAAACGTCCAGAAATGTTTGATGCTACTGACTGAATGAAAGGAGCTGGCATCTCACTCTCTTTGAATCTTCTTTATCATGCTAAGAGGAGCAGGAAAAAGCAAAAAATTTCAGAATTGCACCTTGCAATGTGGAGAAATTACTGTTTGTGCATTTACAATATTCATTGATTTTTGCCATTGAAAAACGTCCAGAAATGTTTGAAGCTACTGACTGAATGAAAGGAGCTGGCATCTCACTCTCTTTGAATCTTCTTTATCATGCTAAGAGGAGCAGGAAAAAGCAAAAAATTTCAGAATTGCACCTTGCTATGTGGAGAAATTACTGTTTGTGCATTTACAATATTCATTGATTTTTGCCATTGAAAAACGTCCAGAAATGTTTGAAGCTACTGACTGAATGAAAGGAGCTGGCATCTCACTCTCTTTGAATCTTCTTTATCATGCTAAGAGGAGCAGGAAAAAGCAAAAAATTTCAGAATTGCACCTTGCAATGCGGAGAAATTACTGTTTGTGCATTTACAATATTCATTGATTTTTGCC
The DNA here is from genome assembly GCF_046119375.1 of Phyllobates terribilis. NCBI lineage: Eukaryota > Metazoa > Chordata > Amphibia > Anura > Dendrobatidae > Phyllobates > Phyllobates terribilis. The sequence goes on from NW_027362813.1 coordinate 8,555,683, forward strand.
ATTGAAAAACATCATGTTATTCATATACCAGAAATGTTTGAAGCTACTGACTGAATGAAAAGAGCTGGCATCTCACTCTCTTTGAATCTTCTTTATCATGCTAAGAGGAGCAGGAAAAAGCAAAAAATTTCAGAATTGCACCTTGCAATGTGGAGAAATTACTGTTTGTGCATTTACAATATTCATTGATTTTTGCCATTGAAAAACGTCCAGAAATGTTTGAAGCTACTGACTGAATGAAAGGAGCTGGCATCTCACTCTCTTTGAATCTTCTTTATCATGCTAAGAGGAGCAGGAAAAAGCAAAACATTTCAGAATTGCACCTTGCAATGCTGAGAAATTACTGTTTGTGCATTTACAATATTCATTGATTTTTGCCATTGAAAAACATCATGTTATTCATATACCAGAAATGTTTGAAGCTACTGACTGAATGAAAAGAGCTGGCATCTCACTCTCTTTGAATCTTCTTTATCATGCTAAGAGGAGCAGGAAAAAGGAAAAAATTTCAGAATTGCACCTTGCAATGTGGAGAAATTACTGTTTGTGCATTTACAATATTCATTGATTTTTGCCATTGAAAAACGTCCAGAAATGTTTGAAGCTACTGACTGAATGAAAGGAGCTGGCATCTCACTCTCTTTGAATCTTCTTTATCATGCTAAGAGGAGCAGGAAAAAGCAAAAAAATTTAGAATTGCACCTTGCTATGTGGAGAAATTACTGTTTGTGCATTTACAATATTCATTGATTTTTGCCATTGAAAAACGTCCAGAAATGTTTGAAGCTACTGACTGAATGAAAGGAGCTGGCATCTCACTCTCTTTGAATCTTCTTTATCATGCTAAGAGGAGCAGGAAAAAGCAAAAAATTTCAGAATTGCACCTTGCAATGCAGAGAAATTACTGTTTGTGCATTTACATTATTCATTGATTTTTGCCATTGAAAAACATCATGTTATTCATATACCAGAAATGTTTGAAGCTACTGACTGAATGAAAGGAGCTGGCATCTCACTCTCTTTGAATCTTCTTTATCATGCTAAGAGGAGCAGGAAAAGGCAAAAAATTTCAGAATTGCACCTTGCAATGTGGAGAAATTACTGTTTGTGCATTTACAATATTCATTGATTTTTGCCATTGAAAAACGTCCAGAAATGTTTGAAGCTACTGACTGAATGAAAGGAGCTGGCATCTCACTCTCTTTGAATCTTCTTTATCATGCTAAGAGGAGCAGGAAAAAGCAAAAAATTTCAGAATTGCACCTTGCTATGTGGAGAAATTACTGTTTGTGCATTTACAATATTCATTGATTTTTGCCATTGAAAAACGTCCAGAAATGTTTGAAGCTACTGACTGAATGAAAGGAGCTGGCATCTCACTCTCTTTGAATCTTCTTTATCATGCTAAGAGGAGCAGGAAAAAGCAAAAAATTTCAGAATTGCACCTTGCAATGCGGAGAAATTACTGTTTGTGCATTTACAATATTCATTGATTTTTGCCATTGAAAAACATCATGTTATTCATATACTAGAAATGTTTGAAGCTACTGACTGAATGAAAGGAGCTGGCATCTCACTCTCTTTGAATCTTCTTTATCATGCTAAGAGGAGCAGGAAAAAGCAAAAAATTTCAGAATTGCACCTTGCAATGTGGAGAAATTACTGTTTGTGCATTTACAATATTCATTGATTTTTGACATTGAAAAACGTCCAGAAATGTTTGAAGCTACTGACTGAATGAAAGGAGCTGGCATCTCACTCTCTTTGAATCTTCTTTATCATGCTAAGAGGAGCAGGAAAAAGCAAAAAATTTCAGAATTGCACCTTGCAATGCGCAGAAATTACTGTTTGTGCATTTACAATATTCATTGATTTTTGCCATTGAAAAACATCATGTTATTCATATACCAGAAATGTTTGAAGCTACTGACTGAATGAAATGAGCTGGCATCTCAATCTCTTTGAATCTTCTTTATCATGCTAAGAGGAGCAGGAAAAAGCAAAAAATTTCAGAATTGCACCTTGCAATGTGGAGTAATTACTGTTTGTGCATTTACAATATTCATTGATTTTTGCCATTGAAAAACGTCCAGAAATGTTTGAAGCTACTGACTTAATGAAAGGAGCTGGCATCTCACTCTCTTTGAATCTTCTTTATCATGCTAAGAGGAGCAGGAAAAAGCAAAAAATTTCAGAATTGCACCTTGCAATGCTGAGAAATTACTGTTTGTGCATTTACAATATTCATTGATTTTTGCCATTGAAAAACATCATGTTATTCATATACCAGAAATGTTTGAAGCTACTGACTGAATGAAAAGAGCTGGCATCTCACTCTCTTTGAATCTTCTTTATCATGCTAAGAGGAGCAGGAAAAAGCAAAAAATTTCAGAATTGCACCTTGCAATGTGGAGAAATTACTGTTTGTGCATTTACAATATTCATTGATTTTTGCCATTGAAAAACGTCCAGAAATGTTTGAAGCTACTGACTGAATGAAAGGAGCTGGCATCTCACTCTCTTTGAATCTTCTTTATCATGCTAAGAGGAGCAGGAAAAAGCAAAAAATTTCAGAATTGCACCTTGCTATGTGGAGAAATTACTGTTTGTGCATTTACAATATTCATTGATTTTTGCCATTGAAAAACGTCCAGAAATGTTTGAAGCTACTGACTGAATGAAAGGAGCTGGCATCTCACTCTCTTTGAATCTTCTTTATCATGCTAAGAGGAGCAGGAAAAAGCAAAAAATTTCAGAATTGCACCTTGCAATGCGGAGAAATTACTGTTTGTGCATTTACAATATTCATTGATTTTTGCCATTGAAAAACATCATGTTATTCATATACCAGAAATGTTTGAAGCTACTGACTGAATGAAAGGAGCTGGCATCTTACTCTCTTTGAATCTTCTTTATCATGCTAAGAGGAGCAGGAAAAGGCAAAAAATTTCAGAATTGCACCTTGCAATGTGGAGAAATTACTGTTTGTGCATTTACAATATTCATTGATTTTTGCCATTGAAAAACGTCCAGAAATGTTTGAAGCTACTGACTTAATGAAAGGAGCTGGCATCTCACTCTCTTTGAATCTTCTTTATCATGCTAAGAGGAGCAGGAAAAAGCAAAAAATTTCAGAATTGCACCTTGCAATGCTGAGAAATTACTGTTTGTGCATTTACAATATTCATTGATTTTTGCCATTGAAAAACATCATGTTATTCATATACCAGAAATGTTTGAAGCTACTGACTGAATGAAAAGAGCTGGCATCTCACTCTCTTTGAATCTTCTTTATCATGCTAAGAGGAGCAGGAAAAAGCAAAAAATTTCCGAATTGCACCTTGCAATGTGGAGAAATTACTGTTTGTGCATTTACAATATTCATTGATTTTTGCCATTGAAAAACGTCCAGAAATGTTTGAAGCTACTGACTGAATGAAAGGAGCTGGCATCTCACTCTCTTTGAATCTTCTTTATCATGATAAGAGGAGCAGGAAAAAGCAAAAAATTTCAGAATTGCACCTTGCTATGTGGAGAAATTACTGTTTGTGCATTTACAATATTCATTGATTTTTGCCATTGAAAAACGTCCAGAAATGTTTGAAGCTACTGACTGAATGAAAGGAGCTGGCATCTCACTCTCTTTGAATCTTCTTTATCATGCTAAGAGGAGCAGGAAAAAGCAAAAAATTTCAGAATTGCACCTTGCAATGCGGAGAAATTACTGTTTGTGCACTTACAATATTCATTGATTTTTGCCATTGAAAAACATCATGTTATTCATATACCAGAAATGTTTGAAGCTACTGACTGAATGAAAGGAGCTGGCATCTCACTCTCTTTGAATCTTCTTTATCATGCTAAGAGGAGCAAGAAAAGGCAAAAAATTTCAGAATTGCACCTTGCAATGTGGAGAAATTACTGTTTGTGCATTTACAATATTCATTGATTTTTGCCATTGAAAAACGTCCAGAAATGTTTGATGCTACTGACTGAATGAAAGGAGCTGGCATCTCACTCTCTTTGAATCTTCTTTATCATGCTAAGAGGAGCAGGAAAAAGCAAAAAATTTCAGAATTGCACCTTGCAATGTGGAGAAATTACTGTTTGTGCATTTACAATATTCATTGATTTTTGCCATTGAAAAACGTCCAGAAATGTTTGAAGCTACTGACTGAATGAAAGGAGCTGGCATCTCACTCTCTTTGAATCTTCTTTATCATGCTAAGAGGAGCAGGAAAAAGCAAAAAATTTCAGAATTGCACCTTGCTATGTGGAGAAATTACTGTTTGTGCATTTACAATATTCATTGATTTTTGCCATTGAAAAACGTCCAGAAATGTTTGAAGCTACTGACTGAATGAAAGGAGCTGGCATCTCACTCTCTTTGAATCTTCTTTATCATGCTAAGAGGAGCAGGAAAAAGCAAAAAATTTCAGAATTGCACCTTGCAATGCGGAGAAATTACTGTTTGTGCATTTACAATATTCATTGATTTTTGCCATTGAAAAACATCATGTTATTCATATACCAGAAATGTTTGAAGCTACTGACTGAATGAAAAGAGCTGGCATCTCACTCTCTTTGAATCTTCTTTATCATGCTAAGAGGAGCAGGAAAAAGCAAAAAATTTCAGAATTGCACCTTGCAATGTGGAGAAATTACTGTTTGTGCATTTACAATATTCATTGATTTTTGCCATTGAAAAACGTCCAGAAATGTTTGAAGCTACTGACTGAATGAAAGGAGCTGGCATCTCACTCTCTTTGAATCTTCTTTATCATGCTAAGAGGAGCAGGAAAAAGCAAAACATTTCAGAATTGCACCTTGCAATGCTGAGAAATTACTGTTTGTGCATTTACAATATTCATTGATTTTTGCCATTGAAAAACATCATGTTATTCATATACCAGAAATGTTTGAAGCTACTGACTGAATGAAAAGAGCTGGCATCTCACTCTCTTTGAATCTTCTTTATCATGCTAAGAGGAGCAGGAAAAAGGAAAAAATTTCAGAATTGCACCTTGCAATGTGGAGAAATTACTGTTTGTGCATTTACAATATTCATTGATTTTTGCCATTGAAAAACGTCCAGAAATGTTTGAAGCTACTGACTGAATGAAAGGAGCTGGCATCTCACTCTCTTTGAATCTTCTTTATCATGCTAAGAGGAGCAGGAAAAAGCAAAAAAATTTAGAATTGCACCTTGCTATGTGGAGAAATTACTGTTTGTGCATTTACAATATTCATTGATTTTTGCCATTGAAAAACGTCCAGAAATGTTTGAAGCTACTGACTGAATGAAAGGAGCTGGCATCTCACTCTCTTTGAATCTTCTTTATCATGCTAAGAGGAGCAGGAAAAAGCAAAAAATTTCAGAATTGCACCTTGCAATGCAGAGAAATTACTGTTTGTGCATTTACATTATTCATTGATTTTTGCCATTGAAAAACATCATGTTATTCATATACCAGAAATGTTTGAAGCTACTGACTGAATGAAAGGAGCTGGCATCTCACTCTCTTTGAATCTTCTTTATCATGCTAAGAGGAGCAGGAAAAGGCAAAAAATTTCAGAATTGCACCTTGCAATGTGGAGAAATTACTGTTTGTGCATTTACAATATTCATTGATTTTTGCCATTGAAAAACGTCCAGAAATGTTTGAAGCTACTGACTGAATGAAAGGAGCTGGCATCTCACTCTCTTTGAATCTTCTTTATCATGCTAAGAGGAGCAGGAAAAAGCAAAAAATTTCAGAATTGCACCTTGCAATGTGGAGAAATTACTGTTTGTGCATTTACAATATTTATTGATTTTTGCCATTGAAAAACATCATGTTATTCATATACGAGAAATGTTTGAAGCTACTGACTGAATGAAAAGAGCTGGCATCTCACTCTCTTTGAATCTTCTTTATCATGCTAAGAGGAGCAGGAAAAAGCAAAAAATTTCAGAATTGCACCTTGCAATGTGGAGAAATTGCTGTTTGTGCATTTACAATATTCATTGATTTTTGCCATTGAAAAACGTCCAGAAATGTTTGAAGCTACTGACTGAATGAAAGGAGCTGGCATCTCACTCTCTTTGAATCTTCTTTATCATGCTAAGAGGAGCAGGAAAAAGCAAAAAATGTCAGAATTGCACCTTGCAATGCGGAGAAATTACTGTTTGTGCATTTACAATATTCATTGATTTTTGACATTGAAAAACATCATGTTATTCATATACCAGAAATGTTTGAAGCTACTGACTCAATGAAAAGAGCTGGCATCTCACTCTCTTTAAATCTTCTTTATCATGCTAAGAGGAGCAGGAAAAAGCAAAAAATTTCAGAATTGCACCTTGCAATGTGGAGAAATTACTGTTTGTGCATTTACAATATTCATTGATTTTTGCCATTGAAAAATGTCCAGAAATGTTTGAAGCTACTGACTGAATGAAAGGAGCTGGCATCTCACTCTCTTTGAATCTTCTTTATCATGCTAAGAGGAGCAGGAAAAAGCAAAAAATTTCAGAATTGCACCTTGCTATGTGGAGAAATTACTGTTTGTGCATTTACAATATTCATTGATTTTTGCCATTGAAAAACGTCCAGAAATGTTTGAAGCTACTGACTGAATGAAAGGAGCTGGCATCTCACTCTCTTTGAATCTTCTTTATCATGCTAAGAGGAGCAGGAAAAAGCAAAAAATTTCAGAATTGCACCTTGCAATGCGGAGAAATTACTGTTTGTGCATTTACAATATTCATTGATTTTTGCCATTGAAAAACATCATGTTAATCATATACCAGAAATGTTTGAAGCTACTGACTGAATGAAAGGAGCTGGCATCTCACTCTCTTTGAATCTTCTTTATCATGCTAAGAGGAGAAGGAAAAAGCAAAAAATTTCAGAATTGCACCTTGCAATGTGGAGAAATTACTGTTTGTGCATTTACAATATTCATTGATTTTTGCCATTGAAAAACGTCCAGAAATGTTTGAAGCTACTGACTGAATGAAAGGAGCTGGCATCTCACTCTCTTTGAATCTTCTTTATCATGCTAAGAGGAGCAGGAAAAAGCAAAACATTTCAGAATTGCACCTTGCAATGCGGAGAAATTACTGTTTGTGCATTTACAATATTCATTGATTTTTGCCATTGAAAAACATCATGTTATTCATATACCAGAAATGTTTGAAGCTACTGACTGAATGAAATTAGCTGGCATCTCACTCTCTTTGAATCTTCTTTATCATGCTAAGAGGAGCAGGAAAAAGCAAAAAATTTCAGAATTGCACCTTGCAATGCGGAGAAATTACTGTTTGTGCACTTACAATATTCATTGATTTTTGCCATTGAAAAACATCATGTTATTCATATACCAGAAATGTTTGAAGCTACTGACTGAATGAAAGGAGCTGGCATCTCACTCTCTTTGAATCTTCTTTATCATGCTAAGAGGAGCAGGAAAAGGCAAAAAATTTCAGAATTGCACCTTGCAATGTGGAGAAATTACTGTTTGTGCATTTACAATATTCATTGATTTTTGCCATTGAAAAACGTCCAGAAATGTTTGATGCTACTGACTGAATGAAAGGAGCTGGCATCTCACTCTCTTTGAATCTTCTTTATCATGCTAAGAGGAGCAGGAAAAAGCAAAAAATTTCAGAATTGCACCTTGCAATGTGGAGAAATTACTGTTTGTGCATTTACAATATTCATTGATTTTTGCCATTGAAAAACGTCCAGAAATGTTTGAAGCTACTGACTGAATGAAAGGAGCTGGCATCTCACTCTCTTTGAATCTTCTTTATCATGCTAAGAGGAGCAGGAAAAAGCAAAAAATTTCAGAATTGCACCTTGCTATGTGGAGAAATTACTGTTTGTGCATTTACAATATTCATTGATTTTTGCCATTGAAAAACGTCCAGAAATGTTTGAAGCTACTGACTGAATGAAAGGAGCTGGCATCTCACTCTCTTTGAATCTTCTTTATCATGCTAAGAGGAGCAGGAAAAAGCAAAAAATTTCAGAATTGCACCTTGCAATGCGGAGAAATTACTGTTTGTGCATTTACAATATTCATTGATTTTTGCCATTGAAAAACATCATGTTATTCATATACCAGAAATGTTTGAAGCTACTGACTGAATGAAAAGAGCTGGCATCTCACTCTCTTTGAATCTTCTTTATCATGCTAAGAGGAGCAGGAAAAAGCAAAAAATTTCAGAATTGCACCTTGCAATGTGGAGAAATTACTGTTTGTGCATTTACAATATTCATTGATTTTTGCCATTGAAAAACGTCCAGAAATGTTTGAAGCTACTGACTGAATGAAAGGAGCTGGCATCTCACTCTCTTTGAATCTTCTTTATCATGCTAAGAGGAGCAGGAAAAAGCAAAACATTTCAGAATTGCACCTTGCAATGCTGAGAAATTACTGTTTGTGCATTTACAATATTCATTGATTTTTGCCATTGAAAAACATCATGTTATTCATATACCAGAAATGTTTGAAGCTACTGACTGAATGAAAAGAGCTGGCATCTCACTCTCTTTGAATCTTCTTTATCATGCTAAGAGGAGCAGGAAAAAGCAAAAAATTTCAGAATTGCACCTTGCAATGTGGAGAAATTACTGTTTGTGCATTTACAATATTCATTGATTTTTGCCATTGAAAAACGTCCAGAAATGTTTGAAGCTACTGACTGAATGAAAGGAGCTGGCATCTCACTCTCTTTGAATCTTCTTTATCATGCTAAGAGGAGCAGGAAAAAGCAAAAAATTTTAGAATTGCACCTTGCTATGTGGAGAAATTACTGTTTGTGCATTTACAATATTCATTGATTTTTGCCATTGAAAAACGTCCAGAAATGTTTGAAGCTACTGACTGAATGAAAGGAGCTGGCATCTCACTCTCTTTGAATCTTCTTTATCATGCTAAGAGGAGCAGGAAAAAGCAAAAAATTTCAGAATTGCACCTTGCAATGCGGAGAAATTACTGTTTGTGCATTTACATTATTCATTGATTTTTGCCATTGAAAAACATCATGTTATTCATATACCAGAAATGTTTGAAGCTACTGACTGAATGAAAGGAGCTGGCATCTCACTCTCTTTGAATCTTCTTTATCATGCTAAGAGGAGCAGGAAAAGGCAAAAAATTTCAGAATTGCACCTTGCAATGTGGAGAAATTACTGTTTGTGCATTTACAATATTCATTGATTTTTGCCATTGAAAAACGTCCATAAATGTTTGAAGCTACTGACTGAATGAAAGGAGCTGGCATCTCACTCTCTTTGAATCTTCTTTATCATGCTAAGAGGAGCAGGAAAAAGCAAAACATTTCAGAATTGCACCTTGCAATGCGGAGAAATTACTGTTTGTGCATTTACAATATTCATTGATTTTTGCCATTGAAAAACATCATGTTATTCATATACCAGAAATGTTTGATGCTACTGACTGAATGAAAAGAGCTGGCATCTCACTCTCTTTGAATCTTCTTTATCATGCTAAGAGGAGCAGGAAAAAGCAAAAAATTTCAGAATTGCACCTTGCAATGTGGAGAAATTACTGTTTGTGCATTTACAATATTCATTGATTTTTGCCATTGAAAAACGTCCAGAAATGTTTGAAGCTACTGACTGAATGAAAGGAGCTGGCATCTCACTCTCTTTGAATCTTCTTTATCATGCTAAGAGGAGCAGGAAAAAGCAAAAAATTTCAGAATTGCACCTTGCAATGTGGAGAAATTACTGTTTGTGATTTACAATATTCATTGATTTTTGCCATTGAAAAACATCATGTTATTCATATACCAGAAATGTTTGAAGCTACTGACTGATTGAAAAGAGCTGGCATCTCACTCTCTTTGAATCTTCTTTATCATGCTAAGAGGAGCAGGAAAAAGCAAAAAATTTCAGAATTGCACCTTGCAATGTGGAGAAATTACTGTTTGTGCATTTACAATATTCATTGATTTTTGCCATTGAAAAACGTCCAGAAATGTTTGAAGCTACTGACTGAATGAAAGGAGCTGGCATCTCACTCTCTTTGAATCTTCTTTATCATGCTAAGAGGAGCAGGAAAAAGCAAAAAATGTCAGAATTGCACCTTGCAATGCAGAGAAATTACTGTTTGTGCATTTACAATATTCATTGATTTTTGCCATTGAAAAACATCATGTTATTCATATACCAGAAATGTTTGAAGCTACTGACTGAATGAAAAGAGCTGGCATCTCACTCTCTTTAAATCTTCTTTATCATGCTAAGAGGAGCAGGAAAAAGCAAAAAATTTCAGAATTGCACCTTGCAATGTGGAGAAATTACTGTTTGTGCATTTACAATATTCATTGATTTTTGCCATTGAAAACCGTCCAGAAATGTTTGAAGCTACTGACTGAATGAAAGGAGCTGGCATCTCACTCTCTTTGAATCTTCTTTATAATGCTAAGGGGAGCAGGAAAAAGCAAAAAATTTCAGAATTGCACCTTGCAATGCGGAGAAATTACTGTTTGTGCATTTACAATATTCATTGATTTTTGCGATTGAAAAACATCATGTTATTCATATAACAGAAATGTTTGAAGCTACTGACTGAATGAAAAGAGCTGGCATCTCACTCTCTTTGAATCTTCTTTATCATGCTAAGAGGAGCAGGAAAAAGCAAAACATTTCAGAATTGCACCTTGCTATGTGGAGAAATTACTGTTTGTGCATTTACAATATTCATTGATTTTTGCCATTGAAAAACGTCCAGAAATGTTTGAAGCTACTGACTGAATGAAAGGAGCTGGCATCTCACTCTCTTTGAATCTTCTTTATCATGCTAAGAGGAGCAGGAAAAAGCAAAAAATTTCAGAATTGCACCTTGCAATGCCGAGAAATTACTGTTTGTGCATTTACAATATTCATTGATTTTTGCCATTGTAAAACATCATGTTATTCATATACCAGAAATGTTTGAAGCTACTGACTGAATGAAAGGAGCTGGCATCTCACTCTCTTTGAATCTTCTTTATCATGCTAAGAGGAGCAGGAAAAAGCAAAAAATTTCAGAATTGCACCTTGCAATGTGGAGAAATTACTCTTTGTGCATTTACAATATTCATTGTTATTTGCCATTGAAAAACTTCCAGAAATGTTTGAAGCTACTGACTGAATGAAAGGAGCTGGCATCTCACTCTCTTTGAATCTTCTTTATCATGCTAAGAGGAGCAGGAAAAAGCAAAAAATGTCAGAATTGCACCTTGCAATGCGGAGAAATTACTGTTTGTGCATTTACAATATTCATTGATTTTTGCCATTGAAAAACATCATGTTATTCATAAACCAGAAATGTTTGAAGCTACTGACTGAATGAAAAGAGCTGGCATCTCACTCTCTTTGAATCTTCTTTATCATGCTAAGAGGAGCAGGAAAAAGCAAAAAATTTCAGAATTGCACCTTGCAATGTGGAGAAATTACTGTTTGTGCATTTACAATATTCATTGATTTTTGCCATTGAAAAACGTCCAGAAATGTTTGAAGCTACTGACTGAATGAAAGGAGCTGGCATCTCACTCTCTTTGAATCTTCTTTATCATGCTAAGAGGAGCAGAAAAGGCAAAAAATTTCAGAATTGCACCTTGCAATGCGGAGAAATTACTGTTTGTGCATTTACAATATTCATTGATTTTTGCCATTGAAAAACATCAAGTTATTCATATACCAGAAATGTTTGAAGCTACTGACTGAATGAAAAGAGCTGGCATCTCACTCTCTTTGAATCTTCTTTATCATGCTAAGAGGAGCAGGAAAAAGCAAAAAAATTCAGAATTGCACCTTGCAATGTGGAGAAATTACTGTTTGTGCATTTACAATATTCATTGATTTTTGCCATTGAAAAACGTCCAGAAATGTTTGAAGCTACTGACTGAATGAAAGGAACTGGCATCTCACTATCTTTGAATCTTCTTTATCATGCTAAGAGGAGCAGGAAAAAGCAAAAAATTTCAGAATTGCACCTTGCAATGCGGAGAAATTACTGTTTGTGCATTTACAATATTCATTGATTTTTGCCATTGAAAAACATCATGTTATTCATATACCAGAAATGTTTGAAGCTACTGGCTGAATGAAAGGAGCTGGCATCTCACTCTCTTTGAATCTTCTTTATCATGCTAAGAGGAGCAGGAAAAAACAAAAAATTTCAGAATTGCACCTTGCAATGTGGAGAAATTACTGTTTGTGCATTTACAATATTCATTGATTTTTGCCATTGAAAAACGTCCAGAAATGTTTGAAGCTACTGACTGAATGAAAGGAGCTGGCATCTCACTCTCTTTGAATCTTCTTTATCATGCTAAGAGGAGCAGGAAAAAGCAAAAAATATCAGAATTGCACCTTGCTATTTGGAGAAATTACTGTTTGTGCATTTACAATATTCATTGATTTTTGCCATTGAAAAACGTCCAGAAATGTTTGAAGCTACTGACTGAATGAAAGGAGCTGGCATCTCACTCTCTTTGAATCTTCTTTATCATGCTAAGAGGAGCAGGAAAAAGCAAAAAATGTCAGAATTGCACCTTGCAATGCGGAGAAATTACTGTTTGTGCATTTACAATATTCATTGATTTTTGCCATTGAAAATCATCATGTTATTCATATACCAGAAATGTTTGAAGCTACTGACTGAATGAAAAGAGCTGGCATCTCACTCTCTTTAAATCTTCTTTATCATGCTAAGAGGAGCAGGAAAAAGCAAAAAATTTCAGAATTGCACCTTGCAATGTGGAGAAATTACTGTTTGTGCATTTACAATATTCATTGATTTTTGCCATTGAAAAACGTCCAGAAATGTTTGAAGCTACTGACTGAATGAAAGGAGCTGGCATCTCACTCTCTTTGAATCTTCTTTATCATGCTAAGAGGAGCAGGAAAAAGCAAAAAATTTCAGAATTGCACCTTGCTATGTGGAGAAATTACTGTTTGTGCATTTACAATATTCATTGATTTTTGCCATTGAAAAACGTCCAGAAATGTTTGAAGCTACTGACTGAATGAAAGGAGCTGGCATCTCACTCTCTTTGAATCTTCTTTATCATGCTAAGAGGAGCAGGAAAAAGCAAAAAATTTCAGAATTGCACCTTGCAATGCCGAGAAATTACTGTTTGTGCATTTACAATATTCATTGATCTTTGCCATTGAAAAACATCATGTTATTCATATACCAGAAATGTTTGAAGCTACTGACTGAATGAAAGGAGCTGGCATCTCACTCTCTTTGAATCTTCTTTATCATGCTAAGAGGAGCAGGAAAAAGCAAAAAATTTCAGAATTGCACCTTGCAATGTGGAGAAATTACTCTTTGTGCATTTACAATATTCATTGTTATTTGCCATTGAAAAACTTCCAGAAATGTTTGAAGCTACTGACTGAATGAAAGGAGCTGGCATCTCACTCTCTTTGAATCTTCTTTATCATGCTAAGAGGAGCAGGAAAAAGCAAAAAATGTCAGAATTGCACCTTGCAATGCGGAGAAATTACTGTTTGTGCATTTACAATATTCATTGATTTTTGCCATTGAAAAACATCATGTTATTCATAAACCAGAAATGTTTGAAGCTACTGACTGAATGAAAAGAGCTGGCATCTCACTCTCTTTGAATCTTCTTTATCATGCTAAGAGGAGCAGGAAAAAGCAAAAAATTTCAGAATTGCACCTTGCAATGTGGAGAAATTACTGTTTGTGCATTTACAATATTCATTGATTTTTGCCATTGAAAAACGTCCAGAAATGTTTGAAGCTACTGACTGAATGAAAGGAGCTGGCATCTCACTCTCTTTGAATCTTCTTTATCATGCTAAGAGGAGCAGGAAAAGGCAAAAAATTTCAGAATTGCACCTTGCAATGCGGAGAAATTACTGTTTGTGCATTTACAATATTCATTGATTTTTGCCATTGAAAAACATCAAGTTATTCATATACCAGAAATGTTTGAAGCTACTGACTGAATGAAAAGAGCTGGCATCTCACTCTCTTTGAATCTTCTTTATCATGCTAAGAGGAGCAGGAAAAAGCAAAAAAATTCAGAATTGCACCTTGCAATGTGGAGAAATTACTGTTTGTGCATTTACAATATTCATTGATTTTTGCCATTGAAAAACGTCCAGAAATGTTTGAAGCTACTGACTGAATGAAAGGAACTGGCATCTCACTATCTTTGAATCTTCTTTATCATGCTAAGAGGAGCAGGAAAAAGCAAAAAATTTCAGAATTGCACCTTGCAATGCGGAGAAATTACTGTTTGTGCATTTACAATATTCATTGATTTTTGCCATTGAAAAACATCATGTTATTCATATACCAGAAATGTTTGAAGCTACTGGCTGAATGAAAGGAGCTGGCATCTCACTCTCTTTGAATCTTCTTTATCATGCTAAGAGGAGCAGGAAAAAACAAAAAATTTCAGAATTGCACCTTGCAATGTGGAGAAATTACTGTTTGTGCATTTACAATATTCATTGATTTTTGCCATTGAAAAACGTCCAGAAATGTTTGAAGCTACTGACTGAATGAAAGGAGCTGGCATCTCACTCTCTTTGAATCTTCTTTATCATGCTAAGAGGAGCAGGAAAAAGCAAAAAATATCAGAATTGCACCTTGCTATTTGGAGAAATTACTGTTTGTGCATTTACAATATTCATTGATTTTTGCCATTGAAAAACGTCCAGAAATGTTTGAAGCTACTGACTGAATGAAAGGAGCTGGCATCTCACTCTCTTTGAATCTTCTTTATCATGCTAAGAGGAGCAGGAAAAAGCAAAAAATGTCAGAATTGCACCTTGCAATGCGGAGAAATTACTGTTTGTGCATTTACAATATTCATTGATTTTTGCCATTGAAAATCATCATGTTATTCATATACCAGAAATGTTTGAAGCTACTGACTGAATGAAAAGAGCTGGCATCTCACTCTCTTTAAATCTTCTTTATCATGCTAAGAGGAGCAGGAAAAAGCAAAAAATTTCAGAATTGCACCTTGCAATGTGGAGAAATTACTGTTTGTGCATTTACAATATTCATTGATTTTTGCCATTGAAAAACGTCCAGAAATGTTTGAAGCTACTGACTGAATGAAAGGAGCTGGCATCTCACTCTCTTTGAATCTTCTTTATCATGCTAAGAGGAGCAGGAAAAAGCAAAAAATTTCAGAATTGCACCTTGCTATGTGGAGAAATTACTGTTTGTGCATTTACAATATTCATTGATTTTTGCCATTGAAAAACGTCCAGAAATGTTTGAAGCTACTGACTGAATGAAAGGAGCTGGCATCTCACTCTCTTTGAATCTTCTTTATCATGCTAAGAGGAGCAGGAAAAAGCAAAAAATTTCAGAATTGCACCTTGCAATGCCGAGAAATTACTGTTTGTGCATTTACAATATTCATTGATCTTTGCCATTGAAAAACATCATGTTATTCATATACCAGAAATGTTTGAAGCTACTGACTGAATGAAAGGAGCTGGCATCTCACTCTCTTTGAATCTTCTTTATCATGCTAAGAGGAGCAGGAAAAAGCAAAAAATTTCAGAATTGCACCTTGCAATGTGGAGAAATTACTGTTTGTGCATTTACAATATTCATTGATTTTTGCCATTGAAAAACGTCCAGAAATGTTTGAAGCTACTGACTGAATGAAAGGAGCTGGCATCTCACTCTCTTTGAATCTTCTTTATCATGCTAAGAGGAGCAGGAAAAAGCAAAAAATTTCAGAATTGCACCTTGCAATGCGGAGAAATTACTGTTTGTGCATTTACAATATTCATTGATTTTTGCCATTGAAAAACATCATGTTATTCATATACCAGATATGTTTGAAGCTACTGACTGAATGAAAGGAGCTGGCATCTCACTCTCTTTGAATCTTCTTTATCATGCTAAGAGGAGCAGGAAAAAGCAAAAAATTTCAGAATTGCACCTTGCAATGCCGAGAAATTACTGTTTGTGCATTTACAATATTCATTGATCTTTGCCATTGAAAAACATCATGTTATTCATATACCAGAAATGTTTGAAGCTACTGACTGAATGAAAGGAGCTGGCATCTCACTCTCTTTGAATCTTCTTTATCATGCTAAGAGGAGCAGGAAAAAGCAAAAAATTTCAGAATTGCACCTTGCAATGTGGAGAAATTACTGTTTGTGCATTTACAATATTCATTGATTTTTGCCATTGAAAAACGTCCAGAAATGTTTGAAGCTACTGACTGAATGAAAGGAGCTGGCATCTCACTATCTTTGAATCTTCTTTATCATGCTAAGAGGAGCAGGAAAAAGCAAAAAATTTCAGAATTGCACCTTGCAATGCGGAGAAATTACTGTTTGTGCATTTACAATATTCATTGATTTTTGCCATTGAAAAACATCATGTTATTCATATACCAGATATGTTTGAAGCTACTGACTGAATGAAAGGAGCTGGCATCTCACTCTCTTTGAATCTTCTTTATCATGCTAAGAGGAGCAGGAAAAAACAAAAAATTTCAGAATTGCACCTTGCAATGTGGAGAAATTACTGTTTGTGCATTTACAATATTCATTGATTTTTGCCATTGAAAAACGTCCAGAAATGTTTGAAGCTACTGACTGAATGAAAGGAGCTGGCATCTCACTTTCTTTGAATCTTCTTTATCATGCTAAGAGGAGCAGGAAAAATCAAAAAATTTCAGAATTGCACCTTGCAATGTGGAGAAATTACTGTTTGTGCATTTACAATATTCATTGATTTTTGCCATTGAAAAACATCATGTTATTCATATACCAGAAATGTTTGAAGCTACTGACTGAATGAAAAGAGCTGGCATCTCACTCTCTTTGAATCTTCTTTATCATGCTAAGAGGAGCAGGAAAAAGCAAAAAATTTCAGAATTGCACCTTGCAATGTGGAGAAATTACTGTTTGTGCATTTACAATATTCATTGATTTTTGCCATTGAAAAACGTCCAGAAATGTTTGAAGCTACTGACTGAATGAAAGGAGCTGGCATCTCACTCTCTTTTAATCTTCTTTATCATGCTAAGAGGAGCAGGAAAAAGCAAAAAATTTCAGAATTGCACCTTGCAATGCGGAGAAATTACTGTTTGTGCATTTACAATATTCATTGATTTTTGCCATTGAAAAACATCATGTTATTCATATACCAGAAATGTTTGAAGCTACTGGCTGAATGAAAGGAGCTGGCATCTCACTCTCTTTGAATCTTCTTTATCATGCTAAGAGGAGCAGGAAAAAACAAAAAATTTCAGAATTGCACCTTGCAATGTGGAGAAATTACTGTTTGTGCATTTACAATATTCATTGATTTTTGCCATTGAAAAACGTCCAGAAATGTTTGAAGCTACTGACTGAATGAAAGGAGCTGGCATCTCACTCTCTTTGAATCTTCTTTATCATGCTAAGAGGAGCAGGAAAAAGCAAAAAATATCAGAATTGCACCTTGCTATGTGGAGAAATTACTGTTTGTGCATTTACAATATTCATTGATTTTTGCCATTGAAAAACGTCCAGAAATGTTTGAAGCTACTGACTGAATGAAAGGAGCTGGCATCTCACTCTCTTTGAATCTTCTTTATCATGCTAAGAGGAGCAGGAAAAAGCAAAAAATGTCAGAATTGCACCTTGCAATGCGGAGAAATTACTGTTTGTGCATTTACAAAATTCATTGATTTTTGCCATTGAAAATCATCATGTTATTCATATACCAGAAATGTTTGAAGCTACTGACTGAATGAAAAGAGCTGGCATCTCACTCTCTTTAAATCTTCTTTATCATGCTAAGAGGAGCAGGAAAAAGCAAAAAATTTCAGAATTGCACCTTGCAATGTGGAGAAATTACTGTTTGTGCATTTACAATATTCATTGATTTTTGCCATTGAAAAACGTCCAGAAATGTTTGAAGCTACTGACTGAATGAAAGGAGCTGGCATCTCACTCTCTTTGAATCTTCTTTATCATGCTAAGAGGAGCAGGAAAAAGCAAAAAATTTCAGAATTGCACCTTGCTATGTGGAGAAATTACTGTTTGTGCATTTACAATATTCATTGATTTTTGCCATTGAAAAACGTCCAGAAATGTTTGAAGCTACTGACTGAATGAAAGGAGCTGGCATCTCACTCTCTTTGAATCTTCTTTATCATGCTAAGAGGAGCAGGAAAAAGCAAAAAATTTCAGAATTGCACATTGCAATGCAGAGAAATTACTGTTTGTGCATTTACAATATTCATTGATCTTTGCCATTGAAAAACATCATGTTATTCATATACCAGAAATGTTTGAAGCTACTGACTGAATGAAAGGAGCTGGCATCTCACTCTCTTTGAATCTTCTTTATCATGCTAAGAGGAGCAGGAAAAAGCAAAAAATTTCAGAATTGCACCTTGCAATGTGGAGAAATTACTGTTTGTGCATTTACAATATTCATTGATTTTTGCCATTGAAAAACGTCCAGAAATGTTTGAAGCTACTGACTGAATGAAAGGAGCTGGCATCTCACTCTCTTTGAATCTTCTTTATCATGCTAAGAGGAGCAGGAAAAAGCAAAAAATTTCAGAATTGCACCTTGCAATGCGGAGAAATTACTGTTTCTGCATTTACAATATTCATTGATTTTTGCCATTGAAAAACATCATGTTATTCATATACCAGATATGTTTGAAGCTACTGACTGAATGAAAGGAGCTGGCATCTCACTCTCTTTGAATCTTCTTTATCATGCTAAGAGGAGCAGGAAAAAGCAAAAAATTTCAGAATTGCACCTTGCAATGCCGAGAAATTACTGTTTGTGCATTTACAATATTCATTGATCTTTGCCATTGAAAAACATCATGTTATTCATATACCAGAAATGTTTGAAGCTACTGACTGAATGAAAGGAGCTGGCATCTCACTCTCTTTGAATCTTCTTTATCATGCTAAGAGGAGCAGGAAAAAGCAAAAAATTTCAGAATTGCACCTTGCAATGTGGAGAAATTACTGTTTGTGCATTTACAATATTCATTGATTTTTGCCATTGAAAAACGTCCAGAAATGTTTGAAGCTACTGACTGAATGAAAGGAGCTGGCATCTCACTATCTTTGAATCTTCTTTATCATGCTAAGAGGAGCAGGAAAAAGCAAAAAATTTCAGAATTGCACCTTGCAATGCGGAGAAATTACTGTTTGTGCATTTACAATATTCATTGATTTTTGCCATTGAAAAACATCATGTTATTCATATACCAGATATGTTTGAAGCTACTGACTGAATGAAAGGAGCTGGCATCTCACTCTCTTTGAATCTTCTTTATCATGCTAAGAGGAGCAGGAAAAAACAAAAAATTTCAGAATTGCACCTTGCAATGTGGAGAAATTACTGTTTGTGCATTTACAATATTCATTGATTTTTGCCATTGAAAAACGTCCAGAAATGTTTGAAGCTACTGACTGAATGAAAGGAGCTGGCATCTCACTTTCTTTGAATCTTCTTTATCATGCTAAGAGGAGCAGGAAAAATCAAAAAATTTCAGAATTGCACCTTGCAATGTGGAGAAATTACTGTTTGTGCATTTACAATATTCATTGATTTTTGCCATTGAAAAACATCATGTTATTCATATACCAGAAATGTTTGAAGCTACTGACTGAATGAAAAGAGCTGGCATCTCACTCTCTTTGAATCTTCTTTATCATGCTAAGAGGAGCAGGAAAAAGCAAAAAATTTCAGAATTGCACCTTGCAATGTGGAGAAATTACTGTTTGTGCATTTACAATATTCATTGATTTTTGCCATTGAAAAACGTCCAGAAATGTTTGAAGCTACTGACTGAATGAAAGGAGCTGGCATCTCACTCTCTTTGAATCTTCTTTATCATGCTAAGAGGAGCAGGAAAAAGCAAAAAATTTCAGAATTGCACCTTGCAATGCGGAGAAATTACTGTTTGTGCATTTACAATATTCATTGATTTTTGCCATTGAAAAACATCATGTTATTCATATAACAGAAATGTTTGAAGCTACTGACTGAATGAAAAGAGCTGGCATCTCACTCTCTTTGAATCTTCTTTATCATGCTAAGAGGAGCAGGAAAAAGCAAAAAATTTCAGAATTGCACCTTGCAATGTGGAGAAATTACTGTTTGTGCATTTACAATATTCATTGATTTTTGCCATTGAAAAACGTCCAGAAATGTTTGAAGCTACTGACTGAATGAAAGGAGCTGGCATCTCACTCTCTTTGAATCTTCTTTATCATGCTAAGAGAAGGAGGAAAAAGCAAAAAATTTCAGAATTGCACCTTGCAATGCGGAGAAATTACTGTTTGTGCATTTACAATATTCATTGATTTTTGCCATTGAAAAACATCATGTTATTCATATACCAGAAATGTTTGAAGCTACTGACTGAATGAAAAGAGCTGGCATCTCACTCTCTTTGAATCTTCTTTATCATGCTAAGAGGAGCAGGAAAAAGCAAAAAATTTCAGAATTGCACCTTGCAATGTGGAGAAATTACTGTTTGTGCATTTACAATATTCATTGATTTTTGCCATTGAAAAACGTCCAGAAATGTTTGAAGCTACTGACTGAATGAAAGGAGCTGGCATCTCACTCTCTTTGAATCTTCTTTATCATGCTAAGAGGAGCAGGAAAAAGCAAAAAATTTCAGAATTGCACCTTGCAATGTGGAGAAATTACTGTTTGTGCATTTACAATATTCATTGATTTTTGCCATTGAAAAACGTCCAGAAATGTTTGAAGCTACTGACTGAATGAAAGGAGCTGGCATCTCACTCTCTTTGAATCTTCTTTATCATGCTAAGAGGAGCAGGAAAAAGCAAAAAATTTCAGAATTGCACCTTGCAATGCGGAGAAATTACTGTTTGTGCATTTACAATATTCATTGATTTTTGCCATTGAAAAACATCATGTTATTCATATACCAGAAATGTTTGAAGCTACTGACTGAATGAAAAGAGCTGGCATCTCACTCTCTTTGAATCTTCTTTATCATGCTAAGAGGAGCAGGAAAAAGCAAAAAATTTCAGAATTGCACCTTGCAATGTGGAGAAATTACTGTTTGTGCATTTACAATATTCATTGATTTTTGCCATTGAAAAACGTCCAGAAATGTTTGAAGCTACTGACTGAATGAAAGGAGCTGGCATCTCACTCTCTTTGAATCTTCTTTATCATGCTAAGAGGAGCAGGAAAAAGCAAAAAATTTCAGAATTGCACCTTGCAATGCGGAGAAATTACTGTTTGTGCATTTACAATATTCATTGATTTTTGCCATTGAAAAACATCATGTTATTCATATACCAGAAATGTTTGAAGCTACTGACTGAATGAAAAGAGCTGGCATCTCACTCTCTTTGAATCTTCTTTATCATGCTAAGAGGAGCAGGAAAAAGCAAAAAATTTCAGAATTGCACCTTGAAATGTGGAGAAATTACTGTTTGTGCATTTACAATATTCATTGATTTTTGCCATTGAAAAGGTCCAGAAATGTTTGAAGCTACTGACTGAATGAAAGGAGCTGGCATCTCACTCTCTTTTAATCTTCTTTATCATGCTAAGAGGAGCAGGAAAAAGCAAAAAATTTCAGAATTGCACCTTGCAATGCGGAGAAATTACTGTTTGTGCATTTACAATATTCATTGATTTTTGCCATTGAAAAACATCATGTTATTCATATACCAGAAATGTTTGAAGCTACTGACTGAATGAAAAGAGCTGGCATCTCACTCTCTTTGAATCTTCTTTATCATGCTAAGAGGAGCAGGAAAAAGCAAAAAATTTCAGAATTGCACCTTGCAATGTGGAGAAATTACTATTTGTGCATTTACAATATTCATTGATTTTTGCCATTGAAAAACGTCCAGAAATGTTTGAAGCTACTGACTGAATGAAAGGAGCTGGCATCTCACTCTCTTTGAATCTTCTTTATCATGCTAAGAGGAGCAGGAAAAAGCAAAAAATTTCAGAATTGCACCTTGCAATGCGGAGAAATTACTGTTTGTGCATTTACAATATTCATTGATTTTTGCCATTGAAAAACATCATGTTATTCATATACCAGAAATGTTTGAAGCTACTGACTGAATGAAAAGAGCTCGCATCTCAATCTCTTTGAATCTTCTTTATCATGCTAAGAGGAGCAGGAAAAAGCAAAAAATTTCAAAATTGCACCTTGCAATGTGGAGAAATTACTGTTTGTGCATTTACAATATTCATTGATTTTTGCCATTGAAAAACGTCCAGAAATGTTTGAAGCTACTGACTGAATGAAAGGAGCTGGCATCTCACTCTCTTTGAATCTTCTTTATCATGCTAAGAGGAGCAGGAAAAAGCAAAAAATTTCAGAATTGCACCTTGCAATGCGGAGAAATTACTGTTTGTGCATTTACAATATTCATTGATTTTTGCCATTGAAAAACATCATGTTATTCATATACCAGAAATGTTTGAAGCTACTGACTGAATGAAAAGAGCTGGCATCTCACTCTCTTTGAATCTTCTTTATCATGCTTAGAGGAGCAGGAAAAAGCAAAAAATTTCAGAATTGCACCTTGCAATGTGGAGAAATTACTGTTTGTGCATTTACAATATTCATTGATTTTTGCCATTGAAAAACGTCCAGAAATGTTTGAAGCTACTGACTTAATGAAAGGAGCTGGCATCTCACTCTCTTTGAATCTTCTTTATCATGCTAAGAGGAGCAGGAAAAAGCAAAAAATTTCAGAATTGCACCTTGCAATGCGGAGAAATTACTGTTTGTGCATTTACAATATTCATTGATTTTTGCCATTGAAAAACATCATGTTATTCATATACCAGAAATGTTTGAAGCTACTGACTGAATGAAAAGAGCTGGCATCTCACTCTCTTTGAATCTTCTTTATCATGCTAAGAGGAGCAGGAAAAAGCAAAAAATTTCAGAATTGCACCTTGCAATGCGGAGAAATTACTGTTTGTGCATTTACAATATTCATTGATTTTTGCCATTGAAAAACATCATGTTATTCATATACCAGAAATGTTTGAAGCTACTGACTGAATGAAAAGAGCTCGCATCTCAATCTCTTTGAATCTTCTTTATCATGCTAAGAGGAGCAGGAAAAAGCAAAAAATTTCAAAATTGCACCTTGCAATGTGGAGAAATTACTGTTTGTGCATTTACAATATTCATTGATTTTTGCCATTGAAAAACGTCCAGAAATGTTTGAAGCTACTGACTGAATGAAAGGAGCTGGCATCTCACTCTCTTTGAATCTTCTTTATCATGCTAAGAGGAGCAGGAAAAAGCAAAAAATTTCAGAATTGCACCTTGCAATGCGGAGAAATTACTGTTTGTGCATTTACAATATTCATTGATTTTTGCCATTGAAAAACATCATGTTATTCATATACCAGAAATGTTTGAAGCTACGGACTGAATGAAAAGAGCTGGCATCTCACTCTCTTTGAATCTTCTTTATCATGCTTAGAGGAGCAGGAAAAAGCAAAAAATTTCAGAATTGCACCTTGCAATGTGGAGAAATTACTGTTTGTGCATTTACAATATTCATTGATTTTTGCCATTGAAAAACGTCCAGAAATGTTTGAAGCTACTGACTGAATGAAAGGAGCTGGCATCTCACTCTCTTTGAATCTTCTTTATCATGCTAAGAGGAGCAGGAAAAAGCAAAAAATTTCAGAATTGCACCTTGCAATGCGGAGAAATTACTGTTTGTGCATTTACAATATTCATTGATTTTTGCCATTGAAAAACATCATGTTATTCATATACCAGAAATGTTTGAAGCTACTGACTGAATGAAAAGAGCTCGCATCTCAATCTCTTTGAATCTTCTTTATCATGCTAAGAGGAGCAGGAAAAAGCAAAAAATTTCAAAATTGCACCTTGCAATGTGGAGAAATTACTGTTTGTGCATTTACAATATTCATTGATTTTTGCCATTGAAAAACGTCCAGAAATGTTTGAAGCTACTGACTGAATGAAAGGAGCTGGCATCTCACTCTCTTTGAATCTTCTTTATCATGCTAAGAGGAGCAGGAAAAAGCAAAAAATTTCAGAATTGCACCTTGCAATGCGGAGAAATTACTGTTTGTGCATTTACAATATTCATTGATTTTTGCCATTGAAAAACATCATGTTATTCATATACCAGAAATGTTTGAAGCTACTGACTGAATGAAAAGAGCTGGCATCTCACTCTCTTTGAATCTTCTTTATCATGCTTAGAGGAGCAGGAAAAAGCAAAAAATTTCAGAATTGCACCTTGCAATGTGGAGAAATTACTGTTTGTGCATTTACAATATTCATTGATTTTTGCCATTGAAAAACGTCCAGAAATGTTTGAAGCTACTGACTGAATGAAAGGAGCTGGCATCTCACTCTCTTTGAATCTTCTTTATCATGCTAAGAGGAGCAGGAAAAAGCAAAAAATTTCAGAATTGCACCTTGCAATGCGGAGAAATTACTGTTTGTGCATTTACAATATTCATTGATTTTTGCCATTGAAAAACATCATGTTATTCATATACCAGAAATGTTTGAAGCTACTGACTGAATGAAAAGAGCTGGCATCTCACTCTCTTTGAATCTTCTTTATCATGCTAAGAGGAGCAGGAAAAAGCAAAAAATTTCAGAATTGCACCTTGCAATGTGGAGAAATTACTGTTTGTGCATTTACAATATTCATTGATTTTTGCCATTGAAAAGGTCCAGAAATGTTTGAAGCTACTGACTGAATGAAAGGAGCTGGCATCTCACTCTCTTTGAATCTTCTTTATCATGCTAAGATGAGCAGGAAAAAGCAAAAAATTTCAGAATTGCACCTTGCAATGCGGAGAAATTACTGTTTGTGCATTTACAATATTCATTGATTTTTGCCATTGAAAAACATCATGTTATTCATATACCAGAAATGTTTGAAGCTACTGACTGAATGAAAAGAGCTGGCATCTCACTCTCTTTGAATCTTCTTTATCATGCTAAGAGGAGCATGAAAAAGCAAAAAATTTCAGAATTGCACCTTGCAATGTGGAGAAATTACTGTTTGTGCATTTACAATATTCATTGATTTTTGCCATTGAAAAACGTCCAGAAATGTTTGAAGCTACTGACTGAATGAAAGGAGCTGGCATCTCACTCTCTTTGAATCTTCTTTATCTTGCTAAGAGGAGCAGGAAAAAGCAAAAAATTTCAGAATTGCACCTTGCAATGCGGAGAAATTACTGTTTGTGCATTTACAATATTCATTGATTTTTGCCATTGAAAAACATCATGTTATTCATATACCAGAAATGTTTGAAGCTACTGACTGAATGAAAAGAGCTGGCATCTCACTCTCTTTGAATCTTCTTTATCATGCTTAGAGGAGCAGGAAAAAGCAAAAAATTTCAGAATTGCACCTTGCAATGTGGAGAAATTACTGTTTGTGCATTTACAATATTCATTGATTTTTGCCATTGAAAAACGTCCAGAAATGTTTGAAGCTACTGACTGAATGAAAGGAGCTGGCATCTCACTCTCTTTGAATCTTCTTTATCATGCTAAGAGGAGCAGGAAAAAGCAAAAAATTTCAGAATTGCACCTTGCAATGTGGAGAAATTACTGTTTGTGCATTTACAATATTCATAGATTTTTGCCATTGAAAAACGTCCAGAAATGTTTGAAGCTACTGACTGAATGAAAGGAGCTGGCATCTCACTCTCTTTGAATCTTCTTTATCATGCTAAGAGGAGCAGGAAAAAGCAAAAAATTTCAGAATTGCACCTTGCAATGCGCAGAAATTACTGTTTGTGCATTTACAATATTCATTGATTTTTGCCATTGAAAAACATCATGTTATTCATATACCAGAAATGTTTGAAGCTACTGACTGAATGAAAAGAGCTGGCATCTCACTCTCTTTGAATCTTCTTTATCATGCTAAGAGGAGCAGGAAAAAGCAAAAAATTTCAGAATTGCACCTTGCAATGTGGAGAAATTACTATTTGTGCATTTACAATATTCATTGATTTTTGCCATTGAAAAACGTCCAGAAATGTTTGAAGCTACTGACTGAATGAAAGGAGCTGGCATCTCACTCTCTTTGAATCTTCTTTATCATGCTAAGAGGAGCAGGAAAAAGCAAAAAATTTCAGAATTGCACCTTGCAATGCGGAGAAATTACTGTTTGTGCATTTACAATATTCATTGATTTTTGCCATTGAAAAACATCATGTTATTCATATACCAGAAATGTTTGAAGCTACTGACTGAATGAAAAGAGCTCGCATCTCAATCTCTTTGAATCTTCTTTATCATGCTAAGAGGAGCAGGAAAAAGCAAAAAATTTCAAAATTGCACCTTGCAATGTGGAGAAATTACTGTTTGTGCATTTACAATATTCATTGATTTTTGCCATTGAAAAACGTCCAGAATTGTTTGAAGCTACTGACTGAATGAAAGGAGCTGGCATCTCACTCTCTTTGAATCTTCTTTATCATGCTAAGAGGAGCAGGAAAAAGCAAAAAATTTCAGAATTGCACCTTGCAATGTGGAGAAATTACTGTTTGTGCATTTACAATATTCATTGATTTTTGCCATTGAAAAACGTCCAGAATTGTTTGAAGCTACTGACTGAATGAAAGGAGCTGGCATCTCACTCTCTTTGAATCTTCTTTATCATGCTAAGAGGAGCATGAAAAAGCAAAAAATTTCAGAATTGCACCTTGCAATGTGGAGAAATTACTGTTTGTGCATTTACAATATTCATTGATTTTTGCCATTGAAAAACGTCCAGAAATGTTTGAAGCTACTGACTGAATGAAAGGAGCTGGCATCTCACTCTCTTTGAATCTTCTTTATCTTGCTAAGAGGAGCAGGAAAAAGCAAAAAATTTCAGAATTGCACCTTGCAATGCGGAGAAATTACTGTTTGTGCATTTACAATATTCATTGATTTTTGCCATTGAAAAACATCATGTTATTCATATACCAGAAATGTTTGAAGCTACTGACTGAATGAAAAGAGCTGGCATCTCACTCTCTTTGAATCTTCTTTATCATGCTTAGAGGAGCAGGAAAAAGCAAAAAATTTCAGAATTGCACCTTGCAATGTGGAGAAATTACTGTTTGTGCATTTACAATATTCATTGATTTTTGCCATTGAAAAACGTCCAGAAATGTTTGAAGCTACTGACTGAATGAAAGGAGCTGGCATCTCACTCTCTTTGAATCTTCTTTATCATGCTAAGAGGAGCAGGAAAAAGCAAAAAATTTCAGAATTGCACCTTGCAATGTGGAGAAATTACTGTTTGTGCATTTACAATATTCATAGATTTTTGCCATTGAAAAACGTCCAGAAATGTTTGAAGCTACTGACTGAATGAAAGGAGCTGGCATCTCACTCTCTTTGAATCTTCTTTATCATGCTAAGAGGAGCAGGAAAAAGCAAAAAATTTCAGAATTGCACCTTGCAATGCGCAGAAATTACTGTTTGTGCATTTACAATATTCATTGATTTTTGCCATTGAAAAACATCATGTTATTCATATACCAGAAATGTTTGAAGCTACTGACTGAATGAAAAGAGCTGGCATCTCACTCTCTTTGAATCTTCTTTATCATGCTAAGAGGAGCAGGAAAAAGCAAAAAATTTCAGAATTGCACCTTGCAATGTGGAGAAATTACTATTTGTGCATTTACAATATTCATTGATTTTTGCCATTGAAAAACGTCCAGAAATGTTTGAAGCTACTGACTGAATGAAAGGAGCTGGCATCTCACTCTCTTTGAATCTTCTTTATCATGCTAAGAGGAGCAGGAAAAAGCAAAAAATTTCAGAATTGCACCTTGCAATGCGGAGAAATTACTGTTTGTGCATTTACAATATTCATTGATTTTTGCCATTGAAAAACATCATGTTATTCATATACCAGAAATGTTTGAAGCTACTGACTGAATGAAAAGAGCTCGCATCTCAATCTCTTTGAATCTTCTTTATCATGCTAAGAGGAGCAGGAAAAAGCAAAAAATTTCAAAATTGCACCTTGCAATGTGGAGAAATTACTGTTTGTGCATTTACAATATTCATTGATTTTTGCCATTGAAAAACGTCCAGAATTGTTTGAAGCTACTGACTGAATGAAAGGAGCTGGCATCTCACTCTCTTTGAATCTTCTTTATCATGCTAAGAGGAGCAGGAAAAAGCAAAAAATTTCAGAATTGCACCTTGCAATGCGGAGAAATTACTGTTTGTGCATTTACAATATTCATTGATTTTTGCCATTGAAAAACATCATGTTATTCATATACCAGAAATGTTTGAAGCTACTGACTGAATGAAAAGAGCTGGCATCTCACTCTCTTTGAATCTTCTTTATCATGCTTAGAGGAGCAGGAAAAAGCAAAAAATTTCAGAATTGCACCTTGCAATGTGGAGAAATTACTGTTTGTGCATTTACAATATTCATTGATTTTTGCCATTGAAAAGGTCCAGAAATGTTTGAAGCTACTGACTGAATGAAAGGAGCTGGCATCTCACTCTCTTTGAATCTTCTTTATCATGCTAAGAGGAGCAGGAAAAAGCAAAAAATTTCAGAATTGCACCTTGCAATGCGGAGAAATTACTGTTTGTGCATTTACAATATTCATTGATTTTTGCCATTGAAAAACATCATGTTATTCATATACCAGAAATGTTTGAAGCTACTGACTGAATGAAAAGAGCTGGCATCTCACTCTCTTTGAATCTTCTTTA
Source organism: Phyllobates terribilis (assembly GCF_046119375.1). NCBI lineage: Eukaryota > Metazoa > Chordata > Amphibia > Anura > Dendrobatidae > Phyllobates > Phyllobates terribilis. The sequence goes on from NW_027362813.1 coordinate 8,584,442, forward strand.
TCATGCTAAGAGGAGCAGGAAAAAGCAAAAAATTTCAGAATTGCACCTTGCAATGTGGAGAAATTACTATTTGTGCATTTACAATATTCATTGATTTTTGCCATTGAAAAACGTCCAGAAATGTTTGAAGCTACTGACTGAATGAAAGGAGCTGGCATCTCACTCTCTTTGAATCTTCTTTATCATGCTAAGAGGAGCAGGAAAAAGCAAAAAATTTCAGAATTGCACCTTGCAATGCGGAGAAATTACTGTTTGTGCATTTACAATATTCATTGATTTTTGCCATTGAAAAACATCATGTTATTCATATACCAGAAATGTTTGAAGCTACTGACTGAATGAAAAGAGCTCGCATCTCAATCTCTTTGAATCTTCTTTATCATGCTAAGAGGAGCAGGAAAAAGCAAAAAATTTCAAAATTGCACCTTGCAATGTGGAGAAATTACTGTTTGTGCATTTACAATATTCATTGATTTTTGCCATTGAAAAACGTCCAGAATTGTTTGAAGCTACTGACTGAATGAAAGGAGCTGGCATCTCACTCTCTTTGAATCTTCTTTATCATGCTAAGAGGAGCAGGAAAAAGCAAAAAATTTCAGAATTGCACCTTGCAATGCGGAGAAATTACTGTTTGTGCATTTACAATATTCATTGATTTTTGCCATTGAAAAACATCATGTTATTCATATACCAGAAATGTTTGAAGCTACTGACTGAATGAAAAGAGCTGGCATCTCACTCTCTTTGAATCTTCTTTATCATGCTTAGAGGAGCAGGAAAAAGCAAAAAATTTCAGAATTGCACCTTGCAATGTGGAGAAATTACTGTTTGTGCATTTACAATATTCATTGATTTTTGCCATTGAAAAACGTCCAGAAATGTTTGAAGCTACTGACTTAATGAAAGGAGCTGGCATCTCACTCTCTTTGAATCTTCTTTATCATGCTAAGAGGAGCAGGAAAAAGCAAAAAATTTCAGAATTGCACCTTGCAATGCGGAGAAATTACTGTTTGTGCATTTACAATATTCATTGATTTTTGCCATTGAAAAACATCATGTTATTCATATACCAGAAATGTTTGAAGCTACTGACTGAATGAAAAGAGCTGGCATCTCACTCTCTTTGAATCTTCTTTATCATGCTAAGAGGAGCAGGAAAAAGCAAAAAATTTCAGAATTGCACCTTGCAATGCGGAGAAATTACTGTTTGTGCATTTACAATATTCATTGATTTTTGCCATTGAAAAACATCATGTTATTCATATACCAGAAACGTTTGAAGCTACTGACTGAATGAAAAGAGCTCGCATCTCAATCTCTTTGAATCTTCTTTATCATGCTAAGAGGAGCAGGAAAAAGCAAAAAATTTCAAAATTGCACCTTGCAATGTGGAGAAATTACTGTTTGTGCATTTACAATATTCATTGATTTTTGCCATTGAAAAACGTCCAGAAATGTTTGAAGCTACTGACTGAATGAAAGGAGCTGGCATCTCACTCTCTTTGAATCTTCTTTATCATGCTAAGAGGAGCAGGAAAAAGCAAAAAATTTCAGAATTGCACCTTGCAATGCGGAGAAATTACTGTTTGTGCATTTACAATATTCATTGATTTTTGCCATTGAAAAACATCATGTTATTCATATACCAGAAATGTTTGAAGCTACTGACTGAATGAAAAGAGCTGGCATCTCACTCTCTTTGAATCTTCTTTATCATGCTTAGAGGAGCAGGAAAAAGCAAAAAATTTCAGAATTGCACCTTGCAATGTGGAGAAATTACTGTTTGTGCATTTACAATATTCATTGATTTTTGCCATTGAAAAACGTCCAGAAATGTTTGAAGCTACTGACTGAATGAAAGGAGCTGGCATCTCACTCTCTTTGAATCTTCTTTATCATGCTAAGAGGAGCAGGAAAAAGCAAAAAATTTCAGAATTGCACCTTGCAATGCGGAGAAATTACTGTTTGTGCATTTACAATATTCATTGATTTTTGCCATTGAAAAACATCATGTTATTCATATACCAGAAATGTTTGAAGCTACTGACTGAATGAAAAGAGCTGGCATCTCACTCTCTTTGAATCTTCTTTATCATGCTAAGAGGAGCAGGAAAAAGCAAAAAATTTCAGAATTGCACCTTGCAATGCGGAGAAATTACTGTTTGTGCATTTACAATATTCATTGATTTTTGCCATTGAAAAACATCATGTTATTCATATACCAGAAATGTTTGAAGCTACTGACTGAATGAAAAGAGCTCGCATCTCAATCTCTTTGAATCTTCTTTATCATGCTAAGAGGAGCAGGAAAAAGCAAAAAATTTCAAAATTGCACCTTGCAATGTGGAGAAATTACTGTTTGTGCATTTACAATATTCATTGATTTTTGCCATTGAAAAACGTCCAGAAATGTTTGAAGCTACTGACTGAATGAAAGGAGCTGGCATCTCACTCTCTTTGAATCTTCTTTATCATGCTAAGAGGAGCAGGAAAAAGCAAAAAATTTCAGAATTGCACCTTGCAATGCGGAGAAATTACTGTTTGTGCATTTACAATATTCATTGATTTTTGCCATTGAAAAACATTATGTTATTCATATACCAGAAATGTTTGAAGCTACTGACTGAATGAAAAGAGCTGGCATCTCACTCTCTTTGAATCTTCTTTATCATGCTTAGAGGAGCAGGAAAAAGCAAAAAATTTCAGAATTGCACCTTGCAATGTGGAGAAATTACTGTTTGTGCATTTACAATATTCATTGATTTTTGCCATTGAAAAACGTCCAGAAATGTTTGAAGCTACTCACTGAATGAAAGGAGTTGGCATCTCACTCTCTTTGAATCTTCTTTATCATGCTAAGAGGAGCAGGAAAAAGCAAAAAATTTCAGAATTGCACCTTGCAATGCGGAGAAATTACTGTTTGTGCATTTACAATATTCATTGATTTTTGCCATTGAAAAACATCATGTTATTCATATACCAGAAATGTTTGAAGTTCCTGACTGAATGAAAAGAGCTGGCATCTCACTCTCTTTGAATCTTCTTTATCATGCTAAGAGGAGCAGGAAAAAGCAAAAAATTTCAGAATTACACCTTGCAATGTGGAGAAATTACTGTTTGTGCATTTACAATATTCATTGATTTTTGCCATTGAAAAGGTCCAGAAATGTTTGAAGCTACTGACTGAATGAAAGGAGCTGGCATCTCACTCTCTTTGAATCTTCTTTATCATGCTAAGATGAGCAGGAAAAAGCAAAAAATTTCAGAATTGCACCTTGCAATGCGGAGAAATTACTGTTTGTGCATTTACAATATTCATTGATTTTTGCCATTGAAAAACATCATGTTATTCATATACCAGAAATGTTTGAAGCTACTGACTGAATGAAAAGAGCTGGCATCTCACTCTCTTTGAATCTTCTTTATCATGCTAAGAGGAGCAGGAAAAAGCAAAAAATTTCAGAATTGCACCTTGCAATGCGGAGAAATTACTGTTTGTGCATTTACAATATTCATTGATTTTTGCCATTGAAAAACATCATGTTATTCATATACCAGAAATGTTTGAAGCTACTGACTGAATGAAAAGAGCTGGCATCTCACTCTCTTTGAATCTTCTTTATCATGCTAAGAGGAGCAGGAAAAAGCAAAAAATTTCAGAATTGCACCTTGCAATGTGGAGAAATTACTGTTTGTGCATTTACAATATTCATTGATTTTTGCCATTGAAAAGGTCCAGAAATGTTTGAAGCTACTGACTGAATGAAAGGAGCTGGCATCTCACTCTCTTTGAATCTTCTTTATCATGCTAAGATGAGCAGGAAAAAGCAAAAAAATTCAGAATTGCACCTTGCAATGCGGAGAAATTACTGTTTGTGCATTTACAATATTCATTGATTTTTGCCATTGAAAAACATCATGTTATTCATATACCAGAAATGTTTGAAGCTACTGACTGAATGAAAAGAGCTGGCATCTCACTCTCTTTGAATCTTCTTTATCATGCTAAGAGGAGCAGGAAAAAGCAAAAAATTTCAGAATTGCACCTTGAAATGTGGAGAAATTACTGTTTGTGCATTTACAATATTCATTGATTTTTGCCATTGAAAAGGTCCAGAAATGTTTGAAGCTACTGACTGAATGAAAGGAGCTGGCATCTCACTCTCTTTGAATCTTCTTTATCATGCTAAGAGGAGCAGGAAAAAGCAAAAAATTTCAGAATTGCACCTTGCAATGCGGAGAAATTACTGTTTGTGCATTTACAATATTCATTGATTTTTGCCATTGAAAAACATCATGTTATTCATATACCAGAAATGTTTGAAGCTACTGACTGAATGAAAAGAGCTGGCATCTCACTCTCTTTGAATCTTCTTTATCATGCTAAGAGGAGCAGGAAAAAGCAAAAAATTTCAGAATTGCACCTTGCAATGTGGAGAAATTACTATTTGTGCATTTACAATATTCATTGATTTTTGCCATTGAAAAACGTCCAGAAATGTTTGAAGCTACTGACTGAATGAAAGGAGCTGGCATCTCACTCTCTTTGAATCTTCTTTATCATGCTAAGAGGAGCAGGAAAAAGCAAAAAATTTCAGAATTGCACCTTGCAATGCGGAGAAATTACTGTTTGTGCATTTACAATATTCATTGATTTTTGCCATTGAAAAACATCATGTTATTCATATACCAGAAATGTTTGAAGCTACTGACTGAATGAAAAGAGCTCGCATCTCAATCTCTTTGAATCTTCTTTATCATGCTAAGAGGAGCAGGAAAAAGCAAAAAATTTCAAAATTGCACCTTGCAATGTGGAGAAATTACTGTTTGTGCATTTACAATATTCATTGATTTTTGCCATTGAAAAATGTCCAGAAATGTTTGAAGCTACTGACTGAATGAAAGGAGCTGGCATCTCACTCTCTTTGAATCTTCTTTATCATGCTAAGAGGAGCAGGAAAAAGCAAAAAATTTCAGAATTGCACCTTGCAATGCGGAGAAATTACTGTTTGTGCATTTAAAATATTCATTGATTTTTGCCATTGAAAAACATCATGTTATTCATATACCAGAAATGTTTGAAGCTACTGACTGAATGAAAAGAGCTGGCATCTCACTCTCTTTGAATCTTCTTTATCATGCTTAGAGGAGCAGGAAAAAGCAAAAAATTTCAGAATTGCACCTTGCAATGTGGAGAAATTACTGTTTGTGCATTTACAATATTCATTGATTTTTGCCATTGAAAAACGTCCAGAAATGTTTGAAGCTACTGACTTAATGAAAGGAGCTGGCATCTCACTCTCTTTGAATCTTCTTTATCATGCTAAGAGGAGCAGGAAAAAGCAAAAAATTTCAGAATTGCACCTTGCAATGCGGAGAAATTGCTGTTTGTGCATTTACAATATTCATTGATTTTTGCCATTGAAAAACATCATGTTATTCATATACCAGAAATGTTTGAAGCTACTGACTGAATGAAAAGAGCTGGCATCTCACTCTCTTTGAATCTTCTTTATCATGCTAAGAGGAGCAGGAAAAAGCAAAAAATTTCAGAATTGCACCTTGCAATGCGGAGAAATTACTGTTTGTGCATTTACAATATTCATTGATTTTTGCCATTGAAAAACATCATGTTATTCATATACCAGAAATGTTTGAAGCTACTGACTGAATGAAAAGAGCTCGCATCTCAATCTCTTTGAATCTTCTTTATCATGCTAAGAGGAGCAGGAAAAAGCAAAAAATTTCAAAATTGCACCTTGCAATGTGGAGAAATTACTGTTTGTGCATTTACAATATTCATTGATTTTTGCCATTGAAAAACGTCCAGAAATGTTTGAAGCTACTGACTGAATGAAAGGAGCTGGCATCTCACTCTCTTTGAATCTTCTTTATCATGCTAAGAGGAGCAGGAAAAAGCAAAAAATTTCAGAATTGCACCTTGCAATGCGGAGAAATTACTGTTTGTGCATTTACAATATTCATTGATTTTTGCCATTGAAAAACATCATGTTATTCATATACCAGAAATGTTTGAAGCTACTGACTGAATGAAAAGAGCTGGCATCTCACTCTCTTTGAATCTTCTTTATCATGCTTAGAGGAGCAGGAAAAAGCAAAAAATTTCAGAATTGCACCTTGCAATGTGGAGAAATTACTGTTTGTGCATTTACAATATTCATTGATTTTTGCCATTGAAAAACGTCCAGAAATGTTTGAAGCTACTGACTGAATGAAAGGAGCTGGCATCTCACTCTCTTTGAATCTTCTTTATCATGCTAAGAGGAGCAGGAAAAAGCAAAAAATTTCAGAATTGCACCTTGCAATGCGGAGAAATTACTGTCTGTGCATTTACAATATTCATTGATTTTTGCCATTGAAAAACATCATGTTATTCATATACCAGAAATGTTTGAAGTTCCTGACTGAATGAAAAGAGCTGGCATCTCACTCTCTTTGAATCTTCTTTATCATGCTAAGAGGAGCAGGAAAAAGCAAAAAATTTCAGAATTGCACCTTGCAATGTGGAGAAATTACTGTTTGTGCATTTACAATATTCATTGATTTTTGCCATTGAAAAGGTCCAGAAATGTTTGAAGCTACTGACTGAATGAAAGGAGCTGGCATCTCACTCTCTTTGAATCTTCTTTATCATGCTAAGATGAGCAGGAAAAAGCAAAAAATTTCAGAATTGCACCTTGCAATGCGGAGAAATTACTGTTTGTGCATTTACAATATTCATTGATTTTTGCCATTGAAAAACATCATGTTATTCATATACCAGAAATGTTTGAAGCTACTGACTGAATGAAAAGAGCTGGCATCTCACTCTCTTTGAATCTTCTTTATCATGCTAAGAGGAGCATGAAAAAGCAAAAAATTTCAGAATTGCACCTTGCAATGTGGAGAAATTACTGTTTGTGCATTTACAATATTCATTGATTTTTGCCATTGAAAAACGTCCAGAAATGTTTGAAGCTACTGACTGAATGAAAGGAGCTGGCATCTCACTCTCTTTGAATCTTCTTTATCATGCTGAGAGGAGCAGGAAAAAGCAAAAAATTTCAGAATTGCACCTTGCAATGCGGAGAAATTACTGTTTGTGCATTTACAATATTCATTGATTTTTGCCATTGAAAAACATCATGTTATTCATATACCAGAAATGTTTGAAGCTACTGACTGAATGAAAAGAGCTGGCATCTCACTCTCTTTGAATCTTCTTTATCATGCTTAGAGGAGCAGGAAAAAGCAAAAAATTTCAGAATTGCACCTTGCAATGTGGAGAAATTACTGTTTGTGCATTTACAATATTCATTGATTTTTGCCATTGAAAAACGTCCAGAAATGTTTGAAGCTACTGACTGAATGAAAGGAGCTGGCATCTCACTCTCTTTGAATCTTCTTTATCATGCTAAGAGGAGCAGGAAAAAGCAAAAAATTTCAGAATTGCACCTTGCAATGCGGAGAAATTACTGTTTGTGCATTTACAATATTCAATGATTTTTGCCATTGAAAAACATCATGTTATTCATATACCAGAAATGTTTGAAGCTACTGACTGAATGAAAAGAGCTGGCATCTCACTCTCTTTGAATCTTCTTTATCATGCTAAGAGGGGCAGGAAAAAGCAAAAAATTTCAGAATTGCACCTTGCAATGTGGAGAAATTACTGTTTGTGCATTTACAATATTCATTGATTTTTGCCATTGAAAAGGTCCAGAAATGTTTGAAGCTACTGACTGAATGAAAGGAGCTGGCATCTCACTCTCTTTGAATCTTCTTTATCATGCTAAGATGAGCAGGAAAAAGCAAAAAAATTCAGAATTGCACCTTGCAATGCGGAGAAATTACTGTTTGTGCATTTACAATATTCATTGATTTTTGCCATTGAAAAACATCATGTTATTCATATACCAGAAATGTTTGAAGCTACTGACTGAATGAAAAGAGCTGGCATCTCACTCTCTTTGAATCTTCTTTATCATGCTAAGAGGAGCAGGAAAAAGCAAAAAATTTCAGAATTGCACCTTGAAATGTGGAGAAATTACTGTTTGTGCATTTACAATATTCATTGATTTTTGCCATTGAAAAGGTCCAGAAATGTTTGAAGCTACTGACTGAATGAAAGGAGCTGGCATCTCACTCTCTTTGAATCTTCTTTATCATGCTAAGAGGAGCAGGAAAAAGCAAAAAATTTCAGAATTGCACCTTGCAATGCGGAGAAATTACTGTTTGTGCATTTACAATATTCATTGATTTTTGCCATTGAAAAACATCATGTTATTCATATACCAGAAATGTTTGAAGCTACTGACTGAATGAAAAGAGCTGGCATCTCACTCTCTTTGAATCTTCTTTATCATGCTAAGAGGAGCAGGAAAAAGCAAAAAATTTCAGAATTGCACCTTGCAATGTGGAGAAATTACTATTTGTGCATTTACAATATTCATTGATTTTTGCCATTGAAAAACGTCCAGAAATGTTTGAAGCTACTGACTGAATGAAAGGAGCTGGCATCTCACTCTCTTTGAATCTTCTTTATCATGCTAAGAGGAGCAGGAAAAAGCAAAAAATTTCAGAATTGCACCTTGCAATGCGGAGAAATTACTGTTTGTGCATTTACAATATTCATTGATTTTTGCCATTGAAAAACATCATGTTATTCATATACCAGAAATGTTTGAAGCTACTGACTGAATGAAAAGAGCTCGCATCTCAATCTCTTTGAATCTTCTTTATCATGCTAAGAGGAGCAGGAAAAAGCAAAAAATTTCAAAATTGCACCTTGCAATGTGGAGAAATTACTGTTTGTGCATTTACAATATTCATTGATTTTTGCCATTGAAAAATGTCCAGAAATGTTTGAAGCTACTGACTGAATGAAAGGAGCTGGCATCTCACTCTCTTTGAATCTTCTTTATCATGCTAAGAGAAGCAGGAAAAAGCAAAAAATTTCAGAATTGCACCTTGCAATGCGGAGAAATTACTGTTTGTGCATTTACAATATTCATTGATTTTTGCCATTGAAAAACATCATGTTATTCATATACCAGAAATGTTTGAAGCTACTGACTGAATGAAAAGAGCTGGCATCTCACTCTCTTTGAATCTTCTTTATCATGCTTAGAGGAGCAGGAAAAAGCAAAAAATTTCAGAATTGCACCTTGCAATGTGGAGAAATTACTGTTTGTGCATTTACAATATTCATTGATTTTTGCCATTGAAAAACGTCCAGAAATGTTTGAAGCTACTGACTTAATGAAAGGAGCTGGCATCTCACTCTCTTTGAATCTTCTTTATCATGCTAAGAGGAGCAGGAAAAAGCAAAAAATTTCAGAATTGCACCTTGCAATGCGGAGAAATTGCTGTTTGTGCATTTACAATATTCATTGATTTTTGCCATTGAAAAACATCATGTTATTCATATACCAGAAATGTTTGAAGCTACTGACTGAATGAAAAGAGCTGGCATCTCACTCTCTTTGAATCTTCTTTATCATGCTAAGAGGAGCAGGAAAAAGCAAAAAATTTCAGAATTGCACCTTGCAATGCGGAGAAATTACTGTTTGTGCATTTACAATATTCATTGATTTTTGCCATTGAAAAACATCATGTTATTCATATACCAGAAATGTTTGAAGCTACTGACTGAATGAAAAGAGCTCGCATCTCAATCTCTTTGAATCTTCTTTATCATGCTAAGAGGAGCAGGAAAAAGCAAAAAATTTCAAAATTGCACCTTGCAATGTGGAGAAATTACTGTTTGTGCATTTACAATATTCATTGATTTTTGCCATTGAAAAACGTCCAGAAATGTTTGAAGCTACTGACTGAATGAAAGGAGCTGGCATCTCACTCTCTTTGAATCTTCTTTATCATGCTAAGAGGAGCAGGAAAAAGCAAAAAATTTCAGAATTGCACCTTGCAATGCGGAGAAATTACTGTTTGTGCATTTACAATATTCATTGATTTTTGCCATTGAAAAACATCATGTTATTCATATACCAGAAATGTTTGAAGCTACTGACTGAATGAAAAGAGCTGGCATCTCACTCTCTTTGAATCTTCTTTATCATGCTTAGAGGAGCAGGAAAAAGCAAAAAATTTCAGAATTGCACCTTGCAATGTGGAGAAATTACTGTTTGTGCATTTACAATATTCATTGATTTTTGCCATTGAAAAACGTCCAGAAATGTTTGAAGCTACTGACTGAATGAAAGGAGCTGGCATCTCACTCTCTTTGAATCTTCTTTATCATGCTAAGAGGAGCAGGAAAAAGCAAAAAATTTCAGAATTGCACCTTGCAATGCGGAGAAATTACTGTTTGTGCATTTACAATATTCATTGATTTTTGCCATTGAAAAACATCATGTTATTCATATACCAGAAATGTTTGAAGTTCCTGACTGAATGAAAAGAGCTGGCATCTCACTCTCTTTGAATCTTCTTTATCATGCTAAGAGGAGCAGGAAAAAGCAAAAAATTTCAGAATTGCACCTTGCAATGTGGAGAAATTACTGTTTGTGCATTTACAATATTCATTGATTTTTGCCATTGAAAAGGTCCAGAAATGTTTGAAGCTACTGACTGAATGAAAGGAGCTGGCATCTCACTCTCTTTGAATCTTCTTTATCATGCTAAGATGAGCAGGAAAAAGCAAAAAATTTCAGAATTGCACCTTGCAATGCGGAGAAATTACTGTTTGTGCATTTACAATATTCATTGATTTTTGCCATTGAAAAACATCATGTTATTCATATACCAGAAATGTTTGAAGCTACTGACTGAATGAAAAGAGCTGGCATCTCACTCTCTTTGAATCTTCTTTATCATGCTAAGAGGAGCATGAAAAAGCAAAAAATTTCAGAATTGCACCTTGCAATGTGGAGAAATTACTGTTTGTGCATTTACAATATTCATTGATTTTTGCCATAGAAAAACGTCCAGAAATGTTTGAAGCTACTGACTGAATGAAAGGAGCTGGCATCTCACTCTCTTTGAATCTTCTTTATCATGCTAAGAGGAGCAGGAAAAAGCAAAAAATTTCAGAATTGCACCTTGCAATGCGGAGAAATTACTGTTTGTGCATTTACAATATTCAATGATTTTTGCCATTGAAAAACATCATGTTATTCATATACCAGAAATGTTTGAAGCTACTGACTGAATGAAAAGAGCTGGCATCTCACTCTCTTTGAATCTTCTTTATCATGCTAAGAGGAGCAGGAAAAAGCAAAACATTTCAGAATTGCACCTTGCAATGTGGAGAAATTACTGTTTGTGCATTTACAATATTCATTGATTTTTGCCATTGAAAAGGTCCAGAAATGTTTTAAGCTACTGACTGAATGAAAGGAGCTGGCATCTCACTCTCTTTGTATCTTCTTTATCATGCTAAGAGGAGCAGGAAAAAGCAAAAAATTTCAGAATTGCACCTTGCAATGCGGAGAAATTACTGTTTGTGCATTTACAATATTCATTGATTTTTGCCATTGAAAAACGTCCAGAAATGTTTGAAGCTACTGACTGAATGAAAAGAGCTGGCATCTCACTCTCTTTGAATCTTCTTTATCATGCTAAGAGGAGCAGGAAAAAGCAAAAAATTTCAGAATTGCACCTTGCAATGCCGAGAAATTATTGTTTGTGCATTTACAATATTCATTGATTTTTGCCATTGAAAAACATCATGTTATTCATATACCAGAAATGTTTGAAGCTACTGACTGAATGAAAAGAGCTGGCATCTCACTCTCTTTGAATCTTCTTTATCATGCTAAGAGGAGCAGGAAAAAGCAAAAAATTTCAGAATTGCACCTTGCAATGTGGAGAAATTACTGTTTGTGCATTTACAATATTCATTGATTTTTGCCATTGAAAAACGTCCAGAAATGTTTGAAGCTACTGACTGAATGAAAGGAGCTGGCATCTCACTCTCTTTGAATCTTCTTTATCATGCTAAGAGGAGCAGGAAAAAGCAAAAAATTTCAGAATTGCACCTTGCAATGTGGAGAAATTACTGTTTGTGCATTAACAATATTCATTGATTTTTGCCATTGAAAAACGTCCAGAAATGTTTGAAGCTACTGACTGAATGAAAGGAGCTGGCATCTCACTCTCTTTGAATCTTCTTTATCATGCTAAGAGGAGCAGGAAAAAGCAAAAAAATTCAGAATTGCACGTTGCAATGCGGAGAAATTACTGTTTGTGCATTTACAATATTCATTGATTTTTGCCATTGAAAAACATCATGTTATTCATATACCAGAAATGTTTGAAGCTACTGACTGAATGAAAAGAGCTGGCATCTCACTCTCTTTGAATCTTCTTTATCATTCTAAGAGGAGCAGGAAAAAGCAAAAAATTTCAGAATTGCACCTTGCAATGCGGAGAAATTATTGTTTGTGCATTCACAATATTCATTGATTTTTGCCATTGAAAAACATCATGTTATTCATATACCAGAAATGTTTGAAGCTACTGACTGAATGAAAAGAGCTGGCATCTCACTCTCTTTGAATCTTCTTTATCATGCTAAGAGGAGCAGGAAAAAGCAAAAAATTTCAGAATTGCACCTTGCAATGTTGAGAAATTACTGTTTGTGCATTTACAATATTCTTTGATTTTTGCCATTGAAAAACGTCCAGAAATGTTTGAAGCTACTGACTGAATGAAAGGAGCTGGCATCTCACTCTCTTTGAATCTTCTTTATCATGTTAAGAGGAGCAGGAAAAAGCAAAAAATTTCAGAATTGCACCTTGCAATGTGGAGAAATTACTGTTTGTGCATTTACAATATTCATTGATTTTTGCCATTGAAAAACGTCCAGAAATGTTTGAAGCTACTGACTAAATGAAAGGAGCTGGCATCTCACTCTCTTTGAATCTTCTTTATCATGCTAAGAGGAGCAGGAAAAAGCAAAAAATTTCAGAATTGCACCTTGCAATGCGGAGAAATTACTGTTTGTGCATTTACAATATTCATTGATTTTTGCCATTGAAAAACATCATGTTATTCATATACCAGAAATGTTTGAAGCTACTGACTGAATGAAAAGAGCTGGCATCTCACTCTCTTTGAATCTTCTTTATCATGCTAAGAGGAGCAGGAAAAAGCAAAAAATTTCAGAATTGCACCTTGCAATGTGGAGAAATTACTGTTTGTGCATTTACAATATTCATTGATTTTTGCCATTGAAAAGGTCCAGAAATGTTTGAAGCTACTGACTGAATGAAAGGAGCTGGCATCTCACTCTCTTTGAATCTTCTTTATCATGCTAAGAGGAGCAGGAAAAAGCAAAAAATTTCAGAATTGCACCTTGCAATGCGGAGAAATTACTGTTTGTGCATTTACAATATTCATTGATTTTTGCCATTGAAAAACATCATGTTATTCATATACCAGAAATGTTTGAAGCTACTGACTGAATGAAAAGAGCTGGCATCTCACTCTCTTTGAATCTTCTTTATCATGCTAAGAGGAGCAGGAAAAAGCAAAAAATTTCAGAATTGCACCTTGCAATGTGGAGAAATTACTGTTTGTGCATTTACAATATTCATTGATTTTTGCCATTGTAAAACGTCCAGAAATGTTTGAAGCTACTGACTGAATGAAAGGAGCTGGCATCTCACTCTCTTTGAATCTTCTTTATCATGCTAAGAGGAGCAGGAAAAAGCAAAAAATTTCAGAATTGCACCTTGCAATGCGGAGAAATTACTGTTTGTGCATTTACAATATTCATTGATTTTTGCCATTGAAAAACATCATGTTATTCATATACCAGAAATGTTTGAAGCTACTGACTGAATGAAAAGAGCTCGCATCTCAATCTCTTTGAATCTTCTTTATCATGCTAAGAGGAGCGGGAAAAAGCAAAAAATTTCAAAATTGCACCTTGCAATGTGGAGAAATTACTGTTTGTGCATTTACAATATTCATTGATTTTTGCCATTGAAAAACGTCCAGAAATGTTTGAAGCTACTGACTGAATGAAAGGAGCTGGCATCTCACTCTCTTTGAATCTTCTTTATCATGCTAAGAGGAGCAGGAAAAAGCAAAAAATTTCAGAATTGCACCTTGCAATGCGGAGAAATTTCTATTTGTGCGTTTACAATATTCATTGATTTTTGCCATTGAAAAACATCATGTTATTCATATACCAGAAATGTTTGAAGCTACTGACTGAATGAAAAGAGCTGGCATCTCACTCTCTTTGAATCTTCCTTATCATGCTTAGAGGAGCAGGAAAAAGCAAAAAATTTCAGAATTGCACCTTGCAATGTGGAGAAATTACTGTTTGTGCATTTACAATATTCATTGATTTTTGCCATTGAAAAACGTCCAGAAATGTTTGAAGCTACTGACTGAATGAAAGGAGCTGGCATCTCACTCTCTTTGAATCTTCTTTATCATGCTAAGAGGAGTAGGAAAAAGCAAAAAATTTCAGAATTGCACCTTGCAATGCGGAGAAATTACTGTTTGTGCATTTACAATATTCATTGATTTTTGCCATTGAAAAACATCATGTTATTCATATACCAGAAATGTTTGAAGCTACTGACTGAATGAAAAGAGCTGGCATCTCACTCTCTTTGAATCATCTTTATCATGCTAAGAGGAGCAGGAAAAAGCAAAAAATTTCAGAATTGCACCTTGCAATGCGGAGAAATTACTGTTTGTGCATTTACAATATTCATTGATTTTTGCCATTGAAAAACATCATGTTATTCATATACCAGAAATGTTTGAAGCTACTGACTGAATGAAAAGAGCTCGCATCTCAATCTCCTTGAATCTTCTTTATCATGCTAAGAGGAGCAGGAAAAAGCAAAAAATTTCAAAATTGCACCTTGCAATGTGGAGAAATTACTGTTTGTGCATTTACAATATTCATTGATTTTTGCCATTGAAAAACGTCCAGAAATGTTTGAAGCTACTGACTGAATGAAAGGAGCTGGCATCTCACTCTCTTTGAATCTTCTTTATCATGCTAAGAGGAGCAGGAAAAAGCAAAAAATTTCAGAATTGCACCTTGCAATGCGGAGAAATTACTATTTGTGCGTTTACAATATTCATTGATTTTTGCCATTGAAAAACATCATGTTATTCATATACCAGAAATGTTTGAAGCTACTGACTGAATGAAAAGAGCTGGCATCTCACTCTCTTTGAATCTTCTTTATCATGCTTAGAGGAGCAGGAAAAAGCAAAAAATTTCAGAATTGCACCTTGCAATGTGGAGAAATTACTGTTTGTGCATTTACAATATTCATTGATTTTTGCCATTGAAAAACGTCCAGAAATGTTTGAAGCTACTGACTGAATGAAAGGAGCTGGCATCTCTCTCTCTTTGAATCTTCTTTATCATGCTAAGAGGAGCAGGAAAAAGCAAAAAATTTCAGAATTGCACCTTGCAATGCGGAGAAATTACTGTTTGTGCATTTACAATATTCATTGATTTTTGCCATTGAAAAACATCATGTTATTCATATACCAGAAATGTTTGAAGCTACTGACTGAATGAAAAGAGCTGGCATCTCACTCTCTTTGAATCTTCTTTATCATGCTAAGAGGAGCAGGAAAAAGCAAAAAATTTCAGAATTGCACCTTGCAATGCGGAGAAATTACTGTTTGTGCATTTACAATATTCATTGATTTTTGCCATTGAAAAACATCATGTTATTCATATACCAGAAATGTTTGAAGCTACTGACTGAATGAAAGAAGCTCGCATCTCAATCTCCTTGAATCTTCTTTATCATGCTAAGAGGAGCAGGAAAAAGCAAAAAATTTCAAAATTGCACCTTGCAATGTGGAGAAATTACTGTTTGTGCATTTACAATATTCATTGATTTTTGCCATTGAAAAACGTCCAGAAATGTTTGAAGCTACTGACTGAATGAAAGGAGCTGGCATCTCACTCTCTTTGAATCTTCTTTATCATGCTAAGAGGAGCAGGAAAAAGCAAAAAATTTCAGAATTGCACCTTGCAATGCGGAGAAATTACTGTTTGTGCATTTACAATATTCATTGATTTTTGCCATTGAAAAACATCATGTTATTCATATACCAGAAATGTTTGAAGCTACTGACTGAATGAAAAGAGCTGGCATCTCACTCTCTTTGAATCTTCTTTATCATGCTTAGAGGAGCAGGAAAAAGCAAAAAATTTCAGAATTGCACCTTGCAATGTGGAGAAATTACTGTTTGTGCATTTACAATATTCATTGATTTTTGCCATTGAAAAGGTCCAGAAATGTTTGAAGCTACTGACTGAATGAAAGGAGCTGGCATCTCACTCTCTTTGAATCTTCTTTATCATGCTAAGAGGAGCAGGAAAAAGCAAAAAATTTCAGAATTGCACCTTGCAATGTGGAGAAATTACTGTTTGTGCATTTGCAATATTCATTGATTTTTGCCATTGAAAAACATCATGTTATTCATATACCAGAAATGTTTGAAGCTACTGACTGAATGAAAAGAGCTGGCATCTCACTCTCTTTGAATCTTCTTTATCATGCTAAGAGGAGCAGGAAAAAGCAAAAAATTTCAGAATTGCACCTTGCAATGTGGAGAAATTACTGTTTGTGCATTTACAATATTCATTGATTTTTGCCATTGAAAAACGTCCAGAAATGTTTGAAGCTACTGACTGAATGAAAGGAGCTGGCATCTCACTCTCTTTGAATCTTCTTTATCATGCTAAGAGGAGCAGGAAAAAGCAAAAAATTTCAGAATTGCACCTTGCAATGCGGAGAAATTACTGTTTGTGCATTTACAATATTCATTGATTTTTGCCATTGAAAAACATCATGTTATTCATATACCAGAAATGTTTGAAGCTACTGACTGAATGAAAAGAGCTGGCATCTCACTCTCTTTGAATCTTCTTTATCATGCTTAGAGGAGCAGGAAAAAGCAAAAAATTTCAGAATTGCACCTTGCAATGTGGAGAAATTACTGTTTGTGCATTTACAATATTCATTGATTTTTGCCATTGAAAAACGTCCAGAAATGTTTGAAGCTACTGACTGAATGAAAGGAGCTGGCATCTCACTCTCTTTGAATCTTCTTTATCATGCTAAGAGGAGCAGGAAAAAGCAAAAAATTTCAGAATTGCACCTTGCAATGCGGAGAAATTACTGTTTGTGCATTTACAATATTCATTGATTTTTGCCATTGAAAAACATCATGTTATTCATATACCAGAAATGTTTGAAGCTACTGACTGAATGAAAAGAGCTGGCATCTCACTCTCTTTGAATCTTCTTTATCATGCTAAGAGGAGCAGGAAAAAGCAAAAAATTTCAGAATTGCACCTTGCAATGCGGAGAAATTACTGTTTGTGCATTTACAATATTCATTGATTTTTGCCATTGAAAAACATCATGTTATTCATATACCAGAAATGTTTGAAGCTACTGACTGAATGAAAGAAGCTCGCATCTCAATCTCCTTGAATCTTCTTTATCATGCTAAGAGGAGCAGGAAAAAGCAAAAAATTTCAAAATTGCACCTTGCAATGTGGAGAAATTACTGTTTGTGCATTTACAATATTCATTGATTTTTGCCATTGAAAAACGTCCAGAAATGTTTGAAGCTACTGACTGAATGAAAGGAGCTGGCATCTCACTCTCTTTGAATCTTCTTTATCATGCTAAGAGGAGCAGGAAAAAGCAAAAAATTTCAGAATTGCACCTTGCAATGCGGAGAAATTACTGTTTGTGCATTTACAATATTCATTGATTTTTGCCATTGAAAAACATCATGTTATTCATATACCAGAAATGTTTGAAGCTACTGACTGAATGAAAAGAGCTGGCATCTCACTCTCTTTGAATCTTCTTTATCATGCTTAGAGGAGCAGGAAAAAGCAAAAAATTTCAGAATTGCACCTTGCAATGTGGAGAAATTACTGTTTGTGCATTTACAATATTCATTGATTTTTGCCATTGAAAAGGTCCAGAAATGTTTGAAGCTACTGACTGAATGAAAGGAGCTGGCATCTCACTCTCTTTGAATCTTCTTTATCATGCTAAGAGGAGCAGGAAAAAGCAAAAAATTTCAGAATTGCACCTTGCAATGTGGAGAAATTACTGTTTGTGCATTTGCAATATTCATTGATTTTTGCCATTGAAAAACATCATGTTATTCATATACCAGAAATGTTTGAAGCTACTGACTGAATGAAAAGAGCTGGCATCTCACTCTCTTTGAATCTTCTTTATCATGCTAAGAGGAGCAGGAAAAAGCAAAAAATTTCAGAATTGCACCTTGCAATGTGGAGAAATTACTGTTTGTGCATTTACAATATTCATTGATTTTTGCCATTGAAAAACGTCCAGAAATGTTTGAAGCTACTGACTGAATGAAAGGAGCTGGCATCTCACTCTCTTTGAATCTTCTTTATCATGCTAAGAGGAGCAGGAAAAAGCAAAAAATTTCAGAATTGCACCTTGCAATGCGGAGAAATTACTGTTTGTGCATTTACAATATTCATTGATTTTTGCCATTGAAAAACATCATGTTATTCATATACCAGAAATGTTTGAAGCTACTGACTGAATGAAAAGAGCTGGCATCTCACTCTCTTTGAATCTTCTTTATCATGCTTAGAGGAGCAGGAAAAAGCAAAAAATTTCAGAATTGCACCTTGCAATGTGGAGAAATTACTGTTTGTGCATTTACAATATTCATTGATTTTTGCCATTGAAAAACGTCCAGAAATGTTTGAAGCTACTGACTGAATGAAAGGAGCTGGCATCTCACTCTCTTTGAATCTTCTTTATCATGCTAAGAGGAGCAGGAAAAAGCAAAAAATTTCAGAATTGCACCTTGCAATGCGGAGAAATTACTGTTTGTGCATTTACAATATTCAATGATTTTTGCCATTGAAAAACATCATGTTATTCATATACCAGAAATGTTTGAAGCTACTGACTGAATGAAAAGAGCTGGCATCTCACTCTCTTTGAATCTTCTTTATCATGCTAAGAGGAGCAGGAAAAAGCAAAAAATTTCAGAATTGCACCTTGCAATGTGGAGAAATTACTGTTTGTGCATTTACAATATTCATTGATTTTTGCCATTGAAAAGGTCCAGAAATGTTTTAAGCTACTGACTGAATGAAAGGAGCTGGCATCTCACTCTCTTTGTATCTTCTTTATCATGCTAAGAGGAGCAGGAAAAAGCAAAAAATTTCAGAATTGCACCTTGCAATGCGGAGAAATTATTGTTTGTGCATTTACAATATTCATTGATTTTTGCCATTGAAAAACATCATGTTATTCATATACCAGAAATGTTTGAAGCTACTGACTGAATGAAAAGAGCTGGCATCTCACTCTCTTTGAATCTTCTTTATCATGCTAAGAGGAGCAGGAAAAAGCAAAAAATTTCAGAATTGCACCTTGCAATGCGGAGAAATTACTGTTTGTGCATTTACAATATTCATTGATTTTTGCCATTGAAAAACATCATGTTATTCATATACCAGAAATGTTTGAAGCTACTGACTGAATGAAAGGAGCTCGCATCTCAATCTCCTTGAATCTTCTTTATCATGCTAAGAGGAGCAGGAAAAAGCAAAAAATTTCAAAATTGCACCTTGCAATGTGGAGAAATTACTGTTTGTGCATTTACAATATTCATTGATTTTTGCCATTGAAAAACGTCCAGAAATGTTTGAAGCTACTGACTGAATGAAAGGAGCTGGCATCTCACTCTCTTTGAATCTTCTTTATCATGCTAAGAGGAGCAGGAAAAAGCAAAAAATTTCAGAATTGCACCTTGCAATGCGGAGAAATTACTGTTTGTGCATTTACAATATTCATTGATTTTTGCCATTGAAAAACATCATGTTATTCATATACCAGAAATGTTTGAAGCTACTGACTGAATGAAAAGAGCTGGCATCTCACTCTCTTTGAATCTTCTTTATCATGCTTAGAGGAGCAGGAAAAAGCAAAAAATTTCAGAATTGCACCTTGCAATGTGGAGAAATTACTGTTTGTGCATTTACAATATTCATTGATTTTTGCCATTGAAAAGGTCCAGAAATGTTTGAAGCTACTGACTGAATGAAAGGAGCTGGCATCTCACTCTCTTTGAATCTTCTTTATCATGCTAAGAGGAGCAGGAAAAAGCAAAAAATTTCAGAATTGCACCTTGCAATGCGGAGAAATTACTGTTTGTGCATTTACAATATTCATTGATTTTTGCCATTGAAAAACATCATGTTATTCATATACCAGAAATGTTTGAAGCTACTGACTGAATGAAAAGAGCTGGCATCTCACTCTCTTTGAATCTTCTTTATCATGCTAAGAGGAGCAGGAAAAAGCAAAAAATTTCAGAATTGCACCTTGCAATGTGGAGAAATTACTGTTTGTGCATTTACAATATTCATTGATTTTTGCCATTGAAAAACGTCCAGAAATGTTTGAAGCTACTGACTGAATGAAAGGAGCTGGCATCTCACTCTCTTTGAATCTTCTTTATCATGCTAAGAGGAGCAGGAAAAAGCAAAAAATTTCAGAATTGCACCTTGCAATGCGGAGAAATTACTGTTTGTGCATTTACAATATTCATTGATTTTTGCCATTGAAAAACATCATGTTATTCATATACCAGAAATGTTTGAAGCTACTGACTGAATGAAAAGAGCTGGCATCTCACTCTCTTTGAATCTTCTTTATCATGCTTAGAGGAGCAGGAAAAAGCAAAAAATTTCAGAATTGCACCTTGCAATGTGGAGAAATTACTGTTTGTGCATTTACAATATTCATTGATTTTTGCCATTGAAAAACGTCCAGAAATGTTTGAAGCTACTGACTGAATGAAAGGAGCTGGCATCTCACTCTCTTTGAATCTTCTTTATCATGCTAAGAGGAGCAGGAAAAAGCAAAAAATTTCAGAATTGCACCTTGCAATGCGGAGAAATTACTGTTTGTGCATTTACAATATTCATTGATTTTTGCCATTGAAAAACATCATGTTATTCATATACCAGAAATGTTTGAAGCTACTGACTGAATGAAAAGAGCTCGCATCTCAATCTCCTTGAATCTTCTTTATCATGCTAAGAGGAGCAGGAAAAAGCAAAAAATTTCAAAATTGCACCTTGCAATGTGGAGAAATTACTGTTTGTGCATTTACAATATTCATTGATTTTTGCCATTGAAAAACGTCCAGAAATGTTTGAAGCTACTGACTGAATGAAAGGAGCTGGCATCTCACTCTCTTTGAATCTTCTTTATCATGCTAAGAGGAGCAGGAAAAAGCAAAAAATTTCAGAATTGCACCTTGCAATGCGGAGAAATTACTATTTGTGCGTTTACAATATTCATTGATTTTTGCCATTGAAAAACATCATGTTATTCATATACCAGAAATGTTTGAAGCTACTGACTGAATGAAAAGAGCTGGCATCTCACTCTCTTTGAATCTTCTTTATCATGCTTAGAGGAGCAGGAAAAAGCAAAAAATTTCAGAATTGCACCTTGCAATGTGGAGAAATTACTGTTTGTGCATTTACAATATTCATTGATTTTTGCCATTGAAAAACGTCCAGAAATGTTTGAAGCTACTGACTGAATGAAAGGAGCTGGCATCTCTCTCTCTTTGAATCTTCTTTATCATGCTAAGAGGAGCAGGAAAAAGCAAAAAATTTCAGAATTGCACCTTGCAATGCGGAGAAATTACTGTTTGTGCATTTACAATATTCATTGATTTTTGCCATTGAAAAACATCATGTTATTCATATACCAGAAATGTTTGAAGCTACTGACTGAATGAAAAGAGCTGGCATCTCACTCTCTTTGAATCTTCTTTATCATGCTAAGAGGAGCAGGAAAAAGCAAAAAATTTCAGAATTGCACCTTGCAATGCGGAGAAATTACTGTTTGTGCATTTACAATATTCATTGATTTTTGCCATTGAAAAACATCATGTTATTCATATACCAGAAATGTTTGAAGCTACTGACTGAATGAAAGAAGCTCGCATCTCAATCTCCTTGAATCTTCTTTATCATGCTAAGAGGAGCAGGAAAAAGCAAAAAATTTCAAAATTGCACCTTGCAATGTGGAGAAATTACTGTTTGTGCATTTACAATATTCATTGATTTTTGCCATTGAAAAACGTCCAGAAATGTTTGAAGCTACTGACTGAATGAAAGGAGCTGGCATCTCACTCTCTTTGAATCTTCTTTATCATGCTAAGAGGAGCAGGAAAAAGCAAAAAATTTCAGAATTGCACCTTGCAATGCGGAGAAATTACTGTTTGTGCATTTACAATATTCATTGATTTTTGCCATTGAAAAACATCATGTTATTCATATACCAGAAATGTTTGAAGCTACTGACTGAATGAAAAGAGCTGGCATCTCACTCTCTTTGAATCTTCTTTATCATGCTTAGAGGAGCAGGAAAAAGCAAAAAATTTCAGAATTGCACCTTGCAATGTGGAGAAATTACTGTTTGTGCATTTACAATATTCATTGATTTTTGCCATTGAAAAGGTCCAGAAATGTTTGAAGCTACTGACTGAATGAAAGGAGCTGGCATCTCACTCTCTTTGAATCTTCTTTATCATGCTAAGAGGAGCAGGAAAAAGCAAAAAATTTCAGAATTGCACCTTGCAATGTGGAGAAATTACTGTTTGTGCATTTGCAATATTCATTGATTTTTGCCATTGAAAAACATCATGTTATTCATATACCAGAAATGTTTGAAGCTACTGACTGAATGAAAAGAGCTGGCATCTCACTCTCTTTGAATCTTCTTTATCATGCTAAGAGGAGCAGGAAAAAGCAAAAAATTTCAGAATTGCACCTTGCAATGTGGAGAAATTACTGTTTGTGCATTTACAATATTCATTGATTTTTGCCATTGAAAAACGTCCAGAAATGTTTGAAGCTACTGACTGAATGAAAGGAGCTGGCATCTCACTCTCTTTGAATCTTCTTTATCATGCTAAGAGGAGCAGGAAAAAGCAAAAAATTTCAGAATTGCACCTTGCAATGCGGAGAAATTACTGTTTGTGCATTTACAATATTCATTGATTTTTGCCATTGAAAAACATCATGTTATTCATATACCAGAAATGTTTGAAGCTACTGACTGAATGAAAAGAGCTGGCATCTCACTCTCTTTGAATCTTCTTTATCATGCTTAGAGGAGCAGGAAAAAGCAAAAAATTTCAGAATTGCACCTTGCAATGTGGAGAAATTACTGTTTGTGCATTTACAATATTCATTGATTTTTGCCATTGAAAAACGTCCAGAAATGTTTGAAGCTACTGACTGAATGAAAGGAGCTGGCATCTCACTCTCTTTGAATCTTCTTTATCATGCTAAGAGGAGCAGGAAAAAGCAAAAAATTTCAGAATTGCACCTTGCAATGCGGAGAAATTACTGTTTGTGCATTTACAATATTCATTGATTTTTGCCATTGAAAAACATCATGTTATTCATATACCAGAAATGTTTGAAGCTACTGACTGAATGAAAAGAGCTCGCATCTCAATCTCCTTGAATCTTCTTTATCATGCTAAGAGGAGCAGGAAAAAGCAAAAAATTTCAAAATTGCACCTTGCAATGTGGAGAAATTACTGTTTGTGCATTTACAATATTCATTGATTTTTGCCATTGAAAAACGTCCAGAAATGTTTGAAGCTACTGACTGAATGAAAGGAGCTGGCATCTCACTCTCTTTGAATCTTCTTTATCATGCTAAGAGGAGCAGGAAAAAGCAAAAAATTTCAGAATTGCACCTTGCAATGCGGAGAAATTACTATTTGTGCGTTTACAATATTCATTGATTTTTGCCATTGAAAAACATCATGTTATTCATATACCAGAAATGTTTGAAGCTACTGACTGAATGAAAAGAGCTGGCATCTCACTCTCTTTGAATCTTCTTTATCATGCTTAGAGGAGCAGGAAAAAGCAAAAAATTTCAGAATTGCACCTTGCAATGTGGAGAAATTACTGTTTGTGCATTTACAATATTCATTGATTTTTGCCATTGAAAAACGTCCAGAAATGTTTGAAGCTACTGACTGAATGAAAGGAGCTGGCATCTCTCTCTCTTTGAATCTTCTTTATCATGCTAAGAGGAGCAGGAAAAAGCAAAAAATTTCAGAATTGCACCTTGCAATGCGGAGAAATTACTGTTTGTGCATTTACAATATTCATTGATTTTTGCCATTGAAAAACATCATGTTATTCATATACCAGAAATGTTTGAAGCTACTGACTGAATGAAAAGAGCTGGCATCTCACTCTCTTTGAATCTTCTTTATCATGCTAAGAGGAGCAGGAAAAAGCAAAAAATTTCAGAATTGCACCTTGCAATGCGGAGAAATTACTGTTTGTGCATTTACAATATTCATTGATTTTTGCCATTGAAAAACATCATGTTATTCATATACCAGAAATGTTTGAAGCTACTGACTGAATGAAAGAAGCTCGCATCTCAATCTCCTTGAATCTTCTTTATCATGCTAAGAGGAGCAGGAAAAAGCAAAAAATTTCAAAATTGCACCTTGCAATGTGGAGAAATTACTGTTTGTGCATTTACAATATTCATTGATTTTTGCCATTGAAAAACGTCCAGAAATGTTTGAAGCTACTGACTGAATGAAAGGAGCTGGCATCTCACTCTCTTTGAATCTTCTTTATCATGCTAAGAGGAGCAGGAAAAAGCAAAAAATTTCAGAATTGCACCTTGCAATGCGGAGAAATTACTGTTTGTGCATTTACAATATTCATTGATTTTTGCCATTGAAAAACATCATGTTATTCATATACCAGAAATGTTTGAAGCTACTGACTGAATGAAAAGAGCTGGCATCTCACTCTCTTTGAATCTTCTTTATCATGCTTAGAGGAGCAGGAAAAAGCAAAAAATTTCAGAATTGCACCTTGCAATGTGGAGAAATTACTGTTTGTGCATTTACAATATTCATTGATTTTTGCCATTGAAAAGGTCCAGAAATGTTTGAAGCTACTGACTGAATGAAAGGAGCTGGCATCTCACTCTCTTTGAATCTTCTTTATCATGCTAAGAGGAGCAGGAAAAAGCAAAAAATTTCAGAATTGCACCTTGCAATGTGGAGAAATTACTGTTTGTGCATTTGCAATATTCATTGATTTTTGCCATTGAAAAACATCATGTTATTCATATACCAGAAATGTTTGAAGCTACTGACTGAATGAAAAGAGCTGGCATCTCACTCTCTTTGAATCTTCTTTATCATGCTAAGAGGAGCAGGAAAAAGCAAAAAATTTCAGAATTGCACCTTGCAATGTGGAGAAATTACTGTTTGTGCATTTACAATATTCATTGATTTTTGCCATTGAAAAACGTCCAGAAATGTTTGAAGCTACTGACTGAATGAAAGGAGCTGGCATCTCACTCTCTTTGAATCTTCTTTATCATGCTAAGAGGAGCAGGAAAAAGCAAAACATTTCAGAATTGCACCTTGCAATGCGGAGAAATTACTGTTTGTGCATTTACAATATTCATTGATTTTTGCCATTGAAAAACATCATGTTATTCATATACCAGAAATGTTTGAAGCTACTGACTGAATGAAAAGAGCTGGCATCTCACTCTCTTTGAATCTTCTTTATCATGCTTAGAGGAGCAGGAAAAAGCTAAAAATTTCAGAATTGCACCTTGCAATGTGGAGAAATTACTGTTTGTGCATTTACAATATTCATTGATTTTTGCCATTGAAAAACGTCCAGAAATGTTTGAAGCTACTGACTGAATGAAAGGAGCTGGCATCTCACTCTCTTTGAATCTTCTTTATCATGCTAAGAGGAGCAGGAAAAAGCAAAAAATTTCAGAATTGCACCTTGCAATGCGGAGAAATTACTGTTTGTGCATTTACAATATTCAATGATTTTTGCCATTGAAAAACATCATGTTATTCATATACCAGAAATGTTTGAAGCTACTGACTGAATGAAAAGAGCTGGCATCTCACTCTCTTTGAATCTTCTTTATCATGCTAAGAGGAGCAGGAAAAAGCAAAAAATTTCAGAATTGCACCTTGCAATGTGGAGAAATTACTGTTTGTGCATTTACAATATTCATTGATTTTTGCCATTGAAAAGGTCCAGAAATGTTTTAAGCTACTGACTGAATGAAAGGAGCTGGCATCTCACTCTCTTTGTATCTTCTTTATCATGCTAAGAGGAGCAGGAAAAAGCAAAAAATTTCAGAATTGCACCTTGCAATGCGGAGAAATTATTGTTTGTGCATTTACAATATTCATTGATTTTTGCCATTGAAAAACATCATGTTATTCATATACCAGAAATGTTTGAAGCTACTGACTGAATGAAAAGAGCTGGCATCTCACTCTCTTTGAATCTTCTTTATCATGCTAAGAGGAGCAGGAAAAAGCAAAAAATTTCAGAATTGCACCTTGCAATGCGGAGAAATTACTGTTTGTGCATTTACAATATTCATTGATTTTTGCCATTGAAAAACATCATGTTATTCATATACCAGAAATGTTTGAAGCTACTGACTGAATGAAAGGAGCTCGCATCTCAATCTCCTTGAATCTTCTTTATCATGCTAAGAGGAGCAGGAAAAAGCAAAAAATTTCAAAATTGCACCTTGCAATGTGGAGAAATTACTGTTTGTGCATTTACAATATTCATTGATTTTTGCCATTGAAAAACGTCCAGAAATGTTTGAAGCTACTGACTGAATGAAAGGAGCTGGCATCTCACTCTCTTTGAATCTTCTTTATCATGCTAAGAGGAGCAGGAAAAAGCAAAAAATTTCAGAATTGCACCTTGCAATGCGGAGAAATTACTGTTTGTGCATTTACAATATTCATTGATTTTTGCCATTGAAAAACATCATGTTATTCATATACCAGAAATGTTTGAAGCTACTGACTGAATGAAAAGAGCTGGCATCTCACTCTCTTTGAATCTTCTTTATCATGCTTAGAGGAGCAGGAAAAAGCAAAAAATTTCAGAATTGCACCTTGCAATGTGGAGAAATTACTGTTTGTGCATTTACAATATTCATTGATTTTTGCCATTGAAAAGGTCCAGAAATGTTTGAAGCTACTGACTGAATGAAAGGAGCTGGCATCTCACTCTCTTTGAATCTTCTTTATCATGCTAAGAGGAGCAGGAAAAAGCAAAAAATTTCAGAATTGCACCTTGCAATGCGGAGAAATTACTGTTTGTGCATTTACAATATTCATTGATTTTTGCCATTGAAAAACATCATGTTATTCATATAACAGAAATGTTTGAAGCTACTGACTGAATGAAAAGAGCTGGCATCTCACTCTCTTTGAATCTTCTTTATCATGCTAAGAGGAGCAGGAAAAAGCAAAAAATTTCAGAATTGCACCTTGCAATGTGGAGAAATTACTGTTTGTGCATTTACAATATTCATTGATTTTTGCCATTGAAAAACGTCCAGAAATGTTTGAAGCTACTGACTGAATGAAAGGAGCTGGCATCTCACTCTCTTTGAATCTTCTTTATCATGCTAAGAGGAGCAGGAAAAAGCAAAAAATTTCAGAATTGCACCTTGCAATGCGGAGAAATTACTGTTTGTGCATTTACAATATTCATTGATTTTTGCCATTGAAAAACATCATGTTATTCATATACCAGAAATGTTTGAAGCTACTGACTGAATGAAAAGAGCTGGCATCTCACTCTCTTTGAATCTTCTTTATCATGCTTAGAGGAGCAGGAAAAAGCAAAAAATTTCAGAATTGCACCTTGCAATGTGGAGAAATTACTGTTTGTGCATTTACAATATTCATTGATTTTTGCCATTGAAAAACGTCCAGAAATGTTTGAAGCTACTGACTGAATGAAAGGAGCTGGCATCTCACTCTCTTTGAATCTTCTTTATCATGCTAAGAGGAGCAGGAAAAAGCAAAAAATTTCAGAATTGCACCTTGCAATGCGGAGAAATTACTGTTTGTGCATTTACAATATTCAATGATTTTTGCCATTGAAAAACATCATGTTATTCATATACCAGAAATGTTTGAAGCTACTGACTGAATGAAAAGAGCTGGCATCTCACTCTCTTTGAATCTTCTTTATCATGCTAAGAGGAGCAGGAAAAAGCAAAAAATTTCAGAATTGCACCTTGCAATGTGGAGAAATTACTGTTTGTGCATTTACAATATTCATTGATTTTTGCCATTGAAAAGGTCCAGAAATGTTTTAAGCTACTGACTGAATGAAAGGAGCTGGCATCTCACTCTCTTTGTATCTTCTTTATCATGCTAAGAGGAGCAGGAAAAAGCAAAAAATTTCAGAATTGCACCTTGCAATGCGGAGAAATTACTGTTTGTGCATTTACAATATTCATTGATTTTTGCCATTGAAAAACATCATGTTATTCATATACCAGAAATGTTTGAAGCTACTGACTGAATGAAAAGAGCTGGCATCTCACTCTCTTTGAATCTTCTTTATCATTCTTAGAGGAGCAGGAAAAAGCAAAAAATTTCAGAATTGCACCTTGCAATGTGGAGAAATTACTGTTTGTGCATTTACAATATTCATTGATTTTTGCCATTGAAAAACGTCCAGAAATGTTTGAAGCTACTGACTGAATGAAAGGAGCTGGCATCTCACTCTCTTTGAATCTTCTTTATCATGCTAAGAGGAGCAGGAAAAAGCAAAAAATTTCAGAATTGCACCTTGCAATGCGGAGAAATTACTGTTTGTGCATTTACAATATTCATTGATTTTTGCCATTGAAAAACATCATGTTATTCATATACCAGAAATGTTTGAAGCTACTGACTGAATGAAAAGAGCTGGAATCTCACTCTCTTTGAATCTTCTTTATCATGCTAAGAGGAGCAGGAAAAAGCAAAACATTTCAGAATTGCACCTTGCAATGTGGAGAAATTACTGTTTGTGCATTTACAATATTCATTGATTTTTGCCATTGAAAAACGTCCAGAAATGTTTGAAGCTACTGACTGAATGAAAGGAGCTGGCATCTCACTCTCTTTGAATCTTCTTTATCATGCTAAGAGGAGCAGGAAAAAGCAAAAAATTTCAGAATTGCACCTTGCAATGCGGAGAAATTACTGTTTGTGCATTTACAATATTCATTGATTTTTGCCATTGAAAAACATCATGTTATTCATATACCAGAAATGTTTGAAGCTACTGACTGAATGAAAAGAGCTGGAATCTCACTCTCTTTGAATCTTCTTTATCATGCTAAGAGGAGCAGGAAAAAGCAAAACATTTCAGAATTGCACCTTGCAATGTGGAGAAATTACTGTTTGTGCATTTACAATATTCATTGATTTTTGCCATTGAAAAACGTCCAGAAATGTTTGAAGCTACTGACTGAATGAAAGGAGCTGGCATCTCACTCTCTTTGAATCTTCTTTATCATGCTAAGAGGAGCAGGAAAAAGCAAAAAAATTTCAGAATTGCACCTTGCAATGTGGAGAAATTACTGTTTGTGCATTTACAATATTCATTCATTTTTGCCATTGAAAAACGTCCAGAAATGTTTGAAGCTACTGACTGAATGAAAGGAGCTGGCATCTCACTCTCTTTGAATCTTCTTTATCATGCTAAGAGGAGCAGGAAAAAGCAAAAAATTTCAGAATTGCACCTTGCAATGCGGAGAAATTATTGTTTGTGCATTTACAATATTCATTGATTTTTGCCATTGAAAAACATCATGTTATTCATATACCAGAAATGTTTGAAGCTACTGACTGAATGAAAAGAGCTGGCATCTCACTCTCTTTGAATCTTCTTTATCATGCTAAGAGGAGCAGGAAAAAGCAAAAAATTTCAGAATTGCACCTTGCAATGTGGAGAAATTACTGTTTGTGCATTAACAATATTCATTGATTTTTGCCATTGAAAAACGTCCAGAAATGTTTGAAGCTACTGACTGAATGAAAGGATCTGGCATCTCACTCTCTTTGAATCTTCTTTATCATGCTAAGAGGAGCAGGAAAAAGCAAAAAAATTCAGAATTGCACGTTGCAATGCGGAGAAATTACTGTTTGTGCATTTACAATATTCATTGATTTTTGCCATTGAAAAACATCATGTTATTCATATACCAGAAATGTTTGAAGCTACTGACTGAATGAAAAGAGCTGGCATCTCACTCTCTTTGAATCTTCTTTATCATGCTAAGAGGAGCAGGAAAAAGCAAAAAATTTCAGAATTGCACCTTGCAATGCGGAGAAATTATTGTTTGTGCACTTACAATATTCATTGATTTTTGCCATTGAAAAACATCATGTTATTCATATACCAGAAATGTTTGAAGCTACTGACTGAATGAAAAGAGCTGGCATCTCACTCTCTTTGAATCTTCTTTATCATGCTAAGAGGAGCAGGAAAAAGCAAAAAATTTCAGAATTGCACCTTGCAATGTGGAGAAATTACTGTTTGTGCATTTACAATATTCTTTATTTTTTGCCATTGAAAAACCTCCAGAAATGTTTGAAGCTACTGACTGAATGAAAGGAGCTGGCATCTCACTCTCTTTGAATCTTCTTTATCATGCTAAGAGGAGCAGGAAAAAGCAAAAAATTTCAGAATTGCACCTTGCAATGTGGAGAAATTACTGTTTGTGCATTTACAATATTCATTGATTTTTGCCATTGAAAAACGTCCAGAAATGTTTGAAGCTACTGACTAAATGAAAGGAGCTGGCATCTCACTCTCTTTGAATCTTCTTTATCATGCTAAGAGGAGCAGGAAAAAGCAAAAAATTTCAGAATTGCACCTTGCAATGCGGAGAAATTACTGTTTGTGCATTTACAATATTCATTGATTTTTGCCATTGAAAAACATCATGTTATTCATATACCAGAAATGTTTGAAGCTACTGACTGAATGAAAAGAGCTGGCATCTCACTCTCTTTGAATCTTCTTTATCATGCTAAGAGGAGCAGGAAAAAGCAAAAAATTTCAGAATTGCACCTTGCAATGTGGAGAAATTACTGTTTGTGCATTTACAATATTCATTGATTTTTGCCGTTGAAAAACGTCCAGAAATGTTTGAAGCTACTGACTGAATGAAAGGAGCTGGCATCTCACTCTCTTTGAATCTTCTATATCATGCTAAGAGGAGCAGGAAAAAGCAAAAAATTTCAGAATTGCACCTTGCAATGCGGAGAAATTACTGTTTGTGCATTTACAATATTCATTGATTTTTGCCATTGAAAAACATCATGTTATTCATATACCAGAAATGTTTGAAGCTACTGACTGAATGAAAAGAGCTCGCATCTCAATCTCTTTGAATCTTCTTTATCATGCTAAGAGGAGCGGGAAAAAGCAAAAAATTTCAAAATTGCACCTTGCAATGTGGAGAAATTACTGTTTGTGCATTTACAATATTCATTGATTTTTGCCATTGAAAAACGTCCAGAAATGTTTGAAGCTACTGACTGAATGAAAGGAGCTGGCATCTCACTCTCTTTGAATCTTCTTTATCATGCTAAGAGGAGCAGGAAAAAGCAAAAAATTTCAGAATTGCACCTTGCAATGCGGAGAAATTACTATTTGTGCGTTTACAATATTCATTGATTTTTGCCATTGAAAAACATCATGTTATTCATATACCAGAAATGTTTGAAGCTACTGACTGAATGAAAAGAGCTGGCATCTCACTCTCTTTGAATCTTCTTTATCATGCTTAGAGGAGCAGGAAAAAGCAAAAAATTTCAGAATTGCACCTTGCAATGTGGAGAAATTACTGTTTGTGCATTTACAATATTCATTGATTTTTGCCATTGAAAAACGTCCAGAAATGTTTGAAGCTACTGACTGAATGAAAGGAGCTGGCATCTCACTCTCTTTGAATCTTCTTTATCATGCTAAGAGGAGCAGGAAAAAGCAAAAAATTTCAGAATTGCACCTTGCAATGCGGAGAAATTACTGTTTGTGCATTTACAATATTCATTGATTTTTGCCATTGAAAAACATCATGTTATTCATATACCAGAAATGTTTGAAGCTACTGACTGAATGAAAAGAGCTGGCATCTCACTCTCTTTGAATCTTCTTTATCATGCTAAGAGGAGCAGGAAAAAGCAAAAAATTTCAGAATTGCACCTTGCAATGCGGAGAAATTACTGTTTGTGCATTTACAATATTCATTGATTTTTGCCATTGAAAAACATCATGTTATTCATATACCAGAAATGTTTGAAGCTACTGACTGAATGAAAAGAGCTCGCATCTCAATCTCCTTGAATCTTCTTTATCATGCTAAGAGGAGCAGGAAAAAGCAAAAAATTTCAAAATTGCACCTTGCAATGTGGAGAAATTACTGTTTGTGCATTTACAATATTCATTGATTTTTGCCATTGAAAAACGTCCAGAAATGTTTGAAGCTACTGACTGAATGAAAGGAGCTGGCATCTCACTCTCTTTGAATCTTCTTTATGATGCTAAGAGGAGCAGGAAAAAGCAAAAAATTTCAGAATTGCACCTTGCAATGCGGAGAAATTACTGTTTGTGCATTTACAATATTCATTGATTTTTGCCATTGAAAAACATCATGTTATTCATATACCAGAAATGTTTGAAGCTACTGACTGAATGAAAAGAGCTGGCATCTCACTCTCTTTGAATCTTCTTTATCATGCTTAGAGGAGCAGGAAAAAGCAAAAAATTTCAGAATTGCACCTTGCAATGTGGAGAAATTACTGTTTGTGCATTTACAATATTCATTGATTTTTGCCATTGAAAAACGTCCAGAAATGTTTGAAGCTACTGACTGAATGAAAGGAGCTGGCATCTCACTCTCTTTGAATCTTCTTTATCATGCTAAGAGGAGCAGGAAAAAGCAAAATATTTCAGAATTGCACCTTGCAATGCGGAGAAATTACTGTTTGTGCATTTACAATATTCAATGATTTTTGCCATTGAAAAACATCATGTTATTCATATACCAGAAATGTTTGAAGCTACTGACTGAATGAAAAGAGCTGGCATCTCACTCTCTTTGAATCTTCTTTATCATGCTAGGATTAGCAGGAAAAAGCAAAAAATTTCAGAATTGCACCTTGCAATGTGGAGAAATTACTGTTTGTGCATTTACAATATTCATTGATTTTTGCCATTGAAAAGGTCCAGAAATGTTTTAAGCTACTGACTGAATGAAAGGAGCTGGCATCTCACTCTCTTTGTATCTTCTTTATCATGCTAAGAGGAGCAGGAAAAAGCAAAAAATTTCAGAATTGCACCTTGCAATGCGGAGAAATTACTGTTTGTGCATTTACAATATTCATTGATTTTTGCCATTGAAAAACATCATGTTATTCATATACCAGAAATGTTTGAAGCTACTGACTGAATGAAAAGAGCTGGCATCTCACTCTCTTTGAATCTTCTTTATCATGCTTAGAGGAGCAGGAAAAAGCAAAAAATTTCAGAATTGCACCTTGCAATGTGGAGAAATTACTGTTTGTGCATTTACAATATTCATTGATTTTTGCCATTGAAAAACGTCCAGAAATGTTTGAAGCTACTGACTGAATGAAAGGAGCTGGCATCTCACTCTCTTTGAATCTTCTTTATCATGCTAAGAGGAGCAGGAAAAAGCAAAAAATTTCAGAATTGCACCTTGCAATGCGGAGAAATTACTGTTTGTGCATTTACAATATTCATTGATTTTTGCCATTGAAAAACATCATGTTATTCATATTCCAGAAATGTTTGAAGCTACTGACTGAATGAAAAGAGCTGGAATCTCACTCTCTTTGAATCTTCTTTATCATGCTAAGAGGAGCAGGAAAAAGCAAAAAATTTCAGAATTGCACCTTGCAATGTGGAGAAATTACTGTTTGTGCATTTACAATATTCATTGATTTTTGCCATTGAAAAACGTCCAGAAATGTTTGAAGCTACTGACTGAATGAAAGGAGCTGGCATCTCACTCTCTTTGAATCTTCTTTATCATGCTAAGAGGAGCAGGAAAAAGCAAAAAATGTCAGATTTGCACCTTGCAATGCGGAGAAATTACTGTTTGTGCATTTACAATATTCATTGATTTTTGCCATTGAAAAACATCATGTTATTCATATACCAGAAATGTTTGAAGCTACTGACTGAATGAAAAGAGCTGGCATCTCACTCTCTTTGAATCTTCTTTATCATGCTAAGAGGAGCAGGAAAAAGCAAAAAATTTCAGAATTGCACCTTGCAATGTGGAGAAATTACTGTTTGTGCATTTACAATATTCATTCATTTTTGCCATTGAAAAACGTCCAGAAATGTTTGAAGCTACTGACTGAATGAAAGGAGCTGGCATCTCACTCTCTTTGAATCTTCTTTATCATGCTAAGAGGAGCAGGAAAAAGCAAAAAATTTCAGAATTGCACCTTGCAATGCGGAGAAATTATTGTTTGTGCATTTACAATATTCATTGATTTTTGCCATTGAAAAACATCATGTTATTCATATACCAGAAATGTTTGAAGCTACTGACTGAATGAAAAGAGCTGGCATCTCACTCTCTTTGAATCTTCTTTATCATGCTAAGAGGAGCAGGAAAAAGCAAAAAATTTCAGAATTGCACCTTGCAATGTGGAGAAATTACTGTTTGTGCATTAACAATATTCATTGATTTTTGCCATTGAAAAACGTCCAGAAATGTTTGAAGCTACTGACTGAATGAAAGGAGCTGGCATCTCACTCTCTTTGAATCTTCTTTATCATGCTAAGAGGAGCAGGAAAAAGCAAAAAAATTCAGAATTGCACGTTGCAATGCGGAGAAATTACTGTTTGTGCATTTACAATATTCATTGATTTTTGCCATTGAAAAACATCATGTTATTCATATACCAGAAATGTTTGAAGCTACTGACTGAATGAAAAGAGCTGGCATCTCACTCTCTTTAAATCTTCTTTATCATGCTAAGAGGAGCAGGAAAAAGCAAAAAATTTCAGAATTGCACCTTGCAATGCGGAGAAATTATTGTTTGTGCACTTACAATATTCATTGATTTTTGCCATTGAAAAACATCATGTTATTCATATACCAGAAATGTTTGAAGCTACTGACTGAATGAAAAGAGCTGGCATCTCACTTTCTTTGAATCTTCTTTATCATGCTAAGAGGAGCAGGAAAAAGCAAAAAATTTCAGAATTGCACCTTGCAATGTGGAGAAATTACTGTTTGTGCATTTACAATATTCTTTGATTTTTGCCATTGAAAAACGTCCAGAAATGTTTGAAGCTACTGACTGAATGAAAGGAGCTGGCATCTCACTCTCTTTGAATCTTCTTTATCATGCTAAGAGGAGCAGGAAAAAGCAAAAAATTTCAGAATTGCACCTTGCAATGTGGAGAAATTACTGTTTGTGCATTTACAATATTCATTGATTTTTGCCATTGAAAAACGTCCAGAAATGTTTGAAGCTACTGACTAAATGAAAGGAGCTGGCATCTCACTCTCTTTGAATCTTCTTTATCATGCTAAGAGGAGCAGGAAAAAGCAAAAAATTTCAGAATTGCACCTTGCAATGCGGAGAAATTACTGTTTGAGCATTTACAATATTCATTGATTTTTGCCATTGAAAAACATCATGTTATTCATATACCAGAAATGTTTGAAGCTACTGACTGAATGAAAAGAGCTGGCATCTCACTCTCTTTGAATCTTCTTTATCATGCTAAGAGGAGTAGGAAAAAGCAAAAAATTTCAGAATTGCACCTTGCAATGTGGAGAAATTACTGTTTGTGCATTAACAATATTCATTGATTTTTGCCATTGAAAAACGTCCAGAAATGTTTGAAGCTACTGACTGAATGAAAGGAGCTGGCATCTCACTCTCTTTGAATCTTCTTTATCATGCTAAGAGGAGCAGGAAAAAGCAAAAAATTTCAGAATTGCACCTTGCAATGCGGAGAAATTACTGTTTGTGCATTTACAATATTCATTGATTTTTGCCATTGAAAAACATCATGTTATTCATATACCAGAAATGTTTGAAGCTACTGACTGAATGAAAAGAGCTGGAATCTCACTCTCTTCGAATCTTCTTTATCATGCTAAGAGGAGCAGGAAAAAGCAAAAAATTTCAGAATTGCACCTTGCAATGTGGAGAAATTACTGTTTGTGCATTTACAATATTCATTGATTTTTGCCATTGAAATACGTCCAGAAATGTTTGAAGCTACTGACTGAATGAACGGAGCTGGCATCTCACTCTCTTTGAATCTTCTTTATCATGCTAAGAGGAGCAGGAAAAAGCAAAAAATTTCAGAATTGCACCTTGCAATGCGGAGAAATTACTGTTTGTGCATTTACAATATTCATTGATTTTTGCCATAGAAAAGCATCATGTTATTCATATACCAGAAATGTTTGAAGCTACTGACTGAATGAAAAGAGCTGGCATCTCACTCTCTTTGAATCTTCTTTATCATGCTAAGAGGAGCAGGAAAAAGCAAAAAATTTCAGAATTGCACCTTGCAATGTGGAGAAATTACTGTTTGTGCATTTACAATATTCATTGATTTTTGCCATTGAAAAACGTCCAGAAATGTTTGAAGCTACTGACTGAATGAAAGGAGCTGGCATCTCACTCTCTTTGAATCTTCTTTATCATGCTAAGAGGAGCAGGAAAAAGCAAAAAATTTCAGAATTGCACCTTGCAATGCGGAGAAATTACTGTTTGTGCGTTTACAATATTCATTGATTTTTGCCATTGAAAAACATCATGTTATTCATATACCAGAAATGTTTGAAGCTACTGACTGAATAAAAAGAGCTGGCATCTCACTCTCTTTGAATCTTCTTTATCATGCTAAGAGGAGCAGGAAAAAGCAAAAAATTTCAAAATTGCACCTTGCAATGTGGAGAAATTACTGTTTGTGCATTTACAATATTCATTGATTTTTGCCATTGAAAAACGTCCAGAAATGTTTGAAGCTACTGACAGAATGAAAGGAGCTGACATCTCACTCTCTTTGAATCTTCTTTATCATGCTAAGAGGAGCACGAAAAAGCAAAAAATTTCAGAATTGCACCTTGCAATGTGGAGAAATTACTGTTTGTGCATTTACAATATTCATTGATTTTTGCCATTGAAAAACGTCCAGAAATGTTTGAAGCTACTGACTAAATGAAAGGAGCTGGCATCTCACTCTCTTTGAATCTTCTTTATCATGCTAAGAGGAGTAGGAAAAAGCAAAAAATTTCAGAATTGCACCTTGCAATGCGGAGAAATTACTGTTTGTGCATTTACAATATTCATTGATTTTTGCCATTGAAAAACATCATGTTATTCATATACCAGAAATGTTTGAAGCTACTGACTGAATGAAAAGAGCTGGCATCTCACTCTCTTTGAATCTTCTTTATCATGCTAAGAGGAGCAGGAAAAAGCAAAAAATTTCAGAATTGCACCTTGCAATGTGGAGAAATTACTGTTTGTGCATTAACAATATTCATTGTTTTTTCCATTGAAAAACGTCCAGAAATGTTTGAAGCTACTGACTGAATGAAAGGAGCTGGCATCTCACTCTCTTTGAATCTTCTTTATCATGCTAAGAGGAGCAGGAAAAAGCAAAAAAATTCAGAATTGCACGTTGCAATGCGGAGAAATTACTGTTTGTGCATTTACAATATTCATTGATTTTTGCCATTGAAAAACATCATGTTATTCATATACCAGAAATGTTTGAAGCTACTGACTGAATGAAAAGAGCTGGCATCTCACTCTCTTTGAATCTTCTTTATCATGCTAAGAGGAGCAGGAAAAAGCAAAAAATTTCAGAATTGCACCTTGCAATGCGGAGAAATTATTGTTTGTGCACTTACAATTTTCATTGATTTTTGCCATTGAAAAACATCATGTTATTCATATACCAGAAATGTTTGAAGCTACTGACTGAATGAAAAGAGCTGGCATCTCACTCTCTTTGAATCTTCTTTATCATGCTAAGAGGAGCAGGAAAAAGCAAAAAATTTCAGAATTGCACCTTGCAATGTGGAGAAATTACTGTTTGTGCATTTACAATATTCTTTGATTTTTGCCATTGAAAAACGTCCAGAAATGTTTGAAGCTACTGACTGAATGAAAGGAGCTGGCATCTCACTCTCTTTGAATCTTCTATATCATGCTAAGAGGAGCAGGAAAAAGCAAAAAATTTCAGAATTGCACCTTGCAATGTGGAGAAATTACTGTTTGTGCATTTACAATATTCATTGATTTTTGCCATTGAAAAACGTCCAGAAATGTTTGAAGCTACTGACTAAATGAAAGGAGCTGGCATCTCACTCTCTTTGAATCTTCTTTATCATGCTAAGAGGAGCAGGAAAAAGCAAAAAATTTCAGAATTGCACCTTGCAATGCGGAGAAATTACTGTTTGTGCATTTACAATATTCATTGATTTTTGCCATTGAAAAACATCATGTTATTCATATACCAGAAATGTTTGAAGCTACTGACTGAATGAAAAGAGCTGGCATCTCACTCTCTTTGAATCTTCTTTATCATGCTAAGAGGAGCAGGAAAAAGCAAAAAATTTCAGAATTGCACCTTGCAATGTGGAGAAATTACTGTTTGTGCATTAACAATATTCATTGATTTTTGCCATTGAAAAACGTCCAGAAATGTTTGAAGCTACTGACTGAATGAAAGGAGCTGGCATCTCACTCTCTTTGAATCTTCTTTATCATGCTAAGAGGAGCAGGAAAAAGCAAAAAATTTCAGAATTGCACCTTGCAATGCGGAGAAATTACTGTTTGTGCATTTACAATATTCATTGATTTTTGCCATTGAAAAACATCATGTTATTCATATACCAGAAATGTTTGAAGCTACTGACTGAATGAAAAGAGCTGGAATCTCACTCTCTTCGAATCTTCTTTATCATGCTAAGAGGAGCAGGAAAAAGCAAAAAATTTCAGAATTGCACCTTGCAATGTGGAGAAATTACTGTTTGTGCATTTACAATATTCATTGATT
The DNA here is from genome assembly GCF_046119375.1 of Phyllobates terribilis. Taxonomy (NCBI): domain Eukaryota; kingdom Metazoa; phylum Chordata; class Amphibia; order Anura; family Dendrobatidae; genus Phyllobates; species Phyllobates terribilis. The sequence continues at coordinate 8,623,434 of NW_027362813.1, forward strand.
TTTGCCATTGAAATACGTCCAGAAATGTTTGAAGCTACTGACTGAATGAACGGAGCTGGCATCTCACTCTCTTTGAATCTTCTTTATCATGCTAAGAGGAGCAGGAAAAAGCAAAAAATTTCAGAATTGCACCTTGCAATGCGGAGAAATTACTGTTTGTGCATTTACAATATTCATTGATTTTTGCCATAGAAAAGCATCATGTTATTCATATACCAGAAATGTTTGAAGCTACTGACTGAATGAAAAGAGCTGGCATCTCACTCTCTTTGAATCTTCTTTATCATGCTAAGAGGAGCAGGAAAAAGCAAAAAATTTCAGAATTGCACCTTGCAATGTGGAGAAATTACTGTTTGTGCATTTACAATATTCATTGATTTTTGCCATTGAAAAACGTCCAGAAATGTTTGAAGCTACTGACTGAATGAAAGGAGCTGGCATCTCACTCTCTTTGAATCTTCTTTATCATGCTAAGAGGAGCAGGAAAAAGCAAAAAATTTCAGAATTGCACCTTGCAATGCGGAGAAATTACTGTTTGTGCGTTTACAATATTCATTGATTTTTGCCATTGAAAAACATCATGTTATTCATATACCAGAAATGTTTGAAGCTACTGACTGAATAAAAAGAGCTGGCATCTCACTCTCTTTGAATCTTCTTTATCATGCTAAGAGGAGCAGGAAAAAGCAAAAAATTTCAAAATTGCACCTTGCAATGTGGAGAAATTACTGTTTGTGCATTTACAATACACATTGATTTTTGCCATTGAAAAACGTCCAGAAATGTTTGAAGCTACTGACTGAATGAAAGGAGCTGACATTTCACTCTCTTTGAATCTTCTTTATCATGCTAAGAGGAGCAGGAAAAAGCAAAAAATTTCAGAATTGCACCTTGCAATGTGGAGAAATTACTGTTTGTGCATTTACAATATTCATTGATTTTTGCCATTGTAAAACGTCCAGAAATGTTTGAAGCTACTGACTAAATGAAAGGAGCTGGCATCTCACTCTCTTTGAATCTTCTTTATCATGCTAAGAGGAGTAGGAAAAAGCAAAAAATTTCAGAATTGCACCTTGCAATGCGGAGAAATTACTGTTTGTGCATTTACAATATTCATTGATTTTTGCCATTGAAAAACATCATGTTATTCATATACCAGAAATGTTTGAAGCTACTGACTGAATGAAAAGAGCTGGCATCTCACTCTCTTTGAATCTTCTTTATCATGCTAAGAGGAGCAGGAAAAAGCAAAAAATTTCAGAATTGCACCTTGCAATGTGGAGAAATTACTGTTTGTGCATTAACAATATTCATTGATTTTTGCCATTGAAAAACGTCCAGAAATGTTTGAAGCTACTGACTGAATGAAAGGAGCTGGCATCTCACTCTCTTTGAATCTTCTTTATCATGCTAAGAGGAGCAGGAAAAAGCAAAAATTTTCAGAATTGCACCTTGCAATTTGGAGAAATTACTGTTTGTGCATTTACAATATTCATTGATTTTTGCCATTGAAAAACGTCCAGAAATGTTTGAAGCTACTGACTAAATGAAAGGAGCTGGCATCTCACTCTCTTTGAATCTTCTTTATCATGCTAAGAGGAGCAGGAAAAAGCAAAAAATTTCAGAATTGCTCCTTGCAATGCGGAGAAATTACTGTTTGTGCATTTACAATATTCATTGATTTTTGCCATTGAAAAACATCATGTTATTCATATACCAGAAATGTTTGAAGCTACTGACTGAATGAAAAGAGCTGGCATCTCAATCTCTTTGAATCTTCTTTATCATGCTAAGAGGAGCAGGAAAAAGCAAAAAATTTCAGAATTGCACCTTGCAATGTGGAGAAATTACTGTTTGTGCATTTACAATATTCATTGATTTTTGCCATTGACAAACGTCCAGAAATGTTTGAAGCTACTGACTGAATGAAAGGAGCTGGCTTCTCACTCTCTTTGAATCTTCTTTATCATGCTAAGAGGAGCAGGAAAAAGCAAAAAATTTCAGAATTGCACCTTGCAATGCGGAGAAATTACTGTTTGTGCATTTACAATATTCATTGATTTTTGCCATTGAAAAACATCATGTTTTTCATATACCAGAAATGTTTGAAGCTACTGACTGAATGAAAAGAGCTGGCATCTCACTCTCTTTGAATCTTCTTTATCATGCTTAGAGGAGCAGGAAAAAGCAAAAAATTTCAGAATTGCACCTTGCAATGCAGAGAAATTACTGTTTGTGCATTTACAATATTCATTGATTTTTGCCATTGAAAAACGTCCAGAAATGTTTGAAGCTACTGACTGAATGAAAGGAGCTGGCATCTCACTCTCTTTGAATCTTCTTTATCATGCTAAGAGGAGCAGGAAAAAGCAAAAAATTTCAGAATTGCACCTTGCAATGCGGAGAAATTACTGTTTGTGCATTTACAATATTCATTGATTTTTGCCATTGAAAAACATCATGTTATTCATATACCAGAAATGTTTGAAGCTACTGACTGAATGAAAAGAGCTGGCATCTCACTCTCTTTGAATCTTCTTTATCATGCTAAGAGGAGCAGGAAAAAGCAAAAAATTTCAGAATTGCACCTTGCAATGCAGAGAAATTACTGTTTGTGCATTTACAATATTCATTGATTTTTGCCATTGAAAAACGTCCAGAAATGTTTGAAGCTACTGACTGAATGAAAGGAGCTGGCATCTCACTCTCTTTGAAACTTCTTTATCATGCTAAGAGGAGCAGGAAAAAGCAAAAAATGTCAGAATTGCACCTTGCAATGCGGAGAAATTACTGTTTGTGCATTTACAATATTCATTGATTTTTGACATTGAAAAACATCATGTTATTCATATACTAGAAATGTTTGAAGCTACTGACTGAATGAAAAGAGCTGGCATCTCACTCTCTTTGAATCTTCTTTATCATGCTAAGAGGAGCAGGAAAAAGCAAAAAATTTCAGAATTGCACCTTGCAATGTGGAGAAATTACTGTTTGTGCATTTACAATATTCATTGATTTTTGCCATTGAAAAACGTCCAGAAATGTTTGAAGCTACTGACTGAATGAAAGGAGCTGGCATCTCACTCTCTTTGAATCTTCTTTATCATGCTAAGAGGAGCAGGAAAAAGCAAAAAATTTCAGAATTGCACCTTGCAATGCGGAGAAATTACTGTTTGTGCATTTACAATATTCATTGATTTTTGCCATTGAAAAACATCATGTTATTCATATACCAGAAATGTTTGAAGCTACTGACTGAATGAAAAGAGCTGACATCTCACTCTCTTTGAATCTTCTTTATCATGCTAAGAGGAGCAGGAAAAAGCAAAAAATTTCAGAATTGCACCTTGCAATGTGGAGAAATTACTGTTTGTGCATTTACAATATTCATTGATTTTTGCCATTGAAAAACGTCCAGAAATGTTTGAAGCTACTGACTGAATGAAAGGAGCTGACATCTCACTCTCTTTGAATCTTCTTTATCATGCTAAGAGGAGCAGGAAAAAGCAAAAAATTTCAGAATTGCACCTTGCAATGTGGAGAAATTACTGTTTGTGCATTTACAATATTCATTGATTTTGGCCATTGAAAAACGTCCAGAAATGTTTGAAGCTACTGACTAAATGAAAGGAGCTGGCATCTCACTCTCTTTGAATCTTCTTTATCATGCTAAGAGGAGCAGGAAAAAGCAAAAAATTTCAGAATTGCACCTTGCAATGCGGAGAAATTACTGTTTGTGCATTTACAATATTCATTGATTTTTGTCATTGAAAAACATCATGTTATTCATATACCAGAAATGTTTGAAGCTACTGACTGAATGAAAAGAGCTGGCATCTCACTCTCTTTGAATCTTCTTTATCATGCTAAGAGGAGCAGGAAAAAGCAAAAAATTTCAGAATTGCACCTTGCAATGTGGAGAAATTACTGTTTGTGCATTTACAATATTCATTGATTTTTGCCATTGAAAAACGTCCAGAAATGTTTGAAGCTACTGACTGAATGAAAGGAGCTGGCATCTCACTCTCTTTGAATCTTCTTTATCATGCTAAGAGGAGCAGGAAAAAGCAAAAAATTTCAGAATTGCACCTTGCAATGTGGAGAAATTACTGTTTGTGCATTTACAATATTCATTGATTTTTGCCAATGAAAAACGTCCAGAAATGTTTGAAGCTACTGACTAAATGAAAGGAGCTGGCATCTCACTCTCTTTGAATCTTCTTTATCATGCTAAGAGGAGCAGGAAAAAGCAAAAAATTTCAGAATTGCACCTTGCAATGCGGAGAAATTACTGTTTGTGCATTTACAATATTCATTGATTTTTGCCATTGAAAAACATCATGTTATTCATATACCAGAAATGTTTGAAGCTACTGACTGAATGAAAAGAGCTGGCATCTCACTCTCTTTGAATCTTCTTTATCATGCTAAGAGGAGCAGGAAAAAGCAAAAAATTTCAGAATTGCACCTTGCAATGTGGAGAAATTACTGTTTGTGCATTAACAATATTCATTGATTTTTGCCATTGAAAAACGTCCAGAAATGTTTGAAGCTACTGACTGAATGAAAGGAGCTGGCATCTCACTCTCTTTGAATCTTCTTTATCATGCTAAGAGGAGCAGGAAAAAGCAAAAAATTTCAGAATTGCACGTTGCAATGTGGAGAAATTACTGTTTGTGCATTTACAATATTCATTGATTTTTGCCATTGAAAAACGTCCAGAAATGTTTGAAGCTACTGACTGAATGAAAGGAGCTGGCATCTCACTCTCTTTGAATCTTCTTTATCATGCTAAGAGGAGCAGGAGAAAGCAAAAAATTTCAGAATTGCACCTTGCAATGCAGAGAAATTACTGTTTGTGCATTTACAATATTCATTGATTTTTGCCATTGAAAAACATCATGTTATTCATATACCAGAAATGTTTGAAGCTACTGACTGAATGAAAAGAGCTGGCATCTCACTCTCTATGAATCTTCTTTATCATGCTAAGAGGAGCAGGAAAAAGCAAAAAATTTCAGAATTGCACCTTGCTATGTGGAGAAATTACTGTTTGTGCATTTACAATATTCATTGATTTTTGCCATTGAAAAACGTCCAGAAATGTTTGAAGCTACTGACTGAATGAAAGGAGCTGGCATCTCACTCTCTTTGAATCTTCTTTATCATGCTAAGAGAAGCAGGAAAAAGCAAAAAATTTCAGAATTGCACCTTGCAATGCGGAGAAATTACTGTTTGTGCATTTACAATATTCATTGATTTTTGCCATTGAAAAACATCATGTTATTCATATACCAGAAATGTTTGAAGCTACTGACTGAATGAAAAGAGCTGACATCTCACTCTCTTTGAATCTTCTTTATCATGCTAAGAGGAGCAGGAAAAAGCAAAAAATTTCAGAATTGCACCTTGCAATGTGGAGAAATTACTGTTTGTGCATTTACAATATTCATTGATTTTTGCCATTGAAAAACGTCCAGAAATGTTTGAAGCTACTGACTGAATGAAAGGAGCTGACATCTCACTCTCTTTGAATCTTCTTTATCATGCTAAGAGGAGCAGGAAAAAGCAAAAAATTTCAGAATTGCACCTTGCAATGTGGAGAAATTACTGTTTGTGCATTTACAATATTCATTGATTTTTGCCATTGAAAAACGTCCAGAAATGTTTGAAGCTACTGACTGAATGAAAGGAGCTGGCATCTCACTCTCTTTGAATCTTCTTTATCATGCTAAGAGGAGCAGGAGAAAGCAAAAAATTTCAGAATTGCACCTTGCAATGCAGAGAAATTACTGTTTGTGCATTTACAATATTCATTGATTTTTGCCATTGAAAAACATCATGTTATTCATATACCAGAAATGTTTGAAGCTACTGACTGAATGAAAAGAGCTGGCATCTCACTCTCTTTGAATCTTCTTTATCATGCTAAGAGGAGCAGGAAAAAGCAAAAAATTTCAAAATTGCACCTTGCAATGTGGAGAAATTACTGTTTGTGCATTTACAATATTCATTGATTTTTGCCATTGAAAAACGTCCAGAAATGTTTGAAGCTACTGACTGAATGAAAGGAGCTGACATCTCACTCTCTTTGAATCTTCTTTATCATGCTAAGAGGAGCACGAAAAAGCAAAAAATTTCAGAATTGCACCTTGCAATGTGGAGAAATTACTGTTTGTGCATTTACAATATTCATTGATTTTTGCCATTGAAAAACGTCCAGAAATGTTTGAAGCTACTGACTAAATGAAAGGAGCTGGCATCTCACTCTCTTTGAATCTTCTTTATCATGCTAAGAGGAGTAGGAAAAAGCAAAATATTTCAGAATTGCACCTTGCAATGCGGAGAAATTACTGTTTGTGCATTTACAATATTCATTGATTTTTGCCATTGAAAAACATCATGTTATTCATATACCAGAAATGTTTGAAGCTACTGACTGAATGAAAAGAGCTGGCATCTCACTCTCTTTGAATCTTCTTTATCATGCTAAGAGGAGCAGGAAAAAGCAAAAAATTTCAGAATTGCACCTTGCAATGTGGAGAAATTACTGTTTGTGCATTAACAATATTCATTGATTTTTGCCATTGAAAAACGTCCAGAAATGTTTGAAGCTACTGACTGAATGAAAGGAGCTGGCATCTCACTCTCTTTGAATCTTCTTTATCATGCTAAGAGGAGCAGGAAAAAGCAAAAAAATTCAGAATTGCACGTTGCAATGCGGAGAAATTACTGTTTGTGCATTTACAATATTCATTGATTTTTGCCATTGAAAAACATCATGTTATTCATATACCAGAAATGTTTGAAGCTACTGACTGAATGAAAAGAGCTGGCATCTCACTCTCTTTGAATCTTCTTTATCATGCTAAGAGGAGCAGGAAAAAGCAAAAAATTTCAGAATTGCACCTTGCAATGCGGAGAAATTATTGTTTGTGCACTTACAATATTCATTGATTTTTGCCATTGAAAAACATCATGTTATTCATATACCAGAAATGTTTGAAGCTACTGACTGAATGAAAAGAGCTGGCATCTCACTCTCTTTGAATCTTCTTTATCATGCTAAGAGGAGCAGGAAAAAGCAAAAAATTTCAGAATTGCACCTTGCAATGTGGAGAAATTACTGTTTGTGCATTTACAATATTCTTTGATTTTTGCCATTGAAAAACGTCCAGAAATGTTTGAAGCTACTGACTGAATGAAAGGAGCTGGCATCTCACTCTCTTTGAATCTTCTATATCATGCTAAGAGGAGCAGGAAAAAGCAAAAAATTTCAGAATTGCACCTTGCAATGTGGAGAAATTACTGTTTGTGCATTTACAATATTCATTGATTTTTGCCATTGAAAAACGTCCAGAAATGTTTGAAGCTACTGACTAAATGAAAGGAGCTGGCATCTCACTCTCTTTGAATCTTCTTTATCATGCTAAGAGGAGCAGGAAAAAGCAAAAAATTTCAGAATTGCACCTTGCAATGCGGAGAAATTACTGTTTGTGCATTTACAATATTCATTGATTTTTGCCATTGAAAAACATCATGTTATTCATATACCAGAAATGTTTGAAGCTACTGACTGAATGAAAAGAGCTGGCATCTCACTCTCTTTGAATCTTCTTTATCATGCTAAGAGGAGCAGGAAAAAGCAAAAAATTTCAGAATTGCACCTTGCAATGTGGAGAAATTACTGTTTGTGCATTAACAATATTCATTGATTTTTGCCATTGAAAAACGTCCAGAAATGTTTGAAGCTACTGACTGAATGAAAGGAGCTGGCATCTCACTCTCTTTGAATCTTCTTTATCATGCTAAGAGGAGCAGGAAAAAGCAAAAAATTTCAGAATTGCACCTTGCAATGCGGAGAAATTACTGTTTGTGCATTTACAATATTCATTGATTTTTGCCATTGAAAAACATCATGTTATTCATATACCAGAAATGTTTGAAGCTACTGACTGAATGAAAAGAGCTGGAATCTCACTCTCTTCGAATCTTCTTTATCATGCTAAGAGGAGCAGGAAAAAGCAAAAAATTTCAGAATTGCACCTTGCAATGTGGAGAAATTACTGTTTGTGCATTTACAATATTCATTGATTTTTGCCATTGAAATACGTCCAGAAATGTTTGAAGCTACTGACTGAATGAACGGAGCTGGCATCTCACTCTCTTTGAATCTTCTTTATCATGCTAAGAGGAGCAGGAAAAAGCAAAAAATTTCAGAATTGCACCTTGCAATGCGGAGAAATTACTGTTTGTGCATTTACAATATTCATTGATTTTTGCCATAGAAAAGTATCATGTTATTCATATACCAGAAATGTTTGAAGCTACTGACTGAATGAAAAGAGCTGGCATCTCACTCTCTTTGAATCTTCTTTATCATGCTAAGAGGAGCAGGAAAAAGCAAAAAATTTCAGAATTGCACCTTGCAATGTGGAGAAATTACTGTTTGTGCATTTACAATATTCATTGATTTTTGCCATTGAAAAACGTCCAGAAATGTTTGAAGCTACTGACTGAATGAAAGGAGCTGGCATCTCACTCTCTTTGAATCTTCTTTATCATGCTAAGAGGAGCAGGAAAAAGCAAAAAATTTCAGAATTGCACCTTGCAATGCGGAGAAATTACTGTTTGTGCGTTTACAATATTCATTGATTTTTGCCATTGAAAAACATCATGTTATTCATATACCAGAAATGTTTGAAGCTACTGACTGAATAAAAAGAGCTGGCATCTCACTCTCTTTGAATCTTCTTTATCATGCTAAGAGGAGCAGGAAAAAGCAAAAAATTTCAAAATTGCACCTTGCAATGTGGAGAAATTACTGTTTGTGCATTTACAATACACATTGATTTTTGCCATTGAAAAACGTCCAGAAATGTTTGAAGCTACTGACTGAATGAAAGGAGCTGACATTTCACTCTCTTTGAATCTTCTTTATCATGCTAAGAGGAGCAGGAAAAAGCAAAAAATTTCAGAATTGCACCTTGCAATGTGGAGAAATTACTGTTTGTGCATTTACAATATTCATTGATTTTTGCCATTGAAAAACGTCCAGAAATGTTTGAAGCTACTGACTAAATGAAAGGAGCTGGCATCTCACTCTCTTTGAATCTTCTTTATCATGCTAAGAGGAGTAGGAAAAAGCAAAAAATTTCAGAATTGCACCTTGCAATGCGGAGAAATTACTGTTTGTGCATTTACAATATTCATTGATTTTTGCCATTGAAAAACATCATGTTATTCATATACCAGAAATGTTTGAAGCTACTGACTGAATGAAAAGAGCTGGCATCTCACTCTCTTTGAATCTTCTTTATCATGCTAAGAGGAGCAGGAAAAAGCAAAAAATTTCAGAATTGCACCTTGCAATGTGGAGAAATTACTGTTTGTGCATTAACAATATTCATTGATTTTTGCCATTGAAAAACGTCCAGAAATGTTTGAAGCTACTGACTGAATGAAAGGAGCTGGCATCTCACTCTCTTTGAATCTTCTTTATCATGCTAAGAGGAGCAGGAAAAAGCAAAAATTTTCAGAATTGCACCTTGCAATTTGGAGAAATTACTGTTTGTGCATTTACAATATTCATTGATTTTTGCCATTGAAAAACGTCCAGAAATGTTTGAAGCTACTGACTAAATGAAAGGAGCTGGCATCTCACTCTCTTTGAATCTTCTTTATCATGCTAAGAGGAGCAGGAAAAAGCAAAAAATTTCAGAATTGCTCCTTGCAATGCGGAGAAATTACTGTTTGTGCATTTACAATATTCATTGATTTTTGCCATTGAAAAACATCATGTTATTCATATACCAGAAATGTTTGAAGCTACTGACTGAATGAAAAGAGCTGGCATCTCAATCTCTTTGAATCTTCTTTATCATGCTAAGAGGAGCAGGAAAAAGCAAAAAATTTCAGAATTGCACCTTGCAATGTGGAGAAATTACTGTTTGTGCATTTACAATATTCATTGATTTTTGCCATTGAAAAACGTCCAGAAATGTTTGAAGCTACTGACTGAATGAAAGGAGCTGGCTTCTCACTCTCTTTGAATCTTCTTTATCATGCTAAGAGGAGCAGGAAAAAGCAAAAAATTTCAGAATTGCACCTTGCAATGCGGAGAAATTACTGTTTGTGCATTTACAATATTCATTGATTTTTGCCATTGAAAAACATCATGTTTTTCATATACCAGAAATGTTTGAAGCTACTGACTGAATGAAAAGAGCTGGCATCTCACTCTCTTTGAATCTTCTTTATCATGCTTAGAGGAGCAGGAAAAAGCAAAAAATTTCAGAATTGCACCTTGCAATGCAGAGAAATTACTGTTTGTGCATTTACAATATTCATTGATTTTTGCCATTGAAAAACGTCCAGAAATGTTTGAAGCTACTGACTGAATGAAAGGAGCTGGCATCTCACTCTCTTTGAATCTTCTTTATCATGCTAAGAGGAGCAGGAAAAAGCAAAAAATTTCAGAATTGCACCTTGCAATGCGGAGAAATTACTGTTTGTGCATTTACAATATTCATTGATTTTTGCCATTGAAAAACATCATGTTATTCATATACCAGAAATGTTTGAAGCTACTGACTGAATGAAAAGAGCTGGCATCTCACTCTCTTTGAATCTTCTTTATCATGCTAAGAGGAGCAGGAAAAAGCAAAAAATTTCAGAATTGCACCTTGCAATGTGGAGAAATTACTGTTTGTGCATTTACAATATTCATTGATTTTTGCCATTGAAAAACGTCCAGAAATGTTTGAAGCTACTGACTGAATGAAAGGAGCTGGCATCTCACTCTTTGAAACTTCTTTATCATGCTAAGAGGAGCAGGAAAAAGCAAAAAATGTCAGAATTGCACCTTGCAATGCGGAGAAATTACTGTTTGTGCATTTACAATATTCATTGATTTTTGACATTGAAAAACATCATGTTATTCATATACTAGAAATGTTTGAAGCTACTGACTGAATGAAAAGAGCTGGCATCTCACTCTCTTTGAATCTTCTTTATCATGCTAAGAGGAGCAGGAAAAAGCAAAAAATTTCAGAATTGCACCTTGCAATGTGGAGAAATTACTGTTTGTGCATTTACAATATTCATTGATTTTGGCCATTGAAAAACGTCCAGAAATGTTTGAAGCTACTGACTGAATGAAAGGAGCTGGCATCTCACTCTCTTTGAATCTTCTTTATCATGCTAAGAGGAGCAGGAAAAAGCAAAAAATTTCAGAATTGCACCTTGCAATGCGGAGAAATTACTGTTTGTGCATTTACAATATTCATTGATTTTTGCCATTGAAAAACATCATGTTATTCATATACCAGAAATGTTTGAAGCTACTGACTGAATGAAAAGAGCTGACATCTCACTCTCTTTGAATCTTCTTTATCATGCTAAGAGGAGCAGGAAAAAGCAAAAAATTTCAGAATTGCACCTTGCAATGTGGAGAAATTACTGTTTGTGCATTTACAATATTCATTGATTTTTGCCATTGAAAAACGTCCAGAAATGTTTGAAGCTACTGACTGAATGAAAGGAGCTGACATCTCACTCTCTTTGAATCTTCTTTATCATGCTAAGAGGAGCAGGAAAAAGCAAAAAATTTCAGAATTGCACCTTGCAATGTGGAGAAATTACTGTTTGTGCATTTACAATATTCATTGATTTTGGCCATTGAAAAACGTCCAGAAATGTTTGAAGCTACTGACTAAATGAAAGGAGCTGGCATCTCACTCTCTTTGAATCTTCTTTATCATGCTAAGAGGAGCAGGAAAAAGCAAAAAATTTCAGAATTGCACCTTGCAATGCGGAGAAATTACTGTTTGTGCATTTACAATATTCATTGATTTTTGTCATTGAAAAACATCATGTTATTCATATACCAGAAATGTTTGAAGCTACTGACTGAATGAAAAGAGCTGGCATCTCACTCTCTTTGAATCTTCTTTATCATGCTAAGAGGAGCAGGAAAAAGCAAAAAATTTCAGAATTGCACCTTGCAATGTGGAGAAATTACTGTTTGTGCATTTACAATATTCATTGATTTTTGCCATTGAAAAACGTCCAGAAATGTTTGAAGCTACTGACTGAATGAAAGGAGCTGGCATCTCACTCTCTTTGAATCTTCTTTATCATGCTAAGAGGAGCAGGAAAAAGCAAAAAATTTCAGAATTGCACCTTGCAATGTGGAGAAATTACTGTTTGTGCATTTACAATATTCATTGATTTTTGCCAATGAAAAACGTCCAGAAATGTTTGAAGCTACTGACTAAATGAAAGGAGCTGGCATCTCACTCTCTTTGAATCTTCTTTATCATGCTAAGAGGAGCAGGAAAAAGCAAAAAATTTCAGAATTGCACCTTGCAATGCGGAGAAATTACTGTTTGTGCATTTACAATATTCATTGATTTTTGCCATTGAAAAACATCATGTTATTCATATACCAGAAATGTTTGAAGCTACTGACTGAATGAAAAGAGCTGGCATCTCACTCTCTTTCAATCTTCTTTATCATGCTAAGAGGAGCAGGAAAAAGCAAAAAATTTCAGAATTGCACCTTGCAATGTGGAGAAATTACTGTTTGTGCATTAACAATATTCATTGATTTTTGCGATTGAAAAACGTCCAGAAATGTTTGAAGCTACTGACTGAATGAAAGGAGCTGGCATCTCACTCTCTTTGAATCTTCTTTATCATGCTAAGAGGAGCAGGAAAAAGCAAAAAATTTCAGAATTGCACGTTGCAATGTGGAGAAATTACTGTTTGTGCATTTACAATATTCATTGATTTTTGCCATTGAAAAACGTCCAGAAATGTTTGAAGCTACTGACTGAATGAAAGGAGCTGGCATCTCACTCTCTTTGAATCTTCTTTATCATGCTAAGAGGAGCAGGAGAAAGCAAAAAATTTCAGAATTGCACCTTGCAATGCAGAGAAATTACTGTTTGTGCATTTACAATATTCATTGATTTTTGCCATTGAAAAACATCATGTTATTCATATACCAGAAATGTTTGAAGCTACTGACTGAATGAAAAGAGCTGGCATCTCACTCTCTTTGAATCTTCTTTATCATGCTAAGAGGAGCAGGAAAAAGCAAAAAATTTCAGAATTGCACCTTGCTATGTGGAGAAATTACTGTTTGTGCATTTACAATATTCATTGATTTTTGCCATTGAAAAACGTCCAGAAATGTTTGAAGCTACTGACTGAATGAAAGGAGCTGGCATCTCACTCTCTTTGAATCTTCTTTATCATGCTAAGAGAAGCAGGAAAAAGCAAAAAATTTCAGAATTGCACCTTGCAATGCGGAGAAATTACTGTTTGTGCATTTACAATATTCATTGATTTTTGCCATTGAAAAACATCATGTTATTCATATACCAGAAATGTTTGAAGCTACTGACTGAATGAAAAGAGCTGACATCTCACTCTCTTTGAATCTTCTTTATCATGCTAAGAGGAGCAGGAAAAAGCAAAAAATTTCAGAATTGCACCTTGCAATGTGGAGAAATTACTGTTTGTGCATTTACAATATTCATTGATTTTTGCCATTGAAAAACGTCCAGAAATGTTTGAAGCTACTGACTGAATGAAAGGAGCTGACATCTCACTCTCTTTGAATCTTCTTTATCATGCTAAGAGGAGCAGGAAAAAGCAAAAAATTTCAGAATTGCACCTTGCAATGTGGAGAAATTACTGTTTGTGCATTTACAATATTCATTGATTTTTGCCATTGAAAAACGTCCAGAAATGTTTGAAGCTACTGACTGAATGAAAGGAGCTGGCATCTCACTCTCTTTGAATCTTCTTTATCATGCTAAGAGGAGCAGGAGAAAGCAAAAAATTTCAGAATTGCACCTTGCAATGCAGAGAAATTACTGTTTGTGCATTTACAATATTCATTGATTTTTGCCATTGAAAAACATCATGTTATTCATATACCAGAAATGTTTGAAGCTACTGACTGAATGAAAAGAGCTGGCATCTCACTCTCTTTGAATCTTCTTTATCATGCTAAGAGGAGCAGGAAAAAGCAAAAAATTTCAGAATTGCACCTTGCTATGTGGAGAAATTACTGTTTGTGCATTTACAATATTCATTGATTTTTGCCATTGAAAAACGTCCAGAAATGTTTGAAGCTACTGACTGAATGAAAGGAGCTGGCATCTCACTCTCTTTGAATCTTCTTTATCATGCTAAGAGAAGCAGGAAAAAGCAAAAAATTTCAGAATTGCACCTTGCAATGCGGAGAAATTACTGTTTGTGCATTTACAATATTCATTGATTTTTGCCATTGAAAAACATCATGTTATTCATATACCAGAAATATTTGAAGCTACTGACTGAATGAAAGGAGCTGGCATCTCACTCTCTTTGAATCTTCTTTATCATGCTAAGAGGAGCAGGAAAAAGCAAAAAAATTCAGAATTGCACCTTGCAATGTGGAGAAATTACTGTTTGTGCATTTACAATATTCATTGATTTTTGCCATTGAAAAACGTCCAGAAATGTTTGAAGCTACTGACTAAATGAAAGGAGCTGGCATCTCACTCTCTTTGAATCTTCTTTATCATGCTAAGAGGAGCACGAAAAAGCAAAAAATTTCAGAATTGCACCTTGCAATGCGGAGAAATTACTGTTTGTGCATTTACAATATTCATTGATTTTTGCCATTGAAAAACATCATGTTATTCATATACCAGAAATGTTTGAAGCTACTGACTGAATGAAAAGAGCTGGCATGTCACTCTCTTTGAATTTTCTTTATCATGCTAAGAGGAGCAGGAAATAGCAAAAAATTTCAGAATTGCACCTTGCAATGTGGAGAAATTACTGTTTGTGCATTTACAATATTCATTGATTTTTGCCATTGAAAAACGTCCAGAAATGTTTGAAGCTACTGACTGAATGAAAGGAGCTGGCATCTCACTCTCTTTGAATCTTCTTTATCATGCTAAGAGGAGCACGAAAAAGCAATAAATTTCAGAATTGCACCTTGCAATGCGGAGAAATTACTGTTTGTGCATTTACAATATTCATTGATTTTTGCCATTGAAAAACATCATGTTATTCATATACCAGAAATGTTTGAAGCTACTGACTGAATGAAAAGAGCTGGCATGTCACTCTCTTTGAATCTTCTTTATTATGCTAAGAGGAGCAGGTAAAAGCAAAAAATTTCAGAATTGCACCTTGCAATGTGGAGAAATTACTGTTTGTGCATTTACAATATTCATTGATTTTTGCCATTGAAAAACGTCCAGAAATGTTTGAAGCTACTGACTGAATGAAAGGAGCTGGCATCTCACTCTCTTTGAATCTTCTTTATCATGCTAAGAGGAGCAGGAAAAAGCATAAAATTTCAGAATTGCACCTTGCAATGTGGAGAAATTACTGTTTGTGCATTTACAATATTCATTGATTTTTGTTATTGAAAAACGTCCAGAAATGTTTGAAGCTACTGACTGAATGAAAGGAGCTGGCATCTCACTCTCTTTGAATTTTCTTTATCATGCTAAGAGGAGCAGGAAAAAGCAAAAAATTTCAGAATTGCACCTTGCAATGCGGAGAAATTACTGTTTGTGCATTTACAATATTCATTGATTTTTGCCATTGAAAGACATCATGTTATTCATATACCAGAAATGTTTGAAGCTACTGACTGAATGAAAAGAGCTGGCATCTCACTCTCTTTGAATCTTCTTTATCATGCTAAGAGGAGCAGGAAAAAGCAAAAAATTTCAGAATTGCACCTTGCTATGTGGAGAAATTACTGTTTGTGCATTTACAATATTCATTGATTTTTGCCATTGAAAAACGTCCAGAAATGTTTGAAGCTACTGACTGAATGAAAGGAGCTGGCATCTCACTCTCTTTGAATCTTCTTTATCATGCTAAGAGAAGCAGGAAAAAGCAAAAAATTTCAGAATTGCACCTTGCAATGCGGAGAAATTACTGTTTGTGCATTTACAATATTCATTGATTTTTGCCATTGAAAAACATCATGTTATTCATATACCAGAAATATTTGAAGCTACTGACTGAATGAAAGGAGCTGGCATCTCACTCTCTTTGAATCTTCTTTATCATGCTAAGAGGAGCAGGAAAAAGCAAAAAAATTCAGAATTGCACCTTGCAATGTGGAGAAATTACTGTTTGTGCATTTACAATATTCATTGATTTTTGCCATTGAAAAACGTCCAGAAATGTTTGAAGCTACTGACTAAATGAAAGGAGCTGGCATCTCACTCTCTTTGAATCTTCTTTATCATGCTAAGAGGAGCACGAAAAAGCAAAAAATTTCAGAATTGCACCTTGCAATGCGGAGAAATTACTGTTTGTGCATTTACAATATTCATTGATTTTTGCCATTGAAAAACATCATGTTATTCATATACCAGAAATGTTTGAAGCTACTGACTGAATGAAAAGAGCTGGCATGTCACTCTCTTTGAATTTTCTTTATCATGCTAAGAGGAGCAGGAAATAGCAAAAAATTTCAGAATTGCACCTTGCAATGTGGAGAAATTACTGTTTGTGCATTTACAATATTCATTGATTTTTGCCATTGAAAAACGTCCAGAAATGTTTGAAGCTACTGACTGAATGAAAGGAGCTGGCATCTCACTCTCTTTGAATCTTCTTTATCATGCTAAGAGGAGCACGAAAAAGCAATAAATTTCAGAATTGCACCTTGCAATGCGGAGAAATTACTGTTTGTGCATTTACAATATTCATTGATTTTTGCCATTGAAAAACATCATGTTATTCATATACCAGAAATGTTTGAAGCTACTGACTGAATGAAAAGAGCTGGCATGTCACTCTCTTTGAATCTTCTTTATTATGCTAAGAGGAGCAGGTAAAAGCAAAAAATTTCAGAATTGCACCTTGCAATGTGGAGAAATTACTGTTTGTGCATTTACAATATTCATTGATTTTTGCCATTGAAAAACGTCCAGAAATGTTTGAAGCTACTGACTGAATGAAAGGAGCTGGCATCTCACTCTCTTTGAATCTTCTTTATCATGCTAAGAGGAGCAGGAAAAAGCATAAAATTTCAGAATTGCACCTTGCAATGTGGAGAAATTACTGTTTGTGCATTTACAATATTCATTGATTTTTGTTATTGAAAAACGTCCAGAAATGTTTGAAGCTACTGACTGAATGAAAGGAGCTGGCATCTCACTCTCTTTGAATTTTCTTTATCATGCTAAGAGGAGCAGGAAAAAGCAAAAAATTTCAGAATTGCACCTTGCAATGCGGAGAAATTACTGTTTGTGCATTTACAATATTCATTGATTTTTGCCATTGAAAAACATCATGTTATTCATATACCAGAAATGTTTGAAGCTACTGACTGAATGAAAAGAGCTGGCATCTCACTCTCTTTGAATCTTCTTTATCATGCTAAGAGGAGCAGGAAAAAGCAAAGAATTTCAGAATTGCACCTTGCAATGTGGAGAAATTACTGTTTGTGCATTTACAATATTCATTGATTTTTGCCATTGAAAAACATCCAGAAATGTTTGAAGCTACTGACTGAATGAAAGGAGCTGGCATCTCACTCTCTTTGAATCTTCTTTATCATGCTAAGAGAAGCAGTAAAAAGCAAAAAATTTTAGAATTGCACCTTGCAATGCGGAGAAATTAATGTTTGTGCATTTACAATATTCATTGATTTTTGCCATTGAAAGACATCATGTTATTCATATACCAGAAATGTTTGAAGCTACTGACTGAATGAAAAGAGCTGGCATCTCACTCTCTTTGAATCTTCTTTATCATGCTAAGAGGAGCAGGAAAAAGCAAAAAATTTCAGAATTGCACCTTGCAATGTGGAGAAATTACTGTTTGTG
This sequence comes from Phyllobates terribilis, assembly GCF_046119375.1. Taxonomy (NCBI): domain Eukaryota; kingdom Metazoa; phylum Chordata; class Amphibia; order Anura; family Dendrobatidae; genus Phyllobates; species Phyllobates terribilis. The sequence goes on from NW_027362813.1 coordinate 8,641,301, forward strand.
CATTTACAATATTCATTGATTTTTGCCATTGAAAAACATCCAGAAATGTTTGAAGCTCCTGACTGAAAGAAAGGAGCTGGCATCTCACTCTCTTTGAATCTTCTTTATCATGCTAAGAGGAGCAGGAAAAAGCAAAAAAATTCAGAATTGCACCTTGCAATGCGGAGAAATTACTGTTTGTGCATTTACAATATTCATTGATTTTTGCCATTGAAAAACATCATGTTATTCATATACCAGAAATGTTTGAAGCTACTGACTGAATGAAAAGAGCTGGCATCTCACTCTCTTTGAATCTTCTTTATCATGCTAAGAGGAGCAGGAAAAAGCTAAAAATTTCAGAATTGCACCTTGCAATGTGGAGAAATTACTGTTTGTGCATTTACAATATTCATTGATTTTTGCCATTGAAAAACGTCCAGAAATGTTTGAAGCTACTGACTGAATGAAAGGAGCTGGCATCTCACTCTCTTTGAATCTTCTTTATCATGCTAAGAGGAGCAGGAAAAAGCAAAAAAATTCAGAATTGCACCTTGCAATGCGGAGAAATTACTGTTTGTGCATTTACAATATTCATTGATTTTTGCCATTGAAAAACATCATGTTATTCATATACCAGAAATGTTTGAAGCTACTGACTGAATGAAAAGAGCTGGCATCTCACTCTCTTTGAATCTTCTTTATCATGCTAAGAGGAGCAGGAAAAAGCAAAAAATTTCAGAATTGCACCTTACAATGTGGAGAAATTACTGTTTGTGCATTTACAATATTCATTGATTTTTGCCATTGAAAAACGTCCAGAAATGTTTGAAGCTACTGACTGAATGAAAGGAGCTGGCATCTCACTCTCTTTGAATCTTCTTTATCATGCTAAGAGGAGCAGGAAAAAGCAAAAAATTTCAGAATTGCACCTTGCAATGCGGAGAAATTACTGTTTGTGCATTTACAATATTCATTGATTTTTGCCATTAAAAAACATTATGTTATTCATATACCAGAAATGTTTGAAGCTACTGACTGAATGAAAAGAGCTGGCATCTCACTCTCTTTGAATCTTCTTTATCATGCTAGGAGGAGTAGGAAAAAGCAAAAAATTTCAGAATTGCACCTTGCAATGTGGAGAAATTACTGTTTGTGCATTTACAATATTCATTGATTTTTGTCATTGAAAAACGTCCAGAAATGTTTGAAGCTACTGACTGAATGAAAGGAGCTGGCATCTCACTCTCTTTGAATCTTCTTTATCATGCTAAGAGGAGCAGGAAAAAGCAAAAAATTTCAGAATTGCACCTTGCAATGTGGAGAAATTACTGTTTGTGCATTTACAATATTCATTGATTTTTGCCATTGAAAAACGTCCAGAAATGTTTGAAGCTACTGACTGAATGAAAGGAGCTGGCATCTCACTCTCTTTGAATCTTCTTTATCATGCTAAGAGGAGCAGGAAAAAGCAAAAAATTTCAGAATTGCACCTTGCAATGCGGAGAAATTACTGTTTGTGCATTTACAATATTCATTGATTTTTGCCATTAAAAAACATTATGTTATTCATATACCAGAAATGTTTGAAGCTACTGACTGAATGAAAAGAGCTGGCATCTCACTCTCTTTGAATCTTCTTTATCATGCTAGGAGGAGTAGGAAAAAGCAAAAAATTTCAGAATTGCACCTTGCAATGTGGAGAAATTACTGTTTGTGCATTTACAATATTCATTGATTTTTGTCATTGAAAAACGTCCAGAAATGTTTGAAGCTACTGACTGAATGAAAGGAGCTGGCATCTCACTCTCTTTGAATCTTCTTTATCATGCTAAGAGGAGCAGCAAAAAGCAAAAAATTTCAGAATTGCACCTTGCAATGCGGAGAAATTACTGTTTGTGCATTTACAATATTCCTTGATTTTTGCCATTGAAAAACATCATGTTATTCATATACCAGAAATGTTTGAAGCTACTGACTGAATGAAAAGAGCTGGCATCTCACTCTCTTTGAATCTTCTTTATCATGCTAAGAGGAGCAGGAAAAAGCAAAAAATTTCAGAATTGCACCTTGCAATGCGGAGAAATTACTGTTTGTGCATTTACAATATTCATTGATTTTTGCCATTGAAAAACATCATGTTATTCATATACCAGAAATGTTTGAAGCTACTGACTGAATGAAAAGAGCTGGCATCTCACTCTCTTTGAATCTTCTTTATCATGCTAAGAGGAGCAGGAAAAAGCAAAAAATTTCTGAATTGCACCTTGCAATGTGGAGAAATTACTGTTTGTGCATTTACAATATTCATTGATTTTTGCCATTGAAAAACGTCCAGAAATGTTTGAAGCTACTGACTGAATGAAAGGAGCTGGCATCTCACTCTCTTTAAATCTTCTTTATCATGCTAAGAGGAGCAGGAAAAAGCAAAAAATTTCAGAATTGCACCTTGCAATGTGGAGATATTACTGTTTGTGCATTTACAATATTCATTGATTTTTGCCATTGAAAAACGTCCAGAAATGTTTGAAGCTACTGACTGAATGAAAGGAGCTGGCGTCTCACTCTCTTTGAATCTTCTTTATCGTGCTAGGATTAGCAAGAAAAAGCAAAAAATTTCAGAATTGCACCTTGCAATGTGGAGATATTACTGTTTGTGCATTTGCAATATTCATTGATTTTTGCCATTGAAAAACGTCCAGAAATGTTTGAAGCTACTGACTGAATGAAAGGAGCTGGCATCTCACTCTCTTTGAATCTTCTTTATCATGCTAGGATTAGCAGGAAAAAGCAAAAAATTTCAGAATTGCACCTTGTAATGTGGAGATATTACTGTTTGTGCATTTACAATATTCATTGATTTTTGCCATTGAAAAACATCATGTTATTCATATACCAGAAATGTTTGAAGCTACTGACTGAATGAAAAGAGCTGGCATGTCACTCTCTTTGAATCTTCTTTATTATGCTAAGAGGAGCAGGTAAAAGCAAAAAATTTCAGAATTGCACCTTGCAATGTGGAGAAATTACTGTTTGTGCATTTACAATATTCATTGATTTTTGCCATTGAAAAACGTCCAGAAATGTTTGAAGCTACTGACTGAATGAAAGGAGCTGGCATCTCACTCTCTTTGAATCTTCTTTATCATGCTAAGAGGAGCAGGAAAAAGCATAAAATTTCAGAATTGCACCTTGCAATGTGGAGAAATTACTGTTTGTGCATTTACAATATTCATTGATTTTTGTTATTGAAAAACGTCCAGAAATGTTTGAAGCTACTGACTGAATGAAAGGAGCTGGCATCTCACTCTCTTTGAATTTTCTTTATCATGCTAAGAGGAGCAGGAAAAAGCAAAAAATTTCAGAATTGCACCTTGCAATGCGGAGAAATTACTGTTTGTGCATTTACAATATTCATTGATTTTTGCCATTGAAAAACATCATGTTATTCATATACCAGAAATGTTTGAAGCTACTGACTGAATGAAAAGAGCTGGCATCTCACTCTCTTTGAATCTTCTTTATCATGCTAAGAGGAGCAGGAAAAAGCAAAGAATTTCAGAATTGCACCTTGCAATGTGGAGAAATTACTGTTTGTGCATTTACAATATTCATTGATTTTTGCCATTGAAAAACATCCAGAAATGTTTGAAGCTACTGACTGAATGAAAGGAGCTGGCATCTCACTCTCTTTGAATCTTCTTTATCATGCTAAGAGAAGCAGTAAAAAGCAAAAAATTTTAGAATTGCACCTTGCAATGCGGAGAAATTAATGTTTGTGCATTTACAATATTCATTGATTTTTGCCATTGAAAGACATCATGTTATTCATATACCAGAAATGTTTGAAGCTACTGACTGAATGAAAAGAGCTGGCATCTCACTCTCTTTGAATCTTCTTTATCATGCTAAGAGGAGCAGGAAAAAGCAAAAAATTTCAGAATTGCACCTTGCAATGTGGAGAAATTACTGTTTGTGCATTTACAATATTCATTGATTTTTGCCATTGAAAAACGTCCAGAAATGTTTGAAGCTACTGACTGAATGAAAGGAGCTGGCATCTCACTCTCTTTGAATCTTCTTTATCATGCTAAGAGGAGCAGGAAAAAGCAAAAAAATTCAGAATTGCACCTTGCAATGCGGAGAAATTACTGTTTGTGCATTTACAATATTCATTGATTTTTGCCATTGAAAAACATCATGTTATTCATATACCAGAAATGTTTGAAGCTACTGACTGAATGAAAAGAGCTGGCATCTCACTCTCTTTGAATCTTCTTTATCATGCTAAGAGGAGCAGGAAAAAGCAAAAAATTTCAGAATTGCACCTTACAATGTGGAGAAATTACTGTTTGTGCATTTACAATATTCATTGATTTTTGCCATTGAAAAACGTCCAGAAATGTTTGAAGCTACTGACTGAATGAAAGGAGCTGGCATCTCACTCTCTTTGAATCTTCTTTATCATGCTAAGAGGAGCAGGAAAAAGCAAAAAATTTCAGAATTGCACCTTGCAATGCGGAGAAATTACTGTTTGTGCATTTACAATATTCATTGATTTTTGCCATTAAAAAACATTATGTTATTCATATACCAGAAATGTTTGAAGCTACTGACTGAATGAAAAGAGCTGGCATCTCACTCTCTTTGAATCTTCTTTATCATGCTAGGAGGAGTAGGAAAAAGCAAAAAATTTCAGAATTGCACCTTGCAATGTGGAGAAATTACTGTTTGTGCATTTACAATATTCATTGATTTTTGTCATTGAAAAACGTCCAGAAATGTTTGAAGCTACTGACTGAATGAAAGGAGCTGGCATCTCACTCTCTTTGAATCTTCTTTATCATGCTAAGAGGAGCAGGAAAAAGCAAAAAATTTCAGAATTGCACCTTGCAATGTGGAGAAATTACTGTTTGTGCATTTACAATATTCATTGATTTTTGCCATTGAAAAACGTCCAGAAATGTTTGAAGCTACTGACTGAATGAAAGGAGCTGGCATCTCACTCTCTTTGAATCTTCTTTATCATGCTAAGAGGAGCAGGAAAAAGCAAAAAATTTCAGAATTGCACCTTGCAATGCGGAGAAATTACTGTTTGTGCATTTACAATATTCATTGATTTTTGCCATTAAAAAACATTATGTTATTCATATACCAGAAATGTTTGAAGCTACTGACTGAATGAAAAGAGCTGGCATCTCACTCTCTTTGAATCTTCTTTATCATGCTAGGAGGAGTAGGAAAAAGCAAAAAATTTCAGAATTGCACCTTGCAATGTGGAGAAATTACTGTTTGTGCATTTACAATATTCATTGATTTTTGTCATTGAAAAACGTCCAGAAATGTTTGAAGCTACTGACTGAATGAAAGGAGCTGGCATCTCACTCTCTTTGAATCTTCTTTATCATGCTAAGAGGAGCAGCAAAAAGCAAAAAATTTCAGAATTGCACCTTGCAATGCGGAGAAATTACTGTTTGTGCATTTACAATATTCCTTGATTTTTGCCATTGAAAAACATCATGTTATTCATATACCAGAAATGTTTGAAGCTACTGACTGAATGAAAAGAGCTGGCATCTCACTCTCTTTGAATCTTCTTTATCATGCTAAGAGGAGCAGGAAAAAGCAAAAAATTTCAGAATTGCACCTTGCAATGCGGAGAAATTACTGTTTGTGCATTTACAATATTCATTGATTTTTGCCATTGAAAAACATCATGTTATTCATATACCAGAAATGTTTGAAGCTACTGACTGAATGAAAAGAGCTGGCATCTCACTCTCTTTGAATCTTCTTTATCATGCTAAGAGGAGCAGGAAAAAGCAAAAAATTTCAGAATTGCACCTTACAATGTGGAGAAATTACTGTTTGTGCATTTACAATATTCATTGATTTTTGCCATTGAAAAACGTCCAGAAATGTTTGAAGCTACTGACTGAATGAAAGGAGCTGGCATCTCACTCTCTTTGAATCTTCTTTATCATGCTAAGAGGAGCAGGAAAAAGCAAAAAATTTCAGAATTGCACCTTGCAATGCGGAGAAATTACTGTTTGTGCATTTACAATATTCATTGATTTTTGCCATTAAAAAACATTATGTTATTCATATACCAGAAATGTTTGAAGCTACTGACTGAATGAAAAGAGCTGGCATCTCACTCTCTTTGAATCTTCTTTATCATGCTAGGAGGAGTAGGAAAAAGCAAAAAATTTCAGAATTGCACCTTGCAATGTGGAGAAATTACTGTTTGTGCATTTACAATATTCATTGATTTTTGTCATTGAAAAACGTCCAGAAATGTTTGAAGCTACTGACTGAATGAAAGGAGCTGGCATCTCACTCTCTTTGAATCTTCTTTATCATGCTAAGAGGAGCAGGAAAAAGCAAAAAATTTCAGAATTGCACCTTGCAATGTGGAGAAATTACTGTTTGTGCATTTACAATATTCATTGATTTTTGCCATTGAAAAACGTCCAGAAATGTTTGAAGCTACTGACTGAATGAAAGGAGCTGGCATCTCACTCTCTTTGAATCTTCTTTATCATGCTAAGAGGAGCAGGAAAAAGCAAAAAATTTCAGAATTGCACCTTGCAATGCGGAGAAATTACTGTTTGTGCATTTACAATATTCATTGATTTTTGCCATTAAAAAACATTATGTTATTCATATACCAGAAATGTTTGAAGCTACTGACTGAATGAAAAGAGCTGGCATCTCACTCTCTTTGAATCTTCTTTATCATGCTAGGAGGAGTAGGAAAAAGCAAAAAATTTCAGAATTGCACCTTGCAATGTGGAGAAATTACTGTTTGTGCATTTACAATATTCATTGATTTTTGTCATTGAAAAACGTCCAGAAATGTTTGAAGCTACTGACTGAATGAAAGGAGCTGGCATCTCACTCTCTTTGAATCTTCTTTATCATGCTAAGAGGAGCAGCAAAAAGCAAAAAATTTCAGAATTGCACCTTGCAATGCGGAGAAATTACTGTTTGTGCATTTACAATATTCCTTGATTTTTGCCATTGAAAAACATCATGTTATTCATATACCAGAAATGTTTGAAGCTACTGACTGAATGAAAAGAGCTGGCATCTCACTCTCTTTGAATCTTCTTTATCATGCTAAGAGGAGCAGGAAAAAGCAAAAAATTTCAGAATTGCACCTTGCAATGCGGAGAAATTACTGTTTGTGCATTTACAATATTCATTGATTTTTGCCATTGAAAAACATCATGTTATTCATATACCAGAAATGTTTGAAGCTACTGACTGAATGAAAAGAGCTGGCATCTCACTCTCTTTGAATCTTCTTTATCATGCTAAGAGGAGCAGGAAAAAGCAAAAAATTTCTGAATTGCACCTTGCAATGTGGAGAAATTACTGTTTGTGCATTTACAATATTCATTGATTTTTGCCATTGAAAAACGTCCAGAAATGTTTGAAGCTACTGACTGAATGAAAGGAGCTGGCATCTCACTCTCTTTGAATCTTCTTTATCATGCTAAGAGGAGCAGGAAAAAGCAAAAAATTTCAGAATTGCACCTTGCAATGTGGAGATATTACTGTTTGTGCATTTACAATATTCATTGATTTTTGCCATTGAAAAACGTCCAGAAATGTTTGAAGCTACTGACTGAATGAAAGGAGCTGGCGTCTCACTCTCTTTGAATCTTCTTTATCGTGCTAGGATTAGCAAGAAAAAGCAAAAAATTTCAGAATTGCACCTTGCAATGTGGAGATATTACTGTTTGTGCATTTGCAATATTCATTGATTTTTGCCATTGAAAAACGTCCAGAAATGTTTGAAGCTACTGACTGAATGAAAGGAGCTGGCATCTCACTCTCTTTGAATCTTCTTTATCATGCTAGGATTAGCAGGAAAAAGCAAAAAATTTCAGAATTGCACCTTGTAATGTGGAGATATTACTGTTTGTGCATTTACAATATTCATTGATTTTTGCCATTGAAAAATGTCCATAAATGTTTGAAGCTACTGACTGAATGAAAGGAGCTGGCATCTCACTCTCTTTGAATCTTCTTTATCATGCTAGGATTAGCAGGAAAAAGCAAAAAATTTCAGAATTGCACCTTGCAATGTGGAGATATTACTGTTTGTGCATTTACAATATTCATTGATTTTTGCCATTGAAAAATGTCCAGAAATGTTTGAAGCTACTGACTGAATGAAAGGAGCTGGCATCTCACTCTCTTTGAATCTTCTTTATCATGCTAGGATTAGCAGGAAAAAGCAAAAAATTTCAGAATTGCACCTTGCAATGTGGAGATATTACTGTTTGTGCATTTACAATATTCATTGATTTTTGCCATTGAAAAACATCATGTTATTCATATACCAGAAATGTGTGAAGCTACAGACTGAATAAAAGGAGCTGGCATCTCACTCTCTTTGAATCTTCTTTATCATGCTAGGATTAGCAGGAAAAAGCCAAAAATTTCAGAATTGCACCTTGCAATGTGGAGATATTACTGTTTGTGCATTTACAATATTCATTGATTTTTGCGATTGAAAAACATCATGTTATTCATATACCAGAAATGTTTGAAGCTACTGACTGAATGAAAGGAGCTGGCATCTCACTCTCTTTGAATCTTCTTTATCATGCTAGGATTAGCAGGAAAAAGCAAAAAATTTCAGAATTGCACCTTGCAATGTGGAGATATTACTGTTTGTGCATTTACAATATTCATTGATTTTTGCCATTGAAAAACGTCCAGAAATGTTTGAAGCTACTGACTGAATGAAAGGAGCTGGCATCTCACTCTCTTTGAATCTTCTTTATCATGCTAGGATTAGCAGGAAAAAGCAAAAAATTTCAGAATTGCACCTTGCAATGTGGAGATATTACTGTTTGTGCATTTACAATATTCATTGATTTTTGCCATTGAAAAACATCATGTTATTCATATACCAGAAATGTTTGAAGCTACAGACTGAATGAAAGGAGCTGGCATCTCACTCTCTTTGAATCTTCTTTATCATGCTAGGATTAGCAGGAAAAAGCCAAAAATTTCAGAATTGCACCTTGCAATGTGGAGATATTACTGTTTGTGCATTTACAATATTCATTGATTTTTGCAATTGAAAAACAGCATGTTATTCATATACCAGAAATGTTTGAAGCTACTGACTGAATGAAAGGAGCTGGCATCTTACTCTCTTTGAATCTTCTTTATCATGCTAGGATTAGCAGGAAAAAGCAAAAAATTTCAGAATTGCACCTTGCAATGTGGAGATATTACTGTTTGTGCATTTACAATATTCATTGATTTTTGCAATTGAAAAACAGCATGTTATTCATATACCAGAAATGTTTGAAGCTACTGACTGAATGAAAGGAGCTGGCATCTCACTCTCTTTGAATCTTCTTTATCATGCTAGGATTAGCAGGAAAAAGCAAAAAATTTCAGAATTGCACATTGCAATGTGGAGATATTACTGTTTGTGCATTTACAATATTCATTGATTTTTGCCATTGAAAAACGTCCAGAAATGTTTGAAGCTACTGACTGAATGAAAGGAGCTGGCATCTCACTCTCTTTGAATCTTCTTTATCATGCTAGGATTAGCAGGAAAAAGCAAAAAATTTCAGAATTGCACCTTGCAATGTGGAGATATTACTGTTTGTGCATTTACAATATTCATTGATTTTTGCCATTGAAAAACGTCCAGAAATGTTTGAAGCTACTGACTGAATGAAAGGAGCTGGCATCTCACTCTCTTTGAATCTTCTTTATCATGCTAGGATTAGCAGGAAAAAGCAAAAAATTTCAGAATTGCACCTTGCAATGTGGAGATATTACTGTTTGTGCATTTACAATATTCATTGATTTTTGCCATTGAAAAACATCATGTTATTCATATACCAGAAATGTTTGAAGCTACTGACTGAATGAAAGGAGCTGGCATCTCACTCTCTTTGAATCTTCTTTATCATGCTGGGATTAGCAGGAAAAAGCAAAAAATTTCAGAATTGCACCTTGCAATGTGGAGATATTACTGTTTGTGCATTTACAATATTCATTGATTTTTGCCATTGAAAAACATCATGTTATTCATATACCAGAAATGTTTGAAGCTACTGACTGAATGAAAGGAGCTGGCATCTCACTCTCTTTGAATCTTCTTTATCATGCTAGGATTAGCAGGAAAAAGCAAAAAATTTCAGAATTGCACCTTGCAATGTGGAGATATTACTGTTTGTGCATTTCCAATATTCATTGATTTTTGCCATTGAAAAACGTCCAGAAATGTTTGAAGCTACTGACTGAATGAAAGGAGCTGGCATCTCACTCTCTTTGAATCTTCTTTATCATGCTAGAATTAGCAGGAAAAAGCAAAAAATTTCAGAATTGCACCTTGCAATGTGGAGATATTACTGTTTGTGCATTTACAATATTCATTGATTTTTGCCATTGAAAAACGTCCAGAAATGTTTGAAGCTACTGACTGAATGAAAGGAGCTGGCATCTCACTCTCTTTGAATCTTCTTTATCATGCTAGGATTAGCAGGAAAAAGCAAAAAATTTCAGAATTGCACCTTGCAATGTGGAGATATTACTGTTGTGCATTTACAATATTCATTGATTTTTGCCATTGAAAAACGTCCAGAAATGTTTGAAGCTACTGACTGAATGAAAGGAGCTGGCATCTCACTCTCTTTGAATCTTCTTTATCATGCTAGGATTAGCAGGAAAAAGCAAAAAATTTCAGAATTGCACCTTGCAATGTGGAGATATTACTGTTTGTGCATTTACAATATTCATTGATCTTTGCCATTGAAAAACGTCCAGAAATGTTTGAAGCTACTGACTGAATGAAAGGAGCTGGCATCTCACTCTCTTTGAATCTTCTTTATCATGCTAGGATTAGCAGGAAAAAGCAAAAAATTTCAGAATTGCACCTTGCAATGTGGAGATATTACTGTTTGTGCATTTACAATATTCATTGATTTTTGCCATTGAAAAACGTCCAGAAATGTTTGAAGCTACTGACTGAATGAAAGGAGCTGGCATCTCACTCTCTTTGAATCTTCTTTATCATGCTGGGATTAGCAGGAAAAATCAAAAAATTTCAGAATTGCACCTTGCAATGTGGAGATATTACTGTTTGTGCATTTACAATATTCATTGATTTTTGCCATTGAAAAACGTCCAGAAATGTTTGAAGCTACTGACTGAATGAAAGGAGCTGGCATCTCACTCTCTTTGAATCTTCTTTATCATGCTAGGATTAGCAGGAAAAAGCAAAAAATTTCAGAATTGCACATTGCAATGTGGAGATATTACTGTTTGTGCATTTACAATATTCATTGATTTTTGCCATTGAAAAACGTCCAGAAATGTTTGAAGCTACTGACTGAATGAAAGGAGCTGGCATCTCACTCTCTTTGAATCTTCTTTATCATGCTAGGATTAGCAGGAAAAAGCAAAAAATTTCAGAATTGCACCTTGCAATGTGGAGATATTACTGTTTGTGCATTTACAATATTCATTGATTTTTGCCATTGAAAAACATCATGTTATTCATATACCAGAAATGTTTGAAGCTACTGACTGAATGAAAGGAGCTGGCATCTCACTATCTTTGAATCTTCTTTATCATGCTAGGATTAGCAGGAAAAAGCAAAAAAATTTCAGAATTGCACCTTGCAATGTGGAGATATTACTGTTTGTGCATTTACAATATTCATTGATTTTTGCCATTGAAAAACATCATGTTATTCATATACCAGAAATGTTTGAAGCTACTGACTGAATGAAAGGAGCTGGCATCTCACTCTCTTTGAATCTTCTTTATCATGCTAGGATTAGCAGGAAAAAGCAAAAAATTTCAGAATTGCACCTTGCAATGTGGAGATATTACTGTTTGTGCATTTACAATATTCATTGATTTTTGCCATTGAAAAACGTCCAGAAATGTTTGAAGCTACTGACTGAATGAAAGGAGCTGGCATCTCACTCTCTTTGAATCTTCTTTATCATGCTGGGATTAGCAGGAAAAAGCAAAAAATTTCAGAATTGCACCTTGCAATGTGGAGATATTACTGTTTGTGCATTTACAATATTCATTGATTTTTGCCATTGAAAAACGTCCAGAAATGTTTGAAGCTACTGACTGAATGAAAGGAGCTGGCATCTCACTCTCTTTGAATCTTCTTTATCATGCTAGGATTAGCAGGAAAAAGCAAAAAATTTCAGAATTGCACCTTGCAATGTGGAGATATTACTGTTTGTGCATTTACAATATTCATTGATTTTTGCCATTGAAAAACGTCCAGAAATGTTTGAAGCTACTGACTGAATGAAAGGAGCTGGCATCTCACTCTCTTTGAATCTTCTTTATCATGCTAGGATTAGCAGGAAAAAGCAAAAAATTTCAGAATTGCACCTTGCAATGTGGAGATATTACTGTTTGTGCATTTACAATATTCATTGATTTTTGCCATTGAAAAACATCATGTTATTCATATACCAGAAATGTTTGAAGCTACTGACTGAATGAAAGGAGCTGGCATCTCACTATCTTTGAATCTTCTTTATCATGCTAGGATTAGCAGGAAAAAGCAAAAAATTTCAGAATTGCACCTTGCAATGTGGAGATATTACTGTTTGTGCATTTACAATATTCATTGATTTTTGCCATTGAAAAACATCATGTTATTCATATACCAGAAAAGTTTGAAGCTACTGACTGAATGAAAGGAGCTGGCATCTCACTCTCTTTGAATCTTCTTTATCATGCTAGGATTAGCAGGAAAAAGCAAAAAATTTCAGAATTGCACCTTGCAATGTGGAGATATTACTGTTTGTGCATTTACAATATTCATTGATTTTTGCCATTGAAAAACGTCCAGAAATGTTTGAAGCTACTGACTGAATGAAAGGAGCTGGCATCTCACTCTCTTTGAATCTTCTTTATCATGCTAGGATTAGCAGGAAAAAGCAAAAAATTTCAGAATTGCACCTTGCAATGTGGAGATATTACTGTTTGTGCATTTACAATATTCATTGATTTTTGCCATTGAAAAACGTCCAGAAATGTTTTAAGCTACTGACTGAATGAAAGGAGCTGGCATCTCACTCTCTTTGAATCTTCTTTATCATGCTAGGATTAGCAGGAAAAAGCAAAAAATTTCAGAATTGCACCTTGCAATGTGGAGATATTACTGTTTGTGCATTTACAATATTCATTGATTTTTGCCATTGAAAAACATCATGTTATTCATATACCAGAAATGTTTGAAGCTACTGACTGAATGAAAGGAGCTGGCATCTCACTCTCTTTGAATCTTCTTTATCATGCTAGGATTAGCAGGAAAAAGCAAAAAATTTCAGAATTGCACCTTGCAATGTGGAGATATTACTGTTTGTGCATTTACAATATTCATTGATTTTTGCCATTGAAAAACATCATGTTATTCATATACCAGAAATGTTTGAAGCTAGTGACTGAATGAAAGGAGCTGGCATCTCACTCTCTTTGAATCTTCTTTATCATGCTAGGATTAGCAGGAAAAAGCAAAAAATTTCAGAATTGCACCTTGCAATGTGGAGATATTACTGTTTGTGCATTTACAATATTCATTGATTTTTGCCATTGAAAAACGTCCAGAAATGTTTGAAGCTACTGACTGAATGAAAGGAGCTGGCATCTCACTCTCTTTGAATCTTCTTTATCATGCTAGGATTAGCAGGAAAAAGCAAAAAATTTCAGAATTGCACCTTGCAATGTGGAGATATTACTGTTTGTGCATTTACAATATTCATTGATTTTTTCCATTGAAAAACGTCCAGAAATGTTTGAAGCTACTGACTGAATGAAAGGAGCTGGCATCTCACTCTCTTTGAATCTTCTTTATCATGCTAGAATTAGCAGGAAAAAGCAAAAAATTTCAGAATTGCACCTTGCAATGTGGAGATATTACTGTTTGTGCATTTACAATATTCATTGATTTTTGCCATTGAAAAACGTCCAGAAATGTTTGAAGCTACTGACTGAATGAAAGGAGCTGGCATCTCACTCACTTTGAATCTTCTTTATCATGCTAGGATTAGCAGGAAAAAGCAAAAAATTTCAGAATTGCACCTTGCAATGTGGAGATATTACTGTTGTGCATTTACAATATTCATTGATTTTTGCCATTGAAAAACGTCCAGAAATGTTTGAAGCTACTGACTGAATGAAAGGAGCTGGCATCTCACTCTCTTTGAATCTTCTTTATCATGCTAGGATTAGCAGGAAAAAGCTAAAAATTTCAGAATTGCACCTTGCAATGTGGAGATATTACTGTTTGTGCATTTACAATATTCATTGATTTTTGCCATTGAAAAACGTCCAGAAATGTTTGAAGCTACTGACTGAATGAAAGGAGCTGGCATCTCACTCTCTTTGAATCTTCTTTATCATGCTAGGATTAGCAGGAAAAAGCAAAAAATTTCAGAATTGCACCTTGCAATGTGGAGATATTACTGTTTGTGCATTTACAATATTCATTGATTTTTGCCATTGAAAAACGTCCAGAAATGTTTGAAGCTACTGACTGAATGAAAGGAGCTGGCATCTCACTCTCTTTGAATCTTCTTTATCATGCTGGGATTAGCAGGAAAAAGCAAAAAATTTCAGAATTGCACCTTGCAATGTGGAGATATTACTGTTTGTGCATTTACAATATTCATTGATTTTTGCCATTGAAAAACGTCCAGAAATGTTTGAAGCTACTGACTGAATGAAAGAAGCTGGCATCTCACTCTCTTTGAATCTTCTTTATCATGCTAGGATTAGCAGGAAAAAGCAAAAAATTTCAGAATTGCACCTTGCAATGTGGAGATATTACTGTTTGTGCATTTACAATATTCATTGATTTTTGCCATTGAAAAACGTCCAGAAATGTTTGAAGCTACTGACTGAATGAAAGGAGCTGGCATCTCACTCTCTTTGAAACTTCTTTATCATGCTAGGATTAGCAGGAAAAAGCAAAAAATTTCAGAATTGCACCTTGCAATGTGGAGATATTACTGTTTGTGCATTTGCAATATTCATTGATTTTTGCCATTGAAAAACGTCCAGAAATGTTTGAAGCTACTGACTGAATGAAAGGAGCTGGCATCTCACTCTCTTTGAATCTTCTTTATCATGCTAGGATTAGTAGGAAAAAGCAAAAAAATTCAGAATTGCACCTTGCAATGTGGAGATATTACTGTTTGTGCATTTACAATATTCATTGATTTTTGCCATTGAAAAACGTCCAGAAATGTTTGAAGCTACTGACTAAATAAAAGGAGCTGGCATCTCACTCTCTTTGAATCTTCTTTATCATGCTAGGATTAGCAGGAAAAAGCAAAAAATTTCAGAATTGCACCTTGCAATGTGGAGATATTACTGTTTGTGCATTTACAATATTCATTGATTTTTGCCATTGAAAAACGTCCAGAAATGTTTGAAGCTACTGACTGAATGAAAGGAGCTGGCATCTCACTCTCTTTGAATCTTCTTTATCATGCTAGGATTAGCAGGAAAAAGCAAAAAATTTCAGAATTGCACCTTGCAATGTGGAGATATTACTGTTTGTGCATTTACAATATTCATTGATTTTTGCCATTGAAAAACGTCCAGAAATGTTTGAAGCTACTGACTGAATGAAAGGAGCTGGCATCTCACTCTCTTTGAATCTTCTTTATCATGCTAGGATTAGCAGGAAAAAGCAAAAAATTTCAGAATTGCACCTTGCAATGTGGAGATATTACTGTTTGTGCATTTACAATATTCATTGATTTTTGCCATTGAAAAACATCATGTTATTCATATACCAGAAATGTTTGAAGCTACAGACTGAATGAAAGGAGCTGGCATCTCACTCTCTTTGAATCTTCTTTATCATGCTAGGATTAGCAGGAAAAAGCCAAAAATTTCAGAATTGCACCTTGCAATGTGGAGATATTACTGTTTGTGCATTTACAATATTCATTGATTTTTGCAATTGAAAAACAGCATGTTATTCATATACCAGAAATGTTTGAAGCTACTGACTGAATGAAAGGAGCTGGCATCTTACTCTCTTTGAATCTTCTTTATCATGCTAGGATTAGCAGGAAAAAGCAAAAAATTTCAGAATTGCACCTTGCAATGTGGAGATATTACTGTTTGTGCATTTACAATATTCATTGATTTTTGCCATTGAAAAACATCATGTTATTCATATACCAGAAATGTTTGAAGCTACTGACTGAATGAAAGGAGCTGGCATCTCACTCTCTTTGAATCTTCTTTATCATGCTAGGATTAGCAGGAAAAAGCAAAAAATTTCAGAATTGCACATTGCAATGTGGAGATATTACTGTTTGTGCATTTACAATATTCATTGATTTTTGCCATTGAAAAACGTCCAGAAATGTTTGAAGCTACTGACTGAATGAAAGGAGCTGGCATCTCACTCTCTTTGAATCTTCTTTATCATGCTAGGATTAGCAGGAAAAAGCAAAAAATTTCAGAATTGCACCTTGCAATGTGGAGATATTACTGTTTGTGCATTTACAATATTCATTGATTTTTGCCATTGAAAAACGTCCAGAAATGTTTGAAGCTACTGACTGAATGAAAGGAGCTGGCATCTCACTCTCTTTGAATCTTCTTTATCATGCTAGGATTAGCAGGAAAAAGCAAAAAATTTCAGAATTGCACCTTGCAATGTGGAGATATTACTGTTTGTGCATTTACAATATTCATTGATTTTTGCCATTGAAAAACATCATGTTATTCATATACCAGAAATGTTTGAAGCTACTGACTGAATGAAAGGAGCTGGCATCTCACTCTCTTTGAATCTTCTTTATCATGCTGGGATTAGCAGGAAAAAGCAAAAAATTTCAGAATTGCACCTTGCAATGTGGAGATATTACTGTTTGTGCATTTACAATATTCATTGATTTTTGCCATTGAAAAACATCATGTTATTCATATACCAGAAATGTTTGAAGCTACTGACTGAATGAAAGGAGCTGGCATCTCACTCTCTTTGAATCTTCTTTATCATGCTAGGATTAGCAGGAAAAAGCAAAAAATTTCAGAATTGCACCTTGCAATGTGGAGATATTACTGTTTGTGCATTTCCAATATTCATTGATTTTTGCCATTGAAAAACGTCCAGAAATGTTTGAAGCTACTGACTGAATGAAAGGAGCTGGCATCTCACTCTCTTTGAATCTTCTTTATCATGCTAGAATTAGCAGGAAAAAGCAAAAAATTTCAGAATTGCACCTTGCAATGTGGAGATATTACTGTTTGTGCATTTACAATATTCATTGATTTTTGCCATTGAAAAACGTCCAGAAATGTTTGAAGCTACTGACTGAATGAAAGGAGCTGGCATCTCACTCTCTTTGAATCTTCTTTATCATGCTAGGATTAGCAGGAAAAAGCAAAAAATTTCAGAATTGCACCTTGCAATGTGGAGATATTACTGTTGTGCATTTACAATATTCATTGATTTTTGCCATTGAAAAACGTCCAGAAATGTTTGAAGCTACTGACTGAATGAAAGGAGCTGGCATCTCACTCTCTTTGAATCTTCTTTATCATGCTAGGATTAGCAGGAAAAAGCAAAAAATTTCAGAATTGCACCTTGCAATGTGGAGATATTACTGTTTGTGCATTTACAATATTCATTGATCTTTGCCATTGAAAAACGTCCAGAAATGTTTGAAGCTACTGACTGAATGAAAGGAGCTGGCATCTCACTCTCTTTGAATCTTCTTTATCATGCTAGGATTAGCAGGAAAAAGCAAAAAATTTCAGAATTGCACCTTGCAATGTGGAGATATTACTGTTTGTGCATTTACAATATTCATTGATTTTTGCCATTGAAAAACGTCCAGAAATGTTTGAAGCTACTGACTGAATGAAAGGAGCTGGCATCTCACTCTCTTTGAATCTTCTTTATCATGCTGGGATTAGCAGGAAAAATCAAAAAATTTCAGAATTGCACCTTGCAATGTGGAGATATTACTGTTTGTGCATTTACAATATTCATTGATTTTTGCCATTGAAAAACGTCCAGAAATGTTTGAAGCTACTGACTGAATGAAAGGAGCTGGCATCTCACTCTCTTTGAATCTTCTTTATCATGCTAGGATTAGCAGGAAAAAGCAAAAAATTTCAGAATTGCACATTGCAATGTGGAGATATTACTGTTTGTGCATTTACAATATTCATTGATTTTTGCCATTGAAAAACGTCCAGAAATGTTTGAAGCTACTGACTGAATGAAAGGAGCTGGCATCTCACTCTCTTTGAATCTTCTTTATCATGCTAGGATTAGCAGGAAAAAGCAAAAAATTTCAGAATTGCACCTTGCAATGTGGAGATATTACTGTTTGTGCATTTACAATATTCATTGATTTTTGCCATTGAAAAACATCATGTTATTCATATACCAGAAATGTTTGAAGCTACTGACTGAATGAAAGGAGCTGGCATCTCACTATCTTTGAATCTTCTTTATCATGCTAGGATTAGCAGGAAAAAGCAAAAAAATTTCAGAATTGCACCTTGCAATGTGGAGATATTACTGTTTGTGCATTTACAATATTCATTGATTTTTGCCATTGAAAAACATCATGTTATTCATATACCAGAAATGTTTGAAGCTACTGACTGAATGAAAGGAGCTGGCATCTCACTCTCTTTGAATCTTCTTTATCATGCTAGGATTAGCAGGAAAAAGCAAAAAATTTCAGAATTGCACCTTGCAATGTGGAGATATTACTGTTTGTGCATTTACAATATTCATTGATTTTTGCCATTGAAAAACGTCCAGAAATGTTTGAAGCTACTGACTGAATGAAAGGAGCTGGCATCTCACTCTCTTTGAATCTTCTTTATCATGCTGGGATTAGCAGGAAAAAGCAAAAAATTTCAGAATTGCACCTTGCAATGTGGAGATATTACTGTTTGTGCATTTACAATATTCATTGATTTTTGCCATTGAAAAACGTCCAGAAATGTTTGAAGCTACTGACTGAATGAAAGGAGCTGGCATCTCACTCTCTTTGAATCTTCTTTATCATGCTAGGATTAGCAGGAAAAAGCAAAAAATTTCAGAATTGCACCTTGCAATGTGGAGATATTACTGTTTGTGCATTTACAATATTCATTGATTTTTGCCATTGAAAAACGTCCAGAAATGTTTGAAGCTACTGACTGAATGAAAGGAGCTGGCATCTCACTCTCTTTGAATCTTCTTTATCATGCTAGGATTAGCAGGAAAAAGCAAAAAATTTCAGAATTGCACCTTGCAATGTGGAGATATTACTGTTTGTGCATTTACAATATTCATTGATTTTTGCCATTGAAAAACATCATGTTATTCATATACCAGAAATGTTTGAAGCTACTGACTGAATGAAAGGAGCTGGCATCTCACTATCTTTGAATCTTCTTTATCATGCTAGGATTAGCAGGAAAAAGCAAAAAATTTCAGAATTGCACCTTGCAATGTGGAGATATTACTGTTTGTGCATTTACAATATTCATTGATTTTTGCCATTGAAAAACATCATGTTATTCATATACCAGAAAAGTTTGAAGCTACTGACTGAATGAAAGGAGCTGGCATCTCACTCTCTTTGAATCTTCTTTATCATGCTAGGATTAGCAGGAAAAAGCAAAAAATTTCAGAATTGCACCTTGCAATGTGGAGATATTACTGTTTGTGCATTTACAATATTCATTGATTTTTGCCATTGAAAAACGTCCAGAAATGTTTGAAGCTACTGACTGAATGAAAGGAGCTGGCATCTCACTCTCTTTGAATCTTCTTTATCATGCTAGGATTAGCAGGAAAAAGCAAAAAATTTCAGAATTGCACCTTGCAATGTGGAGATATTACTGTTTGTGCATTTACAATATTCATTGATTTTTGCCATTGAAAAACGTCCAGAAATGTTTTAAGCTACTGACTGAATGAAAGGAGCTGGCATCTCACTCTCTTTGAATCTTCTTTATCATGCTAGGATTAGCAGGAAAAAGCAAAAAATTTCAGAATTGCACCTTGCAATGTGGAGATATTACTGTTTGTGCATTTACAATATTCATTGATTTTTGCCATTGAAAAACATCATGTTATTCATATACCAGAAATGTTTGAAGCTACTGACTGAATGAAAGGAGCTGGCATCTCACTCTCTTTGAATCTTCTTTATCATGCTAGGATTAGCAGGAAAAAGCAAAAAATTTCAGAATTGCACCTTGCAATGTGGAGATATTACTGTTTGTGCATTTACAATATTCATTGATTTTTGCCATTGAAAAACATCATGTTATTCATATGCCAGAAATGTTTGAAGCTAGTGACTGAATGAAAGGAGCTGGCATCTCACTCTCTTTGAATCTTCTTTATCATGCTAGGATTAGCAGGAAAAAGCAAAAAATTTCAGAATTGCACCTTGCAATGTGGAGATATTACTGTTTGTGCATTTACAATATTCATTGATTTTTGCCATTGAAAAACGTCCAGAAATGTTTGAAGCTACTGACTGAATGAAAGGAGCTGGCATCTCACTCTCTTTGAATCTTCTTTATCATGCTAGGATTAGCAGGAAAAAGCAAAAAATTTCAGAATTGCACCTTGCAATGTGGAGATATTACTGTTTGTGCATTTACAATATTCATTGATTTTTTCCATTGAAAAACGTCCAGAAATGTTTGAAGCTACTGACTGAATGAAAGGAGCTGGCATCTCACTCTCTTTGAATCTTCTTTATCATGCTAGAATTAGCAGGAAAAAGCAAAAAATTTCAGAATTGCACCTTGCAATGTGGAGATATTACTGTTTGTGCATTTACAATATTCATTGATTTTTGCCATTGAAAAACGTCCAGAAATGTTTGAAGCTACTGACTGAATGAAAGGAGCTGGCATCTCACTCACTTTGAATCTTCTTTATCATGCTAGGATTAGCAGGAAAAAGCAAAAAATTTCAGAATTGCACCTTGCAATGTGGAGATATTACTGTTGTGCATTTACAATATTCATTGATTTTTGCCATTGAAAAACGTCCAGAAATGTTTGAAGCTACTGACTGAATGAAAGGAGCTGGCATCTCACTCTCTTTGAATCTTCTTTATCATGCTAGGATTAGCAGGAAAAAGCTAAAAATTTCAGAATTGCACCTTGCAATGTGGAGATATTACTGTTTGTGCATTTACAATATTCATTGATTTTTGCCATTGAAAAACGTCCAGAAATGTTTGAAGCTACTGACTGAATGAAAGGAGCTGGCATCTCACTCTCTTTGAATCTTCTTTATCATGCTAGGATTAGCAGGAAAAAGCAAAAAATTTCAGAATTGCACCTTGCAATGTGGAGATATTACTGTTTGTGCATTTACAATATTCATTGATTTTTGCCATTGAAAAACGTCCAGAAATGTTTGAAGCTACTGACTGAATGAAAGGAGCTGGCATCTCACTCTCTTTGAATCTTCTTTATCATGCTGGGATTAGCAGGAAAAAGCAAAAAATTTCAGAATTGCACCTTGCAATGTGGAGATATTACTGTTTGTGCATTTACAATATTCATTGATTTTTGCCATTGAAAAACGTCCAGAAATGTTTGAAGCTACTGACTGAATGAAAGAAGCTGGCATCTCACTCTCTTTGAATCTTCTTTATCATGCTAGGATTAGCAGGAAAAAGCAAAAAATTTCAGAATTGCACCTTGCAATGTGGAGATATTACTGTTTGTGCATTTACAATATTCATTGATTTTTGCCATTGAAAAACGTCCAGAAATGTTTGAAGCTACTGACTGAATGAAAGGAGCTGGCATCTCACTCTCTTTGAAACTTCTTTATCATGCTAGGATTAGCAGGAAAAAGCAAAAAATTTCAGAATTGCACCTTGCAATGTGGAGATATTACTGTTTGTGCATTTGCAATATTCATTGATTTTTGCCATTGAAAAACGTCCAGAAATGTTTGAAGCTACTGACTGAATGAAAGGAGCTGGCATCTCACTCTCTTTGAATCTTCTTTATCATGCTAGGATTAGTAGGAAAAAGCAAAAAAATTCAGAATTGCACCTTGCAATGTGGAGATATTACTGTTTGTGCATTTACAATATTCATTGATTTTTGCCATTGAAAAACGTCCAGAAATGTTTGAAGCTACTGACTAAATAAAAGGAGCTGGCATCTCACTCTCTTTGAATCTTCTTTATCATGCTAGGATTAGCAGGAAAAAGCAAAAAATTTCAGAATTGCACCTTGCAATGTGGAGATATTACTGTTTGTGCATTTACAATATTCATTGATTTTTGCCATTGAAAAACGTCCAGAAATGTTTGAAGCTACTGACTGAATGAAAGGAGCTGGCATCTCACTCTCTTTGAATCTTCTTTATCATGCTAGGATTAGCAGGAAAAAGCAAAAAATTTCAGAATTGCACCTTGCAATGTGGAGATATTACTGTTTGTGCATTTACAATATTCATTGATTTTTGCCATTGAAAAACGTCCAGAAATGTTTGAAGCTACTGACTGAATGAAAGGAGCTGGCATCTCACTCTCTTTGAAACTTCTTTATCATGCTAGGATTAGCAGGAAAAAGCAAAAAATTTCAGAATTGCACCTTGCAATGTGGAGATATTACTGTTTGTGCATTTACAATATTCATTGATTTTTGCCATTGAAAAACGTCCAGAAATGTTTGAAGCTACTGACTGAATGAAAGGAGCTGGCATCTCACTCTCTTTGAATCTTCTTTATCATGCTAGGATTAGTAGGAAAAAGCAAAAAATTTCAGAATTGCACCTTGCAATGTGGAGATATTACTGTTTGTGCATTTACAATATTCATTGATTTTTGCCATTGAAAAACGTCCAGAAATGTTTGAAGCTACTGACTAAATAAAAGGAGCTGGCATCTCACTCTCTTTGAATCTTCTTTATCATGCTAGGATTAGCAGGAAAAAGCAAAAAATTTCAGAATTGCACCTTGCAATGTGGAGATATTACTGTTTGTGCATTTACAATATTCATTGATTTTTGCCATTGAAAAACGTCCAGAAATGTTTGAAGCTACTGACTGAATGAAAGGAGCTGGCATCTCACTCTCTTTGAATCTTCTTTATCATGCTAGGATTAGCAGGAAAAAGCAAAAAATTTCAGAATTGCACCTTGCAATGTGGAGATATTACTGTTTGTGCATTTACAATATTCATTGATTTTTGCCATTGAAAAACATCATGTTATTCATATACCAGAAATGTCTGAAGCTACTGACTGAATGAAAGGAGCTGGCATCTCACTCTCTTTGAATCTTCTTTATCATGCTAGGATTAGCAGGAAAAAGCAAAAAATTTCAGAATTGCACCTTGCAATGTGGAGATATTACTGTTTGTGCATTTACAATATTCATTGATTTTTGCCATTGAAAAACGTCCAGAAATGTTTGAAGCTACTGACTGAATGAAAGGAGCTGGCATCTCACTCTCATTGAATCTTCTTTATCATGCTAGGATTAGCAGGAAAAAGCAAAAAATTTCAGAATTGCACCTTGCAATGTGGAGATATTACTGTTTGTGCATTTACAATATTCATTGATTTTTGCCATTGAAAAACGTCCAGAAATGTTTGAAGCTACTGACTGAATGAAAGGAGCTGGCATCTCACTCTCTTTGAATCTTCTTTATCATGCTAGAATTAGCAGGAAAAAGCAAAAAATTTCAGAATTGCACCTTGCAATGTGGAGATATTACTGTTTGTGCATTTACAATATTCATTGATTTTTGCCATTGAAAAACGTCCAGAAATGTTTGAAGCTACTGACTGAATGAAAGGAGCTGGCATCTCACTCACTTTGAATCTTCTTTATCATGCTAGGATTAGCAGGAAAAAGCAAAAAATTTCAGAATTGCACCTTGCAATGTGGAGATATTACTGTTGTGCATTTACAATATTCATTGATTTTTGCCATTGAAAAACGTCCAGAAATGTTTGAAGCTACTGACTGAATGAAAGGAGCTGGCATCTCACTCTCTTTGAATCTTCTTTATCATGCTAGGATTAGCAGGAAAAAGCAAAAAATTTCAGAATTGCACCTTGCAATGTGGAGATATTACTGTTTGTGCATTTACAATATTCATTGATTTTTGCCATTGAAAAACGTCCAGAAATGTTTGAAGCTACTGACTGAATGAAAGGAGCTGGCATCTCACTCTCTTTGAATCTTCTTTATCATGCTAGGATTAGCAGGAAAAAGCAAAAAATTTCAGAATTGCACCTTGCAATGTGGAGATATTACTGTTTGTGCATTTACAATATTCATTGATTTTTGCCATTGAAAAACGTCCAGAAATGTTTGAAGCTACTGACTGAATGAAAGGAGCTGGCATCTCACTCTCTTTGAATCTTCTTTATCATGCTGGGATTAGCAGGAAAAAGCAAAAAATTTCAGAATTGCACCTTGCAATGTGGAGATATTACTGTTTGTGCATTTACAATATTCATTGATTTTTGCCATTGAAAAACGTCCAGAAATGTTTGAAGCTACTGACTGAATGAAAGAAGCTGGCATCTCACTCTCTTTGAATCTTCTTTATCATGCTAGGATTAGCAGGAAAAAGCAAAAAATTTCAGAATTGCACCTTGCAATGTGGAGATATTACTGTTTGTGCATTTACAATATTCATTGATTTTTGCCATTGAAAAACGTCCAGAAATGTTTGAAGCTACTGACTGAATGAAAGGAGCTGGCATCTCACTCTCTTTGAAACTTCTTTATCATGCTAGGATTAGCAGGAAAAAGCAAAAAATTTCAGAATTGCACCTTGCAATGTGGAGATATTACTGTTTGTGCATTTACAATATTCATTGATTTTTGCCATTGAAAAACGTCCAGAAATGTTTGAAGCTACTGACTGAATGAAAGGAGCTGGCATCTCACTCTCCTTGAATCTTCTTTATCATGCTAGGATTAGTAGGAAAAAGCAAAAAATTTCAGAATTGCACCTTGCAATGTGGAGATATTACTGTTTGTGCATTTACAATATTCATTGATTTTTGCCATTGAAAAACGTCCAGAAATGTTTGAAGCTACTGACTAAATAAAAGGAGCTGGCATCTCACTCTCTTTGAATCTTCTTTATCATGCTAGGATTAGCAGGAAAAAGCAAAAAATTTCAGAATTGCACCTTGCAATGTGGAGATATTACTGTTTGTGCATTTACAATATTCATTGATTTTTGCCATTGAAAAACGTCCAGAAATGTTTGAAGCTACTGACTGAATGAAAGGAGCTGGCATCTCACTCTCTTTGAATCTTCTTTATCATGCTAGGATTAGCAGGAAAAAGCAAAAAATTTCAGAATTGCACCTTGCAATGTGGAGATATTACTGTTTGTGCATTTACAATATTCATTGATTTTTGCCATTGAAAAACGTCCAGAAATGTTTGAAGCTACTGACTGAATGAAAGGAGCTGGCATCTCACTCTCTTTGAAACTTCTTTATCATGCTAGGATTAGCAGGAAAAAGCAAAAAATTTCAGAATTGCACCTTGCAATGTGGAGATATTACTGTTTGTGCATTTACAATATTCATTGATTTTTGCCATTGAAAAACGTCCAGAAATGTTTGAAGCTACTGACTGAATGAAAGGAGCTGGCATCTCACTCTCTTTGAATCTTCTTTATCATGCTAGGATTAGTAGGAAAAAGCAAAAAATTTCAGAATTGCACCTTGCAATGTGGAGATATTACTGTTTGTGCATTTACAATATTCATTGATTTTTGCCATTGAAAAACGTCCAGAAATGTTTGAAGCTACTGACTAAATAAAAGGAGCTGGCATCTCACTCTCTTTGAATCTTCTTTATCATGCTAGGATTAGCAGGAAAAAGCAAAAAATTTCAGAATTGCACCTTGCAATGTGGAGATATTACTGTTTGTGCATTTACAATATTCATTGATTTTTGCCATTGAAAAACGTCCAGAAATGTTTGAAGCTACTGACTGAATGAAAGGAGCTGGCATCTCACTCTCTTTGAATCTTCTTTATCATGCTAGGATTAGCAGGAAAAAGCAAAAAATTTCAGAATTGCACCTTGCAATGTGGAGATATTACTGTTTGTGCATTTACAATATTCATTGATTTTTGCCATTGAAAAACGTCCAGAAATGTTTGAAGCTACTGACTGAATGAAAGGAGCTGGCATCTCACTCTCTTTGAAACTTCTTTATCATGCTAGGATTAGCAGGAAAAAGCAAAAAATTTCAGAATTGCACCTTGCAATGTGGAGATATTACTGTTTGTGCATTTACAATATTCATTGATTTTTGCCATTGAAAAACGTCCAGAAATGTTTGAAGCTACTGACTGAATGAAAGGAGCTGGCATCTCACTCTCTTTGAATCTTCTTTATCATGCTAGGATTAGTAGGAAAAAGCAAAAAATTTCAGAATTGCACCTTGCAATGTGGAGATATTACTGTTTGTGCATTTACAATATTCATTGATTTTTGCCATTGAAAAACGTCCAGAAATGTTTGAAGCTACTGACTAAATAAAAGGAGCTGGCATCTCACTCTCTTTGAATCTTCTTTATCATGCTAGGATTAGCAGGAAAAAGCAAAAAATTTCAGAATTGCACCTTGCAATGTGGAGATATTACTGTTTGTGCATTTACAATATTCATTGATTTTTGCCATTGAAAAACGTCCAGAAATGTTTGAAGCTACTGACTGAATGAAAGGAGCTGGCATCTCACTCTCTTTGAATCTTCTTTATCATGCTAGGATTAGCAGGAAAAAGCAAAAAATTTCAGAATTGCACCTTGCAATGTGGAGATATTACTGGTTGTGCATTTACAATATTCATTGATTTTTGCCATTGAAAAACATCATGTTATTCATATACCAGAAATGTCTGAAGCTACTGACTGAATGAAAGGAGCTGGCATCTCACTCTCTTTGAATCTTCTTTATCATGCTAGGATTAGCAGGAAAAAGCAAAAAATTTCAGAATTGCACCTTGCAATGTGGAGATATTACTGTTTGTGCATTTACAATATTCATTGATTTTTGCCATTGAAAAACGTCCAGAAATGTTTGAAGCTACTGACTGAATGAAAGGAGCTGGCATCTCACTCTCTTTGAATCTTCTTTATCATGCTAGGATTAGCAGGAAAAAGCAAAAAATTTCAGAATTGCACCTTGCAATGTGGAGATATTACTGTTTGTGCATTTACAATATTCATTGATTTTTGCCATTGAAAAACGTCCAGAAATGTTTGAAGCTACTGACTGAATGAAAGGAGCTGGCATCTCACTCTCTTTGAATCTTCTTTATCATGCTAGGATTAGCAGGAAAAAGCAAAAAATTTCAGAATTGCACCTTGCAATGTGGAGATATTACTGTTTGTGCATTTACAATATTCATTGATTTTTTCCATTGAAAAACGTCCAGAAATGTTTGAAGCTACTGACTGAATGAAAGGAGCTGGCATCTCACTCTCTTTGAATCTTCTTTATCATGCTAGAATTAGCAGGAAAAAGCAAAAAATTTCAGAATTGCACCTTGCAATGTGGAGATATTACTGTTTGTGCATTTACAATATTCATTGATTTTTGCCATTGAAAAACGTCCAGAAATATTTGAAGCTACTGACTGAATGAAAGGAGCTGGCATCTCACTCACTTTGAATCTTCTTTATCATGCTAGGATTAGCAGGAAAAAGCAAAAAATTTCAGAATTGCACCTTGCAATGTGGAGATATTACTGTTGTGCATTTACAATATTCATTGATTTTTGCCATTGAAAAACGTCCAGAAATGTTTGAAGCTACTGACTGAATGAAAGGAGCTGGCATCTCACTCTCTTTGAATCTTCTTTATCATGCTAGGATTAGCAGGAAAAAGCAAAAAATTTCAGAATTGCACCTTGCAATGTGGAGATATTACTGTTTGTGCATTTACAATATTCATTGATTTTTGCCATTGAAAAACGTCCAGAAATGTTTGAAGCTACTGACTGAATGAAAGGAGCTGGCATCTCACTCTCTTTGAATCTTCTTTATCATGCTAGGATTAGCAGGAAAAAGCAAAAAATTTCAGAATTGCACCTTGCAATGTGGAGATATTACTGTTTGTGCATTTACAATATTCATTGATTTTTGCCATTGAAAAACGTCCAGAAATGTTTGAAGCTACTGACTGAATGAAAGGAGCTGGCATCTCACTCTCTTTGAATCTTCTTTATCATGCTGGGATTAGCAGGAAAAAGCAAAAAATTTCAGAATTGCACCTTGCAATGTGGAGATATTACTGTTTGTGCATTTACAATATTCATTGATTTTTGCCATTGAAAAACGTCCAGAAATGTTTGAAGCTACTGACTGAATGAAAGGAGCTGGCATCTCACTCTCTTTGAATCTTCTTTATCATGCTAGGATTAGCAGGAAAAAGCAAAAAATTTCAGAATTGCACCTTGCAATGTGGAGATATTACTGTTTGTGCATTTACAATATTCATTGATTTTTGCCATTGAAAAACGTCCAGAAATGTTTGAAGCTACTGACTGAATGAAAGGAGCTGGCATCTCACTCTCTTTGAAACTTCTTTATCATGCTAGGATTAGCAGGAAAAAGCAAAAAATTTCAGAATTGCACCTTGCAATGTGGAGATATTACTGTTTGTGCATTTACAATATTCATTGATTTTTGCCATTGAAAAACGTCCAGAAATGTTTGAAGCTACTGACTGAATGAAAGGAGCTGGCATCTCACTCTCTTTGAATCTTCTTTATCATGCTAGGATTAGTAGGAAAAAGCAAAAAATTTCAGAATTGCACCTTGCAATGTGGAGATATTACTGTTTGTGCATTTACAATATTCATTGATTTTTGCCATTGAAAAACGTCCAGAAATGTTTGAAGCTACTGACTAAATAAAAGGAGCTGGCATCTCACTCTCTTTGAATCTTCTTTATCATGCTAGGATTAGCAGGAAAAAGCAAAAAATTTCAGAATTGCACCTTGCAATGTGGAGATATTACTGTTTGTGCATTTACAATATTCATTGATTTTTGCCATTGAAAAACGTCCAGAAATGTTTGAAGCTACTGACTGAATGAAAGGAGCTGGCATCTCACTCTCTTTGAATCTTCTTTATCATGCTAGGATTAGCAGGAAAAAGCAAAAAATTTCAGAATTGCACCTTGCAATGTGGAGATATTACTGTTTGTGCATTTACAATATTCATTGATTTTTGCCATTGAAAAACGTCCAGAAATGTTTGAAGCTACTGACTGAATGAAAGGAGCTGGCATCTCACTCTCTTTGAATCTTCTTTATCATACTAGGATTAGCAGGAAAAAGCAAAAAATTTCAGAATTGCACCTTGCAATGTGGAGATATTACTGTTTGTGCATTTACAATATTCATTGATTTTTGCCATTGAAAAACGTCCAGAAATGTTTGAAGCTACTGACTGAATGAAAGTAGCTGGCATCTCACTCTCTTTGAATCTTCTTTATCATGCTAGGATTAGCAGGAAAAAGCAAAAAATTTCAGAATTGCACCTTGCAATGTGGAGATATTACTGTTTGTGCATTTACATTATTCATTGATTTTTGCCATTGAAAAACGTCCAGAAATGTTTGAAGCTACTGACTGAATGAAAGGAGCTGGCATCTCACTCTCTTTGAATCTTCTTTATCATGCTAGGATTAGCAGGAAAAATCAAAAAATTTCAGAATTGCACCTTGCAATGTGGAGATATTACTGTTTGTGCATTTACAATATTCATTGATTTTTGCCATTGAAAAACATCATGTTATTCATATACCAGAAATGTTTGAAGCTACTGACTGAATGAAAGGAGCTGGCATCTCACTCTCTTTGAATTTTCTTTATCATGCTAGGATTAGCAGGAAAAAGCAAAACATTTCAGAATTGCACCTTGCAATGTGGAGATATTACTGTTTGTGCATTTACAATATTCATTGATTTTTGCCATTGAAAAACATCATGTTATTCATATACCAGAAATATTTGAAGCTACTGACTGAATGAAAGGAGCTGGCATCTCACTCTCTTTGAATCTTCTTTATCATGCTAGGATTAGCAGGAAAAAGCAAAAAATTTCAGAATTGCACCTTGCAATGTGGAGATATTACTGGTTGTGCATTTACAATATTCATTGATTTTTGCCATTGAAAAACATCATGTTATTCATATACCAGAAATGTTTGAAGCTACTGACTGAATGAAAGGAGCTGGCATCTCACTCTCTTTGAATCTTCTTTATCATGCTAGGATTAGCAGGAAAAAGCAAAAAATTTCAGAATTGCACCTTGCAATGTGGAGATATTACTGTTTGTGCATTTACAATATTCATTGATTTTTGCCATTGAAAAACGTCCAGAAATGTTTGAAGCTACTGACTGAATGAAAGGAGCTGGCATCTCACTCTCTTTGAATCTTCTTTATCATGCTAGGATTAGCAGGAAAAAGCAAAACATTTCAGAATTGCACCTTGCAATGTGGAGATATTACTGTTTGTGCATTTACAATATTCATTGATTTTTGCCATTGAAAAACGTCCAGAAATGTTTGAAGCTACTGACTGAATGAAAGGAGCTGGCATCTCACTCTCTTTGAATCTTCTTTATCATGCTAGGATTAGCAGGAAAAAGCAAAAAATTTCAGAATTGCACCTTGCAATGTGGAGATATTACTGTTTGTGCATTTACAATATTCATTGATTTTTGCCATTGAAAAACGTCCAGAAATGTTTGAAGCTACTGACTGAATGTAAGGAGCTGGCATCTCATTCTCTTTGAATCTTCTTTATCATGCTAGGTTTAGCAGGAAAAAGCAAAAAATTTCAGAATTGCACCTTGCAATGTGGAGATATTACTGTTTGTGCATCTACAATATTCATTGATTTTTGCCATTGAAAAACGTCCAGAAATGTTTGAAGCTACTGACTGAATGAAAGGAGCTGGCATCTCACTCTCTTTGAATCTTCTTTATCATGCTAGGATTAGCAGGAAAAAGCAAAAAATTTCAGAATTGCACCTTGCAATGTGGAGATATTACTGTTTGTGCATTTACAATATTCATTGATTTTTGCCATTGAAAAACGTCCAGAAATGTTTGAAGCTACTGACTGAATGAAAGGAGCTGGCATCTCACTCTCTTTGAATCTTCTTTATCATGCTAGGATTAGCAGGAAAAAGCAAAAAATTTCAGAATTGCACCTTGCAATGTGGAGATATTACTGTTTGTGCATTTACAATATTCATTGATTTTTGCCATTGAAAAACGTCCAGAAATGTTTGAAGCTACTGACTGAATGAAAGGAGCTGGCATCTCACTCTCTTTGAATCTTCTTTATCATGCTAGGATTAGCAGGAAAAAGCAAAAAATTTCAGAATTGCACCTTGCAATGTGGAGATATTACTGTTTGTGCATTTACAATATTCATTGATTTTTGCCATTGAAAAACGTCCAGAAATGTTTGAAGCTACTGACTGAATGAAAGGAGCTGGCATCTCACTCTCTTTGAATCTTCTTTATCATGCTAGGATTAGCAGGAAAAAGCAAAAAATTTCAGAATTGCACCTTGCAATCTGGAGATATTACTGTTTGTGCATTTACAATATTCATTGATTTTTGACATTGAAAAACATCATGTTATTCATATACCAGAAATGTTTGAAGCTACTGACTGAATGAAAGGAGCTGGCATCTCACTCTCTTTGAATCTTCTTTATCATGCTAGGATTAGCAGGAAAAAGCAAAAAATTTCAGAATTGCACCTTGCAATGTGGAGATATTACTGGTTGTGCATTTACAATATTCATTGATTTTTGCCATTGAAAAACATCATGTTATTCATATACCAGAAATGTTTAAGCTACTGACTGAATGAAAGGAGCTGGCATCTCACTCTCTTTGAATCTTCTTTATCATGCTAGGATTAGCAGGAAAAAGCAAAAAATTTCAGAATTGCACCTTGCAATGTGGAGATATTACTGTTTGTGCATTTACAATATTCATTGATTTTTGCCATTGAAAAACGTCCAGAAATGTTTGAAGCTACTGACTGAATGAAAGGAGCTGGCATCTCACTCTCTTTGAATCTTCTTTATCATGCTAGGATTAGCAGGAAAAAGCAAAAAATTTCAGAATTGCACCTTGCAATGTGGAGATATTACTGTTTGTGCATTTACAATATTCATTGATTTTTGCCATTGAAAAACGTCCAGAAATGTTTGAAGCTACTGACTGAATGAAAAGAAGCTGGCATCTCAATCTCTTTGAATCTTCTTTATCATGCTAGGATTAGCAGGAAAAAGCAAAAAATTTCAGAATTGCACCTTGCAATGTGGAGATATTACTGTTTGTGCATTTACAATATTCATTGATTTTTGCCATTGAAAAACGGCCAGAAATGTTTGAAGCTACTGACTGAATGAAAGGAGCTGGCATCTCACTCTCTTTGAATCTTCTTTATCATGCTAGGATTAGCAGGAAAAAGCAAAAAATTTCAGAATTGCACCTTGCAATGTGGAGATATAACTGTTTTGTGCATTTACAATATTCATTGATTTTTGCCATTGAAAAACGTCCAGAAATGTTTGAAGCTACTGACTGAATGAAAGGAGCTGGCATCTCACTCTCTTTGAATCTTCTTTATCATGCTAGGATTAGCAGGAAAAAGCAAAAAATTTCAGAATTGCACCTTGCAATGTGGAGATATTACTGTTTGTGCATTTGCAATATTCATTGATTTTTGTCATTGAAAAACGCCCAGAAATGTTTGAAGCTACTGACTGAATGAAAGGAGCTGGCATCTCACTCTCTTTGAATCTTCTTTATCATGCTAGGTTTAGCAGGAAAAAGCAAAAAATTTCAGAATTGCACCTTGCAATGTGGAGATATTACGGTTTGTGCATTTACAATATTCATTGATTTTTGCCATTGAAAAACGTCAAGAAATGTTTGAAGCTACTGACTGAATGAAAGGAGCTGGCATCTCACTCTCTTTGAATCTTCTTTATCATGCTAGGATTAGCAGGAAAAAGCAAAAAATTTCAGAATTGCACCTTGCAATGTGGAGATATTACTGTTTGTGCATTTACAATATTCATTGATTTTTGCCATTGAAAAACGTCCAGAAATGTTTGAAGCTACTGACTGAATGAAAGGAGCTGGCATCTCACTCTCTTTGAATCTTCTTTATCATGCTAGGATTAGCAGGAAAAATCAAAAAATTTCAGAATTGCACCTTGCAATGTGGAGATATTACTGTTTGTGCATTTACAATAATCATTGATTTTTGCCATTGAAAAACATCATGTTATTCATATACCAGAAATGTTTGAAGCTACTGACTGAATGAAAGGAGCTGGCATCTCACTCTCTTTGAATTTTCTTTATCATGCTAGGATTAGCAGGAAAAAGCAAAAAATTTCAGAATTGCACCTTGCAATGTGGAGATATTACTGTTTGTGCATTTACAATATTCATTGATTTTTGCCATTGAAAAACATCATGTTATTCATATACCAGAAATATTTGAAGCTACTGACTGAATGAAAGGAGCTGGCATCTCACTCTCTTTGAATCTTCTTTATCATGCTAGGATTAGCAGGAAAAAGCAAAAAATTTCAGAATTGCACCTTGCAATGTGGAGATATTACTGGTTGTGCATTTACAATATTCATTGATTTTTGCCATTGAAAAACATCATGTTATTCATATACCAGAAATGTTTGAAGCTACTGACTGAATGAAAGGAGCTGGCATCTCACTCTCTTTGAATCTTCTTTATCATGCTAGGATTAGCAGGAAAAAGCAAAAAATTTCAGAATTGCACCTTGCAATGTGGAGATATTACTGTTTGTGCATTTACAATATTCATTGATTTTTGCCATTGAAAAACGTCCAGAAATGTTTGAAGCTACTGACTGAATGAAAGGAGCTGGCATCTCACTCTCTTTGAATCTTCTTTATCATGCTAGGATTAGCAGGAAAAAGCAAAAAATTTCAGAATTGCACCTTGCAATGTGGAGATATTACTGTTTGTGCAATTACAATATTCATTGATTTTTGCCATTGAAAAACGTCCAGAAATGTTTGAAGCTACTGACTGAATGAAAGGAGCTGGCATCTCACTCTCTTTGAATCTTCTTTATCATGCTAGGATTAGCAGGAAAAAGCAAAAAATTTCAGAATTGCACCTTGCAATGTGGAGATATTACTGTTTGTGCATTTACAATATTCATTGATTTTTGCCATTGAAAAACGTCCAGAAATGTTTGAAGCTACTGACTGAATGAAAGGAGCTGGCATCTCACTCTCTTTGAATCTTCTTTATCATGCTAGGATTAGCAGGAAAAAGCAAAAAATTTCAGAATTGCACCTTGCAATGTGGAGATATTACTGTTTGTGCATTTACAATATTCATTGATTTTTGCCATTGAAAAACGTCCAGAAATGTTTGAAGCTACTGACTGAATGAAAGGAGCTGGCATCTCACTCTCTTTGAAACTTCTTTATCATGCTAGGATTAGCAGGAAAAAGCAAAAAATTTCAGAATTGCACCTTGCAATGTGGAGATATTACTGTTTGTGCATTTACAATATTCATTGATTTTTGCCATTGAAAAACGTCCAGAAATGTTTGAAGCTACTGACTGAATGAAAGGAGCTGGCATCTCACTCTCTTTGAATCTTCTTTATCATGCTAGGATTAGTAGGAAAAAGCAAAAAATTTCAGAATTGCACCTTGCAATGTGGAGATATTACTGTTTGTGCATTTACAATATTCATTGATTTTTGCCATTGAAAAACGTCCAGAAATGTTTGAAGCTACTGACTAAATAAAAGGAGCTGGCATCTCACTCTCTTTGAATCTTCTTTATCATGCTAGGATTAGCAGGAAAAAGCAAAAAATTTCAGAATTGCACCTTGCAATGTGGAGATATTACTGTTTGTGCATTTACAATATTCATTGATTTTTGCCATTGAAAAACGTCCAGAAATGTTTGAAGCTACTGACTGAATGAAAGGAGCTGGCATCTCACTCTCTTTGAATCTTCTTTATCATGCTAGGATTAGCAGAAAAAAGCAAAAAATTTCAGAATTGCACCTTGCAATGTGGAGATATTACTGGTTGTGCATTTACAATATTCATTGATTTTTGCCATTGAAAAACATCATGTTATTCATATACCAGAAATGTTTGAAGCTACTGACTGAATGAAAGGAGCTGGCATCTCACTCTCTTTGAATCTTCTTTATCATGCTAGGATTAGCAGGAAAAAGCAAAAAATTTCAGAATTGCACCTTGCAATGTGGAGATATTACTGTTTGTGCATTTACAATATTCATTGATTTTTGCCATTGAAAAACGTCCAGAAATGTTTGAAGCTACTGACTGAATGAAAGGAGCTGGCATCTCACTCTCTTTGAATCTTCTTTATCATGCTAGGATTAGCAGGAAAAAGCAAAAAATTTCAGAATTGCACCTTGCAATGTGGAGATATTACTGTTTGTGCATTTACAATATTCATTGATTTTTGCCATTGAAAAACGTCCAGAAATGTTTGAAGCTACTGACTGAATGAAAGGAGCTGGCATCTCACTCTCTTTGAATCTTCTTTATCATGCTAGGATTAGCAGGAAAAAGCAAAAAATTTCAGAATTGCACCTTGCAATGTGGAGATATTACTGTTTGTGCATTTACAATATTCATTGATTTTTTCCATTGAAAAACGTCCAGAAATGTTTGAAGCTACTGACTGAATGAAAGGAGCTGGCATCTCACTCTCTTTGAATCTTCTTTATCATGCTAGAATTAGCAGGAAAAAGCAAAAAATTTCAGAATTGCACCTTGCAATGTGGAGATATTACTGTTTGTGCATTTACAATATTCATTGATTTTTGCCATTGAAAAACGTCCAGAAATGTTTGAAGCTACTGACTGAATGAAAGGAGCTGGCATCTCACTCACTTTGAATCTTCTTTATCATGCTAGGATTAGCAGGAAAAAGCAAAAAATTTCAGAATTGCACCTTGCAATGTGGAGATATTACTGTTGTGCATTTACAATATTCATTGATTTTTGCCATTGAAAAACGTCCAGAAATGTTTGAAGCTACTGACTGAATGAAAGGAGCTGGCATCTCACTCTCTTTGAATCTTCTTTATCATGCTAGGATTAGCAGGAAAAAGCAAAAAATTTCAGAATTGCACCTTGCAATGTGGAGATATTACTGTTTGTGCATTTACAATATTCATTGATTTTTGCCATTGAAAAACGTCCAGAAATGTTTGAAGCTACTGACTGAATGAAAGGAGCTGGCATCTCACTCTCTTTGAATCTTCTTTATCATGCTAGGATTAGCAGGAAAAAGCAAAAAATTTCAGAATTGCACCTTGCAATGTGGAGATATTACTGTTTGTGCATTTACAATATTCATTGATTTTTGCCATTGAAAAACGTCCAGAAATGTTTGAAGCTACTGACTGAATGAAAGGAGCTGGCATCTCACTCTCTTTGAATCTTCTTTATCATGCTGGGATTAGCAGGAAAAAGCAAAAAATTTCAGAATTGCACCTTGCAATGTGGAGATATTACTGTTTGTGCATTTACAATATTCATTGATTTTTGCCATTGAAAAACGTCCAGAAATGTTTGAAGCTACTGACTGAATGAAAGGAGCTGGCATCTCACTCTCTTTGAAACTTCTTTATCATGCTAGGATTAGCAGGAAAAAGCAAAAAATTTCAGAATTGCACCTTGCAATGTGGAGATATTACTGTTTGTGCATTTACAATATTCATTGATTTTTGCCATTGAAAAACGTCCAGAAATGTTTGAAGCTACTGACTGAATGAAAGGAGCTGGCATCTCACTCTCTTTGAATCTTCTTTATCATGCTAGGATTAGTAGGAAAAAGCAAAAAATTTCAGAATTGCACCTTGCAATGTGGAGATATTACTGTTTGTGCATTTACAATATTCATTGATTTTTGCCATTGAAAAACGTCCAGAAATGTTTGAAGCTACTGACTAAATAAAAGGAGCTGGCATCTCACTCTCTTTGAATCTTCTTTATCATGCTAGGATTAGCAGGAAAAAGCAAAAAATTTCAGAATTGCACCTTGCAATGTGGAGATATTACTGTTTGTGCATTTACAATATTCATTGATTTTTGCCATTGAAAAACGTCCAGAAATGTTTGAAGCTACTGACTGAATGAAAGGAGCTGGCATCTCACTCTCTTTGAATCTTCTTTATCATGCTAGGATTAGCAGGAAAAAGCAAAAAATTTCAGAATTGCACCTTGCAATGTGGAGATATTACTGTTTGTGCATTTACAATATTCATTGATTTTTGCCATTGAAAAACGTCCAGAAATGTTTGAAGCTACTGACTGAATGAAAGGAGCTGGCATCTCACTCTCTTTGAATCTTCTTTATCATACTAGGATTAGCAGGAAAAAGCAAAAAATTTCAGAATTTCACCTTGCAATGTGGAGATATTACTGTTTGTGCATTTACAATATTCATTGATTTTTGCCATTGAAAAACGTCCAGAAATGTTTGAAGCTACTGACTGAATGAAAGTAGCTGGCATCTCACTCTCTTTGAATCTTCTTTATCATGCTAGGATTAGCAGGAAAAAGCAAAAAATTTCAGAATTGCACCTTGCAATGTGGAGATATTACTTTTTGTGCATTTACAATATTCATTGATTTTTGCCATTGAAAAACGTCCAGAAATGTTTGAAGCTACTGACTGAATGAAAGGAGCTGGCATCTCACTCTCTTTGAATCTTCTTTATCATGCTAGGATTAGCAGGAAAAATCAAAAAATTTCAGAATTGCACCTTGCAATGTGGAGATATTACTGTTTGTGCATTTACAATATTCATTGATTTTTGCCATTGAAAAACATCATGTTATTCATATACCAGAAATGTTTGAAGCTACTGACTGAATGAAAGGAGCTGGCATCTCACTCTCTTTGAATTTTCTTTATCATGCTAGGATTAGCAGGAAAAAGCAAAAAATTTCAGAATTGCACCTTGCAATGTGGAGATATTACTGTTTGTGCATTTACAATATTCATTGATTTTTGCCATTGAAAAACATCATGTTATTCATATACCAGAAATATTTGAAGCTACTGACTGAATGAAAGGAGCTGGCATCTCACTCTCTTTGAATCTTCTTTATCATGCTAGGATTAGCAGGAAAAAGCAAAAAATTTCAGAATTGCACCTTGCAATGTGGAGATATTACTGGTTGTGCATTTACAATATTCATTGATTTTTGCCATTGAAAAACATCATGTTATTCATATACCAGAAATGTTTGAAGCTACTGACTGAAGGAAAGGAGCTGGCATCTCACTCTCTTTGAAACTTCTTTATCATGCTAGGATTAGCAGGAAAAAGCAAAAAATTTCAGAATTGCACCTTGCAATGTGGAGATATTACTGTTTGTGCATTTACAATATTCATTGATTTTTGCCATTGAAAAACGTCCAGAAATGTTTGAAGCTACTGACTGAATGAAAGGAGCTGGCATCTCACTCTCTTTGAATCTTCTTTATCATGCTAGGATTAGTAGGAAAAAGCAAAAAATTTCAGAATTGCACCTTGCAATGTGGAGATATTACTGTTTGTGCATTTACAATATTCATTGATTTTTGCCATTGAAAAACGTCCAGAAATGTTTGAAGCTACTGACTAAATAAAAGGAGCTGGCATCTCACTCTCTTTGAATCTTCTTTATCATGCTAGGATTAGCAGGAAAAAGCAAAAAATTTCAGAATTGCACCTTGCAATGTGGAGATATTACTGTTTGTGCATTTACAATATTCATTGATTTTTGCCATTGAAAAACGTCCAGAAATGTTTGAAGCTACTGACTGAATGAAAGGAGCTGGCATCTCACTCTCTTTGAATCTTCTTTATCATGCTAGGATTAGCAGGAAAAAGCAAAAAATTTCAGAATTGCACCTTGCAATGTGGAGATATTACTGTTTGGGCATTTACAATATTCATTGATTTTTGCCATTGAAAAACGTCCAGAAATGTTTGAAGCTACTGACTGAATGAAAGGAGCTGGCATCTCACTCTCTTTGAATCTTCTTTATCATACTAGGATTAGCAGGAAAAAGCAAAAAATTTCAGAATTGCACCTTGCAATGTGGAGATATTACTGTTTGTGCATTTACAATATTCATTGATTTTTGCCATTGAAAAACGTCCAGAAATGTTTGAAGCTACTGACTGAATGAAAGTAGCTGGCATCTCACTCTCTTTGAATCTTCTTTATCATGCTAGGATTAGCAGGAAAAAGCAAAAAATTTCAGAATTGCACCTTGCAATGTGGAGATATTACTTTTTGTGCATTTACAATATTCATTGATTTTTGCCATTGAAAAACGTCCAGAAATGTTTGAAGCTACTGACTGAATGAAAGGAGCTGGCATCTCACTCTCTTTGAATCTTCTTTATCATGCTAGGATTAGCAGGAAAAATCAAAAAATTTCAGAATTGCACCTTGCAATGTGGAGATATTACTGTTTGTGCATTTACAATATTCATTGATTTTTGCCATTGAAAAACATCATGTTATTCATATACCAGAAATGTTTGAAGCTACTGACTGAATGAAAGGAGCTGGCATCTCACTCTCTTTGAATTTTCTTTATCATGCTAGGATTAGCAGGAAAAAGCAAAAAATTTCAGAATTGCACCTTGCAATGTGGAGATATTACTGTTTGTGCATTTACAATATTCATTGATTTTTGCCATTGAAAAACATCATGTTATTCATATACCAGAAATATTTGAAGCTACTGACTGAATGAAAGGAGCTGGCATCTCACTCTCTTTGAATCTTCTTTATCATGCTAGGATTAGCAGGAAAAAGCAAAAAATTTCAGAATTGCACCTTGCAATGTGGAGATATTACTGGTTGTGCATTTACAATATTCATTGATTTTTGCCATTGAAAAACATCATGTTATTCATATACCAGAAATGTTTGAAGCTACTGACTGAATGAAAGGAGCTGGCATCTCACTCTCTTTGAATCTTCTTTATCATGCTAGGATTAGCAGGAAAAAGCAAAAAATTTCAGAATTGCACCTTGCAATGTGGAGATATTACTGTTTGTGCATTTACAATATTCATTGATTTTTGCCATTGAAAAACGTCCAGAAATGTTTGAAGCTACTGACTGAATGAAAGGAGCTGGCATCTCACTCTCTTTGAATCTTCTTTATCATGCTAGGATTAGCAGGAAAAAGCAAAACATTTCAGAATTGCACCTTGCAATGTGGAGATATTACTGTTTGTGCATTTACAATATTCATTGATTTTTGCCATTGAAAAACGTCCAGAAATGTTTGAAGCTACTGACTGAATGAAAGGAGCTGGCATCTCACTCTCTTTGAATCTTCTTTATCATGCTAGGATTAGCAGGAAAAAGCAAAAAATTTCAGAATTGCACCTTGCAATGTGGAGATATTACTGTTTGTGCATTTACAATATTCATTGATTTTTGCCATTGAAAAACGTCCAGAAATGTTTGAAGCTACTGACTGAATGAAAGGAGCTGGCATCTCATTCTCTTTGAATCTTCTTTATCATGCTAGGTTTAGCAGGAAAAAGCAAAAAATTTCAGAATTGCACCTTGCAATGTGGAGATATTACTGTTTGTGCATTTACAATATTCATTGATTTTTGCCATTGAAAAACGTCCAGAAATGTTTGAAGCTACTGACTGAATGAAAGGAGCTGGCATCTCACTCTCTTTGAATCTTCTTTATCATGCTAGGATTAGCAGGAAAAAGCAAAAAATTTCAGAATTGCACCTTGCAATGTGGAGATATTACTGTTTGTGCATTTACAATATTCATTGATTTTTGCCATTGAAAAACGTCCAGAAATGTTTGAAGCTACTGACTGAATGAAAGGAGCTGGCATCTCACTCTCTTTGAATCTTCTTTATCATGCTAGGATTAGCAGGAAAAAGCAAAAAATTTCAGAATTGCACCTTGCAATGTGGAGATATTACTGTTTGTGCATTTACAATATTCATTGATTTTTGCCATTGAAAAACGTCCAGAAATGTTTGAAGCTACTGACTGAATGAAAGGAGCTGGCATCTCACTCTCTTTGAATCTTCTTTATCATGCTAGGATTAGCAGGAAAAAGCAAAAAATTTCAGAATTGCACCTTGCAATGTGGAGATATTACTGTTTGTGCATTTACAATATTCATTGATTTTTGCCATTGAAAAACGTCCAGAAATGTTTGAAGCTACTGACTGAATGAAAGGAGCTGGCATCTCACTCTCTTTGAATCTTCTTTATCATGCTAGGATTAGCAGGAAAAAGCAAAAAATTTCAGAATTGCACCTTGCAATCTGGAGATATTACTGTTTGTGCATTTACAATATTCATTGATTTTTGACATTGAAAAACATCATGTTATTCATATACCAGAAATGTTTGAAGCTACTGACTGAATGAAAGGAGCTGGCATCTCACTCTCTTTGAATCTTCTTTATCATGCTAGGATTAGCAGGAAAAAGCAAAAAATTTCAGAATTGCACCTTGCAATGTGGAGATATTACTGGTTGTGCATTTACAATATTCATTGATTTTTGCCATTGAAAAACATCATGTTATTCATATACCAGAAATGTTTAAGCTACTGACTGAATGAAAGGAGCTGGCATCTCACTCTCTTTGAATCTTCTTTATCATGCTAGGATTAGCAGGAAAAAGCAAAAAATTTCAGAATTGCACCTTGCAATGTGGAGATATTACTGTTTGTGCATTTACAATATTCATTGATTTTTGCCATTGAAAAACGTCCAGAAATGTTTGAAGCTACTGACTGAATGAAAGGAGCTGGCATCTCACTCTCTTTGAATCTTCTTTATCATGCTAGGATTAGCAGGAAAAAGCAAAAAATTTCAGAATTGCACCTTGCAATGTGGAGATATAACTGTTTTGTGCATTTACAATATTCATTGATTTTTGCCATTGAAAAACGTCCAGAAATGTTTGAAGCTACTGACTGAATGAAAGGAGCTGGCATCTCACTCTCTTTGAATCTTCTTTATCATGCTAGGATTAGCAGGAAAAAGCAAAAAATTTCAGAATTGCACCTTGCAATGTGGAGATATTACTGTTTGTGC
Organism: Phyllobates terribilis; assembly: GCF_046119375.1. NCBI lineage: Eukaryota > Metazoa > Chordata > Amphibia > Anura > Dendrobatidae > Phyllobates > Phyllobates terribilis. The sequence continues at coordinate 8,683,527 of NW_027362813.1, forward strand.
ATTTGCAATATTCATTGATTTTTGCCATTGAAAAACGCCCAGAAATGTTTGAAGCTACTGACTGAATGAAAGGAGCTGGCATCTCACTCTCTTTGAATCTTCTTTATCATGCTAGGTTTAGCAGGAAAAAGCAAAAAATTTCAGAATTGCACCTTGCAATGTGGAGATATTACGGTTTGTGCATTTACAATATTCATTGATTTTTGCCATTGAAAAACGTCAAGAAATGTTTGAAGCTACTGACTGAATGAAAGGAGCTGGCATCTCACTCTCTTTGAATCTTCTTTATCATGCTAGGATTAGCAGGAAAAAGCAAAAAATTTCAGAATTGCACCTTGCAATGTGGAGATATTACTGTTTGTGCATTTACAATATTCATTGATTTTTGCCATTGAAAAACATCATGTTATTCATATACCAGAAATGTTTGAAGCTACTGACTGAATGAAAGGAGCTGGCATCTCACTCTCTTTGAATTTTCTTTATCATGCTAGGATTAGCAGGAAAAAGCAAAAAATTTCAGAATTGCACCTTGCAATGTGGAGATATTACTGTTTGTGCATTTACAATATTCATTGATTTTTGCCATTGAAAAACATCATGTTATTCATATACCAGAAATATTTGAAGCTACTGACTGAATGAAAGGAGCTGGCATCTCACTCTCTTTGAATCTTCTTTATCATGCTAGGATTAGCAGGAAAAATCAAAAAATTTCAGAATTGCACCTTGCAATGTGGAGATATTACTGTTTGTGCATTTACAATATTCATTGATTTTTGCCATTGAAAAACATCATGTTATTCATATACCAGAAATGTTTGAAGCTACTGACTGAATGAAAGGAGCTGGCATCTCACTCTCTTTGAATTTTCTTTATCATGCTAGGATTAGCAGGAAAAAGCAAAAAATTTCAGAATTGCACCTTGCAATGTGGAGATATTACTGTTTGTGCATTTACAATATTCATTGATTTTTGCCATTGAAAAACATCATGTTATTCATATACCAGAAATATTTGAAGCTACTGACTGAATGAAAGGAGCTGGCATCTCACTCTCTTTGAATCTTCTTTATCATGCTAGGATTAGCAGGAAAAATCAAAAAATTTCAGAATTGCACCTTGCAATGTGGAGATATTACTGTTTGTGCATTTACAATATTCATTGATTTTTGCCATTGAAAAACATCATGTTATTCATATACCAGAAATGTTTGAATCTACTGACTGAATGAAAGGAGCTGGCATCTCACTCTCTTTGAATTTTCTTTATCATGCTAGGATTAGCAGGAAAAAGCAAAAAATTTCAGAATTGCACCTTGCAATGTGGAGATATTACTGTTTGTGCATTTACAATATTCATTGATTTTTGCCATTGAAAAACGTCCAGAAATGTTTGAAGCTACTGACTGAATGAAAGGAGCTGGCATCTCACTCTCTTTGAATCTTCTTTATCATGCTAGGATTAGCAGGAAAAATCAAAAAATTTCAGAATTGCACCTTGCAATGTGGAGATATTACTGTTTGTGCATTTACAATATTCATTGATTTTTGCCATTGAAAAACATCATGTTATTCATATACCAGAAATGTTTGAAGCTACTGACTGAATGAAAGGAGCTGGCATCTCACTCTCTTTGAATTTTCTTTATCATGCTAGGATTAGCAGGAAAAAGCAAAAAATTTCAGAATTGCACCTTGCAATGTGGAGATATTACTGTTTGTGCATTTACAATATTCATTGATTTTTGCCATTGAAAAACATCATGTTATTCATATACCAGAAATATTTGAAGCTACTGACTGAATGAAAGGAGCTGGCATCTCACTCTCTTTGAATCTTCTTTATCATGCTAGGATTAGCAGGAAAAAGCAAAAAATTTCAGAATTGCACCTTGCAATGTGGAGATATTACTGGTTGTGCATTTACAATATTCATTGATTTTTGCCATTGAAAAACATCATGTTATTCATATACCAGAAATGTTTGAAGCTACTGACTGAATGAAAGGAGCTGGCATCTCACTCTCTTTGAATCTTCTTTATCATGCTAGGATTAGCAGGAAAAAGCAAAAAATTTCAGAATTGCACCTTGCAATGTGGAGATATTACTGTTTGTGCATTTACAATATTCATTGATTTTTGCCATTGAAAAACGTCCAGAAATGTTTGAAGCTACTGACTGAATGAAAGGAGCTGGCATCTCACTCTCTTTGAATCTTCTTTATCATGCTAGGATTAGCAGGAAAAAGCAAAAAATTTCAGAATTGCACCTTGCAATGTGGAGATATTACTGTTTGTGCATTTACAATATTCATTGATTTTTGCCATTGAAAAACGTCCAGAAATGTTTGAAGCTACTGACTGAATGAAAGGAGCTGGCATCTTACTCTCTTTGAATCTTCTTTATCATGCTAGGATTAGCAGGAAAAAGCAAAAAATTTCAGAATTGCACCTTGCAATGTGGAGATATTACTGTTTGTGCATTTACAATATTCATTGATTTTTGCCATTGAAAAACGTCCAGAAATGTTTGAAGCTACTGACTGAATGAAAGGAGCTGGCATCTCACTCTCTTTGAATCTTCTTTATCATGCTAGGATTAGCAGGAAAAAGCAAAAAATTTCAGAATTGCACCTTGCAATGTGGAGATATTACTGTTTGTGCATTTACAATATTCATTGATTTTTGCCATTGAAAAACGTCCAGAAATGTTTGAAGCTACTGACTGAATGAAAGGAGCTGGCATCTCACTCTCTTTGAATCTTCTTTATCATGCTAGGATTAGCAGGAAAAAGCAAAAAATTTCAGAATTGCACCTTGCAATGTGGAGATATTACTGTTTGTGCATTTACAATATTCATTGATTTTTGCCATTGAAAAACGTCCAGAAATGTTTGAAGCTACTGACTGAATGAAAGGAGCTGGCATCTCACTCTCTTTGAATCTTCTTTATCATGCTAGGATTAGCAGGAAAAAGCAAAAAATTTCAGAATTGCACCTTGCAATGTGGAGATATTACTGTTTGTGCATTTACAATATTCATTGATTTTTGCCATTGAAAAACGTCCAGAAATGTTTGAAGCTACTGACTGAATGAAAGGAGCTGGCATCTCACTCTCTTTGAATCTTCTTTATCATGCTAGGATTAGCAGGAAAAAGCAAAAAATTTCAGAATTGCACCTTGCAATCTGGAGATATTACTGTTTGTGCATTTACAATATTCATTGATTTTTGCCATTGAAAAACATCATGTTATTCATATACCAGAAATGTTTAAGCTACTGACTGAATGAAAGGAGCTGGCATCTCACTCTCTTTGAATCTTCTTTATCATGCTAGGATTAGCAGGAAAAAGCAAAAAATTTCAGAATTGCACCTTGCAATCTGGAGATATTACTGTTTGTGCATTTACAATATTCATTGATTTTTGACATTGAAAAACATCATGTTATTCATATACCAGAAATGTTTGAAGCTACTGACTGAATGAAAGGAGCTGGCATCTCACTCTCTTTGAATCTTCTTTATCATGCTAGGATTAGCAGGAAAAAGCAAAAAATTTCAGAATTGCACCTTGCAATGTGGAGATATTACTGGTTGTGCATTTACAATATTCATTGATTTTTGCCATTGAAAAACATCATGTTATTCATATACCAGAAATGTTTAAGCTACTGACTGAATGAAAGGAGCTGGCATCTCACTCTCTTTGAATCTTCTTTATCATGCTAGGATTAGCAGGAAAAAGCAAAAAATTTCAGAATTGCACCTTGCAATGTGGAGATATTACTGTTTGTGCATTTACAATATTCATTGATTTTTGCCATTGAAAAACGTCCAGAAATGTTTGAAGCTACTGACTGAATGAAAGGAGCTGGCATCTCACTCTCTTTGAATCTTCTTTATCATGCTAGGATTAGCAGGAAAAAGCAAAAAATTTCAGAATTGCACCTTGCAATGTGGAGATATTACTGTTTGTGCATTTACAATATTCATTGATTTTTGCCATTGAAAAACGTCCAGAAATGTTTGAAGCTACTGACTGAATGAAAGGAGCTGGCATCTCAATCTCTTTGAATCTTCTTTATCATGCTAGGATTAGCAGGAAAAAGCAAAAAATTTCAGAATTGCACCTTGCAATGTGGAGATATTACTGTTTGTGCATTTACAATATTCATTGATTTTTGCCATTGAAAAACGGCCAGAAATGTTTGAAGCTACTGACTGAATGAAAGGAGCTGGCATCTCACTCTCTTTGAATCTTCTTTATCATGCTAGGATTAGCAGGAAAAAGCAAAAAATTTCAGAATTGCACCTTGCAATGTGGAGATATAACTGTTTTGTGCATTTACAATATTCATTGATTTTTGCCATTGAAAAACGTCCAGAAATGTTTGAAGCTACTGACTGAATGAAAGGAGCTGGCATCTCACTCTCTTTGAATCTTCTTTATCATGCTAGGATTAGCAGGAAAAAGCAAAAAATTTCAGAATTGCACCTTGCAATGTGGAGATATTACTGTTTGTGCATTTGCAATATTCATTGATTTTTGCCATTGAAAAACGCCCAGAAATGTTTGAAGCTACTGACTGAATGAAAGGAGCTGGCATCTCACTCTCTTTGAATCTTCTTTATCATGCTAGGTTTAGCAGGAAAAAGCAAAAAATTTCAGAATTGCACCTTGCAATGTGGAGATATTACGGTTTGTGCATTTACAATATTCATTGATTTTTGCCATTGAAAAACGTCAAGAAATGTTTGAAGCTACTGACTGAATGAAAGGAGCTGGCATCTCACTCTCTTTGAATCTTCTTTATCATGCTAGGATTAGCAGGAAAAAGCAAAAAATTTCAGAATTGCACCTTGCAATGTGGAGATATTACTGTTTGTGCATTTACAATATTCATTGATTTTTGCCATTGAAAAACGTCCAGAAATGTTTGAAGCTACTGACTGAATGAAAGGAGCTGGCATCTCACTCTCTTTGAATCTTCTTTATCATGCTAGGATTAGCAGGAAAAATCAAAAAATTTCAGAATTGCACCTTGCAATGTGGAGATATTACTGTTTGTGCATTTACAATATTCATTGATTTTTGCCATTGAAAAACATCATGTTATTCATATACCAGAAATGTTTGAAGCTACTGACTGAATGAAAGGAGCTGGCATCTCACTCTCTTTGAATTTTCTTTATCATGCTAGGATTAGCAGGAAAAAGCAAAAAATTTCAGAATTGCACCTTGCAATGTGGAGATATTACTGTTTGTGCATTTACAATATTCATTGATTTTTGCCATTGAAAAACATCATGTTATTCATATACCAGAAATATTTGAAGCTACTGACTGAATGAAAGGAGCTGGCATCTCACTCTCTTTGAATCTTCTTTATCATGCTAGGATTAGCAGGAAAAAGCAAAAAATTTCAGAATTGCACCTTGCAATGTGGAGATATTACTGGTTGTGCATTTACAATATTCATTGATTTTTGCCATTGAAAAACATCATGTTATTCATATACCAGAAATGTTTGAAGCTACTGACTGAATGAAAGGAGCTGGCATCTCACTCTCTTTGAATCTTCTTTATCATGCTAGGATTAGCAGGAAAAAGCAAAAAATTTCAGAATTGCACCTTGCAATGTGGAGATATTACTGTTTGTGCATTTACAATATTCATTGATTTTTGCCATTGAAAAACGTCCAGAAATGTTTGAAGCTACTGACTGAATGAAAGGAGCTGGCATCTTACTCTCTTTGAATCTTCTTTATCATGCTAGGATTAGCAGGAAAAAGCAAAAAATTTCAGAATTGCACCTTGCAATGTGGAGATATTACTGTTTGTGCATTTACAATATTCATTGATTTTTGCCATTGAAAAACGTCCAGAAATGTTTGAAGCTACTGACTGAATGAAAGGAGCTGGCATCTCACTCTCTTTGAATCTTCTTTATCATGCTAGGATTAGCAGGAAAAAGCAAAAAATTTCAGAATTGCACCTTGCAATGTGGAGATATTACTGTTTGTGCATTTACAATATTCATTGATTTTTGCCATTGAAAAACGTCCAGAAATGTTTGAAGCTACTGACTGAATGAAAGGAGCTGGCATCTCACTCTCTTTGAATCTTCTTTATCATGCTAGGATTAGCAGGAAAAAGCAAAAAATTTCAGAATTGCACCTTGCAATGAGGAGATATTACTGTTTGTGCATTTGCAATATTCATTGATTTTTGCCATTGAAAAACGTCCAGAAATGTTTGAAGCTACTGACTGAATGAAAGGAGCTGGCATCTCACTCTCTTTGAATCTTCTTTATCATGCTAGGTTTAGCAGGAAAAAGCAAAAAATTTCAGAATTGCACCTTGCAATGTGGAGATATTACTGTTTGTGCATTTACAATATTCATTGATTTTTGCCATTGAAAAACGTCCAGAAATGTTTGAAGCTACTGACTGAATGAAAGGAGCTGGCATCTCACTCTCTTTGAATCTTCTTTATCATGCTAGGATTAGCAGGAAAAAGCAAAAAATTTCAGAATTGCACCTTGCAATGTGGAGATATTACTGTTTGTGCATTTACAATATTCATTGATTTTTGCCATTGAAAAACGTCCAGAAATGTTTGAAGCTACTGACTGAATGAAAGGAGCTGGCATCTCACTCTCTTTGAATCTTCTTTATCATGCTAGGATTAGCAGGAAAAAGCAAAAAATTTCAGAATTGCACCTTGCAATGTGGAGATATTACTGTTTGTGCATTTACAATATTCATTGATTTTTGCCATTGAAAAACGTCCAGAAATGTTTGAAGCTACTGACTGAATGAAAGGAGCTGGCATCTCACTCTCTTTGAATCTTCTTTATCATGCTAGGATTAGCAGGAAAAAGCAAAAAATGTCAGAATTGCACCTTGCAATGTGGAGATATTACTGTTTGTGCATTTACAATATTCATTGATTTTTGCCATTGAAAAACGTCCAGAAATGTTTGAAGCTACTGACTGAATGAAAGGAGCTGGCATCTCACTCTCTTTGAATCTTCTTTATCATGCTAGGATTAGCAGGAAAAAGCAAAAAATTTCAGAATTGCACCTTGCAATCTGGAGATATTACTGTTTGTGCATTTACAATATTCATTGATTTTTGCCATTGAAAAACATCATGTTATTCATATACCAGAAATGTTTAAGCTACTGACTGAATGAAAGGAGCTGGCATCTCACTCTCTTTGAATCTTCTTTATCATGCTAGGATTAGCAGGAAAAAGCAAAAAATTTCAGAATTGCACCTTGCAATGTGGAGATATTACTGTTTGTGCATTTACAATATTCATTGATTTTTGCCATTGAAAAACGTCCAGAAATGTTTGAAGCTACTGACTGAATGAAAGGAGCTGGCATCTCACTCTCTTTGAATCTTCTTTATCATGCTAGGATTAGCAGGAAAAAGCAAAAAATTTCAGAATTGCACCTTGCAATGTGGAGATATTACTGTTTGTGCATTTACAATATTCATTGATTTTTGCCATTGAAAAACGTCCAGAAATGTTTGAAGCTACTGACTGAATGAAAGGAGCTGGCATCTCAATCTCTTTGAATCTTCTTTATCATGCTAGGATTAGCAGGAAAAAGCAAAAAATTTCAGAATTGCACCTTGCAATGTGGAGATATTACTGTTTGTGCATTTACAATATTCATTGATTTTTGCCATTGAAAAACGGCCAGAAATGTTTGAAGCTACTGACTGAATGAAAGGAGCTGGCATCTCACTCTCTTTGAATCTTCTTTATCATGCTAGGATTAGCAGGAAAAAGCAAAAAATTTCAGAATTGCACCTTGCAATGTGGAGATATTTCTGTTTTGTGCATTTACAATATTCATTGATTTTTGCCATTGAAAAACGTCCAGAAATGTTTGAAGCTACTGACTGAATGAAAGGAGCTGGCATCTCACTCTCTTTGAATCTTCTTTATCATGCTAGGATTAGCAGGAAAAAGCAAAAAATTTCAGAATTGCACCTTGCAATGTGGAGATATTACTGTTTGTGCATTTGCAATATTCATTGATTTTTGCCATTGAAAAACGTCCAGAAATGTTTGAAGCTACTGACTGAATGAAAGGAGCTGGCATCTCACTCTCTTTGAATCTTCTTTATCATGCTAGGTTTAGCAGGAAAAAGCAAAAAATTTCAGAATTGCACCTTGCAATGTGGAGATATTACTGTTTGTGCATTTACAATATTCATTGATTTTTGCCATTGAAAAACGTCAAGAAATGTTTGAAGCTACTGACTGAATGAAAGGAACTGGCATCTCACTCTCTTTGAATCTTCTTTATCATGCTAGGATTAGCAGGAAAAAGCAAAAAATTTCAGAATTGCACCTTGCAATGTGGAGATATTACTGTTTGTGCATTTACAATATTCATTGATTTTTGCCATTGAAAAACATCATGTTATTCATATACCAGAAATGTTTGAAGCTACTGACTGAATGAAAGGAGCTGGCATCTCACTCTCTTTGAATCTTCTTTATCATGCTAGGATTAGCAGGAAAAAGCAAAAAATTTCAGAATTGCACCTTGCAATGTGGAGATATTACTGTTTGTGCATTTACAGTATTCATTGATTTTTGCCATTGAAAAACATCATGTTATTCATATACCAGAAATGTTTGAAGCTACTGACTGAATGAAATGAGCTGGCATCTCACTCTCTTTGAATCTTCTTTATCATGCTAGGATTAGCAGGAAAAAGCAAAAAATTTCAGAATTGCACCTTGCAATGTGGAGATATTACTGTTTGTGCATTTACAATATTCATTGATTTTTGCCATTGAAAAACATCCAGAAATGTTTGAAGCTACTGACTGAATGAAAGGAGCTGGCATCTCACTCTCTTTGAATCTTCTTTATCATGCTAGGATTAGCAGGAAAAAGCAAAAAATTTCAGAATTGCACCTTGCAATGTGGAGATATTACTGTTTGTGCATTTACAATATTCATTGATTTTTGCCATTGAAAAAAGTCCAGAAATGTTTGAAGCTACTGACTGAATGAAAGGAGCTGGCATCTCACTCTCTTTGAATCTTCTTTATCATGCTAGGATTAGCAGGAAAAAGCAAAAAATTTCAGAATTGCACCTTGCAATGTGGAGATATTACTGTTTGTGCATTTACAATATTCATTGATTTTTGCCATTGAAAAACATCATGTTATTCATATACCAGAAATGTTTGAAGCTACTGACTGAATGAAAGGAGCTGGCATCTCACTCTCTTTGAATCTTCTTTATCATGCTAGGATTAGCAGGAAAAAGCAAAAAAATTCAGAATTGCACCTTGCAATGTGGAGATATTACTGTTTGTGCATTTACAATATTCATTGATTTTTGCCATTGAAAAACGTCCAGAAATGTTTGAAGCTACTGACTGAATGAAAGGAGCTGGCATCTCACTCTCTTTGAATCTTCTTTATCATGCTAGGATTAGCAGGAAAAAGCAAAAAATTTCAGAATTGCACCTTGCAATGTGGAGATATTACTGTTTGTGCATTTACAATATTCATTGATTTTTGCCATTGAAAAACGTCCAGAAATGTTTGAAGCTACTGACTGAATGAAAGGAGCTGGCATCTCAATCTCTTTGAATCTTCTTTATCATGCTAGGATTAGCAGGAAAAAGCAAAAAATTTCAGAATTGCACCTTGCAATGTGGAGATATTACTGTTTGTGCATTTACAATATTCATTGATTTTTGACATTGAAAAACATCATGTTATTCATATACCAGAAATATTTGAAGCTACTGACTGAATGAAAGGAGCTGGCATCTCACTCTCTTTGAATCTTCTTTATCATGCTAGGATTAGCAGGAAAAAGCAAAAATTTCAGAATTGCACCTTGCAATGTGGAGATATTACTGTTTGTGCATTTACAATATTCATTGATTTTTGCCATTGAAAAACGTCCAGAAATGTTTGAAGCTACTGACTGAATGAAAGGAGCTGGAATCTCACTCTCTTTGAATCTTCTTTATCATGCTAGGATTAGCAGGAAAAAGCAAAAAATTTCAGAATTGCACCTTGCAATCTGGAGATATTACTGTTTGTGCATTTACAATATTCATTGATTTTTGCCATTGAAAAACATCATGTTATTCATATACCAGAAATGTTTAAGCTACTGACTGAATGAAAGGAGCTGGCATCTCACTCTCTTTGAATCTTCTTTATCATGCTAGGATTAGCAGGAAAAAGCAAAAAATTTCAGAATTGCACCTTGCAATGTGGAGATATTACTGTTTGTGCATTTACAATATTCATTGATTTTTGCCATTGAAAAACGTCCAGAAATGTTTGAAGCTACTGACTGAATGAAAGGAGCTGGCATCTCACTCTCTTTGAATCTTCTTTATCATGCTAGGATTAGCAGGAAAAAGCAAAAAATTTCAGAATTGCACCTTGCAATGTGGAGATATTACTGTTTGTGCATTTACAATATTCATTGATTTTTGCCATTGAAAAACGTCCAGAAATGTTTGAAGCTACTGACTGAATGAAAGGAGCTGGCATCTCAATCTCTTTGAATCTTCTTTATCATGCTAGGAATAGCAGGAAAAAGCAAAAAATTTCAGAATTGCACCTTGCAATGTGGAGATATTACTGTTTGTGCATTTACAATATTCATTGATTTTTGCCATTGAAAAACGTCCAGAAATGTTTGAAGCTACTGACTGAATGAAAGGAGCTGGCATCTCACTCTCTTTGAATCTTCTTTATCATGCTAGGATTAGCAGGAAAAAGCAAAAAATTTCAGAATTGCACCTTGCAATGTGGAGATATTACTGTTTGTGCATTTACAATATTCATTGATTTTTGCCATTGAAAAACATCATGTTATTCATATACCAGAAATGTTTGAAGCTACTGACTGAATGAAAGGAGCTGGCATCTCACTCTCTTTGAATCTTCTTTATCATGCTAGGATTAGCAGGAAAAAGCAAAAAAATTCAGAATTGCACCTTGCAATGTGGAGATATTACTGTTTGTGCATTTACAATATTCATTGATTTTTGCCATTGAAAAACGTCCAGAAATGTTTGAAGCTACTGACTGAATGAAAGGAGCTGGCATCTCACTCTCTTTGAATCTTCTTTATCATGCTAGGATTAGCAGGAAAAAGCAAAAATTTCAGAATTGCACCTTGCAATGTGGAGATATTACTGTTTGTGCATTTACAATATTCATTGATTTTTGCCATTGAAAAACGTCCAGAAATGTTTGAAGCTACTGACTGAATGAAAGGAGCTGGCATCTCACTCTCTTTGAATCTTCTTTATCATGCTAGGATTAGCAGGAAAAAGCAAAAAATTTCAGAATTGCACCTTGCAATCTGGAGATATTACTGTTTGTGCATTTACAATATTCATTGATTTTTGCCATTGAAAAACATCATGTTATTCATATACCAGAAATGTTTAAGCTACTGACTGAATGAAAGGAGCTGGCATCTCACTCTCTTTGAATCTTCTTTATCATGCTAGGATTAGCAGGAAAACGCAAAAAATTTCAGAATTGCACCTTGCAATGTGGAGATATTACTGTTTGTGGATTTACAATATTCATTGATTTTTGCCATTGAAAAACGTCCAGAAATGTTTGAAGCTACTGACTGAATGAAAGGAGCTGGCATCTCACTCTCTTTGAATCTTCTTTATCATGCTAGGATTAGCAGGAAAAAGCAAAAAATTTCAGAATTGCACCTTGCAATGTGGAGATATTACTGTTTGTGCATTTACAATATTCATTGATTTTTGCCATTGAAAAACGTCCAGAAATGTTTGAAGCTACTGACTGAATGAAAGGAGCTGGCATCTCAATCTCTTTGAATCTTCTTTATCATGCTAGGATTAGCAGGAAAAAGCAAAAAATTTCAGAATTGCACCTTGCAATGTGGAGATATTACTGTTTGTGCATTTACAATATTCATTGATTTTTGCCATTGAAAAACGGCCAGAAATGTTTGAAGCTACTGACTGAATGAAAGGAGCTGGCATCTCACTCTCTTTGAATCTTCTTTATCATGCTAGGATTAGCAGGAAAAAGCAAAAAATTTCAGAATTGCACCTTGCAATGTGGAGATATTTCTGTTTTGTGCATTTACAATATTCATTGATTTTTGCCATTGAAAAACGTCCAGAAATGTTTGAAGCTACTGACTGAATGAAAGGAGCTGGCATCTCACTCTCTTTGAATCTTCTTTATCATGCTAGGATTAGCAGGAAAAAGCAAAAAATTTCAGAATTGCACCTTGCAATGTGGAGATATTACTGTTTGTGCATTTGCAATATTCATTGATTTTTGCCATTGAAAAACGTCCAGAAATGTTTGAAGCTACTGACTGAATGAAAGGAGCTGGCATCTCACTCTCTTTGAATCTTCTTTATCATGCTAGGTTTAGCAGGAAAAAGCAAAAAATTTCAGAATTGCACCTTGCAATGTGGAGATATTACTGTTTGTGCATTTACAATATTCATTGATTTTTGCCATTGAAAAACGTCAAGAAATGTTTGAAGCTACTGACTGAATGAAAGGAACAGGCATCTCACTCTCTTTGAATCTTCTTTATCATGCTAGGATTAGCAGGAAAAAGCAAAAAATTTCAGAATTGCACCTTGCAATGTGGAGATATTACTGTTTGTGCATTTACAATATTCATTGATTTTTGCCACTGAAAAACATCATTGTATTCATATACCAGAAATGTTTGAAGCTACTGACTGAATGAAAGGAGCTGGCATCTCACTCTCTTTGAATCTTCTTTATCATGCTAGGATTAGCAGGAAAAAGCAAAAAATTTCAGAATTGCACCTTGCAATGTGGAGATATTACTGTTTGTGCATTTACAGTATTCATTGATTTTTGCCATTGAAAAACATCATGTTATTCATATACCAGAAATGTTTGAAGCTACTGACTGAATGAAATGAGCTGGCATCTCACTCTCTTTGAATCTTCTTTATCATGCTAGGATTAGCAGGAAAAAGCAAAAAATTTCAGAATTGCACCTTGCAATGTGGAGATATTACTGTTTGTGCATTTACAATATTCATTGATTTTTGCCATTGAAAAACATCCAGAAATGTTTGAAGCTACTGACTGAATGAAAGGAGCTGGCATCTCACTCTCTTTGAATCTTCTTTATCATGCTAGGATTAGCAGGAAAAAGCAAAAAATTTCAGAATTGCACCTTGCAATGTGGAGATATTACTGTTTGTGCATTTACAATATTCATTGATTTTTGCCATTGAAAAAAGTCCAGAAATGTTTGAAGCTACTGACTGAATGAAAGGAGCTGGCATCTCACTCTCTTTGAATCTTCTTTATCATGCTAGGATTAGCAGGAAAAAGCAAAAAATTTCAGAATTGCACCTTGCAATGTGGAGATATTACTGTTTGTGCATTTACAATATTCATTGATTTTTGCCATTGAAAAACGTCCAGAAATGTTTGAAGCTACTGACTGAATGAAAGGAGCTGGCATCTCACTCTCTTTGAATCTTCTTTATCATGCTAGGATTAGCAGGAAAAAGCAAAAATTTCTGAATTGCACCTTGCAATGTGGAGATATTACTGTTTGTGCATTTACAATATTCATTGATTTTTGCCATTGAAAAACGTCCAGAAATGTTTGAAGCTACTGACTGAATGAAAGGAGCTGGCATCTCACTCTCTTTGAATCTTCTTTATCATGCTAGGATTAGCAGGAAAAAGCAAAAAATTTCAGAATTGCACCTTGCAATGTGGAGATATTACTGTTTGTGCATTTACAATATTCATTGATTTTTGCCATTGAAAAACATCATGTTATTCATATACCAGAAATGTTTGAAGCTACTGACTGAATGAAAGGAGCTGGCATCTCTCTCTCTTTGAATCTTCTTTATCATGCTAGGATTAGCAGGAAAAAGCAAAAAAATTCAGAATTGCACCTTGCAATGTGGAGATATTACTGTTTGTGCATTTACAATATTCATTGATTTTTGCCATTGAAAAACGTCCAGAAATGTTTGAAGCTACTGACTGAATGAAAGGAGCTGGCATCTCACTCTCTTTGAATCTTCTTTATCATGCTAGGATTAGCAGGAAAAAGCAAAAAATTTCAGAATTGCACCTTGCAATGTGGAGATATTACTGTTTGTGCATTTACAATATTCATTGATTTTTGCCATTGAAAAACATCATGTTATTCATATACCAGAAATGTTTGAAGCTACTGACTGAATGAAAGGAGCTGGCATCTCACTCTCTTTGAATCTTCTTTATCATGCTAGGATTAGCAGGAAAAAGCAAAAAAATTCAGAATTGCACCTTGCAATGTGGAGATATTACTGTTTGTGCATTTACAATATTCATTGATTTTTGCCATTGAAAAACGTCCAGAAATGTTTGAAGCTACTGACTGAATGAAAGGAGCTGGCATCTCACTCTCTTTGAATCTTCTTTATCATGCTAGGATTAGCAGGAAAAAGCAAAAATTTCAGAATTGCACCTTGCAATGTGGAGATATTACTGTTTGTGCATTTACAATATTCATTGATTTTTGCCATTGAAAAACGTCCAGAAATGTTTGAAGCTACTGACTGAATGAAAGGAGCTGGCATCTCACTCTCTTTGAATCTTCTTTATCATGCTAGGATTAGCAGGAAAAAGCAAAAAATTTCAGAATTGCACCTTGCAATCTGGAGATATTACTGTTTGTGCATTTACAATATTCATTGATTTTTGCCATTGAAAAACATCATGTTATTCATATACCAGAAATGTTTAAGCTACTGACTGAATGAAAGGAGCTGGCATCTCACTCTCTTTGAATCTTCTTTATCATGCTAGGATTAGCAGGAAAAAGCAAAAAATTTCAGAATTGCACCTTGCAATGTGGAGATATTACTGTTTGTGCATTTACAATATTCATTGATTTTTGCAATTGAAAAACGTCCAGAAATGTTTGAAGCTACTGACTGAATGAAAGGAGCTGGCATCTCACTCTCTTTGAATCTTCTTTATCATGCTAGGATTAGCAGGAAAAAGCAAAAAATTTCAGAATTGCACCTTGCAATGTGGAGATATTACTGTTTGTGCATTTACAATATTCATTGATTTTTGCCATTGAAAAACGTCCAGAAATGTTTGAAGCTACTGACTGAATGAAAGGAGCTGGCATCTCAATCTCTTTGAATCTTCTTTATCATGCTAGGATTAGCAGGAAAAAGCAAAAAATTTCAGAATTGCACCTTGCAATGTGGAGATATTACTGTTTGTGCATTTACAATATTCATTGATTTTTGCCATTGAAAAACGGCCAGAAATGTTTGAAGCTACTGACTGAATGAAAGGAGCTGGCATCTCACTCTCTTTGAATCTTCTTTATCATGCTAGGATTAGCAGGAAAAAGCAAAAAATTTCAGAATTGCACCTTGCAATGTGGAGATATTTCTGTTTTGTGCATTTACAATATTCATTGATTTTTGCCATTGAAAAACGTCCAGAAATGTTTGAAGCTACTGACTGAATGAAAGGAGCTGGCATCTCACTCTCTTTGAATCTTCTTTATCATGCTAGGATTAGCAGGAAAAAGCAAAAAATTTCAGAATTGCACCTTGCAATGTGGAGATATTACTGTTTGTGCATTTGCAATATTCATTGATTTTTGCCATTGAAAAACGTCCAGAAATGTTTGAAGCTACTGACTGAATGAAAGGAGCTGGCATCTCACTCTCTTTGAATCTTCTTTATCATGCTAGGTTTAGCAGGAAAAAGCAAAAAATTTCAGAATTGCACCTTGCAATGTGGAGATATTACTGTTTGTGCATTTACAATATTCATTGATTTTTGCCATTGAAAAACGTCAAGAAATGTTTGAAGCTACTGACTGAATGAAAGGAACTGGCATCTCACTCTCTTTGAATCTTCTTTATCATGCTAGGATTAGCAGGAAAAAGCAAAAAATTTCAGAATTGCACCTTGCAATGTGGAGATATTACTGTTTGTGCATTTACAATATTCATTGATTTTTGCCATTGAAAAACATCATGTTATTCATATACCAGAAATGTTTGAAGCTACTGACTGAATGAAAGGAGCTGGCATCTCACTCTCTTTGAATCTTCTTTATCATGCTAGGATTAGCAGGAAAAAGCAAAAAATTTCAGAATTGCACCTTGCAATGTGGAGATATTACTGTTTGTGCATTTACAGTATTCATTGATTTTTGCCATTGAAAAACATCATGTTATTCATATACCAGAAATGTTTGAAGCTACTGACTGAATGAAATGAGCTGGCATCTCACTCTCTTTGAATCTTCTTTATCATGCTAGGATTAGCAGGAAAAAGCAAAAAATTTCAGAATTGCACCTTGCAATGTGGAGATATTACTGTTTGTGCATTTACAATATTCATTGATTTTTGCCATTGAAAAACATCCAGAAATGTTTGAAGCTACTGACTGAATGAAAGGAGCTGGCATCTCACTCTCTTTGAATCTTCTTTATCATGCTAGGATTAGCAGGAAAAAGCAAAAAATTTCAGAATTGCACCTTGCAATGTGGAGATATTACTGTTTGTGCATTTACAATATTCATTGATTTTTGCCATTGAAAAAAGTCCAGAAATGTTTGAAGCTACTGACTGAATGAAAGGAGCTGGCATCTCACTCTCTTTGAATCTTCTTTATCATGCTAGGATTAGCAGGAAAAAGCAAAAAATTTCAGAATTGCACCTTGCAATGTGGAGATATTACTGTTTGTGCATTTACAATATTCATTGATTTTTGCCATTGAAAAACATCATGTTATTCATATACCAGAAATGTTTGAAGCTACTGACTGAATGAAAGGAGCTGGCATCTCACTCTCTTTGAATCTTCTTTATCATGCTAGGATTAGCAGGAAAAAGCAAAAAAATTCAGAATTGCACCTTGCAATGTGGAGATATTACTGTTTGTGCATTTACAATATTCATTGATTTTTGCCATTGAAAAACGTCCAGAAATGTTTGAAGCTACTGACTGAATGAAAGGAGCTGGCATCTCACTCTCTTTGAATCTTCTTTATCATGCTAGGATTAGCAGGAAAAAGCAAAAAATTTCAGAATTGCACCTTGCAATGTGGAGATATTACTGTTTGTGCATTTACAATATTCATTGATTTTTGCCATTGAAAAACGTCCAGAAATGTTTGAAGCTACTGACTGAATGAAAGGAGCTGGCATCTCAATCTCTTTGAATCTTCTTTATCATGCTAGGATTAGCAGGAAAAAGCAAAAAATTTCAGAATTGCACCTTGCAATGTGGAGATATTACTGTTTGTGCATTTACAATATTCATTGATTTTTGCCATTGAAAAACGGCCAGAAATGTTTGAAGCTACTGACTGAATGAAAGGAGCTGGCATCTCACTCTCTTTGAATCTTCTTTATCATGCTAGGATTAGCAGGAAAAAGCAAAAAAATTCAGAATTGCACCTTGCAATGTGGAGATATTACTGTTTGTGCATTTACAATATTCATTGATTTTTGCCATTGAAAAACGTCCAGAAATGTTTGAAGCTACTGACTGAATGAAAGGAGCTGGCATCTCACTCTCTTTGAATCTTCTTTATCATGCTAGGATTAGCAGGAAAAAGCAAAAATTTCTGAATTGCACCTTGCAATGTGGAGATATTACTGTTTGTGCATTTACAATATTCATTGATTTTTGCCATTGAAAAACGTCCAGAAATGTTTGAAGCTACTGACTGAATGAAAGGAGCTGGCATCTCACTCTCTTTGAATCTTCTTTATCATGCTAGGATTAGCAGGAAAAAGCAAAAAATTTCAGAATTGCACCTTGCAATGTGGAGATATTACTGTTTGTGCATTTACAATATTCATTGATTTTTGCCATTGAAAAACGGCCAGAAATGTTTGAAGCTACTGACTGAATGAAAGGAGCTGGCATCTCACTCTCTTTGAATCTTCTTTATCATGCTAGGATTAGCAGGAAAAAGCAAAAAATTTCAGAATTGCACCTTGCAATGTGGAGATATTTCTGTTTTGTGCATTTACAATATTCATTGATTTTTGCCATTGAAAAACGTCCAGAAATGTTTGAAGCTACTGACTGAATGAAAGGAGCTGGCATCTCACTCTCTTTGAATCTTCTTTATCATGCTAGGATTAGCAGGAAAAAGCAAAAAATTTCAGAATTGCACCTTGCAATGTGGAGATATTACTGTTTGTGCATTTGCAATATTCATTGATTTTTGCCATTGAAAAACGTCCAGAAATGTTTGAAGCTACTGACTGAATGAAAGGAGCTGGCATCTCACTCTCTTTGAATCTTCTTTATCATGCTAGGTTTAGCAGGAAAAAGCAAAAAATTTCAGAATTGCACCTTGCAATGTGGAGATATTACTGTTTGTGCATTTACAATATTCATTGATTTTTGCCATTGAAAAACGTCAAGAAATGTTTGAAGCTACTGACTGAATGAAAGGAACTGGCATCTCACTCTCTTTGAATCTTCTTTATCATGCTAGGATTAGCAGGAAAAAGCAAAAAATTTCAGAATTGCACCTTGCAATGTGGAGATATTACTGTTTGTGCATTTACAATATTCATTGATTTTTGCCATTGAAAAACATCATGTTATTCATATACCAGAAATGTTTGAAGCTACTGACTGAATGAAAGGAGCTGGCATCTCACTCTCTTTGAATCTTCTTTATCATGCTAGGATTAGCAGGAAAAAGCAAAAAATTTCAGAATTGCACCTTGCAATGTGGAGATATTACTGTTTGTGCATTTACAGTATTCATTGATTTTTGCCATTGAAAAACATCATGTTATTCATATACCAGAAATGTTTGAAGCTACTGACTGAATGAAATGAGCTGGCATCTCACTCTCTTTGAATCTTCTTTATCATGCTAGGATTAGCAGGAAAAAGCAAAAAATTTCAGAATTGCACCTTGCAATGTGGAGATATTACTGTTTGTGCATTTACAATATTCATTGATTTTTGCCATTGAAAAACATCCAGAAATGTTTGAAGCTACTGACTGAATGAAAGGAGCTGGCATCTCACTCTCTTTGAATCTTCTTTATCATGCTAGGATTTGCAGGAAAAAGCAAAAAATTTCAGAATTGCACCTTGCAATGTGGAGATATTACTGTTTGTGCATTTACAATATTCATTGATTTTTGCCATTGAAAAACATCATGTTATTCATATACCAGAAATGTTTGAAGCTACTGACTGAATGAAAGGAGCTGGCATCTCACTCTCTTTGAATCTTCTTTATCATGCTAGGATTAGCAGGAAAAAGCAAAAAAATTCAGAATTGCACCTTGCAATGTGGAGATATTACTGTTTGTGCATTTACAATATTCATTGATTTTTGCCATTGAAAAACGTCCAGAAATGTTTGAAGCTACTGACTGAATGAAAGGAGCTGGCATCTCACTCTCTTTGAATCTTCTTTATCATGCTAGGATTAGCAGGAAAAAGCAAAAATTTCTGAATTGCACCTTGCAATGTGGAGATATTACTGTTTGTGCATTTACAATATTCATTGATTTTTGCCATTGAAAAACGTCCAGAAATGTTTGAAGCTACTGACTGAATGAAAGGAGCTGGCATCTCACTCTCTTTGAATCTTCTTTATCATGCTAGGATTAGCAGGAAAAAGCAAAAAATTTCAGAATTGCACCTTGCAATGTGGAGATATTACTGTTTGTGCATTTACAATATTCATTGATTTTTGCCATTGAAAAACATCATGTTATTCATATACCAGAAATGTTTGAAGCTACTGACTGAATGAAAGGAGCTGGCATCTCACTCTCTTTGAATCTTCTTTATCATGCTAGGATTAGCAGGAAAAAGCAAAAAAATTCAGAATTGCACCTTGCAATGTGGAGATATTACTGTTTGTGCATTTACAATATTCATTGATTTTTGCCATTGAAAAACGTCCAGAAATGTTTGAAGCTACTGACTGAATGAAAGGAACTGGCATCTCACTCTCTTTGAATCTTCTTTATCATGCTAGGATTAGCAGGAAAAAGCAAAAATTTCAGAATTGCACCTTGCAATGTGGAGATATTACTGTTTGTGCATTTACAATATTCATTGATTTTTGCCATTGAAAAACGTCCAGAAATGTTTGAAGCTACTGACTGAATGAAAGGAGCTGGCATCTCACTCTCTTTGAATCTTCTTTGTCATGCTAGGATTAGCAGGAAAAAGCAAAAAATTTCAGAATTGCACCTTGCAATGTGGAGATATTACTGTTTGTGCATTTACAATATTCATTGATTTTTGCCATTGAAAAACATCCAGAAATGTTTGAAGCTACTGACTGAATGAAAGGAGCTGGCATCTCACTCTCTTTGAATCTTCTTTATCATGCTAGGATTAGCAGGAAAAAGCAAAAAATTTCAGAATTGCACCTTGCAATGTGGAGATATTACTGTTTGTGCATTTACAATATTCATTGATTTTTGCCATTGAAAAACATCATGTTATTCATATACCAGAAATGTTTGAAGCTACTGACTGAATGAAAGGAGCTGGCATCTCACTCTCTTTGAATCTTCTTTATCATGCTAGGATTAGCAGGAAAAAGCAAAAAATTTCAGAATTGCACCTTGCAATGTGGAGATATTACTGTTTGTGCATTTACAATATTCATTGATTTTTGCCATTGAAAAACATCATGTTATTCATATACCAGAAATGTTTGAAGCTACTGACTGAATGAAAGGAGCTGGCATCTCACTCTCTTTGAATCTTCTTTATCATGCTAGGATTAGCAGGAAAAAGCAAAAAATTTCAGAATTGCACCTTGCAATGTGGAGATATTACTGTTTGTGCATTTACAATATTCATTGATTTTTGCCATTGAAAAACATCATGTTATTCATATACCAGAAATGTTTGAAGCTACTGACTGAATGAAAGGAGCTGGCATCTCACTCTCTTTGAATCTTCTTTATCATGCTAGGATTAGCAGGAAAAAGCAAAAAAATTCAGAATTGCACCTTGCAATGTGGAGATATTACTGTTTGTGCATTTACAATATTCATTGATTTTTGCCATTGAAAAACGTCCAGAAATGTTTGAAGCTACTGACTGAATGAAAGGAGCTGGCATCTCACTCTCTTTGAATCTTCTTTATCATGCTAGGATTAGCAGGAAAAAGCAAAAAATTTCAGAATTGCACCTTGCAATGTGGAGATATTACTGTTTGTGCATTTACAATATTCATTGATTTTTGCCATTGAAAAACGTCCAGAAATGTTTGAAGCTACTGACTGAATGAAAGGAGCTGGCATCTCAATCTCTTTGAATCTTCTTTATCATGCTAGGATTAGCAGGAAAAAGCAAAAAATTTCAGAATTGCACCTTGCAATGTGGAGATATTACTGTTTGTGCATTTACAATATTCATTGATTTTTGCCATTGAAAAACGGCCAGAAATGTTTGAAGCTACTGACTGAATGAAAGGAGCTGGCATCTCACTCTCTTTGAATCTTCTTTATCATGCTAGGATTAGCAGGAAAAAGCAAAAAATTTCAGAATTGCACCTTGCAATGTGGAGATATTTCTGTTTTGTGCATTTACAATATTCATTGATTTTTGCCATTGAAAAACGTCCAGAAATGTTTGAAGCTACTGACTGAATGAAAGGAGCTGGCATCTCACTCTCTTTGAATCTTCTTTATCATGCTAGGATTAGCAGGAAAAAGCAAAAAATTTCAGAATTGCACCTTGCAATGTGGAGATATTACTGTTTGTGCATTTGCAATATTCATTGATTTTTGCCATTGAAAAACGTCCAGAAATGTTTGAAGCTACTGACTGAATGAAAGGAGCTGGCATCTCACTCTCTTTGAATCTTCTTTATCATGCTAGGTTTAGCAGGAAAAAGCAAAAAATTTCAGAATTGCACCTTGCAATGTGGAGATATTACTGTTTGTGCATTTACAATATTCATTGATTTTTGCCATTGAAAAACGTCAAGAAATGTTTGAAGCTACTGACTGAATGAAAGGAACTGGCATCTCACTCTCTTTGAATCTTCTTTATCATGCTAGGATTAGCAGGAAAAAGCAAAAAATTTCAGAATTGCACCTTGCAATGTGGAGATATTACTGTTTGTGCATTTACAATATTCATTGATTTTTGCCATTGAAAAACATCATGTTATTCATATACCAGAAATGTTTGAAGCTACTGACTGAATGAAAGGAGCTGGCATCTCACTCTCTTTGAATCTTCTTTATCATGCTAGGATTAGCAGGAAAAAGCAAAAAATTTCAGAATTGCACCTTGCAATGTGGAGATATTACTGTTTGTGCATTTACAGTATTCATTGATTTTTGCCATTGAAAAACATCATGTTATTCATATACCAGAAATGTTTGAAGCTACTGACTGAATGAAATGAGCTGGCATCTCACTCTCTTTGAATCTTCTTTATCATGCTAGGATTAGCAGGAAAAAGCAAAAAATTTCAGAATTGCACCTTGCAATGTGGAGATATTACTGTTTGTGCATTTACAATATTCATTGATTTTTGCCATTGAAAAACATCCAGAAATGTTTGAAGCTACTGACTGAATGAAAGGAGCTGGCATCTCACTCTCTTTGAATCTTCTTTATCATGCTAGGATTAGCAGGAAAAAGCAAAAAATTTCAGAATTGCACCTTGCAATGTGGAGATATTACTGTTTGTGCATTTACAATATTCATTGATTTTTGCCATTGAAAAAAGTCCAGAAATGTTTGAAGCTACTGACTGAATGAAAGGAGCTGGCATCTCACTCTCTTTGAATCTTCTTTATCATGCTAGGATTTGCAGGAAAAAGCAAAAAATTTCAGAATTGCACCTTGCAATGTGGAGATATTACTGTTTGTGCATTTACAATATTCATTGATTTTTGCCATTGAAAAACATCATGTTATTCATATACCAGAAATGTTTGAAGCTACTGACTGAATGAAAGGAGCTGGCATCTCACTCTCTTTGAATCTTCTTTATCATGCTAGGATTAGCAGGAAAAAGCAAAAAAATTCAGAATTGCAAATTGCAATGTGGAGATATTACTGTTTGTGCATTTACAATATTCATTGATTTTTGCCATTGAAAAACGTCCAGAAATGTTTGAAGCTACTGACTGAATGAAAGGAGCTGGCATCTCACTCTCTTTGAATCTTCTTTATCATGCTAGGATTAGCAGGAAAAAGCAAAAATTTCTGAATTGCACCTTGCAATGTGGAGATATTACTGTTTGTGCATTTACAATATTCATTGATTTTTGCCATTGAAAAACGTCCAGAAATGTTTGAAGCTACTGACTGAATGAAAGGAGCTGGCATCTCACTCTCTTTGAATCTTCTTTATCATGCTAGGATTAGCAGGAAAAAGCAAAAAATTTCAGAATTGCACCTTGCAATGTGGAGATATTACTGTTTGTGCATTTACAATATTCATTGATTTTTGCCATTGAAAAACATCATGTTATTCATATACCAGAAATGTTTGAAGCTACTGACTGAATGAAAGGAGCTGGCATCTCACTCTCTTTGAATCTTCTTTATCATGCTAGGATTAGCAGGAAAAAGCAAAAAAATTCAGAATTGCACCTTGCAATGTGGAGATATTACTGTTTGTGCATTTACAATATTCATTGATTTTTGCCATTGAAAAACGTCCAGAAATGTTTGAAGCTACTGACTGAATGAAAGGAGCTGGCATCTCACTCTCTTTGAATCTTCTTTATCATGCTAGGATTAGCAGGAAAAAGCAAAAATTTCAGAATTGCACCTTGCAATGTGGAGATATTACTGTTTGTGCATTTACAATATTCATTGATTTTTGCCATTGAAAAACGTCCAGAAATGTTTGAAGCTACTGACTGAATGAAAGGAGCTGGCATCTCACTCTCTTTGAATCTTCTTTGTCATGCTAGGATTAGCAGGAAAAAGCAAAAAATTTCAGAATTGCACCTTGCAATGTGGAGATATTACTGTTTGTGCATTTACAATATTCATTGATTTTTGCCATTGAAAAACATCCAGAAATGTTTGAAGCTACTGACTGAATGAAAGGAGCTGGCATCTCACTCTCTTTGAATCTTCTTTATCATGCTAGGATTAGCAGGAAAAAGCAAAAAATTTCAGAATTGCACCTTGCAATGTGGAGATATTACTGTTTGTGCATTTACAATATTCATTGATTTTTGCCATTGAAAAACATCATGTTATTCATATACCAGAAATGTTTGAAGCTACTGACTGAATGAAAGGAGCTGGCATCTCACTCTCTTTGAATCTTCTTTATCATGCTAGGATTAGCAGGAAAAAGCAAAAAATTTCAGAATTGCACCTTGCAATGTGGAGATATTACTGTTTGTGCATTTACAATATTCATTGATTTTTGCCATTGAAAAACATCATGTTATTCATATACCAGAAATGTTTGAAGCTACTGACTGAATGAAAGGAGCTGGCATCTCACTCTCTTTGAATCTTCTTTATCATGCTAGGATTAGCAGGAAAAAGCAAAAAATTTCAGAATTGCACCTTGCAATGTGGAGATATTACTGTTTGTGCATTTACAATATTCATTGATTTTTGCCATTGAAAAACGTCCAGAAATGTTTGAAGCTACTGACTGAATGAAAGGAGCTGGCATCTCACTCTCTTTGAATCTTCTTTATCATGCTAGGATTAGCAGGAAAAAGCAAAAAATTTCAGAATTGCACCTTGCAATGTGGAGATATTACTGTTTGTGCATTTACAATATTCATTGATTTTTGCCATTGAAAAACGTCCAGAAATGTTTGAAGCTACTGACTGAATGAAAGGAGCTGGCATCTCACTCTCTTTGAATCTTCTTTATCATGCTAGGATTAGCAGGAAAAAGCAAAAATTTTCAGAATTGCACCTTGCAATGTGGAGATATTACTGTTTGTGCATTTACAATATTCATTGATTTTTGCCATTGAAAAACGTCCAGAAATGTTTGAAGCTACTGACTGAATGAAAGGAGCTGGCATCTCACTCTCTTTGAATCTTCTTTATCATGCTAGGATTAGCAGGAAAAAGCAAAAAATTTCAGAATTGCACCTTGCAATGTGGAGATATTACTGTTTGTGCATTTACAATATTCATTGATTTTTGACATTGAAAAACATCATGTTATTCATATACCAGAAATATTTGAAGCTACTGACTGAATGAAAGGAGCTGGCATCTCACTCTCTTTGAATCTTCTTTATCATGCTAGGATTAGCAGGAAAAAGCAAAAAATTTCAGAATTGCACCTTGCAATGTGGAGATATTACTGTTTGTGCATTTACAATATTCATTGATTTTTGCCATTGAAAAACATCATGTTATTCATATACCAGAAATGTTTGAAGCTACTGACTGAATGAATGGAGCTGGCATCTCACTCTCTTTGAATCTTCTTTATCATGCTAGGATTAGCAGGAAAAAGCAAAAAATTTCAGAATTGCACCTTGCAATGTGGAGATATTACTGTTTGTGCATTTACAATATTCATTGATTTTTGCCATTGAAAAACATCATGTTATTCATATACCAGAAATGTTTGAAGCTACTGACTGAATGAAAGGAGCTGGCATCTCACTCTCTTTGTATCTTCTTTATCATGCTAGGATTAGCAGGAAAAAGCAAAAAATTTCAGAATTGCACCTTGCAATGTGGAGATATTACTGTTTGTGCATTTACAATATTCATTGATTTTTGCCATTGAAAAACATCCAGAAATGTTTGAAGCTACTGACTGAATGAAAGGAGCTGGCATCTCACTCTCTTTGAATCTTCTTTATCATGCTAGGATTAGCAGGAAAAAGCAAAAAATTTCAGAATTGCACCTTGCAATGTGGAGATATTACTGTTTGTGCATTTACAATATTCATTGATTTTTGCCATTGAAAAACGTCCAGAAATGTTTGCAGCTACTGACTGAATGAAAGGAGCTGGCATCTCACTCTCTTTGAATCTTCTTTATCATGCTAGGATTAGCAGGAAAAAGCAAAAAATTTCAGAATTGCACCTTGCAATGTGGAGATATTTCTGATTGTGCATTTACAATATTCATTGATTTTTGCCATTGAAAAACGTCCAGAAATGTTTGAAGCTTCTGACTGAATGAAAGGAGCTGGCATCTCACTCTCTTTGAATCTTCTTTATCATGCTAGGATTAGCAGGAAAAAGCAAAAAATTTCAGAATTGCACCTTGCAATGTGGAGATATTACTGTTTGTGCATTTACAATATTCATTGATTTTTGCCATTGAAAAACGTCCGGAAATGTTTGAAGCTACTGACTGAATGAAAGGAGCTGGCATCTCACTCTCTTTGAATCTTCTTTATCATGCTAGGATTAGCAGGAAAAAGCAAAAAATTTCAGAATTGCACCTTGCAATGTGGAGATATTACTGATTGTGCATTTACAATATTCATTGATTTTTGCCATTGAAAAACGTCCAGAAATGTTTGAAGCTACTGACTGAATGAAAGGAGCTGGCATCTCACTCTCTTTGAATCTTCTTTATCATGCTAGGATTAGCAGGAAAAAGCAAAAAATTTCAGAATTGCACCTTGCAATGTGGAGATATTACTGTTTGTGCATTTACAATATTCATTGATTTTTGCCATTGAAAAACGTCCAGAAATGTTTGAAGCTACTGACTGAATGAAAGGAGCTGGCATCTCACTCTCTTTGAATCTTCTTTATCATGCTAGGATTAGCAGGAAAAAGCAAAAAATTTCAGAATTGCACCTTGCAATGTGGAGATATTACTGTTTGTGCATTTACAATATTCATTGATTTTTGCCATTGAAAAACATCATGTTATTCGTATACCAGAAATGTTTGAAGCTACTGACTGAATTAAAGGAGCTGGCATCTCACTCTCTTTGAATCTTCTTTATCATGCTAGGATTAGCAGGAAAAAGCAAAAAATTTCAGAATTGCACCTTGCAATGTGGAGATATTACTGTTTGTGCATTTACAATATTCATTGATTTTTGCCATTGAAAAACGTCCAGAAATGTTTGAAGCTACTGACTGAATGAAAGGAGCTGGCATCTCACTCTCTTTGAATCTTCTTTATCATGCTAGGATTAGCAGGAAAAAGCAAAAAATTTCAGAATTGCACCTTGCAATGTGGAGATATTACTGTTTGTGCATTTACAATATTCATTGATTTTTGCCATTGAAAAACGTCCAGAAATGTTTGCAGCTACTGACTGAATGAAAGGAGCTGGCATCTCACTCTCTTTGAATCTTCTTTATCATGCTAGGATTAGCAGGAAAAAGCAAAAAATTTCAGAATTGCACCTTGCAATGTGGAGATATTTCTGATTGTGCATTTACAATATTCATTGATTTTTGCCATTGAAAAACGTCCAGAAATGTTTGAAGCTTCTGACTGAATGAAAGGAGCTGGCATCTCACTCTCTTTGAATCTTCTTTATCATGCTAGGATTAGCAGGAAAAAGCAAAAAATTTCAGAATTGCACCTTGCAATGTGTAGATATTACTGTTTGTGCATTTACAATATTCATTGATTTTTGCCATTGAAAAACGTCCGGAAATGTTTGAAGCTACTGACTGAATGAAAGGAGCTGGCATCTCACTCTCTTTGAATCTTCTTTATCATGCTAGGATTAGCAGGAAAAAGCAAAAAATTTCAGAATTGCACCTTGCAATGTGGAGATATTACTGATTGTGCATTTACAATATTCATTGATTTTTGCCATTGAAAAACGTCCAGAAATGTTTGAAGCTACTGACTGAATGAAAGGAGCTGGCATCTCACTCTCTTTGAATCTTCTTTATCATGCTAGGATTAGCAGGAAAAAGCAAAAAATTTCAGAATTGCACCTTGCAATGTGGAGATATTACTGTTTGTGCATTTACAATATTCATTGATTTTTGCCATTGAAAAACGTCCAGAAATGTTTGAAGCTACTGACTGAATGAAAGGAGCTGGCATCTCACTCTCTTTGAATCTTCTTTATCATGCTAGGATTAGCAGGAAAAAGCAAAAAATTTCAGAATTGCACCTTGCAATGTGGAGATATTACTGTTTGTGCATTTACAATATTCATTGATTTTTGCCATTGAAAAACGTCCAGAAATGTTTGAAGCTACTGACTGAATGAAAGGAGCTGGCATCTCACTCTCTTTGAATCTTCTTTATCATGCTAGGATTAGCAGGAAAAAGCAAAAAATTTCAGAATTGCACCTTGCAATGTGGAGATATTACTGTTTGTGCATTTACAATATTCATTGATTTTTGACATTGAAAAACGTCCAGAAATGTTTGAAGCTACTGACTGAATGAAAGGAGCTGGCATCTCACTCTCTTTGAATCTTCTTTATCATGCTAGGATTAGCAGGAAAAAGCAAAAAATTTCAGAATTGCACCTTGCAATGTGGAGATATTGCTGTTTGTGCATTTACAATATTCATTGATTTTTGCCATTGAAAAACGTCGAGAAATGTTTGAAGCTACTGACTGAATGAAAGGAGCTGGCATCTCACTCTCGTTGAATCTTCTTTATCATGCTAGGATTAGCAGGAAAAAGCAAAAAATTTCAGAATTGCACCTTGCAATGTGGAGACATTACTGTTTGTGCATTTACAATATTCATTTATTTTTGCCATTGAAAAACATCATGTTATTCATATACCAGAAATGTTTGAAGCTACTGACTGAATTAAAGGAGCTGGCATCTCACTCTCTTTGAATCTTCTTTATCATGCTAGGGTTAGCAGGAAAAAGCAAAAAATTTCAGAATTGCACCTTGCAATGTGGAGATATTACTGTTTGTGCATTTACAATATTCATTGATTTTTGCCATTGAAAAACATCTTGTTATTCATATACCAGAAATGTTTGAAGCTACTGACTGAATGAAAGGAGCTGGCATCTCACTCTCTTTGAATCTTCTTTATCATGCTAGGATTAGCAGGAAAAAGCAAAACATTTCAGAATTGCACCTTGCAATGTGGAGATATTACTGTTTGTGCATTTACAATATTCATTGATTTTTGCCATTGAAAAACATCATGTTATTCATATACCAGAAATGTTTGAAGCTACTGACTGAATGAAAGGAGCTGGCATCTCACTCTCTTTGAATCTTCTTTATCATGCTAGGATTAGCAGGAAAAAGCAAAAAATTTCAGAATTGCACCTTGCAATGTGGAGATATTACTGTTTGTGCATTTACAATATTCATTGATTTTTGCCATTGAAAAACATCATGTTATTCATATACCAGAAATGTTTGAAGCTACTGACTGAATGAAAGGAGCTGGCATCTCACTCTCTTTGAATCTTCTTTATCATGCTAGGATTAGCAGGAAAAAGCAAAAAATTTCAGAATTGCACCTTGCAATGTGGAGATATTACTGTTTGTGCATTTACAATATTCATTGATTTTTGCCATTGAAAAACGTCCAGAAATGTTTGAAGCTACTGACTGAATGAAAGGAGCTGGCATCTCACTCTCTTTGAATCTTCTTTATCATGCTAGGATTAGCAGGAAAAAGCAAAAATTTTCAGAATTGCACCTTGCAATGTGGAGATATTACTGTTTGTGCATTTACAATATTCATTGATTTTTGCCATTGAAAAACGTCCAGAAATGTTTGAAGCTACTGACTGAATGAAAGGAGCTGGCATCTCACTCTCTTTGAATCTTCTTTATCATGCTAGGATTAGCAGGAAAAAGCAAAAAATTTCAGAATTGCACCTTGCAATGTGGAGATATTACTGTTTGTGCATTTACAATATTCATTGATTTTTGACATTGAAAAACATCATGTTATTCATATACCAGAAATATTTGAAGCTACTGACTGAATGAAAGGAGCTGGCATCTCACTCTCTTTGAATCTTCTTTATCATGCTAGGATTAGCAGGAAAAAGCAAAAAATTTCAGAATTGCACCTTGCAATGTGGAGATATTACTGTTTGTGCATTTACAATATTCATTGATTTTTGCCATTGAAAAACATCATGTTATTCATATACCAGAAATGTTTGAAGCTACTGACTGAATGAAAGGAGCTGGCATCTCACTCTCTTTGAATCTTCTTTATCATGCTAGGATTAGCAGGAAAAAGCAAAAAATTTCAGAATTGCACCTTGCAATGTGGAGATATTACTGTTTGTGCATTTACAATATTCATTGATTTTTGCCATTGAAAAACATCATGTTATTCATATACCAGAAATGTTTGAAGCTACTGACTGAATGAAAGGAGCTGGCATCTCACTCTCTTTGTATCTTCTTTATCATGCTAGGATTAGCAGGAAAAATCAAAAAATTTCAGAATTGCACCTTGCAATGTGGAGATATTACTGTTTGTGCATTTACAATATTCATTGATTTTTGCCATTGAAAAACATCCAGAAATGTTTGAAGCTACTGACTGAATGAAAGGAGCTGGCATCTCACTCTCTTTGAATCTTCTTTATCATGCTAGGATTAGCAGGAAAAAGCAAAAAATTTCAGAATTGCACCTTGCAATGTGGAGATATTACTGTTTGTGCATTTACAATATTCATTGATTTTTGCCATTGAAAAACGTCCAGAAATGTTTGCAGCTACTGACTGAATGAAAGGAGCTGGCATCTCACTCTCTTTGAATCTTCTTTATCATGCTAGGATTAGCAGGAAAAAGCAAAAAATTTCAGAATTGCACCTTGCAATGTGGAGATATTTCTGATTGTGCATTTACAATATTCATTGATTTTTGCCATTGAAAAACGTCCAGAAATGTTTGAAGCTTCTGACTGAATGAAAGGAGCTGGCATCTCACTCTCTTTGAATCTTCTTTATCATGCTAGGATTAGCAGGAAAAAGCAAAAAATTTCAGAATTGCACCTTGCAATGTGGAGATATTACTGTTTGTGCATTTACAATATTCATTGATTTTTGCCATTGAAAAACGTCCGGAAATGTTTGAAGCTACTGACTGAATGAAAGGAGCTGGCATCTCACTCTCTTTGAATCTTCTTTATCATGCTAGGATTAGCAGGAAAAAGCAAAAAATTTCAGAATTGCACCTTGCAATGTGGAGATATTACTGATTGTGCATTTACAATATTCATTGATTTTTGCCATTGAAAAACGTCCAGAAATGTTTGAAGCTACTGACTGAATGAAAGGAGCTGGCATCTCACTCTCTTTGAATCTTCTTTATCATGCTAGGATTAGCAGGAAAAAGCAAAAAATTTCAGAATTGCACCTTGCAATGTGGAGATATTACTGTTTGTGCATTTACAATATTCATTGATTTTTGCCATTGAAAAACGTCCAGAAATGTTTGAAGCTACTGACTGAATGAAAGGAGCTGGCATCTCACTCTCTTTGAATCTTCTTTATCATGCTAGGATTAGCAGGAAAAAGCAAAAAATTTCAGAATTGCACCTTGCAATGTGGAGATATTACTGTTTGTGCATTTACAATATTCATTGATTTTTGCCATTGAAAAACATCATGTTATTCGTATACCAGAAATGTTTGAAGCTACTGACTGAATTAAAGGAGCTGGCATCTCACTCTCTTTGAATCTTCTTTATCATGCTAGGATTAGCAGGAAAAAGCAAAAAATTTCAGAATTGCACCTTGCAATGTGGAGATATTACTGTTTGTGCATTTACAATATTCATTGATTTTTGCCATTGAAAAACATCCAGAAATGTTTGAAGCTACTGACTGAATGAAAGGAGCTGGCATCTCACTCTCTTTGAATCTTCTTTATCATGCTAGGATTAGCAGGAAAAAGCAAAAAATTTCAGAATTGCACCTTGCAATGTGGAGATATTACTGTTTGTGCATTTACAATATTCATTGATTTTTGCCATTGAAAAAGTCCAGAAATGTTTGCAGCTACTGACTGAATGAAAGGAGCTGGCATCTCACTCTCTTTGAATCTTCTTTATCATGCTAGGATTAGCAGGAAAAAGCAAAAAATTTCAGAATTGCACCTTGCAATGTGGAGATATTTCTGATTGTGCATTTACAATATTCATTGATTTTTGCCATTGAAAAACGTCCAGAAATGTTTGAAGCTTCTGACTGAATGAAAGGAGCTGGCATCTCACTCTCTTTGAATCTTCTTTATCATGCTAGGATTAGCAGGAAAAAGCAAAAAATTTCAGAATTGCACCTTGCAATGTGGAGATATTACTGATTGTGCATTTACAATATTCATTGATTTTTGCCATTGAAAAACGTCCAGAAATGTTTGAAGCTACTGACTGAATGAAAGGAGCTGGCATCTCACTCTCTTTGAATCTTCTTTATCATGCTAGGATTAGCAGGAAAAAGCAAAAAATTTCAGAATTGCACCTTGCAATGTGGAGATATTACTGTTTGTGCATTTACAATATTCATTGATTTTTGCCATTGAAAAACGTCCAGAAATGTTTGAAGCTACTGACTGAATGAAAGGAGCTGGCATCTCACTCTCTTTGAATCTTCTTTATCATGCTAGGATTAGCAGGAAAAAGCAAAAAATTTCAGAATTGCACCTTGCAATGTGGAGATATTACTGTTTGTGCATTTACAATATTCATTGATTTTTGCCATTGAAAAACATCATGTTATTCGTATACCAGAAATGTTTGAAGCTACTGACTGAATTAAAGGAGCTGGCATCTCACTCTCTTTGAATCTTCTTTATCATGCTAGGATTAGCAGGAAAAAGCAAAAAATTTCAGAATTGCACCTTGCAATGTGGAGATATTACTGTTTGTGCATTTACAATATTCATTGATTTTTGCCATTGAAAAACGTCCAGAAATGTTTGAAACTACTGACTGAATGAAAGGAGCTGGCATCTCACTCTCTTTGAATCTTCTTTATCATGCTAGGATTAGCAGGAAAAAGCAAAAAATTTCAGAATTGCACCTTGCAATGTGGAGATATTACTGTTTGTGCATTTACAATATTCATTGATTTTTGCCATTGAAAAACGTCCAGAAATGTTTGAAGCTACTGACTGAATGAAAGGAGCTGGCATCTCGCTCTCTTTGAATCTTCTTTATCATGCTAGGATTAGCAGGAAAAAGCAAAAAATTTCAGAATTGCACCTTGCAATGTGGAGATATTACTGTTTGTGCATTTACAATATTCATTGATTTTTGCCATTGAAAAACGTCCAGAAATGTTTGAAGCTACTGACTGAATGAAAGGAGCTGGCATCTCACTCTCTTTGAATCTTCTTTATCATGCTAGGATTAGCAGGAAAAAGCAAAAAATTTCAGAATTGCACCTTGCAATGTGGAGATATTACTGTTTGTGCATTTACAATATTCATTGATTTTTGCCATTGAAAAACGTCCAGAAATGTTTGAAGCTACTGACTGAATGAAAGGAGCTGGCATCTCACTCTCGTTGAATCTTCTTTATCATGCTAGGATTAGCAGGAAAAAGCAAAAAATTTCAGAATTGCACCTTGCAATGTGGAGACATTACTGTTTGTGCATTTACAATATTCATTTATTTTTGCCATTGAAAAACATCATGTTATTCATATACCAGAAATGTTTGAAGCTACTGACTGAATTAAAGGAGCTGGCATCTCACTCTCTTTGAATCTTCTTTATCATGCTAGGGTTAGCAGGAAAAAGCAAAAAATTTCAGAATTGCACCTTGCAATGTGGAGATATTACTGTTTGTGCATTTACAATATTCATTGATTTTTGCCATTGAAAAACATCTTGTTATTCATATACCAGAAATGTTTGAAGCTACTGACTGAATGAAAGGAGCTGGCATCTCACTCTCTTTGAATCTTCTTTATCATGCTAGGATTAGCAGGAAAAAGCAAAACATTTCAGAATTGCACCTTGCAATGTGGAGATATTACTGTTTGTGCATTTACAATATTCATTGATTTTTGCCATTGAAAAACATCATGTTATTCATATACCAGAAATGTTTGAAGCTACTGACTGAATGAAAGGAGCTGGCATCTCACTCTCTTTGAATCTTCTTTATCATGCTAGGATTAGCAGGAAAAAGCAAAAAATTTCAGAATTGCACCTTGCAATGTGGAGATATTACTGTTTGTGCATTTACAATATTCATTGATTTTTGCCATTGAAAAACATCATGTTATTCATATACCAGAAATGTTTGAAGCTACTGACTGAATGAAAGGAGCTGGCATCTCACTCTCTTTGAATCTTCTTTATCATGCTAGGATTAGCAGGAAAAAGCAAAAAATTTCAGAATTGCACCTTGCAATGTGGAGATATTACTGTTTGTGCATTTACAATATTCATTGATTTTTGCCATTGAAAAACGTCCAGAAATGTTTGAAGCTACTGACTGAATGAAAGGAGCTGGCATCTCACTCTCTTTGAATCTTCTTTATCATGCTAGGATTAGCAGGAAAAAGCAAAAAATTTCAGAATTGCACCTTGCAATGTGGAGATATTACTGTTTGTGCATTTACAATATTCATTGATTTTTGCCATTGAAAAACGTCCAGAAATGTTTGAAGCTACCGACTGAATGAAAGGAGCTGGCATCTCACTCTCTTTGAATCTTCTTTATCATGCTAGGATTAGCAGGAAAAAGCAAAAAATTTCAGAATTGCACCTTGCAATGTGGAGATATTACTGTTTGTGCATTTACAATATTCATTGATTTTTGCCATTGAAAAACATCATGTTATTCATATACCAGAAATGTTTGAAGCTACTGACTGAATGAAAGGAGCTGGCATCTCACTCTCTTTGAATCTTCTTTATCATGCTAGGATTAGCAGGAAAAAGCAAAAAATTTCAGAATTGCACCTTGCAATGTGGAGATATTACTGTTTGTGCATTTACAATATTCATTGATTTTTGCCATTGAAAAACATCATGTTTTTCATATACCAGAAATGTTTGAAGCTACTGACTGAATGAAAGGAGCTGGCATCGCACTCTCTTTGAATCTTCTTTATCATGCTAGGATTAGAAGGAAAAAGCAAACAATTTCAGAATTGCACCTTGCAATGTGGAGATATTACTGTTTGTGCATTTACAATATTCATTGATTTTTACCATTGAAAAACATCATGTTATTCATATACCAGAAATGTTTGAAGCTACTGACTGAATGAAAGGAGCTGGCATCTCACTCTCTTTGAATCTTCTTTATCATGCTAGGATTAGCAGGAAAAAGCAAAAAATTTCAGAATTGCACCTTGCAATGTGGAGATATTACTGTTTGTGCATTTACAATATTCATTGATTTTTGCCATTGAAAAACGTCCAGAAATGTTTGAAGCTACTGACTGAATGAAAGGAGCTGGCATCTCACTCTCTTTGAATCTTCTTTATCATGCTAGGATTAGCAGGAAAAAGCAAAAAATTTCAGAATTGCACCTTGCAATGTGGAGATATTACTGTTTGTGCATTTACAATATTCATTGATTTTTGCCATTGAAAAACGTCCAGAAATGTTTGAAGCTACCGACTGAATGAAAGGAGCTGGCATCTCACTCTCTTTGAATCTTCTTTATCATGCTAGGATTAGCAGGAAAAAGCAAAAAAATTCAGAATTGCACCTTGCAATGTGGAGATATTACTGTTTGTGCATTTACAATATTCATTGATTTTTGCCATTGAAAAACGTCCAGAAATGTTTGAAGCTACTGACTGAATGAAAGGAGCTGGCATCTCACTCTCTTTGAATCTTCTTTATCATGCTAGGATTAGCAGGAAAAAGCAAAAAATTTCAGAATTGCACCTTGCAATGTGGAGATATTACTGTTTGTGCATTTACAATATTCATTGATTTTTGCCATTGAAAAACATCATGTTATTCATATACCAGAAATGTTTGAAGCTACTGACTGAATGAAAGGAGCTGGCATCTCACTCTCTTTGAATCTTCTTTATCATGCTAGGATTAGCAGGAAAAAGCAAAAAATTTCAGAATTGCACCTTGCAATGTGGAGATATTACTGTTTGTGCATTTACAATATTCATTGATTTTTGCCATTGAAAAACGTCCAGAAATGTTTGAAGCTACTGACTGAATGAAAGGAGCTGGCATCTCACTCTCTTTGAATCTTCTTTATCATGCTAGGATTAGCAGGAAAAAGCAAAAAATTTCAGAATTGCACCTTGCAATGTGGAGATATTACTGTTTGTGCATTTACAATATTCATTGATTTTTGCCATTGAAAAACGTCCAGAAATGTTTGAAGCTACCGACTGAATGAAAGGAGCTGGCATCTCACTCTCTTTGAATCTTCTTTATCATGCTAGGATTAGCAGGAAAAAGCAAAAAATTTCAGAATTGCACCTTGCAATGTGGAGATATTACTGTTTGTGCATTTACAATATTCATTGATTTTTGCCATTGAAAAACATCATGTTGTTCATATACCAGAAATGTTTGAAGCTACTGACTGAATGAAAGGAGCTGGCATCGCACTCTCTTTGAATCTTCTTTATCATGCTAGGATTAGAAGGAAAAAGCAAAAAATTTCAGAATTGCACCTTGCAATGTGGAGATATTACTGTTTGTGCATTTACAATATTCATTGATTTTTACCATTGAAAAACATCATGTTATTCATATACCAGAAATGTTTGAAGCTACTGACTGAATGAAAGGAGCTGGCATCTCACTCTCTTTGAATCTTCTTTATCATGCTAGGATTAGCAGGAAAAAGCAAAAAATTTCAGAATTGCACCTTGCAATGTGGAGATATTACTGTTTGTGCATTTACAATATTCATTGATTTTTGCCATTGAAAAACATCATGTTATTCATATACCAGAAATGTTTGAAGCTACTGACTGAATAAAAGGAGCTGGCATCTCACTCTCTTTGAATCTTCTTTATCATGCTAGGATTAGCAGGAAAAAGCAAAAAATTTCAGAATTGCACCTTGCAATGTGGAGATATTACTGTTTGTGCATTTACAATATTCATTGATTTTTGCCATTGAAAAACGTCCAGAAATGTTTGAAGCTACTGACTGAATGAAAGGAGCTGGCATCTCACTCTCTTTGAATCTTCTTTATCATGCTAGGATTAGCAGGAAAAAGCAAAAAATTTCAGAATTGCACCTTGCAATGTGGAGATATTACTGTTTGTGCATTTACAATATTCATTGATTTTTGCCATTGAAAAACGTCCAGAAATGTTTGAAGCTACTGACTGAATGAAAGGAGCTGGCATCTCACTCTCTTTGAATCTTCTTTATCATGCTAGGATTAGCAGGAAAAAGCAAAAAATTTCAGAATTGCACCTTGCAATGTGGAGATATTACTGTTTGTGCATTTACAATATTCATTGATTTTTGCCATTGAAAAACATCATGTTATTCATATACCAGAAATGTTTGAAGCTACTGACTGAATGAAAGGAGCTGGCATCTCACTCTCTTTGAATCTTCTTTATCATGCTAGGATTAGCAGGAAAAAGCAAAAAATTTCAGAATTGCACCTTGCAATGTGGAGATATTACTGTTTGTGCATTTACAATATTCATTGATTTTTGCCATTGAAAAACGTCCAGAAATGTTTGAAGCTACTGACTGAATGAAAGGAGCTGGCATCTCACTCTCTTTGAATCTTCTTTATCATGCTAGGATTAGCAGGAAAAAGCAAAAAATTTCAGAATTGCACCTTGCAATGTGGAGATATTACTGTTTGTGCATTTACAATATTCATTGATTTTTGCCATTGAAAAACGTCCAGAAATGTTTGAAGCTACCGACTGAATGAAAGGAGCTGGCATCTCACTCTCTTTGAATCTTCTTTATCATGCTAGGATTAGCAGGAAAAAGCAAAAAATTTCAGAATTGCACCTTGCAATGTGGAGATATTACTGTTTGTGCATTTACAATATTCATTGATTTTTGCCATTGAAAAACATCATGTTATTCATATACCAGAAATGTTTGAAGCTACTGACTGAATGAAAGGAGCTGGCATCTCACTCTCTTTGAATCTTCTTTATCATGCTAGGATTAGCAGGAAAAAGCAAAAAATTTCAGAATTGCACCTTGCAATGTGGAGATATTACTGTTTGTGCATTTACAATATTCATTGATTTTTGCCATTGAAAAACATCATGTTATTCATATACCAGAAATGTTTGAAGCTACTGACTGAATGAAAGGAGCTGGCATCGCACTCTCTTTGAATCTTCTTTATCATGCTAGGATTAGAAGGAAAAAGCAAAAAATTTCAGAATTGCACCTTGCAATGTGGAGATATTACTGTTTGTGCATTTACAATATTCATTGATTTTTACCATTGAAAAACATCATGTTATTCATATACCAGAAATGTTTGAAGCTACTGACTGAATGAAAGGAGCTGGCATCTCACTCTCTTTGAATCTTCTTTATCATGCTAGGATTAGCAGGAAAAAGCAAAAAATTTCAGAATTGCACCTTGCAATGTGGAGATATTACTGTTTGTGCATTTACAATATTCATTGATTTTTGCCATTGAAAAACATCATGTTATTCATATACCAGAAATGTTTGAAGCTACTGACTGAATAAAAGGAGCTGGCATCTCACTCTCTTTGAATCTTCTTTATCATGCTAGGATTAGCAGGAAAAAGCAAAAAATTTCAGAATTGCACCTTGCAATGTGGAGATATTACTGTTTGTGCATTTACAATATTCATTGATTTTTGCCATTGAAAAACATCATGTTATTCATATACCAGAAATGTTTGAAGCTACTGACTGAATGAAAGGAGCTGGCATCTCACTCTCTTTGAATCTTCTTTATCATGCTAGGATTAGCAGGAAAAAGCAAAAAATTTCAGAATTGCACCTTGCAATGTGTAGATATTACTGTTTGTGCATTTACAATATTCATTGATTTTTGCCATTGAAAAACGTCCAGAAATGTTTGAAGCTACTGACTGAATGAAAGGAGCTGGCATCTCACTCTCTTTGAATCTTCTTTATCATGCTAGGATTAGCAGGAAAAAGCAAAAAAATTCAGAATTGCACCTTGCAATGTGGAGATATTACTGTTTGTGCATTTACAATATTCATTGATTTTTGCCATTGAAAAACGTCCAGAAATGTTTGAAGCTACTGACTGAATGAAAGGAGCTGGCATCTCACTCTCTTTGAATCTTCTTTATCATGCTAGGATTAGCAGGAAAAAGCAAAAAATTTCAGAATTGCACCTTGCAATGTGGAGATATTACTGTTTGTGCATTTACAATATTCATTGATTTTTGCCATTGAAAAACATCATGTTATTCATATACCAGAAATGTTTGAAGCTACTGACTGAATGAAAGGAGCTGGCATCTCACTCTCTTTGAATCTTCTTTATCATGCTAGGATTAGCAGGAAAAAGCAAAAAATTTCAGAATTGCACCTTGCAATGTGGAAATATTACTGTTTGTGCATTTACAATATTCATTGATTTTTGCCATTGAAAAACGCCCAGAAATGTTTGAAGCTACTGACTGAATGAAAGGAGCTGGCATCTCATTCTCTTTGAATATTCTTTATCATACTAGGATTAGCAGGAAAAAGCAAAAAATTTCAGAATTGCACCTTGCAATGTGGAGATATTACTGTTTGTGCATTTACAATATTCATTGATTTTTGCCATTGAAAAACGTCCAGAAATGTTTGAAGCTACTGACTGAATGAAAGGAGCTGGCATCTCACTCTCTTTGAATCTTCTTTATCATGCTAGGATTAGCAGGAAAAAGCAAAAAATTTCAGAATTGCACCTTGCAATGTGGAGATATTACTGTTTGTGCATTTACAATATTCATTGATTTTTGCCATTGAAAAACATCATGTTATTCATATACCAGAAATGTTTGAAGCTACTGACTGAATGAAAGGAGCTGGCATCTCACTCTCTTTGAATCTTCTTTATCATGCTAGGATTAGCAGGAAAAAGCAAAAAATTTCAGAATTGCACCTTGCAATGTGGAGATATTACTGTTTGTGCATTTACAATATTCATTGATTTTTGCCATTGAAAAACGTCCAGAAATGTTTGAAGCTACTAACTGAACGAAAGGAACTGGCATCTCACTCTCTTTGAATCTTCTTTATCATGCTAGGATTAGCAGGAAAAAGCAAAAAATTTCAGAATTGCACCTTGCAATGTGGAGATATTACTGTTTGTGCATTTACAATATTCATTGATTTTTGCCATTGAAAAACATCATGTTATTCATATACCAGAAATGTTTGAAGCTACTGACTGAATGAAAGGAGCTGGCATCTCACTCTCTTTGAATCTTCTTTATCATGCTAGGATTAGCAGGAAAAAGCAAAAAATTTCAGAATTGCACCTTGCAATGTGGAGATATTACTGTTTGTGCATTTACAATATTCATTGATTTTTGCCATTGAAAAACATCATGTTATTCATATACCAGAAATGTTTGAAGCTACTGACTGAATGAAAGGAGCTGGCATGGCACTCTCTTTGAATCTTCTTTATCATGCTAGGATTAGCAGGAAAAAGCAAAAAATTTCAGAATTGCACCTTGCAATGTGGAGATATTACTGTTTGTGCATTTACAATATACATTGATTTTTGCCATTGAAAAACATCATGTTATTCATATACCAGAAATGTTTGAAGCTACTGACTGAATGAAAGGAGCTGGCATCTCACTCTCTTTGAATCTTCTTTATCATGCTAGGATTAGCAGGAAAAAGCAAAAAATTTCAGAATTGCACCTTGCAATGTGGAGATTTTACTGTTTGTGCATTTACAATATTCATTGATTTTTGCCATTGAAAAACATCATGTTATTCATATACCAGAAATGTTTGAAGCTACTGACTGAATGAAAGGAGCTGGCATCTCACTCTCTTTGAATCTTCTTTATCATGCTAGGATTAGCAGGAAAAAGCAAAAAATTTCAGAATTGCACCTTGCAATGTGGAGATATTACTGTTTGTGCATTTACAATATTCATTGATTTTTGCCATTGAAAAACGTCCAGAAATGTTTGAAGCTACTGACTGAATGAAAGGAGCTGGCATCTCACTCTCTTTGAATCTTCTTTATCATGCTAGGATTAGAAGGAAAAAGCAAAAAATTTCAGAATTGCAGCTTGCAATGTGGAGATATTACTGTTTGTGCATTTACAATATTCATTGATTTTTGCCATTGAAAAACATCATGTTATTCATATACCAGAAATGTTTGATGCTACTGACTGAATGAAAGGAGCTGGCATCTCACTCTCTTTGAATCTTCTTTATCATGCTAGGATTAGCAGGAAAAAGCAAAAAATTTCAGAATTGCACCTTGCAATGTGGAGATATTACTGTTTGTGCATTTACAATATTCATTGATTTTTGCCATTGAAAAACGTCCAGAAATGTTTGAAGCTACTGACTGAATGAAAGGAGCTGGCATCTCACTCTCTTTGAATCTTCTTTATCATACTAGGATTAGCAGGAAAAAGCAAAAAATTTCAGAATTGCACCTTGCAATGTGGAGATATTACTGTTTGTGCATTTACAATATTCATTGATTTTTGCCATTGAAAAACATCATGTTATTCATATACCAGAAATGTTTGAAGCTACTGACTGAATGAAAGGAGCTGGCATCTCACTCTCTTTGAATCTTCTTTATCATGCTAGGATTAGCAGGAAAAAGCAAAAAATTTCAGAATTGCACCTTGCAATGTGGAGATATTACTGTTTGTGCATTTACAATATTCATTGATTTTTGCCATTGAAAAACATCATGTTATTCATATACCAGAAATGTTTGAAGCTACTGACTGAATGAAAGGAGCTGGCATCGCACTCTCTTTGAATCTTCTTTATCATGCTAGGGTTAGAAGGAAAAAGCAAAAAATTTCAGAATTGCACCTTGCAATGTGGAGATATTACTGTTTGTGCATTTACAATATTCATTGATTTTTGCCATTGAAAAACATCATGTTATTCATATACCAGAAATGTTTGAAGCTACGGACTGAATGAAAGGAGCTGGCATCTCACTCTCTTTGAATCTTCTTTATCATGCTAGGATTAGCAGGAAAAAGCAAAAAATTTCAGAA
Organism: Phyllobates terribilis; assembly: GCF_046119375.1. NCBI lineage: Eukaryota > Metazoa > Chordata > Amphibia > Anura > Dendrobatidae > Phyllobates > Phyllobates terribilis. The sequence goes on from NW_027362813.1 coordinate 8,725,676, forward strand.
TTGCACCTTGCAATGTGGAGATATTACTGTTTGTGCATTTACAATATTCATTGATTTTTGCCATTGAAAAACATCATGTTATTCATATACCAGAAATGTTTGAAGCTACTGACTGAACAAAAGGAGCTGGCATCTCACTCTCTTTGAATCTTCTTTATCATGCTAGGATTAGCAGGAAAAAGCAAAAAATTTCTGAATTGCACCTTGCAATGTGGAGATATTACTGTTTGTGCATTTACAATATTCATTGATTTTTGCCATTGAAAAACATCATGTTATTCATATACCAGAAATGTTTGAAGCTACTGACTGAATGAAAGGAGCTGGCATCTCACTCTCTTTGAATCTTCTTTATCATGCTAGGATTAGCAGGAAAAAGCAAAAAATTTCAGAATTGCACCTTGCAATGTGGAGATATTACTGTTTGTGCATTTACAATATTCATTGATTTTTGCCATTGAAAAACGTCCAGAAATGTTTGAAGCTACTGACTGAATGAAAGGAGCTGGCATCTCACTCTCTTTGAATCTTCTTTATCATGCTAGGATTAGCAGGAAAAAGCAAAAAATTTCAGAATTGCACCTTGCAATGTGGAGATATTACTGTTTGTGCATTTACAATATTCATTGATTTTTGCCATTGAAAAACATCATGTTATTCATATACCAGAAATGTTTGAAGCTACTGACTGAATGAAAGGAGCTGGCATCGCACTCTCTTTGAATCTTCTTTATCATGCTAGGGTTAGAAGGAAAAAGCAAAAAATTTCAGAATTGCACCTTGCAATGTGGAGATATTACTGTTTGTGCATTTACAATATTCATTGATTTTTGCCATTGAAAAACATCATGTTATTCATATACCAGAAATGTTTGAAGCTACTGACTGAATGAAAGGAGCTGGCATCTCACTCTCTTTGAATCTTCTTTATCATGCTAGGATTAGCAGGAAAAAGCAAAAAATTTCAGAATTGCACCTTGCAATGTGGAGATATTACTGTTTGTGCATTTACAATATTCAATGATTTTTGCCATTGAAAAACATCATGTTATTCATATACCAGAAATGTTTGAAGCTACTGACTGAATGAAAGGAGCTGGCATCTCACTCTCTTTGAATCTTCTTTATCATGCTAGGATTAGCAGGAAAAAGCAAAAAATTTCAGATATGCACCTTGCAATGTGGAGATATTACTGTTTGTGCATTTACAATATTCATTGATTTTTGCCATTGAAAAACGTCCAGAAATGTTTGAAGCTACTGACTGAATGAAAAGAGCTGGCATCTCACTCTCTTTGAATCTTCTTTATCATACTAGGATTAGCAGGAAAAAGCAAAAAATTTCAGAATTGCACCTTGCAATGTGGAGATATTACTGTTTGTGCATTTACAATATTCATTGATTTTTGCCATTGAAAAACATCATGTTATTCATATACCAGAAATGTTTGAAGCTACTGACTGAATGAAAGGAGCTGGCATCTCACTCTCTTTGAATCTTCTTTATCATGCTAGGATTAGCAGGAAAAAGCAAAAAATTTCAGAATTGCACCTTGCAATGTGGAGATATTACTGTTTGTGCATTTACAATATTCATTGATTTTTGCCATTGAAAAACGTCCAGAAATGTTTGAAGCTACTGACTGAATGAAAGGAGCTGGCATCTCACTCTCTTTGAATCTTCTTTATCATGCTAGGATTAGCAGGAAAAAGCAAAAAATTTCAGAATTGCACCTTGCAATGTGGAGATATTACTGTTTGTGCATTTACAATATTCATTGATTTTTGCCATTGAAAAACGTCCAGAAATGTTTGAAGCTACTGACTGAATGAAAATAGCTGGCATCTCACTCTCTTTGAATCTTCTTTATCATACTAGGATTAGCAGGAAAAAGCAAAAAATTTCAGAATTGCACCTTGCAATGTGGAGATATTACTGTTTGTGCATTTACAATATTCATTGATTTTTGCCATTGAAAAACATCATGTTATTCATATACCAGAAATGTTTGAAGCTACTGACTGAATGAAAGGAGCTGGCATCGCACTCTCTTTGAATCTTCTTTATCATGCTAGGGTTAGAAGGAAAAAGCAAAAAATTTCAGAATTGCACCTTGCAATGTGGAGATATTACTGTTTGTGCATTTACAATATTCATTGATTTTTGCCATTGAAAAACGTCCAGAAATGTTTGAAGCTACTGACTGAATGAAAAGAGCTGGCATCTCACTCTCTTTGAATCTTCTTTATCATACTAGGATTAGCAGGAAAAAGCAAAAAATTTCAGAATTGCACCTTGCAATGTGGAGATATTACTGTTTGTGCATTTACAATATTCATTGATTTTTGCCATTGAAAAACGTCCAGAAATGTTTGAAGCTACTGACTGAATGAAAGGAGCTGGCATCTCACTCTCTTTGAATCTTCTTTATCATGCTAGGATTAGCAGGAAAAAGCAAAAAATTTCAGAATTGCACCTTGCAATGTGGAGATATTACTGTTTGTGCATTTACAATATTCATTGATTTTTGCCATTGAAAAACATCATGTTATTCATATACCAGAAATGTTTGAAGCTACTGACTGAATGAAAGGAGCTGGCATCTCACTCTCTTTGAATCTTCTTTATCATGCCAGGATTAGAAGGAAAAAGCAAAAAATTTCAGAATTGCACCTTGCAATGTGGAGATGTTACTGTTTGTGCATTTACAATATTCATTGATTTTTGCCATTGAAAAACGTCCAGAAATGTTTGAAGCTACTGACTGAATGAAAGGAGCTGGCATCTCACTCTCTTTGAATCTTCTTTATCATGCTAGGATTAGAAGGAAAAAGCAAAAAATTTCAGAATTGCACCTTGCAATGTGGAGATATTACTGTTTGTGCATTTACAATATTCATTGATTTTTGCCATTGAAAAACATCATTTTATTCAAATACCAGAAATGTTTGAAGCTACTGACTGAATGAAAGGAGCTGGCATCTCACTCTCTTTGAATCTTCTTTATCATGCTAGGATTAGCAGGAAAAAGCAAAAAATTTCAGAATTGCACCTTGCAATGTGGAGATATTACTGTTTGTGCATTTACAATATTCATTGATTTTTGCCATTGAAAAACATCATGTTATTCATATACCAGAAATGTTTGAAGCTACTGACTGAATGAAAGGAGCTGGCATCGCACTCTCTTTGAATCTTCTTTATCATGCTGGGATTAGCAGGAAAAAGCAAAAAATTTCAGAATTGCACCTTGCAATGCGGAGATATTACTGTTTGTGCATTTACAATATTCATTGATTTTTGCCATTGAAAAACATCATGTTATTCATATACCAGAAATGTTTGAAGCTACTGACTGAATGAAAGGAGCTGGCATCTCACTCTCTTTGAATCTTCTTTATCATGCTAGGATTAGCAGGAAAAAGCAAAGAATTTCAGAACTGCACCTTGCAATGTGGAGATTTTACTGTTTGTGCATTTACAATATTCATTGATTTTTGCCATTGAAAAACATCATGTTATTCATATACCAGAAATGTTTGAAGCTACTGACTGAATGAAAGGAGCTGGCATCTCACTCTCTTTGAATCTTCTTTATCATGCTAGGATTAGCAGGAAAAAGCAAAAAATTTCAGAATTTCACCTTGCAATGTGGAGATATTACTGTTTGTGCATTTACAATATTCATTGATTTTTGCCATTGAAAAACGTCCAGAAATGTTTGAAGCTACTGACTGAATGAAAGGAGCTGGCATCTCACTCTCTTTGAATCTTCTTTATCATGCTAGGATTAGCAGGAAAAAGCAAAAAATTTCAGAATTGCACCTTGCAATGTGGAGATATTACTGTTTGTGCATTTACAATATTCATTGATTTTTGCCATTGAAAAACGTCCAGAAATGTTTGAAGCTACCGACTGAATGAAAGGAGCTGGCATCTCACTCTCTTTGAATCTTCTTTATCATGCTAGGATTAGCAGGAAAAAGCAAAAAATTTCAGAATTGCACCTTGCAATGTGGAGATATTACTGTTTGTGCATTTACAATATTCATTGATTTTTGCCATTGAAAAACATCATGTTATTCATATACCAGAAATGTTTGAAGCTACTGACTGAATGAAAGGAGCTGGCATCTCACTCTCTTTGAATCTTCTTTATCATGCTAGGATTAGCAGGAAAAAGCAAAAAATTTCAGAATTGCACCTTGCAATGTGGAGATATTACTGTTTGTGCATTTACAATATTCATTGATTTTTGCCATTGAAAAACATCATGTTATTCACATACCAGAAATGTTTGAAGCTACTGACTGAATGAAAGGAGCTGGCATCGCACTCTCTTTGAATCTTCTTTATCATGCTAGGATTAGAAGGAAAAAGCAAAAAATTTCAGAATTGCACCTTGCAATGTGGAGATATTACTGTTTGTGCATTTACAATATTCATTGATTTTTACCATTGAAAAACATCATGTTATTCATATACCAGAAATGTTTGAAGCTACTGACTGAATGAAAGGAGCTGGCATCTCACTCTCTTTGAATCTTCTTTATCATGCTAGGATTAGCAGGAAAAAGCAAAAAATTTCAGAATTGCACCTTGCAATGTGGAGATAGTACTGTTTGTGCATTTACAATATTCATTGATTTTTGCCATTGAAAAACATCATGTTATTCATATACCAGAAATGTTTGAAGCTACTGACTGAATAAAAGGAGCTGGCATCTCACTCTCTTTGAATCTTCTTTATCATGCTAGGATTAGCAGGAAAAAGCAAAAAATTTCAGAATTGCACCTTGCAATGTGGAGATATTACTGTTTGTGCATTTACAATATTCATTGATTTTTGCCATTGAAAAACATCATGTTATTCATATACCAGAAATGTTTGAAGCTACTGACTGAATGAAAGGAGCTGGCATCGCATTCTCTTTGAATCTTCTTTATCATGCTAGGATTAGAAGGAAAAAGCAAAAAATTTCAGAATTGCACCTTGCAATGTGGAGATATTACTGTTTGTGCATTTACAATATTCATTGATTTTTACCATTGAAAAACATCATGTTATTCATATACCAGAAATGTTTGAAGCTACTGACTGAATGAAAGGAGCTGGCATCTCACTCTCTTTGAATCTTCTTTATCATGCTAGGATTAGCAGGAAAAAGCAAAAAATTTCAGAATTGCACCTTGCAATGTGGAGATATTACTGTTTGTGCATTTACAATATTCATTGATTTTTGCCATTGAAAAACATCATGTTATTCATATACCAGAAATGTTTGAAGCTACTGACTGAATAAAAGGAGCTGGCATCTCACTCTCTTTGAATCTTCTTTATCATGCTAGGATTAGCAGGAAAAAGCAAAAAATTCCAGAATTGCACCTTGCAATGTGGAGATATTACTGTTTGTGCATTTACAATATTCATTGATTTTTGCCATTGAAAAACATCATGTTATTCATATACCAGAAATGTTTGAAGCTACTGACTGAATAAAAGGAGCTGGCATCTCACTCTCTTTGAATCTTCTTTATCATGCTAGGATTAGCAGGAAAAAGCAAAAAATTTCAGAATTGCACCTTGCAATGTGGAGATATTACTGTTTGTGCATTTACAATATTCATTGATTTTTGCCATTGAAAAACGTCCAGAAATGTTTGAAGCTACTGACTGAATGAAAGGAGCTGGCATCTCACTCTCTTTGAATCTTCTTTATCATGCTAGGATTAGCAGGAAAAAGCAAAAAATTTCAGAATTGCACCTTGCAATGTGGAGATATTACTGTTTATGCATTTACAATATTCATTGATTTTTGCCATTGAAAAACATCATGTTATTCATATACCAGAAATGTTTGAAGCTACTGACTGAATGAAAGGAGCTGGCATCTCACTCTCTTTGAATCTTCTTTATCATGCTAGGATTAGCAGGAAAAAGCAAAAAATTTCAGAATTGCACCTTGCAATGTGGAGATATTACTGTTTGTGCATTTACAATATTCATTGATTTTTGCCATTGAAAAACGTCCAGAAATGTTTGAAGCTACTGACTGAATGAAAGGAGCTGGCATCTCACTCTCTTTGAATCTTCTTTATCATGCTAGGATTAGCAGGAAAAAGCAAAAAATTTCAGAATTGCACCTTGCAATGTGGAGATATTACTGTTTGTGCATTTACAATATTCATTGATTTTTGCCATTGAAAAACGTCCAGAAATGTTTGAAGCTACCGACTGAATGAAAGGAGCTGGCATCTCACTCTCTTTGAATCTTCTTTATCATGCTAGGATTAGCAGGAAAAAGCAAAAAATTTCAGAATTGCACCTTGCAATGTGGAAATATTATTGTTTGTGCATTTACAATATTCATTGATTTTTGCCATTGAAAAACATCATGTTATTCATATACCAGAAATGTTTGAAGCTACTGACTGAATGAAAGGAGCTGGCATCTCACTCTCTTTGAATCTTCTTTATCATGCTAGGATTAGCAGGAAAAAGCAAAAAATTTCAGAATTGCACCTTGCAATGTGGAGATATTACTGTTTGTGCATTTACAATATTCATTGATTTTTGCCATTGAAAAACATCATGTTATTCATATACCAGAAATGTTTGAAGCTACTGACTGAATGAAAGGAGCTGGCATCGCACTCTCTTTGAATCTTCTTTATCATGCTAGTGTTAGAAGGAAAAAGCAAAAAATTTCAGAATTGCACCTTGCAATGTGGAGATATTACTGTTTGTGCATTTACAATATTCATTGATTTTTGCCATTGAAAAACATCATGTTATTCATATACCAGAAATGTTTGAAGCTACTGACTGAATGAAACGAGCTGGCATCTCACTCTCTTTGAATCTTCTTTATCATGCTAGGATTAGCAGGAAAAAGCAAAAAATTTCAGAATTGCACCTTGCAATGTGGAGATATTACTGTTTGTGCATTTACAATATTCATTGATTTTTGCCATTGAAAAACATCATGTTATTCATATACCAGAAATGTTTGAAGCTACTGACTGAACAAAAGGAGCTGGCATCTCACTCTCTTTGAATCTTCTTTATCATGCTAGGATTAGCAGGAAAAAGCAAAAAATTTCTGAATTGCACCTTGCAATGTGGAGATTTTACTGTTTGTGCATTTACAATATTCATTGATTTTTGCCATTGAAAAACATCATGTTATTCATATACCAGAAATGTTTGAAGCTACTGACTGAATGAAAGGAGCTGGCATCTCACTCTCTTTGAATCTTCTTTATCATGCTAGGATTAGCAGGAAAAAGCAAAAAATTTCAGAATTGCACCTTGCAATGTGGAGATATTACTGTTTGTGCATTTACAATATTCATTGATTTTTGCCATTGAAAAACGTCCAGAAATGTTTGAAGCTACTGACTGAATGAAAGGAGCTGGCATCTCACTCTCTTTGAATCTTCTTTATCATGCTAGGATTAGCAGGAAAAAGCAAAAAATTTCAGAATTGCACCTTGCAATGTGGAGATATTACTGTTTGTGCATTTACAATATTCATTGATTTTTGCCATTGAAAAACGTCCAGAAATGTTTGAAGCTACCGACTGAATGAAAGGAGCTGGCATCTCACTCTCTTTGAATCTTCTTTATCATGCTAGGATTAGCAGGAAAAAGCAAAAAATTTCAGAATTGCACCTTGCAATGTGGAGATATTACTGTTTGTGCATTTACAATATTCATTGATTTTTGCCATTGAAAAACATCATGTTATTCATATACCAGAAATGTTTGAAGCTACTGACTGAATGAAAGGAGCTGGCATCTCACTCTCTTTGAATCTTCTTTATCATGCTAGGATTAGCAGGAAAAAGCAAAAAATTTCAGAATTGCACCTTGCAATGTGGAGATATTACTGTTTGTGCATTTACAATATTCATTGATTTTTGCCATTGAAAAACATCATGTTATTCACATACCAGAAATGTTTGAAGCTACTGACTGAATGAAAGGAGCTGGCATCGCACTCTCTTTGAATCTTCTTTATCATGCTAGGATTAGAAGGAAAAAGCAAAAAATTTCAGAATTGCACCTTGCAATGTGGAGATATTACTGTTTGTGCATTTACAATATTCATTGATTTTTACCATTGAAAAACATCATGTTATTCATATACCAGAAATGTTTGAAGCTACTGACTGAATGAAAGGAGCTGGCATCTCACTCTCTTTGAATCTTCTTTATCATGCTAGGATTAGCAGGAAAAAGCAAAAAATTTCAGAATTGCACCTTGCAATGTGGAGATAGTACTGTTTGTGCATTTACAATATTCATTGATTTTTGCCATTGAAAAACATCATGTTATTCATATACCAGAAATGTTTGAAGCTACTGACTGAATAAAAGGAGCTGGCATCTCACTCTCTTTGAATCTTCTTTATCATGCTAGGATTAGCAGGAAAAAGCAAAAAATTTCAGAATTGCACCTTGCAATGTGGAGATATTACTGTTTGTGCATTTACAATATTCATTGATTTTTGCCATTGAAAAACATCATGTTATTCATATACCAGAAATGTTTGAAGCTACTGACTGAATGAAAGGAGCTGGCATCGCATTCTCTTTGAATCTTCTTTATCATGCTAGGATTAGAAGGAAAAAGCAAAAAATTTCAGAATTGCACCTTGCAATGTGGAGATATTACTGTTTGTGCATTTACAATATTCATTGATTTTTACCATTGAAAAACATCATGTTATTCATATACCAGAAATGTTTGAAGCTACTGACTGAATGAAAGGAGCTGGCATCTCACTCTCTTTGAATCTTCTTTATCATGCTAGGATTAGCAGGAAAAAGCAAAAAATTTCAGAATTGCACCTTGCAATGTGGAGATATTACTGTTTGTGCATTTACAATATTCATTGATTTTTGCCATTGAAAAACATCATGTTATTCATATACCAGAAATGTTTGAAGCTACTGACTGAATAAAAGGAGCTGGCATCTCACTCTCTTTGAATCTTCTTTATCATGCTAGGATTAGCAGGAAAAAGCAAAAAAATTCAGAATTGCACCTTGCAATGTGGAGATATTACTGTTTGTGCATTTACAATATTCATTGATTTTTGCCATTGAAAAACGTCCAGAAATGTTTGAAGCTACTGACTGAATGAAAGGAGCTGGCATCTCACTCTCTTTGAATCTTCTTTATCATGCTAGGATTAGCAGGAAAAAGCAAAAAATTTCAGAATTGCACCTTGCAATGTGGAGATATTACTGTTTGTGCATTTACAATATTCATTGATTTTTGCCATTGAAAAACGTCCAGAAATGTTTGAAGCTACTGACTGAATGAAAGGAGCTGGCATCTCACTCTCTTTGAATCTTCTTTATCATGCTAGGATTAGCAGGAAAAAGCAAAAAATTTCAGAATTGCACCTTGCAATGTGGAGATATTACTGTTTGTGCATTTACAATATTCATTGATTTTTGCCATTGAAAAACATCATGTTATTCATATACCAGAAATGTTTGAAGCTACTGACTGAATGAAAGGAGCTGGCATCTCACTCTCTTTGAATCTTCTTTATCATGCTAGGATTAGCAGGAAAAAGCAAAAAATTTCAGAATTGCACCTTGCAATGTGGAGATATTACTGTTTGTGCATTTACAATATTCATTGATTTTTGCCATTGAAAAACGTCCAGAAATGTTTGAAGCTACTGACTGAATGAAAGGAGCTGGCATCTCACTCTCTTTGAATCTTCTTTATCATGCTAGGATTAGCAGGAAAAAGCAAAAAATTTCAGAATTGCACCTTGCAATGTGGAGATATTACTGTTTGTGCATTTACAATATTCATTGATTTTTGCCATTGAAAAACGTCCAGAAATGTTTGAAGCTACCGACTGAATGAAAGGAGCTGGCATCTCACTCTCTTTGAATCTTCTTTATCATGCTAGGATTAGCAGGAAAAAGCAAAAAATTTCAGAATTGCACCTTGCAATGTGGAGATATTACTGTTTGTGCATTTACAATATTCATTGATTTTTGCCATTGAAAAACATCATGTTATTCATATACCAGAAATGTTTGAAGCTACTGACTGAATGAAAGGAGCTGGCATCTCACTCTCTTTGAATCTTCTTTATCATGCTAGGATTAGCAGGAAAAAGCAAAAAATTTCAGAATTGCACCTTGCAATGTGGAGATATTACTGTTTGTGCATTTACAATATTCATTGATTTTTGCCATTGAAAAACATCATGTTATTCATATACCAGAAATGTTTGAAGCTACTGACTGAATGAAAGGAGCTGGCATCGCACTCTCTTTGAATCTTCTTTATCATGCTAGGATTAGAAGGAAAAAGCAAAAAATTTCAGAATTGCACCTTGCAATGTGGAGATATTACTGTTTGTGCATTTACAATATTCATTGATTTTTACCATTGAAAAACATCATGTTATTCATATACCAGAAATGTTTGAAGCTACTGACTGAATGAAAGGAGCTGGCATCTCACTCTCTTTGAATCTTCTTTATCATGCTAGGATTAGCAGGAAAAAGCAAAAAATTTCAGAATTGCACCTTGCAATGTGGAGATATTACTGTTTGTGCATTTACAATATTCATTGATTTTTGCCATTGAAAAACATCATGTTATTCATATACCAGAAATGTTTGAAGCTACTGACTGAATAAAAGGAGCTGGCATCTCACTCTCTTTGAATCTTCTTTATCATGCTAGGATTAGCAGGAAAAAGCAAAAAATTTCAGAATTGCACCTTGCAATGTGGAGATATTACTGTTTGTGCATTTACAATATTCATTGATTTTTGCCATTGAAAAATGGCCAGAAATGTTTGAAGCTACTGACTGAATGAAAGGAGCTGGCATCTCACTCTCTTTGAATCTTCTTTATCATGCTAGGATTAGCAGGAAAAAGCAAAAAATTTCAGAATTGCACCTTGCAATGTGGAGATATTACTGTTTATGCATTTACAATATTCATTGATTTTTGCCATTGAAAAACATCATGTTATTCATATACCAGAAATGTTTGAAGCTACTGACTGAATGAAAGGAGCTGGCATCTCACTCTCTTTGAATCTTCTTTATCATGCTAGGATTAGCAGGAAAAAGCAAAAAATTTCAGAATTGCACCTTGCAATGTGGAGATATTACTGTTTGTGCATTTACAATATTCATTGATTTTTGCCATTGAAAAACGTCCAGAAATGTTTGAAGCTACTGACTGAATGAAAGGAGCTGGCATCTCACTCTCTTTGAATCTTCTTTATCATGCTAGGATTAGCAGGAAAAAGCAAAAAATTTCAGAATTGCACCTTGCAATGTGGAGATATTACTGTTTGTGCATTTACAATATTCATTGATTTTTGCCATTGAAAAACGTCCAGAAATGTTTGAAGCTACCGACTGAATGAAAGGAGCTGGCATCTCACTCTCTTTGAATCTTCTTTATCATGCTAGGATTAGCAGGAAAAAGCAAAAAATTTCAGAATTGCACCTTGCAATGTGGAAATATTACTGTTTGTGCATTTACAATATTCATTGATTTTTGCCATTGAAAAACATCATGTTATTCATATACCAGAAATGTTTGAAGCTACTGACTGAATGAAAGGAGCTGGCATCTCACTCTCTTTGAATCTTGTTTATCATGCTAGGATTAGCAGGAAAAAGCAAAAAATTTCAGAATTGCACCTTGCAATGTGGAGATATTACTGTTTGTGCATTTACAATATTCATTGATTTTTGCCATTGAAAAACATCATGTTATTCATATACCAGAAATGTTTGAAGCTACTGACTGAATGAAAGGAGCTGGCATCGCACTCTCTTTGAATCTTCTTTATCATGCTAGGATTAGAAGGAAAAAGCAAAAAATTTCAGAATTGCACCTTGCAATGTGGAGATATTACTTTTTGTGCATTTACAATATTCATTGATTTTTACCATTGAAAAACATCATGTTATTCATATACCAGAAATGTTTGAAGCTACTGACTGAATGAAAGGAGCTGGCATCTCACTCTCTTTGAATCTTCTTTATCATGCTAGGATTAGCAGGAAAAAGCAAAAAATTTCAGAATTGCACCTTGCAATGTGGAGATATTACTGTTTGTGCATTTACAATATTCATTGATTTTTGCCATTGAAAAACATCATGTTATTCATATACCAGAAATGTTTGAAGCTACTGACTGAATGAAAGGAGCTGGCATCTCACTCTCTTTGAATCTTGTTTATCATGCTAGGATTAGCAGGAAAAAGCAAAAAATTTCAGAATTGCACCTTGCAATGTGGAGATATTACTGTTTGTGCATTTACAATATTCATTGATTTTTGCCATTGAAAAACGTCCAGAAATGTTTGAAGCTACTGACTGAATGAAAGGAGCTGGCATCTCACTCTCTTTGAATCTTCTTTATCATGCTAGGATTAGCAGGAAAAAGCAAAAAATTTCAGAATTGCACCTTGCAATGTGGAGATATTACTGTTTGTGCATTTACAATATTCATTGATTTTTGCCATTGAAAAACGTCCAGAAATGTTTGAAGCTACTGATTGAATGAAAGGAGCTGGCATCTCACTCTCTTTGAATCTTCTTTATCATGCTAGGATTAGCAGGAAAAAGCAAAAAATTTCAGAATTGCACCTTGCAATGTGGAGATATTACTGTTTGTGCATTTACAATATTCATTGATTTTTGCCATTGAAAAACATCTTGTTATTCATATACCAGAAATGTTTGAAGCTACTGACTGAATGAAAGGAGCTGGCATCTCACTCTCTTTGAATCTTCTTTATCATGCTAGGATTAGCAGGAAAAAGCAAAAAATTTCAGAATTGCACCTTGCAATGTGGAGATATTACTGTTTGTGCATTTACAATATTCATTGATTTTTGCCATTGAAAAACGTCCAGAAATGTTTTTAGCTACTGACTGAATGAAAGGAGCTGGCATCTCACTCTCTTTGAATCTTCTTTATCATGCTAGGATTAGCAGGAAAAAGCAAAAAATTTCAGAATTGCACCTTGCAATGTGGAGATATTACTGTTTGTGCATTTACAATATTCATTGATTTTTGCCATTGAAAAACATCATGTTATTCATATACCAGAAATGTTTGAAGCTACTGACTGAATGAAAGGAGCTGGCATCTCACTCTCTTTGAATCTTCTTTATCATGCTAGGATTAGCAGGAAAAAGCAAAAAATTTCAGAATTGCACCTTGCAATGTGGAGATATTACTGTTTGTGCATTTACAATATTCATTGATTTTTGCCATTGAAAAACGTCCAGAAATGTTTGAAGCTACTGACTGAATGAAAGGAACTGGCATCTCACTCTCTTTGAATCTTCTTTATCATGCTAGGATTAGAAGGAAAAAGCAAAAAATTTCAGAATTGCACCTTGCAATGTGGAGATATTACTGTTTGTGCATTTACAATATTCATTGATTTTTGCCATTGAAAAACATCATGTTATTCATATACCAGAAATGTTTGAAGCTACTGACTGAATGAAAGGAGCTGGCATCTCACTCTCTTTGAATCTTCTTTATCATGCTAGGATTAGCAGGAAAAAGCAAAAAATTTCAGAATTGCACCTTGCAATGTGGAGATATTAGTGTTTGTGCATTTACAATATTCATTGATTTTTGCCATTGAAAAACATCATGTTATTCATATACCAGAAATGTTTGAAGCTACTGACTGAATGAAAGGAGCTGGCATCGCACTCTCTTTGAATCTTCTTTATCATGCTAGGATTAGCAGGAAAAAGCAAAAAATTTCAGAATTGCACCTTGCAATGTGGAGATATTACTGTTTGTGCATTTACAATATTCATTGATTTTTGCCATTGAAAAACATCATGTTATTCATATACCAGAAATGTTTGAAGCTACTGACTGAATGAAAGGAGCTGGCATCTCACTCTCTTTGAATCTTCTTTATCATGCTAGGATTAGCAGGAAAAAGCAAAAAATTTCAGAATTGCACCTTGCAATGTGGAGATTTTACTGTTTGTGCATTTACAATATTCATTGATTTTTGCCATTGAAAAACATCATGTTATTCATATACCAGAAATGTTTGAAGCTACTGACTGAATGAAAGGAGCTGGCATCTCACTCTCCTTGAATCTTCTTTATCATGCTAGGATTAGCAGGAAAAAGCAAAAAAATTTCAGAATTGCACCTTGCAATGTGGAGATATTACTGTTTGTGCATTTACAATATTCATTGATTTTTGCCATTGAAAAACGTCCAGAAATGTTTGAAGCTACTGACTGAATGAAAGGAGCTGGCATCTCACTCTCTTTGAATCTTCTTTATCATGCTAGGATTAGAAGGAAAAAGCAAAAATTTCAGAATTGCAGCTTGCAATGTGGAGATATTACTGTTTGTGCATTTACAATATTCATTGATTTTTGCCATTGAAAAACATCATGTTATTCATATACCAGAAATGTTTGAAGCTACTGACTGAATGAAAGGAGCTGGCATCTCACTCTCTTTGAATCTTCTTTATCATGCTAGGATTAGCAGGAAAAAGCAAAAAATTTCAGAATTGCACCTTGCAATGTGGAGATATTACTGTTTGTGCATTTACAATATTCATTGATTTTTGCCATTGAAAAACGTCCAGAAATGTTTGAAGCTACTGACTGAATGAAAGGAGCTGGCATCTCACTCTCTTTGAATCTTCTTTATCATGCTAGGATTAGCAGGAAAAAGCAAAAAATTTCAGAATTGCACCTTGCAATGTGGAGATATTACTGTTTGTGCATTTACAATATTCATTGATTTTTGCCATTGAAAAACATCATGTTATTCATATACCAGAAATGTTTGAAGCTACTGACTGAATGAAAGGAGCTGGCATCTCACTCTCTTTGAATCTTCTTTATCATGCTAGGATTAGCAGGAAAAAGCAAAAAAATTCAGAATTGCACCTTGCAATGTGGAGATATTACTGTTTGTGCATTTACAATATTCATTGATTTTTGCCATTGAAAAACATCATGTTATTCATATACCAGAAATGTTTGAAGCTACTGACTGAATGAAAGGAGCTGGCATCGCACTCTCTTTGAATCTTCTTTATCATGCTAGGATTAGAAGGAAAAAGCAAAAAATTTCAGAATTGCACCTTGCAATGTGGAGATATTACTGTTTGTGCATTTACAATATTCATTGATTTTTGCCATTGAAAAACATCATGTTATTCATATACCAGAAATGTTTGAAGCTACTGACTGAATGAAAGGAGCTGGCATCTCACTCTCTTTGAATCTTCTTTATCATGCTAGGATTAGCAGGAAAAAGCAAAAAATTTCAGAATTGCACCTTGCAATGTGGAGATATTACTGTTTGTGCATTTACAATATTCATTGATTTTTGCCATTGAAAAACATCATGTTATTCATATACCAGAAATGTTTGAAGCTACTGACTGAATAAAAGGAGCTGGCATCTCACTCTCTTTGAATCTTCTTTATCATGCTAGGATTAGCAGGAAAAAGCAAAAAATTTCTGAATTGCACCTTGCAATGTGGAGATATTACTGTTTGTGCATTTAAAATATTCATTGATTTTTGCCATTGAAAAACATCATGTTATTCATATACCAGAAATGTTTGAAGCTACTGACTGAATGAAAGGAGCTGGCATCTCACTCTCTTTGAATCTTCTTTATCATGCTAGGATTAGCAGGAAAAAGCAAAAAATTTCAGAATTGCACCTTGCAATGTGGAGATATTACTGTTTGTGCATTTACAATATTCATTGATTTTTGCCATTGAAAAACGTCCAGAAATGTTTGAAGCTACTGACTGAATGAAAGGAGCTGGCATCTCACTCTCTTTGAATCTTCTTTATCATGCTAGGATTAGCAGGAAAAAGCAAAAAATTTCAGAATTGCACCTTGCAATGTGGAGATATTACTGTTTGTGCATTTACAATATTCATTGATTTTTGCCATTGAAAAACATCATGTTATTCATATACCAGAAATGTTTGATGCTACTGACTGAATGAAAGGAGCTGGCATCTCACTCTCTTTGAATCTTCTTTATCATGCTAGGATTAGCAGGAAAAAGCAAAAAATTTCAGAATTGCACCTTGCAATGTGGAGATATTACTGTTTGTGCATTTACAATATTCATTGATTTTTGCCATTGAAAAACGTCCAGAAATGTTTGAAGCTACTGACTGAATGAAAGGAGCTGGCATCTCACTCTCTTTGAATCTTCTTTATCATGCTAGGATTAGCAGGAAAAAGCAAAAAATTTCAGAATTGCACCTTGCAATGTGGAGATATTACTGTTTGTGCATTTACAATATTCATTGATTTTTGCCATTGAAAAACATCATGTTATTCATATACCAGAAATGTTTGAAGCTACTGACTGAATGAAAGGAGCTGGCATCTCACTCTCTTTCAATCTTCTTTATCATGCTAGGATTAGCAGGAAAAAGCAAAAAATTTCAGAATTGCACCTTGCAATGTGGAGATATTACTGTTTGTGCATTTACAATATTCATTGATTTTTGCCATTGAAAAACGTCCAGAAATGTTTGAAGCTACTGACTGAATGAAAGGAACTGGCATCTCACTCTCTTTGAATCTTCTTTATCATGCTAGGATTAGAAGGAAAAAGCAAAAAATTTCAGAATTGCACCTTGCAATGTGGAGATATTACTGTTTGTGCATTTACAATATTCATTGATTTTTGCCATTGAAAAACATCATGTTATTCATATACCAGAAATGTTTGAAGCTACTGACTGAATGAAAGGAGCTGGCATCTCACTCTCTTTGAATCTTCTTTATCATGCTAGGATTAGCAGGAAAAAGCAAAAAATTTCAGAATTGCACCTTGCAATGTGGAGATATTACTGTTTGTGCATTTACAATATTCATTGATTTTTGCCATTGAAAAACGTCCAGAAATGTTTGAAGCTACTGACTGAATGAAAGGAGCTGGCATCTCACTCTCTTTGAATCTTCTTTATCATGCTAGGATTAGTAGGAAAAAGCAAAAAATTTCAGAATTGCACCTTGCAATGTGGAGATATTACTGTTTGTGCATTTACAATATTCATTGATTTTTGCCATTGAAAAACATCATGTTATTCATATACCAGAAATGTTTGAAGCTACTGACTGAATGAAAGGAGCTGGCATCTCACTCTCTTTGAATCTTCTTTATCATGCTAGGATTAGCAGGAAAAAGCAAAAAATTTCAGAATTGCACCTTGCAATGTGGAGATATTACTGTTTGTGCATTTACAATATTCATTGATTTTTGCCATTGAAAAACATCATGTTATTCATATACCAGAAATGTTTGAAACTACTGACTGAATAAAAGGAGCTGGCATCTCACTCTCTTTGAATCTTCTTTATCATGCTAGGATTAGCAGGAAAAAGCAAAAAATTTCTGAATTGCACCTTGCAATGTGGAGATATTACTGTTTGTGCATTTACAATATTCATTGATTTTTGCCATTGAAAAACATCATGTTATTCATATACCAGAAATGTTTGAAGCTACTGACTGAATGAAAGGAGCTGGCATCTCACTCTCTTTGAATCTTCTTTATCATGCTAGGATTAGCAGGAAAAAGCAAAAAATTTCAGAATTGCACCTTGCAATGTGGAGATATTACTGTTTGTGCATTTACAATATTCATTGATTTTTGCCATTGAAAAACGTCCAGAAATGTTTGAAGCTACTGACTGAATGAAAGGAGCTGGCATCTCACTCTCTTTGAATCTTCTTTATCATGCTAGGATTAGCAGGAAAAAGCAAAAAATTTCAGAATTGCACCTTGCAATGTGGAGATATTACTGTTTGTGCATTTACAATATTCATTGATTTTTGCCATTGAAAAACATCATGTTATTCATATACCAGAAATGTTTGAAGCTACTGACTGAATGAAAGGAGCTGGCATCTCACTCTCTTTGAATCTTCTTTATCATGCTAGGATTAGCAGGAAAAAGCAAAAAATTTCAGAATTGCACCTTGCAATGTGGAGATATTACTGTTTGTGCATTTACAATATTCAATGATTTTTGCCATTGAAAAACATCATGTTATTCATATACCAGAAATGTTTGAAGCTACTGACTGAATGAAAGGAGCTGGCATCTCACTCTCTTTGAATCTTCTTTATCATGCTAGGATTAGCAGGAAAAAGCAAAAAATTTCAGAATTGCACCTTGCAATGTGGAGATATTACTGTTTGTGCATTTACAATATTCATTGATTTTTGCCATTGAAAAACGTCCAGAAATGTTTGAAGCTACTGACTGAATGAAAAGAGCTGGCATCTCACTCTCTTTGAATCTTCTTTATCATACTAGGATTAGCAGGAAAAAGCAAAAAATTTCAGAATTGCACCTTGCAATGTGGAGATATTACTGTTTGTGCATTTACAATATTCATTGATTTTTGCCATTGAAAAACGTCCAGAAATGTTTGAAGCTACTGACTGAATGAAAGGAGCTGGCATCTCACTCTCTTTGAATCTTCTTTATCATGCTAGGATTAGCAGGAAAAAGCAAAAAATTTCAGAATTGCACCTTGCAATGTGGAGATATTACTGTTTGTGCATTTACAATATTCATTGATTTTTGCCATTGAAAAACATCATGTTATTCATATACCAGAAATGTTTGAAGCTACTGACTGAATGAAAGGAGCTGGCATCTCACTCTCTTTGAATCTTCTTTATCATGCTAGGATTAGCAGGAAAAAGCAAAAAATTTCAGAATTGCACCTTGCAATGTGGAGATATTACTGTTTGTGCATTTACAATATTCATTGATTTTTGCCATTGAAAAACGTCCAGAAATGTTTGAAGCTACTGACTGAATGAAAGGAGCTGGCATCTCACTCTCTTTGAATCTTCTTTATCATGCTAGGATTAGAAGGAAAAAGCAAAAAATTTCAGAATTGCACCTTGCAATGTGGAGATATTACTGTTTGTGCATTTACAATATTCATTGATTTTTGCCATTGAAAAACATCATGTTATTCAAATACCAGAAATGTTTGAAGCTACTGACTGAATGAAAGGAGCTGGCATCTCACTCTCTTTGAATCTTCTTTAT
This sequence comes from Phyllobates terribilis, assembly GCF_046119375.1. NCBI lineage: Eukaryota > Metazoa > Chordata > Amphibia > Anura > Dendrobatidae > Phyllobates > Phyllobates terribilis. The sequence goes on from NW_027362813.1 coordinate 8,744,812, forward strand.
CATGCTAGGATTAGCAGGAAAAAGCAAAAAATTTCAGAATTGCACCTTGCAATGTGGAGATATTACTGTTTGTGCATTTACAATATTCATTGATTTTTGCCATTGAAAAACATCATGTTATTCATATACCAGAAATGTTTGAAGCTACTGACTGAATGAAAGGAGCTGGCATCGCACTCTCTTTGAATCTTCTTTATCATGCTAGGATTAGCAGGAAAAAGCAAAAAATATCAGAATTGCACCTTGCAATGTGGAGATATTACTGTTTGTGCATTTACAATATTCATTGATTTTTGCCATTGAAAAACATCATGTTATTCATATACCAGAAATGTTTGAAGCTACTGATTGAATGAAAGGAGCTGGCATCTCACTCTCTTTGAATCTTCTTTATCATGCTAGGATTAGCAGGAAAAAGCAAAAAATTTCAGAATTGCACCTTGCAATGTGGAGATTTTACTGTTTGTGCATTTACAATATTCATTGATTTTTGCCATTGAAAAACATCATGTTATTCATATACCAGAAATGTTTGAAGCTACTGACTGAATGAAAGGAGCTGGCATCTCACTCTCTTTGAATCTTCTTTATCATGCTAGGATTAGCAGGAAAAAGCAAAAAATTTCAGAATTGCACCTTGCAATGTGGAGATATTACTGTTTGTGCATTTACAATATTCATTGATTTTTGCCATTGAAAAACATCATGTTATTCATATACCAGAAATGTTTGAAGCTACTGACTGAATGAAAGGAGCTGGCATCTCACTCTCTTTGAATCTACTTTATCATGCTAGGATTAGCAGGAAAAAGCAAAAAATTTCAGAATTGCACCTTGCAATGTGGAGATATTACTGTTTGTGCATTTACAATATTCATTGATTTTTGCCATTGAAAAACGTCCAGAAATGTTTGAAGCTACTGACTGAATGAAAGGAGCTGGCATCTCACTCTCTTTGAATCTTCTTTATCATGCTAGGATTAGAAGGAAAAAGCAAAAAATTTCAGAATTGCACCTTGCAATGTGGAGATATTACTGTTTGTGCATTTACAATATTCATTGATTTTTGCCATTGAAAAACATCATGTTATTCATATACCAGAAATGTTTGAAGCTACTGACTGAATGAAAGGAGCTGGCATCTCACTCTCTTTGAATCTTCTTTATCATGCTAGGATTAGCAGGAAAAAGCAAAAAATTTCAGAATTGCACCTTGCAATGTGGAGAAATTACTGTTTGTGCATTTACAATATTCATTGATTTTTGCCATTGAAAAACATCATGTTATTCATATACCAGAAATGTTTGAAGCTACTGACTGAATGAAAGGAGCTGGCATCGCACTCTCTTTGAATCTTCTTTATCATGCTAGGATTAGCAGGAAAAAGCAAAAAATTTCAGAATTGCACCTTGCAATGTGGAGATATTACTGTTTGTGCATTTACAATATTCATTGATTTTTGCCATTGAAAAACATCATGTTATTCATATACCAGAAATGTTTGAAGCTACTGACTGAATGAAAGGAGCTGGCATCTCACTCTCTTTGAATCCTCTTTATCATGCTAGGATTAGCAGGAAAAAGCAAAAAATTTCAGAATTGCACCTTGCAATGTGGAGATATTACTGTTTGTGCATATACAATATTCATTGATTTTTGCCATTGAAAAACATCATGTTATTCATATACCAGAAATGTTTGAAGCTACTGACTGAATGAAAGGAGCTGGCATCTCACTCTCTTTGAATCTTCTTTATCATGCTAGGATTAGCAGGAAAAAGCAAAAAATTTCAGAATTGCACCTTGCAATGTGGAGATATTACTGTTTGTGCATTTACAATATTCATTGATTTTTGCCATTGAAAAACATCATGTTATTCATATACCAGAAATGTTTGAAGCTACTGACTGAATGAAAGGAGCTGGCATCTCACTCTCTTTGAATCTTCTTTATCATGCTAGGATTAGCAGGAAAAAGCAAAAAATTTCAGAATTGCACCTTGCAATGTGGAGATATTACTGTTTGTGCATTTACAATATTCATTGATTTTTGCCATTGAAAAACATCATGTTATTCATATACCAGAAATGTTTGAAGCTACTGACTGAATGAAAGGAGCTGGCATCTCGCTCTCTTTGAATCTTCTTTATCATGCTAGGATTAGCAGGAAAAAGCAAAAAATTTCAGATTTGCACCTTGCAATGTGGAGATATTACTGTTTGTGCATTTACAATATTCATTGATTTTTGCCATTGAAAAACGTCCAGAAATGTTTGAAGCTACTGACTGAATGAAAGGAGCTGGCATCTCACTCTCTTTGAATCTTCTTTATCATGCTTGGATTAGCAGGAAAAAGCAAAAAATTTCAGAATTGCACCTTGCAATGTGGAGATATTACTGTTTGTGCATTTACAATATTCATTGATTTTTGCCATTGAAAAACATCATGTTATTCATATACCAGAAATGTTTGAAGCTACTGACTGAATGAAAGGAGCTGGCATCTCACTCTCTTTGAATCTTCTTTATCATGCTAGGATTAGCAGGAAAAAGCAAAAAATTTCAGAATTGCACCTTGCAATGTGGAGATATTACTGTTTGTGCATTTACAATATTCATTGATTTTTGCCATTGAAAAACGTCCAGAAATGTTTGAAGCTACTGACTGAATGAAAGGAGCTGGCATCTCACTCTCTTTGAATCTTCTTTATCATGCGAGGATTAGCAGGAAAAAGCAAAAAATTTCAGAATTGCACCTTGCAATGTGGAGATATTACTGTTTGTGCATATACAATATTCATTGATTTTTGCCATTGAAAAACATCATGTTATTCATATACCAGAAATGTTTGAAGCTACTGACTGAATGAAAGGAGCTGGCATCTCACTCTCTTTGAATCTTCTTTATCATGCTAGGATTAGCAGGAAAAAGCAAAAAATTTCAGAATTGCACCTTGTAATGTGGAGATATTACTGTTTGTGCATTTACAATATTCATTGATTTTTGCCATTGAAAAACATCATGTTATTCATATACCAGAAATGTTTGAAGCTACTGACTGAATGAAAGGAGCTGGCATCTCGCTCTCTTTGAATCTTCTTTATCATGCTAGGATTAGCAGGAAAAAGCAAAAAATTTCAGATTTGCACCTTGCAATGTGGAGATATTACTGTTTGTGCATTTACAATATTCATTGATTTTTGCCATTGAAAAACGTCCAGAAATGTTTGAAGCTACTGACTGAATGAAAGGAGCTGGCATCTCACTCTCTTTGAATCTTCTTTATCATGCTTGGATTAGCAGGAAAAAGCAAAAAATTTCAGAATTGCACCTTGCAATGTGGAGATATTACTGTTTGTGCATTTACAATATTCATTGATTTTTGCCATTGAAAAACATCATGTTATTCATATACCAGAAATGTTTGAAGCTACTGACTGAATGAAAGGAGCTGGCATCTCACTCTCTTTGAATCTTCTTTATCATGCTAGGATTAGCAGGAAAAAGCAAAAAATTTCAGAATTGCACCTTGCAATGTGGAGATATTACTGTTTGTGCATTTACAATATTCATTGATTTTTGCCATTGAAAAACGTCCAGAAATGTTTGAAGCTACTGACTGAATGAAAGGAGCTGGCATCTCACTCTCTTTGAATCTTCTTTATCATGCTAGGATTAGCAGGAAAAAGCAAAAAATTTCAGAATTGCACCTTGCAATGTGGAGATATTACTGTTTGTGCATATACAATATTCATTGATTTTTGCCATTGAAAAACATCATGTTATTCATATACCAGAAATGTTTGAAGCTACTGACTGAATGAAAGGAGCTGGCATCTCACTCTCTTTGAATCTTCTTTATCATGCTAGGATTAGCAGGAAAAAGCAAAAAATTTCAGAATTGCACCTTGCAATGTGGAGATATTACTGTTTGTGCATTTACAATATTCATTGATTTTTGCCATTGAAAAACATCATGTTATTCATATACCAGAAATGTTTGAAGCTACTGACTGAATGAAAGGAGCTGGCATCTCGCTCTCTTTGAATCTTCTTTATCATGCTAGGATTAGCAGGAAAAAGCAAAAAATTTCAGATTTGCACCTTGCAATGTGGAGATATTACTGTTTGTGCATTTACAATATTCATTGATTTTTGCCATTGAAAAACGTCCAGAAATGTTTGAAGCTACTGACTGAATGAAAGGAGCTGGCATCTCACTCTCTTTGAATCTTCTTTATCATGCTTGGATTAGCAGGAAAAAGCAAAAAATTTCAGAATTGCACCTTGCAATGTAGAGATATTACTGTTTGTGCATTTACAATATTCATTGATTTTTGCCATTGAAAAACGTCCAGAAATGTTTGAAGCTACTGACTGAATGAAAGGAGCTGGCATCTCACTCTCTTTGAATCTTCTTTATCATGCTAGGATTAGCAGGAAAAAGCAAAAAATTTCAGAATTGCACCTTGCAATGTGGAGATATTACTGTTTGTGCATTTACAATATTCATTGATTTTTGCCATTGAAAAACATCATGTTATTCATATACCAGAAATGTTTGAAGCTACTGACTGAATAAAAGGAACTGGCATCTCACTCTCTTTGAATCTTCTTTATCATGCTAGGATTAGCAGGAAAAAGCAAAAAATTTCAGAATTGCACCTTGCAATGTGGAGATATTACTGTTTGTGCATTTACAATATTCATTGATTTTTGCCATTGAAAAACATCATGTTATTCATATACCAGAAATGTTTGAAGCTACTGACTGAATGAAAGGAGCTGGCATCTCACTCTCTTTGAATCTTCTTTATCATGCTAGGATTAGCAGGAAAAAGCAAAAAATTTCAGAATTGCACCTTGCAATGTGGAGATATTACTGTTTGTGCATTTACAATATTCATTGATTTTTGCCATTGAAAAACATCATGTTATTCATATACCAGAAATGTTTGAAGCTACTGACTGAATGAAAGGAGCTGGCATCTCACTCTCTTTGAATTTTCTTTATCATGCTAGTATTAGCAGGAAAAAGCAAAAAATTTCAGAATTGCACCTTGCAATGTGGAGATATTACTGTTTGTGCATTTACAATATTCATTGATTTTTGCCATTGAAAAACATCATGTTATTCATATACCAGAAATGTTTGAAGCTACTGACTGAATGAAAGGAGCTGGCATCTCACTCTATTTGAATCTTCTTTATCATGCTAGGATTAGCAGGAAAAAGCAAAAAATTTCAGAGTTGCACCTTGCAATGTGGAGATATTACTGTTTGTGCATTTACAATAATCATTGATTTTTGCCATTGAAAAACATCATGTTATTCATATACCAGAAATGTTTGAAGCTACTGACTGAATGAAAGGAGCTGGCATCTCACTCTCTTTGAATCTTCTTTATCATGCTAGGATTAGCAGGAAAAAGCAAAAAATTTCAGAATTGCACCTTGCAATGTGGAGATATTACTGTTTGTGCATTTACAATATTCATTGATTTTTGCCATTGAAAAACGTCCAGAAATGTTTGAAGCTACTGACTGAATGAAAGGAGCTGGCATCTCACTCTCTTTGAATATTCTTTATCATGCTAGGATTAGCAGGAAAAAGCAAAAAATTTCAGAATTGCACCTTGCAATGTGGAGATATTATTGTTTGTGCATATACAATATTCATTGATTTTTGCCATTGAAAAACATCATGTTATTCATAAACCAGAAATGTTTGAAGCTACTGACTGAATGAAAGGAGCTGGCATCTCACTCTCTTTGAATCTTCTTTATCATGCTAGGATTAGCATGAAAAAGCAAAACATTTCAGAATTGCACCTTGCAATGTGGAGATATTACTGTTTGTGCATTTACAATATTCATTGATTTTTGCCATTGAAAAACATCATGTTATTCATATACCAGAAATGTTTGAAGCTACTGACTGAATGAAAGGAGCTGGCATCTCACTCTCTTTGAATCTTCTTTATCATGCTAGGATTAGCAGGAAAAAGCAAAAAATTTCAGAATTGCACCTTGCAATGTGGAGATATTACTGTTTGTGCATTTACAATATTCATTGATTTTTGCCATTGAAAAACATCATGTTATTCATATACCAGAAATGTTTGAAGCTACTGACTGAATGAAAGGAGCTGGCATCTCACTCTCTTTGAATCTTCTTTATCATGCTAGGATTAGCAGGAAAAAGCAAAAAATTTCAGAATTGCACCTTGCAATGTGGAGATATTACTGTTTGTGCATTTACAATATTCATTGATTTTTGCCATTGAAAAACGTCCAGAAATGTTTGAAGCTACTGACTAAATGAAAGGAGCTGGCATCTCACTCTCTTTGAATCTTCTTTATCATGCTAGGATTAGCAGGAAAAAGCAAAAAATTTCAGAATTGCACCTTGCAATGTGGAGATATTACTGTTTGTGCATTTACAATATTCATTGATTTTTACCATTGAAAAACATCATGTTATTCATATACCAGAAATGTTTGAAGCTACTGACTGAATGAAAGGAGCTGGCATCTCACTCTCTTTGAATCTTCTTTATCATGCTTGGATTAGCAGGAAAAAGCAAAAAATTTCAGAATTGCACCTTGCAATGTAGAGATATTACTGTTTGTGCATTTACAATATTCATGGATTTTTGCCATTGAAAAACGTCCAGAAATGTTTGAAGCTACTGACTGAATGAAAGGAGCTGGCATCTCACTCTCTTTGAATCTTCTTTATCATGCTAGGATTAGCAGGAAAAAGCAAAAAATTTCAGAATTGCACCTTGCAATGTGGAGATATTACTGTTTGTGCATTTACAATATTCATTGATTTTTGCCATTGAAAAACATCCAGAAATGTTTGAAGCTACTGACTGAATGAAAGGAGCTGGAATCTCACTCTCTTTGAATCTTCTTTATCATGCTAGGATTAGCAGGAAAAAGCAAAAAATTTCAGAATTGCACCTTGCAATGTGGAGATAATACTGTTTGTGCATTTGCAATATTCATTGATTTTTGCCATTGAAAGACATCCAGAAATGTTTGAAGCTACTGACTGAATGAAAGGAGCTGGAATCTCACTCTCTTTGAATCTTCTTTATCATGCTAGGATTAGCAGGAAAAAGCAAAAAATTTCAGAATTGCACCTTGCAATGTGGAGATATTACTGTTTGTGCATTTACAATATTCATTGATTTTTGCCATTGAAAAACGTCCAGAAATGTTTGAAGCTACTGACTGAATGAAAGGAGCTGGCATCTCACTCTCTTTGAATCTTCTTTATCATGCTAGGATTAGCAGGAAAAAGCAAAAAATTTCAGAATTGCACCTTGCAATGTGGAGATATTACTGTTTGTGCATTTACAATATTCATTGATTTTTGCCATTGAAAAACATCATGTTATTCATAAACCAGAAATGTTTGAAGCTACTGACTGAATGAAAGGAGCTGGCATCTCACTCTCTTTGAATCTTGTTTATCATGCTAGGATTAGCAGGAAAAAGCAAAAAATTTCAGAATTGCACCTTGCAATGTGGAGATATTACTGTTTGTGCATTTACAATATTCATTGATTTTTGCCATTGAAAAACATCCAGAAATGTTTGAAGCTACTGACTGAATGAAAGGAGCTGGCATCTCACTCTCTTTGAATCTTCTTTATCATGCTAGGATTAGCAGGAAAAAGAAAAAAATTTCAGAATTGCACCTTGCAATGTGGAGATAATACTGTTTGTGCATTTGCAATATTCATTGATTTTTGCCATTGAAAAACGTCCAGAAATGTTTGAAGCTACTGACTGAATGAAAGGAGCTGGAATCTCACTCTCTTTGAATCTTCTTTATCATGCTAGGATTAGCAGGAAAAAGCAAAAAATTTCAGAATTGCACCTTGCAATGTGGAGATAATACTGTTTGTGCATTTGCAATATTCATTGATTTTTGCCATTGAAAGACATCCAGAAATGTTTGAAGCTACTGACTGAATGAAAGGAGCTGGAATCTCACTCTCTTTGAATCTTCTTTAACATGCTAGGATTAGTAGGAAAAAGCAAAAAATTTCAGAATTGCACCTTGCAATGTGGAGATATTACTGTTTGTGCATTTACAATATTCATTGATTTTTGCCATTGAAAAACGTCCAGAAATGTTTGAAGCTACTGACTGAATGAAAGGAGCTGGCATCTCACTCTCTTTGAATCTTCTTTATCATGCTAGGATTAGCAGGAAAAAGCAAAAAATTTCAGAAATACACCTTGCAATGTGGAGATATTACTGTTTGTGCATTTACAATATTCATTGATTTTTACCATTGAAAAACTTCCAGAAATGTTTGAAGCTACTGACTGAATGAAAGGAGCTGGCATCTCACTCTCTTTGAATCTTCTTTATCATGCTAGGATTAGCAGGAAAAAGCAAAAAATTTCAGAATTGCACCTTGCAATGTGGAGATATTACTGTTTGTGCATTTACAATATTCATTGATTTTTGCCATTGAAAAACGTCCAGAAATGTTTGAAGCTACTGACTGAATGAAAGGAGCTGGCATCTCACTCTCTTTGAATCTTCTTTATCATGCTAGGATTAGCAGGAAAAAGCAAAAAATTTCAGAATTGCACCTTGCAATGTGGAGATATTACTGTTTGTGCATTTACAATATTCATTGATTTTTGCCATTGAAAAACGTCCAGAAATGTTTGAAGCTACTGACTGAATGAAAGGAGCTGGCATCTCACTCTCTTTGAATCTTCTTTATCATGCTAGGATTAGCAGGAAAAAGCAAAAAATTTCAGAATTGCACCTTGCAATGTGGAGATATTACTGTTTGTGCATTTACAATATTCATTGATTTTTGCCATTGAAAAACGTCCAGAAATGTTTGAAGCTACTGACTGAATGAAAGGAGCTGGCATCTCACTCTCTTTGAATCTTCTTTATCATGCTAGGATTAGCAGGAAAAAGCAAAAAATTTCAGAATTGCACCTTGCAATGTGGAGATATTACTGTTTGTGCATTGACAATATTCATTGATTTTTGCCATTGAAAAACATCATGTTATTCATATACCAGAAATGTTTGAAGCTACTGACTGAATGAAAGGAGCTGGCATCTCACTCTCTTTGAATCTTCTTTATCATGCTAGGATTAGCAGGAAAAAGCAAAAAATTTCAGAATTGCACCTTGCAATGTGGAGATATTACTGTTTGTGCATTTACAATATTCATTGATTTTTGCCATTGAAAAACATCATGTTATTCATATACCAGAAATGTTTGAAGCTACTGACTGAATGAAAGGAGCTGGCATCTCGCTCTCTTTGAATCTTCTTTATCATGCTAGGATTAGCAGGAAAAAGCAAAAAATTTCAGATTTGCACCTTGCAATGTGGAGATATTACTGTTTGTGCATTTACAATATTCATTGATTTTTGCCATTGAAAAACGTCCAGAAATGTTTGAAGCTACTGACTGAATGAAAGGAGCTGGCATCTCACTCTCTTTGAATCTTCTTTATCATGCTTGGATTAGCAGGAAAAAGCAAAAAATTTCAGAATTGCACCTTGCAATGTAGAGATATTACTGTTTGTGCATTTACAATATTCATTGATTTTTGCCATTGAAAAACGTCCAGAAATGTTTGAAGCTACTGACTGAATGAAAGGAGCTGGCATCTCACTCTCTTTGAATCTTCTTTATCATGCTAGGATTAGCAGGAAAAAGCAAAAAATTTCAGAATTGCACCTTGCAATGTGGAGATATTACTGTTTGTGCATTTACAATATTCATTGATTTTTGCCATTGAAAAACATCATGTTATTCATATACCAGAAATGTTTGAAGCTACTGACTGAATAAAAGGAACTGGCATCTCACTCTCTTTGAATCTTCTTTATCATGCTAGGATTAGCAGGAAAAAGCAAAAAATTTCAGAATTGCACCTTGCAATGTGGAGATATTACTGTTTGTGCATTTACAATATTCATTGATTTTTGCCATTGAAAAACATCATGTTATTCATATACCAGAAATGTTTGAAGCTACTGACTGAATGAAAGGAGCTGGCATCTCACTCTCTTTGAATCTTCTTTATCATGCTAGGATTAGCAGGAAAAAGCAAAAAATTTCAGAATTGCACCTTGCAATGTGGAGATATTACTGTTTGTGCATTTACAATATTCATTGATTTTTGCCATTGAAAAACATCATGTTATTCATATACCAGAAATGTTTGAAGCTACTGACTGAATGAAAGGAGCTGGCATCTCACTCTCTTTGAATTTTCTTTATCATGCTAGTATTAGCAGGAAAAAGCAAAAAATTTCAGAATTGCACCTTGCAATGTGGAGATATTACTGTTTGTGCATTTACAATATTCATTGATTTTTGCCATTGAAAAACATCATGTTATTCATATACCAGAAATGTTTGAAGCTACTGACTGAATGAAAGGAGCTGGCATCTCACTCTATTTGAATCTTCTTTATCATGCTAGGATTAGCAGGAAAAAGCAAAAAATTTCAGAGTTGCACCTTGCAATGTGGAGATATTACTGTTTGTGCATTTACAATAATCATTGATTTTTGCCATTGAAAAACATCATGTTATTCATATACCAGAAATGTTTGAAGCTACTGACTGAATGAAAGGAGCTGGCATCTCACTCTCTTTGAATCTTCTTTATCATGCTAGGATTAGCAGGAAAAAGCAAAAAATTTCAGAATTGCACCTTGCAATGTGGAGATATTACTGTTTGTGCATTTACAATATTCATTGATTTTTGCCATTGAAAAACGTCCAGAAATGTTTGAAGCTACTGACTGAATGAAAGGAGCTGGCATCTCACTCTCTTTGAATATTCTTTATCATGCTAGGATTAGCAGGAAAAAGCAAAAAATTTCAGAATTGCACCTTGCAATGTGGAGATATTATTGTTTGTGCATATACAATATTCATTGATTTTTGCCATTGAAAAACATCATGTTATTCATAAACCAGAAATGTTTGAAGCTACTGACTGAATGAAAGGAGCTGGCATCTCACTCTCTTTGAATCTTCTTTATCATGCTAGGATTAGCATGAAAAAGCAAAACATTTCAGAATTGCACCTTGCAATGTGGAGATATTACTGTTTGTGCATTTACAATATTCATTGATTTTTGCCATTGAAAAACATCATGTTATTCATATACCAGAAATGTTTGAAGCTACTGACTGAATGAAAGGAGCTGGCATCTCACTCTCTTTGAATCTTCTTTATCATGCTAGGATTAGCAGGAAAAAGCAAAAAATTTCAGAATTGCACCTTGCAATGTGGAGATATTACTGTTTGTGCATTTACAATATTCATTGATTTTTGCCATTGAAAAACATCATGTTATTCATATACCAGAAATGTTTGAAGCTACTGACTGAATGAAAGGAGCTGGCATCTCACTCTCTTTGAATCTTCTTTATCATGCTAGGATTAGCAGGAAAAAGCAAAAAATTTCAGAATTGCACCTTGCAATGTGGAGATATTACTGTTTGTGCATTTACAATATTCATTGATTTTTGCCATTGAAAAACGTCCAGAAATGTTTGAAGCTACTGACTAAATGAAAGGAGCTGGCATCTCACTCTCTTTGAATCTTCTTTATCATGCTAGGATTAGCAGGAAAAAGCAAAAAATTTCAGAATTGCACCTTGCAATGTGGAGATATTACTGTTTGTGCATTTACAATATTCATTGATTTTTACCATTGAAAAACATCATGTTATTCATATACCAGAAATGTTTGAAGCTACTGACTGAATGAAAGGAGCTGGCATCTCACTCTCTTTGAATCTTCTTTATCATGCTTGGATTAGCAGGAAAAAGCAAAAAATTTCAGAATTGCACCTTGCAATGTAGAGATATTACTGTTTGTGCATTTACAATATTCATGGATTTTTGCCATTGAAAAACGTCCAGAAATGTTTGAAGCTACTGACTGAATGAAAGGAGCTGGCATCTCACTCTCTTTGAATCTTCTTTATCATGCTAGGATTAGCAGGAAAAAGCAAAAAATTTCAGAATTGCACCTTGCAATGTGGAGATATTACTGTTTGTGCATTTACAATATTCATTGATTTTTGCCATTGAAAAACATCCAGAAATGTTTGAAGCTACTGACTGAATGAAAGGAGCTGGAATCTCACTCTCTTTGAATCTTCTTTATCATGCTAGGATTAGCAGGAAAAAGCAAAAAATTTCAGAATTGCACCTTGCAATGTGGAGATAATACTGTTTGTGCATTTGCAATATTCATTGATTTTTGCCATTGAAAGACATCCAGAAATGTTTGAAGCTACTGACTGAATGAAAGGAGCTGGAATCTCACTCTCTTTGAATCTTCTTTATCATGCTAGGATTAGCAGGAAAAAGCAAAAAATTTCAGAATTGCACCTTGCAATGTGGAGATATTACTGTTTGTGCATTTACAATATTCATTGATTTTTGCCATTGAAAAACGTCCAGAAATGTTTGAAGCTACTGACTGAATGAAAGGAGCTGGCATCTCACTCTCTTTGAATCTTCTTTATCATGCTAGGATTAGCAGGAAAAAGCAAAAAATTTCAGAATTGCACCTTGCAATGTGGAGATATTACTGTTTGTGCATTTACAATATTCATTGATTTTTGCCATTGAAAAACATCATGTTATTCATAAACCAGAAATGTTTGAAGCTACTGACTGAATGAAAGGAGCTGGCATCTCACTCTCTTTGAATCTTGTTTATCATGCTAGGATTAGCAGGAAAAAGCAAAAAATTTCAGAATTGCACCTTGCAATGTGGAGATATTACTGTTTGTGCATTTACAATATTCATTGATTTTTGCCATTGAAAAACATCCAGAAATGTTTGAAGCTACTGACTGAATGAAAGGAGCTGGCATCTCACTCTCTTTGAATCTTCTTTATCATGCTAGGATTAGCAGGAAAAAGAAAAAAATTTCAGAATTGCACCTTGCAATGTGGAGATAATACTGTTTGTGCATTTGCAATATTCATTGATTTTTGCCATTGAAAAACGTCCAGAAATGTTTGAAGCTACTGACTGAATGAAAGGAGCTGGAATCTCACTCTCTTTGAATCTTCTTTATCATGCTAGGATTAGCAGGAAAAAGCAAAAAATTTCAGAATTGCACCTTGCAATGTGGAGATAATACTGTTTGTGCATTTGCAATATTCATTGATTTTTGCCATTGAAAGACATCCAGAAATGTTTGAAGCTACTGACTGAATGAAAGGAGCTGGAATCTCACTCTCTTTGAATCTTCTTTCACATGCTAGGATTAGCAGGAAAAAGCAAAAAATTTCAGAATTGCACCTTGCAATGTGGAGATATTACTGTTTGTGCATTTACAATATTCATTGATTTTTGCCATTGAAAAACGTCCAGAAATGTTTGAAGCTACTGACTGAATGAAAGGAGCTGGCATCTCACTCTCTTTGAATCTTCTTTATCATGCTAGGATTAGCAGGAAAAAGCAAAAAATTTCAGAAATACACCTTGCAATGTGGAGATATTACTGTTTGTGCATTTACAATATTCATTGATTTTTACCATTGAAAAACTTCCAGAAATGTTTGAAGCTACTGACTGAATGAAAGGAGCTGGCATCTCACTCTCTTTGAATCTTCTTTATCATGCTAGGATTAGCAGGAAAAAGCAAAAAATTTCAGAATTGCACCTTGCAATGTGGAGATATTACTGTTTGTGCATTTACAATATTCATTGATTTTTGCCATTGAAAAACGTCCAGAAATGTTTGAAGCTACTGACTGAATGAAAGGAGCTGGCATCTCACTCTCTTTGAATCTTCTTTATCATGCTAGGATTAGCAGGAAAAAGCAAAAAATTTCAGAATTGCACCTTGCAATGTGGAGATATTACTGTTTGTGCATTTACAATATTCATTGATTTTTGCCATTGAAAAACGTCCAGAAATGTTTGAAGCTACTGACTGAATGAAAGGAGCTGGCATCTCACTCTCTTTGAATCTTCTTTATCATGCTAGGATTAGCAGGAAAAAGCAAAAAATTTCAGAATTGCACCTTGCAATGTGGAGATATTACTGTTTGTGCATTTACAATATTCATTGATTTTTGCCATTGAAAAACGTCCAGAAATGTTTGAAGCTACTGACTGAATGAAAGGAGCTGGCATCTCACTCTCTTTGAATCTTCTTTATCATGCTAGGATTAGCAGGAAAAAGCAAAAAATTTCAGAATTGCACCTTGCAATGTGGAGATATTACTGTTTGTGCATTGACAATATTCATTGATTTTTGCCATTGAAAAACATCATGTTATTCATATACCAGAAATGTTTGAAGCTACTGACTGAATGAAAGGAGCTGGCATCTCACTCTCTTTGAATCTTCTTTATCATGCTAGGATTAGCAGGAAAAAGCAAAAAATTTCAGAATTGCACCTTGCAATGTGGAGATATTACTGTTTGTGCATTTACAATATTCATTGATTTTTGCCATTGAAAAACGTCCAGAAATGTTTGAAGCTACTGACTGAATGAAAGGAGCTGGCATCTCACTCTCTTTGAATCTTCTTTATCATGCTAGGATTAGCAGGAAAAAGCAAAAAATTTCAGAATTGCACCTTGCAATGTGGAGATATTACTGTTTGTGCATTTACAATATTCATTGATTTTTGCCATTGAAAAACATCATGTTATTCATATACCAGAAATGTTTGAAGCTACTGACTGAATGAAAGGAGCTGGCATCGCACTCTCTTTGAATCTTCTTTATCATGCTAGGATTAGCATGAAAAAGCAAAAAATTTCAGAATTGCACCTTGCAATGTGGAGATATTACAGTTTGTGCATTTACAATATTCATTGATTTTTGCCATTGAAAAACATCATGTTATTCATATACCAGAAATGTTTGAAGCTACTGACTGAATGAAAGGAGCTGGCATCTCACTCTCTTTGAATCTTCTTTATCATGCTAGGATTAGCAGGAAAAAGCAAAAAATTTCAGAATTGCACCTTGCAGTGTGGAGATATTACTGTTTGTGCATTTACAATATTCATTGATTTTTGCCATTGAAAAACATCATGTTATTCATATACCAGAAATGTTTGAAGCTACTGGCTGAATAAAAGGAGCTGGCATCTCACTCTCTTTGAATCTTCTTTATCATGCTAGGATTAGCAGGAAAAAGCAAAAAATTTCAGAATTGCACCTTGCAATGTGGAGATATTACTGTTTGTGCATTTACAATATTCATTGATTTTTGCCATTGAAAAACATCATGTTATTCATATACCAGAAATGTTTGAAGCTACTGACTGAATGAAAGGAGCTGGCATCTCACTCTCTTTGAATCTTCTTTATCATGCTAGGATTAGCAGGAAAAAGCAAAAAATTTCAGAATTGCACCTTGCAATGTGGAGATATTACTGTTTGTGCATTTACAATATTCATTGATTTTTGCCATTGAAAAACGTCCAGAAATGTTTGAAGCTACTGACTGAATGAAAGGAGCTGGCATCTCACTCTCTTTGAATCTTCTTTATCATGCTAGGATTAGCAGGAAAAAGCAAAAAATTTCAGAATTGCACCTTGCAATGTGGAGATATTACTGTTTGTGCATTTACAATATTCATTGATTTTTGCCATTGAAAAACATCATGTTATTCATATACCAGAATTGTTTGAAGCTACTGACTGAATGAAAGGAGCTGGCATCTCACTCTCTTTGAATCTTCTTTATCATGCTAGGATTAGCAGGAAAAAGCAAAAAATTTCAGAATTGCACCTTGCAATGTGGAGATATTACTGTTTGTGCATTTACAATATTCATTGATTTTTGCCATTGAAAAACATCATGTTATTCATATACCAGAAATGTTTGAAGCTACTGACTGAATGAAAGGAGCTGGCATCTCACTCTCTTTGAATCTTCTTTATCATGCTAGGATTAGCAGGAAAAAGCAAAAAATTTCAGAATTGCACCTTGCAATGTGGAGATATTACTGTTTGTGCATTTACAATATTCATTGATTTTTGCCATTGAAAAACATCATGTTATTCATATACTAGAAATGTTTGAAGCTACTGACTGAATGAAAGGAGCTGGCATCGCACTCTCTTTGAATCTTCTTTATCATGCTAGGATTAGCAGGAAAAAGCAAAAAATTTCAGAATTGCACCTTGCAATGTGGAGATATTACTGTTTGTGCATTTACAATATTCATTGATTTTTGCCATTGAAAAACGTCATGTTATTCATATACCAGAAATGTTTGAAGCTACTGACTGAATGAAAGGAGCTGGCATCTCACTCTCTTTGAATCTTCTTTATCATGCTAGGATTAGCAGGAAAAAGCAAAAAATTTCAGAATTGCACCTTGCAATGTGGAGATATTACTGTTTGTGCATTTACAATATTCATTGATTTTTGCCATTGAAAAACATCATGTTATTCATATACCAGAAATGTTTGAAGCTACTGACTGAATGAAAGGAGCTGGCATCTCACTCTCTTTGAATCTTCTTTATCATGCTAGGATTAGCAGGAAAAAGCAAAAAATTTCAGAATTGCACCTTGCAATGTGGAGATATTACTGTTTGTGCATTTACAATATTCATTGATTTTTGCCATTGAAAAACGTCCAGAAATGTTTGAAGCTACTGACTAAATGAAAGGAGCTGGCATCTCACTCTCTTTGAATCTTCTTTATCATGCTAGGATTAGCAGGAAAAAGCAAAAAATTTCAGAATTGCACCTTGCAATGTGGAGATATTACTGTTTGTGCATTTACAATATTCATTGATTTTTGCCATTGAAAAACATCATGTTATTCATATACCAGAAATGTTTGAAGCTACTGACTGAATGAAAGGAGCTGGCATCTCACTCTCTTTGAATCTTCTTTATCATGTTAGGATTAGCAGGAAAAAGCAAAAAATTTCAGAATTGCACCTTGCAATGTAGAGATATTACTGTTTGTGCATTTACAATATTCATTGATTTTTGCCATTGAAAAACGTCCAGAAATGTTTGAAGCTACTGACTGAATGAAAGGAGCTGGCATCTCACTCTCTTTGAATCTTCTTTATCATGCTAGGATTAGCAGGAAAAAGAAAAAATTTCAGAATTGCACCTTGCAATGTGGAGATATTACTGTTTGTGCATTTACAATATTCATTGATTTTTGCCATTGAAAAACATCATGTTATTCATATACCAGAAATGTTTGAAGCTACTGACTGAATGAAAGGAGCTGGCATCTCACTCTCTTTGAATCTTCTTTATCATGCTAGGATTAGCAGGAAAAAGCAAAAAATTTCAGAATTGCACCTTGCAATGTGGAGATATTACTGTTTGTGCATTTACAATATTCATTGATTTTTGCCATTGAAAAACATCGTTATTCATATACCAGAAATGTTTGAAGCTACTGACTGAATGAAAGGAGCTGGCATCTCACTCTCTTTGAATCTTCTTTATCATGCTAGGATTAGCAGGAAAAAGCAAAAAATTTCAGAATTGCACCTTGCAATGTGGAGATATTACTGTTTGTGCATTTACAATATTCATTGATTTTTGCCATTGAAAAACGTCCAGAAATGTTTGAAGCTACTGACTGAATGAAAGGAGCTGGCATCTCACTCTCTTTGAATCTTCTTTATCATGCTAGGATTAGCAGGAAAAAGCAAAAAATTTCAGAATTGCACCTTGCAATGTGGAGATATTACTGTTTGTGCATTTACAATATTCATTGATTTTTGCCATTGATAAACATCATGTTATTCATATACCAGAAATGTTTGAAGCTACTGACTGAATGAAAGGAGCTGGCATCTCACTCTCTTTCAATCTTCTTTATCATGCTAGGATTAGCAGGAAAAAGCAAAAAATTTCAGAATTGCACCTTGCAATGTGGAGATATTACTGTTTGTGCATTTACAATATTCATTGATTTTTGCCATTGAAAAACGTCCAGAAATGTTTGAAGCTACTGACTGAATGAAAGGAGCTGGCATCTCACTCTCTTTGAATCTTCTTTATCATGCTAGGATTAGCAGGAAAAAGCAAAAAATTTCAGAATTGCACCTTGCAATGTGGAGATATTACTGTTTGTGCATTTACAATATTCATGGATTTTTGCCATTGAAAAACATCATGTTATTCATATACCAGAAATGTTTGAAGCTACTGACTGAATGAAAGGAGCTGGCATCTCACTCTCTTTGAATCTTCTTTATCATGCTAGGATTAGCAGGAAAAAGCAAAAAATTTCAGAATTGCACCTTGCAATGTGGAGATATTACTGTTTGTGCATTTACAATATTCATTGATTTTTGCCATTGAAAAACATCATGTTATTCATATACCAGAAATGTTTGAAGCTACTGACTGAATGAAAGGAGCTGGCATCTCACTCTCTTTGAATCTTCTTTATCATGCTAGGATTAGCAGGAAAAAGCAAAAAATTTCAGAATTGCACCTTGCAATGTGGAGATATTACTGTTTGTGCATTTACAATATTCATTGATTTTTGCCATTGAAAAACATCATGTTATTCATATACCAGAAATGTTTGAAGCTACTGACTGAATGAAAGGAGCTGGCATCTCACTCTCTTTGAATCTTCTTTATCATGCTAGGTTTAGCAGGAAAAAGCAAAAAATTTCAGAATTGCACCTTGCAATGTTGAGATATTACTGTTTTTGCATTTACAATATTCATTGATTTTTGCCATTGAAAAACATCATGTTATTCATATACCAGAAATGTTTGAAGCTACTGACTGAATGAAAGGAGCTGGCATCTCACTCTCTTTGAATCTTCTTTATCATGCTAGGATTAGCAGGAAAAAGCAAAAAATTTCAGAATTGCACCTTGCAATGTGGAGATATTACTGTTTGTGCATTTACAATATTCATTGATTTTTGCCATTGAAAAACGTCCAGAAATGTTTGAAGCTACTGACTGAATGAAAGGAGCTGGCATCTCACTCTCTTTGAATCTTCTTTATCATGCTAGGATTAGCAGGAAAAAGCAAAAAATTTCAGAATTGCACCTTGCAATGTGGAGATATTACTGTTTGTGCATTTACAATATTCATTGATTTTTGCCATTGAAAAACGTCCAGAAATGTTTGAAGCTACTGACTGAATGAAAGGAGCTGTCATCTCACTCTCTTTGAATCTTCTTTATCATGCTAGGATTAGCAGGAAAAAG
This sequence comes from Phyllobates terribilis, assembly GCF_046119375.1. Lineage (NCBI taxonomy): Eukaryota > Metazoa > Chordata > Amphibia > Anura > Dendrobatidae > Phyllobates > Phyllobates terribilis. The sequence continues at coordinate 8,764,055 of NW_027362813.1, forward strand.
CAAAAAATTTCAGAATTGCACCTTGCAATGTGGAGATATTACTGTTTGTGCATTTACAATATTCATTGATTTTTGCCATTGAAAAACGTCCAGAAATGTTTGAAGCTACTGACTGAATGAAAGGAGCTGGCATCTCACTCTCTTTGAATCTTCTTTATCATGCTAGGATTAGCAGGAAAAAGCAAAAAATTTCAGAATTGCACCTTGCAATGTGGAGATATTACTGTTTGTGCATTCACAATATTCATTGATTTTTGCCATTGAAAAACGTCCAGAAATGTTTGAAGCTACTGACTGAATGAAAGGAGCTGGCATCTCACTCTCTTTGAATCTTCTTTATCATGCTAGGATTAGCAGGAAAAAGCAAAAAATTTCAGAATTGCACCTTGCAATGTGGAGATATTACTGTTTGTGCATTTGCAATATTCATTGATTTTTGCCATTGAAAAACGTCCAGAAATGTTTGAAGCTACTGACTGAATGAAAGGAGCTGGCATCTCACTCTCTTTGAATCTTCTTTATCATGCTAGGATTAGCAGGAAAAAGCAAAAAATTTCAGAATTGCACCTTGCAATGTGGAGATATTACTGTTTGTGCATTTACAATATTCATTGATTTTTGCCATTGAAAAACGTCCAGAAATGTTTGAAGCTACTGACGGAATGAAAGGAGCTGGCATCTCACTCTCTTTGAATCTTCTTTATCATGCTAGGATTAGCAGGAAAAAGCAAAAAATTTCAGAATTGCACCTTGCAATGTGGAGATATTACTGTTTGTGCATTTACAATATTCATTGATTTTTGCCATTGAAAAACGTCCAGAAATGTTTGAAGCTACTGACTGAATGAAAGGAGCTGGCATCTCACTCTCTTTGAATCTTCTTTATCATGCTAGGATTAGCAGGAAAAAGCAAAAAATTTCAGAATTGCACCTTGCAATGTGGAGATATTACTGTTTGTGCATTTACAATATTCATTGATTTTTGCCATTGAAAAACGTCCAGAAATGTTTGAAGCTACTGACTGAATGAAAGGAGCTGGCATCTCACTCTCTTTGAGTCTTCTTTATCATGCTAGGATTAGCAGGAAAAAGCAAAAAATTTCAGAATTGCACATTGCAATGTGGAGATATTACTGTTTGTGCATTTACAATATTCATTGATTTTTGCCATTGAAAAACGTCCAGAAATGTTTGAAGCTACTGACTGAATGAAAGGAGCTGGCATCTCACTCTCTTTGAATCTTCTTTATCATGCTAGGATTAGCAGGAAAAAGCAAAAAATTTCAGAATTGCACCTTGCAATGTGGAGATATTACTGTTTGTGCATTTACAATATTCATTGATTTTTGCCATTGAAAAACGTCCAGAAATGTTTGAAGCTACTTACTGAATGAAAGGAGCTGGCATCTCACTCTCTTTGAATCTTCTTTATCATGCTAGGATTAGCAGGAAAAAGCAAAAAATTTCAGAATTGCACCTTGCAATGTGGAGATTTTACTGTTTGTGCATTTACAATATTCATTGATTTTTGCCATTGAAAAACATCATTTTATTCATATACCAGAAATGTTTGAAGCTACTGACTGAATGAAAGGAGCTGGCATCTCACTCTCTTTGAATCTTCTTTATCATGCTAGGATTAGCAGGAAAAAGCAAAAAATTTCAGAATTGCACCTTGCAATGTGGAGATATTACTGTTTGTGCATTTACAATATTCATTGATTTTTGCCATTGAAAAACGTCCAGAAATGTTTGAAGCTACTGACTGAATGAAAGGAGCTGGCATCTCACTCTCTTTGAATCTTCTTTATCATGCTAGGATTAGCAGGAAAAAGCAAAAAATTTCAGAATTGCACCTTGCAATGTGGAGATATTACTGTTTGTGCATTTACAATATTCATTGATTTTTGCCATTGAAAAACATCATGTTATATACCAGAAATGTTTGAAGCTACTGACTGAATGAAGGGAGCTGGCATCTCACTCTCTTTGAATCTTCTTTATCATGCTAGGATTAGCAGGAAAAAGCAAAAAATTTCAGAATTGCACCTTGCAATGTGGAGATATTACTGTTTGTGCATTTACAATATTCATTGATTTTTGCCATTGAAAAACGTCCAGAAATGTTTGAAGCTACTGACTGAATGAAAGGAGCTGGCATCTCACTCTCTTTGAATCTTCTTTATCATGCTAGGATTAGCAGGAAAAGCAAAAAATTTCAGAATTGCACCTTGCAATGTGGAGATATTACTGTTTGTGCATTTACAATATTCATTGATTTTTGCCACTGAAAAACATCATGTTATTCATATACCAGAAATGTTTGAAGCTACTGACTGAATGAAAGGAGCTGGCATCTCACTCTCTTTGAATCTTCTTTATCATGCTAGGATTAGCAGGAAAAAGCAAAAAATTTCAGAATTGCACCTTGCAATGTGGAGATATTACTGTTTGTGCATTTACAATATTCATTGATTTTTGCCACTGAAAAACATCATGTTATTCATATACCAGAAATGTTTGAAGCTACTGACTGAATGAAAGGAGCTGGCATCTCACTCTCTTTGAATCTTCTTTATCATGCTAGGATTAGCAGGAAAAAGCAAAAAAATTCAGAATTGCACCTTGCAATGTGGAGATATTACTGTTTGTGCATTTACAATATTCATTGATTTTTGCCATTGAAAAACATCATGTTATTCATATACCAGAAATGTTTGAAGCTACTGACTGAATGAAAGGAGCTGGCATCTCACTCTCTTTGAATCTTCTTTATCATGCTAGGATTAGCAGGAAAAAGCAAAAAATTTCAGAATTGCACCTTGCAATGTGGAGATATTACTGTTTGTGCATTTACAATATTCATTGATTTTTGCCATTGAAAAACATCATGTTATTCATATACCAGAAATGTTTGAAGCTACTGACTGAATGAAAGGAGCTGGCATCTCACTCTCTTTGAATCTTCTTTATCATGCTAGGATTAGCAGGAAAAAGCAAAAAATTTCAGAATTGCACCTTGCAATGTGGAGATATTACTGTTTGTGCATTTACAATATTCATTGATTTTTGCCATTGAAAAATATCCAGAAATGTTTGATGCTACTGACTGAATGAAAGGAGCTGGCATCTCACTCTCTTTGAATCTTCTTTATCATGCCAGGATTAGCAGGAAAAAGCAAAAAATTTCAGAATTGCACCTTGCAATGTGGAGATATTACTGTTTGTGCATTTACAATATTCATTGATTTTTGCCATTGAAAAACATCATGTTATTCATATACCAGAAATGTTTGAAGTTACTGACTGAATGAAAGGAGCTGGCATCTCACTCTCTTTGAATCTTCTTTATCGTGCTAGGATTAGCAGGAAAAAGCAAAAAATTTCAGAATTGCACCTTGCAATGTGGAGATATTACTGTTTGTGCATTTACAATATTCATTGATTTTTGCCATTGAAAAACGTCCAGAAATGTTTGAAGCTACTGACTGAATGAAAGGAGCTGGCATCTCACTCTCTTTGAATCTTCTTTATCATGCTAGGATTAGCAGGAAAAAGCAAAAAATTTCAGAATTGCAACTTGCAATGTGGAGATATTACTGTTTGTGCATTTACAATATTCATTGATTTTTGCCATTGAAAAACGTCCAGAAATGTTTGAAGCTACTGACTGAATGAAAGGAGCTGGCATCTCACTCTCTTTGAATCTTCTTTATCATGCTAGGATTAGCAGGAAAAAGCAAAAAATTTCAGAATTGCACCTTGCAATGTGGAGATATTACTGTTTGTGCATTTACAATATTCATTGATTTTTGCCATTGAAAAACGTCCAGAAATGTTTGAAGCTACTGAGTGAATGAAAGGAGCTGGCATCTCACTCTCTTTGAATCTTCTTTATCATGCTAGGATTAGCAGGAAAAAGCAAAAAATTTCAGAATTGCACCTTGCAATGTGGAGATTTTACTGTTTGTGCATTTACAATATTCATTGATTTTTGCCATTGAAAAACATCATTTTATTCATATACCAGAAATGTTTGAAGCTACTGACTGAATGAAAGGAGCTGGCATCTCACTCTCTTTGAATCTTCTTTATCATGCTAGGATTAGCAGGAAAAAGCAAAAAATTTCAGAATTGCACCTTGCAATGTGGAGATATTACTGTTTGTGCATTTGCAATATTCATTGATTTTTGCCATTGAAAAACGTCCAGAAATGTTTGAAGCTACTGACTGAATGAAAGGAGCTGGCATCTCACTCTCTTTGAATCTTCTTTATCATGCTAGGATTAGCAGGAAAAAGCAAAAAATTTCAGAATTGCACCTTGCAATGTGGAGATATTACTGTTTGTGCATTTACAATATTCATTGATTTTTGCCATTGAAAAACGTCCAGAAATGTTTGAAGCTACTGACGGAATGAAAGGAGCTGGCATCTCACTCTCTTTGAATCTTCTTTATCATGCTAGGATTAGCAGGAAAAAGCAAAAAATTTCAGAATTGCACCTTGCAATGTGGAGATATTACTGTTTGTGCATTTACAATATTCATTGATTTTTGCCATTGAAAAACGTCCAGAAATGTTTGAAGCTACTGACTGAATGAAAGGAGCTGGCATCTCACTCTCTTTGAATCTTCTTTATCATGCTAGGATTAGCAGGAAAAAGCAAAAAATTTCAGAATTGCACCTTGCAATGTGGAGATATTACTGTTTGTGCATTTACAATATTCATTGATTTTTGCCATTGAAAAACGTCCAGAAATGTTTGAAGCTACTGACTGAATGAAAGGAGCTGGCATCTCACTCTCTTTGAGTCTTCTTTATCATGCTAGGATTAGCAGGAAAAAGCAAAAAATTTCAGAATTGCACCTTGCAATGTGGAGATATTACTGTTTGTGCATTTACAATATTCATTGATTTTTGCCATTGAAAAACGTCCAGAAATGTTTGAAGCTACTGACTGAATGAAAGGAGCTGGCATCTCACTCTCTTTGAATCTTCTTTATCATGCTAGGATTAGCAGGAAAAAGCAAAAAATTTCAGAATTGCACCTTGCAATGTGGAGATATTACTGTTTGTGCATTTACAATATTCATTGATTTTTGCCATTGAAAAACGTCCAGAAATGTTTGAAGCTACTGACTGAATGAAAGGAGCTGGCATCTCACTCTCTTTGAATCTTCTTTATCATGCTAGGATTAGCAGGAAAAAGCAAAAAATTTCAGAATTGCACCTTGCAATGTGGAGATTTTACTGTTTGTGCATTTACAATATTCATTGATTTTTGCCATTGAAAAACATCATTTTATTCATATACCAGAAATGTTTGAAGCTACTGACTGAATGAAAGGAGCTGGCATCTCACTCTCTTTGAATCTTCTTTATCATGCTAGGATTAGCAGGAAAAAGCAAAAAATTTCAGAATTGCACCTTGCAATGTGGAGATATTACTGTTTGTGCATTTACAATATTCATTGATTTTTGCCATTGAAAAACGTCCAGAAATGTTTGAAGCTACTGACTGAATGAAAGGAGCTGGCATCTCACTCTCTTTGAATCTTCTTTATCATGCTAGGATTAGCAGGAAAAAGCAAAAAATTTCAGAATTGCACCTTGCAATGTGGAGATATTACTGTTTGTGCATTTACAATATTCATTGATTTTTGCCATTGAAAAACATCATGTTACATACCAGAAATGTTTGAAGCTACTGACTGAATGAAAGGAGCTGGCATCTCACTCTCTTTGAATCTTCTTTATCATGCTAGGATTAGCAGGAAAAAGCCAAAAATTTCAGAATTGCACCTTGCAATGTGGAGATATTACTGTTTGTGCATTTACAATATTCATTGATTTTTGCCATTGAAAAACGTCCAGAAATGTTTGAAGCTACTGACTGAATGAAAGGAGCTGGCATCTCACTCTCTTTGAATCTTCTTTATCATGCTAGGATTAGCAGGAAAAGCAAAGAATTTCAGAATTGCACCTTGCAATGTGGAGATATTACTGTTTGTGCATTTACAATATTCATTGATTTTTGCCACTGAAAAACATCATGTTATTCATATACCAGAAATGTTTGAAGCTACTGACTGAATGAAAGGAGCTGGCATCTCACTCTCTTTGAATCTTCTTTATCATGCTAGGATTAGCAGGAAAAAGCAAAAAATTTCAGAATTGCACCTTGCAATGTGGAGATATTACTGTTTGTGCATTTACAATATTCATTGATTTTTGTCACTTAAAAACATCATGTTATTCATATACCAGAAATGTTTGAAGCTACTGACTGAATGAAAGGAGCTGGCATCTCACTCTCTTTGAATCTTCTTTATCATGCTAGGATTAGCAGGAAAAAGCAAAAAAATTCAGAATTGCACCTTGCAATGTGGAGATATTACTGTTTGTGCATTTACAATATTCATTGATTTTTGCCATTGAAAAACATCATGTTATTCATATACCAGAAATGTTTGAAGCTACTGACTGAATGAAAGGAGCTGGCATCTCACTCTCTTTGAGTCTTCTTTATCATGCTAGGATTAGCAGGAAAAAGCAAAAAATTTCAGAATTGCACCTTGCAATGTGGAGATATTACTGTTTGTGGATTTACAATATTCATTGATTTTTGCCATTGAAAAACATCATGTTATTCATATACCAGAAATGTTTGAAGCTACTGACTGAATGAAAGGAGCTGGCATCTCACTCTCTTTGAATCTTCTTTATCATGCTAGGATTAGCAGGAAAAAGCAAAAAATTTCAGAATTGCACCTTGCAATGTGGAGATATTACTGTTTGTGCATTTACAATATTCATTGATTTTTGCCATTGAAAAATATCCAGAAATGTTTGATGCTACTGACTGAATGAAAGGAGCTGGCATCTCACTCTCTTTGAATCTTCTTTATCATGCCAGGATTAGCAGGAAAAAGCAAAAAATTTCAGAATTGCACCTTGCAATGTGGAGATATTACTGTTTGTGCATTTACAATATTCATTGATTTTTGCCATTGAAAAACATCATGTTATTCATATACCAGAAATGTTTGAAGTTACTGACTGAATGAAAGGAGCTGGCATCTCACTCTCTTTGAATCTTCTTTATCGTGCTAGGATTAGCAGGAAAAAGCAAAAAATTTCAGAATTGCACCTTGCAATGTGGAGATATTACTGTTTGTGCATTTACAATATTCATTGATTTTTGCCATTGAAAAACGTCCAGAAATGTTTGAAGCTACTGACTGAATGAAAGGAGCTGGCATCTCACTCTCTTTGAATCTTCTTTATCATGCTAGGATTAGCAGGAAAAAGCAAAAAATTTCAGAATTGCAACTTGCAATGTGGAGATATTACTGTTTGTGCATTTACAATATTCATTGATTTTTGCCATTGAAAAACGTCCAGAAATGTTTGAAGCTACTGACTGAATGAAAGGAGCTGGCATCTCACTCTCTTTGAATCTTCTTTATCATGCTAGGATTAGCAGGAAAAAGCAAAAAATTTCAGAATTGCACCTTGCAATGTGGAGATATTACTGTTTGTGCATTTACAATATTCATTGATTTTTGCCATTGAAAAACGTCCAGAAATGTTTGAAGCTACTGAGTGAATGAAAGGAGCTGGCATCTCACTCTCTTTGAATCTTCTTTATCATGCTAGGATTAGCAGGAAAAAGCAAAAAATTTCAGAATTGCACCTTGCAATGTGGAGATTTTACTGTTTGTGCATTTACAATATTCATTGATTTTTGCCATTGAAAAACATCATTTTATTCATATACCAGAAATGTTTGAAGCTACTGACTGAATGAAAGGAGCTGGCATCTCACTCTCTTTGAATCTTCTTTATCATGCTAGGATTAGCAGGAAAAAGCAAAAAATTTCAGAATTGCACCTTGCAATGTGGAGATATTACTGTTTGTGCATTTACAATATTCATTGATTTTTGCCATTGAAAAACGTCCAGAAATGTTTGAAGCTACTGACTGAATGAAAGGAGCTGGCATCTCACTCTCTTTGAATCTTCTTTATCATGCTAGGATTAGCAGGAAAAAGCAAAAAATTTCAGAATTGCACCTTGCAATGTGGAGATATTACTGTTTGTGCATTTACAATATTCATTGATTTTTGCCATTGAAAAACATCATGTTATATACCAGAAATGTTTGAAGCTACTGACTGAATGAAAGGAGCTGGCATCTCACTCTCTTTGAATCTTCTTTATCATGCTAGGATTAGCAGGAAAAAGCAAAAAATTTCAGAATTGCACCTTGCAATGTGGAGATATTACTGTATGTGCATTTACAATATTCATTGATTTTTGCCATTGAAAAACGTCCAGAAATGTTTGAAGCTACTGACTGAATGAAAGGAGCTGGCATCTCACTCTCTTTGAATCTTCTTTATCATGCTAGGATTAGCAGGAAAAGCAAAAAATTTCAGAATTGCACCTTGCAATGTGGAGATATTACTGTTTGTGCATTTACAATATTCATTGATTTTTGCCACTGAAAAACATCATGTTATTCATATACCAGAAATGTTTGAAGCTACTGACTGAATGAAAGGAGCTGGCATCTCACTCTCTTTGAATCTTCTTTATCATGCTAGGATTAGCAGGAAAAAGCAAAAAATTTCAGAATTGCACCTTGCAATGTGGAGATATTACTGTTTGTGCATTTACAATATTCATTGATTTTTGCCACTGAAAAACATCATGTTATTCATATACCAGAAATGTTTGAAGCTACTGACTGAATGAAAGGAGCTGGCATCTCACTCTCTTTGAATCTTCTTTATCATGCTAGGATTAGCAGGAAAAAGCAAAAAATTTCAGAATTGCACCTTGCAATGTGGAGATATTACTGTTTGTGCATTTACAATATTCATTGATTTTTGCCATTGAAAAATATCCAGAAATGTTTGATGCTACTGACTGAATGAAAGGAGCTGGCATCTCACTCTCTTTGAATCTTCTTTATCATGCCAGGATTAGCAGGAAAAAGCAAAAAATTTCAGAATTGCACCTTGCAATGTGGAGATATTACTGTTTGTGCATTTACAATATTCATTGATTTTTGCCATTGAAAAACATCATGTTATTCATATACCAGAAATGTTTGAAGCTACTGACTGAATGAAAGGAGCTGGCATCTCACTCTCTTTGAATCTTCTTTATCATGCTAGGATTAGCAGGAAAAAGCAAAAAATTTCAGAATTGCACCTTGCAATGTGGAGATATTACTGTTTGTGCATTTACAATATTCATTGATTTTTGCCATTGAAAAACATCATGTTATTCATATACCAGAAATGTTTGAAGCTACGGACTGAATGAAAGGAGCTGGCATCTCACTCTCTTTGAATCTTCTTTATCATGCTAGGATTAGCAGGAAAAAGCAAAAAATTTCAGAATTGCACCTTGCAATGTGGAGATATTACTGTTTGTGCATTTACAATATTCATTGATTTTTGCCATTGAAAAATATCCAGAAATGTTTGATGCTACTGACTGAATGAAAGGAGCTGGCATCTCACTCTCTTTGAATCTTCTTTATCATGCCAGGATTAGCAGGAAAAAGCAAAAAATTTCAGAATTGCACCTTGCAATGTGGAGATATTACTGTTTGTGCATTTACAATATTCATTGATTTTTGCCATTGAAAAACATCATGTTATTCATATACCAGAAATGTTTGAAGTTACTGACTGAATGAAAGGAGCTGGCATCTCACTCTCTTTGAATCTTCTTTATCGTGCTAGGATTAGCAGGAAAAAGCAAAAAATTTCAGAATTGCACCTTGCAATGTGGAGATATTACTGTTTGTGCATTTACAATATTCATTGATTTTTGCCATTGAAAAACGTCCAGAAATGTTTGAAGCTACTGACTGAATGAAAGGAGCAGGCATCTCACTCTCTTTGAATCTTCTTTATCATGCTAGGATTAGCAGGAAAAAGCAAAAAATTTCAGAATTGCAACTTGCAATGTGGAGATATTACTGTTTGTGCATTTACAATATTCATTGATTTTTGCCATTGAAAAACGTCCAGAAATGTTTGAAGCTACTGACTGAATGAAAGGAGCTGGCATCTCACTTTCTTTGAATCTTCTTTATCATGCTAGGATTAGCAGGAAAAAGCAAAAAAATTCAGAATTGCACCTTGCAATGTGGAGATATTACTGTTTGTGCATTTACAATATTCATTGATTTTTGCCATTGAAAAACGTCCAGAAATGTTTGAAGCTACTGACTGAATGAAAGGAGCTGGCATCTCACTCTCTTTGAATCTTCTTTATCATGCTAGGATTAGCAGGAAAAAGCAAAAAATTTCAGAATTGCACCTTGCAATGTGGAGATATTACTGTTTGTGCATTTACAATATTCATTGATTTTTGCCATTGAAAAACGTCCAGAAATGTTTGAAGCTACTGAGTGAATGAAAGGAGCTGGCATCTCACTCTCTTTGAATCTTCTTTATCATGCTAGGATTAGCAGGAAAAAGCAAAAAATTTCAGAATTGCACCTTGCAATGTGGAGATATTACTGTTTGTGCATTTACAATATTCATTGATTTTTGCCATTGAAAAACGTCCAGAAATGTTTGAAGCTACTGACTGAATGAAAGGAGCTGGCATCTCACTCTCTTTGAATCTTCTTTATCATGCTAGGATTAGCAGGAAAAAGCAAAAAATTTCAGAATTGCACCTTGCAATGTGGAGATATTACTGTTTGTGCATTTACAATATTCATTGATTTTTGCCATTGAAAAACATCATGTTATTCATATACCAGAAATGTTTGAAGCTACTGACTGAATGAAAGGAGCTGGCATCTCACTCTCTTTGAATCTTCTTTATCATGCTAGGATTAGCAGGAAAAAGCAAAATATTTCAGAATTGCACCTTGCAATGTGGAGATATTACTGTTTGTGCATTTACAATATTCATTGATTTTTGCCATTGAAAAACGTCCAGAAATGTTTGAAGCTACTGACTGAATGAAAGGAGCTGGCACCTCACTCTCTTTGAATCTTCTTTATCATGCTAGGATTAGCAGGAAAAAGCAAAAAATTTCAGAATTGCACCTTGCAATGTGGAGATATTACTGTTTGTGCATTTACAATATACATTGATTTTTGCCATTGAAAAACATCATGTTATTCATATACCAGAAATGTTTGAAGCTACTGACTGAATGAAAGGAGCTGGCATCTCACTCTCTTTGAATCTTCTTTATCATGCTAGGATTAGCAGGAAAAAGCAAAAAATTTCAGAATTGCACCTTGCAATGTGGAGATTTTACTGTTTGTGCATTTACAATATTCATTGATTTTTGCCATTGAAAAACATCATTTTATTCATATACCAGAAATGTTTGAAGCTACTGACTGAATGAAAGGAGCTGGCATCTCACTCTCTTTGAATCTTCTTTATCATGCTAGGATTAGCAGGAAAAAGCAAAAAATTTCAGAATTGCACCTTGCAATGTGGAGATATTACTGTTTGTGCATTTACAATATTCATTGATTTTTGCCATTGAAAAACGTCCAGAAATGTTTGAAGCTACTGACTGAATGAAAGGAGCTGGCATCTCACTCTCTTTGAATCTTCTTTATCATGCTAGGATTAGCAGGAAAAAGCAAAAAATTTCAGAATTGCACCTTGCAATGTGGAGATATTACTGTTTGTGCATTTACAATATTCATTGATTTTTGCCATTGAAAAACATCATGTTATATACCAGAAATGTTTGAAGCTACTGACTGAATGAAAGGAGCTGGCATCTCACTCTCTTTGAATCTTCTTTATCATGCTAGGATTAGCAGGAAAAAGCAAAAAATTTCAGAATTGCACCTTGCAATGTGGAGATATTACTGTTTGTGCATTTACAATATTCATTGATTTTTGCCATTGAAAAACGTCCAGAAATGTTTGAAGCTACTGACTGAATGAAAGGAGCTGGCATCTCACTCTCTTTGAATCTTCTTTATCATGCTAGGATTAGCAGGAAAAGCAAAAAATTTCAGAATTGCACCTTGCAATGTGGAGATATTACTGTTTGTGCATTTACAATATTCATTGATTTTTGCCACTGAAAAACATCATGTTATTAATATACCAGAAATGTTTGAAGCTACTGACTGAATGAAAGGAGCTGGCATCTCACTCTCTTTGAATCTTCTTTATCATGCTAGGATTAGCAGGAAAAAGCAAAAAATTTCAGAATTGCACCTTGCAATGTGGAGATATTACTGTTTGTGCATTTACAATATTCATTGATTTTTGCCATTGAAAAACATCATGTTATTCATATACCAGAAATGTTTGAAGCTACTGACTGAATGAAAGGAGCTGGCATCTCACTCTCTTTGAATCTTCTTTATCATGCTAGGATTAGCAGGAAAAAGCAAAAAATTTCAGAATTGCACCTTGCAATGTGGAGATATTACTGTTTGTGCATTTACAATATTCATTGATTTTTGCCATTGAAAAATATCCAGAAATGTTTGAAGCTACTGACTGAATGAAAGGAGCTGGCATCTCACTCTCTTTGAATCTTCTTTATCATGCTAGGATTAGCAGGAAAAAGCAAAAAATTTCAGAATTGCACCTTGCAATGTGGAGATATTACTGTTTGTGCATTTACAATATTCATTGATTTTTGCCATTGAAAAACATCATGTTATTCATATACCAGAAATGTTTGAAGCTACTGACTGAATGAAAGGAGCTGGCATCTCACTCTCTTTGAATCTTCTTTATCATGCTAGGATTAGCAGGAAAAAGCAAAAAAATTCAGAATTGCACCTTGCAATGTGGAGATATTACTGTTTGTGCATTTACAATATTCATTGATTTTTGCCATTGAAAAACGTCCAGAAATGTTTGAAGCTACTGACTGAATGAAAGGAGCTGGCATCTCACTCTCTTTGAATCTTCTTTATCATGCTAGGATTAGCAGGAAAAAGCAAAAAATTTCAGAATTGCACCTTGCAATGTGGAGATATTACTGTTTGTGCATTTACAATATTCATTGATTTTTGCCATTGAAAAACGTCCAGAAATGTTCGAAGCTACTGACTGAATGAAAGGAGCTGGCATCTCACTCTCTTTGAATCTTCTTTATCATGCTAGGATTAGCAGGAAAAAGCAAAAAATTTCAGAATTGCACCTTGCAATGTGGAGATATTACTGTTTGTGCATTTACAATATTCATTGATTTTTGCCATTGAAAAACGTCCAGAAATGTTTGAAGCTACTGACTGAATGAAAGGAGCTGGCATCTCAATCTCTTTGAATCTTCTTTATCATGCTAGGATTTGCAGGAAAAAGCAAAAAATTTCAGAATTGCACCTTGCAATGTGGAGATATTACTGTTTGTGCATTTACAATATTCATTGATTTTTGCCATTGAAAAACGTCCAGAAATGTTTGAAGCTACTGACTGAATGAAAGGAGCTGGCATCTCACTCTCTTTGAATCTTCTTTATCATGCTAGGATTAGCAGGAAAAAGCAAAAAATTTCAGAATTGCACCTTGCAATGTGGAGATATTACTGTTTGTGCATTTACAATATTCATTGATTTTTGCCATTGAAAAACATCATGTTATTCATATACCAGAAATGTTTGAAGCTACTGACTGAATGAAAGGAGCTGGCATCTCACTCTCTTTGAATCTTCTTTCTCATGCTAGGATTAGCAGTAAAAAGCAAAAAATTTCAGAATTGCACCTTGCAATGTGGAGATATTACTGTTTGTGCATTTACAATATTCATTGATTTTTGCCATTGAAAAACATCATGTTATATACCAGAAATGTTTGAAGCTACTGACTGAATGAAAGGAGCTGGCATCTCACTCTCTTTGAATCTTCTTTATCATGCTAGGATTAGCAGGAAAAAGCAAAAAATTTCAGAATTGCACCTTGCAATGTGGAGATATTACTGTTTGTGCATTTACAATATTCATTGATTTTTGCCATTGAAAAACGTCCAGAAATGTTTGAAGCTACTGACTGAATGAAAGGAGCTGGCATCTCAATCTCTTTGAATCTTCTTTATCATGCTAGGATTAGCAGAAAAAAGCAAAAAATTTCAGAATTGCACCTTGCAATGTGGAGATATTACTGTTTGTGCATTTACAATATTCATTGATTTTTGCCATTGAAAAACATCATGTTATTCATATACCAGAAATGTTTGAAGCTACTGACTGAATGAAAGGAGCTGGCATCTCACTCTCTTTGAATCTTCTTTATCATGCTAGGTTTAGCAGGAAAAAGCAAAAAATTTCAGAATTGCACCTTGCAATGTTGAGTTATTACTGTTTTTGCATTTACAATATTCATTGATTTTTGCCATTGAAAAACATCATGTTATTCATATACCAGAAATGTTTGAAGCTACTGACTGAATGAAAGGAGCTGGCATCTCACTCTCTTTGAATCTTCTTTATCATGCTAGGATTAGCAGGAAAAAGCAAAAAATTTCAGAATTGCACCTTGCAATGTGGAGATATTACTGTTTGTGCATTTACAATATTCATTGATTTTTGCCATTGAAAAACGTCCAGAAATGTTTGAAGCTACTGACTGAATGAAAGGAGCTGGCATCTCAATCTCTTTGAATCTTCTTTATCATGCTAGGATTTGCAGGAAAAAGCAAAAAATTTCAGAATTGCTCCTTGCAATGTGGAGATATTACTGTTTGTGCATTTACAATATTCATTGATTTTTGCCATTGAAAAACGTCCAGAAATGTTTGAAGCTACTGACTGAATGAAAGGAGCTGGCATCTCACTCTCTTTGAATCTTCTTTATCATGCTAGGATTAGCAGGAAAAAGCAAAAAATTTCAGAATTGCACCTTGCAATGTGGAGATATTACTGTTTGTGCATTTACAATATTCATTGATTTTTGCCATTGAAAAACATCATGTTATTCATATACCAGAAATGTTTGAAGCTACTGACTGAATGAAAGGAGCTGGCATCTCACTCTCTTTGAATCTTCTTTCTCATGCTAGGACTAGCAGTAAAAAGCAAAAAATTTCAGAATTGCACCTTGCAATGTGGAGATATTACTGTTTGTGCATTTACAATATTCATTGATTTTTGCCATTGAAAAACATCATGTTATATACCAGAAATGTTTGAAGCTACTGACTGAATGAAAGGAGCTGGCATCTCACTCTCTTTGAATCTTCTTTATCATGCTAGGATTAGCAGGAAAAAGCAAAAAATTTCAGAATTGCACCTTGCAATGTGGAGATATTACTGTTTGTGCATTTACAATATTCATTGATTTTTGCCATTGAAAAACGTCCAGAAATGTTTGAAGCTACTGACTGAATGAAAGGAGCTGGCATCTCACTCTCTTTGAATCTTCTTTATCATGCTAGGATTAGCAGAAAAAAGCAAAAAATTTCAGAATTGCACCTTGCAATGTGGAGATATTACTGTTTGTGCATTTACAATATTCATTGATTTTTGCCATTGAAAAACATCATGTTATTCATATACCAGAAATGTTTGAAGCTACTGACTGAATGAAAGGAGCTGGCATCTCACTCTCTTTGAATCTTCTTTATCATGCTAGGATTAGCAGGAAAAAGCAAAAAATTTCAGAATTGCACCTTGCAATGTGGAGATATTACTGTTTGTGCATTTACAATATTCATTGATTTTTGCCATTGAAAAACATCATGTTATTCATATACCAGAAATGTTTGAAGCTACTGACTGAATGAAAGGAGCTGGCATCTCACTCTCTTTGAATCTTCTTTATCATGCTAGGATTAGCAGGAAAAAGCAAAAAATTTCAGAATTGCACCTTGCAATGTGGAGATATTACTGTTTGTGCATTTACAATATTCATTGATTTTTGCCATTGAAAAATATCCAGAAATGTTTGAAGCTACTGACTGAATGAAAGGAGCTGGCATCTCACTCTCTTTGAATCTTCTTTATCATGCTAGGATTAGCAGGAAAAAGCAAAAAATTTCAGAATTGCACCTTGCAATGTGGAGATATTACTGTTTGTGCATTTACAATATTCATTGATTTTTGCCATTGAAAAACATCATGTTATTCATATACCAGAAATGTTTGAAGCTACTGACTGAATGAAAGGAGCTGGCATCTCACTCTCTTTGAATCTTCTTTATCATGCTAGGATTAGCAGGAAAAAGCAAAAAAATTCAGAATTGCACCTTGCAATGTGGAGATATTACTGTTTGTGCATTTACAATATTCATTGATTTTTGCCATTGAAAAACGTCCAGAAATGTTTGAAGCTACTGACTGAATGAAAGGAGCTGGCATCTCACTCTCTTTGAATCTTCTTTATCATGCTAGGATTAGCAGGAAAAAGCAAAAAATTTCAGAATTGCACCTTGCAATGTGGAGATATTACTGTTTGTGCATTTACAATATTCATTGATTTTTGCCATTGAAAAACGTCCAGAAATGTTCGAAGCTACTGACTGAATGAAAGGAGCTGGCATCTCACTCTCTTTGAATCTTCTTTATCATGCTAGGATTAGCAGGAAAAAGCAAAAAATTTCAGAATTGCACCTTGCAATGTGGAGATATTACTGTTTGTGCATTTACAATATTCATTGATTTTTGCCATTGAAAAACGTCCAGAAATGTTTGAAGCTACTGACTGAATGAAAGGAGCTGGCATCTCAATCTCTTTGAATCTTCTTTATCATGCTAGGATTTGCAGGAAAAAGCAAAAAATTTCAGAATTGCACCTTGCAATGTGGAGATATTACTGTTTGTGCATTTACAATATTCATTGATTTTTGCCATTGAAAAACGTCCAGAAATGTTTGAAGCTACTGACTGAATGAAAGGAGCTGGCATCTCACTCTCTTTGAATCTTCTTTATCATGCTAGGATTAGCAGGAAAAAGCAAAAAATTTCAGAATTGCACCTTGCAATGTGGAGATATTACTGTTTGTGCATTTACAATATTCATTGATTTTTGCCATTGAAAAACATCATGTTATTCATATACCAGAAATGTTTGAAGCTACTGACTGAATGAAAGGAGCTGGCATCTCACTCTCTTTGAATCTTCTTTCTCATGCTAGGATTAGCAGTAAAAAGCAAAAAATTTCAGAATTGCACCTTGCAATGTGGAGATATTACTGTTTGTGCATTTACAATATTCATTGATTTTTGCCATTGAAAAACATCATGTTATATACCAGAAATGTTTGAAGCTACTGACTGAATGAAAGGAGCTGGCATCTCACTCTCTTTGAATCTTCTTTATCATGCTAGGATTAGCAGGAAAAAGCAAAAAATTTCAGAATTGCACCTTGCAATGTGGAGATATTACTGTTTGTGCATTTACAATATTCATTGATTTTTGCCATTGAAAAACGTCCAGAAATGTTTGAAGCTACTGACTGAATGAAAGGAGCTGGCATCTCACTCTCTTTGAATCTTCTTTATCATGCTAGGATTAGCAGAAAAAAGCAAAAAATTTTAGAATTGCACCTTGCAATGTGGAGATATTACTGTTTGTGCATTTACAATATTCATTGATTTTTGCCATTGAAAAACATCATGTTATTCATATACCAGAAATGTTTGAAGCTACTGACTGAATGAAAGGAGCTGGCATCTCACTCTCTTTGAATCTTCTTTATCATGCTAGGTTTAGCAGGAAAAAGCAAAAAATTTCAGAATTGCACCTTGCAATGTTGAGTTATTACTGTTTTTGCATTTACAATATTCATTGATTTTTGCCATTGAAAAACATCATGTTATTCATATACCAGAAATGTTTGAAGCTACTGACTGAATGAAAGGAGCTGGCATCTCACTCTCTTTGAATCTTCTTTATCATGCTAGGATTAGCAGGAAAAAGCAAAAAATTTCAGAATTGCACCTTGCAATGTGGAGATATTACTGTTTGTGCATTTACAATATTCATTGATTTTTGCCATTGAAAAACGTCCAGAAATGTTTGAAGCTACTGACTGAATGAAAGGAGCTGGCATCTCAATCTCTTTGAATCTTCTTTATCATGCTAGGATTTGCAGGAAAAAGCAAAAAATTTCAGAATTGCACCTTGCAATGTGGAGATATTACTGTTTGTGCATTTACAATATTCATTGATTTTTGCCATTGAAAAACGTCCAGAAATGTTTGAAGCTACTGACTGAATGAAAGGAGCTGGCATCTCACTCTCTTTGAATCTTCTTTATCATGCTAGGATTAGCAGGAAAAAGCAAAAAATTTCAGAATTGCACCTTGCAATGTGGAGATATTACTGTTTGTGCATTTACAATATTCATTGATTTTTGCCATTGAAAAACATCATGTTATTCATATACCAGAAATGTTTGAAGCTACTGACTGAATGAAAGGAGCTGGCATCTCACTCTCTTTGAATCTTCTTTCTCATGCTAGGACTAGCAGTAAAAAGCAAAAAATTTCAGAATTGCACCTTGCAATGTGGAGATATTACTGTTTGTGCATTTACAATATTCATTGATTTTTGCCATTGAAAAACATCATGTTATATACCAGAAATGTTTGAAGCTACTGACTGAATGAAAGGAGCTGGCATCTCACTCTCTTTGAATCTTCTTTATCATGCTAGGATTAGCAGGAAAAAGCAAAAAATTTCAGAATTGCACCTTGCAATGTGGAGATATTACTGTTTGTGCATTTACAATATTCATTGATTTTTGCCATTGAAAAACGTCCAGAAATGTTTGAAGCTACTGACTGAATGAAAGGAGCTGGCATCTCACTCTCTTTGAATCTTCTTTATCATGCTAGGATTAGCAGAAAAAAGCAAAAAATTTCAGAATTGCACCTTGCAATGTGGAGATATTACTGTTTGTGCATTTACAATATTCATTGATTTTTGCCATTGAAAAACATCATGTTATTCATATACCAGAAATGTTTGAAGCTACTGACTGAATGAAAGGAGCTGGCATCTCACTCTCTTTGAATCTTCTTTATCATGCTAGGTTTAGCAGGAAAAAGCAAAAAATTTCAGAATTGCACCTTGCAATGTTGAGTTATTACTGTTTTTGCATTTACAATATTCATTGATTTTTGCCATTGAAAAACATCATGTTATTCATATACCAGAAATGTTTGAAGCTACTGACTGAATGAAAGGAGCTGGCATCTCACTCTCTTTGAATCTTCTTTATCATGCTAGGAATAGCAGGAAAAAGCAAAAAATTTCAGAATTGCACCTTGCAATGTGGAGATATTACTGTTTGTGCATTTACAATATTCATTGATTTTTGCCATTGAAAAACGTCCAGAAATGTTTGAAGCTACTGACTGAATGAAAGGAGCTGGCATCTCACTCTCTTTGAATCTTCTTTATCATGCTAGGTTTAGCAGGAAAAAGCAAAAAATTTCAGAATTGCACCTTGCAATGTTGAGTTATTACTGTTTTTGCATTTACAATATTCATTGATTTTTGCCATTGAAAAACATCATGTTATTCATATACCAGAAATGTTTGAAGCTACTGACTGAATGAAAGGAGCTGGCATCTCACTCTCTTT
Source organism: Phyllobates terribilis (assembly GCF_046119375.1). NCBI lineage: Eukaryota > Metazoa > Chordata > Amphibia > Anura > Dendrobatidae > Phyllobates > Phyllobates terribilis. Next base: position 8,783,615 of record NW_027362813.1, read on the forward strand.
GAATCTTCTTTATCATGCTAGGATTAGCAGGAAAAAGCAAAAAATTTCAGAATTGCACCTTGCAATGTGGAGATATTACTGTTTGTGCATTTACAATATTCATTGATTTTTGCCATTGAAAAACGTCCAGAAATGTTTGAAGCTACTGACTGAATGAAAGGAGCTGGCATCTCACTCTCTTTGAATCTTCTTTATCATGCTAGGATTAGCAGGAAAAAGCAAAAAAATTCAGAATTGCACCTTGCAATGTGGAGATATTACTGTTTGTGCATTTACAATATTCATTGATTTTTGCCATTGAAAAACGTCCAGAAATGTTTGAAGCTACTGACTGAATGAAAGGAGCTGTCATCTCACTCTCTTTGAATCTTCTTTATCATGCTAGGATTAGCAGGAAAAAGCAAAAAATTTCAGAATTGCACCTTGCAATGTGGAGATATTACTGTTTGTGCATTTACAATATTCATTGATTTTTGCCATTGAAAAACGTCTAGAAATGTTTGAAGCTACTGACTGAATGAAAGGAGCTGGCATCTCACTCTCTTTGAATCTTCTTTATCATGCTAGGATTAGCAGGAAAAAGCAAAAAATTTCAGAATTGCATCTTGCAATGTGGAGATATTACTGTTTGTGCATTCACAATATTCATTGATTTTTGCCATTGAAAAACGTCCAGAAATGTTTGAAGCTACTGACTGAATGAAAGGAGCTGGCATCTCACTCTCTTTGAATCTTCTTTATCATGCTAGGATTAGCAGGAAAAAGCAAAAAATTTCAGAATTGCACCTTGCAATGTGGAGATATTACTGTTTGTGCATTTGCAATATTCATTGATTTTTGCCATTGAAAAACGTCCAGAAATGTTTGAAGCTACTGACTGAATGAAAGGAGCTGGCATCTCACTCTCTTTGAATCTTCTTTATCATGCTAGGATTAGCAGGAAAAAGCAAAAAATTTCAGAATTGCACCTTGCAATGTGGAGATATTACTGTTTGTGCATTTACAATATTCATTGATTTTTGCCATTGAAAAACGTCCAGAAATGTTTGAAGCTACTGACGGAATGAAAGGAGCTGGCATCTCACTCTCTTTGAATCTTCTTTATCATGCTAGGATTAGCAGGAAAAAGCAAAAAATTTCAGAATTGCACCTTGCAATGTGGAGATATTACTGTTTGTGCATTTACAATATTCATTGATTTTTGCCATTGAAAAACGTCCAGAAATGTTTGAAGCTACTGACTGAATGAAAGGAGCTGGCATCTCACTCTCTTTGAATCTTCTTTATCATGCTAGGATTAGCAGGAAAAAGCAAAAAATTTCAGAATTGCACCTTGCAATGTGGAGATATTACTGTTTGTGCATTTACAATATTCATTGATTTTTGCCATTGAAAAACGTCCAGAAATGTTTGAAGCTACTGACTGAATGAAAGGAGCTGGCATCTCACTCTCTTGGAGTCTTCTTTATCATGCTAGGATTAGCAGGAAAAAGCAAAAAATTTCAGAATTGCACCTTGCAATGTGGAGATATTACTGTTTGTGCATTTACAATATTCATTGATTTTTGCCATTGAAAAACGTCCAGAAATGTTTGAAGCTACTGACTGAATGAAAGGAGCTGGCATCTCACTCTCTTTGAATCTTCTTTATCATGCTAGGATTAGCAGGAAAAAGCAAAAAATTTCAGAATTGCACCTTGCAATGTGGAGATATTACTGTTTGTGCATTTACAATATTCATTGATTTTGCCATTGAAAAACGTCCAGAAATGTTTGAAGCTACTGACTGAATGAAAGGAGCTGGCATCTCACTCTCTTTGAATCTTCTTTATCATGCTAGGATTAGCAGGAAAAAGCAAAAAATTTCAGAATTGCACCTTGCAATGTGGAGATTTTACTGTTTGTGCATTTACAATATTCATTGATTTTTGCCATTGAAAAACATCATTTTATTCATATACCAGAAATGTTTGAAGCTACTGACTGAATGAAAGGAGCTGGCATCTCACTCTCTTTGAATCTTCTTTATCATGCTAGGATTAGCAGGAAAAAGCAAAAAATTTCAGAATTGCACCTTGCAATGTGGAGATATTACTGTTTGTGCATTTACAATATTCATTGATTTTTGCCATTGAAAAACGTCCAGAAATGTTTGAAGCTACTGACTGAATGAAAGGAGCTGGCATCTCACTCTCTTTGAATCTTCTTTATCATGCTAGGATTAGCAGGAAAAAGCAAAAAATTTCAGAATTGCACCTTGCAATGTGGAGATATTACTGTTTGTGCATTTACAATATTCATTGATTTTTGCCATTGAAAAACATCATGTTATATACCAGAAATGTTTGAAGCTACTGACTGAATGAAAGGAGCTGGCATCTCACTCTCTTTGAATCTTCTTTATCATGCTAGGATTAGCAGGAAAAAGCAAAAAATTTCAGAATTGCACCTTGCAATGTGGAGATATTACTGTTTGTGCATTTACAATATTCATTGATTTTTGCCATTGAAAAACGTCCAGAAATGTTTGAAGCTACTGACTGAATGAAAGGAGCTGGCATCTCACTCTCTTTGAATCTTCTTTATCATGCTAGGATTAGCAGGAAAAGCAAAAAATTTCAGAATTGCACCTTGCAATGTGGAGATATTACTGTTTGTGCATTTACAATATTCATTGATTTTTGCCACTGAAAAACATCATGTTATGCATATACCAGAAATGTTTGAAGCTACTGACTGAATGAAAGGAGCTGGCATCTCACTCTCTTTGAATCTTCTTTATCATGCTAGGATTAGCAGGAAAAAGCAAAAAATTTCAGAATTGCACCTTGCAATGTGGAGATATTACTGTTTGTGCATTTACAATATTCATTGATTTTTGCCACTGAAAAACATCATGTTATTCATATACCAGAAATGTTTGAAGCTACTGACTGAATGAAAGGAGCTGGCATCTCACTCTCTTTGAATCTTCTTTATCATGCTAGGATTAGCAGGAAAAAGCAAAAAAATTCAGAATTGCACCTTGCAATGTGGAGATATTACTGTTTGTGCATTTACAATATTCATTGATTTTTGCCATTGAAAAACATCATGTTATTCATATACCAGAAATGTTTGAAGCTACTGACTGAATGAAAGGAGCTGGCATCTCACTCTCTTTGAATCTTCTTTATCATGCTAGGATTAGCAGGAAAAAGCAAAAAATTTCAGAATTGCACCTTGCAATGTGGAGATATTACTGTTTGTGCATTTACAATATTCATTGATTTTTGCCATTGAAAAACATCATGTTATTCATATACCAGAAATGTTTGAAGCTACTGACTGAATGAAAGGAGCTGGCATCTCACTCGCTTTGAATCTTCTTTATCATGCTAGGATTAGCAGGAAAAAGCAAAAAATTTCAGAATTGCACCTTGCAATGTGGAGATATTACTGTTTGTGCATTTACAATATTCATTGATTTTTGCCATTGAAAAATATCCAGAAATGTTTGATGCTACTGACTGAATGAAAGGAGCTGGCATCTCACTCTCTTTGAATCTTCTTTATCATGCCAGGATTAGCAGGAAAAAGCAAAACATTTCAGAATTGCACCTTGCAATGTGGAGATATTACTGTTTGTGCATTTACAATATTCATTGATTTTTGCCATTGAAAAACATCATGTTATTCATATACCAGAAATGTTTGAAGTTACTGACTGAATGAAAGGAGCGGGCATCTCACTCTCTTTGAATCTTCTTTATCGTGCTAGGATTAGCAGGAAAAAGCAAAAAATTTCAGAATTGCACCTTGCAATGTGGAGATATTACTGTTTGTGCATTTACAATATTCATTGATTTTGCCATTGAAAAACGTCCAGAAATGTTTGAAGCTACTGACTGAATGAAAGGAGCTGGCATCTCACTCTCTTTGAATCTTCTTTATCATGCTAGGATTAGCAGGAAAAAGCAAAAAATTTCAGAATTGCACCTTGCAATGTGGAGATTTTACTGTTTGTGCATTTACAATATTCATTGATTTTTGCCATTGAAAAACATCATTTTATTCATATACCAGAAATGTTTGAAGCTACTGACTGAATGAAAGGAGCTGGCATCTCACTCTCTTTGAATCTTCTTTATCATGCTAGGATTAGCAGGAAAAAGCAAAAAATTTCAGAATTGCACCTTGCAATGTGGAGATATTACTGTTTGTGCATTTACAATATTCATTGATTTTTGCCATTGAAAAACGTCCAGAAATGTTTGAAGCTACTGACTGAATGAAAGGAGCTGGCATCTCACTCTCTTTGAATCTTCTTTATCATGCTAGGATTAGCAGGAAAAAGCAAAAAATTTCAGAATTGCACCTTGCAATGTGGAGATATTACTGTTTGTGCATTTACAATATTCATTGATTTTTGCCATTGAAAAACATCATGTTATATACCAGAAATGTTTGAAGCTACTGACTGAATGAAAGGAGCTGGCATCTCACTCTCTTTGAATCTTCTTTATCATGCTAGGATTAGCAGGAAAAAGCAAAAAATTTCAGAATTGCACCTTGCAATGTGGAGATATTACTGTTTGTGCATTTACAATATTCATTGATTTTTGCCATTGAAAAACGTCCAGAAATGTTTGAAGCTACTGACTGAATGAAAGGAGCTGGCATCTCACTCTCTTTGAATCTTCTTTATCATGCTAGGATTAGCAGGAAAAGCAAAAAATTTCAGAATTGCACCTTGCAATGTGGAGATATTACTGTTTGTGCATTTACAATATTCATTGATTTTTGCCACTGAAAAACATCATGTTATTCATATACCAGAAATGTTTGAAGCTACTGACTGAATGAAAGGAGCTGGCATCTCACTCTCTTTGAATCTTCTTTATCATGCTAGGATTAGCAGGAAAAAGCAAAAAATTTCAGAATTGCACCTTGCAATGTGGAGATATTACTGTTTGTGCATTTGCAATATTCATTGATTTTTGCCACTGAAAAACATCATGTTATTCATATACCAGAAATGTTTGAAGCTACTGACTGAATGAAAGGAGCTGGCATCTCACTCTCTTTGAATCTTCTTTATCATGCTAGGATTAGCAGGAAAAAGCAAAAAAATTCAGAATTGCACCTTGCAATGTGGAGATATTACTGTTTGTGCATTTACAATATTCATTGATTTTTGCCATTGAAAAACATCATGTTATTCATATACCAGAAATGTTTGAAGCTACTGACTGAATGAAAGGAGCTGGCATCTCACTCTCTTTGAATCTTCTTTATCATGCTAGGATTAGCAGGAAAAAGCAAAAAATTTCAGAATTGCACCTTGCAATGTGGAGATATTACTGTTTGTGCATTTACAATATTCATTGATTTTTGCCATTGAAAAACATCATGTTATTCATATACCAGAAATGTTTGAAGCTACTGACTGAATGAAAGGAGCTGGCATCTCACTCTCTTTGAATCTTCTTTATCATGCTAGGATTAGCAGGAAAAAGCAAAAAATTTCAGAATTGCACCTTGCAATGTGGAGATATTACTGTTTGTGCATTTACAATATTCATTGATTTTTGCCATTGAAAAATATCCAGAAATGTTTGATGCTACTGACTGAATGAAAGGAGCTGGCATCTCACTCTCTTTGAATCTTCTTTATCATGCCAGGATTAGCAGGAAAAAGCAAAAAATTTCAGAATTGCACCTTGCAAAGTGGAGATATTACTGTTTGTGCATTTACAATATTCATTGATTTTTGCCATTGAAAAACATCATGTTATTCATATACCAGAAATGTTTGAAGTTACTGACTGAATGAAAGGAGCTGGCATCTCACTCTCTTTGAATCTTCTTTATCGTGCTAGGATTAGCAGGAAAAAGCAAAAAATTTCAGAATTGCACCTTGGAATGTGGAGATATTACTGTTTGTGCATTTACAATATTCATTGATTTTTGCCATTGAAAAACGTCCAGAAATGTTTGAAGCTACTGACTGAATGAAAGGAGCTGGCATCTCACTCTCTTTGAATCTTCTTTATCATGCTAGGATTAGCAGGAAAAAGCAAAAAATTTCAGAATTGCAACTTGCAATGTGGAGATATTACTGTTTGTGCATTTACAATATTCATTGATTTTTGCCATTGAAAAACGTCCAGAAATGTTTGAAGCTACTGACTGAATGAAAGGAGCTGGCATCTCACTTTCTTTGAATCTTCTTTATCATGCTAGGATTAGAAGGAAAAAGCAAAAAAATTCAGAATTGCACCTTGCAATGTGGAGATATTACTGTTTGTGCATTTACAATATTCATTGATTTTTGCCATTGAAAAACGTCCAGAAATGTTTGAAGCTACTGACTGAATGAAAGGAGCTGGCATCTCACTCTCTTTGAATCTTCTTTATCATGCTAGGATTAGCAGGAAAAAGCAAAAAATTTCAGAATTGCACCTTGCAATGTGGAGATATTACTCTTTGTGCATTTACAATATTCATTGATTTTTGCCATTGAAAAACATCATGTTATTCATATACCAGAAATGTTTGAAGCTACTGACTGAATGAAAGGAGCTGGCATCTCACTCTCTTTGAATCTTCTTTATCATGCTAGGATTAGCAGGAAAAAGCAATAAATTTCAGAATTGCACCTTGCAATGTGGAGATATTACTGTTTGTGCATTTACAATATTCATTGATTTTTGCCACTGAAAAACGTACAGAAATGTTTGAAGCTACTGACTGAATGAAAGGAGCTGGCATCTCACTCTCTTTGAATCTTCTTTATCATGCTTGGATTAGCAGGAAAAAGCAAAAAATTTCAGAATTGCACCTTGCAATGTGGAGATATTACTGTTTGTGCATTTACAATATTCATTGATTTTTGCCATTGAAAAACATCATGTTATTCATATACCAGAAATGTTTGAAGCTACTGACTGAATGAAAGGAGCTGGCATCTCACTCTCTTTGAATCTTCTTTATCATGCTAGGATTAGCAGGAAAAAGCAAAATATTTCAGAATTGCACCTTGCAATGTGGAGATATTACTGTTTGTGCATTTACAATATTCATTGATTTTTGCCATTGAAAAACGTCCAGAAATGTTTGAAGCTACTGACTGAATGAAAGGAGCTGGCACCTCACTCTCTTTGAATCTTCTTTATCATGCTAGGATTAGCAGGAAAAAGCAAAAAATTTCAGAATTGCACCTTGCAATGTGGAGATATTACTGTTTGTGCATTTACAATATTCATTGATTTTTGCCATTGAAAAACATCATGTTATTCATATACCAGAAATGTTTGAAGCTACTGACTGAATGAAAGGAGCTGGCATCTCACTCTCTTTGAATCTTCTTTATCATGCTAGGATTAGCAGGAAAAAGCAAAAAATTTCAGAATTGCACCTTGCAATGTGGAGATTTTACTGTTTGTGCATTTACAATATTCATTGATTTTTGCCATTGAAAAACATCATTTTATTCATATACCAGAAATGTTTGAAGCTACTGACTGAATGAAAGGAGCTGGCATCTCACTCTCTTTGAATCTTCTTTATCATGCTAGGATTAGCAGGAAAAAGCAAAAAATTTCAGAATTGCACCTTGCAATGTGGAGATATTACTGTTTGTGCATTTACAATATTCATTAATTTTTGCCATTGAAAAACGTCCAGAAATGTTTGAAGCTACTGACTGAATGAAAGGAGCTGGCATCTCACTCTCTTTGAATCTTCTTTATCATGCTAGGATTAGCAGGAAAAAGCAAAAAATTTCAGAATTGCACCTTGCAATGTGGAGATATTACTGTTTGTGCATTTACAATATTCATTGATTTTTGCCATTGAAAAACATCATGTTATATACCAGAAATGTTTGAAGCTACTGACTGAATGAAAGGAGCTGGCATCTCACTCTCTTTGAATCTTCTTTATCATGCTAGGATTAGCAGGAAAAAGCAAAAAATTTCAGAATTGCACCTTGCAATGTGGAGATATTACTGTTTGTGCATTTACAATATTCATTGATTTTTGCCATTGAAAAACGTCCAGAAATGTTTGAAGCTACTGACTGAATGAAAGGAGCTGGCATCTCACTCTCTTTGAATCTTCTTTATCATGCTAGGATTAGCAGGAAAAGCAAAAAATTTCAGAATTGCACCTTGCAATGTGGAGATATTACTGTTTGTGCATTTACAATATTCATTGATTTTTGCCACTGAAAAACATCATGTTATTAATATACCAGAAATGTTTGAAGCTACTGACTGAATGAAAGGAGCTGGCATCTCACTCTCTTTGAATCTTCTTTATCATGCTAGGATTAGCAGGAAAAAGCAAAAAATTTCAGAATTGCACCTTGCAATGTGGAGATATTACTGTTTGTGCATTTACAATATTCATTGATTTTTGCCATTGAAAAACATCATGTTATTCATATACCAGAAATGTTTGAAGCTACTGACTGAATGAAAGGAGCTGGCATCTCACTCTCTTTGAATCTTCTTTATCATGCTAGGATTAGCAGGAAAAAGCAAAAAATTTCAGAATTGCACCTTGCAATGTGGAGATATTACTGTTTGTGCATTTACAATATTCATTGATTTTTGCCATTGAAAAACATCATGTTATTCATATACCAGAAATGTTTGAAGCTACTGACTGAATGAAAGGAGCTGGCATCTCACTCTCTTTGAATCTTCTTTATCATGCTAGGATTAGCAGGAAAAAGCAAAAAATTTCAGAATTGCACCTTGCAATGTGGAGATATTACTGTTTGTGCATTTACAATATTCATTGATTTTTGCCATTGAAAAATATCCAGAAATGTTTGAAGCTACTGACTGAATGAAAGGAGCTGGCATCTCACTCTCTTTGAATCTTCTTTATCATGCTAGGATTAGCAGGAAAAAGCAAAAAATTTCAGAATTGCACCTTGCAATGTGGAGATATTACTGTTTGTGCATTTACAATATTCATTGATTTTTGCCATTGAAAAACGTCCAGAAATGTTTGAAGCTACTGACTGAATGAAAGGAGCTGGCATCTCACTCTCTTTGAATCTTCTTTATCATGCTAGAATTAGCAGGAAAAGCAAAAAATTTCAGAATTGCACCTTGCAATGTGGAGATATTACTGTTTGTGCATTTACAATATTCATTGATTTTTGCCATTGAAAAATGTCCAGAAATGTTCGAAGCTACTGACTGAATGAAAGGAGCTGGCATCTCACTCTCTTTGAATCTTCTTTATCATGCTAGGATTAGCAGGAAAAAGCAAAAAATTTCAGAATTGCACCTTGCAATGTGGAGATGTTACTGTTTGTGCATTTACAATATTCATTGATTTTTGCCATTGAAAAACGTCCAGAAATGTTTGAAGCTACTGACTGAATGAAAGGAGCTGGCATCTCAATCTCTTTGAATCTTCTTTATCATGCTAGGATTAGCAGGAAAAAGCAAAAAATTTCAGAATTGCACCTTGCAATGTGGAGATATTACTGTTTGTGCATTTACAATATTCATTGATTTTTGCCATTGAAAAACATCATGTTATTCATATACCAGAAATGTTTGAAGCTACTGACTGCATGAAAGGAGCTGGCATCTCACTCTCTTTGAATCTTCTTTATCATGCTAGGATTAGCAGGAAAAAGCATAAAATTTCAGAATTGCACCTTGCAATGTGGAGATATTACTGTTTGTGCATTTACAATATTCATTGATTTTTGCCATTGAAAAACGTCCAGAAATGTTTGAAGCTACTGACTGAATGAAAGGAGCTGGCACCTCACTCTCTTTGAATCTTCTTTATCATGCTAGGATTAGCAGGAAAAAGCAAAAAATTTCAGAATTGCACCTTGCAATGTGGAGATATTACTGTTTGTGCATTTACAATATTCATTGATTTTTGCCATTGAAAAACATCATGTTATTCATATACCAGAAATGTTTGAAGCTACTGACTGAATGAAAGGAGCTGGCATCTCACTCTCTTTGAATCTTCTTTATCATGCTAGGATTAGCAGGAAAAAGCAAAAAATTTCAGAATTGCACCTTGCAATGTGGAGATATTACTGTTTGTGCATTTACAATATTCATTGATTTTTGCCATTGAAAAACATCATTTTATTCATATACCAGAAATGTTTGAAGCTACTGACTGAATGAAAGGAGCTGGCATCTCACTCTCTTTGAATCTTCTTTATCATGCTAGGATTAGCAGGAAAAAGCAAAAAATTTCAGAATTGCACCTTGCAATGTGGAGATATTACTGTTTGTGCATTTACAATATTCATTGATTTTTGCCATTGAAAAACGTCCAGAAATGTTTGAAGCTACTGACTGAATGAAAGGAGCTGGCATCTCACTCTCTTTGAATCTTCTTTATCATGCTAGGATTAGCAGGAAAAAGCAAAAAATTTCAGAATTGCACCTTGCAATGTGGAGATATTACTGTTTGTGCATTTACAATATTCATTGATTTTTGCCATTGAAAAACATCATGTTATTCATATACCAGAAATGTTTGAAGCTACTGACTGAATGAAAGGAGCTGGCATCTCACTCTCTTTGAATCTTCTTTCTCATGCTAGGATTAGCAGTAAAAAGCAAAAAATTTCAGAATTGCACCTTGCAATGTGGAGATATTACTGTTTGTGCATTTACAATATTCATTGATTTTTGCCATTGAAAAACATCATGTTATATACCAGAAATGTTTGAAGCTACTGACTGAATGAAAGGAGCTGGCATCTCACTCTCTTTGAATCTTCATTATCATGCTAGGATTAGCAGGAAAAAGCAAAAAATTTCAGAATTGCACCTTGCAATGTGGAGATATTACTGTTTGTGCATTTACAATATTCATTGATTTTTGCCATTGAAAAACGTCCAGAAATGTTTGAAGCTACTGACTGAATGAAAGGAGCTGGCATCTCACTCTCTTTGAATCTTCTTTATCATGCTAGGATTAGCAGAAAAAAGCAAAAAATTTCAGAATTGCACCTTGCAATGTGGAGATATTACTGTTTGTGCATTTACAATATTCATTGATTTTTGCCATTGAAAAACATCATGTTATTCATATACCAGAAATGTTTGAAGCTACTGACTGAATGAAAGGAGCTGGCATCTCACTCTCTTTGAATCTTCTTTATCATGCTAGGATTAGCAGGAAAAAGCAAAAAATTTCAGAATTGCACCTTGCAATGTGGAGATATTACTGTTTGTGCATTTACAATATTCATTGATTTTTGCCATTGAAAAACGTCCAGAAATGTTTGAAGCTACTGACTGAATGAAAGGAGCTGGCATCTCACTCTCTTTGAATCTTCTTTATCATGCTAGGATTAGCAGGAAAAGCAAAAAATTTCAGAATTGCACCTTGCAATGTGGAGATATTACTGTTTGTGCATTTACAATATTCATTGATTTTTGCCACTGAAAAACATCATGTTATTAATATACCAGAAATGTTTGAAGCTACTGACTGAATGAAAGGAGCTGGCATCTCACTCTCTTTGAATCTTCTTTATCATGCTAGGATTAGCAGGAAAAAGCAAAAAATTTCAGAATTGCACCTTGCAATGTGGAGATATTACTGTTTGTGCATTTACAATATTCATTGATTTTTGCCATTGAAAAACATCATGTTATTCATATACCAGAAATGTTTGAAGCTACTGACTGAATGAAAGGAGCTGGCATCTCACTCTCTTTGAATCTTCTTTATCATGCTAGGATTAGCAGGAAAAAGCAAAAAATTTCAGAATTGCACCTTGCAATGTGGAGATATTACTGTTTGTGCATTTACAATATTCATTGATTTTTGCCATTGAAAAACATCATGTTATTCATATACCAGAAATGTTTGAAGCTACTGACTGAATGAAAGGAGCTGGCATCTCACTCTCTTTGAATCTTCTTTATCATGCTAGGATTAGCAGGAAAAAGCAAAAAATTTCAGAATTGCACCTTGCAATGTGGAGATATTACTGTTTGTGCATTTACAATATTCATTGATTTTTGCCATTGAAAAATATCCAGAAATGTTTGAAGCTACTGACTGAATGAAAGGAGCTGGCATCTCACTCTCTTTGAATCTTCTTTATCATGCTAGGATTAGCAGGAAAAAGCAAAAAATTTCAGAATTGCACCTTGCAATGTGGAGATATTACTGTTTGTGCATTTACAATATTCATTGATTTTTGCCATTGAAAAACGTCCAGAAATGTTTGAAGCTACTGACTGAATGAAAGGAGCTGGCATCTCACTCTCTTTGAATCTTCTTTATCATGCTAGAATTAGCAGGAAAAGCAAAAAATTTCAGAATTGCACCTTGCAATGTGGAGATATTACTGTTTGTGCATTTACAATATTCATTGATTTTTGCCATTGAAAAATGTCCAGAAATGTTCGAAGCTACTGACTGAATGAAAGGAGCTGGCATCTCACTCTCTTTGAATCTTCTTTATCATGCTAGGATTAGCAGGAAAAAGCAAAAAATTTCAGAATTGCACCTTGCAATGTGGAGATGTTACTGTTTGTGCATTTACAATATTCATTGATTTTTGCCATTGAAAAACGTCCAGAAATGTTTGAAGCTACTGACTGAATGAAAGGAGCTGGCATCTCAATCTCTTTGAATCTTCTTTATCATGCTAGGATTAGCAGGAAAAAGCAAAAAATTTCAGAATTGCACCTTGCAATGTGGAGATATTACTGTTTGTGCATTTACAATATTCATTGATTTTTGCCATTGAAAAACATCATGTTATTCATATACCAGAAATGTTTGAAGCTACTGACTGCATGAAAGGAGCTGGCATCTCACTCTCTTTGAATCTTCTTTATCATGCTAGGATTAGCAGGAAAAAGCATAAAATTTCAGAATTGCACCTTGCAATGTGGAGATATTACTGTTTGTGCATTTACAATATTCATTGATTTTTGCCATTGAAAAACGTCCAGAAATGTTTGAAGCTACTGACTGAATGAAAGGAGCTGGCACCTCACTCTCTTTGAATCTTCTTTATCATGCTAGGATTAGCAGGAAAAAGCAAAAAATTTCAGAATTGCACCTTGCAATGTGGAGATATTACTGTTTGTGCATTTACAATATTCATTGATTTTTGCCATTGAAAAACATCATGTTATTCATATACCAGAAATGTTTGAAGCTACTGACTGAATGAAAGGAGCTGGCATCTCACTCTCTTTGAATCTTCTTTATCATGCTAGGATTAGCAGGAAAAAGCAAAAAATTTCAGAATTGCACCTTGCAATGTGGAGATATTACTGTTTGTGCATTTACAATATTCATTGATTTTTGCCATTGAAAAACATCATTTTATTCATATACCAGAAATGTTTGAAGCTACTGACTGAATGAAAGGAGCTGGCATCTCACTCTCTTTGAATCTTCTTTATCATGCTAGGATTAGCAGGAAAAAGCAAAAAATTTCAGAATTGCACCTTGCAATGTGGAGATATTACTGTTTGTGCATTTACAATATTCATTGATTTTTGCCATTGAAAAACGTCCAGAAATGTTTGAAGCTACTGACTGAATGAAAGGAGCTGGCATCTCACTCTCTTTGAATCTTCTTTATCATGCTAGGATTAGCAGGAAAAAGCAAAAAATTTCAGAATTGCACCTTGCAATGTGGAGATATTACTGTTTGTGCATTTACAATATTCATTGATTTTTGCCATTGAAAAACATCATGTTATTCATATACCAGAAATGTTTGAAGCTACTGACTGAATGAAAGGAGCTGGCATCTCACTCTCTTTGAATCTTCTTTCTCATGCTAGGATTAGCAGTAAAAAGCAAAAAATTTCAGAATTGCACCTTGCAATGTGGAGATATTACTGTTTGTGCATTTACAATATTCATTGATTTTTGCCATTGAAAAACATCATGTTATATACCAGAAATGTTTGAAGCTACTGACTGAATGAAAGGAGCTGGCATCTCACTCTCTTTGAATCTTCTTTATCATGCTAGGATTAGCAGAAAAAAGCAAAAAATTTCAGAATTGCACCTTGCAATGTGGAGATATTACTGTTTGTGCATTTACAATATTCATTGATTTTTGCCATTGAAAAACATCATGTTATTCATATACCAGAAATGTTTGAAGCTACTGACTGAATGAAAGGAGCTGGCATCTCACTCTCTTTGAATCTTCTTTATCATGCTAGGATTAGCAGGAAAAAGCAAAAAATTTCAGAATTGCACCTTGCAATGTGGAGATATTACTGTTTGTGCATTTACAATATTCATTGATTTTTGCCTTTGAAAAACATCATGTTATTCATATACCAGAAATGTTTGAAGCTACTGACTGAATGAAAGGAGCTGGCATCTCACTCTCTTTGAATCTTCTTTACCATGCTAGGATTAGCAGGAAAAAGCAAAAAATTTCAGAATTGCACCTTGCAATGTGGAGATATTACTGTTTGTGCATTTACAATATTCATTGATTTTTGCCATTGAAAAACATCATGTTATTCATATACCAGAAATGTTTGAAGCTACTGACTGAATGAAAGGAGCTGGCATCTCACTCTCTTTGAATCTTCTTTATCATGCTAGGATTAGCAGGAAAAAGCAAAAAATTTCAGAATTGCACCTTGCAATGTGGAGATATTACTGTTTGTGCATTTACAATATTCATTGATTTTTGCCATTGAAAAACGTCCAGAAATGTTTGAAGCTACTGACTGAATGAAAGGAGCTGGCATCTCACTCTCTTTGAAACTTCTTTATCATGCTAGGATTAGCAGGAAAAAGCAAAAAATTTCAGAATTGCACCTTGCAATGTGGAGATATTACTGTTTGTGCATTTGCAATATTCATTGATTTTTGCCATTGAAAAACATCATGTTATTCATATACCAGAAATGTTTGAAGCTACTGACTGAATGAAAGGAGCTGGCATCTCACTCTCTTTGAATCTTCTTTATCATGCTAGGATTAGCAGGAAAAAGCAAAAAATTTCAGAATTGCACCTTGCAATGTGGAGATATTACTGTTTGTGCATTTGCAATATTCATTGATTTTTGCCATTGAAAAACGTCCAGAAATGTTTGAAGCTACTGACTGAATGAAAGGAGCTGGCATCTCACTCTCTTTGAATCTTCTTTATCATGCTAGGATTAGCAGGAAAAAGCAAAAAATTTCAGAATTGCACCTTGCAATGTGGAGATATTACTGTTTGTGCATTTACAATATTCATTGATTTTTGCCATTGAAAAACATCATGTTATTCATATACCAGAAATGTTTGAAGCTACTGACTGAATGAAAGGAGCTGGCATCTCACTCTCTTTGAATCTTCTTTATCATGCTAGGATTAGCAGGAAAAAGCAAAAAATTTCAGAATTGCACCTTGCAATGTGGAGATATTACTGTTTGTGCATTTACAATATTCATTGATTTTTGCCATTGAAAAACGTCCAGAAATGTTTGAAGCTACTGACTGAATGAAAGGAGCTGGCATCTCACTCTCTTTGAATCTTCTTTATCATGCTAGGATTAGCAGGAAAAAGCAAAAAATTTCAGAATTGCACCTTGCAATGTGGAGATATTACTGTTTGTGCATTTACAATATTCATTGATTTTTGCCATTGAAAAACGTCCAGAAATGTTTGAAGCTACTGACTGAATGAAAGGAGCTGGCATCTCACTCTCTTTGAATCTTCTTTATCATGCTAGGATTAGCAGGAAAAAGCAAAAAATTTCAGAATTGCACCTTGCAATGTGGAGATATTACTGTTTGTGCATTTACAATATTCATTGATTTTTGCCATTGAAAAACATCATGTTATTCATATACCAGAAATGTTGGAAGCTACTGACTGAATGAAAGGAGCTGGCATCTCACTCTGTTTGAATCTTCTTTATCATGCTAGGATTAGCAGGAAAAAGCAAAAAATTTCAGAATTGCACCTTGCAATGTGGAGATATTACTGTTTGTGCATTTACAATATTCATTGATTTTTGCCATTGAAAAACGTCCAGAAATGTTTGAAGCTACTAACTGAATGAAAGGAGCTGGCATCTCACTCTCTTTGAATCTTCTTTATCATGCTAGGATTAGCAGGAAAATCAAAAAATTTCAAAATTGCACCTTGCAATGTGGAGATATTACTGTTTGTGCATTTACAATATTCATTGATTTTTGCCATTGAAAAACGTCCAGAAATGTTTGAAGCTACTGACTGAATGAAAGGAGCTGGCATCTCACTCTCTTTGAATCTTCTTTATCATGCTAGGATTAGCAGCAAAAAGCAAAAAATTTCAGAATTGCACCTTGCAATGTGGAGATATTACTGTTTGTGCATTTACAATATTCATTGATTTTTGCCATTGAAAAACATCATGTTATTCATATACCAGAAATGTTTGAAGCTACTGACTGAATGAAAGGAGCTGGCATCTCACTCTCTTTGAATTTTCTTTATCATGCTAGGATTAGCAGGAAAAAGCAAAAAATTTCAGAATTGCACCTTGCAATATGGAGATATTACTGTTTGTGCATTTACAATATTCATTGATTTTTGCCATTGAAAAACATCATGTTATTCATATACCAGAAATGTTTGAAGCTACTGACTGAATGAAAGGAGCTGGCATCTCACTCTCTTTGAATCTTCTTTATCATGCTAGGATTAGCAGGAAAAAGCAAAAAAATTCAGAATTGCACCTTGCAATGTGGAGATATTACTGTTTGTGCATTTACAATATTCATTGATTTTTGCCATTGAAAAACGTCCAGAAATGTTTGAAGCTACTGACTGAATGAAAGGAGCTGGCATCTCACTCTCTTTGAATCTTCTTTATCATGCTAGGATTAGCAGGAAAAAGCAAAAAATTTCAGAATTGCACCTTGCAATGTGGAGATATTACTGTTTGTGCATTTACAATATTCATTCATTTTTGCCATTGAAAAACTACCAGAAATGTTTGAAGCTACTGACAGAATGAAAGGAGCTGGCATCTCACTCTCTTTGAATCTTCTTTATCATGCTAGGATTAGCAGGAAAAAGCAAAAAAATTCAGAATTGCACCTTGCAATGTGGAGATATTACTGTTTGTGCATTTACAATATTCATTGATTTTTGCCATTGAAAAACATCATGTTATTCATATACCAGAAATGTTTGAAGCTACTGACTGAATGAAAGGAGCTGGCATCTCACTCTCTTTGAATCTTCTTTATCATGCTAGGATTAGC
The DNA here is from genome assembly GCF_046119375.1 of Phyllobates terribilis. Lineage (NCBI taxonomy): Eukaryota > Metazoa > Chordata > Amphibia > Anura > Dendrobatidae > Phyllobates > Phyllobates terribilis. The sequence goes on from NW_027362813.1 coordinate 8,800,851, forward strand.
AGGAAAATCAAAAAATTTCAGAATTGCACCTTGCAATGTGGAGATATTAAAGTTTGTGCATTTACAATATTCATTGATTTTTGCCATTGAAAAACGTCCAGAAATGTTTGAAGCTACTGACTGAATGAAAGGAGCTGGCATCTCACTCTCTTTGAATCTTCTTTATCATGCTAGGATTAGCAGGAAAAAGCAAAAAATTTCAGAATTGCACCTTGCAATGTGGAGATATTACTGTTTGTGCATTTACAATATTCATTGATTTTTGCCATTGAAAAACGTCCAGAAATGTTTGAAGCTACTGACTGAATGAAAGGAGCTGGCATCTCACTCTCTTTGAATCTTCTTTATAATGCTAGGATTAGCAGGAAAAAGCAAAAAATTTCAGAATTGCACCTTGCAATGTGGAGATATTACTGTTTGTGCATTTACAATATTCATTGATTTTTGCCATTGAAAAACATCATGTTATTCATATACCAGAAATGTTTGAAGCTACTGACTGAATGAAAGGAGCTGGCATCTCACTCTCTTTGAATCTTCTTTATCATGCTAGGATTAGCAGGAAAAAGCAAAAAATTTCAGAATTGCACCTTGCAATGTGGAGATATTACTGTTTGTGCATTTACAATATTCATTGATTTTTGCCATTGAAAAACGTCCAGAAATGTTTTTAGCTACTGACTGAATGAAAGGAGCTGGCATCTCACTCTCTTTGAATCTTCTTTATCATGCTAGGATTAGCAGGAAAAAGCAAAAAATTTCAGAATTGCACCTTGCAATGTGGAGATATTACTGTTTGTGCATTTACAATATTCATTGATTTTTGCCATTGAAAAACGTCCAGAAATGTTTGAAGCTACTGACTGAATGAAAGGAGCTGGCATCTCACTCTCTTTGAATCTTCTTTATCATGCTAGGATTAGCAGGAAAAAGCAAAACATTTCAGAATTGCACCTTGCAATGTGGAGATATTACTGTTTGTGCATTTACAATATTCATTGATTTTTGCCATTGAAAAACGTCCAGAAATGTTTGAAGCTACTGACTGAATGAAAGGAGCTGGCATCTCATTCTCTTTGAATCTTCTTTATCATGCTAGGATTAGCAGGAAAAAGCAAAAAATTTCAGAATTGCACCTTGCAATGTGGAGATATTACTGTTTGTGCATTTACAATATTCATTGATTTTTGCCATTGAAAAACGTCCAGAAATGTTTGAAGCTACTGACTGAATGAAAGGAGCTGGCATCTCACTCTCTTTGAATCTTCTTTATCATGCTAGGATTAGCAGGAAAAAGCAAAAAATTTCAGAATTGCACCTTGCAATGTGGAGATATTACTGTTTGTGCATTTACAATATTCATTGATTTTTGCCATTGAAAAACATCATGTTATTCATATACCAGAAATGTTTGAAGCTACTGACTGAATGAAAGGAGCTGGCATCTCACTCTCTTTGAATCTTCTTTATCATGCTAGGATTAGCAGGAAAAAGCAAAAAAATTCAGAATTGCACCTTGCAATGTGGAGATATTACTGTTTGTGCATTTACAATATTCATTGATTTTTGCCATTGAAAAACGTCCAGAAATGTTTGAAGCTACTGACTGAATGAAAGGAGCTGGCATCTCACTCTCTTTGAATCTTCTTTATCATGCTAGGATTAGCAGGAAAAAGCAAAAAATTTCAGAATTGCACCTTGCAATGTGGAGATATTACTGTTTGTGCATTTACAATATTCATTGATTTTTGCCATTGAAAAACGTCCAGAAATGTTTGAAGCTACTGACTGAATGAAAGGAGCTGGCATCTCACTCTCTTTGAATCTTCTTTATCATGCTAGGATTAGCAGGAAAAAGCAAAAAATTTCAGAATTGCACCTTGCAATGTGGAGATATTACTGTTTGTGCATTTACAATATTCATTGATTTTTGCCATTGAAAAACATCATGTTATTCATATACCAGAAATGTTGGAAGCTACTGACTGAATGAAAGGAGCTGGCATCTCACTCTCTTTGAATCTTCTTTATCATGCTAGGATTAGCAGGAAAAAGCAAAAAATTTCAGAATTGCACCTTGCAATGTGGAGATATTACTGTTTGTGCATTTACAATATTCATTCATTTTTGCCATTGAAAAACGACCAGAAATGTTTGAAGCTACTGACTGAATGAAAGGAGCTGGCATCTCACTCTCTTTGAATCTTCTTTATCATGCTAGGATTAGCAGGAAAAAGCAAAAAATTTCAGAATTGCACCTTGCAATGTGGAGATATTACTGTTTGTGCATTTACAATATTCATTGATTTTTGCCATTGAAAAACATCATGTTATTCATATACCAGAAATGTTTGAAGCTACTGACTGAATGAAAGGAGCTGGCATCTCACTCTCTTTGAATCTTCTTTATCATGCTAGGATTAGCAGGAAAATCAAAAAATTTCAGAATTGCACCTTGCAATGTGGAGATATTAAAGTTTGTGCATTTACAATATTCATTGATTTTTGCCATTGAAAAACGTCCAGAAATGTTTGAAGCTACTGACTGAATGAAAGGAGCTGGCATCTCACTCTCTTTGAATCTTCTTTATCATGCTAGGATTAGCAGGAAAAAGCAAAAAATTTCAGAATTGCACCTTGCAATGTGGAGATATTACTGTTTGTGCATTTACAATATTCATTGATTTTTGCCATTGAAAAACGTCCAGAAATGTTTGAAGCTACTGACTGAATGAAAGGAGCTGGCATCTCACTCTCTTTGAATCTTCTTTATAATGCTAGGATTAGCAGGAAAAAGCAAAAAATTTCAGAATTGCACCTTGCAATGTGGAGATATTACTGTTTGTGCATTTACAATATTCATTGATTTTTGCCATTGAAAAACATCATGTTATTCATATACCAGAAATGTTTGAAGCTACTGACTGAATGAAAGGAGCTGGCATCTCACTCTCTTTGAATCTTCTTTATCATGCTAGGATTAGCAGGAAAAAGCAAAAAATTTCAGAATTGCACCTTGCAATGTGGAGATATTACTGTTTGTGCATTTACAATATTCATTGATTTTTGCTATTGAAAAACGTCCAGAAATGTTTTTAGCTACTGACTGAATGAAAGGAGCTGGCATCTCACTCTCTTTGAATCTTCTTTATCATGCTAGGATTAGCAGGAAAAAGCAAAAAATTTCAGAATTGCACCTTGCAATGTGGAGATATTACTGTTTGTGCATTTACAATATTCATTGATTTTTGCCATTGAAAAACGTCCAGAAATGTTTGAAGCTACTGACTGAATGAAAGGAGCTGGCATCTCACTCTCTTTGAATCTTCTTTATCATGCTAGGATTAGCAGGAAAAAGCAAAAAATTTCAGAATTGCACCTTGCAATGTGGAGATATTACTGTTTGTGCATTTACAATATTCATTGATTTTTGCCATTGAAAAACGTCCAGAAATGTTTGAAGCTACTGACTGAATGAAAGGAGCTGGCATCTCATTCTCTTTGAATCTTCTTTATCATGCTAGGATTAGCAGGAAAAAGCAAAAAATTTCAGAATTGCACCTTGCAATGTGGAGATATTACTGTTTGTGCATTTACAATATTCATTGATTTTTGCCATTGAAAAACATCCAGAAATGTTTGAAGCTACTGACTGAATGAAAGGAGCTGGCATCTCACTCTCTTTGAATCTTCTTTATCATGCTAGGATTAGCAGGAAAAAGCAAAAAATTTCAGAATTGCACCTTGCAATGTGGAGATATTACTGTTTGTGCATTTACAATATTCATTGATTTTTGCCATTGAAAAACATCATGTTATTCATATACCAGAAATGTTTGAAGCTACTGACTGAATGAAAGGAGCTGGCATCTCACTCTCTTTGAATCTTCTTTATCATGCTAGGATTAGCAGGAAAAAGCAAAAAAATTCAGAATTGCACCTTGCAATGTGGAGATATTACTGTTTGTGCATTTACAATATTCATTGATTTTTGCCATTGAAAAACGTCCAGAAATGTTTGAAGCTACTGACTTAATGAAAGGAGCTGGCATCTCACTCTCTTTGAATCTTCTTTATCATGCTAGGATTAGCAGGAAAAAGCAAAAAATTTCAGAATTGCACCTTGCAATGTGGAGATATTACTGTTTGTGCATTTACAATATTCATTGATTTTTGCCATTGAAAAATATCCAGAAATGTTTGAAGCTACTGACTGAATGAAAGGAGTTGTCATCTCACGCTCTTTGAATCTTCTTTATCATGCTAGGATTAGCAGGAAAAAGCAAAAAATTTCAGAATTGCACCTTGCAATGTGGAGATATTACTGTTGGTGCATTTACAATATTCATTGATTTTTGCCATTGAAAAACGTCCAGAAATGTTTGAAGCTACTGACTGAATGAAAGGAGCTGGCATCTCACTCTCTTTGAATCTTCTTTATCATGCTAGGTTTAGCAGGAAAAAGCAAAAAATTTCAGAATTGCACCTTGCAATGTGGAGATATTACTGTTTGTGCATTTACAATATTCATTGATTTTTGCCATTGAAAAACGTCCAGAAATGTTTGAAGTTACTGACTGAATGAAAGGAGCTGGCATCTCACGCTCTTTGAATCTTCTTTATCATGCTAGGATTAGCAGGAAAAAGCAAAAAATTTCAGAATTGCACCTTGCAATGTGGAGATATTACTGTTTGTGCATTTACAATATTCATTGATTTTTGCCATTGAAAAACGTCCAGAAATGTTTGAAGCTACTGACTGAATGAAAGAAGCTGGCATCTCACTCACTTTGAATCTTCTTTATCATGCTAGGATTAGCAGGAAAAAGCAAAAAATTTCAGAATTGCACCTTGCAATGTGGAGATATTACTGTTTGTGCATTTACAATATTCATTGATTTTTGCCATTGAAAAACATCATGTTATTCATATACCAGAAATGTTTGAAGCTACTGACTGAATGAAAGGAGCTGGCATCTCACTCTCTTTGAATCTTCTTTATCATGCTAGGATTAGCAGGAAAAAGCAAAAAATTTCAGAATTGCACCTTGCAATGTGGAGATATTACTGTTTGTGCATTTACAATATTCATTGATTTTTGCCATTGAAAAACGTCCAGAAATGTTTGAAGCTTCTGACTGAATGAAAGGAGCTGGCATCTCACTCTCTTTGAATCTTCTTTATCATGCTAGGATTAGCAGGAAAAAGCAAAAAATTTCAGAATTGCACCTTGCAATGTGGAGATATTACTGTTTGTGCATTTACAATATTCATTGATTTTTGCCATTGAAAAACGTCCAGAAATGTTTGAAGCTACTGACTGAATGAAAGGAGCTGGCATCTCACTCTCTTTGAATCTTCTTTATGATGCTAGGATTAGCAGGAAAAAGCAAAAAATTTCAGAATTGCACCTTGCAATGTGGAGATATTACTGTTTGTGCATTTAAAATATTCATTGATTTTTGCCATTGAAAAACGTCCAGAAATGTTTGAAGCTACTGACTGAATGAAAGGAGCTGGCATCTCACTCTCTTTGAATATTCTTTAGCATGCTAGGATTAGCAGGAGAAAGCAAAAAATTTCAGAATTGCACCTTGCAATGTGGAGATATTACTGTTTGTGCATTTACAATATTCATTGATTTTTGCCATTGAAAAACGTCCAGAAATGTTTGAAGCTACTGACTGAATGAAAGGAGCTGGCATCTCACTCTCTTTGAATCTTCTTTATCATGCTAGGATTAGCAGGAAAAAGCAAAAAATTTCAGAATTGCACCTTGCAATGTGGAGATATTACTGTTTGTGCATTTACAATATTCATTGATTTTTGCCATTGAAAAACGTCCAGAAATGTTTGAAGCTACTGACTGAATGAAAGGAGCTGGCATCTCACTCTCTTTGAATCTTCTTTATCATGCTAGGATTAGCAGGAAAAAGAAAAAAATTTCAGAATTGCACCTTGCAATGTGGAGATATTACTGTTTGTGCATTTACAATATTCATTGATTTTTGCCATTGAAAAACGTCCAGAAATGTTTGAAGCTACTGACTGAATGAAAGGAGCTGGCATCTCACTCTCTTTGAATCTTCTTTATCATGCTAGGATTAGCAGGAAAAGCAAAAAATTTCAGAATTGCACCTTGCAATGTGGAGATATTACTGTTTGTGCATTTACAATATTCATTGATTTTTGCCATTGAAAAACGTCCAGAAATGTTTGAAGCTACTGACTGAATGAAAGGAGCTGGCATCTCACTCTCGTTGAATCTTCTTTATCATGCTAGGATTAGCAGGAAAAAGCAAAAAATTTCAGAATTGCACCTTGCAATGTGGAGATATTACTGTTTGTGCATTTACAATATTCATTTATTTTTGCCATTGAAAAACATCATGTTATTCATATACCAGAAATGTTTGAAGCTACTGACTGAATTAAAGGAGCTGGCATCTCACTCTCTTTGAATCTTCTTTATAATGCTAGGATTAGCAGGAAAAAGCAAAAAATTTCAGAATTGCACCTTGCAATGTGGAGATATTACTGTTTGTGCATTTACAATATTCATTGATTTTTGCCATTGAAAAACATCATGTTATTCATATACCAGAAATGTTTGAAGCTACTGACTGAATGAAAGGAGCTGGCATCTCACTCTCTTTGAATCTTCTTTATCATGCTAGGATTAGCAGGAAAAAGCAAAAAAATTCAGAATTGCACCTTGCAATGTGGAGATATTACTGTTTGTGCATTTACAATATTCATTGATTTTTGCCATTGAAAAACGTCCAGAAATGTTTGAAGCTACTGACTGAATGAAAGGAGCTGGCATCTCACTCTCTTTGAATCTTCTTTATCATGCTAGGATTAGCAGGAAAAAGCAAAAAATTTCAGAATTGCACCTTGCAATGTGGAGATATTACTGTTTGTGCATTTACAATATTCATTGATTTTTGCCATTGAAAAACATCCAGAAATGTTTGAAGCTACTGACTGAATGAAAGGAGTTGTCATCTCACGCTCTTTGAATCTTCTTTATCATGCTAGGATTAGCAGGAAAAAGCAAAAAATTTCAGAATTGCACCTTGCAATGTGGAGATATTACTGTTGGTGCATTTACAATATTCATTGATTTTTGCCATTGAAAAACGTCCAGAAATGTTTGAAGCTACTGACTGAATGAAAGGAGCTGGCATCTCACTCTCTTTGAATCTTCTTTATCATGCTAGGTTTAGCAGGAAAAAGCAAAAAATTTCAGAATTGCACCTTGCAATGTGGAGATATTACTGTTTGTGCATTTACAATATTCATTGATTTTTGCCATTGAAAAACGTCCAGAAATGTTTGAAGCTACTGACTGAATGAAAGGAGCTGGCATCTCACACTCTTTGAATCTTCTTTATCATGCTAGGATTAGCAGGAAAAAGCAAAAAATTTCAGAATTGCACCTTGCAATGTGGAGATATTACTGTTTGTGCATTTACAATATTCATTGATTTTTGCCATTGAAAAACGTCCAGAAATGTTTGAAGCTACTGACTGAATGAAAGAAGCTGGCATCTCACTCACTTTGAATCTTCTTTATCATGCTAGGATTAGCAGGAAAAAGCAAAAAATTTCAGAATTGCACCTTGCAATGTGGAGATATTACTGTTTGTGCATTTACAATATTCATTGATTTTTGCCATTGAAAAACATCATGTTATTCATATACCAGAAATGTTTGAAGCTACTGACTGAATGAAAGGAGCTGGCATCTCACTCTCTTTGAATCTTCTTTATCATGCTAGGATTAGCAGGAAAAAGCAAAAAATTTCAGAATTGCACCTTGCAATGTGGAGATATTACTGTTTGTGCATTTACAATATTCATTGATTTTTGCCATTGAAAAACGTCCAGAAATGTTTGAAGCTTCTGACTGAATGAAAGGAGCTGGCATCTCACTCTCTTTGAATCTTCTTTATCATGCTAGGATTAGCAGGAAAAAGCAAAAAATTTCAGAATTGCACCTTGCAATGTGGAGATATTACTGTTTGTGCATTTACAATATTCATTGATTTTTGCCATTGAAAAACGTCCAGAAATGTTTGAAGCTACTGACTGAATGAAAGGAGCTGGCATCTCACTCTCTTTGAATCTTCTTTATGATGCTAGGATTAGCAGGAAAAAGCAAAAAATTTCAGAATTGCACCTTGCAATGTGGAGATATTACTGTTTGTGCATTTAAAATATTCATTGATTTTTGCCATTGAAAAACGTCCAGAAATGTTTGAAGCTACTGACTGAATGAAAGGAGCTGGCATCTCACTCTCTTTGAATATTCTTTAGCATGCTAGGATTAGCAGGAGAAAGCAAAAAATTTCAGAATTGCACCTTGCAATGTGGAGATATTACTGTTTGTGCATTTACAATATTCATTGATTTTTGCCATTGAAAAACGTCCAGAAATGTTTGAAGCTACTGACTGAATGAAAGGAGCTGGCATCTCACTCTCTTTGAATCTTCTTTATCATGCTAGGATTAGCAGGAAAAAGCAAAAAATTTCAGAATTGCACCTTGCAATGTGGAGATATTACTGTTTGTGCATTTACAATATTCATTGATTTTTGCCATTGAAAAACGTCCAGAAATGTTTGAAGCTACTGACTGAATGAAAGGAGCTGGCATCTCACTCTCTTTGAATCTTCTTTATCATGCTAGGATTAGCAGGAAAAAGAAAAAAATTTCAGAATTGCACCTTGCAATGTGGAGATATTACTGTTTGTGCATTTACAATATTCATTGATTTTTGCCATTGAAAAACGTCCAGAAATGTTTGAAGCTACTGACTGAATGAAAGGAGCTGGCATCTCACTCTCTTTGAATCTTCTTTATCATGCTAGGATTAGCAGGAAAAAGCAAAAAATTTCAGAATTGCACCTTGCAATGTGGAGATATTACTGTTTGTGCATTTACAATATTCATTGATTTTTGCCATTGAAAAACGTCCAGAAATGTTTGAAGCTACTGACTGAATGAAAGGAGCTGGCATCTCACTCTCGTTGAATCTTCTTTATCATGCTAGGATTAGCAGGAAAACGCAAAAAATTTCAGAATTGCACCTTGCAATGTGGAGATATTACTGTTTGTGCATTTACAATATTCATTTATTTTTGCCATTGAAAAACATCATGTTATTCATATACCAGAAATGTTTGAAGCTACTGACTGAATTAAAGGAGCTGGCATCTCACTCTCTTTGAATCTTCTTTATAATGCTAGGATTAGCAGGAAAAAGCAAAAAATTTCAGAATTGCACCTTGCAATGTGGAGATATTACTGTTTGTGCATTTACAATATTCATTGATTTTTGCCATTGAAAAACATCATGTTATTCATATACCAGAAATGTTTGAAGCTACTGACTGAATGAAAGGAGCTGGCATCTCACTCTCTTTGAATCTTCTTTATCATGCTAGGATTAGCAGGAAAAAGCAAAAAATTTCAGAATTGCACCTTGCAATGTGGAGATATTACTGTTTGTGCATTTACAATATTCATTGATTTTTGCCATTGAAAAACGGCCAGAAATGTTTGAAGCTACTGACTGAATGAAAGGAGCTGGCATCTCACTCTCTTTGAATCTTCTTTATCATGCTAGGATTAGCAGGAAAAAGCAAAAAATTTCAGAATTGCACCTTGCAATGTGGAGATATTACTGTTTGTGCATTTACAATATTCATTGATTTTTGTCATTGAAAAACGTCCAGAAATGTTTGAAGCTACTGACTGAATGAAAGGAGCTGGCATCTCACTCTCTTTGAATCTTCTTTATCATGCTAGGATTAGCAGGAAAAAGCAAAAAATTTCAGAATTGCACCTTGCAATGTGGAGATATTACTGTTTGTGCATTTACAATATTCATTGATTTTTGCCATTGAAAAACGTCCAGAAATGTTTGAAGCTACTGACTGAATGAAAGGAGCTGGCATCTCACTCTCGTTGAATCTTCTTTATCATGCTAGGATTAGCAGGAAAAAGCAAAAAATTTCAGAATTGCACCTTGCAATGTGGAGATATTACTGTTTGTGCATTTACAATATTCATTGATTTTTGCCATTGAAAAACATCATGTTATTCATATACCAGAAATGTTTGAAGCTACTGACTGAATTAAAGGAGCTGTCATCTCACTCTCTTTGAATCTTCTTTATCATGCTAGGATTAGCAGGAAAAAGCAAAAAATTTCAGAATTGCACCTTGCAATGTGGAGATATTACTGTTTGTGCATTTACAATATTCATTGATTTTTGCCATTGAAAAACGTCCAGAAATGTTTGAAGCTACTGACTGATTGAAAGGAGCTGGCATCTCACTCTCTTTGAATCTTCTTTATCATGCTAGGATTAGCAGGAAAAAGCAAAAAATTTCAGAATTGCACCTTGCAATGTGGAGATATTACTGTTTGTGCATTTACAATATTCATTGATTTTTGCCATTGAAAAACGTCCAGAAATGTTTGAAGCTACTGACTGAATGAAAGGAGCTGGCATCTCACTCTCTTTGAATCTTCTTTATCATGCTAGGATTAGCAGGAAAAAGCAAAAAATTTCAGAATTGCACCTTGCAATGTGGGGATATTACTGTTTGTGCATTTACAATATTCATTGATTTTTGCCATTGAAAAATGTCCAGAAATGTTTGAAACTACTGACTGAATGAAAGGAGCTGGCATCTCACTCTCTTTGAATCTTCTTTATCATGCTAGGATTAGCAGGAAAAAGCAAAAAATTTCAGAATTGCACCTTGCAATGTGGAGATATTACTGTTTGTGCATTTACAATATTCATTGATTTTTGCCATTGAAAAACGTCCAGAAATGTTTGAAGCTACTGACTGAATGAAAGGAGCTGGCATCTCACTCTCTTTGAATCTTCCTTTTCATGCTAGGATTAGCAGGAAAAAGAAAAAAATTTCAGAATTGCACCTTGCAATGTGGAGATAATACTGTTTGTGCATTTGCAATATTCATTGATTTTTGCCATTGAAAAACGTCCAGAAATGTTTGAAGCTACTGACTGAATGAAAGGAGCTGGCATCTCACTCTCTTTGAATCTTCTTTATCATGCTAGGATTAGCAGGAAAAAGCAAAAAATTTCAGAATTGCACCTTGCAATGTGGAGATATTACTGTTTGTGCATTTACAATATTCATTGATTTTTGCCATTGAAAAACGTCCAGAAATGTTTGAAGCTACTGACTGAATGAAAGGAGCTGGCATCTCACTCTCTTTGAATCTTCTTTATCATGCTAGGATTAGCAGGAAAAAGCAAAAAATTTCAGAATTGCACCTTGCAATGTGGAGATATTACTGTTTGTGCATTTACAATATTCATTGATTTTTGCCATTGAAAAACGTCCAGAAATGTTTGAAGCTACTGACTGAATGAAATGAGCTGGCATCTCACTCTCTTTGAATCTTCTTTATCATGCTAGGATTAGCAGGAAAAAGCAAAAAATTTCAGAATTGCACCTTGCAATGTGGAGATATTACTGTTTGTGCATTTACAATATTCATTGATTTTTGCCATTGAAAAACGTCCAGAAATGTTTGAAGCTACTGACTGAATGAAAGGAGCTGGCATCTCACTCTCTTTGAATCTTCTTTATCATGCTAGGATTAGCAGGAAAAAGCAAAAAATTTCAGAATTGCACCTTGCAATGTGGAGATATTACTGTTTGTGCATTTTCAATATTCATTGATTTTTGCCATTGAAAAACGTCCAGAAATGTTTGAAGCTACTGACTGAATGAAAGGAGCTGGCATCTCACTCTCTTTGAATCTTCTTTATCATGCTAGGATTAGCAGGAAAAAGCAAAAAATTTCAGAATTGCACCTTGCAATGTGGAGATATTACTGTTTGTGCATTTACAATATTCATTGATTTTTGCCATTGAAAAACGTCCAGAAATGTTTGAAGCTACTGACTGAATGAAAGGAGCTGGCATCTCACTCTCTTTGAATCTTCTTTATCATGCTAGGATTAGCAGGAAAAAGCAAAAAATTTCAGAATTGCACCTTGCAATGTGGAGATATTACTGTTTGTGCATTTACAGTATTCATTGATTTTTGCCATTGAAAAACATCATGTTATTCATATACCAGAAATGTTTGAAGCTACTGACTGAATGAAAGGAGCTGGCATCTCACTCTCTTTGAATCTTCTTTATCATGCTAGGATTAGCAGGAAAAAGCAAAAAATTTCAGAATTGCACCTTGCAATGTGGAGATATTACTGTTTGTGCATTTACAATATTCATTGATTTTTGCCATTGAAAAACATCATGTTATTCATATACCAGAAATGTTTGAAGCTACTGACTGAATGAAAGGAGCTGGCATCTCACTCTCTTTGAATCTTCTTTATCATGCTAGGATTAGCAGGAAAAAGCAAAAAATTTCAGAATTGCACCTTGCAATGTGGAGATATTACTGTTTGTGCATTTACAATATTCATTGATTTTTGCCATTGAAAAACGTCCAGAAATGTTTGAAGCTACTGACTGAATGAAAGGAGCTGGCATCTCACTCTCTTTGAATCTTCCTTTTCATGCTAGGATTAGCAGGAAAAAGAAAAAAATTTCAGAATTGCACCTTGCAATGTGGAGATAATACTGTTTGTGCATTTGCAATATTCATTGATTTTTGCCATTGAAAAACGTCCAGAAATGTTTGAAGCTACTGACTGAATGAAAGGAGCTGGCATCTCACTCTCTTTGAATCTTCTTTATCATGCTAGGATTAGCAGGAAAAAGCAAACAATTTCAGAATTGCACCTTGCAATGTGGAGATATTACTGTTTGTGCATTTACAATATTCATTGATTTTTGCCATTGAAAAACGTCCAGAAATGTTTGAAGCTACTGACTGAATGAAAGGAGCTGGCATCTCACTCTCTTTGAATCTTCTTTATCATGCTAGGATTAGCAGGAAAAAGCAAAAAATTTCAGAATTGCACCTTGCAATGTGGAGATATTACTGTTTGTGCATTTACAATATTCATTGATTTTTGCCATTGAAAAACGTTCAGAAATGTTTGAAGCTACTGACTGAATGAAATGAGCTGGCATCTCACTCTCTTTGAATCTTCTTTATCATGCTAGGATTAGCAGGAAAAAGCAAAAAATTTCAGAATTGCACCTTGCAATGTGGAGATATTACTGTTTGTGCATTTACAATATTCATTGATTTTTGCCATTGAAAAACGTCCAGAAATGTTTGAAGCTACTGACTGAATGAAAGGAGCTGGCATCTCACTCTCTTTGAATCTTCTTTATCATGCTAGGATTAGCAGGAAAAAGCAAAAAATTTCAGAATTGCACCTTGCAATGTGGAGATATTACTGTTTGTGCATTTTCAATATTCATTGATTTTTGCCATTGAAAAACGTCCAGAAATGTTTGAAGCTACTGACTGAATGAAAGGAGCTGGCATCTCACTCTCTTTGAATCTTCTTTATCATGCTAGGATTAGTAGGAAAAAGCAAAAAATTTCAGAATTGCACCTTGCAATGTGGAGATATTACTGTTTGTGCATTTACAATATTCATTGATTTTTGCCATTGAAAAACGTCCAGAAATGTTTGAAGCTACTGACTGAATGAAAGGAGCTGGCATCTCACTCTCTTTGAATCTTCTTTATCATGCTAGGATTAGCAGGAAAAAGCAAAAAATTTCAGAATTGCACCTTGCAATGTGGAGATATTACTGTTTGTGCATTTACAGTATTCATTGATTTTTGCCATTGAAAAACATCATGTTATTCATATACCAGAAATGTTTGAAGCTACTGACTGAATGAAAGGAGCTGGCATCTCACTCTCTTTGAATCTTCTTTATCATGCTAGGATTAGCAGGAAAAAGCAAAAAATTTCAGAATTGCACCTTGCAATGTGGAGATATTACTGTTTGTGCATTTACAATATTCATTGATTTTTGCCATTGAAAAACATCATGTTATTCATATACCAGAAATGTTTGAAGCTACTGACTGAATGAAAGGAGCTGGCATCTCACTCTCTTTGAATCTTCTTTATCATGCTAGGATTAGCAGGAAAAAGCAAAAAATTTCAGAATTGCACCTTGCAATGTGGAGATATTACTGTTTGTGCATTTACAATATTCATTGATTTTTGCCATTGAAAAACGTCCAGAAATGTTTGAAGCTACTGACTGAATGAAAGGAGCTGGCATCTCACTCTCTTTGAATCTTCTTTATCATGCTAGGATTAGCAGGAAAAAGCAAAAAATTTCAGAATTGCACCTTGCAATGTGGAGATATTACTGTTTGTGCATTTACAATATTCATTGATTTTTGCCATTGAAAAACGTCCAGAAATGTTTGAAGCTACCGACTGAATGAAAGGAGCTGGCATCTCACTCTCTTTGAATCTTCTTTATCATGCTAGGATTAGCAGGAAAAAGCAAAAAATTTCAGAATTGCACCTTGCAATGTGGAGATATTACTGTTTGTGCATTTACAATATTCATTGATTTTAGCCATTGAAAAACATCATGTTATTCATAGACCAGAAATGTTTGAAGCTACTGACTGAATGAAAGGAGCTGGCATCGCACTCTCTTTGAATCTTCTTTATCATGCTAGGATTAGCAGGAAAAAGCAAAAAAATTCAGAATTGCACCTTGCAATGTGGAGATATTACTGTTTGTGCATTTACAATATTCATTGATTTTTGCCATTGAAAAACATCATGTTATTCATATACCAGAAATGTTTGAAGCTACTGACTGAATGAAAGGAGCTGGCATCGCACTCGCTTTGAATCTTCTTTATCATGCTAGGATTAGAAGGAAAAAGCAAAAAATTTCAGAATTGCACCTTGCAATGTGGAGATATTACTGTTTGTGCATTTACAATATTCATTGATTTTTGCCATTGAAAAACATCATGTTATTCATATACCAGAAATGTTTGAAGCTACTGACTGAATGAAAGGAGCTGGCATCTCACTCTCTTTGAATCTTCTTTATCATGCTAGGATTAGCAGGAAAAAGCAAAACATTTCAGAATTGCACCTTGCAATGTGGAGATATTACTGTTTGTGCATTTACAATATTCATTGATTTTTGCCATTGAAAAACATCATGTTATTCATATACCAGAAATGTTTGAAGCTACTGACTGAATGAAAGGAGCTGGCATCTCACTCTCTTTGAATCTTCTTTATCATGCTAGGATTAGCAGGAAAAAGCAAAAAATTTCAGAATTGCACCTTGCAATGTGGAGATATTACTGTTTGTGCATTTACAATATTCATTGATTTTTGCCATTGAAAAACGTCCAGAAATGTTTGAAGCTACTGACTGATTGAAAGGAGCTGGCATCTCACTCTCTTTGAATCTTCTTTATCATGCTAGGATTAGCAGGAAAAAGCAAAAAATTTCAGAATTGCACCTTGCAATGTGGAGATATTACTGTTTGTGCATTTACAATATTCATTGATTTTTGCCATTGAAAAACGTCCAGAAATGTTTGAAGCTACTGACTGAATGAAAGGAGCTGGCATCTCACTCTCTTTGAATCTTCTTTATCATGCTAGGATTAGCAGGAAAAAGCAAAAAATTTCAGAATTGCACCTTGCAATGTGGGGATATTACTGTTTGTGCATTTACAATATTCATTGATTTTTGCCATTGAAAAACGTCCAGAAATGTTTGAAACTACTGACTGAATGAAAGGAGCTGGCATCTCACTCTCTTTGAATCTTCTTTATCATGCTAGGATTAGCAGGAAAAAGCAAAAAATTTCAGAATTGCACCTTGCAATGTGGAGATATTACTGTTTGTGTATTTACAATATTCATTGATTTTTGCCATTGAAAAACGTCCAGAAATGTTTGAAGCTACTGACTGAATGAAAGGAGCTGGCATCTCACTCTCTTTGAATCTTCCTTTTCATGCTAGGATTAGCAGGAAAAAGAAAAAAATTTCAGAATTGCACCTTGCAATGTGGAGATAATACTGTTTGTGCATTTGCAATATTCATTGATTTTTGCCATTGAAAAACGTCCAGAAATGTTTGAAGCTACTGACTGAATGAAAGGAGCTGGCATCTCACTCTCTTTGAATCTTCTTTATCATGCTAGGATTAGCAGGAAAAAGCAAAAAATTTCAGAATTGCACCTTGCAATGTGGAGATATTACTGTTTGTGCATTTACAATATTCATTGATTTTTGCCATTGAAAAACGTCCAGAAATGTTTGAAGCTACTGACTGAATGAAAGGAGCTGGCATCTCACTCTCTTTGAATCTTCTTTATCATGCTAGGATTAGCAGGAAAAAGCAAAAAATTTCAGAATTGCACCTTGCAATGTGGAGATATTACTGTTTGTGCATTTACAATATTCATTGATTTTTGCCATTGAAAAACGTCCAGAAATGTTTGAAGCTACTGACTGAATGAAATGAGCTGGCATCTCACTCTCTTTGAATCTTCTTTATCATGCTAGGATTAGCAGGAAAAAGCAAAAAATTTCAGAATTGCACCTTGCAATGTGGAGATATTACTGTTTGTGCATTTACAATATTCATTGATTTTTGCCATTGAAAAACGTCCAGAAATGTTTGAAGCTACTGACTGAATGAAAGGAGCTGGCATCTCACTCTCATTGAATCTTCTTTATCATGCTAGGATTAGCAGGAAAAAGCCAAAAATTTCAGAATTGCACCTTGCAATGTGGAGATATTACTGTTTGTGCATTTTCAATATTCATTGATTTTTGCCATTGAAAAACGTCCAGAAATGTTTGAAGCTACTGACTGAATGAAAGGAGCTGGCATCTCACTCTCTTTGAATCTTCTTTATCATGCTAGGATTAGCAGGAAAAAGCAAAAAATTTCAGAATTGCACCTTGCAATGTGGAGATATTACTGTTTGTGCATTTACAATATTCATTGATTTTTGCCATTGAAAAACGTCCAGAAATGTTTGAAGCTACTGACTGAATGAAAGGAGCTGGCATCTCACTCTCTTTGAATCTTCTTTATCATGCTAGGATTAGCAGGAAAAAGCAAAAAATTTCAGAATTGCACCTTGCAATGTGGAGATATTACTGTTTGTGCATTTACAGTATTCATTGATTTTTGCCATTGAAAAACATCATGTTATTCATATACCAGAAATGTTTGAAGCTACTGACTGAATGAAAGGAGCTGGCATCTCACTCTCTTTGAATCTTCTTTATCATGCTAGGATTAGCAGGAAAAAGCAAAAAATTTCAGAATTGCACCTTGCAATGTGGAGATATTACTGTTTGTGCATTTACAATATTCATTGATTTTTGCCATTGAAAAACATCATGTTATTCATATAC
Organism: Phyllobates terribilis; assembly: GCF_046119375.1. Lineage (NCBI taxonomy): Eukaryota > Metazoa > Chordata > Amphibia > Anura > Dendrobatidae > Phyllobates > Phyllobates terribilis. Next base: position 8,818,218 of record NW_027362813.1, read on the forward strand.
CAGAAATGTTTGAAGCTACTGACTGAATGAAAGGAGCTGGCATCTCACTCTCTTTGAATCTTCTTTATCATGCTAGGATTAGCAGGAAAAAGCAAAAAATTTCAGAATTGCACCTTGCAATGTGGAGATATTACTGTTTGTGCATTTACAATATTCATTGATTTTTGCCATTGAAAAACGTCCAGAAATGTTTGAAGCTACTGACTGAATGAAAGGAGCTGGCATCTCACTCTCTTTGAATCTTCTTTATCATGCTAGGATTAGCAGGAAAAAGCAAAAAATTTCAGAATTGCACCTTGCAATGTGGAGATATTACTGTTTGTGCATTTACAATATTCATTGATTTTTGCCATTGAAAAACGTCCAGAAATGTTTGAAGCTACCGACTGAATGAAAGGAGCTGGCATCTCATTCTCTTTGAATCTTCTTTATCATGCTAGGATTAGCAGGAAAAAGCAAAAAATTTCAGAATTGCACCTTGCAATGTGGAGATATTACTGTTTGTGCATTTACAATATTCATTGATTTTTGCCATTGAAAAACATCATGTTATTCATATACCAGAAATGTTTGAAGCTACTGACTGAATGAAAGGAGCTGGCATCTCACTCTCTTTGAATCTTCTTTATCATGCTAGGATTAGCAGGAAAAAGCAAAAAAATTCAGAATTGCACCTTGCAATGTGGAGATATTACTGTTTGTGCATTTACAATATTCATTGATTTTTGCCTTTGAAAAACATCATGTTATTCATATACCAGAAATGTTTGAAGCTACTGACTGAATGAAAGGAGCTGGCATCGCACTCGCTTTAAATCTTCTTTATCATGCTAGGATTAGAAGGAAAAAGCAAAAAATTTCAGAATTGCACCTTGCAATGTGGAGATATTACTGTTTGTGCATTTACAATATTCATTGATTTTTGCCATTGAAAAACATCATGTTATTCATATACCAGAAATGTTTGAAGCTACTGACTGAATGAAAGGAGCTGGCATCTCACTCTCTTTGAATCTTCTTTATCATGCTAGGATTAGCAGGAAAAAGCAAAAAAATTCAGAATTGCACCTTGCAATGTGGAGATTTTACTGTTTGTGCATTTACAATATTCATTGATTTTTGCCATTGAAAAACATCATGTTATTCATATACCAGAAATGTTTGAAGCTACTGACTGAATAAAAGGAGCTGGCATCTCACTCTCTTTGAATCTTCTTTATCATGCTAGGATTAGCAGGAAAAAGCAAAAAAATTCAGAATTGCACCTTGCAATGTGGAGATATTACTGTTTGTGCATTTACAATATTCATTGATTTTTGCCATTGAAAAACATCATGTTATTCATATACCAGAAATGTTTGAAGCTACTGACTGAATGAAAGGAGCTGGCATCTCACTCTCTTTGAATCTTCTTTATCATGCTAGGATTAGCAGGAAAAAGCAAAAAATTTCAGAATTGCACCTTGCAATGTGGAGATATTACTGTTTGTGCATTTACAATATTCATTGATTTTTGCCATTGGAAAACGTCCAGAAATGTTTGAAGCTACTGACTGAATGAAAGGAGCTGGCATCTCACTCTCTTTGAATCTTCTTTATCATGCTAGGATTAGCAGGAAAAAGCAAAAAATTTCAGAATTGCACCTTGCAATGTGGAGATATTACTGTTTGTGCATTTACAATATTCATTGATTTTTGCCATTGAAAAACATCATGTTATTCATATACCAGAAATGTTTGAAGCTACTGACTGAATGAAAGGAGCTGGCATCTCACTCTCTTTGAATCTTCTTTATCATGCTAGGATTAGCAGGAAAAAGCAAAAAATTTCAGAATTGCACCTTGCAATGTGGAGATATTACTGTTTGTGCATTTACAATATTCATTGATTTTTGCCATTGAAAAACATCATGTTATTCATATACCAGAAATGTTTGAAGCTACTGACTGAATGAAAGGAGCTGGCATCTCACTCTCTTTGAATCTTCTTTATCATGCTAGGATTAGCAGGAAAAAGCAAAAAATTTCAGAATTGCACCTTGCAATGTGGAGATATTACTGTTTGTGCATTTACAATATTCATTGATTTTTGCCATTGAAAAACGTCCAGAAATGTTTGAAGCTACTGACTGAATGAAAGGAGCTGGCATCTCACTCTCTTTGAATCTTCTTTATCATACTAGGATTAGCAGGAAAAAGCAAAAAATTTCAGAATTGCACCTTGCAATGTGGAGATATTACTGTTTGTGCATTTACAATATTCATTGATTTTTGCCATTGAAAAACGTCCAAAAATGTTTGAAGCTACTGACTGAATGAAAGGAGCTGGCATCTCACTCTCTTTGAATCTTCTTTATCATGCTAGGATTAGCAGGAAAAAGCAAAAAATTTCAGAATTGCACCTTGCAATGTGGAGATATTACTGTTTGTGCATTTACAATATTCATTGATTTTTGCCATTGAAAAACATCATGTTATTCATATACCAGAAATGTTTGAAGCTACTGACTGAATGAAAAGAGCTGGCATCTCACTCTCTTTGAATCTTCTTTATCATGCTAGGATTAGCAGGAAAAAGCAAAAAATTTCAGAATTGCACCTTGCAATGTGGAGATATTACTGTTTGTGCATTTACAATATTCATTGATTTTTGCCATTGAAAAACATCCAGAAATGTTTGAAGCTACTGACTGAATGAAAGGAGCTGGCATCTCACTCTCTTTGAATCTTCTTTATCATGCTAGGATTAGAAGGAAAAAGCAAAAAATTTCAGAATTGCACCTTGCAATGTGGAGATATTACTCTTTGTGCATTTACAATATTCATTGATTTTTGCCATTGAAAAACATCATGTTATTTATATACCAGAAATGTTTGAAGCTACTGACTGAATGAAAGGAGCTGGCATCTCACTCTCTTTGAATCTTCTTTATCATGCTAGGATTAGCAGGAAAAAGCAAAAAATTTCAGAATTGCACCTTGCAATGTGGAGATATTACTGTTTGTGCATTTACAATATTCATTGATTTTTGCCATTGAAAAACATCATGTTATTCATATACCAGAAATGTTTGAAGCTACTGACTGAATGAAAGGAGCTGGCATCGCACTCTCTTTGAATCTTCTTTATCATGCTAGGATTAGCAGGAAAAAGCAAAAAATTTCAGAATTGCACCTTGCAATGTGGAGATATTACTGTTTGTGCATTTACAATATTCATTGATTTTTGCCATTCAAAAACATCATGTTATTCATATACCAGAAATGTTTGAAGCTACTGACTGAATTAAAGGAGCTGGCATCTCACTCTCTTTGAATCTTCTTTATCATGCTAGGATTAGCAGGAAAAAGCAAAAAATTTCAGAATTGCACCTTGCAATGTGGAGATATTACTGTTTGTGCATTTACAATATTCATTGATTTTTGCCATTGAAAAACGTCCAGAAATGTTTGAAGCTACTGACTGAATGAAAGGAGCTGGCATCTCACTCTCTTTGAATCTTCTTTATCATGCTAGGATTAGCAGGAAAAAGCAAAAAATTTCAGAATTGCACCTTGCAATGTGGAGATATTACTGTTTGTGCATTTACAATATTCATTGATTTTTGCCATTGAAAAACATCATGTTATTCATATACCAGAAATGTTTGAAGCTACTGACTGAATGAAAGGAGCTGGCATCTCACTCTCTTTGAATCTTCTTTATCATGCTAGGATTAGCAGGAAAAAGCAAAAAATTTCAGAATTGCACCTTGCAATGTGGAGATATTACTGTTTGTGCATTTACAATATTCATTGATTTTTGCCATTGAAAAACATCATGTTATTCATATACCAGAAATGTTTGAAGCTACTGACTGAATGAAAGGAGCTGGCATCTCACTCTCTTTGAATCTTCTTTATCATGCTAGGATTAGCAGGAAAAAGCAAAAAATTTCAGAATTGCACCTTGCAATGTGGAGATATTACTGTTTGTGCATTTACAATATTCATTGATTTTTGCCATTGAAAAACGTCCAGAAATGTTTGAAGCTACTGACTGAATGAAAGGAGCTGGCATCTCACTCTCTTTGAATCTTCTTTATCATGCTAGGATTAGCAGGAAAAAGCAAAAAATTTCAGAATTGCACCTTGCAATGTGGAGATATTACTGTTTGTGCATATACAATATTCATTGATTTTTGCCATTGAAAAACATCATGTTATTCATATACCAGAAATGTTTGAAGCTACTGACTGAATGAAAGGAGCTGGCATCTCACTCTCTTTGAATCTTCTTTATCATGCTAGGATTAGCAGGAAAAAGCAAAAAATTTCAGAATTGCACCTTGCAATGTGGAGATATTACTGTTTGTGCATTTACAATATTCATTGATTTTTGCCATTGAAAAACATCATGTTATTCATATACCAGAAATGTTTGAAGCTACTGACTGAATGAAAGGAGCGGGCATCTCACTCTCTTTGAATCTTCTTTATCATGCTAGGATTAGCAGGAAAAAGCAAAAAATTTCAGAGTTGCACCTTGCAATGTGGAGATATTACTGTTTGTGCATTTACAATATTCATTGATTTTTGCCATTGAAAAACATCATGTTATTCATATACCAGAAATGTTTGAAGCTACTGACTGAATGAAAGGAGCTGGCATCTCACTCTCTTTGAATCTTCTTTATCATGCTAGGATTAGCAGGAAAAAGCAAAAAATTTCAGAATTGCACATTGCAATGTGGAGATATTACTGTTTGTGCATTTACAATATTCATTGATTTTTGCCATTGAAAAACGTCCAGAAATGTTTGAAGCTACTGACTGAATGAAAGGAGCTGGCATCTCACTCTCTTTGAATCTTCTTTATCATGCTTGGATTAGCAGGAAAAAGCAAAAAATTTCAGAATTGCACCTTGCAATGTAGAGATATTACTGTTTGTGCATTTACAATATTCATTGATTTTTGCCATTGAAAAACGTCCAGAAATGTTTGAAGCTACTGACTGAATGAAAGGAGCTGGCATCTCACTCTCTTTGAATCTTCTTTATCATGCTAGGATTAGCAGGAAAAAGCAAAAAATTTCAGAATTGCACCTTGCAATGTGGAGATATTACTGTTTGTGCATTTACAATATTCATTGATTTTTGCCATTGAAAAACATCATGTTATTCATATACCAGAAATGTTTGAAGCTACTGACTGAATGAAAGGAGCTGGCATCTCACTCTCTTTGAATCTTATTTATCATGCTTGGATTAGCAGGAAAAAGCAAAAAATTTCAGAATTGCACCTTGCAATGTAGAGATATTACTGTTTGTGCATTTACAATATTCATTGATTTTTGCCATTGAAAAACGTCCAGAAATGTTTGAAGCTACTGACTGAATGAAAGGAGCTGGCATCTCACTCTCTTTGAATCTTCTTTATCATGCTAGGATTAGCAGGAAAAAGCAAAAAATTTCAGAATTGCACCTTGCAATGTGGATATATTACTGTTTGTGCATTTACAATATTCATTGATTTTTGCCATTGAAAAACATCATGTTATTCATAAACCAGAAATGTTTGAAGCTACTGACTGAATGAAAGGAGCTGGCATCTCACTCTCTTTGAATCTTCTTTATCATGCTAGGATTAGCAGGAAAAAGCAAAAAATTTCAGAATTGCACCTTGCAATGTGGAGATATTACTGTTTGTGCATTTACAATATTCATTGATTTTTGCCATTGAAAAACGTCCAGAAATGTTTGAAGCTACTGACTGAATGAAAGGAGCTGGCATCTCACTCTCTTTGAATCTTCTTTATCATGCTTGGATTAGCAGGAAAAAGCAAAAAATTTCAGAATTGCACCTTGCAATGTAGAGATATTACTGTTTGTGCATTTACAATATTCATTGATTTTTGCCATTGAAAAACGTCCAGAAATGTTTGAAGCTACTGACTGAATGAAAGGAGCTGGCATCTCACTCTCTTTGAATCTTCTTTATCATGCTAGGATTAGCAGGAAAAAGCAAAAAATTTCAGAATTGCACCTTGCAATGTGGAGATATTACTGTTTGTGCATTTACAATATTCATTGATTTTTGCCATTGAAAAACATCATGTTATTCATATACCAGAAATGTTTGAAGCTACTGACTGAATGAAAGGAGCTGGCATCTCACTCTCTTTGAATCTTCTTTATCATGCTTGGATTAGCAGGAAAAAGCAAAAAATTTCAGAATTGCACCTTGCAATGTAGAGATATTACTGTTTGTGCATTTACAATATTCATTGATTTTTGCCATTGAAAAACGTCCAGAAATGTTTGAAGCTACTGACTGAATGAAAGGAGCTGGCATCTCACTCTCTTTGAATCTTCTTTATCATGCTAGGATTAGCAGGAAAAAGCAAAAAATTTCAGAATTGCACCTTGCAATGTGGATATATTACTGTTTGTGCATTTACAATATTCATTGATTTTTGCCATTGAAAAACATCATGTTATTCATAAACCAGAAATGTTTGAAGCTACTGACTGAATTAAAGGAGCTGGCACCTCACTCTCTTTGAATCTTCTTTATCATGCTAGGATTAGCAGGAAAAAGCAAAAAATTTCAGAATTGCACCTTGCAATGTGGAGATATTACTGTTTGTGCATTTACAATATTCATTGATTTTTGCCATTGAAAAACGTCCAGAAATGTTTGAAGCTACTGACTGAATGAAAGGAGCTGGCATCTCACTCTCTTCGAATCTTCTTTATCATGCTAGGATTAGCAGGAAAAAGCAAAAAATTTCAGAATTACACCTTGCAATGTGGAGATATTACTGTTTGTGCATTTACAATATTCATTGATTTTTACCATTGAAAAACGTCCAGAAATGTTTGAAGCTACTGACTGAATGAAAGGAGCTGGCATCTCACTCTCTTTGAATCTTCTTTATCATGCTAGGATTAGCAGGAAAAAGCAAAAAATTTCAGAATTGCACCTTGCAATGTGGAGATATTACTGTTTGTGCATTTACAATATACATTGATTTTTGCCATTGAAAAACGTCCAGAAATGTTTGAAGCTACTGACTGAATGAAAGGAGCTGGCATCTCACTCTCTTTGAATCTTCTTTATCATGCTAGGATTAGCAGGAAAAAGCAAAAAATTTCAGAATTGCACCTTGCAATGTGGAGATATTACTGTTTGTGCATTTACAATATGCATTGATTTTTGCCATTGAAAAACGTCCAGAAATGTTTGAAGCTACTGACTGAATGAAAGGAGCTGGCATCTCACTCTCTTTGAATCTTCTTTATCATGCTAGGATTAGCAGGAAAAAGCAAAATATTTCAGAATTGCACCTTACAATGTGGAGATATTACTGTTTGTGCATTTACAATATTCATTGATTTTTGCCATTGAAAAACGTCCAGAAATGTTTGAAGCTACTGACTGAATGAAAGGAGCTGGCATCTCACTCTCTTTGAATCTTCTTTATCATGCTAGGATTAGCAGGAAAAAGCAAAAAATTTCAGAATTGCACCTTGCAATGTGGAGATATTACTGTTTGTGCATTGACAATATTCATTGATTTTTGCCATTGAAAAACATCATGTTATTCATATACCAGAAATGTTTGAAGCTACTAACTGAATGAAAGGAGCTGGCATCTCACTCTCTTTGAATCTTCTTTATCATGCTAGGATTAGCAGGAAAAAGCAAAAAATTTCAGAATTGCACCTTGCAATGTGGAGATATTACTGTTTGTGCATTTACAATATTCATTGATTTTTGCCATTGAAAAACATCATGTTATTCATATACCAGAAATGTTTGAAGCTACTGACTGAATGAAAGGAGCTGGCATCTCACTCTCTTTGAATCTTCTTTATCATGCTAGGATTAGCAGGAAAAAGCAAAAAATTTCAGAATTGCACCTTGCAATGTGGAGATATTACTGTTTGTGCATTTACAATATTCATTGATTTTTGCCATTGAAAAACGTCCAGAAATGTTTGAAGCTACTGACTGAATGAAAGGAGATGGCATCTCACTCTCTTTGAATCTTCTTTATCATGCTAGGATTAGCAGGAAAAAGCAAAAAATTTCAGAATTGCACCTTGCAATGTGGAGATATTCCTGTTTGTGCATTTACAATATTCATTGATTTTTGCCATTGAAAAACGTCCAGAAAAGTTTGAAGCTACTGACTGAATGAAAGGAGCTGGCATCTCACTCTCTTTGAATCTTCTTTATCATGCTAGGATTAGCAGGAAAAAGCAAAAAATTTCAGAATTGCACCTTGCAATGTGGAGATATTACTGTTTGTGCATTTACAATATTCATTGATTTTTGCCATTGAAAAACATAATGTTATTCATATACCAGAAATGTTTGAAGCTACTGACTGAATGAAAGGAGCTGGCATCTCACTCTCTTTGAATCTTCTTTATCATGCTAGGATTAGCAGGAAAAAGCAAAAAATTTCAGAATTGCACCTTGCAATGTGGAGATATTACTGTTTGTGCATTTACAATATTCATTGATTTTTGCCATTGAAAAACATCATGTTATTCATATACCAGAAATGTTTGAAGCTACTGACTGAATGAAAGGAGCTGGCATCTCACTCTCTTTGAATCTTCTTTATCATGCTAGGATTAGCAGGAAAAAGCAAAAAATTTCAGAATTGCACCTTGCAATGTGGAGATATTACTGTTTGTGCATTTACAATATTCATTGATTTTTGCCATTGAAAAACATCATGTTATTCATATACCAGAAATGTTTGAAGCTACTGACTGAATGAAAGGAGCTGGCATCTCACTCTCTTTGAATCTTCTTTATCATGCTAGGATTAGCAGGAAAAAGCAAAAAATTTCAGAATTGCACCTTGCAATGTGGAGATATTACTGTTTGTGCATTTACAATATTCATTGATTTTTGCCATTGAAAAACATCATGTTATTCATATACCAGAAATGTTTGAAGCTACTGACTGAATAAAAAGAGCTGGCATCTCACTCTCTTTGAATCTTCTTTATCATGCTAGGATTAGCAGGAAAAAGCAAAAAATTTCAGAATTGCACCTTGCAATGTGGAGATATTACTGTTTGTGCATTTACAATATTCATTGATTTTTGCCATTGAAAAACATCATGTTATTCATATACCAGAAATGTTTGAAGCTACTGACTGAATGAAAGGAGCTGGCATCTCACTCTCTTTGAATCTTCTTTATCATGCTAGGATTAGCAGGAAAAAGCAAAAAATTTCAGAATTGCACCTTGCAATGTGGAGATATTACTGTTTGTGCATTTACAATATTCATTGATTTTTGCCATTGAAAAACGTCCAGAAATGTTTCAAGCTACTGACTGAATGAAAGGAGCTGGCATCTCACTCTCTTTGAATCTTCTTTATCATGCTAGGATTAGCAGGAAAAAGCAAAAAATTTCAGAATTGCACCTTGCAATGTGGAGATATTACTGTTTGTGCATTTACAATATTCATTGATTTTTGCCATTGAAAAACATCATGTTATTCATATACCAGAAATGTTTGAAGCTACTGACTGAATGAAAGGAGCTGGCATCTCACTCTCTTTGAATCTTCTTTATCATGCTAGGATTAGCAGGAAAAAGTAAAAAATTTCAGAATTGCACCTTGCAATGTGGAGATATTACTGTTTGTGCATTTACAATATTCATTGATTTTTGCCATTGAAAAACATCATGTTATTCATATACCAGAAATGTTTGAAGCTACTGACTGAATGAAAGGAGCTGGCATCTCACTCTCTTTGAATCTTCTTTATCATGCTAGGATTAGCAGGAAAAAGCAAAAAATTTCAGAATTGCACCTTGCAATGTGGAGATATTACTGTTTGTGCATTTACAATATTCATTGATTTTTGCCATTGAAAAACATCATGTTATTCATATACCAGAAATGTTTGAAGCTACTGACTGAATGAAAGGAGCTGGCATCGCACTCTCTTTGAATCTTCTTTATCATGCTAGGATTAGCAGGAAAAAGCAAAAAATTTCAGAATTGCACCTTGCAATGTGGAGATATTACTGTTTGTGCATTTACAATATTCATTGATTTTTGCCATTGAAAAACGTCATGTTATTCATATACCAGAAATATTTGAAGCTACTGACTGACTGAAAGGAGCTGGCATCTCACTCTCTTTGAATCTTCTTTATCATGCTAGGATTAGCAGGAAAAAGCAAAAAATTTCAGAATTGCACCTTGCAATGTGGAGATATTACTGTTTGTGCATTTACAATATTCATTGATTTTTGCCATTGAAAAACATCATGTTATTCATATACCAGAAATGTTTGAAGCTACTGACTGAATAAAAGGAGCTGGCATCTCACTCTCTTTGAATCTTCTTTATCATGCTAGGATTAGGAGGAAAAAGCAAAAAATTTCAGAATTGCACCTTGCAATGTGGAGATATTACTGTTTGTGCATTTACAATATTCATTGATTTTTGCCATTGAAAAACATCATGTTATTCATATACCAGAAATGTTTGAAGCTACTGACTGAATGAAAGGAGCTGGCATCTCACTCTCTTTGAATCTTCTTTATCATGCTAGGATTAGCAGGAAAAAGCAAAAAATTTCAGAATTGCACCTTGCAATGTGGAGATATTACTGTTTGTGCATTTACAATATTCATTGATTTTTGCCATTGAAAAACGTCCAGAAATGTTTGAAGCTACTGACTGAATGAAAGGAGCTGGCATCTCACTCTCTTTGAATCTTCTTTATCATGCTAGGATTAGCAGGAAAAAGCAAAAAATTTCAGAATTGCACCTTGCAATGTGGAGATATTACTGTTTGTGCATTTACAATATTCATTGATTTTTGCCATTGAAAAACATCATGTTATTCATATACCAGAAATGTTTGAAGCTACTGACTGAATGAAAGGAGGTGGCATCTCACTCTCTTTGAATCTTCTTTATCATGCTAGGATTAGCAGGAAAAAGCAAAAAATTTCAGAATTGCACCTTGCAATGTGGAGATATTACTGTTTGTGCATTTACAATATTCATTGATTTTTGTCATTGAAAAACATCATGTTATTCATATACCAGAAATGTTTGAAGCTACTGACTGAATGAAAGGAGCTGGCATCTCACTCTCTTTGAATCTTCTTTATCATGCTAGGATTAGCCGGAAAAAGCAAAAAATTTCAGAATTGCACCTTGCAATGTGGAGATATTACTGTTTGTGCATTTACAATATTCATTGATTTTTGCCATTGAAAAACATCATGTTATTCATATACCAGAAATGTTTGAAGCTACTGACTGAATGAAAGGAGCTGGCATCTCACTCTCTTTGAATCTTCTTTATCATGCTAGGATTAGCAGGAAAAAGCAAAAAATTTCAGAATAGCACCTTGCAATGTGGAGATATTACTGTTTGTGCATTTACAATATTCATTGATTTTTGCCATTGAAAAACGTCCAGAAATGTTTGAAGCTACTGACTAAATGAAAGGAGCTGGCATCTCACTCTCTTTGAATCTTCTTTATCATGCTAGGATTAGCAGGAAAAAGCAAAAAATTTCAGAATTGCACCTTGCAATGTGGAGATATTACTGTTTGTGCATTTACAATATTCATTGATTTTTGCCATTGAAAAACATCATGTTATTCATATACCAGAAATGTTTGAAGCTACTGACTGAATGAAAGGAACTGGCATCTCACTCTCTTTCAATCTTCTTTATCATGCTAGGATTAGCAGGAAAAAGCAAAAAAATTCAGAATTGCACCTTGCAATGTGGAGATATTACTGTTTGTGCATTTACAATATTCATTGATTTTTGCCACTGAAAAACATCGTTATTCATATACCAGAAATGTTTGAAGCTACTGACTGAATGAAAGGAGCTGGGATCTCACTCTCTTTTAATCTTCTTTATCATGCTAGGATTAGCAGGAAAAAGCAAAAAATTTCAGAATTGCACCTTGCAATGTGGAGATATTACTGTTTGTGCATTTACAATATTCATTGATTTTTGCCATTGAAAAACGTCCAGAAATGTTTGAAGCTACTGACTGAATGAAAGGAGCTGGCATCTCACTCTCTTTGAATCTTCTTTATCATGCTAGGATTAGCAGGAAAAAGCAAAAAATTTCAGAATTGCACCTTGCAATGTGGAGATATTACTGTTTGTGCATTTACAATATTCATTGATTTTTGCCATTGATAAACATCATGTTATTCATATACCAGAAATGTTTGAAGCTACTGACTGAATGAAAGGAGCTGGCATCTCACTCTCTTTCAATCTTCTTTATCATGCTAGGATTAGCAGGAAAAAGCAAAAAATTTCAGAATTGCACCTTGCAATGTGGAGATATTACTGTTTGTGCATTTACAATATTCATTGATTTTTGCCATTGAAAAACGTCCAGAAATGTTTGAAGCTACTGACTGAATGAAAGGAGCTGGCATCTCACTCTCTTTGAATCTTCTTTATCATGCTAGGATTAGCAGGAAAAAGCAAAAAATTTCAGAATTGCACCTTGCAATGTGGAGATATTACTGTTTGTGCATTTACAATATTCATTGATTTTTGCCATTGAAAAACATCATGTTATTCATATACCAGAAATGTTTGAAGCTACTGACTGAATGAAATGAGCTGGTATCTCACTCTCTTTGAATCTTCTTTATCATGCTAGGATTAGCAGGAAAAAGCAAAAAATTTCAGAATTGCACCTTGCAATGTGGAGATATTACTGTTTGTGCATTTACAATATTCATTGATTTTTGCCATTGAAAAACATCATGTTATTCATATACCAGAAATGTTTGAAGCTACTGACTGAATGAAAGGAGCTGGCATCTCACTCTCTTTGAATCTTCTTTATCATGCTAGGATTAGCAGGAAAAAGCAAAAAATTTCAGAATTGCACCTTGCAATGTGGTGATATTACTGTTTGTGCATTTACAATATTCATTGATTTTTGCCATTGAAAAACGTCCAGAAATGTTTGAAGCTACTGACTGAATGAAAGGAGCTGGCATCTCACTCTCTTTGAATCTTCTTTATCATGCTAGGATTAGCAGGAAAAAGCAAAAAATTTCAGAATTGCACCTTGCAATGTGGAGATATTACTGTTTGTGCATTTACAATATTCATTGATTTTTGCCATTGAAAAACGTCCAGAAATGTTTGAAGCTACTGACTGAATGAAAGGAGCTGGCATCTCACTCGCTTCGAATCTTCTTTATCATGCTAGGATTAGCAGGAAAAAGCAAAAAATTTCAGAATTGCACCTTGCAATGTGGAGATATTACTGTTTGTGCATTTACAATATTCATTGATTTTTGCCATTGAAAAATGTCCAGAAATGTTTGAAGCTACTGACTGAATGAAAGGAGCTGGCATCTCACTCTCTTTGAATCTTCTTTATCATGCTAGGATTAGCAGGAAAAAGCAAAAAATTTCAGAATTGCACCTTGCAATGTGGAGATATTACTGTTTGTGCATTCACAATATTCATTGATTTTTGCCATTGAAAAACGTCCAGAAATGTTTGAAGCTACTGACTGAATGAAAGGAGCTGGCATCTCACTCTCTTTGAATCTTCTTTATCATGCTAGGATTAGCAGGAAAAAGCAAAAAATTTCAGAATTGCACCTTGCAATGTGGAGATATTACTTTTTGTGCATTTGCAATATTCATTGATTTTTGCCATTGAAAAACGTCCAGAAATGTTTGAAGCTACTGACTGAATGAAAGGAGCTGGCATCTCACTCTCTTTGAATCTTCTTTATCATGCTAGGATTAGCAGGAAAAAGCAAAAAATTTCAGAATTGCACCTTGCAATGTGGAGATATTACTGTTTGTGCATTTACAATATTCATTGATTTTTGCCATTGAAAAACGTCCAGAAATGTTTGAAGCTACTGACGGAATGAAAGGAGCTGGCATCTCACTCTCTTTGAATCTTCTTTATCATGCTAGGATTAGCAGAAAAAAGCAAAAAATTTCAGAATTGCACCTTGCAATGTGGAGATATTACTGTTTGTGCATTTACAATATTCATTGATTTTTGAAATTGAAAAACGTCCAGAAATGTTTGAAGCTACTGACTGAATGAAAGGAGCTGGCATCTCACTCTCTTTGAATCTTCTTTACCATGCTAGGATTAGCAGGAAAAAGCAAAAAATTTCAGAATTGCACCTTGCAATGTGGAGATATTACTGTTTGTGCATTTACAATATTCATTGATTTTTGCCATTGAAAAACGTCCAGAAATGTTTTAAGCTACTGACTGAATGAAAGGAGCTGGCATCTCACTCTCTTTGAGTCTTCTGTATCATGCTAGGATTAGCAGGAAAAAGCAAAAAATTTCAGAATTGCACCTTGCAATGTGGAGATATTACTGTTTGTGCATTTACAATATTCATTGATTTTTGCCATTGAAAAACGTCCAGAAATGTTTGAAGCTACTGACTGAATGAAAGGAGCTGGCATCTCACTCTCTTTGAATCTTCTTTACCATGCTAGGATTAGCAGGAAAAAGCAAAAAATTTCAGAATTGCACCTTGCAATGTGGAGATATTACTGTTTGTGCATTTACAATATTCATTGATTTTTGCCATTGAAAAACGTCCAGAAATGTTTGAAGCTACTGACTGAATGAAAGGAGCTGGCATCTCACTCTCTTTGAATCTTCTTTATCATGCTAGGATTAGCAGGAAAAAGCAAAAAATTTCAGAATTGCACCTTGCAATGTGGAGATATTACTGTTTGTGCATTTACAATATTCATTGATTTTTGCCATTGAAAAACATCGTTATTCATATACCAGAAATGTTTGAAGCTACTGACTGAATGAAAGGAGCTGGCATCTCACTCTCTTTGAATCTTCTTTATCATGCTAGGATTAGCAGGAAAAAGCAAAAAATTTCAGAATTGCACCTTGCAATGTGGAGATATTACTGTTTGTGCATTTACAATATTCATTGATTTTTGCCATTGAAAAACATCGTTATTCATATACCAGAAATGTTTGAAGCTACTGACTGAATGAAAGGAGCTGGCATCTCACTCTCTTTGAATCTTCTTTATCATGCTAGGATTAGCAGGAAAAAGCTAAAAATTTCAGAATTGCACCTTGCAATGTGGAGATATTACTGTTTGTGCATTTACAATATTCATTGATTTTTGCCATTGAAAAACGTCCAGAAATGTTTGAAGCTACTGACTGAATGAAAGGAGCTGGCATCTCACTCTCTTTGAATCTTCTTTATCATGCTAGGATTAGCAGGAAAAAGCAAAAAATTTCAGAATTGCACCTTGCAATGTGGAGATATTACTGTTTGTGCATTTACAATATTCATTGATTTTTGCCATTGATAAACATCATGTTATTCATATACCAGAAATGTTTGAAGCTACTGACTGAATGAAAGGAGCTGGCATCTCACTCTCTTTCAATCTTCTTTATCATGCTAGGATTAGCAGGAAAAAGCAAAAAATTTCAGAATTGCACCTTGCAATGTGGAGATATTACTGTTTGTGCATTTACAATATTCATTGATTTTTGCCATTGAAAAACGTCCAGAAATGTTTGAAGCTACTGACTGAATGAAATCAGCTGGCATCTCACTCTCTTTGAATCTTCTTTATCATGCTAGGATTAGCAGGAAAAAGCAAAAAATTTCAGAATTGCACCTTGCAATGTGGAGATATTACTGTTTGTGCATTTACAATATTCATTGATTTTTGCCATTGAAAAACATCATGTTATTCATATACCAGAAATGTTTGAAGCTACTGACTGAATGAAATGAGCTGGTATCTCACTCTCTTTGAATCTTCTTTATCATGCTAGGATTAGCAGGAAAAAGCAAAAAATTTCAGAATTGCACCTTGCAATGTGGAGATATTACTGTTTGTGCATTTACAATATTCATTGATTTTTGCCATTGAAAAACATCATGTTATTCATATACCAGAAATGTTTGAAGCTACTGACTGAATGAA
This sequence comes from Phyllobates terribilis, assembly GCF_046119375.1. Classification (NCBI taxonomy): domain Eukaryota; kingdom Metazoa; phylum Chordata; class Amphibia; order Anura; family Dendrobatidae; genus Phyllobates; species Phyllobates terribilis. The sequence goes on from NW_027362813.1 coordinate 8,834,221, forward strand.
AGGAGCTGGCATCTCACTCTCTTTGAATCTTCTTTATCATGCTAGGATTAGCAGGAAAAAGCAAAAAATTTCAGAATTGCACCTTGCAATGTGGAGATATTACTGTTTGTGCATTTACAATATTCATTGATTTTTGCCATTGAAAAACGTCCAGAAATGTTTGAAGCTACTGACTGAATGAAAGGAGCTGGCATCTCACTCTCTTTGTATCTTCTTTATCATGCTAGGATTAGCAGGAAAAAGCAAAAAATTTCAGAATTGCACCTTGCAATGTGGAGATATTACTGTTTGTGCATTTACAATATTCATTGATTTTTGCCATTGAAAAACGTCCAGAAATGTTTGAAGCTACTGACTGAATGAAAGGAGCTGGCATCTCACTCGCTTTGAATCTTCTTTATCATGCTAGGATTAGCAGGAAGAAGCAAAAAATTTCAGAATTGCACCTTGCAATGTGGAGATATTACTGTTTGTGCATTTACAATATTCATTGATTTTTGCCATTGAAAAACGACCAGAAATGTTTGAAGCTACTGACTGAATGAAAGGAGCTGGCATCTCACTCTCTTTGAATCTTCTTTATCATGCTAGGATTAGCAGGAAAAAGCAAAAAATTTCAGAATTGCACCTTGCAATGTGGAGATATTACTGTTTGTGCATTCACAATATTCATTGATTTTTGCCATTGAAAAACGTCCAGAAATGTTTGAAGCTACTGACTGAATGAAAGGAGCTGGCATCTCACTCTCTTTGAATCTTCTTTATCATGCTAGGATTAGCAGGAAAAAGCAAAAAATTTCAGAATTGCACCTTGCAATGTGGAGATATTACTGTTTGTGCATTTGCAATATTCATTGATTTTTGCCATTGAAAAACGTCCAGAAATGTTTGAAGCTACTGACTGAATGAAAGGAGCTGGCATCTCACTCTCTTTGAATCTTCTTTATCATGCTAGGATTAGCAGGAAAAAGCAAAAAATTTCAGAATTGCACCTTGCAATGTGGAGATATTGCTGTTTGTGCATTTACAATATTCATTGATTTTTGCCATTGAAAAACGTCCAGAAATGTTTGAAGCTACTGACGGAATGAAAGGAGCTGGCATCTCACTCTCTTTGAATCTTCTTTATCATGCTAGGATTAGCAGGAAAAAGCAAAAAATTTCAGAATTGCACCTTGCAATGTGGAGATATTACTGTTTGTGCATTTACAATATTCATTGATTTTTGCCATTGAAAAACGTCCAGAAATGTTTGAAGCTACTGACTGAATGAAAGGAGCTGGCATCTCACTCTCTTTGATTCTTCTTTACCATGCTAGGATTAGCAGGAAAAAGCAAAAAATTTCAGAATTGCACCTTGCAATGTGGAGATATTACTGTTTGTGCATTTACAATATTCATCGATTTTTGCCATTGAAAAACGTCCAGAAATGTTTGAAGCTACTGACTGAATGAAAGGAGCTGGCATCTCACTCTCTTTGAATCTTCTTTATCATGCTAGGATTAGCAGGAAAAAGCAAAAAATTTCAGAATTGCACCTTGCAATGTGGAGATATTACTGTTTGTGCATTTACAATATTCATCGATTTTTGCCATTGAAAAACGTCCAGAAATGTTTGAAGCTACTGACTGAATGAAAGGAGCTGGCATCTCACTCTCTTTGAATCTTCTTTATCATGCTAGAATTAGCAGGAAAAAGCAAAAAATTTCAGAATTGCACCTTGCAATGTGGAGATATTACTATTTGTGCATTTACAATATTCATAGATTTTTGCCATTGAAAAACGTCCAGAAATGTTTGAAGCTACTGACTGAATGAAAGGAGCTGGCATCTCACTCTCTTTGAATCTTCTTTATCATGCTAGGATTAGCAGAAAAAAGCAAAAAATTTCAGAATTGCACCTTGCAATGTGGAGATATTACTGTTTGTGCATTTACAATATTCATTGATTTTTGCCATTGAAAAACATCATTATTCATATACCAGAAATGTTTGAAGCTACTGACTGAATGAAAGGAGCTGGCATCTCACTCTCTTTGAATCTTCTTTATCATGCTAGGATTAGCAGGAAAAAGCAAAAAAATTCAGAATTGCACCTTGCAATGTGGAGATATTACTGTTTGTGCATTTACAATATTTATTGATTTTTGCCATTGAAAAATGTCCAGAAATGTTTGAAGCTACTGACTGAATGAAAGGAGCTGGCATCTCACTCTCTTTGAATCTTCTTTATCATGCTAGGATTAGCAGGAAAAAGCAAAAAATTTCAGAATTGCACCTTGCAATGTGGAGATATTACTGTTTGTGCATTTACAATATTCATTGATTTTTGCCATTGAAAAACATCATGTTATTCATATACCAGAAATGTTTGAAGCTACTGACTGAATGAAAGGAGCTGGCATCTCACTCTCTTTGAATCTTCTTTATCATGCTAGGATTAGCAGGAAAAAGCAAAAAATTTCAGAATTGCACCTTGCAATGTGGAGATATTACTGTTTGTGCATTTACAATATTCATTGATTTTTGCCATTGAAAAACATCATGTTATTCATATACCAGAAATGTTTGAAGCTACTGACTGAATGAAAGGAGCTGGCATCTCACTCTCTTTGAATCTTCTTTATCATGCTAGGATTAGCAGGAAAAAGCAAAAAATTTCAGAATTGCACCTTGCAATGTGGAGATATTACTGTTTGTGCATTTACAATATTCATTGATTTTTGCCATTGAAAAACATCATGTTATTCATATACCAGAAATGTTTGAAGCTACTGACTGAATGAAAGGAGCTGGCATCGCACTCTCTTTGAATCTTCTTTATCATGCTAGGATTAGCAGGAAAAAGCAAAAAATTTCAGAATTGCACCTTGCAATGTGGAGATATTACTGTTTGTGCATTTACAATATTCATTGATTTTTGCCATTGAAAAACGTCATGTTATTCATATACCAGAAATGTTTGAAGCTACTGACTGAATGAAAGGAGCTGGCATCTCACTCTCTTTGAATCTTCTTTATCATGCTAGGATTAGCAGGAAAAAGCAAAAAATTTCAGAATTGCACCTTGCAATGTGGAGATATTACTGTTTGTGCATTCACAATATTCATTGATTTTTGCCATTGAAAAACGTCCAGAAATGTTTGAAGCTACTGACTGAATGAAAGGAGCTGGCATCTCACTCTCTTTGTATCTTCTTTATCATGCTAGGATTAGCAGGAAAAAGCAAAAAATTTCAGAATTGCACCTTGCAATGTGGAGATATTACTGTTTGTGCATTTACAATATTCATTGATTTTTGCCATTGAAAAACATCATGTTATTCATATACCAGAAATGTTTGAAGCTACTGACTGAATGAAAGGAGCTGGCATCTCACTCTCTTTGAATCTTCTTTATCATGCTAGGATTAGCAGGAAAAAGCAAAAAATTTCAGAATTGCACCTTGCAATGTGGAGATATTACTGTTTGTGCATTTACAATATTCATTGATTTTTGCCATTGAAAAACATCATGTTATTCATATACCAGAAATGTTTGAAGCTACTGACTGAATGAAAGGAGCTGGCATCTCACTCTCTTTGAATCTTCTTTATCATGCTAGGATTAGCAGGAAAAAGCAAAAAATTTCAGAATTGCACCTTGCAATGTGGAGATATTACTGTTTGTGCATTTACAATATTCATTGATTTTTGCCATTGAAAAACATCATGTTATTCATATACCAGAAATGTTTGAAGCTACTGACTGAATGAAAGGAGCTGGCATCGCACTCTCTTTGAATCTTCTTTATCATGCTAGGATTAGCAGGAAAAAGCAAAAAATTTCAGAATTGCACCTTGCAATGTGGAGATATTACTGTTTGTGCATTTACAATATTCATTGATTTTTGCCATTGAAAAACGTCATGTTATTCATATACCAGAAATGTTTGAAGCTACTGACTGAATGAAAGGAGCTGGCATCTCACTCTCTTTGAATCTTCTTTATCATGCTAGGATTAGCAGGAAAAAGCAAAAAATTTCAGAATTGCACCTTGCAATGTGGAGATATTACTGTTTGTGCATTTACAATATTCATTGATTTTTGCCATTGAAAAACGTCCAGAAATGTTTGAAGCTACTGACTGAATGAAAGGAGATGGCATCTCACTCTCTTTGAATCTTCTTTATCATGCTAGGATTAGCAGGAAAAAGCAAAAAATTTCAGAATTGCACCTTGCAATGTGGAGATATTACTGTTTGTGCATTTACAATATTCATTGATTTTTGCCATTGAAAAACGTCCAGAAATGTTTGAAGCTACTGACTGAATGAAAGGAGCTGGCATCTCACTCTCTTTGAATCTTCTTTATCATGCTAGGATTAGCAGGAAAAAGCAAAAAATTTCAGAATTGCACCTTGCAATGTGGAGATATTACTGTTTGTGCATTTACAATATTCATTGATTTTTGCCATTGATAAACATCATGTTATTCATATACCAGAAATGTTTGAAGCTACTGACTGAATGAAAGGAGCTGGCATCTCACTCTCTTTCAATCTTCTTTATCATGCTAGGATTAGCAGGAAAAAGCAAAAAATTTCAGAATTGCACCTTGCAATGTGGAGATATTACTGTTTGTGCATTTACAATATTCATTGATTTTTGCCATTGAAAAACGTCCAGAAATGTTTGAAGCTACTGACTGAATGAAAGGAGCTGGCATCTCACTCTCTTTGAATCTTCTTTATCATGCTAGGATTAGCAGGAAAAAGCAAAAAATTTCAGAATTGCACCTTGCAATGTGGAGATATTACTGTTTGTGCATTTACAATATTCATTGATTTTTGCCATTGAAAAACATCTTGTTATTCATATACCAGAAATGTTTGAAGCTACTGACTGAATGAAATGAGCTGGTATCTCACTCTCTTTGAATCTTCTTTATCATGCTAGGATTAGCAGGAAAAAGCAAAAAATTTCAGAATTGCACCTTGCAATGTGGAGATATTACTGTTTGTGCATTTACAATATTCATTGATTTTTGCCATTGAAAAACATCATGTTATTCATATACCAGAAATGTTTGAAGCTACTGACTGAATGAAAGGAGCTGGCATCTCACTCTCTTTGAATCTTCTTTATCATGCTAGGATTAGCAGGAAAAAGCAAAAAATTTCAGAATTGCACCTTGCAATGTGGAGATATTACTGTTTGTGCATTTACAATATTCATTGATTTTTGCCATTGAAAAACGTCCAGAAATGTTTGAAGCTACTGACTGAATGAAAGGAGCTGGCATCTCACTCTCTTTGAATCTTCTTTATCATGCTAGGATTAGCAGGAAAAAGCAAAAAATTTCAGAATTGCACCTTGCAATGTGGAGATATTACTGTTTGTGCATTTACAATATTCATTGATTTTTGCCATTGATAAACATCATGTTATTCATATACCAGAAATGTTTGAAGCTACTGACTGAATGAAAGGAGCTGGCATCTCACTCTCTTTCAATCTTCTTTATCATGCTAGGATTAGCAGGAAAAAGCAAAAAATTTCAGAATTGCACCTTGCAATGTGGAGATATTACTGTTTGTGCATTTACAATATTCATTGATTTTTGCCATTGAAAAACGTCCAGAAATGTTTGAAGCTACTGACTGAATGAAAGGAGCTGGCATCTCACTCTCTTTGAATCTTCTTTATCATGCTAGGATTAGCAGGAAAAAGCAAAAAATTTCAGAATTGCACCTTGCAATGTGGAGATATTACTGTTTGTGCATTTACAATATTCATTGATTTTTGCCATTGAAAAACATCATGTTATTCATATACCAGAAATGTTTGAAGCTACTGACTGAATGAAAGGAGCTGGCATCTCACTCTCTTTGAATCTTCTTTATCATGCTAGGATCAGCAGGAAAAAGCAAAAAATTTCAGAATTGCACCTTGCAATGTGGAGATATTACTGTTTGTGCATTTACAATATTCATTGATTTTTGCCATTGAAAAACGTCCAGAAATGTTTGAAGCTACTGACTGAATGAAAGGAGCTGGCATCTCACTCTCTTTGTATCTTCTTTATCATGCTAGGATTAGCAGGAAAAAGCAAAAAATTTCAGAATTGCACCTTGCAATGTGGAGATATTACTGTTTGTGCATTTACAATATTCATTGATTTTTGCCATTGAAAAACGTCCAGAAATGTTTGAAGCTACTGACTGAATGAAAGGAGCTGGCATCTCACTCGCTTTGAATCTTCTTTATCATGCTAGGATTAGCAGGAAAAAGCAAAAAATTTCAGAATTGCACCTTGCAATGTGGAGATATTACTGTTTGTGCATTTACAATATTCATTGATTTTTGCCATTGAAAAACGACCAGAAATGTTTGAAGCTACTGACTGAATGAAAGGAGCTGGCATCTCACTCTCTTTGAATCTTCTTTATCATGCTAGGATTAGCAGGAAAAAGCAAAAAATTTCAGAATTGCACCTTGCAATGTGGAGATATTACTGTTTGTGCATTCACAATATTCATTGATTTTTGCCATTGAAAAACGTCCAGAAATGTTTGAAGCTACTGACTGAATGAAAGGAGCTGGCATCTCACTCTCTTTGAATCTTCTTTATCATGCTAGGATTAGCAGGAAAAAGCAAAAAATTTCAGAATTGCACCTTGCAATGTGGAGATATTACTGTTTGTGCATTTGCAATATTCATTGATTTTTGCCATTGAAAAACGTCCAGAAATGTTTGAAGCTACTGACTGAATGAAAGGAGCTGGCATCTCACTCTCTTTGAATCTTCTTTATCATGCTAGGATTAGCAGGAAAAAGCAAAAAATTTCAGAATTGCACCTTGCAATGTGGAGATATTGCTGTTTGTGCATTTACAATATTCATTGATTTTTGCCATTGAAAAACGTCCAGAAATGTTTGAAGCTACTGACGGAATGAAAGGAGCTGGCATCTCACTCTCTTTGAATCTTCTTTATCATGCTAGGATTAGCAGGAAAAAGCAAAAAATTTCAGAATTGCACCTTGCAATGTGGAGATATTACTGTTTGTGCATTTACAATATTCATTGATTTTTGCCATTGAAAAACGTCCAGAAATGTTTGAAGCTACTGACTGAATGAAAGGAGCTGGCATCTCACTCTCTTTGATTCTTCTTTACCATGCTAGGATTAGCAGGAAAAAGCAAAAAATTTCAGAATTGCACCTTGCAATGTGGAGATATTACTGTTTGTGCATTTACAATATTCATCGATTTTTGCCATTGAAAAACGTCCAGAAATGTTTGAAGCTACTGACTGAATGAAAGGAGCTGGCATCTCACTCTCTTTGAATCTTCTTTATCATGCTAGGATTAGCAGGAAAAAGCAAAAAATTTCAGAATTGCACCTTGCAATGTGGAGATATTACTGTTTGTGCATTTACAATATTCATCGATTTTTGCCATTGAAAAACGTCCAGAAATGTTTGAAGCTACTGACTGAATGAAAGGAGCTGGCATCTCACTCTCTTTGAATCTTCTTTATCATGCTAGAATTAGCAGGAAAAAGCAAAAAATTTCAGAATTGCACCTTGCAATGTGGAGATATTACTATTTGTGCATTTACAATATTCATAGATTTTTGCCATTGAAAAACGTCCAGAAATGTTTGAAGCTACTGACTGAATGAAAGGAGCTGGCATCTCACTCTCTTTGAATCTTCTTTATCATGCTAGGATTAGCAGGAAAAAGCAAAAAATTTCAGAATTGCACCTTGCAATGTGGAGATATTACTGTTTGTGCATTTACAATATTCATTGATTTTTGCCATTGAAAAACATCATTATTCATATACCAGAAATGTTTGAAGCTACTGACTGAATGAAAGGAGCTGGCATCTCACTCTCTTTGAATCTTCTTTATCATGCTAGGATTAGCAGGAAAAAGCAAAAAAATTCAGAATTGCACCTTGCAATGTGGAGATATTACTGTTTGTGCATTTACAATATTTATTGATTTTTGCCATTGAAAAATGTCCAGAAATGTTTGAAGCTACTGACTGAATGAAAGGAGCTGGCATCTCACTCTCTTTGAATCTTCTTTATCATGCTAGGATTAGCAGGAAAAAGCAAAAAATTTCAGAATTGCACCTTGCAATGTGGAGATATTACTGTTTGTGCATTTACAATATTCATTGATTTTTGCCATTGAAAAACATCATGTTATTCATATACCAGAAATGTTTGAAGCTACTGACTGAATGAAAGGAGCTGGCATCTCACTCTCTTTGAATCTTCTTTATCATGCTAGGATTAGCAGGAAAAAGCAAAAAATTTCAGAATTGCACCTTGCAATGTGGAGATATTACTGTTTGTGCATTTACAATATTCATTGATTTTTGCCATTGAAAAACATCATGTTATTCATATACCAGAAATGTTTGAAGCTACTGACTGAATGAAAGGAGCTGGCATCTCACTCTCTTTGAATCTTCTTTATCATGCTAGGATTAGCAGGAAAAAGCAAAAAATTTCAGAATTGCACCTTGCAATGTGGAGATATTACTGTTTGTGCATTTACAATATTCATTGATTTTTGCCATTGAAAAACATCATGTTATTCATATACCAGAAATGTTTGAAGCTACTGACTGAATGAAAGGAGCTGGCATCTCACTCTCTTTGAATCTTCTTTATCATGCTAGGATTAGCAGGAAAAAGCAAAAAATTTCAGAATTGCACCTTGCAATGTGGAGATATTACTGTTTGTGCATTCACAATATTCATTGATTTTTGCCATTGAAAAACGTCCAGAAATGTTTGAAGCTACTGACTGAATGAAAGGAGCTGGCATCTCACTCTCTTTGTATCTTCTTTATCATGCTAGGATTAGCAGGAAAAAGCAAAAAATTTCAGAATTGCACCTTGCAATGTGGAGATATTACTGTTTGTGCATTTACAATATTCATTGATTTTTGCCATTGAAAAACATCATGTTATTCATATACCAGAAATGTTTGAAGCTACTGACTGAATGAAAGGAGCTGGCATCTCACTCTCTTTGAATCTTCTTTATCATGCTAGGATTAGCAGGAAAAAGCAAAAAATTTCAGAATTGCACCTTGCAATGTGGAGATATTACTGTTTGTGCATTTACAATATTCATTGATTTTTGCCATTGAAAAACATCATGTTATTCATATACCAGAAATGTTTGAAGCTACTGACTGAATGAAAGGAGCTGGCATCTCACTCTCTTTGAATCTTCTTTATCATGCTAGGATTAGCAGGAAAAAGCAAAAAATTTCAGAATTGCACCTTGCAATGTGGAGATATTACTGTTTGTGCATTTACAATATTCATTGATTTTTGCCATTGAAAAACATCATGTTATTCATATACCAGAAATGTTTGAAGCTACTGACTGAATGAAAGGAGCTGGCATCGCACTCTCTTTGAATCTTCTTTATCATGCTAGGATTAGCAGGAAAAAGCAAAAAATTTCAGAATTGCACCTTGCAATGTGGAGATATTACTGTTTGTGCATTTACAATATTCATTGATTTTTGCCATTGAAAAACGTCATGTTATTCATATACCAGAAATGTTTGAAGCTACTGACTGAATGAAAGGAGCTGGCATCTCACTCTCTTTGAATCTTCTTTATCATGCTAGGATTAGCAGGAAAAAGCAAAAAATTTCAGAATTGCACCTTGCAATGTGGAGATATTACTGTTTGTGCATTTACAATATTCATTGATTTTTGCCATTGAAAAACGTCCAGAAATGTTTGAAGCTACTGACTGAATGAAAGGAGATGGCATCTCACTCTCTTTGAATCTTCTTTATCATGCTAGGATTAGCAGGAAAAAGCAAAAAATTTCAGAATTGCACCTTGCAATGTGGAGATATTACTGTTTGTGCATTTACAATATTCATTGATTTTTGCCATTGAAAAACGTCCAGAAATGTTTGAAGCTACTGACTGAATGAAAGGAGCTGGCATCTCACTCTCTTTGAATCTTCTTTATCATGCTAGGATTAGCAGGAAAAAGCAAAAAATTTCAGAATTGCACCTTGCAATGTGGAGATATTACTGTTTGTGCATTTACAATATTCATTGATTTTTGCCATTGATAAACATCATGTTATTCATATACCAGAAATGTTTGAAGCTACTGACTGAATGAAAGGAGCTGGCATCTCACTCTCTTTCAATCTTCTTTATCATGCTAGGATTAGCAGGAAAAAGCAAAAAATTTCAGAATTGCACCTTGCAATGTGGAGATATTACTGTTTGTGCATTTACAATATTCATTGATTTTTGCCATTGAAAAACGTCCAGAAATGTTTGAAGCTACTGACTGAATGAAAGGAGCTGGCATCTCACTCTCTTTGAATCTTCTTTATCATGCTAGGATTAGCAGGAAAAAGCAAAAAATTTCAGAATTGCACCTTGCAATGTGGAGATATTACTGTTTGTGCATTTACAATATTCATTGATTTTTGCCATTGAAAAACATCTTGTTATTCATATACCAGAAATGTTTGAAGCTACTGACTGAATGAAATGAGCTGGTATCTCACTCTCTTTGAATCTTCTTTATCATGCTAGGATTAGCAGGAAAAAGCAAAAAATTTCAGAATTGCACCTTGCAATGTGGAGATATTACTGTTTGTGCATTTACAATATTCATTGATTTTTGCCATTGAAAAACATCATGTTATTCATATACCAGAAATGTTTGAAGCTACTGACTGAATGAAAGGAGCTGGCATCTCACTCTCTTTGAATCTTCTTTATCATGCTAGGATTAGCAGGAAAAAGCAAAAAATTTCAGAATTGCACCTTGCAATGTGGAGATATTACTGTTTGTGCATTTACAATATTCATTGATTTTTGCCATTGAAAAACGTCCAGAAATGTTTGAAGCTACTGACTGAATGAAAGGAGCTGGCATCTCACTCTCTTTGAATCTTCTTTATCATGCTAGGATTAGCAGGAAAAAGCAAAAAATTTCAGAATTGCACCTTGCAATGTGGAGATATTACTGTTTGTGCATTTACAATATTCATTGATTTTTGCCATTGATAAACATCATGTTATTCATATACCAGAAATGTTTGAAGCTACTGACTGAATGAAAGGAGCTGGCATCTCACTCTCTTTCAATCTTCTTTATCATGCTAGGATTAGCAGGAAAAAGCAAAAAATTTCAGAATTGCACCTTGCAATGTGGAGATATTACTGTTTGTGCATTTACAATATTCATTGATTTTTGCCATTGAAAAACGTCCAGAAATGTTTGAAGCTACTGACTGAATGAAAGGAGCTGGCATCTCACTCTCTTTGAATCTTCTTTATCATGCTAGGATTAGCAGGAAAAAGCAAAAAATTTCAGAATTGCACCTTGCAATGTGGAGATATTACTGTTTGTGCATTTACAATATTCATTGATTTTTGCCATTGAAAAACATCTTGTTATTCATATACCAGAAATGTTTGAAGCTACTGACTGAATGAAATGAGCTGGTATCTCACTCTCTTTGAATCTTCTTTATCATGCTAGGATTAGCAGGAAAAAGCAAAAAATTTCAGAATTGCACCTTGCAATGTGGAGATATTACTGTTTGTGCATTTACAATATTCATTGATTTTTGCCATTGAAAAACATCATGTTATTCATATACCAGAAATGTTTGAAGCTACTGACTGAATGAAAGGAGCTGGCATCTCACTCTCTTTGAATCTTCTTTATCATGCTAGGATTAGCAGGAAAAAGCAAAAAATTTCAGAATTGCACCTTGCAATGTGGAGATATTACTGTTTGTGCATTTACAATATTCATTGATTTTTGCCATTGAAAAACGTCCAGAAATGTTTGAAGCTACTGACTGAATGAAAGGAGCTGGCATCTCACTCTCTTTGAATCTTCTTTATCATGCTAGGATTAGCAGGAAAAAGCAAAAAATTTCAGAATTGCACCTTGCAATGTGGAGATATTACTGTTTGTGCATTTACAATATTCATTGATTTTTGCCATTGAAAAACGTCCAGAAATGTTTGAAGCTACTGACTGAATGAAAGGAGCTGGCATCTCACTCGCTTCGAATCTTCTTTATCATGCTAGGATTAGCAGGAAAAAGCAAAAAATTTCAGAATTGCACCTTGCAATGTGGAGATATTACTGTTTGTGCATTCACAATATTCATTGATTTTTGCCATTGAAAAACGTCCAGAAATGTTTGAAGCTACTGACTGAATGAAAAGAGCTGGCATCTCACTCTCTTTGAATCTTCTTTATCATGCTAGGATTAGCAGGAAAAAGCAAAAAATTTCAGAATTGCACCTTGCAATGTGGAGATATTACTGTTTGTGCATTTGCAATATTCATTGATTTTTGCCATTGAAAAACGTCCAGAAATGTTTGAAGCTACTGACTGAATGAAAGGAGCTGGCATCTCACTCTCTTTGAATCTTCTTTATCATGCTAGGATTAGCAGGAAAAAGCAAAAAATTTCAGAATTGCACCTTGCAATGTGGAGATATTACTGTTTGTGCATTTACAATATTCATTGATTTTTGCCATTGAAAAACGTCCAGAAATGTTTGAAGCTACTGACGGAATGAAAGGAGCTGGCATCTCACTCTCTTTGAATCTTCTTTATCATGCTAGGATTAGCAGAAAAAAGCAAAAAATTTCAGAATTGCACCTTGCAATGTGGAGATATTACTGTATGTGCATTTACAATATTCATTGATTTTTGAAATTGAAAAACGTCCAGAAATGTTTGAAGCTACTGACTGAATGAAAGGAGCTGGCATCTCACTCTCTTTGAATCTTCTTTATCATGCTAGGATTAGCAGGAAAAAGCAAAAAATTTCAGAATTGCACCTTGCAATGTGGAGATATTACTGTTTGTGCATTTACAATATTCATTGATTTTTGCCATTGAAAAACGTCCAGAAATGTTTGAAGCTACTGACTGAATGAAAGGAGCTGGCATCTCACTCTCTTTGAGTCTTCTTTATCATGCTAGGATTAGCAGGAAAAAGCAAAAAATTTCAGAATTGCACCTTGCAATGTGGAGATATTACTGTTTGTGCATTTACAATATTCATTGATTTTTGCCATTGAAAAACGTCCAGAAATGTTTGAAGCTACTGACTGAATGAAAGGAGCTGGCATCTCACTCTCTTTGAATCTTCTTTACCATGCTAGGATTAGCAGGAAAAAGCAAAAAATTTCAGAATTGCACCTTGCAATGTGGAGATATTACTGTTTGTGCATTTAAAATATTCATTGATTTTTGCCATTGAAAAACGTCCAGAAATGTTTGAAGCTACTGACTGAATGAAAGGAGCTGGCATCTCACTCTCTTTGAATCTTCTTTATCATGCTAGGTTAGCAGGAAAAAGCAAAAAATTTCAGAATTGCACCTTGCAATGTGGAGATATTACTGTTTGTGCATTTACAATATTCATTGATTTTTGCCATTGAAAAACATCGTTATTCATATACCAGAAATGTTTGAAGCTACTGACTGAATGAAAGGAGCTGGCATCTCACTCTCTTTGAATCTTCTTTATCATGCTAGGATTAGCAGGAAAAAGCAAAAAATTTCAGAATTGCACCTTGCAATGTGGAGATATTACTGTTTGTGCATTTACAATATTCATTGATTTTTGCCATTGAAAAACGTCCAGAAATGTTTGAAGCTACTGACTGAATGAAAGGAGCTGGCATCTCACTCTCTTTGAATCTTCTTTATCATGCTAGGATTAGCAGGAAAAAGCAAAAAATTTCAGAATTGCACCTTGCAATGTGGAGATATTACTGTTTGTGCATTTACAATATTCATTGATTTTTGCCATTGATAAACATCATGTTATTCATATACCAGAAATGTTTGAAGCTACTGACTGAATGAAAGGAGCTGGCATCTCACTCTCTTTCAATCTTCTTTATCATGCTAGGATTAGCAGGAAAAAGCAAAAAATTTCAGAATTGCACCTTGCAATGTGGAGATATTACTGTTTGTGCATTTACAATATTCATTGATTTTTGCCATTGAAAAACATCATGTTATTCATATACCAGAAATGTTTGAAGCTACTGACTGAATGAAATGAGCTGGTATCTCACTCCCTTTGAATCTTCTTTATCATGCTAGGATTAGCAGGAAAAAGCAAAAAATTTCAGAATTGCACCTTGCAATGTGGAGATATTACTGTTTGTGCATTTACAATATTCATTGATTTTTGCCATTGAAAAACATCATGTTATTCATATACCAGAAATGTTTGAAGCTACTGACTGAATGAAAGGAGCTGGCATCTCACTCTCTTTGAATCTTCTTTATCATGCTAGGATTAGCAGGAAAAAGCAAAAAATTTCAGAATTGCACCTTGCAATGTGGAGATATTACTGTTTGTGCATTTACAATATTCATTGATTTTTGCCATTGAAAAACGTCCAGAAATGTTTGAAGCTACTGACTGAATGAAAGGAGCTGGCATCTCACTCTCTTTGAATCTTCTTTATCATGCTAGGATTAGCAGGAAAAAGGAAAAAATTTCAGAATTGCAGCTTGCAATGTGGAGATATTACTGTTTGTGCATTTACAATATTCATTGATTTTTGCCATTGAAAAACGTCCAGAAATGTTTGAAGCTACTGACTGAATGAAAGGAGGTGGCATCTCACTCGCTTCGAATCTTCTTTATCATGCTAGGATTAGCAGGAAAAAGCAAAAAATTTCAGAATTGCACCTTGCAATGTGGAGATATTACTGTTTGTGCATTTACAATATTCATTGATTTTTGCCATTGAAAAACGTCCAGAAATGTTTGAAGCTACTGACTGAATGAAAGGAGCTGGCATCTCACTCTCTTTGAATCTTCTTTATCATGCTAGGATTAGCAGGAAAAAGCAAAAAATTTCAGAATTGCACCTTGCAATGTGGAGATATTACTGTTTGTGCATTTACAATATTCATTGATTTTTGCCATTGAAAAACGTCCAGAAATGTTTGAAGCTACTGACTGAATGAAAGGAGCTGGCATCTCACTCTCTTTGAGTCTTCTTTATCATGCTAGGATTAGCAGGAAAAAGCAAAAAATTTCAGAATTGCACCTTGCAATGTGGAGATATTACTGTTTGTGCATTTACAATATTCATTGATTTTTGCCATTGAAAAACGTCCAGAAATGTTTGAAGCTACTGACTGAATGAAAGGAGCTGGCATCTCACTCTCTTTGAATCTTCTTTACCATGCTAGGATTAGCAGGAAAAAGCAAAAAATTTCAGAATTGCACCTTGCAATGTGGAGATATTACTGTTTGTGCATTTACAATATTCATTGATTTTTGCCATTGAAAAACGTCCAGAAATGTTTGAAGCTACTGACTGAATGAAAGGAGCTGGCATCTCACTCTCTTTGAATCTTCTTTATCATGCTAGGTTAGCAGGAAAAAGCAAAAAATTTCAGAATTGCACCTTGCAATGTGGAGATATTACTGTTTGTGCATTTACAATATTCATTGATTTTTGCCATTGAAAAACATCGTTATTCATATACCAGAAATGTTTGAAGCTACTGACTGAATGAAAGGAGCTGGCATCTCACTCTCTTTGAATCTTCTTTATCATGCTAGGATTAGCAGGAAAAAGCAAAAAATTTCAGAATTGCACCTTGCAATGTGGAGATATTACTGTTTGTGCATTTACAATATTCATTGATTTTTGCCATTGAAAAACGTCCAGAAATGTTTGAAGCTACTGACTGAATGAAAGGAGCTGGCATCTCACTCTCTTTGAATCTTTTTTATCATGCTAGGATTAGCAGGAAAAAGCAAAAAATTTCAGAATTGCACCTTGCAATGTGGAGATATTACTGTTTGTGCATTTACAATATTCATTGATTTTTGCCATTGATAAACATCATGTTATTCATATACCAGAAATGTTTGAAGCTACTGACTGAATGAAAGGAGCTGGCATCTCACTCTCTTTCAATCTTCTTTATCATGCTAGGATTAGCAGGAAAAAGCAAAAAATTTCAGAATTGCACCTTGCAATGTGGAGATATTACTGTTTGTGCATTTACAATATTCATTGATTTTTGCCATTGAAAACATCATGTTATTCATATACCAGAAATGTTTGAAGCTACTGACTGAATGAAATGAGCTGGTATCTCACTCCCTTTGAATCTTCTTTATCATGCTAGGATTAGCAGGAAAAAGCAAAAAATTTCAGAATTGCACCTTGCAATGTGGAGATATTACTGTTTGTGCATTTACAATATTCATTGATTTTTGCCATTGAAAAACATCATGTTATTCATATACCAGAAATGTTTGAAGCTACTGACTGAATGAAAGGAGCTGGCATCTCACTCTCTTTGAATCTTCTTTATCATGCTAGGATTAGCAGGAAAAAGCAAAAAATTTCAGAATTGCACCTTGCAATGTGGAGATATTACTGTTTGTGCATTTACAATATTCATTGATTTTTGCCATTGAAAAACGTCCAGAAATGTTTGAAGCTACTGACTGAATGAAAGGAGCTGGCATCTCACTCTCTTTGAATCTTCTTTATCATGCTAGGATTAGCAGGAAAAAGCAAAAAATTTCAGAATTGCACCTTGCAATGTGGAGATATTACTGTTTGTGCATTTACAATATTCATTGATTTTTGCCATTGAAAAACGTCCAGAAATGTTTGAAGCTACTGACTGAATGAAAGGAGCTGGCATCTCACTCGCTTTGAATCTTCTTTATCATGCTAGGATTAGCAGGAAAAAGCAAAAAATTTCAGAATTGCACCTTGCAATGTGGAGATATTACTGTTTGTGCATTTACAATATTCATTGATTTTTGCCATTGAAAAACGACCAGAAATGTTTGAAGCTACTGACTGAATGAAAGGAGCTGGCATCTCACTCTCTTTGAATCTTCTTTATCATGCTAGGATTAGCAGGAAAAAGCAAAAAATTTCAGAATTGCACCTTGCAATGTGGAGATATTACTTTTTGTGCATTTGCAATATTCATTGATTTTTGCCATTGAAAAACGTCCAGAAATGTTTGAAGCTACTGACTGAATGAAAGGAGCTGGCATCTCACTCTCTTTGAATCTTCTTTATCATGCTAGGATTAGCAGGAAAAAGCAAAAAATTTCAGAATTGCACCTTGCAATGTGGAGATATTACTGTTTGTGCATTTACAATATTCATTGATTTTTGCCATTGAAAAACGTCCAGAAATGTTTGAAGCTACTGACGGAATGAAAGGAGCTGGCATCTCACTCTCTTTGAATCTTCTTTATCATGCTAGGATTAGCAGGAAAAAGCAAAAAATTTCAGAATTGCACCTTGCAATGTGGAGATATTACTGTTTGTGCATTTACAATATTCATTGATTTTTGCCATTGAAAAACGTCCAGAAATGTTTGAAGCTACTGACTGAATGAAAGGAGCTGGCATCTCACTCTCTTTGAATCTTCTTTATCATGCTAGGATTAGCAGGAAAAAGCAAAAAATTTCAGAATTGCACCTTGCAATGTGGAGATATTACTGTTTGTGCATTTACAATATTCATTGATTTTTGCCATTGAAAAAGTCCAGAAATGTTTGAAGCTACTGACTGAATGAAAGGAGCTGGCATCTCACTCTCTTTGAGTCTTCTTTATCATGCTAGGATTAGCAGGAAAAAGCAAAAAATTTCAGAATTGCTCCTTGCAATGTGGAGATATTACTGTTTGTGCATTTACAATATTCATTGATTTTTGCCATTGAAAAACGTCCAGAAATGTTTGAAGCTACTGACTGAATGAAAGGAGCTGGCATCTCACTCTCTTTGAATCTTCTTTACCATGCTAGGATTAGCAGGAAAAAGCAAAAAATTTCAGAATTGCACCTTGCAATGTGGAGATATTACTGTTTGTGCATTTACAATATTCATTGATGTTTGCCATTGAAAAACGTCCAGAAATGTTTGAAGCTACTGACTGAATGAAAGGAGCTGGCATCTCACTCTCTTTGAATCTTCTTTATCATGCTAGGATTAGCAGGAAAAAGCAAAAAATTTCAGAATTGCACCTTGCAATGTGGAGATATTACTGTTTGTGCATTTACAATATTCATCGATTTTTGCCATTGAAAAACGTCCAGAAATGTTTGAAGCTACTGACTGAATGAAAGGAGCTGGCATCTCACTCTCTTTGAATCTTCTTTATCATGCTAGAATTAGCAGGAAAAAGCAAACAATTTCAGAATTGCACCTTGCAATGTGGAGATATTACTGTTTGTGCATTTACAATATTCATAGATTTTTGCCATTGAAAAACGTCCAGAAATGTTTGAAGCTACTGACTGAATGAAAGGAGCTGGCATCTCACTCTCTTTGAATCTTCTTTATCATGCTACGATTAGCAGGAAAAAGCAAAAAATTTCAGAATTGCACCTTGCAATGTGGAGATATTACTGTTTGTGCATTTACAATATTCATTGATTTTTGCCATTGAAAAACATCGTTATTCATATACCAGAAATGTTTGAAGCTACTGACTGAATGAAAGGAGCTGGCGTCTCACTCTCTTTGAATCTTCTTTATCATGCTAGGATTAGCAGGAAAAAGCAAAAAAATTCAGAATTGCACCTTGCAATGTGGAGATATTACTGTTTGTGCATTTACAATATTTATTGATTTTTGCCATTGAAAAATGTCCAGAAATGTTTGAAGCTACTGACTGAATGAAAGGAGCTGGCATCTCACTCTCTTTGAATCTTCTTTATCATGCTAGGATTAGCAGGAAAAAGCAATAAATTTCAGAATTGCACCTTGCAATGTGGAGATAAAACTGTTTCTGCATTTACAATATTCATTGATTTTTGCCATTGAAAAACATCATGTTATTCATATACCAGAAATGTTTGAAGCTACTGACTGAATGAAAGGAGCTGGCATCTCACTCTCTTTGAATCTTCTTTATCATGCTAGGATTAGCAGGAAAAAGCAAAAAATTTCAGAATTGCACCTTGCAATGTGGAGATATTACTGTTTGTGCATTTACAATATTCATTGATTTTTGCCATTGAAAAACATCATGTTATTCATATACCAGAAATGTTTGAAGCTACTGACTGAATGAAAGGAGCTGGCATCTCACTCTCTGAATCTTCTTTATCATGCTAGGATTAGCAGGAAAAAGCAAAAAATTTAAGAATTGCACCTTGCAATGTGGAGATATTACTGTTTGTGCATTTACAATATTCATTGATTTTTGCCATTGAAAAACGTCCAGAAATGTTTGAAGCTACTGACTGAATGAAAGGAGCTGGCATCTCACTCTCTTTGAATCTTCTTTATCATGCTAGGATTAGCAGGAAAAAGCAAAAAATTTCAGAATTGCACCTTGCAATGTGGAGATATTACTGTTTGTGCATTTACAATATTCATTGATTTTTGCCATTGAAAAACATCATGTTATTCATATACCAGAAATGTTTGAAGCTACTGACTGAATGAAAGGAGCTGGCATCTCAGTGTCTTTGAATCTTCTTTATCATGCTAGGATTAGCAGGAAAAAGCAAAAAATTTCAGAATTGCACCTTGCAATGTGGAGATATTACTGTTTGTGCATTTACAATATTCATTGATTTTTTGCCATTGAAAAACATCATGTTATATACCAGAAATGTTTGAAGCTACTGACTGAATGAAAGGAGCTGGCATCTCACTCTCTTTGAATCTTCTTTATCATGCTAGGATTAGCAGGAAAAAGCAAAAAATTTCAGAATTGCACCTTGCAATGTGGAGATATTACTGTTTGTGCATTTACAATATTCATTGATTTTTGCCATTGAAAAACGTCCAGAAATGTTTGAAGCTACTGACTGAATGAAAGGAGCTGGCATCTCACTCTCTTTGAATCTTCTTTATCATGCTAGGATTAGCAGGAAAAAGCAAAAAATTTCAGAATTGCACCTTGCAATGTGGAGATATTACTGTTTGTGCATTTACAATATTCATTGATTTTTGCCATTGAAAAACATCATGTTATTCATATACCAGAAATGTTTGAAGCTACTGACTGAATGAAAGGAGCTGGCATCTCACTCTCTTTGAATCTTCTTTATCATGCTAGGATTAGCAGGAAAAAGCAAAAAATTTCAGAATTGCACCTTGCAATGTGGAGATATTACTGTTTGTGCATTTACAATATTCATTGATTTTTGCCACTGAAAAACATCATGTTATTCATATACCAGAAATGTTTGAAGCTACTGACTGAATGAAAGGAGCTGGCATCTCACTCTCTTTGAATCTTCTTTATCATGCTAGGATTAGCAGGAAAAAGCAAAAAAATTCAGAATTGCACCTTGCAATGTGGAGATATTACTGTTTGTGCATTTACAATATTCATTGATTTTTGCCATGGAAAAACATCATGTTATTCATATACCAGAAATGTTTGAAGCTACTGACTGAATGAAAGGAGCTGGCATCTCACTCTCTTTGAATCTTCTTTATCATGCTAGGATTAGCAGGAAAAAGCAAAAAATTTCAGAATTGCACCTTGCAATGTGGAGATATTACTGTTTGTGCATTTACAATATTCATTGATTTTTGCCATTGAAAAACATCATGTTATTCATATACCAGAAATGTTTGAAGCTACTGACTGAATGAAAGGAGCTGGCATCTCACTCTCTTTGAATCTTCTTTATCATGCTAGGATTAGCAGGAAAAAGCAAAAAATTTCAGAATTGCACCTTGCAATGTGGAGATATTACTGTTTGTGCATTTACAATATTCATTGATTTTTGCCATTGAAAAATATCCAGAAATGTTTGAAGCTACTGACTGAATGAAAGGAGCTGGCATCTCACTCTCTTTGAATCTTCTTTATCATGCTAGGATTAGCAGGAAAAAGCAAAAAATTTCAGAATTGCACCTTGCAATGTGGAGATATTACTGTTTGTGCATTTACAATATTCATTGATTTTTGCCATTGAAAAACGTCCAGAAATGTTTGAAGCTACTGACTGAATGAAAGGAGCTGGCATCTCACTCTCTTTGAGTCTTCTTTATCATGCTAGGATTAGCAGGAAAAAGCAAAAAATTTCAGAATTGCTCCTTGCAATGTGGAGATATTACTGTTTGTGCATTTACAATATTCATTGATTTTTGCCATTGAAAAACGTCCAGAAATGTTTGAAGCTACTGACTGAATGAAAGGAGCTGGCATCTCACTCTCTTTGAATCTTCTTTACCATGCTAGGATTAGCAGGAAAAAGCAAAAAATTTCAGAATTGCACCTTGCAATGTGGAGATATTACTGTTTGTGCATTTACAATATTCATTGATGTTTGCCATTGAAAAACGTCCAGAAATGTTTGAAGCTACTGACTGAATGAAAGGAGCTGGCATCTCACTCTCTTTGAATCTTCTTTATCATGCTAGGATTAGCAGGAAAAAGCAAAAAATTTCAGAATTGCACCTTGCAATGTGGAGATATTACTGTTTGTGCATTTACAATATTCATCGATTTTTGCCATTGAAAAACGTCCAGAAATGTTTGAAGCTACTGACTGAATGAAAGGAGCTGGCATCTCACTCTCTTTGAATCTTCTTTATCATGCTAGAATTAGCAGGAAAAAGCAAACAATTTCAGAATTGCACCTTGCAATGTGGAGATATTACTGTTTGTGCATTTACAATATTCATAGATTTTTGCCATTGAAAAACGTCCAGAAATGTTTGAAGCTACTGACTGAATGAAAGGAGCTGGCATCTCACTCTCTTTGAATCTTCTTTATCATGCTGCGATTAGCAGGAAAAAGCAAAAAATATCAGAATTGCACCTTGCAATGTGGAGATATTACTGTTTGTGCATTTACAATATTCATTGATTTTTGCCATTGAAAAACATCGTTATTCATATACCAGAAATGTTTGAAGCTACTGACTGAATGAAAGGAGCTGGCATCTCACTCTCTTTGAATCTTCTTTATCATGCTAGGATTAGCAGGAAAAAGCAAAAAAATTCAGAATTGCACCTTGCAATGTGGAGATATTACTGTTTGTGCATTTACAATATTTATTGATTTTTGCCATTGAAAAATGTCCAGAAATGTTTGAAGCTACTGACTGAATGAAAGGAGCTGGCATCTCACTCTCTTTGAATCTTCTTTATCATGCTAGGATTAGCAGGAAAAAGCAATAAATTTCAGAATTGCACCTTGCAATGTGGAGATAAAACTGTTTGTGCATTTACAATATTCATTGATTTTTGCCATTGAAAAACATCATGTTATTCATATACCAGAAATGTTTGAAGCTACTGACTGAATGAAAGGAGCTGGCATCTCACTCTCTTTGAATCTTCTTTATCATGCTAGGATTAGCAGGAAAAAGCAAAAAATTTCAGAATTGCACCTTGCAATGTGGAGATATTACTGTTTGTGCATTTACAATATTCATTGATTTTTGCCATTGAAAAACATCATGTTATTCATATACCAGAAATGTTTGAAGCTACTGACTGAATGAAAGGAGCTGGCATCTCACTCTCTGAATCTTCTTTATCATGCTAGGATTAGCAGGAAAAAGCAAAAAATTTCAGAATTGCACCTTGCAATGTGGAGATATTACTGTTTGTGCATTTACAATATTCATTGATTTTTGCCATTGAAAAACGTCCAGAAATGTTTGAAGCTACTGACTGAATGAAAGGAGCTGGCATCTCACTCTCTTTGAATCTTCTTTATCATGCTAGGATTAGCAGGAAAAAGCAAAAAATTTCAGAATTGCACCTTGCAATGTGGAGATATTACTGTTTGTGCATTTACAATATTCATTGATTTTTGCCATTGAAAAACATCATGTTATTCATATACCAGAAATGTTTGAAGCTACTGACTGAATGAAAGGAGCTGGCATCTCACTGTCTTTGAATCTTCTTTATCATGCTAGGATTAGCAGGAAAAAGCAAAAAATTTCAGAATTGCACCTTGCAATGTGGAGATATTACTGTTTGTGCATTTACAATATTCATTGATTTTTTGCCATTGAAAAACATCATGTTATATACCAGAAATGTTTGAAGCTACTGACTGAATGAAAGGAGCTGGCATCTCACTCTCTTTGAATCTTCTTTATCATGCTAGGATTAGCAGGAAAAAGCAAAAAATTTCAGAATTGCACCTTGCAATGTGGAGATATTACTGTTTGTGCATTTACAATATTCATTGATTTTTGCCATTGAAAAACGTCCAGAAATGTTTGAAGCTACTGACTGAATGAAAGGAGCTGGCATCTCACTCTCTTTGAATCTTCTTTATCATGCTAGGATTAGCAGGAAAAAGCAAAAAATTTCAGAATTGCACCTTGCAATGTGGAGATATTACTGTTTGTGCATTTACAATATTCATTGATTTTTGCCATTGAAAAACATCATGTTATTCATATACCAGAAATGTTTGAAGCTACTGACTGAATGAAAGGAGCTGGCATCTCACTCTCTTTGAATCTTCTTTATCATGCTAGGATTAGCAGGAAAAAGCAAAAAATTTCAGAATTGCACCTTGCAATGTGGAGATATTACTGTTTGTGCATTTACAATATTCATTGATTTTTGCCACTGAAAAACATCATGTTATTCATATACCAGAAATGTTTGAAGCTACTGACTGAATGAAAGGAGCTGGCATCTCACTCTCTTTGAATCTTCTTTATCATGCTAGGATTAGCAGGAAAAAGCAAAAAAATTCAGAATTGCACCTTGCAATGTGGAGATATTACTGTTTGTGCATTTACAATATTCATTGATTTTTGCCATGGAAAAACATCATGTTATTCATATACCAGAAATGTTTGAAGCTACTGACTGAATGAAAGGAGCTGGCATCTCACTCTCTTTGAATCTTCTTTATCATGCTAGGATTAGCAGGAAAAAGCAAAAAATTTCAGAATTGCACCTTGCAATGTGGAGATATTACTGTTTGTGCATTTACAATATTCATTGATTTTTGCCATTGAAAAACATCATGTTATTCATATACCAGAAATGTTTGAAGCTACTGACTGAATGAAAGGAGCTGGCATCTCACTCTCTTTGAATCTTCTTTATCATGCTAGGATTAGCAGGAAAAAGCAAAAAATTTCAGAATTGCACCTTGCAATGTGGAGATATTACTGTTTGTGCATTTACAATATTCATTGATTTTTGCCATTGAAAAATATCCAGAAATGTTTGAAGCTACTGACTGAATGAAAGGAGCTGGCATCTCACTCTCTTTGAATCTTCTTTATCATGCTAGGATTAGCAGGAAAAAGCAAAAAATTTCAGAATTGCACCTTGCAATGTGGAGATATTACTGGTTGTGCATTTACAATATTCATTGATTTTTGCCATTGAAAAATATCCAGAAATGTTTGAAGCTACTGACTGAATGAAAGGAGCTGGCATCTCACTCTCTTTGAATCTTCTTTATCATGCTAGGATTAGCAGGAAAAAGCAAAAAATTTCAGAATTGCACCTTGCAATGTGGAGATATTACTGTTTGTGCATTTACAATATTCATTGATTTTTGCCATTGAAAAACATCATGTTATTCATATACCAGAAATGTTTGAAGCTACTGACTGAATGAAAGGAGCTGGCATCTCACTCTCTTTGAATCTTCTTTATCATGCTAGGATTAGCAGGAAAAAGCAAAAAATTTCAGAATTGCACCTTGCAATGTGGAGATATTACTGTTTGTGCATTTACAATATTCATTGATTTTTGCCATTGAAAAATATCCAGAAATGTTTGAAGCTACTGACTGAATGAAAGGAGCTGGCATCTCACTCTCTTTGAATCTTCTTTATCATGCTAGGATTAGCAGGAAAAAGCAAAAAATTTCAGAATTGCACCTTGCAATGTGGAGATATTACTGTTTGTGCATTTACAATATTCATTGATTTTTGCCATTGAAAAACGTCCAGAAATGTTTGAAGCTACTGACTGAATGAAAGGAGCTGGCATCTCACTCTCTTTGAGTCTTCTTTATCATGCTAGGATTAGCAGGAAAAAGCAAAAAATTTCAGAATTGCTCCTTGCAATGTGGAGATATTACTGTTTGTGCATTTACAATATTCATTGATTTTTGCCATTGAAAAACGTCCAGAAATGTTTGAAGCTACTGACTGAATGAAAGGAGCTGGCATCTCACTCTCTTTGAATCTTCTTTACCATGCTAGGATTAGCAGGAAAAAGCAAAAAATTTCAGAATTGCACCTTGCAATGTGGAGATATTACTGTTTGTGCATTTACAATATTCATTGATGTTTGCCATTGAAAAACGTCCAGAAATGTTTGAAGCTACTGACTGAATGAAAGGAGCTGGCATCTCACTCTCTTTGAATCTTCTTTATCATGCTAGGATTAGCAGGAAAAAGCAAAAAATTTCAGAATTGCACCTTGCAATGTGGAGATATTACTGTTTGTGCATTTACAATATTCATCGATTTTTGCCATTGAAAAACGTCCAGAAATGTTTGAAGCTACTGACTGAATGAAAGGAGCTGGCATCTCACTCTCTTTGAATCTTCTTTATCATGCTAGAATTAGCAGGAAAAAGCAAACAATTTCAGAATTGCACCTTGCAATGTGGAGATATTACTGTTTGTGCATTTACAATATTCATAGATTTTTGCCATTGAAAAACGTCCAGAAATGTTTGAAGCTACTGACTGAATGAAAGGAGCTGGCATCTCACTCTCTTTGAATCTTCTTTATCATGCTGCGATTAGCAGGAAAAAGCAAAAAATATCAGAATTGCACCTTGCAATGTGGAGATATTACTGTTTGTGCATTTACAATATTCATTGATTTTTGCCATTGAAAAACATCGTTATTCATATACCAGAAATGTTTGAAGCTACTGACTGAATGAAAGGAGCTGGCATCTCACTCTCTTTGAATCTTCTTTATCATGCTAGGATTAGCAGGAAAAAGCAAAAAAATTCAGAATTGCACCTTGCAATGTGGAGATATTACTGTTTGTGCATTTACAATATTTATTGATTTTTGCCATTGAAAAATGTCCAGAAATGTTTGAAGCTACTGACTGAATGAAAGGAGCTGGCATCTCACTCTCTTTGAATCTTCTTTATCATGCTAGGATTAGCAGGAAAAAGCAATAAATTTCAGAATTGCACCTTGCAATGTGGAGATAAAACTGTTTGTGCATTTACAATATTCATTGATTTTTGCCATTGAAAAACATCATGTTATTCATATACCAGAAATGTTTGAAGCTACTGACTGAATGAAAGGAGCTGGCATCTCACTCTCTTTGAATCTTCTTTATCATGCTAGGATTAGCAGGAAAAAGCAAAAAATTTCAGAATTGCACCTTGCAATGTGGAGATATTACTGTTTGTGCATTTACAATATTCATTGATTTTTGCCATTGAAAAACATCATGTTATTCATATACCAGAAATGTTTGAAGCTACTGACTGAATGAAAGGAGCTGGCATCTCACTCTCTGAATCTTCTTTATCATGCTAGGATTAGCAGGAAAAAGCAAAAAATTTCAGAATTGCACCTTGCAATGTGGAGATATTACTGTTTGTGCATTTACAATATTCATTGATTTTTGCCATTGAAAAACGTCCAGAAATGTTTGAAGCTACTGACTGAATGAAAGGAGCTGGCATCTCACTCTCTTTGAATCTTCTTTATCATGCTAGGATTAGCAGGAAAAAGCAAAAAATTTCAGAATTGCACCTTGCAATGTGGAGATATTACTGTTTGTGCATTTACAATATTCATTGATTTTTGCCATTGAAAAACATCATGTTATTCATATACCAGAAATGTTTGAAGCTACTGACTGAATGAAAGGAGCTGGCATCTCACTGTCTTTGAATCTTCTTTATCATGCTAGGATTAGCAGGAAAAAGCAAAAAATTTCAGAATTGCACCTTGCAATGTGGAGATATTACTGTTTGTGCATTTACAATATTCATTGATTTTTTGCCATTGAAAAACATCATGTTATATACCAGAAATGTTTGAAGCTACTGACTGAATGAAAGGAGCTGGCATCTCACTCTCTTTGAATCTTCTTTATCATGCTAGGATTAGCAGGAAAAAGCAAAAAATTTCAGAATTGCACCTTGCAATGTGGAGATATTACTGTTTGTGCATTTACAATATTCATTGATTTTTGCCATTGAAAAACGTCCAGAAATGTTTGAAGCTACTGACTGAATGAAAGGAGCTGGCATCTCACTCTCTTTGAATCTTCTTTATCATGCTAGGATTAGCAGGAAAAAGCAAAAAATTTCAGAATTGCACCTTGCAATGTGGAGATATTACTGTTTGTGCATTTACAATATTCATTGATTTTTGCCATTGAAAAACATCATGTTATTCATATACCAGAAATGTTTGAAGCTACTGACTGAATGAAAGGAGCTGGCATCTCACTCTCTTTGAATCTTCTTTATCATGCTAGGATTAGCAGGAAAAAGCAAAAAATTTCAGAATTGCACCTTGCAATGTGGAGATATTACTGTTTGTGCATTTACAATATTCATTGATTTTTGCCACTGAAAAACATCATGTTATTCATATACCAGAAATGTTTGAAGCTACTGACTGAATGAAAGGAGCTGGCATCTCACTCTCTTTGAATCTTCTTTATCATGCTAGGATTAGCAGGAAAAAGCAAAAAAATTCAGAATTGCACCTTGCAATGTGGAGATATTACTGTTTGTGCATTTACAATATTCATTGATTTTTGCCATGGAAAAACATCATGTTATTCATATACCAGAAATGTTTGAAGCTACTGACTGAATGAAAGGAGCTGGCATCTCACTCTCTTTGAATCTTCTTTATCATGCTAGGATTAGCAGGAAAAAGCAAAAAATTTCAGAATTGCACCTTGCAATGTGGAGATATTACTGTTTGTGCATTTACAATATTCATTGATTTTTGCCATTGAAAAACATCATGTTATTCATATACCAGAAATGTTTGAAGCTACTGACTGAATGAAAGGAGCTGGCATCTCACTCTCTTTGAATCTTCTTTATCATGCTAGGATTAGCAGGAAAAAGCAAAAAATTTCAGAATTGCACCTTGCAATGTGGAGATATTACTGTTTGTGCATTTACAATATTCATTGATTTTTGCCATTGAAAAATATCCAGAAATGTTTGAAGCTACTGACTGAATGAAAGGAGCTGGCATCTCACTCTCTTTGAATCTTCTTTATCATGCTAGGATTAGCAGGAAAAAGCAAAAAATTTCAGAATTGCACCTTGCAATGTGGAGATATTACTGTTTGTGCATTTACAATATTCATTGATTTTTGCCATTGAAAAATATCCAGAAATGTTTGAAGCTACTGACTGAATGAAAGGAGCTGGCATCTCACTCTCTTTGAATCTTCTTTATCATGCTAGGATTAGCAGGAAAAAGCAAAAAATTTCAGAATTGCACCTTGCAATGTGGAGATATTACTGTTTGTGCATTTACAATATTCATTGATTTTTGCCATTGAAAAACATCATGTTATTCATATACCAGAAATGTTTGAAGTTACTGACTGAATGAAAGGAGCTGGCATCTCACTCTCTTTGAATCTTCTTTATCATGCTAGGATTAGCAGGAAAAAGCAAAAAATTTCAGAATTGCACCTTGCAATGTGGAGATATTACTGTTTGTGCATTTACAATATTCATTGATTTTTGCCATTGAAAAACGTCCAGAAATGTTTGAAGCTACTGACTGAATGAAAGGAGCTGGCATCTCACTCTCTTTGAATCTTCTTTATCATGCTAGGATTAGCAGGAAAAAGCAAAAAATTTCAGAATTGCACCTTGCAATGTGGAGATATTACTGTTTGTGCATTTACAATATTCATTGATTTTTGCCATTGAAAAACATCATGTTATTCATATACCAGAAATGTTTGAAGCTACTGACTGAATGAAAGGAGCTGGCATCTCACTCTCTTTGAATCTTCTTTATCATGCTAGGATTAGCAGGAAAAAGCAATACATTTCAGAATTGCACCTTGCAATGTGGAGATATTACTGTTTGTGCATTTACAATATTCATTGATTTTTGCCATTGAAAAACGTCCAGAAATGTTTGAAGCTACTGACTGAATGAAAGGAGCTGGCTGTTAGAACCTTGCTGTTAGTTTTTTTTTCCTTTGCTGGTCACATGACCTTGTTGGCCTATTTAATCCTGCTCCGCCCTTCTGGCTTTGCTGGACTTCATTGTATATCTACTTTCTAGCTAGCTTGTTCTCTGTGTCTTGCTCTGTTAGTTTGCTTGGTCTACGGACCTTTATGTTCTATCTATTTTGTTTGTTCGTCTGTCTGCTACTTTTTCTGTTAGGAGGTGTCCCATATTCCTCCCAGTCCTTAGTACTTGTAGGGATTTCCTCCCCACATCTATAGGTCTTCGTACAGACTAGATTAGGACTTTAGCAGGTCTGATCGCAGGATCAGGTTCCCTGTTACATCGTAGGGATTCAGCTGAGTCTTATAGTAGGGACAGATCTCCTCTCTTTCCTTAGCTTTGGTAGCAGAACATAACAGTAAGTCCAGCCTGCAAATTCTCTAAGGAAAGATTTTTTTTTTTTTCCATCATGGTGTCGGTTCAGGATTTGGCTAAACACCTGCAGGGACTCTCTCTGGAAGTGGCCGAGCTCCGTCAGCACGTGAGTAACTGTCCTGGAGCATATTTCTTGGAGCCTAAGGTATGTTTGCCGGATTTATTTTTTGGTGAACATCGAGAATTTTTTTCATTTAAAAATGCTTGCTTATTGTATTTTCGTTTGAGACCCAAGTCCTCTGGGGATGAATCCCAGCGCGTAGGGTTCATAATGTCACTTTTGCGCAAAGAGCCTCAGGAGTGGGCCTTTTCTTTGCAACCTAGTGATACATGCTTCAGATCAGTGGATAGTTTTTTTTCTGCTTTAGGACTATTATATGATGATCCTGACCGTGTCGCATCAGCTGAGACTGAGTTGAGACGTTTAAAACAAGGATCAAGTAATGTAGAAAAATATTGTACACATTTTCGTCGTTGGTCCACTCAAACAGGGTGGAACGATTCTGCTCTGAAAAGTCTATTTCTTGCTGGGCTCAGTGAAAGGGTTAAAGACCTGCTAATTGCTTATCCTACACCTGAGGATTTGCAACAGGCTATGCAATTAGCTATACGGGTGGATAGGAGACTGCGTGCTAGGGTTAATGAGAGCAAATCCTCTGCTATGTCAGTTTCTGGTTATGATAATGTGTGTACTAACAGTGGTGAACCGATGGAGATTGGATCGGTGGCACCTCGCTCTCAAGAAAAAGATCGTCGTTTTTCAGAAGGCTTGTGTTTCTATTGCGGGAAATCTGGTCATTTGATTAAAGGCTGTGAGCTTCGTATAAAGAAAGAAAAAAAAATGGTCAGTCACGCCCGTATTGCCTGTTTAAATTCCAAGGGTATATTTTTAGCTGCTTCCACGATTGCTCAGGAAAAATTAATGGAATTTCGGGTGTTTGTTGATTGCGGGTCTACACTGAATGTAATTGATGGGGGATTCGTGGAAAAACTCAATTTAAAACCTGAACCTTTATCATCCCCCATTGCTGTGGTTTCTGTGGATGGCTCCCCTTTGAAGAATATTACTCTCAAGGTCAGTGAATTTCCTCTCACTATTAATGGTGTTCACCATGAGAAATTGGATTTGGTAGTGTTGAATAACTTGCCTTCTCCAGTAATATTGGGTTTGCCCTGGTTAAAATTTCACAATCCTGTACTGGATTGGTCTACCAGTGAAATTAAATCCTGGAGCCATAAATGTTATGACAAGTGTTGTAACGGGCGTATTGCAGCTTTGGATAGGGGAGAATTGCCTGTTCCTATTCAGGATTTTTGGAGAGTTTTTTCTGAGAAAGAATCACAGGTTTTGCCTCCCCATAGAGACTATGATTGTTCTATTGAATTTGTCCCTGGAGCGACTCTTCCTAAAAGTCGTTTATTTAACCTTACTATTCCTGAGAGGAAGGCTTTGGAGGAATACATACAGACAAGTTTGGCCGCCGGTCACATTAGGCCCTCTAAGTCTCCTGTGGCGGTTGGATTTTTTTTTGTAAAAAAAAAGGACGGCGGTTTACGTCCTTGTCTGGATTTCCGTGAGATTAACAAAATTACGGTACGCAATCCTTACCCACTGCCATTGATTCCTGATCTGTTTAACCAGTTATTGGGGGCCAAGTGGTTCTCTAAAATTGACCTTAAGGGGGCATACAATCTGTTGCGCATGAAGGAGGGTGATGAATGGAAGACTGCTTTTAACACTCCTGTGGGTCATTTTGAGAATCTGGTTATGCCTTTTGGTCTTACTAATGCTCCTGCATTTTTTCAGAATCTGATTAATGACATCCTTAGACCTTTGATTGGTAAAAATGTGGTTGTGTATTTGGATGACATTTTGATTTATTCGCCAGATCTGGAGTCTCATTGGCGGAGCGTGCGTGAGGTATTACAGTTATTAATGGACAATTCGCTTTTTGCTAAGCTGGAGAAATGTGAGTTCGCTGTACAGAGAATTAGTTTTTTGGGCTACATTATCTCCAGCAAAGGTTTTGAGATGGATCCGGTTAAGGTTCAGGCTGTGCAGGAATGGCCTAGGCCTATTGGTTTGAAATCGATACAGAGGTTTTTGGGTTTCGCCAATTACTATAGAAAATTTATAAAAAAAATTTCTAGTATTGTCAAACCTCTGACTGATCTCACCAGGAAAGGTGCTGATGCGGTTCAGTGGTCTTCTGAGGCCATTGAAGCTTTTGTGTATCTCAAGGAGAGGTTCACCTCTGCTCCCATCCTTATGCAGCCTGATGTTACTAGGCCGTTTTTGGTTGAGGTTGATGCTTCCTCTGTGGGGGTTGGCGCAGTATTGTCTCAGGATAACGGGGATGGATTACATCCTTGTGCCTTTTTTTCCAAAAAATTTTCGGAGACTGAATTGAATTACGATATTGGTAATCGGGAATTATTGGCTATTAAACTTGCATTTGAACACTGGCGCCACTTCTTGGAAGGTGCGGAATTTCCCGTTCAGGTTCTTACGGATCATAAAAATCTGATATATCTTGATGCTGCCAAGCGCCTGAATGCCCGTCAGGCTAGGTGGGCACTGTTTTTCTCGCGGTTTAATTTCTCCGTTACTTACATCCCTGGTACTAAGAATGTTAAGGCGGATGCCTTGTCTCGCAGTTTTTCTCCCATAGTCGGTGCTGAGAAAGAGGAAAACATTTTACAAGAAGGTGTTGTGATAGCTGCTTTAGACTCCGTTTTGGAAGATGAGATTCTTAAAGCTCAGGAGAATGCCCCATCTAACACTCCTCATGGGAGGTTGTTTGTGCCTGGGACCTTTAGGAGAGATTTGTTTGTTGAGTGTCACGAATCTCGGTTGGCAGGTCATCCCGGAATCTCTGAGACCAAGAGACTGGTGGGTCGCAGTTTTTGGTGGCCTGGATGGCAGAAGGAAGTCATTAAGTGGGTGCGCCAATGTACTATATGTGCTAGATCCAAGTCCTCACATACTCCTGCTGCGGGGTTGCTTTGTCCTTTGGAGGTCCCCAGTGCTCCTTGGACACATTTGGCTATGGACTTTATAACTGACCTTCCCCCCTCTGAGGGTTTTACTGTCATCTGGGTGGTCGTGGACCGTTTTAGCAAGATGTGTCACTTGGTTCCCTTCGTCAAACTGCCCTGCGCTAAAACTCTCGCTAAGGCCTTTGTCAAGGAAATTGTCAGACTTCATGGCGTTCCTACTGACATTGTTTCTGATAGGGGTCCTCAGTTCGTGGCTCGTTTTTGGCGTGCCTTTTGTGACAGGTTGGGAATTCATTTGTCGTTTTCGTCCGGATACCATCCTGAATCTAATGGCCAGACAGAAAGGAAAAACCAGGATGTTGAGCAGTTCTTGCGTTGTTTTGTGGCAGACAATCAAGAGGGGTGGTCTGAGTTTCTGCCACTTGCCGAATTTGCTCTGAACAATCATACATCTTCTTCTGCTGGTTGTTCGCCTTTTTTTTGTTGTTCTGGGAGACATCCGTCGTTTGGGTCGTTCTCCAAGTTGGGATCTGCCGTGCCTGAGGAGGAGAATTTTTCCGGTGATTTGGAAAGAGTTTGGACGGATGTGCGTGGTAATCTTCAGGCGGCCAACAGAAAATCTAAAGACTACTTTGATAGGAAACGACAGGAGGTTTTGTTCGCTGTTGGTGACATGGTTTGGTTGTCCTCTAGGAATCTGCGGTTGAGGATTCCTTCTAAGAAATTGGGTCCCAAGTTTGTAGGGCCCTTTAAGGTGCTTCAGGTTGTCAACCAATCTGCTGTTAGGTTGGAGGTTCCTACCTCCTGGAGAATTAATCCGGTCTTTCATGTCTCTCTGTTAAAAAAAGCTGTCGTGTCGGATGGTGACGCCTCTGCCTCTGTTCCTCCGGTGGTGGAGGACGGGGAATATGAAATTTCTCGCATCCTTGACTCTAGACGGTATAGAGGTAGTTTGCAGTATCTTGTGGCCTGGAAAGGTTTCGGACCCGAGGATAACTCTTGGGTGAGGTCAGATGATGTTTCCGCGTCCAGACTTATCAGAGCGTTTCACAGGAGATTTCCTGATAAGCCTGGTCCTAGGGGATCCGGAGGATCCTCTTAGAAGGGGGGGTACTGTTAGAACCTTGCTGTTAGTTTTTTTTTCCTTTGCTGGTCACATGAGCTTGTTGGCCTATTTAATCCTGCTCCGCCCTTCTGGCTTTGCTGGACTTCATTGTATATCTACTTTCTAGCTAGCTTGTTCTCTGTGTCTTGCTCTGTTAGTTTGCTTGGTCTACGGACCTTTATGTTCTATCTATTTTGTTTGTTCGTCTGTCTGCTACTTTTTCTGTTAGGAGGTGTCCCATATTCCTCCCAGTCCTTAGTACTTGTAGGGATTTCCTCCCCACATCTATAGGTCTTCGTACAGACTAGATTAGGACTTTAGCAGGTCTGATCGCAGGATCAGGTTCCCTGTTACATCGTAGGGATTCAGCTGAGTCTTATAGTAGGGACAGATCTCCTCTCTTTCCTTAGCTTTGGTAGCAGAACATAACACTGGCATCTCACTCTCTTTGAATCTTCTTTATCATGCTAGGATTAGCAGGAAAAAGCAAAAAATTTCAGAATTGCACCTTGCAATGTGGAGATATTACTGTTTGTGCATTTACAATATTCATTGATTTTTGCCATTGAAAAACGTCCAGAAAAGTTTGAAGCTACTGACTGAATGAAAGGAGCTGGCACCTCACTCTCTTTGAATCTTCTTTATCATGCTAGGATTAGCAAGAAAAAGCAAAAAATTTCAGAATTGCACCTTGCAATGTGGAGATATTACTGTTTGTGCATTTACAATATTCATTGATTTTTGCCATTGAAAAACATCATGTTATTCATATACCAGAAATGTTTGAAGCTACTGACTGAATGAAAGGAGCTGGCATCTCACTCTCTTTGAATCTTCTTTATCATGCTAGGATTAGCAGGAAAAAGCAAAAAATTTCAGAATTGCACCTTGCAATGTGGAGATATTACTGTTTGTGCATTTACAATATTCATTGATTTTTGCCATTGAAAAACGTCCAGAAATGTTTGAAGCTACTGACTGAATGAAAGGAGCTGGCACCTCACTCTCTTTGAATCTTCTTTATCATGCTAGGATTAGCAGGAAAAAGCAAAAAATTTCAGAATTGCACCTTGCAATGTGGAGATATTACTGTTTGTGCATTTACAATATTCATTGATTTTTGCCATTGAAAAACATCATGTTATTCATATACCAGAAATGTTTGAAGCTACTGACTGAATGAAAGGAGCTGGCATCTCACTCTCTTTGAATCTTCTTTATCATGCTAGGATTAGCAGGAAAAAGCAAAAAATTTCAGAATTGCACCTTGCAATGTGGAGATATTACTGTTTGTGCATTTACAATATTCATTGATTTTTGCCATTGAAAAACGTCCAGAAATGTTTGAAGCTACTGACTGAATGAAAGGAGCTGGCATCTCACTCTCTTTGAATCTTCTTTATCATGCTAGGATTAGCAGGAAAAAGCAAAAAATTTCAGAATTGCACCTTGCAATGTGGAGATATTACTGTTTGTGCATTTACAATATTCATTGATTTTTGCCATTGAAAAACGTCCAGAAATGTTTGAAGCTACTGACTGAATGAAAGGAGCTGGCATCTCACTCTCTTTGAATCTTCTTTATCATGCTAGGATTAGCAGGAAAAAGCAAAAAATTTCAGAATTGCACCTTGCAATGTGGAGATATTACTGTTTGTGCATTTACAATATTCATTGATTTTTGCCATTGAAAAACATCATGTTATTCATATACCAGAAATGTTTGAAGCTACTGACTGAATGAAAGGAGCTGGCATCTCACTCTCTTTGAATCTTCTTTATCATGCTAGGATTAGCAGGAAAAAGCAAAAAATTTCAGAATTGCACCTTGCAATGTGGAGATATTACTGTTTGTGCATTTACAATATTCATTGATTTTTGCCATTGAAAAACATCATGTTATATACCAGAAATGTTTGAAGCTACTGACTGAATGAAAGGAGCTGGCATCTCACTCTCTTTGAATCTTCTTTATCATGCTAGGATTAGCAGGAAAAAGCAAAAAATTTCAGAATTGCACCTTGCAATGTGGAGATATTACTGTTTGTGCATTTACAATATTCATTGATTTTTGCCATTGAAAAACGTCCAGAAATGTTTGAAGCTACTGACTGAATGAAAGGAGCTGGCATCTCACTCTCTTTGAATCTTCTTTATCATGCTAGGATTAGCAGGAAAAAGCAAAAAATTTCAGAATTGCACCTTGCAATGTGGAGATATTACTGTTTGTGCATTTACAATATTCATTGATTTTTGCCATTGAAAAACATCATGTTATTCATATACCAGAAATGTTTGAAGCTACTGACTGAATGATAGGAGCTGGCATCTCACTCTCTTTGAATCTTCTTTATCATGCTAGGATTAGCAGGAAAAAGCAAAAAAATTCAGAATTGCACCTTGCAATGTGGAGATATTACTGTTTGTGCATTTACAATATTCATTGATTTTTGCCATTGAAAAACATCATGTTATTCATATACCAGAAATGTTTGAAGCTACTGACTGAATGAAAGGAGCTGGCATCTCACTCTCTTTGAATCTTCTTTATCATGCTAGGATTAGCAGGAAAAAGTAAAACATTTCAGAATTGCACCTTGCAATGTGGAGATATTACTGTTTGTGCATTTACAATATTCATTGATTTTTGCCATTGAAAAACGTCCAGAAATGTTTGAAGCTACTGACTGAATGAAAGGAGCTGGCATCTCACTCTCTTTGAATCTTCTTTATCATGCTAGGATTAGCAGGAAAAAGCAAAAAATTTCAGAATTGCACCTTGCAATGTGGAGATATTACTGTTTGTGCATTTACAATATTCATTGATTTTTGCCATTGAAAAATATCATGTTATTCATATACCAGAAATGTTTGAAGCTACTGACTGAATGAAAGGAGCTGGCATCTCAATCTCTTTGAATCTTCTTTATCATGCTAGGATTAGCAGGAAAAAGCAAAAAATTTCAGAATTGCACCTTGCAATGTGGAGATATTACTGTTTGTGCATTTACAATATTCATTGATTTTTGCCATTGAAAAACGTCCAGAAATGTTTGAAGCTACTGACTGAATGAAAGGAGCTGGCATCTCACTCTCTTTGAATCTTCTTTATCATGCTAGGATTAGCAGGAAAAAGCAAAAAATTTCAGAATTGCACCTTGCAATGTGGAGATATTACTGTTTGTGCATTTACAATATTCATTGATTTTTGCCATTGAAAAACATCATGTTATTCATATACCAGAAATGTTTGAAGCTACTGACTGAATGAAAGGAGCTGGCATCTCACTCTCTTTGAATCTTCTTTATCATGCTAGGATTAGCAGGAAAAAGCAAAAAATTTCAGAATTGCACCTTGCAATGTGGAGATATTACTGTTTGTGCATTTACAATATTCATTGATTTTTGCAATTGAAAAACGTCCAGAAATGTTTGAAGCTACTGACTGAATGAAAGGAGCTGGCATCTCACTCTCTTTGAATCTTCTTTATCATGCTAGGATTAGCAGGAAAAAGCAAAAAATTTCAGAATTGCACCTTGCAATGTGGAGATATTACTGTTTGTGCATTTACAATATTCATTGATTTTTGCCATTGAAAAACATCATGTTATTCATATACCAGAAATGTTTGAAGCTACTGACTGAATGAAAGGAGCTGGCATCTCACTCTCTTTGAATCTTCTTTATCATGCTAGGATTAGCAGGAAAATACAAAAAATTTCAGAATTGCACCTTGCAATGTGGAGATATTACTGTTTGTGCATTTACAATATTCATTGATTTTTGCCATTGAAAAACGTCCAGAAATGTTTGAAGCTACTGACTGAATGAAAGGAGCTGGCATCTCACTCTCTTTGAATCTTCTTTATCATGCTAGGATTAGCAGGAAAAAGCAAAAAAATTCAGAATTGCACCTTGCAATGTGGAGATATTACTGTTTGTGCATTTACAATATTCATTGATTTTTGCCATTGAAAAACATCATGTTATTCATATACCAGAAATGTTTGAAGCTACTGACTGAATGAAAGGAGCTGGCATCTCACTCTCTTTGAATCTTCTTTATCATGCTAGGATTAGCAGGAAAAAGCAAAACATTTCAGAATTGCACCTTGCAATGTGGAGATATTACTGTTTGTGCATTTACAATATTCATTGATTTTTGCCATTAAAAAACGTCCAGAAATGTTTGAAGCTACTGACTGAATGAAAGGAGCTGGCATCTCACTCTCTTTGAATCTTCTTTATCATGCTAGGATTAGCAGGAAAAAGCAAAAAATTTCAGAATTGCACCTTGCAATGTGGAGATATTACTGTTTGTGCATTTACAATATTCATTGATTTTTGCCATTGAAAAACATCATGTTATTCATATACCAGAAATGTTTGAAGCTACTGACTGAATGAAAGGAGCTGGCATCTCAATCTCTTTGAATCTTCTTTATCATGCTAGGATTAGCAGGAAAAAGCAAAAAATTTCAGAATTGCACCTTGCAATGTGGAGATATTACTGTTTGTGCATTTACAATATTCATTGATTTTTGCCATTGAAAAACGTCCAGAAATGTTTGAAGCTACTGACTGAATGAAAGGAGCTGGCATCTCACTCTCTTTGAATCTTCTTTATCATGCTAGGATTAGCAGGAAAAAGCAAAAAATTTCAGAATTGCACCTTGCAATGTGGAGATATTACTGTTTGTGCATTTACAATATTCATTGATTTTTGCCATTGAAAAACATCATGTTATTCATATACCAGAAATGTTTGAAGCTACTGACTGAATGAAAGGAGCTGGCATCTCACTCTCTTTGAATCTTCTTTATCATGCTAGGATTAGCAGGAAAAAGCAAAAAATTTCAGAATTGCACCTTGCAATGTGGAGATATTACTGTTTGTGCATTTACAATATTCATTGACTTTTGCAATTGAAAAACGTCCAGAAATGTTTGAAGCTACTGACTGAATGAAAGGAGCTGGCATCTCACTCTCTTTGAATCTTCTTTATCATGCTAGGATTAGCAGGAAAAAGCAAAAAATTTCAGAATTGCACCTTGCAATGTGAAGATATTACTGTTTGTGCATTTACAATATTCATTGATTTTTGCCATTGAAAAACATCATGTTATTCATATACCAGAAATGTTTGAAGCTACTGACTGAATGAAAGGAGCTGGCATCTCACTCTCTTTGAATCTTCTTTATCATGCTAGGATTAGCAGGAAAAAGCAAAAAATTTCAGAATTGCACCTTGCAATGTGGAGATATTACTGTTTGTGCATTTACAATATTCATTGATTTTTGCCATTGAAAAACGTCCAGAAATGTTTGAAGCTACTGACTGAATGAAAGGAGCTGGCATCTCACTCTCTTTGAATCTTCTTTATCATGCTAGGATTAGCAGGAAAAAGCAAAAAATTTCAGAATTGCACCTTGCAATGTGGAGATATTACTGTTTGTGCATTTACAATATTCATTGATTTTTGCCATTGAAAAACATCATGTTATTCATATACCAGAAATGTTTGAAGCTACTGACTGAATGAAAGGAGCTGGCATCTCACTCTCTTTGAATCTTCTTTATCATGCTAGGATTAGCAGGAAAAAGCAAAAAAATTCAGAATTGCACCTTGCAATGTGGAGATATTACTGTTTGTGCATTTACAATATTCATTGATTTTTGCCATTGAAAAACATCATGTTATTCATATACCAGAAATGTTTGAAGCTACTGACTGAATGAAAGGAGCTGGTATCTCACTCTCTTTGAATCTTCTTTATCATGCTAGGATTAGCAGGAAAAAGCAAAAAATTTCAGAATTGCACCTTGCAATGTGGAGATATTACTGTTTGTGCATTTACAATATTCATTGATTTTTGCCATTGAAAAACGTCCAGAAATGTTTGAAGCTACTGACTGAATGAAAGGAGCTGGCATCTCACTCTCTTTGAATCTTCTTTATCATGCTAGGATTAGCAGGAAAAAGCAAAAAATTTCAGAATTGCACCTTGCAATGTGGAGATATTACTGTTTGTGCATTTACAATATTCATTGATTTTTGCCATTGAAAAACGTCCAGAAATGTTTGAAGCTACTGACTGAATGAAAGGAGCTGGCATCTCACTCTCTTTGAATCTTCTTTATCATGCTAGGATTAGCAGGAAAAAGCAAAAAATTTCAGAATTGCACCTTGCAATGTGGAGATATTACTGTTTGTGCATTTACAATATTCATTGATTTTTGCCATTGAAAAACATCGTTATTCATATACCAGAAATGTTTGAAGCTACTGACTGAATGTAAGGAGCTGGCATCTCACTCTCTTTGAATCTTCTTTATCATGCTAGGATTAGCAGGAAAAAGCAAAAAAATTCAGAATTGCACCTTGCAATGTGGAGATATTACTCTTTGTGCATTTACAATATTTATTGATTTTTGCCATTGAAAAATGTCCAGAAATGAGTGAAGCTACTGACTGAATGAAAGGAGCTGGCATCTCACTCTCTTTGAATCTTCTTTATCATGCTAGGATTAGCAGGAAAAAGCAAAAAATTTCAGAATTGCACCTTGCAATGTGGAGATATTACTGTTTGTGCATTTACAATATTCATTGATTTTTGCCATTGAAAAACATCATGTTATTCTTATACCAGAAATGTTTGAAGCTACTGACTGAATGAAAGGAGCTGGCATCTCACTCTCTTTGAATCTTCTTTATCATGCTAGGATTAGCAGGAAAAAGCAAAAAATTTCAGAATTGCACCTTGCAATGTGGAGATATTACTGTTTGTGCATTTACAATATTCATTGATTTTTGCCATTGAAAAACGTCCAGAAATGTTTGAAGCTACTGACTGAATGAAAGGAGCTGGCATCTCACTCTCTTT
Organism: Phyllobates terribilis; assembly: GCF_046119375.1. Classification (NCBI taxonomy): domain Eukaryota; kingdom Metazoa; phylum Chordata; class Amphibia; order Anura; family Dendrobatidae; genus Phyllobates; species Phyllobates terribilis. The sequence goes on from NW_027362813.1 coordinate 8,874,829, forward strand.
GAATCTTCTTTATCATGCTAGGATTAGCAGGAAAAAGCAAAAAATTTCAGAATTGCACCTTGCAATGTGGAGATATTACTGTTTGTGCATTTACAATATTCATTGATTTTTGCCATTGAAAAACATCATGTTATTCATATACCAGAAATGTTTGAAGCTACTGACTGAATGAAAGGAGCTGGCATCTCACTCTCTTTGAATCTTCTTTATCATGCTAGGATTAGCAGGAAAAAGCAAAAAAATTCAGAATTGCACCTTGCAATGTGGAGATATTACTGTTTGTGCATTTACAATATTCATTGATTTTTGCCATTGAAAAACGTCCAGAAATGTTTGAAGCTACTGACTGAATGAAAGGAGCTGGCATCTCACTCTCTTTGAATCTTCTTTATCATGCTAGGATTAGCAGGAAAAAGCAAAAAAATTCAGAATTGCACCTTGCAATGTGGAGATATTACTGTTTGTGCATTTACAATATTCATTGATTTTTGCCATTGAAAAACATCATGTTATTCATATACCAGAAATGTTTGAAGCTACTGACTGAATGAAAGGAGCTGGCATCTCACTCTCTTTGAATCTTCTTTATCATGCTAGGATTAGCAGGAAAAAGCAAAACATTTCAGAATTGCACCTTGCAATGTGGAGATATTACTGTTTGTGCATTTACAATATTCATTGATTTTTGCCATTGAAAAACGTCCAGAAATGTTTGAAGCTACTGACTGAATGAAAGGAGCTGGCATCTCACTCTCTTTGAATCTTCTTTATCATGCTAGGATTAGCAGGAAAAAGCAAAAAATTTCAGAATTGCACCTTGCAATGTGGAGATATTACTGTTTGTGCATTTACAATATTCATTGATTTTTGCCATTGAAAAACATCATGTTATTCATATACCAGAAATGTTTGAAGCTACTGACTGAATGAAAGGAGCTGGCATCTCAATCTCTTTGAATCTTCTTTATCATGCTAGGATTAGCAGGAAAAAGCAAAAAATTTCAGAATTGCACCTTGCAATGTGGAGATATTACTGTTTGTGCATTTACAATATTCATTGATTTTTGCCATTGAAAAACGTCCAGAAATGTTTGAAGCTACTGACTGAATGAAAGGAGCTGGCATCTCACTCTCTTTGAATCTTCTTTATCATGCTAGGATTAGCAGGAAAAAGCAAAAAATTTCAGAATTGCACCTTGCAATGTGGAGATATTACTGTTTGTGCATTTACAATATTCATTGATTTTTGCCATTGAAAAACATCATGTTATTCATATACCAGAAATGTTTGAAGCTACTGACTGAATGAAAGGAGCTGGCATCTCACTCTCTTTGAATCTTCTTTATCATGCTAGGATTAGCAGGAAAAAGCAAAAAATTTCAGAATTGCACCTTGCAATGTGGAGATATTACTGTTTGTGCATTTACAATATTCATTGATTTTTGCCATTGAAAAACATCATGTTATTCATATACCAGAAATGTTTGAAGCTACTGACTGAATGAAAGGAGCTGGCATCTCACTCTCTTTGAATCTTCTTTATCATGCTAGGATTAGCAGGAAAAAGCAAAAAATTTCAGAATTGCACCTTGCAATGTGGAGATATTACTGTTTGTGCATTTACAATATTCATTGATTTTTGCCATTGAAAAACATAATGTTATTCATATACCAGAAATGTTTGAAGCTACTGACTGAATGAAAGGAGCTGGTATCTCACTCTCTTTGAATCTTCTTTATCATGCTAGGATTAGCAGGAAAAAGCAAAAAATTTCAGAATTGCACCTTGCAATGTGGAGATATTACTGTTTGTGCATTTACAATATTCATTGATTTTTGCCATTGAAAAACGTCCAGAAATGTTTGAAGCTACTGACTGAATGAAAGGAGCTGGCATCTCACTCTCTTTGAATCTTCTTTATCATGCTAGGATTAGCAGGAAAAAGCAAAAAATTTCAGAATTGCACCTTGCAATGTGGAGATATTACTGTTTGTGCATTTACAATATTCATTGATTTTTGCCATTGAAAAACGTCCAGAAATGTTTGAAGCTACTGACTGAATGAAAGGAGCTGGCATCTCACTCTCTTTGAATCTTCTTTATCATGCTAGGATTAGCAGGAAAAAGCAAAAAATTTCAGAATTGCACCTTGCAATGTGGAGATATTACTGTTTGTGCATTTACAATATTCATTGATTTTTGCCATTGAAAAACATCGTTATTCATATACCAGAAATGTTTGAAGCTACTGACTGAATGTAAGGAGCTGGCATCTCACTCTCTTTGAATCTTCTTTATCATGCTAGGATTAGCAGGAAAAAGCAAAAAAATTCAGAATTGCACCTTGCAATGTGGAGATATTACTGTTTGTGCATTTACAATATTTATTGATTTTTGCCATTGAAAAATGTCCAGAAATGTTTGAAGCTACTGACTGAATGAAAGGAGCTGGCATCTCACTCTCTTTGAATCTTCTTTATCATGCTAGGATTAGCAGGAAAAAGCAAAAAATTTCAGAATTGCACCTTGCAATGTGGAGATATTACTGTTTGTGCATTTACAATATTCATTGATTTTTGCCATTGAAAAACATCATGTTATTCTTATACCAGAAATGTTTGAAGCTACTGACTGAATGAAAGGAGCTGGCATCTCACTCTCTTTGAATCTTCTTTATCATGCTAGGATTAGCAGGAAAAAGCAAAAAATTTCAGAATTGCACCTTGCAATGTGGAGATATTACTGTTTGTGCATTTACAATATTCATTGATTTTTGCCATTGAAAAACGTCCAGAAATGTTTGAAGCTACTGACTGAATGAAAGGAGCTGGCATCTCACTCTCTTTGAATCTTCTTTATCATGCTAGGATTAGCAGGAAAAAGCAATAAATTTCAGAATTGCACCTTGCAATGTGGAGATATTACTGTTTGTGCATTTACAATATTCATTGATTTTTGCCATTGAAAAACATCATGTTATTCATATACCAGAAATGTTTGAAGCTACTGACTGAATGAAAGGAGCTGGCATCTCACTCTCTTTGAATCTTCTTTATCATGCTAGGATTAGCAGGAAAAAGCAAAAAATTTCAGAATTGCACCTTGCAATGTGGAGATATTACTGTTTGTGCATTTACAATATTCATTGATTTTTGCCATTGAAAAACATCATGTTATTCATATACCAGAAATGTTTGAAGCTACTGACTGAATGAAAGGAGCTGGCATCTCACTCTCTGAATCTTCTTTATCATGCTAGGATTAGCAGGAAAAAGCAAAAAATTTCAGAACTGCACCTTGCAATGTGGAGATATTACTGTTTGTGCATTTACAATATTCATTGATTTTTGCCATTGAAAAACATCATGTTATTCATATACCAGAAATGTTTGAAGCTACTGACTGAATGAAAGGAGCTGGCATCTCACTCTCTTTGAATCTTCTTTATCATGCTAGGGTTAGCAGGAAAAAGCAAAAAATTTCAGAATTGCACCTTGCAATGTGGAGATATTACTGTTTGTGCATTTACAATATTCATTGATTTTTTGCCATTGAAAAACATCATGTTATATACCAGAAATGTTTGAAGCTACTGACTGAATGAAAGGAGCTGGCATCTCACTCTCTTTGAATCTTCTTTATCATGCTAGGATTAGCAGGAAAAAGCAAAAAATTTCAGAATTGCACCTTGCAATGTGGAGATATTACTGTTTGTGCATTTACAATATTCATTGATTTTTGCCATTGAAAAACGTCCAGAAATGTTTGAAGCTACTGACTGAATGAAAGGAGCTGGCATCTCACTCTCTTTGAATCTTCTTTATCATGCTAGGATTAGCAGGAAAAAGCAAAAAATTTCAGAATTGCACCTTGCAATGTGGAGATATTACTGTTTGTGCATTTACAATATTCATTGATTTTTGCCATTGAAAAACATCATGTTATTCATATACCAGAAATGTTTGAAGCTACTGACTGAATGAAAGGAGCTGGCATCTCACTCTCTTTGAATCTTCTTTATCATGCTAGGATTAGCAGGAAAAAGCAAAAAATTTCAGAATTGCACCTTGCAATGTGGAGATATTACTGTTTGTGCATTTACAATATTCATTGATTTTTGCCACTGAAAAACATCATGTTATTCATATACCAGAAATGTTTGAAGCTACTGACTGAATGAAAGGAGCTGGCATCTCACTCTCTTTGAATCTTCTTTATCATGCTAGGATTAGCAGGAAAAAGCAAAAAAATTCAGAATTGCACCTTGCAATGTGGAGATATTACTGTTTGTGCATTTACAATATTCATTGATTTTTGCCATGGAAAAACATCATGTTATTCATATTCCAGAAATGTTTGAAGCTACTGACTGAATGAAAGGAGCTGGCATCTCACTCTCTTTGAATCTTCTTTATCATGCTAGGATTAGCAGGAAAAAGCAAAAAATTTCAGAATTGCACCTTGCAATGTGGAGATATTACTGTTTGTGCATTTACAATATTCATTGATTTTTGCCATTGAAAAACATCATGTTATTCATATACCAGAAATGTTTGAAGCTACTGACTGAATGAAAGGAGCTGGCATCTCACTCTCTTTGAATCTTCTTTATCATGCTAGGATTAGCAGGAAAAAGCAAAAAATTTCAGAATTGCACCTTGCAATGTGGAGATATTACTGTTTGTGCATTTACAATATTCATTGATTTTTGCCATTGAAAAATATCCAGAAATGTTTGAAGCTACTGACTGAATGAAAGGAGCTGGCATCTCACTCTCTTTGAATCTTCTTTATCATGCTAGGATTAGCAGGAAAAAGCAAAAAATTTCAGAATTGCACCTTGCAATGTGGAGATATTACTGTTTGTGCATTTACAATATTCATTGATTTTTGCCATTGAAAAATATCCAGAAATGTTTGAAGCTACTGACTGAATGAAAGGAGCTGGCATCTCACTCTCTTTGAATCTTCTTTATCATGCTAGGATTAGCATGAAAAAGCAAAAAATTTCAGAATTGCACCTTGCAATGTGGAGATATTACTGTTTGTGCATTTACAATATTCATTGATTTTTGCCATTGAAAAACATCATGTTATTCATATACCAGAAATGTTTGAAGTTACTGACTGAATGAAAGGAGCTGGCATCTCACTCTCTTTGAATCTTCTTTATCATGCTAGGATTAGCAGGAAAAAGCAAAAAATTTCAGAATTGCACCTTGCAATGTGGAGATATTACTGTTTGTGCATTTACAATATTCATTGATTTTTGCCATTGAAAAACGTCCAGAAATGTTTGAAGCTACTGACTGAATGAAAGGAGCTGGCATCTCACTCTCTTTGAATCTTCTTTATCATGCTACGATTAGCAGGAAAAAGCAAAAAATTTCAGAATTGCACCTTGCAATGTGGAGATATTACTCTTTGTGCATTTACAATATTCATTGATTTTTGCCATTGAAAAACGTCCAGAAATGTTTGAAGCTACTGACTGAATGAAAGGAGCTGGCATCTCACTCTCTTTGAATCTTCTTTATCATGCTAGGATTAGCAGGAAAAAGCAAAAAATTTCAGAATTGCACCTTGCAATGTGGAGATATTACTGTTTGTGCATTTACAATATTCATTGATTTTTGCCATTGAAAAACATCATGTTATTCATATACCAGAAATGTTTGAAGCTACTGACTGAATGAAAGGAGCTGGCATCTCACTCTCTTTGAATCTTCTTTATCATGCTAGGATTAGCAGGAAAAAGCAATAAATTTCAGAATTGCACCTTGCAATGTGGAGATATTACTGTTTGTGCATTTACAATATTCATTGATTTTTGCCATTGAAAAACGTCCAGAAATGTTTGAAGCTACTGACTGAATGAAAGGAGCTGGCATCTCACTCTCTTTGAATCTTCTTTATCATGCTAGGATTAGCAGGAAAAAGCAAAAAATTTCAGAATTGCACCTTGCAATGTGGAGATATTACTGTTTGTGCATTTACAATATTCATTGATTTTTGCCATTGAAAAACGTCCAGAAATGTTTGAAGCTACTGACTGAATGAAAGGAGCTGGCACCTCACTCTCTTTGAATCTTCTTTATCATGCTAGGATTAGCAGGAAAAAGCAAAAAATTTCAGAATTGCACCTTGCAATGTGGAGATATTACTGTTTGTGCATTTACAATATTCATTGATTTTTGCAATTGAAAAACGTCCAGAAATGTTTGAAGCTACTGACTGAATGAAAGGAGCTGGCATCTCACTCTCTTTGAATCTTCTTTATCATGCTAGGATTAGCAGGAAAAAGCAAAAAATTTCAGAATTGCACCTTGCAATGTGGAGATATTACTGTTTGTGCATTTACAATATTCATTGATTTTTGCCATTGAAAAACATCATGTTATTCATATACCAGAAATGTTTGAAGCTACTGACTGAATGAAAGGAGCTGGCATCTCACTCTCTTTGAATCTTCTTTATCATGCTAGGATTAGCAGGAAAAAGCAAAAAATTTCAGAATTGCACCTTGCAATGTGGAGATATTACTGTTTGTGCATTTACAATATTCATTGATTTTTGCCATTGAAAAACGTCCAGAAATGTTTGAAGCTACTGACTGAATGAAAGGAGCTGGCATCTCACTCTCTTTGAATCTTCTTTATCATGCTAGGATTAGCAGGAAAAAGCAAAAAATTTCAGAATTGCACCTTGCAATGTGGAGATATTACTGTTTGTGCATTTACAATATTCATTGATTTTTGCCATTGAAAAACATCATGTTATTCATATACCAGAAATGTTTGAAGCTACTGACTGAATGAAAGGAGCTGGCATCTCAATCTCTTTGAATCTTCTTTATCATGCTAGGATTAGCAGGAAAAAGCAAAAAATTTCAGAATTGCACCTTGCAATGTGGAGATATTACTGTTTGTGCATTTACAATATTCATTGATTTTTGCCATTGAAAAACATCATGTTATTCATATACCAGAAATGTTTGAAGCTACTGACTGAATGAAAGGAGCTGGCATCTCACTCTCTTTGAATCTTCTTTATCATGCTAGGATTAGCAGGAAAAAGCAATAAATTTCAGAATTGCACCTTGCAATGTGGAGATATTACTGTTTGTGCATTTACAATATTCATTGATTTTTGCCATTAAAAAACGTCCAGAAATGTTTGAAGCTACTGACTGAATGAAAGGAGCTGGCATCTCACTCTCTTTGAATCTTCTTTATCATGCTAGGATTAGCAGGAAAAAGCAAAAAATTTCAGAATTGCACCTTGCAATGTGGAGATATTACTGTTTGTGCATTTACAATATTCATTGATTTTTGCCATTGAAAAACGTCCAGAAATGTTTGAAGCTACTGACTGAATGAAAGGAGCTGGCACCTCACTCTCTTTGAATCTTCTTTATCATGCTAGGATTAGCAGGAAAAAGCAAAAAATTTCAGAATTGCACCTTGCAATGTGGAGATATTACTGTTTGTGCATTTACAATATTCATTGATTTTTGCAATTGAAAAACGTCCAGAAATGTTTGAAGCTACTGACTGAATGAAAGGAGCTGGCATCTCACTCTCTTTGAATCTTCTTTATCATGCTAGGATTAGCAGGAAAAAGCAAAAAATTTCAGAATTGCACCTTGCAATGTGGAGATATTACTGTTTGTGCATTTACAATATTCATTGATTTTTGCCATTGAAAAACATCATGTTATTCATATACCAGAAATGTTTGAAGCTACTGACTGAATGAAAGGAGCTGGCATCTCACTCTCTTTGAATCTTCTTTATCATGCTAGGATTAGCAGGAAAAAGCAAAAAATTTCAGAATTGCACCTTGCAATGTGGAGATATTACTGTTTGTGCATTTACAATATTCATTGATTTTTGCCATTGAAAAACGTCCAGAAATGTTTGAAGCTACTGACTGAATGAAAGGAGCTGGCATCTCACTCTCTTTGAATCTTCTTTATCATGCTAGGATTAGCAGGAAAAAGCAAAAAATTTCAGAATTGCACCTTGCAATGTGGAGATATTACTGTTTGTGCATTTACAATATTCATTGATTTTTGCCATTGAAAAACGTCCAGAAATGTTTGAAGCTACTGACTGAATGAAAGGAGCTGGCATCTCACTCTCTTTGAATCTTCTTTATCATGCTAGGATTAGCAGGAAAAAGCAAAAAATTTCAGAATTGCACCTTGCAATGTGGAGATATTACTGTTTGTGCATTTACAATATTCATTGATTTTTGCCATTGAAAAACATCGTTATTCATATACCAGAAATGTTTGAAGCTACTGACTGAATGTAAGGAGCTGGCATCTCACTCTCTTTGAATCTTCTTTATCATGCTAGGATTAGCAGGAAAAAGAAAAAAAATTCAGAATTGCACCTTGCAATGTGGAGATATTACTGTTTGTGCATTTACAATATTTATTGATTTTTGCCATTGAAAAATGTCCAGAAATGTTTGAAGCTACTGACTGAATGAAAGGAGCTGGCATCTCACTCTCTTTGAATCTTCTTTATCATGCTAGGATTAGCAGGAAAAAGCAAAAAATTTCAGAATTGCACCTTGCAATGAGGAGATATTACTGTTTGTGCATTTACAATATTCATTGATTTTTGCCATTGAAAAACATCATGTTATTCTTATACCAGAAATGTTTGAAGCTACTGACTGAATGAAAGGAGCTGGCATCTCACTCTCTTTGAATCTTCTTTATCATGCTAGGATTAGCAGGAAAAAGCAAAAAATTTCAGAATTGCACCTTGCAATGTGGAGATATTACTGTTTGTGCATTTACAATATTCATTGATTTTTGCCATTGAAAAACGTCCAGAAATGTTTGAAGCTACTGACTGAATGAAAGGAGCTGGCATCTCACTCTCTTTGAATCTTCTTTATCATACTAGGATTAGCAGGAAAAAGCAATAAATTTCAGAATTGCACCTTGCAATGTGGAGATATTACTGTTTGTGCATTTACAATATTCATTGATTTTTGCCATTGAAAAACATCATGTTATTCATATACCAGAAATGTTTGAAGCTACTGACTGAATGAAAGGAGCTGGCATCTCACTCTCTTTGAATCTTCTTTATCATGCTAGGATTAGCAGGAAAAAGCAAAAAATTTCAGAATTGCACCTTGCAATGTGGAGATATTACTGTTTGTGCATTTACAATATTCATTGATTTTTGCCATTGAAAAACATCATGTTATTCATATACCAGAAATGTTTGAAGCTACTGACTGAATGAAAGGAGCTGGCATCTCACTCTCTGAATCTTCTTTATCATGCTAGGATTAGCAGGAAAAAGCAAAAAATTTCAGAATTGCACCTTGCAATGTGGAGATATTACTGTTTGTGCATTTACAATATTCATTGATTTTTGCCATTGAAAAACGTCCAGAAATGTTTGAAGCTACTGACTGAATGAAAGGAGCTGGCATCTCACTCTCTTTGAATCTTCTTTATCATGCTAGGATTAGCAGGAAAAAGCAAAAAATTTCAGAATTGCACCTTGCAATGTGGAGATATTACTGTTTGTGCATTTACAATATTCATTGATTTTTGCCATTGAAAAACATCATGTTATTCATATACCAGAAATGTTTGAAGCTACTGACTGAATGAAAGGAGCTGGCATCTCACTCTCTTTGAATCTTCTTTATCATGCTAGGATTAGCAGGAAAAAGCAAAAAATTTCAGAATTGCACCTTGCAATGTGGAGATATTACTGTTTGTGCATTTACAATATTCATTGATTTTTTGCCATTGAAAAACATCATGTTATATACCAGAAATGTTTGAAGCTACTGACTGAATGAAAGGAGCTGGCATCTCACTCTCTTTGAATCTTCTTTATCATGCTAGGATTAGCAGGAAAAAGCAAAAAATTTCAGAATTGCACCTTGCAATGTGGAGATATTACTGTTTGTGCATTTACAATATTCATTGATTTTTGCCATTGAAAAACGTCCAGAAATGTTTGAAGCTACTGACTGAATGAAAGGAGCTGGCATCTCACTCTCTTTGAATCTTCTTTATCATGCTAGGATTAGCAGGAAAAAGCAAAAAATTTCAGAATTGCACCTTGCAATGTGGAGATATTACTGTTTGTGCATTTACAATATTCATTGATTTTTGCCATTGAAAAACATCATGTTATTCATATACCAGAAATGTTTGAAGCTACTGACTGAATGAAAGGAGCTGGCATCTCACTCTCTTTGAATCTTCTTTATCATGCTAGGATTAGCAGGAAAAAGCAAAAAATTTCAGAATTGCACCTTGCAATGTGGAGATATTACTGTTTGTGCATTTACAATATTCATTGATTTTTGCCATTGAAAAATATCCAGAAATGTTTGAAGCTACTGACTGAATGAAAGGAGCTGGCATCTCACTCTCTTTGAATCTTCTTTATCATGCTAGGATTAGCAGGAAAAAGCAAAAAATTTCAGAATTGCACCTTGCAATGTGGAGATATTACTGTTTGTGCATTTACAATATTCATTGATTTTTGCCATTGAAAAATATCCAGAAATGTTTGAAGCTACTGACTGAATGAAAGGAGCTGGCATCTCACTCTCTTTGAATCTTCTTTATCATGCTAGGATTAGCATGAAAAAGCAAAAAATTTCAGAATTGCACCTTGCAATGTGGAGATATTACTGTTTGTGCATTTACAATATTCATTGATTTTTGCCATTGAAAAACATCATGTTATTCATATACCAGAAATGTTTGAAGTTACTGACTGAATGAAAGGAGCTGGCATCTCACTCTATTTGAATCTTCTTTATCATGCTAGGATTAGCAGGAAAAAGCAAAAAATTTCACAATTGCACCTTGCAATGTGGAGATGTTACTGTTTGTGCATTTACAATATTCATTGATTTTTGCCATTGAAAAACGTCCAGAAATGTTTGAAGCTACTGACTGAATGAAAGGAGCTGGCATCTCACTCTCTTTGAATCTTCTTTATCATGCTACGATTAGCAGGAAAAAGCAAAAAATTTCAGAATTGCACCTTGCAATGTGGAGATATTACTGTTTGTGCATTTACAATATTCATTGATTTTTGCCATTGAAAAACATCATGTTATTCATATACCAGAAATGTTTGAAGCTACTGACTGAATGAAAGGAGCTGGCATCTCACTCTCTTTGAATCTTCTTTATCATGCTAGGATTAGCAGGAAAAAGCAATAAATTTCAGAATTGCACCTTGCAATGTGGAGATATTACTGTTTGTGCATTTACAATATTCATTGATTTTTGCCATTGAAAAACGTCCAGAAATGTTTGAAGCTACTGACTGAATGAAAGGAGCTGGCATCTCACTCTCTTTGAATCTTCTTTATCATGCTAGGATTAGCAGGAAAAAGCAAAAAATTTCAGAATTGCACCTTGCAATGTGGAGATATTACTGTTTGTGCATTTACAATATTCATTGATTTTTGCCATTGAAAAACGTCCAGAAATGTTTGAAGCTACTGACTGAATGAAAGGAGCTGGCACCTCACTCTCTTTGAATCTTCTTTATCATGCTAGGATTAGCAGGAAAAAGCAAAAAATTTCAGAATTGCACCTTGCAATGTGGAGATATTACTGTTTGTGCATTTACAATATTCATTGATTTTTGCCATTGAAAAACATCATGTTATTCATATACCAGAAATGTTTGAAGCTACTGACTGAATGAAAGGAGCTGGCATCTCACTCTCTTTGAATCTTCTTTATCATGCTAGGATTAGCAGGAAAAAGCAAAAAATTTCAGAATTGCACCTTGCAATGTGGAGATATTACTGTTTGTGCATTTACAATATTCATTGATTTTTGCCATTGAAAAACGTCCAGAAATGTTTGAAGCTACTGACTGAATGAAAGGAGCTGGCATCTCACTCTCTTTGAATCTTCTTTATCATGCTAGGATTAGCAGGAAAAAGCAAAAAATTTCAGAATTGCACCTTGCAATGTGGAGATATTACTGTTTGTGCATTTACAATATTCATTGATTTTTGCCATTGAAAAACGTCCAGAAATGTTTGAAGCTACTGACTGAATGAAAGGAGCTGGCATCTCACTCTCTTTGAATCTTCTTTATCATGCTAGGATTAGCAGGAAAAAGCAAAAAATTTCAGAATTGCACCTTGCAATGTGGAGATATTACTGTTTGTGCATTTACAATATTCATTGATTTTTGCCATTGAAAAACATCATGTTATTCATATACCAGAAATGTTTGAAGCTACTGACTGAATGAAACGAGCTGGCATCTCACTCTCTTTGAATCTTCTTTATCATGCTAGGATTAGCAGGAAAAAGCAAAAAATTTCAGAATTGCACCTTGCAATGTGGAGATATTCCTGTTTGTGCATTTACAATATTCATTGATTTTTGCCATTGAAAAACATCATGTTATATACCAGAAATGTTTGAAGCTACTGACTGAATGAAAGTAGCTGGCATCTCACTCTCTTTGAATCTTCTTTATCATGCTAGGATTAGCAGGAAAAAGCAAAAAATTTCAGAATTGCACCTTGCAATGTGGAGATATTACTGTTTGTGCATTTACAATATTCATTGATTTTTGCCATTGAAAAACGTCCAGAAATGTTTGAAGCTACTGACTGAATGAAAGGAGCTGGCATCTCACTCTCTTTGAATCTTCTTTATCATGCTAGGATTAGCAGGAAAAAGGAAAAAATTTCAGAATTGCACCTTGCAATGTGGAGATATTACTGTTTGTGCATTTACAATATTCATTGATTTTTGCCATTGAAAAACATCATGTTATTCATATACCAGAAATGTTTGAAGCTACTGACTGAATGAAAGGAGCTGGCATCTCACTCTCTTTGAATCTTCTTTATCATGCTAGGATTAGCAGGAAAAAGCAAAAAAATTCAGAATTGCACCTTGCAATGTGGAGATATTACTGTTTGTGCATTTACAATATTCATTGATTTTTGCCATTGAAAAACATCATGTTATTCATATACCAGAAATGTTTGAAGCTACTGACTGAATGAAAGGAGCTGGCATCTCACTCTCTTTGAATCTTCTTTATCATGCTAGGATTAGCAGGAAAAAGCAAAACATTTCAGAATTGCACCTTGCAATGTGGAGATATTACTGTTTGTGCATTTACAATATTCATTGATTTTTGCCATTGAAAAACGTCCAGAAATGTTTGAAGCTACTGACTGAATGAAAGGAGCTGGCATCTCACTCTCTTTGAATCTTCTTTATCATGCTAGGATTAGCAGGAAAAAGCAAAAAATTTCAGAATTGCACCTTGCAATTTGGAGATATTACTGTTTGTGCATTTACAATATTCATTGCTTTTTGCCATTGAAAAACATCATGTTATTCATATACCAGAAATGTTTGAAGCTACTGACTGAATGAAAGGAGCTGGCATCTCACTCTCTTTGAATCTTCTTTATCATGCTAGGATTAGCAGGAAAAAGCAAAAAATTTCAGAATTGCACCTTGCAATGTGGAGATATTACTGTTTGTGCATTTACAATATTCATTGATTTTTGCCATTGAAAAACGTCCAGAAATGTTTGAAGCTACTGACTGAATGAAAGGAGCTGGCATCTCACTCTCTTTGAATCTTCTTTATCATGCTAGGATTAGCAGGAAAAAGCAAAAAATTTCAGAATTGCACCTTGCAATGTGGAGATATTACTGTTTGTGCATTTACAATATTCATTCATTTTTTGCCATTGAAAAACATCATGTTATATACCAGAAATGTTTGAAGCTACTGACTGAATGAAAGGAGCTGGCATCTCACTCTCTTTGAATCTTCTTTATCATGCTAGGATTAGCAGGAAAAAGCAAAAAATTTCAGAATTGCACCTTGCAATGTGGAGATATTACTGTTTGTGCATTTACAATATTCATTGATTTTTGCCATTGAAAAACGTCCAGAAATGTTTGAAGCTACTGACTGAATGAAAGGAGCTGGCATCTCACTCTCTTTGAATCTTCTTTATCATGCTAGGATTAGCAGGAAAAAGCAAAAAATTTCAGAATTGCACCTTGCAATGTGGAGATATTACTGTTTGTGCATTTACAATATTCATTGATTTTTGCCATTGAAAAACATCATGTTATTCATATACCAGAAATGTTTGAAGCTACTGACTGAATGAAAGGAGCTGGCATCTCACTCTCTTTGAATCTTCTTTATCATGCTAGGATTAGCAGGAAAAAGCAAAAAATTTCAGAATTGCACCTTGCAATGTGGAGATATTACTGTTTGTGCATTTACAATATTCATTGATTTTTGCCACTGAAAAACATCATGTTATTCATATACCAGAAATGTTTGAAGCTACTGACTGAATGAAAGGAGCTGGCATCTCACTCTCTTTGAATCTTCTTTATCATGCTAGGATTAGCAGGAAAAAGCAAAAAAAATCAGAATTGCACCTTGCAATGTGGAGATATTACTGTTTGTGCATTTACAATATTCATTGATTTTTGCCATGGAAAAACATCATGTTATTCATATACCAGAAATGTTTGAAGCTACTGACTGAATGAAAGGAGCTGGCATCTCACTCTCTTTGAATCTTCTTTATCATGCTAGGATTAGCAGGAAAAAGCAAAAAATTTCAGAATTGCACCTTGCAATGTGGAGATATTACTGTTTGTGCATTTACAATATTCATTGATTTTTGCCATTGAAAAACATCATGTTATTCATATACCAGAAATGTTTGAAGCTACTGACTGAATGAAAGGAGCTGGCATCTCACTCTCTTTGAATCTTCTTTATCATGCTAGGATTAGCAGGAAAAAGCAAAAAATTTCAGAATTGCACCTTGCAATGTGGAGATATTACTGTTTGTGCATTTACAATATTCATTGATTTTTGCCATTGAAAAATATCCAGAAATGTTTGAAGCTACTGACTGAATGAAAGGAGCTGGCATCTCACTCTCTTTGAATCTTCTTTATCATGCTAGGATTAGCAGGAAAAAGCAAAAAATTTCAGAATTGCACCTTGCAATGTGGAGATATTACTGTTTGTGCATTTACAATATTCATTGATTTTTGCCATTGAAAAATATCCAGAAATGTTTGAAGCTACTGACTGAATGAAAGGAGCTGGCATCTCACTCTCTTTGAATCTTCTTTATCATGCTGGGATTAGCAGGAAAAAGCAAAAAATTTCAGAATTGCACCTTGCAATGTGGAGATATTACTGTTTGTGCATTTACAATATTCATTGATTTTTGCCATTGAAAAACATCATGTTATTCATATACCAGAAATGTTTGAAGTTACTGACTGAATGAAAGGAGCTGGCATCTCACTCTCTTTGAATCTTCTTTATCATGCTAGGATTAGCAGGAAAAAGCAAAAAAATTTCAGAATTGCACCTTGCAATGTGGAGATATTACTGTTTGTGCATTTACAATATTCATTGATTTTTGCCATTGAAAAACGTCCAGAAATGTTTGAAGCTACTGACTGAATGAAAGGAGCTGGCATCTCACTCTCTTTGAATCTTCTTTATCATGCTACGATTAGCAGGAAAAAGCAAAAAATTTCAGAATTGCACCTTGCAATGTGGAGATATTACTCTTTGTGCATTTACAATATTCATTGATTTTTGCCATTGAAAAACGTCCAGAAATGTTTGAAGCTACTGACTGAATGAAAGGAGCTGGCATCTCACTCTCTTTGAATCTTCTTTATCATGCTAGGATTAGCAGGAAAAAGCAAAAAATTTCAGAATTGCACCTTGCAATGTGGAGATATTACTGTTTGTGCATTTACAATATTCATTGATTTTTGCCATTGAAAAACATTATGTTATTCATATACCAGAAATGTTTGAAGCTACTGACTGAATGAAAGGAGCTGGCATCTCACTCTCTTTGAATCTTCTTTATCATGCTAGGATTAGCAGGAAAAAGCAATAAATTTCAGAATTGCACCTTGCAATGTGGAGATATTACTGTTTGTGCATTTACAATATTCATTGATTTTTGCCATTGAAAAACGTCCAGAAATGTTTGAAGCTACTGACTGAATGAAAGGAGCTGGCATCTCACTCTCTTTGAATCTTCTTTATCATGCTAGGATTAGCAGGAAAAAGCAAAAAATTTCAGAATTGCACCTTGCAATGTGGAGATATTACTGTTTGTGCATTTACAATATTCATTGATTTTTGCCATTGAAAAACGTCCAGAAATGTTTGAAGCTACTGACTGAATGAAAGGAGCTGGCACCTCACTCTCTTTGAATCTTCTTTATCATGCTAGGATTAGCAGGAAAAAGCAAAAAATTTCAGAATTGCACCTTGCAATGTGGAGATATTACTGTTTGTGCATTTACAATATTCATTGATTTTTGCCATTGAAAAACATCATGTTATTCATATACCAGAAATGTTTGAAGCTACTGACTGAATGAAAGGAGCTGGCATCTCACTCTCTTTGAATCTTCTTTATCATGCTAGGATTAGCAGGAAAAAGCAAAAAATTTCAGAATTGCACCTTGCAATGTGGAGATATTACTGTTTGTGCATTTACAATATTCATTGATTTTTGCCATTGAAAAACGTCCAGAAATGTTTGAAGCTACTGACTGAATGAAAGGAGCTGGCATCTCACTCTCTTTGAATCTTCTTTATCATGCTAGGATTAGCAGGAAAAAGCAAAAAATTTCAGAATTGCACCTTGCAATGTGGAGATATTACTGTTTGTGCATTTACAATATTCATTGATTTTTGCCATTGAAAAACGTCCAGAAATGTTTGAAGCTACTGACTGAATGAAAGGAGCTGGCATCTCACTCTCTTTGAATCTTCTTTATCATGCTAGGATTAGCAGGAAAAAGCAAAAAATTTCAGAATTGCACCTTGCAATGTGGAGATATTACTGTTTGTGCATTTACAATATTCATTGATTTTTGCCATTGAAAAACATCATGTTATTCATATACCAGAAATGTTTGAAGCTACTGACTGAATGAAAGGAGCTGGCATCTCACTCTCTTTGAATCCTCTTTATCATGCTAGGATTAGCAGGAAAAAGCAAAAAATTTCAGAATTGCACCTTGCAATGTGGAGATATTACTGTTTGTGCATTTACAATATTCATTGATTTTTGCCATTGAAAAACATCATGTTATATACCAGAAATGTTTGAAGCTACTGACTGAATGAAAGGAGCTGGCATCTCACTCTCTTTGAATCTTCTTTATCATGCTAGGATTAGCAGGAAAAAGCAAAAAATTTCAGAATTGCACCTTGCAATGTGGAGATATTACTGTTTGTGCATTTACAATATTCATTGATTTTTGCCATTGAAAAACGTCCAGAAATGTTTGAAGCTTCTGACTGAATGAAAGGAGCTGGCATCTCACTCTCTTTGAATCTTCTTTATCATGCTAGGATTAGCAGGAAAAAGCAAAAAATTTCAGAATTGCACCTTGCAATGTGGAGATATTACTGTTTGTGCATTTACAATATTCATTGATTTTTGCCATTGAAAAACATCATGTTATTCATATACCAGAAATGTTTGAAGCTACTGACTGAATGAAAGGAGCTGGCATCTCACTCTCTTTAAATCTTCTTTATCATGCTAGGATTAGCAGGAAAAAGCAAAAAAATTCAGAATTGCACCTTGCAATGTGGAGATATTACTGTTTGTGCATTTACAATATTCATTGATTTTTGCCATTGAAAAACATCATGTTATTCATATACCAGAAATGTTTGAAGCTACTGACTGAATGAAAGGAGCTGGCATCTCACTCTCTTTGAATCTTCTTTATCATGCTAGGATTAGCAGGAAAAAGCAAAACATTTCAGAATTGCACCTTGCAATGTGGAGATATTACTGTTTGTGCATTTACAATATTCATTGATTTTTGCCATTGAAAAACGTCCAGAAATGTTTGAAGCTACTGACTGAATGAAAGGAGCTGGCATCTCACTCTCTTTGAATCTTCTTTATCATGCTAGGATTAGCAGGAAAAAGCAAAAAATTTCAGAATTGCACCTTGCAATGTGGAGATATTACTGTTTGTGCATTTACAATATTCATTGATTTTTGCCATTGAAAAACATCATGTTATTCATATACCACAAATGTTTGAAGCTACTGACTGAATGAAAGGAGCTGGCATCTCACTCTCTTTGAATCTTCTTTATCATGCTAGGATTAGCAGGAAAAAGCAAAAAAATTCAGAATTGCACCTTGCAATGTGGAGATATTACTGTTTGTGCATTTACAATATTCATTGATTTTTGCCATTGAAAAACGTCCAGAAATGTTTGAAGCTACTGACTGAATGAAAGGAGCTGGCATCTCACTCTCTTTGAATCTTCTTTATCATGCTAGGATTAGCAGGAAAAAGCAAAAAATTTCAGAATTGCACCTTGCAATGTGGAGATATTACTGTTTGTGCATTTACAATATTCATTGATTTTTGCCATTGAAAAACATCATGTTATTCATATACCAGAAATGTTTGAAGCTACTGACTGAATGAAAGGAGCTGGCATCTCACTCTCTTTGAATCTTCTTTATCATGCTAGGATTAGCAGGAAAAAGCAAAAAATTTCAGAATTGCACCTTGCAATGTGGAGATATTACTGTTTGTGCATTTACAATATTCATTGATTTTTGCCATTGAAAAACATCATGTTATTCATATACCAGAAATGTTTGAAGCTACTGACTGAATGAAAGGAGCTGGTATCTCACTCTCTTTGAATCTTCTTTATCATGCTAGGATTAGCAGGAAAAAGCAAAAAATTTCAGAATTGCACCTTTCAATGTGGAGATATTACTGTTTGTGCATTTACAATATTCATTGATTTTTGCCATTGAAAAACGTCCAGAAATGTTTGAAGCTACTGACTGAATGAAAGGAGCTGGCATCTCACTCTCTTTGAATCTTCTTTATCATGCTAGGATTAGCAGGAAAAAGCAAAAAATTTCAGAATTGCACCTTGCAATGTGGAGATATTACTGTTTGTGCATTTACAATATTCATTGATTTTTGCCATTGAAAAACGTCCAGAAATGTTTGAAGCTACTGACTGAATGAAAGGAGCTGGCATCTCAATCTCTTTGAATCTTCTTTATCATGCTAGGATTAGCAGGAAAAAGCAAAAAATTTCAGAATTGCACCTTGCAATGTGGAGATATTACTGTTTGTGCATTTACAATATTCATTGATTTTTGCCTTTGAAAAACATCATGTTATTCATATACCAGAAATGTTTGAAGCTACTGACTGAATGAAAGGAGCTGGCATCTCACTCTCTTTGAATCTTCTTTATCATGCTAGGATTAGCAGGAAAAAGCAAAAAAATTCAGAATTGCACCTTGCAATGTGGAGATATTACTGTTTGTGCATTTACAATATTCATTGATTTTTGCCATTGAAAAACATCATGTTATTCATATACCAGAAATGTTTGAAGCTACTGACTGAATGAAAGGAGCTGGCATCTCACTCTCTTTGAATCTTCTTTATCATGCTAGGATTAGCAGGAAAAAGCAAAAAATTTCAGAATTGCACCTTGCAATGTGGAGATATTACTGTTTGTGCATTTAAAATATTCATTGATTTTTGCCATTGAAAAACGTCCAGAAATGTTTGAAGCTACTGACTGAATGAAAGGAGCTGGCATCTCACTCTCTTTGAATCTTCTTTATCATGCTAGGATTAGCAGGAAAAAGCAAAAAATTTCAGAATTGCACCTTGCAATGTGGAGATATTACTGTTTGTGCATTTACAATATTCATTGATTTTTGCCATTGAAAAACATCATTTTATTCATATACCAGAAATGTTTGAAGCTACTGACTGAATGAAAGGAGCTGGCATCTCACTCTCTTTGAATCTTCTTTATCATGCTAGGATTAGCAGGAAAAAGCAAAAAATTTCAGAATTGCACCTTGCAATGTGGAGATATTACTGTTTGTGCATTTACAATATTCATTGATTTTTGCCATTGAAAAACGTCCAGAAATGTTTGAAGCTACTGACTGAATGAAAGGAGCTGGCATCTCACTCTCTTTGAATCTTCTTTATCATGCTAGGATTAGCAGGAAAAAGCAAAAAATTTCAGAATTGCACCTTGCAATGTGGAGATATTACTGTTTGTGCATTTACAATATTCATTGATTTTTGCCATTGAAAAACATCATGTTATTCATATACCAGAAATGTTTGAAGCTACTGACTGAATGAAAGGAGCTGGCATCTCACTCTCTTTGAATCTTCTTTATCATGCTAGGATTAGCAGGAAAAAGCAAAAAATTTCAGAATTGCACCTTGCAATGTGGAGATATTACTGTTTGTGCATTTACAATATTCATTGATTTTTGCCATTGAAAAACATCATGTTATTCATATACCAGAAATGTTTGAAGCTACTGACTGAATGAAAGGAGCTGGCATCTCACTCTCTTTGAATATTCTTTATCATGCTAGGATTAGCAGGAAAAAGCAAAAAAATTCAGAATTGCACCTTGCAATGTGGAGATATTACTGTTTGTGCATTTACAATAGTCATTGATTTTTGCCATTGAAAAACATCATGTTATTCATATACCAGAAATGTTTGAATCTACTGACTGAATGAAAGGAGCTGGCATCTCACTCTCTTTGAATCTTCTTTATCATGCTAGGATTAGCAGGAAAAAGCAAAAAATTTCAGAATTGCACCTTGCAATGTGGAGATATTACTGTTTGTGCATTTACAATATTCATTGATGTTTAACATTGAAAAACGTCCAGAAATGTTTGAAGCTACTGACTGAATGAAAGGAGCTGGCATCTCACTCTCTTTGAATCTTCTTTATCATGCTAGGATTAGCAGGAAAAAGCAAAAAATTTCAGAATTGCACCTTGCAATGTGGAGATATTACTGTTTGTGCATTTACAATTTTCATTGATTTTTGCCATTGAAAAACGTCCAGAAATGTTTGAAGCTACTGACTGAATGAAAGGACCTGGCATCTCACTCTCTTTGAATCTTCTTTATCATGCTAGGATTAGCAGGAAAAAGCAAACAATTTCAGAATTGCACCTTGCAATGTGGAGATATTACTGTTTGTGCATTTACAATATTCATTGATTTTTGCCATTGAAAAACATCATGTTATTCATATACCAGAAATGTTGGAAGCTACTGACTGAATGAAAGGAGCTGGCATCTCACTCTCTTTGAATCTTCTTTATCATGCTAGGATTAGCAGGAAAAAGCAAAAAAATTCAGAATTGCACCTTGCAATGTGGAGATATTACTGTTTGTGCATTTACAATATTCATTGATTTTTGCCATTGAAAAACATCATGTTATTCATATACCAGAAATGTTTGAAGCTACTGACTGAATGAAAGGAGCTGGCATCTCACTCTCTTTGAATCTTCTTTATCATGCTAGGATTAGCAGGAAAAAGCAAAAAATTTCAGAATTGCACCTTGCAATGTGGAGATATTACTGTTTGTGCATTTACAATATTCATTGATTTTTGCCATTGAAAAACGTCCAGAAATGTTTGAAGCTACTGACTGAATGAAAGGAGCTGGCATCTCACTCTCTTTGAATCTTCTTTATCATGCTAGCATTAGCAGGAAAAAGCAAAAAATTTCAGAATTGCACCTTGCAATGTGGAGATATTACTGTTTGTGCATTTACAATATTCATTGATTTTTGCCATTGAAAAACATCATGTTATTCATATACCAGAAATGTTTGAAGCTACTGACTGAATGAAAGGAGCTGGCATCTCACTCTCTTTGAATCTTCTTTATCATGCTAGGATTAGCAGGAAAAAGCAAAAAATTTCAGAATTGCACCTTGCAATGTGGAGATATTACTGTTTGTGCATTTAAAATATTCATTGATTTTTGCCATTGAAAAACGTCCAGAAATGTTTGAAGCTACTGACTGAATGAAAGGAGCTGGCATCTCACTCTCTTTGAATCTTCTTTATCATGCTAGGATTAGCAGGAAAAAGCAAAAAATTTCAGAATTGCACCTTGCAATGTGGAGATATTACTGTTTGTGCATTTACAATATTCATTGATTTTTGCCATTGAAAAACATCATGTTATTCATATACCAGAAATGTTTGAAGCTACTGACTGAATGAAAGGAGCTGGCATCTCACTCTCTTTGAATCTTCTTTATCATGCTAGGATTAGCAGGAAAAAGCAAAAAATTTCAGAATTGCACCTTGCAATGTGGAGATATTACTGTTTGTGCATTTACAATATTCATTGATTTTTGCCATTGAAAAACATCATGTTATTCATATACCAGAAATGTTTGAAGCTACTGACTGAATGAAAGGAGCTGGCATCTCACTCTCTTTGAATCTTCTTTATCATGCTAGGATTAGCAGGAAAAAGCAAAAAATTTCAGAATTGCACCTTGCAATGTGTAGATATTACTGTTTGTGCATTTACAATAGTCATTGATTTTTGCCATTGAAAAACATCATGTTATTCATATACCAGAAATGTTTGAATCTACTGACTGAATGAAAGGAGCTGGCATCTCACTCTCTTTGAATCTTCTTTATCATGCTAGGATTAGCAGGAAAAAGCAAAAAATTTCAGAATTGCACCTTGCAATGTGGAGATATTACTGTTTGTGCATTTACAATATTCATTGATGTTTGCCATTGAAAAACGTCCAGAAATGTTTGAAGCTACTGACTGAATGAAAGGAGCTGGCATCTCACTCTCTTTGAATCTTCTTTATCATGCTAGGATTAGCAGGAAAAAGCAAAAAAATTCAGAATTGCACCTTGCAATGTGGAGATATTACTGTTTGTGCATTTACAATATTCATTGATTTTTGCCATTGAAAAACATCATGTTATTCATATGCCAGAAATGTTTGAAGCTACTGACTGAATGAAAGGAGCTGGCATCTCACTCTCTTTGAATCTTCTTTATCATGCTAGGATTAGCAGGAAAAAGCAAAAAATTTCAGAATTGCACCTTGCAATGTGGAGATATTACTGTTTGTGCATTTACAATATTCATTGATTTTTGCCATTGAAAAACGTCCAGAAATGTTTGAAGCTACTGACTGAATGAAAGGAGCTGGCATCTCACTCTCTTTGAATCTTCTTTATCATGCTAGGATTAGCAGGAAAAAGCAAAAAATTTCAGAATTGCACCTTGCAATGTGGAGATATTACTGTTTGTGCATTTACAATATTCATTGATTTTTGCCATTGAAAAACATCATGTTATTCATATACCAGAAATGTTTGAAGCTACTGACTGAATGAAAGGAGCTGGCATCTCACTCTCTTTGAATCTTCTTTATCATGCTAGGATTAGCAGGAAAAAGCAAAAAATTTCAGAATTGCACCTTGCAATGTGGAGATATTACTGTTTGTGCATTTACAATATTCATTGATTTTTGCCATTGAAAAACATCATGTTATTCATATACCAGAAATGTTTGAAGCTACTGACTGAATGAAAGGAGCTGGCATCTCACACTCTTTGAATCTTCTTTATCATGCTAGGATTAGCAGGAAAAAGCAAAAAATTTCAGAATTGCACCTTGCAATGTGTAGATATTACTGTTTGTGCATTTACAATAGTCATTGATTTTTGCCATTGAAAAACATCATGTTATTCATATACCAGAAATGTTTGAATCTACTGACTGAATGAAAGGAGCTGGCATCTCACTCTCTTTGAATCTTCTTTATCATGCTAGGATTAGCAGGAAAAAGCAAAAAATTTCAGAATTGCACCTTGCAATGTGGAGATATTACTGTTTGTGCATTTACAATATTCATTGATGTTTGCCATTGAAAAACGTCCAGAAATGTTTGAAGCTACTGACTGAATGAAAGGAGCTGGCATCTCACTCTCTTTGAATCTTCTTTATCATGCTAGGATTAGCAGGAAAAAGCAAAAAAATTCAGAATTGCACCTTGCAATGTGGAGATATTACTGTTTGTGCATTTACAATATTCATTGATTTTTGCCATTGAAAAACATCATGTTATTCATATGCCAGAAATGTTTGAAGCTACTGACTGAATGAAAGGAGCTGGCATCTCACTCTCTTTGAATCTTCTTTATCATGCTAGGATTAGCAGGAAAAAGCAAAAAATTTCAGAATTGCACCTTGCAATGTGGAGATATTACTGTTTGTGCATTTACAATATTCATTGATTTTTGCCATTGAAAAACGTCCAGAAATGTTTGAAGCTACTGACTGAATGAAAGGAGCTGGCATCTCACTCTCTTTGAATCTTCTTTATCATGCTAGGATTAGCAGGAAAAAGCAAAAAATTTCAGAATTGCACCTTGCAATGTGGAGATATTACTGTTTGTGCATTTACAATATTCATTGATTTTTGCCATTGAAAAACATCATGTTATTCATATACCAGAAATGTTTGAAGCTACTGACTGAATGAAAGGAGCTGGCATCTCACTCTCTTTGAATCTTCTTTATCATGCTAGGATTAGCAGGAAAAAGCAAAAAATTTCAGAATTGCACCTTGCAATGTGGAGATATTACTGTTTGTGCATTTACAATATTCATTGATTTTTGCCATTGAAAAACGTCCAGAAATGTTTGAAGCTACTGACTGAATGAAAGGAGCTGGCATCTCACTCTCTTTGAATCTTCTTTATCATGCTAGGATTAGCAGGAAAAAGCAAAAAATTTCAGAATTGCACCTTGCAATGTGGAGATATTACTGTTTGTGCATGTACAATATTCATTGATTTTTGCCATTGAAAAACATCATGTTATTCATATACCAGAAATGTTTGAAGCTACTGACTGAATGAAAGGAGCTGGCATCTCACTCTCTTTGAATCTTCTTTATCATGCTAGGATTAGCAGGAAAAAGCAAAAAATTTCAGAATTGCACCTTGCAATGTGGAGATATTACTGTTTGTGCATTTACAATATTCATTGATTTTTGCCATTGAAAAACATCATGTTATTCATATACCAGAAATGTTTGAAGCTACTGACTGAATGAAAGGAGCTGGCATCTCACTCTCTTTGAATCTTCTTTATCATGCTAGGATTAGCAGGAAAAAGCAAAAAATTTCAGAATTGCACCTTGCAATGTGGAGATATTACTGTTTGTGCATTTACAATAGTCATTGATTTTTGCCATTGAAAAACGTCCAGAAATGTTTGAAGCTACTGACTGAATGAAAGGAGCTGGCATCTCACTCTCTTTGAATCTTCTTTATCATGCTAGGATTAGCAGGAAAAAGCAAAAAATTTCAGAATTGCACCTTGCAATGTGGAGATATTACTGTTTGTGCATTTACAATATTCATTGATTTTTGCCATTGAAAAACGTCCAGAAATGTTTGAAGCTACTGACTGAATGAAAGGAGCTGGCATCTCACTCTCTTTGAATCTTCTTTATCATGCTAGGATTAGCAGGAAAAAGCAAAAAATTTCATAATTGCACCTTGCAATGTGGAGATATTACTGTTTGTGCATTTACAATATTCATTGATTTTTGCCATTGAAAAACATCATGTTATTCATATACCAGAAATGTTGGAAGCTACTGACTGAATGAAAGGAGCTGGCATCTCACTCTCTTTGAATCTTCTTTATCATGCTAGGATTAGCAGGAAAAAGCAAAAAAATTCAGAATTGCACCTTGCAATGTGGAGATATTACTGTTTGTGCATTTACAATATTCATTGATTTTTGCCATTGAAAAACATCATGTTATTCATATACCAGAAATGTTTGAAGCTACTGACTGAATGAAAGGAGCTGGCATCTCACTCTCTTTGAATCTTCTTTATCATGCTAGGATTAGCAGGAAAAAGCAAAAAATTTCAGAATTGCACCTTGCAATGTGGAGATATTACTGTTTGTGCATTTACAATATTCATTGATTTTTGCCATTGAAAAACGTCCAGAAATGTTTGAAGCTACTGACTGAATGAAAGGAGCTGGCATCTCACTCTCTTTGAATCTTCTTTATCATGCTAGGATTAGCAGGAAAAAGCAAAAAATTTCAGAATTGCACCTTGCAATGTGGAGATATTACTGTTTGTGCATTTACAATATTCATTGATTTTTGCCATTGAAAAACATCATGTTATTCATATACCAGAAATGTTTGAAGCTACTGACTGAATGAAAGGAGCTGGCATCTCACTCTCTTTGAATCTTCTTTATCATGCTAGGATTAGCAGGAAAAAGCAAAACATTTCAGAATTGCACCTTGCAATGTGGAGATATTACTGTTTGTGCATTTACAATATTCATTGATTTTTGCCATTGAAAAACGTCCAGAAATGTTTGAAGCTACTGACTGAATGAAAGGAGCTGGCATCTCACTCTCTTTGAATCTTCTTTATCATGCTAGGATTAGCAGGAAAAAGCAAAAAATTTCAGAATTGCACCTTGCAATGTGGAGATATTACTGTTTGTGCATTTACAATATTCATTGATTTTTGCCATTGAAAAACATCATGTTATTCATATACCAGAAATGTTTGAAGCTACTGACTGAATGAAAGGAGCTGGCATCTCACTCTCTTTGAATCTTCTTTATCATGCTAGGATTAGCAGGAAAAAGCAAAAAATTTCAGAATTGCACCTTGCAATGTGGAGATATTACTGTTTGTGCATTTACAATATTCATTGATTTTTGCCATTGAAAAACATCATGTTATTCATATACCAGAAATGTTTGAAGCTACTGACTGAATGAAAGGAGCTGGCATCTCACTCTCTTTGAATCTTCTTTATCATGCTAGGATTAGCAGGAAAAAGCAAAAAATTTCAGAATTGCACCTTGCAATGTGGAGATATTACTGTTTGTGCATTTACAATAGTCATTGATTTTTGCCATTGAAAAACATCATGTTATTCATATACCAGAAATGTTTGAATCTACTGACTGAATGAAAGGAGCTGGCATCTCACTCTCTTTGAATCTTCTTTATCATGCTAGGATTAGCAGGAAAAAGCAAAAAATTTCAGAATTGCACCTTGCAATGTGGAGATATTACTGTTTGTGCATTTACAATATTCATTGATGTTTGCCATTGAAAAACGTCCAGAAATGTTTGAAGCTACTGACTGAATGAAAGGAGCTGGCATCTCACTCTCTTTGAATCTTCTTTATCATGCTAGGATTAGCAGGAAAATGCAAAAAAATTCAGAATTGCACCTTGCAATGTGGAGATATTACTGTTTGTGCATTTACAATATTCATTGATTTTTGCCATTGAAAAACATCATGTTATTCATATACCAGAAATGTTTGAAGCTACTGACTGAATGAAAGGAGCTGGCATCTCACTCTCTTTGAATCTTCTTTATCATGCTAGGATTAGCAGGAAAAAGCAAAAAATTTCAGAATTGCACCTTGCAATGTGGAGATATTACTGTTTGTGCATTTACAATATTCATTGATTTTTGCCATTGAAAAACGTCCAGAAATGTTTGAAGCTACTGACTGAATGAAAGGAGCTGGCATCTCACTCTCTTTGAATCTTCTTTATCATGCTAGGATTAGCAGGAAAAAGCAAAAAATTTCAGAATTGCACCTTGCAATGTGGAGATATTACTGTTTGTGCATTTACAATATTCATTGATTTTTGCCATTGAAAAACGTCCAGAAATGTTTGAAGCTACTGACTGAATGAAAGGAGCTGGCATCTCACTCTCTTTGAATCTTCTTTATCATGCTAGGATTAGCAGGAAAAAGCAAAAAATTTCAGAATTGCACCTTGCAATGTGGAGATATTACTGTTTGTGCATTTACAATATTCATTGATTTTTGCCATTGAAAAACATCATGTTATTCATATACCAGAAATGTTTGAAGCTACTGACTGAATGAAAGGAGCTGGCATCTCACTCTCTTTGAATCTTCTTTATCATGCTAGGATTAGCAGGAAAAAGCAAAAAATTTCAGAATTGCACCTTGCAATGTGGAGATATTACTGTTTGTGCATTTACAATATTCATTGATTTTTGCCATTGAAAAACATCATGTTATTCATATACCAGAAATGTTTGAAGCTACTGACTGAATGAAAGGAGCTGGCATCTCACTCTCTTTGAATCTTCTTTATCATGCTAGGATTAGCAGGAAAAAGCAAAAAATTTCAGAATTGCACCTTGCAATGTGGAGATATTACTGTTTGTGCATTTACAATATTCATTGATTTTTGCCATTGAAAAACATCATGTTATTCATATACCAGAAATGTTTGAAGCTACTGACTGAATGAAAGGAGCTGGCATCTCACTCTCTTTGAATCTTCTTTATCATGCTAGGATTAGCAGGAAAAAGCAAAAAATTTCAGAATTGCACCTTGCAATGTGGAGATATTACTGTTTGTGCATTTACAATAGTCATTGATTTTTGCCATTGAAAAACATCATGTTATTCATATACCAGAAATGTTTGAATCTACTGACTGAATGAAAGGAGCTGGCATCTCACTCTCTTTGAATCTTCTTTATCATGCTAGGATTAGCAGGAAAAAGCAAAAAATTTCAGAATTGCACCTTGCAATGTGGAGATATTACTGTTTGTGCATTTACAATATTCATTGATGTTTGCCATTGAAAAACGTCCAGAAATGTTTGAAGCTACTGACTGAATGAAAGGAGCTGGCATCTCACTCTCTTTGAATCTTCTTTATCATGCTAGGATTAGCAGGAAAAAGCAAAAAAATTCAGAATTGCACCTTGCAATGTGGAGATATTACTGTTTGTGCATTTACAATATTCATTGATTTTTGCCATTGAAAAACATCATGTTATTCATATACCAGAAATGTTTGAAGCTACTGACTGAATGAAAGGAGCTGGCATCTCACTCTCTTTGAATCTTCTTTATCATGCTAGGATTAGCAGGAAAAAGCAAAAAATTTCAGAATTGCACCTTGCAATGTGGAGATATTACTGTTTGTGCATTTACAATATTCATTGATTTTTGCTATTGAAAAACGTCCAGAAATGTTTGAAGCTACTGACTGAATGAAAGGAGCTGGCATCTCACTCTCTTTGAATCTTCTTTATCATGCTAGGATTAGCAGGAAAAAGCAAAAAATTTCAGAATTGCACCTTGCAATGTGGAGATATTACTGTTTGTGCATTTACAATATTCATTGATTTTTGCCATTGAAAAACATCATGTTATTCATATACCAGAAATGTTTGAAGCTACTGACTGAATGAAAGGAGCTGGCATCTCACTCTCTTTGAATCTTCTTTATCATGCTAGGATTAGCAGGAAAAAGCAAAAAATTTCAGAATTGCACCTTGCAATGTGGAGATATTACTGTTTGTGCATTTACAATATTCATTGATTTTTGCCATTGAAAAACATCATGTTATTCATATACCAGAAATGTTTGAAGCTACTGACTGAATGAAAGGAGCTGGCATCTCACTCTCTTTGAATCTTCTTTATCATGCTAGGATTAGCAGGAAAAAGCAAAAAATTTCAGAATTGCACCTTGCAATGTGGAGATATTACTGTTTGTGCATTTACAATAGTCATTGATTTTTGCCATTGAAAAACATCATGTTATTCATATACCAGAAATGTTTGAATCTACTGACTGAATGAAAGGAGCTGGCATCTCACTCTCTTTGAATCTTCTTTATCATGCTAGGATTAGCAGGAAAAAGCAAAAAATTTCAGAATTGCACCTTGCAATGTGGAGATATTACTGTTTGTGCATTTACAATATTCATTGATGTTTGCCATTGAAAAACGTCCAGAAATGTTTGAAGCTACTGACTGAATGAAAGGAGCTGGCATCTCACTCTCTTTGAATCTTCTTTATCATGCTAGGATTAGCAGGAAAAAGCAAAAAATTTCAGAATTGCACCTTACAATGTGGAGATATTACTGTTTGTGCATTTACAATATTCATTGATTTTTGCGATTGAAAAACGTCCAGAAATGTTTGAAGCTACTGACTGAATGAAAGGAGCTGGCATCTCACTCTCTTTGAATCTTCTTTATCATGCTAGGATTAGCAGGAAAAAGCAAAAAATTTCAGAATTGCACCTTGCAATGTGGAGATATTACTGTTTGTGCATTTACAATATTCATTGATTTTTGCCATTGAAAAACGTCCAGAAATGTTTGAAGCTACTAACTGAATGAAAGGAGCTGGCATCTCACTCTCTTTGAATCTTCTTTATCATGCTAGGATTAGCAGGAAAATCAAAAAATTTCAGAATTGCACCTTGCAATGTGGAGATATTACTGTTTGTGCATTTACAATATTCATTGATTTTTGCCATTGAAAAACGTCCAGAAATGTTTGAAGCTACTGACTGAATGAAAGGAGCTGGCATCTCACTCTCTTTGAATCTTCTTTATCATGCTAGGATTAGCAGGAAAAAGCAAAAAATTTCAGAATTGCACCTTGCAATGTGGAGATATTACTGTTTGTGCATTTACAATATTCATTGATTTTTGCCATTGAAAAACGTCCAGAAATGTTTGAAGCTACTAACTGAATGAAAGGAGCTGGCATCTCACTCTCTTTGAATCTTCTTTATCATGCTAGGATTAGCAGGAAAATCAAAAAATTTCAGAATTGCACCTTGCAATGTGGAGATATTACTGTTTGTGCATTTACAATATTCATTGATTTTTGCCATTGAAAAACGTCCAGAAATGTTTGAAGCTACTGACTGAATGAAAGGAGCTGGCATCTCACTCTCATTGAATCTTCTTTATCATGCTAGGATTAGCAGGAAAAAGCAAAAAATTTCAGAATTGCACCTTGCAATGTGGAGATATTACTGTTTGTGCATTTACAATATTCATTGATTTTTGCCATTGAAAAACATCATGTTATTCATATACCAGAAATGTTTGAAGCTACTGACTGAATGAAAGGAGCTGGCATCTCACTCTCTTTGAAACTTCTTTATCATGCTAGGATTAGCAGGAAAAAGCAAAAAATTTCAGAATTGCACCTTGCAATATGGAGATATTACTGTTTGTGCATTTACAATATTCATTGATTTTTGCCATTGAAAAACATCATGTTATTCATATACCAGAAATGTTTGAAGCTACTGACTGAATGAAAGGAGCTGGCATCTCACTCTCTTTGAATCTTCTTTATCATGCTAGGATTAGCAGGAAAAAGCAAAAAATTTCAGAATTGCACCTTTCAATGTGGAGATATTACTGTTTGTGCATTTACAATATTCATTGATTTTTGCTATTGAAAAACATCATGTTATTCATATACCAGAAATGTTGGAAGCTACTGACTGAATGAAAGGAGCTGGCATCTCACTCTCTTTGAATCTTCTTTATCATGCTAGGATTAGCAGGAAAAAGCAAAAAATTTCAGAATTGCACCTTGCAATGTGGAGATATTACTGTTTGTGCATTTACAATATTCATTGATTTTTGCCATTGAAAAACGACCAGAAATGTTTGAAGCTACTGACTGAATGAAAGGAGCTGGCATCTCACTCTCTTTGAATCTTCTTTATCATGCTAGGATTAGCAGGAAAAAGCAAAAAATTTCAGAATTGCACCTTGCAATGTGGAGATATTACTGTTTGTGCATTTACAATATTCATTGATTTTTGCCATTGAAAAACATCATGTTATTCATATACCAGAAATGTTTGAAGCTACTGACTGAATGAAAGGAGCTGGCATCTCACTCTCTTTGAATCTTCTTTATCATGCTAGGATTAGCAGGAAAAAGCAAAAAATTTCAGAATTGCACCTTGCAATGTGGAGATATTACTGTTTGTGCATTTACAATATTCATTGATTTTTGCCATTGAAAAACGTCCAGAAATGTTTGAAGCTACTGACTGAATGACAGGAGCTGGCATCTCACTCTCTTTGAATCTTCTTTATCATGCTAGGATTAGCAGGAAAAAGCAAAAAATTTCAGAATTGCACCTTGCAATGTGGAGATATTACTGTTTGTGCATTTACAATATTCATTGATTTTTGCCATTGAAAAACATCATGTTATTCATATACCAGAAATGTTTGAAGCTACTGACTGAATGAAAGGAGCTGGCATCTCACTCTCTTTGAATCTTCTTTATCATGCTAGGATTAGCAGGAAAAAGCAAAAAAATTCAGAATTGCACCTTGCAATGTGGAGATATTACTGTTTGTGCATTTACAATATTCATTGATTTTTGCCATTGAAAAACATCATGTTATTCATATACCAGAAATGTTTGAAGCTACTGACTGAATGAAAGGAGCTGGCATCTCACTCTCTTTGAATCTTCTTTATCATGCTAGGATTAGCAGGAAAAAGCAAAAAATTTCAGAATTGCACCTTGCAATGTGGAGATATTACTGTTTGTGCATTTACAATATTCATTGATTTTTGCCATTGAAAAACGTCCAGAAATGTTTGAAGCTACTGACTGAATGAAAGGAGCTGGCATCTCACTCTCTTTGAATCTTCTTTATCATGCTAGGATTAGCAGGAAAAAGCAAAAAATTTCAGAATTGCACCTTGCAATGTGGAGATATTACTGTTTGTGCATTTACAATATTCATTGATTTTTGCCATTGAAAAACATCATGTTATTCATATACCAGAAATGTTTGAAGCTACTGACTGAATGAAAGGAGCTGGCATCTCACTCTCTTTGAATCTTCTTTATCATGCTAGGATTAGCAGGAAAAAGCAAAAAATTTCAGAATTGCACCTTGCAATGTGGAGATATTACTGTTTGTGCATTTACAATAGTCATTGATTTTTGCCATTGAAAAACATCATGTTATTCATATACCAGAAATGTTTGAATCTACTGACTGAATGAAAGGAGCTGGCATCTCACTCTCTTTGAATCTTCTTTATCATGCTAGGATTAGCAGGAAAAAGCAAAACATTTCAGAATTGCACCTTGCAATGTGGAGATATTACTGTTTGTGCATTTACAATATTCATTGATGTTTGCCATTGAAAAACGTCCAGAAATGTTTGAAGCTACTGACTGAATGAAAGGAGCTGGCATCTCACTCTCTTTGAATCTTCTTTATCATGCTAGGATTAGCAGGAAAAAGCAAAAAATTTCAGAATTGCACCTTGCAATGTGGAGATATTACTGTTTGTGCATTTACAATATTCATTGATTTTTGCCATTGAAAAACGTCCAGAAATGTTTGAAGCTACTGACTGAATGAAAGGAGCTGGCATCTCACTCTCTTTGAATCTTCTTTATCATGCTAGGATTAGCAGGAAAAAGCAAAAAATTTCAGAATTGCACCTTGCAATGTGGAGATATTACTGTTTGTGCATTTACAATATTCATTGATTTTTGCCATTGAAAAACATCATGTTATTCATATACCAGAAATGTTGGAAGCTACTGACTGAATGAAAGGAGCTGGCATCTCACTCTCTTTGAATCTTCTTTATCATGCTAGGATTAGCAGGAAAAAGCAAAAAATTTCAGAATTGCACCTTGCAATGTGGAGATATTACTGTTTGTGCATTTACAATATTCATTGATTTTTGCCATTGAAAAACATCATGTTATTCATATACCAGAAATGTTTGAAGCTACTGACTGAATGAAAGGAGCTGGCATCTCACTCTCTTTGAAACTTCTTTATCATGCTAGGATTAGCAGGAAAAAGCAAAAAATTTCAGAATTGCACCTTGCAATATGGAGATATTACTGTTTGTGCATTTACAATATTCATTGATTTTTGCCATTGAAAAACATCATGTTATTCATATACCAGAAATGTTTGAAGCTACTGACTGAATGAAAGGAGCTGGCATCTCACTCTCTTTGAATCTTCTTTATCATGCAAGGATTAGCAGGAAAAAGCAAAAAAATTCAGAATTGCACCTTGCAATGTGGAGATATTACTGTTTGTGCATTTACAATATTCATTGATTTTTGCCATTGAAAAACGTCCAGAAATGTTTGAAGCTACTGACTGAATGAAAGGAGCTGGCATCTCACTCTCTTTGAATCTTCTTTATCATGCTAGGATTAGCAGGAAAAAGCAAAAAATTTCAGAATTGCACCTTGCAATGTGGAGATATTACTGTTTGTGCATTTACAATATTCATTGATTTTTGCCATTGAAAAACGTCCAGAAATGTTTGAAGCTACTGACTGAATGAAAGGAGCTGGCATCTCACTCTCTTTGAATCTTCTTTATCATGCTAGGATTAGCAGGAAAAAGCAAAAAATTTCAGAATTGCACCTTGCAATGTGGAGATATTACTGTTTGTGCATTTACAATATTCATTGATTTTTGCCATTGAAAAACATCATGTTATTCATATACCAGAAATGTTGGAAGCTACTGACTGAATGAAAGGAGCTGGCATCTCACTCTCTTTGAATCTTCTTTATCATGCTAGGATTAGCAGGAAAAAGCAAAAAATTTCAGAATTGCACCTTGCAATGTGGTGATATTACTGTTTGTGCATTTACAATATTCATTGATTTTTGCCATTGAAAAACGACCAGAAATGTTTGAAGCTACTGACTGAATGAAAGGAGCTGGCATCTCACTCTCTTTGAATCTTCTTTATCATGCTAGGATTAGCAGGAAAAAGCAAAAAATTTCAGAATTGCACCTTGCAATGTGGAGATATTACTGTTTGTGCATTTACAATATTCATTGATTTTTGCCATTGAAAAACATCATGTTATTCATATACCAGAAATGTTTGAAGCTACTGACTGAATGAAAGGAGCTGGCATCTCACTCTCTTTGAATCTTCTTTATCATGCTAGGATTAGCAGGAAAAAGCAAAAAATTTCAGAATTGCACCTTGCAATGTGGAGATATTACTGTTTGTGCATTTACAATATTCATTGATTTTTGCCATTGAAAAACGTCCAGAAATGTTTGAAGCTACTGACTGAATGAAAGGAGCTGGCATCTCACTCTCTTTGAATCTTCTTTATCATGCTAGGATTAGCAGGAAAAAGCAAAAAATTTCAGAATTGCACCTTGCAATGTGGAGATATTACTGTTTGTGCATTTACAATATTCATTGATTTTTGCCATTGAAAAACATCATGTTATTCATATACCAGAAATGTTTGAAGCTACTGACTGAATGAAAGGAGCTGGCATCTCACTCTCTTTGAATCTTCTTTATCATGCTAGGATTAGCAGGAAAAAGCAAAAAAATTCAGAATTGCACCTTGCAATGTGGAGATATTACTGTTTGTGCATTTACAATATTCATTGATTTTTGCCATTGAAAAACATCATGTTATTCATATACCAGAAATGTTTGAAGCTACTGACTGAATGAAAGGAGCTGGCATCTCACTCTCTTTGAATCTTCTTTATCATGCTAGGATTAGCAGGAAAAAGCAAAAAATTTCAGAATTGCACCTTGCAATGTGGAGATATTACTGTTTGTGCATTTACAATATTCATTGATTTTTGCCATTGAAAAACGTCCAGAAATGTTTGAAGCTACTGACTGAATGAAAGGAGCTGGCATCTCACTCTCTTTGAATCTTCTTTATCATGCTAGGATTAGCAGGAAAAAGCAAAAAATTTCAGAATTGCACCTTGCAATGTGGAGATATTACTGTTTGTGCATTTACAATATTCATTGATTTTTGCCATTGAAAAACATCATGTTATTCATATACCAGAAATGTTGGAAGCTACTGACTGAATGAAAGGAGCTGGCATCTCACTCTCTTTGAATCTTCTTTATCATGCTAGGATTAGCAGGAAAAAGCAAAAAATTTCAGAATTGCACCTTGCAATGTGGAGATATTACTGTTTGTGCATTTACAATATTCATTGATTTTTGCCATTGAAAAACATCATGTTATTCATATACCAGAAATGTTTGAAGCTACTGACTGAATGAAAGGAGCTGGCATCTCACTCTCTTTGAAACTTCTTTATCATGCTAGGATTAGCAGGAAAAAGCAAAAAATTTCAGAATTGCACCTTGCAATATGGAGATATTACTGTTTGTGCATTTACAATATTCATTGATTTTTGCCATTGAAAAACATCATGTTATTCATATACCAGAAATGTTTGAAGCTACTGACTGAATGAAAGGAGCTGGCATCTCACTCTCTTTGAATCTTCTTTATCATGCAAGGATTAGCAGGAAAAAGCAAAAAAATTCAGAATTGCACCTTGCAATGTGGAGATATTACTGTTTGTGCATTTACAATATTCATTGATTTTTGCCATTGAAAAACGTCCAGAAATGTTTGAAGCTACTGACTGAATGAAAGGAGCTGGCATCTCACTCTCTTTGAATCTTCTTTATCATGCTAGGATTAGCAGGAAAAAGCAAAAAATTTCAGAATTGCACCTTGCAATGTGGAGATATTACTGATTGTGCATTTACAATATTCATTGATTTTTGCCATTGAAAAACGTCCAGAAATGTTTGAAGCTACTGACTGAATGAAAGGAGCTGGCATCTCACTCTCTTTGAATCTTCTTTATCATGCTAGGATTAGCAGGAAAAAGCAAAAAATTTCAGAATTGCACCTTGCAATGTGGAGATATTACTGTTTGTGCATTTACAATATTCATTGATTTTTGCCATTGAAAAACATCATGTTATTCATATACCAGAAATGTTGGAAGCTACTGACTGAATGAAAGGAGCTGGCATCTCACTCTCTTTGAATCTTCTTTATCATGCTAGGATTAGCAGGAAAAAGCAAAAAATTTCAGAATTGCACCTTGCAATGTGGTGATATTACTGTTTGTGCATTTACAATATTCATTGATTTTTGCCATTGAAAAACGACCAGAAATGTTTGAAGCTACTGACTGAATGAAAGGAGCTGGCATCTCACTCTCTTTGAATCTTCTTTATCATGCTAGGATTAGCAGGAAAAAGCAAAAAATTTCAGAATTGCACCTTGCAATGTGGAGATATTACTGTTTGTGCATTTACAATATTCATTGATTTTTGCCATTGAAAAACATCATGTTATTCATATACCAGAAATGTTTGAAGCTACTGACTGAATGAAAGGAGCTGGCATCTCACTCTCTTTGAATCTTCTTTATCATGCTAGGATTAGCAGGAAAAAGCAAAAAATTTCAGAATTGCACCTTGCAATGTGGAGATATTACTGTTTGTGCATTTACAATATTCATTGATTTTTGCCATTGAAAAACGTCCAGAAATGTTTGAAGCTACTGACTGAATGAAAGGAGCTGGCATCTCACTCTCTTTGAATCTTCTTTATCATGCTAGGATTAGCAGGAAAAAGCAAAAAATTTCAGAATTGCACCTTGCAATGTGGAGATATTACTGTTTGTGCATTTACAATATTCATTGATTTTTGCCATTGAAAAACATCATGTTATTCATATACCAGAAATGTTTGAAGCTACTGACTGAATGAAAGGAGCTGGCATCTCACTCTCTTTGAATCTTCTTTATCATGCTAGGATTAGCAGGAAAAAGCAAAAAAATTCAGAATTGCACCTTGCAATGTGGAGATATTACTGTTTGTGCATTTACAATATTCATTGATTTTTGCCATTGAAAAACATCATGTTATTCATATACCAGAAATGTTTGAAGCTACTGACTGAATGAAAGGAGCTGGCATCTCACTCTCTTTGAATCTTCTTTATCATGCTAGGATTAGCAGGAAAAAGCAAAAAATTTCAGAATTGCACCTTGCAATGTGGAGATATTACTGTTTGTGCATTTACAATATTCATTGATTTTTGCCATTGAAAAACGTCCAGAAATGTTTGAAGCTACTGACTGAATGAAAGGAGCTGGCATCTCACTCTCTTTGAATCTTCTTTATCATGCTAGGATTAGCAGGAAAAAGCAAAAAATTTCAGAATTGCACCTTGCAATGTGGAGATATTACTGTTTGTGCATTTACAATATTCATTGATTTTTGCCATTGAAAAACATCATGTTATTCATATACCAGAAATGTTTGAAGCTACTGACTGAATGAAAGGAGCTGGCATCTCACTCTCTTTGAATCTTCTTTATCATGCTAGGATTAGCAGGAAAAAGCAAAAAATTTCAGAATTGCACCTTGCAATGTGGAGATATTACTGTTTGGGCATTTACAATATTCATTGATTTTTGCCATTGAAAAACGTCCAGAAATGTTTGAAGCTACTGACTGAATGAAAGGAGCTGGCATCTCACTCTCTTTGAATCTTCTTTATCATGCTAGGATTAGCAGGAAAAAGCAAAAAATTTCAGAATTGCACCTTGCAATGTGGAGATATTACTGTTTGTGCATTTACAATATTCATTGATTTTTGCCATTGAAAAACATCATGTTATTCATATACCAGAAATGTTTGAAGCTACTGACTGAATGAAAGGAGCTGGCATCTCACTCTCTTTGAATCTTCTTTATCATGCTAGGATTAGCAGGAAAAAGCAAAAAATTTCAGAATTGCACCTTGCAATGTGGAGATATTACTGTTTGGGCATTTACAATATTCATTGATTTTTGCCATTGAAAAACGTCCAGAAATGTTTGAAGCTACTGACTGAATGAAAGGAGCTGGCATCTCACTCTCTTTGAATCTTCTTTATCATGCTAGGATTAGCAGGAAAAAGCAAAAAATTTCAGAATTGCACCTTGCAATGTGGAGATATTACTGTTTGTGCATTTACAATATTCATTGATTTTTGCCATTGAAAAACATCATGTTATTCATATACCAGAAATGTTTGAAGCTACTGACTGAATGAAAGGAGCTGGCATCTCACTCTCTTTGAATCTTCTTTATCATGTTAGGATTAGCAGGAAAAAGCAAAAAATTTCAGAATTGCACCTTGCAATGTGGAGATATTACTGTTTGTGCATTTACAATATTCATCGATTTTTGCCATTGAAAAACGTCCAGAAATGTTTGAAGCTACTGACTGAATGAAAGGAGCTGGCATCTCACTCTCTTTGAATCTTCTTTATCATGCTAGGATTAGCAGGAAAAAGCAAAAAATTTCAGAATTGCACCTTGCAATGTGGAGATATTACTGTTTGTGCATTTACAATATTCATAGATTTTTGCCATTGAAAAACGTCCAGAAATGTTTGAAGCTACTGACTGAATGAAAGGAGCTGGCATCTCACTCTCTTTGAATCTTCTTTATCATGCTAGGATTAGCAGGAAAAAGCAAAAAAATTCAGAATTGCACCTTGCAATGTGGAGATATTACTGTTTGTGCATTTACAATATTCATTGATTTTTGCCATTGAAAAACATCGTTATTCATATACCAGAAATGTTTGAAGCTACTGACTGAATGAAAGGAGCTGGCATCTCACTCTCTTTGAATCTTCTTTATCATGCTAGGATTAGCAGGAAAAAGCAAAAAATTTCAGAATTGCACCTTGCAATGTGGAGATATTACTGTTTGTGCATTTACAATATTCATTGATTTTTGCCATTGAAAAACATCATGTTATTCATATACCAGAAATGTTTGAAGCTACTGACTGAATGAAAGGAGCTGGCATCTCACTCTCTTTGAATCTTCTTTATCATGCTAGGATTAGCAGGAAAAAGCAAAAAAATTCAGAATTGCACCTTGCAATGTGGAGATATTACTGTTTGTGCATTTACAATATTCATTGATTTTTGCCATTGAAAAACATCATGTTATTCATATACCAGAAATGTTTGAAGCTACTGACTGAATGAAAGGAGCTGGCATCTCAATCTCTTTGAATCTTCTTTATCATGCTAGGATTAGCAGGAAAAAGCAAAAAATTTCAGAATTGCACCTTGCAATGTGGAGATATTACTGTTTGTGCATTTACAATATTCATTGATTTTTGCCATTGAAAAACGTCCAGAAATGTTTGAAGCTACTGACTGAATGAAAGGAGCTGGCATCTCACTCTCTTTGAATCTTCTTTATCATGCTAGGATTAGCAGGAAAAAGCAAAAAATTTCAGAATTGCACCTTGCAATGTGGAGATATTACTGTTTGTGCATTTACAATATTCATTGATTTTTGCCATTGAAAAACATCATGTTATTCATATACCAGAAATGTTTGAAGCTACTGACTGAATGAAAGGAGCTGGCATCTCACTCTCTTTGAATCTTCTTTATCATGCTAGGATTAGCAGGAAAAAGCAAAAAATTTCAGAATTGCACCTTGCAATGTGGAGATATTACTGTTTGGGCATTTACAATATTCATTGATTTTTGCCATTGAAAAACGTCCAGAAATGTTTGAAGCTACTGACTGAATGAAAGGAGCTGGCATCTCACTCTCTTTGAATCTTCTTTATCATGCTAGGATTAGCAGGAAAAAGCAAAAAATTTCAGAATTGCACCTTGCAATGTGGAGATATTACTGTTTGTGCATTTACAATATTCATTGATTTTTGCCATTGAAAAACATCATGTTATTCATATACCAGAAATGTTTGAAGCTACTGACTGAATGAAAGGAGCTGGCATCTCACTCTCTTTGAATCTTCTTTATCATGCTAGGATTAGCAGGAAAAAGCAAAAAATTTCAGAATTGCACCTTGCAATGTGGAGATATTACTGTTTGGGCATTTACAATATTCATTGATTTTTGCCATTGAAAAACGTCCAGAAATGTTTGAAGCTACTGACTGAATGAAAGGAGCTGGCATCTCACTCTCTTTGAATCTTCTTTATCATGCTAGGATTAGCAGGAAAAAGCAAAAAATTTCAGAATTGCACCTTGCAATGTGGAGATATTACTGTTTGTGCATTTACAATATTCATTGATTTTTGCCATTGAAAAACATCATGTTATTCATATACCAGAAATGTTTGAAGCTACTGACTGAATGAAAGGAGCTGGCATCTCACTCTCTTTGAATCTTCTTTATCATGCTAGGATTAGCAGGAAAAAGCAAAAAATTTCAGAATTGCACCTTGCAATGTGGAGATATTACTGTTTGTGCATTTACAATATTCATCGATTTTTGCCATTGAAAAACGTCCAGAAATGTTTGAAGCTACTGACTGAATGAAAGGAGCTGGCATCTCACTCTCTTTGAATCTTCTTTATCATGCTAGGATTAGCAGGAAAAAGCAAAAAAT
Organism: Phyllobates terribilis; assembly: GCF_046119375.1. Classification (NCBI taxonomy): domain Eukaryota; kingdom Metazoa; phylum Chordata; class Amphibia; order Anura; family Dendrobatidae; genus Phyllobates; species Phyllobates terribilis. The sequence goes on from NW_027362813.1 coordinate 8,915,928, forward strand.
TTCAGAATTGCACCTTGCAATGTGGAGATATTACTGTTTGTGCATTTACAATATTCATAGATTTTTGCCATTGAAAAACGTCCAGAAATGTTTGAAGCTACTGACTGAATGAAAGGAGCTGGCATCTCACACTCTTTGAATCTTCTTTATCATGCTAGGATTAGCAGGAAAAAGCAAAAAATTTCAGAATTGCACCTTGCAATGTGGAGATATTACTGTTTGTGCATTTACAATATTCATTGATTTTTGCCATTGAAAAACATCGTTATTCATATACCAGAAATGTTTGAAGCTACTGACTGAATGAAAGGAGCTGGCATCTCACTCTCTTTGAATCTTCTTTATCATGCTAGGATTAGCAGGAAAAAGCAAAAAATTTCAGAATTGCACCTTGCAATGTGGAGATATTACTGTTTGTGCATTTACAATATTCATTGATTTTTGCCATTGAAAAACATCATGTTATTCTTATACCAGAAATGTTTGAAGCTACTGACTGAATGAAAGGAGCTGGCATCTCACTCTCTTTGAATCTTCTTTATCATGCTAGGATTAGCAGGAAAAAGCAAAAAATTTCAGAATTGCACCTTGCAATGTGGAGATATTACTGTTTGTGCATTTACAATATTCATTGATTTTTGCCATTGAAAAACGTCCAGAAATGTTTGAAGCTACTGACTGAATGAAAGGAGCTGGCATCTCACTCTCTTTGAATCTTCTTTATCATGCTAGGATTAGCAGGAAAAAGCAATAAATTTCAGAATTGCACCTTGCAATGTGGAGATATTACTGTTTGTGCATTTACAATATTCATTGATTTTTGCCATTGAAAAACATCATGTTATTCATATACCAGAAATGTTTGAAGCTACTGACTGAATGAAAGGAGCTGGCATCTCACTCTCTTTGAATCTTCTTTATCATGCTAGGATTAGCAGGAAAAAGCAAAAAATTTCAGAATTGCACCTTGCAATGTGGAGATATTACTGTTTGTGCATTTACAATATTCATTGATTTTTTGCCATTGAAAAACATCATGTTATATACCAGAAATGTTTGAAGCTACTGACTGAATGAAAGGAGCTGGCATCTCACTCTCTTTGAATCTTCTTTATCATGCTAGGATTAGCAGGAAAAAGCAAAAAATTTCAGAATTGCACCTTGCAATGTGGAGATATTACTGTTTGTGCATTTACAATATTCATTGATTTTTGCCATTGAAAAACGTCCAGAAATGTTTGAAGCTACTGACTGAATGAAAGGAGCTGGCATCTCACTCTCTTTGAATCTTCTTTATCATGCTAGGATTAGCAGGAAAAAGCAAAAAATTTCAGAATTGCACCATGCAATGTGGAGATATTACTGTTTGTGCATTTACAATATTCATTGATTTTTGCCATTGAAAAACATCATGTTATTCATATACCAGAAATGTTTGAAGCTACTGACTGAATGAAAGGAGCTGGCATCTCACTCTCTTTGAATCTTCTTTATCATGCTAGGATTAGCAGGAAAAAGCAAAAAATTTCAGAATTGCACCTTGCAATGTGGAGATATTACTGTTTGTGCATTTACAATATTCATTGATTTTTGCCACTGAAAAACATCATGTTATTCATATACCAGAAATGTTTGAAGCTACTGACTGAATGAAAGGAGCTGGCATCTCACTCTCTTTGAATCTTCTTTATCATGCTAGGATTAGCAGGAAAAAGCAAAAAAATTCAGAATTGCACCTTGCAATGTGGAGATATTACTGTTTGTGCATTTACAATATTCATTGATTTTTGCCATGGAAAAGCATCATGTTATTCATATAACAGAAATGTTTGAAGCCACTGACTGAATGAAAGGAGCTGGCATCTCACTCTCTTTGAATCTTCTTTATCATGCTAGGATTAGCAGGAAAAAGCAAAAAATTTCAGAATTGCACCTTGCAATGTGGAGATATTACTGTTTGTGCATTTACAATATTCATTGATTTTTGCCATTGAAAAACATCATGTTATTCATATACCAGAAATGTTTGAAGCTACTGACTGAATGAAAGGAGCTGGCATCTCACTCTCTTTGAATCTTCTTTATCATGCTAGGATTAGCAGGAAAAAGCAAAAAATTTCAGAATTGCACCTTGCAATGTGGAGATATTACTGTTTGTGCATTTACAATATTCATTGATTTTTGCCATTGAAAAACGTCCAGAAATGTTTGAAGCTACTGACTGAATGAAAGGAGCTGGCATCTCACTCTCTTTGAATCTTCTTTATCATGCTACGATTAGCAGGAAAAAGCAAAAAATTTCAGAATTGCACCTTGCAATGTGGAGATATTACTGTTTGTGCATTTACAATATTCATTGATTTTTGCCATTGAAAAACGTCCAGAAATGTTTGAAGCTACTGACTGAATGAAAGGAGCTGGCATCTCACTCTCTTTGAATCTTCTTTATCATGCTAGGATTAGCAGGAAAAAGCAAAAAATTTCAGAATTGCACCTTGCAATGTGGAGATATTACTGTTTGTGCATTTACAATATTCATTGATTTTTGCCATTGAAAAACATCATGTTATTCATATACCAGAAATGTTTGAAGCTACTGACTGAATGAAAGGAGCTGGCATCTCACTCTCTTTGAATCTTCTTTATCATGCTAGGATTAGCAGGAAAAAGCAATAAATTTCAGAATTGCACCTTGCAATGTGGAGATATTACTGTTTGTGCATTTACAATATTCATTGATTTTTGCCATTGAAAAAAGTCCAGAAATGTTTGAAGCTACTGACTGAATGAAAGGAGCTGGCATCTCACTCTCTTTGAATCTTCTTTATCATGCTAGGATTAGCAGGAAAAAGCAAAAAATTTCAGAATTGCACCTTGCAATGTGGAGATATTACTGTTTGTGCATTTACAATATTCATTGATTTTTGCCATTGAAAAACGTCCAGAAATGTTTGAAGCTACTGACAGAATGAAAGGAGCTGGCACCTCACTCTCTTTGAATCTTCTTTATCATGCTAGGATTAGCAGGAAAAAGCAAAAAATTTCAGAATTGCACCTTGCAATGTGGAGATATTACTGTTTGTGCATTTACAATATTCATTGATTTTTGCCATTGAAAAACATCATGTTATTCATATACCAGAAATGTTTGAAGCTACTGACTGAATGAAAGGAGCTGGCATCTCACTCTCTTTGAATCTTCTTTATCATGCTAGGATTAGCAGGAAAAAGCAAAAAATTTCAGAATTGCACCTTGCAATGTGGAGATATTACTGTTTGTGCATTTACAATATTCATTGATTTTTGCCATTGAAAAACGTCCAGAAATGTTTGAAGCTACTGACTGAATGAAAGGAGCTGGCATCTCACTCTCTTTGAATCTTCTTTATCATGCTAGGATTAGCAGGAAAAAGCAAAAAATTTCAGAATTGCACCTTGCAATGTGGAGATATTACTGTTTGTGCATTTACAATATTCATTGATTTTTGCCATTGAAAAACATCATGTTATTCATATACCAGAAATGTTTGAAGCTACTGACTGAATGAAAGGAGCTGGCATCTCACTCTCTTTGAATCTTCTTTATCATGCTAGGATTAGCAGGAAAAAGCAAAAAATTTCAGAATTGCACCTTGCAATGTGGAGATATTACTGTTTGTGCATTTACAATATTCATTGATTTTTGCCATTGAAAAACATCATGTTATATACCAGAAATGTTTGAAGCTACTGACTGAATGAAAGGAGCTGGCATCTCACTCTGTTTGAATCTTCTTTATCATGCTAGGATTAGCAGGAAAAAGCAAAAAATTTCAGAATTGCACCTTGCAATGTGGAGATATTACTGTTTGTGCATTTACAATATTCATTGATTTTTGACATTGAAAAATATCCAGAAATGTTTGAAGCTACTGACTGAATGAAAGGAGCTGGCATCTCACTCTCTTTGAATCTTCTTTATCATGCTAGGATTAGCAGGAAAAAGCAAAAAATTTCAGAATTGCACATTGCAATGTGGAGATATTACTGTTTGTGCATTTACAATATTCATTGATTTTTGCCATTGAAAAACATCATGTTATTCATATACCAGAAATGTTTGAAGTTACTGACTGAATGAAAGGAGCTGGCATCTCACTCTCTTTGAATCTTCTTTATCATGCTAGGATTAGCAGGAAAAAGCAAAAAATTTCAGAATTGCACCTTGCAATGTGGAGATATTACTGTTTGTGCATTTACAATATTCATTGATTTTTGCCATTGAAAAACGTCCAGAAATGTTTGAAGCTACTGACTGAATGAAAGGAGCTGGCATCTCACTCTCTTTGAATCTTCTTTATCATGCTAGGATTAGCAGGAAAAAGCAAAAAATTTCAGAATTGCACCTTGCAATGTGGAGATATTACTGTTTGTGCATTTACAATATTCATTGATTTTTGCCATTGAAAAACGTCCAGAAATGTTTGAAGCTACTGACTGAATGAAAGGAGCTGGCATCTCACTCTCTTTGAATCTTCTTTATCATGCTAGGATTAGCAGGAAAAAGCAAAAAATTTCAGAATTGCACCTTGCAATGTGGAGATATTACTGTTTGTGCATTTACAATATTCATTGATTTTTGCCATTGAAAAACATCATGTTATTCATATACCAGAAATGTTTGAAGCTACTGACTGAATGAAAGGAGCTGGCATCTCACTCTCTTTGAATCTTCTTTATCATGCTAGGATTAGCAGGAAAAAGCAATAAATTTCAGAATTGCACCTTGCAATGTGGAGATATTACTGTTTGTGCATTTACAATATTCATTGATTTTTGCCATTGAAAAACGTCCAGAAATGTTTGAAGCTACTGACTGAATGAAAGGAGCTGGCATCTCACTCTCTTTGAATCTTCTTTATCATGCTAGGATTAGCAGGAAAAAGCAAAAAATTTCAGAATTGCACCTTGCAATGTGGAGATATTACTGTTTGTGCATTTACAATATTCATTGATTTTTGCCATTGAAAAACGTCCAGAAATGTTTGAAGCTACTGACTGAATGAAAGGAGCTGGCACCTCACTCTCTTTGAATCTTCTTTATCATGCTAGGATTAGCAGGAAAAAGCAAAAAATTTCAGAATTGCACCTTGCAATGTGGAGATATTACTGTTTGTGCATTTACAATATTCATTGATTTTTGCCATTGAAAAACATCATGTTATTCATATACCAGAAATGTTTGAAGCTACTGACTGAATGAAAGGAGCTGGCATCTCACTCTCTTTGAATCTTCTTTATCATGCTAGGATTAGCAGGAAAAAGCAAAAAATTTCAGAATTGCACCTTGCAATGTGGAGATATTACTGTTTGTGCATTTACAATATTCATTGATTTTTGCCATTGAAAAACGTCCAGAAATGTTTGAAGCTACTGACTGAATGAAAGGAGCTGGCATCTCACTCTCTTTGAATCTTCTTTATCATGCTAGGATTAGCAGGAAAAAGCAAAAAATTTCAGAATTGCACCTTGCAATGTGGAGATATTACTGTTTGTGCATTTACAATATTCATTGATTTTTGCCATTGAAAAACATCATGTTATATACCAGAAATGTTTGAAGCTACTGACTGAATGAAAGGAGCTGGCATCTCACTCTCTTTGAATCTTCTTTATCATGCTAGGATTAGCAGGAAAAAGCAAAAAATTTCAGAATTGCACCTTGCAATGTGGAGATATTACTGTTTGTGCATTTACAATATTCATTGATTTTTGCCATTGAAAAACGTCCAGAAATGTTTGAAGCTACTGACTGAATGAAAGGAGCTGGCATCTCACTCTCTTTGAATCTTCTTTATCATGCTAGGATTAGCAGGAAAAAGCAAAAAATTTCAGAATTGCACCTTGCAATGTGGAGATATTACTGTTTGTGCATTTACAATATTCATTGATTTTTGCCATTGAAAAACATCATGTTATTCATATACCAGAAATGTTTGAAGGTACTGACTGAATGAAAGGAGCTGGCATCTCACTCTCTTTGAATCTTCTTTATCATGCTAGGATTAGCAGGAAAAAGCAAAAAAATTCAGAATTGCACCTTGCAATGTGGAGATATTACTGTTTGTGCATTTACAATATTCATTGATTTTTGCCATTGAAAAACATCATGTTATTCATATACCAGAAATGTTTGAAGCTACTGACTGAATGAAAGGAGCTGGCATCTCACTCTCTTTGAATCTTCTTTATCATGCTAGGATTAGCAGGAAAAAGCAAAAAATTTCAGAATTGCACCTTGCAATGTGGAGATATTACTGTTTGTGCATTTACAATATTCATTGATTTTTGCCATTGAAAAACGTCCAGAAATGTTTGAAGCTACTGACTGAATGAAAGGAGCTGGCATCTCACTCTCTTTGAATCTTCTTTATCATGCTAGGATTAGCAGGAAAAAGCAAAAAATTTCAGAATTGCACCTTGCAATGTGGAGATATTACTGTTTGTGCATTTACAATATTCATTGATTTTTGCCATTGAAAAACATCATGTTATTCATATACCAGAAATGTTTGAAGCTACTGACTGAATGAAAGGAGCTGGCATCTCACACTCTTTGAATCTTCTTTATCATGCTAGGATTAGCAGGAAAAAGCAAAAAATTTCAGAATTGCACCTTGCAATGTGGAGATATTACTGTTTGTGCATTTACAATATTCATTGATTTTTGCCATTGAAAAACGTCCAGAAATGTTTGAAGCAACTGACTGAATGAAAGGAGCTGGCATCTCACTCTCTTTGAATCTTCTTTATCATGCTAGGATTAGCAGGAAAAAGCAAAAAATTTCAGAATTGCACCTTGCAATGTGGAGATATTACTGTTTGTGCATTTACAATATTCATTGATTTTTGCCATTGAAAAACATCATGTTATTAATATACCAGAAATGTTTGAAGCTACTGACTGAATGAAAGGAGCTGGCATCTCACTCTCTTTGAATCTTCTTTATCATGCTAGGATTAGCAGGAAAAAGCAAAAAATTTCAGAATTGCACCTTGCAATGTGGAGATATTACTGTTTGTGCATTTACAATATTCATTGATTTTTGCCATTGAAAAACGTCCAGAAATGTTTGAAGCTACTGACTGAATGAAAGGAGCTGGCATCTCACTCTCTTTGAATCTTCTTTATCATGCTAGGATTAGCAGGAAAAAGCAAAAAATTTCAGAATTGCACCTTGCAATGTGGAGATATTACTGTTTGTGCATTTACAATATTCATTGATTTTTGCCATTGAAAAACATCATGTTATTCATATACCAGAAATGTTTGAAGCTACTGACTGAATGAAAGGAGCTGGCATCTCACTCTCTTTGAATCTTCTTTATCATGCTAGGATTAGCAGGAAAAAGCAAAAAATTTCAGAATTGCACCTTGCAATGTGGAGATATTACTGTTTGTGCATTTACAATATTCATTGATTTTTGCCATTGAAAAACGTCCAGAAATGTTTGAAGCTACTGACTGAATGAAAGGAGCTGGCATCTCACTCTCTTTGAATCTTCTTTATCATGCTAGGATTAGCAGGAAAAAGCAAAAAATTTCAGAATTGCACCTTGCAATGTGGAGATATTACTGTTTGTGCATTTACAATATTCATTGATTTTTGCCATTGAAAAACATCATGTTATTCATATACCAGAAATGTTTGAAGCTACTGACTGAATGAAAGGAGCTGGCATCTCACTCTCTTTGAATCTTCTTTATCATGCTAGGATTAGCAGGAAAAAGCAAAAAATTTCAGAATTGCACCTTGCAATGTGGAGATATTACTGTTTGTGCATTTACAATATTCATTGATTTTTGCCATTGAAAAACATCATGTTATTCATATACCAGAAATGTTTGAAGCTACTGACTGAATGAAAGGAACTGGTATCTCACTCTCTTTGAATCTTCTTTATCATGCTAGGATTAGCAGGAAAAATCAAAAAATTTCAGAATTGCACCTTGCAATGTGGAGATATTACTGTTTGTGCATTTACAATATTCATTGATTTTTGCCATTGAAAAACGTCCAGAAATGTTTGAAGCTACTGACTGAATGAAAGGAGCTGGCATCTCACTCTCTTTGAATCTTCTTTATCATGCTAGGATTAGCAGGAAAAAGCAAAAAATTTCAGAATTGCACCTTGCAATGTGGAGATATTACTGTTTGTGCATTTACAATATTCATTGATTTTTGCCATTGAAAAACGTCCAGAAATGTTTGAAGCTACTGACTGAATGAAAGGAGCTGGCATCTCAATCTCTTTGAATCTTCTTTATCATGCTAGGATTAGCAGGAAAAAGCAAAAAATTTCAGAATTGCACCTTGCAATGTGGAGATATTACTGTTTGTGCATTTACAATATTCATTGATTTTTGCCTTTGAAAAACATCATGTTATTCATATACCAGAAATGTTTGAAGCTACTGACTGAATGAAAGGAGCTGGCATCTCACTCTCTTTGAATCTTCTTTATCATGCTAGGATTAGCAGGAAAAAGCAAAAAATTTCAGAATTGCACCTTGCAATGTGGAGATATTACTGTTTGTGCATTTACAATATTCATTGATTTTTGCCATTGAAAAACATCATGTTATTCATATACCAGAAATGTTTGAAGCTACTGACTGAATGAAAGGAGCTGGCATCTCACTCTCTTTGAATCTTCTTTATCATGCTAGGATTAGCAGGAAAAAGAAAAAAAATTTCAGAATTGCACCTTGCAATGTGGAGATATTACTGTTTGTGCATTTACAATATTCATTGATTTTTGCCATTGAAAAACGTCCAGAAATGTTTGAAGCTACTGACTGAATGAAAGGAGCTGGCATCTCACTCTCTTTGAATCTTCTTTATCATGCTAGGATTAGCAGGAAAAAGCAAAAAATTTCAGAATTGCACCTTGCAATGTGGAGATATTACTGTTTGTGCATTTACAATATTCATTGATTTTTGCCATTGAAAAACATCATGTTATTCATATACCAGAAATGTTTGAAGCTACTGACTGAATGAAAGGAGCTGGCATCTCACTCTCTTTGAATCTTCTTTATCATGCTAGGATTAGCAGGAAAAAGCAAAAAATTTCAGAATTGCACCTTGCAATGTGGAGATATTACTGTTTGTGCATTTACAATATTCATTGATTTTTGCCATTGAAAAACATCATGTTATTCATATACCAGAAATGTTTGAAGCTACTGACTGAATGAAAGGAGCTGGCATCTCACTCTCTTTGAATCTTCTTTATCATGCTAGGATTAGCAGGAAAAAGCAAAAAATTTCAGAATTGCACCTTGCAATGTGGAGATATTACTGTTTGTGCATTTACAATAGTCATTGATTTTTGCCATTGAAAAACATCATGTTATTCATATACCAGAAATGTTTGAATCTACTGACTGAATGAAAGGAGCTGGCATCTCACTCTCTTTGAATCTTCTTTATCATGCTAGGATTAGCAGGAAAAAGCAAAAAATTTCAGAATTGCACCTTGCAATGTGGAGATATTACTGTTTGTGCATTTACAATATTCATTGATGTTTGCCATTGAAAAACGTCCAGAAATGTTTGAAGCTACTGACTGAATGAAAGGAGCTGGCATCTCACTCTCTTTGAATCTTCTTTATCATGCTAGGATTAGCCGGAAAAAGCAAAAAATTTCAGAATTGCACCTTGCAATGTGGAGATATTACTGTTTGTGCATTTACAATATTCATTGATTTTTGCCATTGAAAAACGTCCAGAAATGTTTGAAGCTACTGACTGAATGAAAGGAGCTGGCATCTCACTCTCTTTGAATCTTCTTTATCATGCTAGGATTAGCAGGAAAAAGCAAAAAATTTCAGAATTGCACCTTGCAATGTGGAGATATTACTGTTTGTGCATTTACAATATTCATTGATTTTTGCCATTGAAAAACATCATGTTATTCATATACCAGAAATGTTGGAAGCTACTGACTGAATGAAAGGAGCTGGCATCTCACTCTCTTTGAATCTTCTTTATCATGCTAGGATTAGCAGGAAAAAGCAAAAAATTTCAGAATTGCACCTTGCAATGTGGAGATATTACTGTTTGTGCATTTACAATATTCATTGATTTTTGCCATTGAAAAACGTCCAGAAATGTTTGAAGCTACTAACTGAATGAAAGGAGCTGGCATCTCACTCTCTTTGAATCTTCTTTATCATGTTAGGATTAGCAGGAAAATCAAAAAATTTCAGAATTGCACCTTGCAATGTGGAGATATTACTGTTTGTGCATTTACAATATTCATTGATTTTTGCCATTGAAAAACGTCCAGAAATGTTTGAAGCTACTGACTGAATGAAAGGAGCTGGCATCTCACTCTCTTTGAATCTTCTTTATCATGCTACGATTAGCAGGGAAAAGCAAAAAATTTCAGAATTGCACCTTGCAATGTGGAGATATTACTGTTTGTGCATTTACAATATTCATTGATTTTTGCCATTGAAAAACGTCCAGAAATGTTTGAAGCTACTGACTGAATGAAAGGAGCTGGCATCTCAATCTCTTTGAATCTTCTTTATCATGCTAGGATTAGCAGGAAAAAGCAAAAAATTTCAGAATTGCACCTTGCAATGTGGAGATATTACTGTTTGTGCATTTACAATATTCATTGATTTTTGCCTTTGAAAAACATCATGTTATTCATATACCAGAAATGTTTGAAGCTACTGACTGAATGAAAGGAGCTGGCATCTCACTCTCTTTGAATCTTCTTTATCATGCTAGGATTAGCAGGAAAAAGCAAAAAATTTCAGAATTGCACCTTGCAATGTGGAGATATTACTGTTTGTGCATTTACAATATTCATTGATTTTTGCCATTGAAAAACATCATGTTATTCATATACCAGAAATGTTTGAAGCTACTGACTGAATGAAAGGAGCTGGCATCTCACTCTCTTTGAATCTTCTTTATCATGCTAGGATTAGCAGGAAAAAGCAAAAAATTTCAGAATTGCACCTTACAATGTGGAGATATTACTGTTTGTGCATTTACAATATTCATTGATTTTTGCCATTGAAAAACGTCCAGAAATGTTTGAAGCTACTGACTGAATGAAAGGAGCTGGCATCTCACTCTCTTTGAATCTTCTTTATCATGCTAGGATTAGCAGGAAAAAGCAAAAAATTTCAGAATTGCACCTTGCAATGTGGAGATATTACTGTTTGTGCATTTACAATATTCATTGATTTTTGCCATTGAAAAACATCATGTTATTCATATACCAGAAATGTTTGAAGCTACTGACTGAATGAAAGGAGCTGGCATCTCACTCTCTTTGAATCTTCTTTATCATGCTAGGATTAGCAGGAAAAAGAAAAAAAATTTCAGAATTGCACCTTGCAATGTGGAGATATTACTGTTTGTGCATTTACAATATTCATTGATTTTTGCCATTGAAAAACGTCCAGAAATGTTTGAAGCTACTGACTGAATGAAAGGAGCTGGCATCTCACTCTCTTTGAATCTTCTTTATCATGCTAGGATTAGCAGGAAAAAGCAAAAAATTTCAGAATTGCACCTTGCAATGTTTAGATATTACTGTTTGTGCATTTACAATATTCATTGATTTTTGCCATTGAAAAATATCATGTTATTCATATACCAGAAATGTTTGAAGCTACTGACTGAATGAAAGGAGCTGGCATCTCACTCTCTTTGAATCTTCTTTATCATGCTAGGATTAGCAGGAAAAAGCAAAAAATTTCAGAATTGCACCTTGCAATGTGGAGATATTACTGTTTGTGCATTTACAATATTCATTGATTTTTGCCATTGAAAAACATCATGTTATTCATATACCAGAAATGTTTGAAGCTACTGACTGAATGAAAGGAGCTGGCATCTCACTCTCTTTGAATCTTCTTTATCATGCTAGGATTAGCAGGAAAAAGCAAAAAATTTCAGAATTGCACCTTGCAATGTGGAGATATTACTGTTTGTGCATTTACAATAGTCATTGATTTTTGCCATTGAAAAACATCATGTTATTCATATACCAGAAATGTTTGAATCTACTGACTGAATGAAAGGAGCTGGCATCTCACTCTCTTTGAATCTTCTTTATCATGCTAGGATTAGAAGGAAAAAGCAAAAAATTTCAGAATTGCACCTTGCAATGTGGAGATATTACTGTTTGTGCATTTACAATATTCATTGATGTTTGCCATTGAAAAACGTCCAGAAATGTTTGAAGCTACTGACTGAATGAAAGGAGCTGGCATCTCACTCTCTTTGAATCTTCTTTATCATGCTAGGATTAGCAGGAAAAAGCAAAAAATTTCAGAATTGCACCTTGCAATGTGGAGATATTACTGTTTGTGCATTTACAATATTCATTGATTTTTGCCATTGAAAAACGTCCAGAAATGTTTGAAGCTACTGACTGAATGAAAGGAGCTGGCATCTCACTCTCTTTGAATCTTCTTTATCATGCTAGGATTAGCAGGAAAAAGCAAAAAATTTCAGAATTGCACCTTGCAATGTGGAGATATTACTGTTTGTGCATTTACAATATTCATTGATTTTTGCCATTGAAAAACATCATGTTATTCATATACCAGAAATGTTGGAAGCTACTGACTGAATGAAAGGAGCTGGCATCTCACTCTCTTTGAATCTTCTTTATCATGCTAGGATTAGCAGAAAAAAGCAAAAAATTTCAGAATTGCACCTTGCAATGTGGAGATATTACTGTTTGTGCATTTACAATATTCATTGATTTTTGCCATTGAAAAACGTCCAGAAATGTTTGAAGCTACTAACTGAATGAAAGGAGCTGGCATCTCACTCTCTTTGAATCTTCTTTATCATGTTCGGATTAGCAGGAAAATCAAAAAATTTCAGAATTGCACCTTGCAATGTGGAGATATTACTGTTTGTGCATTTACAATATTCATTGATTTTTGCCATTGAAAAACGTCCAGAAATGTTTGAAGCTACTGACTGAATGAAAGGAGCTGGCATCTCACTCTCTTTGAATCTTCTTTATCATGCTAGGATTAGCAGGAAAAAGCAAAAAATTTCAGAATTGCACCTTGCAATGTGGAGATATTACTGTTTGTGCATTTACAATATTCATTGATTTTTGCCATTGAAAAACATCATGTTATTCATATACCAGAAATGTTTGAAGCTACTGACTGAATGAAAGGAGCTGGCATCTCACTCTCTTTGAATCTTCTTTATCATGCTAGGATTAGCAGGAAAAAGCAAAAAATTTCAGAATTGCACCTTGCAATATGGAGATATTACTGTTTGTGCATTTACAATATTCATTGATTTTTGCCATTGAAAAACATCATGTTATTCATATACCAGAAATGTTTGAAGCTACTGACTGAATGAAAGGAGCTGGCATCTCACTCTCTTTGAATCTTCTTTATCATGCTAGGATTAGCAGGAAAAAGCAAAAAAATTCAGAATTGCACCTTGCAATGTGGAGATATTACTGTTTGTGCATTTACAATATTCATTGATTTTTGCCATTGAAAAACGTCCAGAAATGTTTGAAGCTACTGACTGAATGAAAGGAGCTGGCATCTCACTCTCTTTGAATCTTCTTTATCATGCTAGGATTAGCAGGAAAAAGCAAAAAATTTCAGAATTGCACCTTGCAATGTGGAGATATTACTGTTTGTGCATTTACAATATTCATTGATTTTTGCCATTGAAAAACGTCCAGAAATGTTTGAAGCTACTGACTGAATGAAAGGAGCTGGCATCTCACTCTCTTTGAATCTTCTTTATCATGCTAGGATTAGCAGGAAAAAGCAAAAAATTTCAGAATTGCACCTTGCAATGTGGAGATATTACTGTTTGTGCATTTACAATATTCATTGATTTTTGCCATTGAAAAACATCATGTTATTCATATACCAGAAATGTTTGAAGCTACTGACTGAATGAAAGGAGCTGGCATCTCACTCTCTTTGAATCTTCTTTATCATGCTAGGATTAGCAGGAAAAAGCAAAAAATTTCAGAATTGCACCTTGCAATGTGGAGATATTACTGTTTGTGCATTTACAATATACATTGATTTTTGCCATTGAAAAACGTCCAGAAATGTTTTTAGCTACTGACTGAATGAAAGGAGCTGGCATCTCACTCTCTTTGAATCTTCTTTATCATGCTAGGATTAGCAGGAAAAAGCAAAAAATTTCAGAATTGCACCTTGCAATGTGGAGATATTACTGTTTGTGCATTTACAATATTCATTGATTTTTGCCATTGAAAAACGTCCAGAAATGTTTGAAGCTACTGACTGAATGAAAAGAGCTGGCATCTCATTCTCTTTGAATCTTCTTTATCATGCTAGGATTAGCAGGAAAAAGCAAAAAATTTCAGAATTGCACCTTGCAATGTGGAGATATTACTGTTTGTGCATTTACAATATTCATTGATTTTTGCCATTGAAAAACGTCCAGAAATGTTTGAAGCTACTGACTGAATGAAAGGAGCTGGCATCTCACTCTCTTTGAATCTTCTTTATCATGCTAGGATTAGCAGGAAAAAGCAAAAAATTTCAGAATTGCACCTTGCAATATGGAGATATTACTGTTTGTGCATTTACAATATTCATTGATTTTTGCCATTGAAAAACATCATGTTATTCATATACCAGAAATGTTTGAAGCTACTGACTGAATGAAAGGAGCTGGCATCTCACTCTCTTTGAATCTTCTTTATCATGCTAGGATTAGCAGGAAAAAGCAAAAAAATTCAGAATTGCACCTTGCAATGTGGAGATATTACTGTTTGTGCATTTACAATATTCATTGATTTTTGCCATTGAAAAACGTCCAGAAATGTTTGCAGCTACTGACTGAATGAAAGGAGCTGGCATCTCACTCTCTTTGAATCTTCTTTATCATGCTAGGATTAGCAGGAAAAAGCAAAAAATTTCAGAATTGCACCTTGCAATGTGGAGATATTACTGTTTGTGCATTTACAATATTCATTGATTTTTGCCATTGAAAAACGTCCAGAAATGTTTGAAGCTACTGACTGAATGAAAGGAGCTGGCATCTCACTCTCTTTGAATCTTCTTTATCATGCTAGGATTAGCAGGAAAAAGCAAAAAATTTCAGAATTGCACCTTGCAATGTGGAGATATTACTGTTTGTGCATTTACAATATTCATTGATTTTTGCCATTGAAAAACATCATGTTATTCATATACCAGAAATGTTGGAAGCTACTGACTGAATGAAAGGAGCTGGCATCTCACTCTCTTTGAATCTTCTTTATCATGCTAGGATTAGCAGGAAAAAGCAAAAAATTTCAGAATTGCACCTTGCAATGTGGAGATATTACTGTTTGTGCATTTACAATATTCATTGATTTTTGCCATTGAAAAACGACCAGAAATGTTTGAAGCTACTGACTGAATGAAAGGAGCTGGCATCTCACTCTCTTTGAATCTTCTTTATCATGCTAGGATTAGCAGGAAAAAGCAAAAAATTTCAGAATTGCACCTTGCAATGTGGAGATATTACTGTTTGTGCATTTACAATATTCATTGATTTTTGCCATTGAAAAACATCATGTTATTCATATACCAGAAATGTTTGAAGCTACTGACTGAATGAAAGGAGCTGGCATCTCACTCTCTTTGAATCTTCTTTATCATGCTAGGATTAGCAGGAAAAAGCAAAAAATTTCAGAATTGCACCTTGCAATGTGGAGATATTACTGTTTGTGCATTTACAATATTCATTGATTTTTGCCATTGAAAAACGTCCAGAAATGTTTGAAGCTACTGACTGAATGAAAGGAGCTGGCATCTCACTCTCTTTGAATCTTCTTTATCATGCTAGGATTAGCAGGAAAAAGCAAAAAATTTCAGAATTGCACCTTGCAATGTGGAGATATTACTGTTTGTGCATTTACAATATTCATTGATTTTTGCCATTGAAAAACATCATGTTATTCATATACCAGAAATGTTTGAAGCTACTGACTGAATGAAAGGAGCTGGCATCTCACTCTCTTTGAATCTTCTTTATCATGCTAGGATTAGCAGGAAAAAGCAAAAAATTTCAGAATTGCACCTTGCAATGTGGAGATATTACTGTTTGTGC
Source organism: Phyllobates terribilis (assembly GCF_046119375.1). Lineage (NCBI taxonomy): Eukaryota > Metazoa > Chordata > Amphibia > Anura > Dendrobatidae > Phyllobates > Phyllobates terribilis. Next base: position 8,932,073 of record NW_027362813.1, read on the forward strand.
ATTTACATTATTCATTGATTTTTGCCATTGAAAAACGTCCAGAAATGTTTGAAGCTACTGACTGAATGAAAGGAGCTGGCATCTCACTCTCTTTGAATCTTCTTTATCATGCTAGGATTAGCAGGAAAAAGCAAAAAATTTCAGAATTGCACCTTGCAATGTGGAGATATTACTGTTTGTGCATTTACAATATTCATTGATTTTTGCCATTGAAAAACGTCCAGAAATGTTTGAAGCTACTGACTGAATGAAAGGAGCTGGCATCTCACTCTCTTTGAATCTTCTTTATAATGCTAGGATTAGCAGGAAAAAGCAAAAAATTTCAGAATTGCACCTTGCAATGTGGAGATATTACTGTTTGTGCATTTACAATATTCATTGATTTTTGCCATTGAAAAACATCATGTTATTCATATACCAGAAATGTTTGAAGCTACTGACTGAATGAAAGGAGCTGGCATCTCACTCTCTTTGAATCTTCTTTATCATGCTAGGATTAGCAGGAAAAAGCAAAAAATTTCAGAATTGCACCTTGCAATGTGGAGATATTACTGTTTGTGCATTTACAATATTCATTGATTTTTGCCATTGAAAAACGTCCAGAAATGTTTTTAGCTACTGACTGAATGAAATGAGCTGGCATCTCACTCTCTTTGAATCTTCTTTATCATGCTAGGATTAGCAGGAAAAAGCAAAAAATTTCAGAATTGCACCTTGCAATGTGGAGATATTACTGTTTGTGCATTTACAATATTCATTCATTTTTGCCATTGAAAAACATCCAGAAATGTTTGAAGCTACTGACTGAATGAAAGGAGCTGGCATCTCACTCTCTTTGAATCTTCTTTATCATGCTAGGATTAGCAGGAAAAAGCAAAAAATTTCAGAATTGCACCTTGCAATGTGGAGATATTACTGTTTGTGCATTTACAATATTCATTGATTTTTGCCATTGAAAAACGTCCAGAAATGTTTGAAGCTACTGACTGAATGAAAAGAGCTGGCATCTCATTCTCTTTGAATCTTCTTTATCATGCTAGGATTAGCAGGAAAAAGCAAAAAATTTCAGAATTGCACCTTGCAATGTGGAGATATTACTGTTTGTGCATTTACAATATTCATTGATTTTTGCCATTGAAAAACGTCCAGAAATGTTTGAAGCTACTGACTGAATGAAAGGAGCTGGCATCTCACTCTCTTTGAATCTTCTTTATCATGCTAGGATTAGCAGGAAAAAGCAAAAAATTTCAGAATTGCACCTTGCAATGTGGAGATATTACTGTTTGTGCATTTACAATATTCATTGATTTTTGCCATTGAAAAACATCATGTTATTCATATACCAGAAATGTTTGAAGCTACTGACTGAATGAAAGGAGCTGGCATCTCACTCTCTTTGAATCTTCTTTATCATGCTAGGATTAGCAGGAAAAAGCAAAAAATTTCAGAATTGCACCTTGCAATGTGGAGATATTACTGTTTGTACATTTACAATATTCATTGATTTTTGCCATTGAAAAACGTCCAGAAATGTTTGAAGCTACTGACTGAATGAAAGGAGCTGGCATCTCACTCTCTTTGAATCTTCTTTATCATGCTAGGATTAGCAGGAAAAAGCAAAAAATTTCAGAATTGCACCTTGCAATGTGGAGATATTACTGTTTGTGCATTTACAATATTCATTGATTTTTGCCATTGAAAAACGTCCAGAAATGTTTGAAGCTACTGACTGAATGAAAGGAGCTGGCATCTCACGCTCTTTGAATCTTCTTTATCATGCTAGGATTAGCAGGAAAAAGCAAAAAATTTCAGAATTGCACCTTGCAATGTGGAGATATTACTGTTGGTGCATTTACAATATTCATTGATTTTTGCCATTGAAAAACGTCCAGAAATGTTTGAAGCTACTGACTGAATGAAAGGAGCTGGCATCTCACTCTCTTTGAATCTTCTTTATCATGCTAGGATTAGCAGGAAAAAGCAAAAAATTTCAGAATTGCACCTTGCAATGTGGAGATAGTACTGTTTGTGCATTTACAATATTCATTGATTTTTGCCATTGAAAAACGTCCAGAAATGTTTGAAGCTACTGACTGAATGAAAGGAGCTGGCATCTCACTCTCTTTGAATCTTCTTTATCATGCAAGGATTAGCAGGAAAAAGCAAAAAATTTCAGAATTGCACCTTGCAATGTGGAGATATTACTGTTTGTGCATTTACAATATTCATTGATTTTTGCCATTGAAAAACGTCCAGAAATGTTTGAAGCTACTGACTGAATGAAAGGAGCTGGCATCTCACTCACTTTGAATCTTCTTTATCATGCTAGGATTAGCAGGAAAAAGCAAAAAATTTCAGAATTGCACCTTGCAATGTGGAGATATTACTGTTTGTGCATTTACAATACTCATTGATTTTTGCCATTGAAAAACATCATGTTATTCATATACCAGAAATGTTTGAAGCTACTGACTGAATGAAAGGAGCTGGCATCTCACTCTCTTTGAATCTTCTTTATCATGCTAGGATTAGCAGGAAAAAGCAAAAAATTTCAGAATTGCACCTTGCAATGTGGAGATATTACTGTTTGTGCATTTACAATATTCATTGATTTTTGCCATTGAAAAACGTCCAGAAATGTTTGAAGCTACTGACTGAATGAAAGGAGTTGGCATCTCACTCTCTTTGAATCTTCTTTATCATGCTAGGATTAGCAGGAAAAAGCAAAAAATTTCAGAATTGCACCTTGCAATGTGGAGATATTACTGTTTGTGCATTTACAATATTCATTGATTTTTGCCATTGAAAAACGTCCAGAAATATTTGAAGCTACTGACTGAATGAAAGGAGCTGGCATCTCACTCTCTTTGAATCTTCTTTATCATGCTAGGATTAGCAGGAAAAAGCAAAAAATTTCAGAATTTCACCTTGCAATGTGGAGATATTACTGTTTGTGCATTTACAATATTCATTGATTTTTGCCATTGAAAAACGTCCAGAAATGTTTGAAGCTACTGACTGAATGAAAGGAGCTGGCATCTCACTCTCTTTGAATCTTCTTTATCATGCTAGGATTAGCAGGAAAAAGCAAAAAATTTCAGAATTGCACCTTGCAATGTGGAGATATTACTGTTTGTGCATTTACCATATTCATTGATTTTTGCCATTCAAAAACGTCCAGAAATGTTTGAAGCTACTGACTGAATGAAAGGAGCTGGCATCTCACTCTCTTTGAATCTTCTTTATCATGCTAGGATTAGCAGGAAAAAGCAAAAAATTTCAGAATTGCACCTTGCAATGTGGAGATATTACTGTTTGTGCATTTACAATATTCATTGATTTTTGCCATTGAAAAACATCATGTTATTCATATACCAGAAATGTTTGAAGCTACTGACTGATTGAAAGGAGCTGGCATCTCACTCTCTTTGAATCTTCTTTATCATGCTAGGATTAGCAGGAAAAAGCAAAAAATTTCAGAATTGCACCTTGCAATGTGGAGATATTACTGTTTGTGCATTTACAATATTCATTGATTTTTGCCATTGAAAAACATCATGTTATTCATATACCAGAAATGTTTGAAGCTACTGACTGAATGAAAGGAGCTGGCATCTCACTCTCTTTGAATCTTCTTTATCATGCTAGGATTAGCAGGAAAAAGCAAAAAATTTCAGAATTGCACCTTGCAATGTGGAGATATTACTGTTTGTGCATTTACAATATTCATTGATTTTTGCCATTGAAAAACGTCCAGAAATGTTTGAAGCTACTGACTGAATGAAAGGAGTTGGCATCTCACTCTCTTTGAATCTTCTTTATCATGCTAGGATTAGCAGGAAAAAGCAAAAAATTTCAGAATTGCACCTTGCAATGTGGAGATATTACTGTTTGTGCATTTACAATATTCATTGATTTTTGCCATTGAAAAACGTCCAGAAATATTTGAAGCTACTGACTGAATGAAAGGAGCTGGCATCTCACTCTCTTTGAATCTTCTTTATCATGCTAGGATTAGCAGGAAAAAGCAAAAAATTTCAGAATTTCACCTTGCAATGTGGAGATATTACTGTTTGTGCATTTACAATATTCATTGATTTTTGCCATTGAAAAACGTCCAGAAATGTTTGAAGCTACTGACTGAATGAAAGGAGCTGGCATCTCACTCTCTTTGAATCTTCTTTATCATGCTAGGATTAGCAGGAAAAAGCAAAAAATTTCAGAATTGCACCTTGCAATGTGGAGATATTACTGTTTGTGCATTTACCATATTCATTGATTTTTGCCATTCAAAAACGTCCAGAAATGTTTGAAGCTACTGACTGAATGAAAGGAGCTGGCATCTCACTCTCTTTGAATCTTCTTTATCATGCTAGGATTAGCAGGAAAAAGCAAAAAATTTCAGAATTGCACCTTGCAATGTGGAGATATTACTGTTTGTGCATTTACAATATTCATTGATTTTTGCCATTGAAAAACATCATGTTATTCATATACCAGAAATGTTTGAAGCTACTGACTGATTGAAGGGAGCTGGCATCTCACTCTCTTTGAATCTTCTTTATCATGCTAGGATTAGCAGGAAAAAGCAAAAAATTTCATAATTGAACCTTGCAATGTGGAGATATTACTGTTTGTGCATTTACAATATTCATTGATTTTTGCCATTGAAAAACATCATGTTATTCATATACCAGAAATGTTTGAAGCTACTGACTGAATGAAAGGAGCTGGCATCTCACTCTCTTTGAATCTTCTTTATCATGCTAGGATTAGCAGGAAAAAGCAAAAAATTTCAGAATTGCACCTTGCAATGTGGAGATATTACTGTTTGTGCATTTACAATATTCATTGATGTTTGCCATTGAAAAACGTCCAGAAATGTTTGAAGCTACTGACTGAATGAAAGGAGCTGGCATCTCACTCTCTTTGAATCTTCTTTATCATGCTAGGATTAGCAGGAAAAAGCAAAAAATTTCAGAATTGCACCTTGCAATGTGGAGATATTACTGTTTGTGAATTTACAATATTCATTGATTTTTGCTATTGAAAAACGTCCAGAAATGTTTGAAGCTACTGACTGAATGAAAGGAGCTGGCATCTCACTCTCTTTGAATCTTCTTTATCATGCTAGGATTAGCAGGAAAAAGCAAAAAATTTCAGAATTGCACCTTGCAATGTGGAGATATTACTGTTTGTGCATTTACAATATTCATTGATTTTTGCCATTGAAAAACGTCCAGAAATGTTTGAAGCTACTGACTGAATGAAAGGAGCTGGCAACTCACTCTCTTTGAATCTTATTTATCATGCTAGGATTAGCAGGAAAAAGCAAAAAATTTCAGAATTGCACCTTGCAATGTGGAGATATTACTGTTTGTGCATTTACAATATTCATTGATTTTTGCCATTGAAAAATGTCCAGAAATGTTTGAAGCTACTGACTGAATGAAAGGAGCTGGCATCTCACTCTCTTTGAATCTTCTTTATCATGCTAGGATTAGCAGGAAAAAGCAAAAAATTTCAGAATTTCACCTTGCAATGTGGAGATATTACTGTTTGTGCATTTACAATATTCATTGATTTTTGCCATTGAAAAACATCATGTTATTCATATACCAGAAATGTTTGAAGCTACTGACTGAATGAAAGGAGCTGGCATATCACTCTCTTTGAATCTTCTTTATCATGCTAGGATTAGCAGGAAAAAGCAAAAAATTTCAGAATTGCACCTTGCAATGTGGAGATATTACTGTTTGTGCATTTACAATATTCATTGATTTTTGCCATTGAAAAACGTCCAGAAATGTTTGAAGCTACTGACTGAATGAAAGGAGCTGGCATCTCACTCTCTTTGAATCTTCTTTATCATGCTAGGATTAGCAGGAAAAGGCAAAAAATTTCAGAATTGCACCTTGCAATGTGGAGATATTACTGTTTGTGTATTTACAATATTCATTGATTTTTGCCATTGAAAAACGTCCAGAAATGTTTGAAGCTACTGACTGAATGAAAGGAGTTGGTATCTCACTCTCTTTGAATCTTCTTTATCATGCTAGGATTAGCAGGAGAAAGCATTAAATTTCAGAATTGCACCTTGCAATGTGGAGATATTACTGTTTGTGCATTTACAATATTCATTGATTTTTGCCATTGAAAAACATCATGTTATTCATATACCAGAAATGTTTGAAGCTACTGACTGAATGAAAGGAGCTGGCATCTCACTCTCTTTGAATCTTCTTTATCATGCTAGGATTAGCAGGAAAAAGCAAAAAATTTCAGAATTGCACCTTGCAATGTGGAGATATTACTGTTTGTGCATTTACAATATTCATTGATTTTTGCCATTGAAAAACGTCCAGAAATGTTTGAAGCTACTGACTGAATGAAAGGAGCTGGCATCTCACTCTCTTTGAATCTTCTTTATCATGCTAGGATTAGCAGGAAAAAGCATAAAATTTCAGAATTGCACCTTGCAATGTGGAGATATTACTGTTTGTGCATTTACAATATTCATTGATTTTTGCCATTGAAAAACGTCCAGAAATGTTTGAAGCTACTGACTGAATGAAAGGAGCTGGCATCTCACTCTCTTTGAATCTTCTTTATCATGCTAGGATTAGCAGGAAAAAGCAAAAAATTTCAGAATTGCATCTTGCAATGTGGAGATATTATTGTTTGTGCATTTACAATATCCATTGATTTTTGCCATTGAAAAACGTCCAGAAATGTTTGAAGCTACTGACTGAATGAAAGGAGTTGGCATCTCACTCTCTTTGAATCTTCTTTATCATGCTAGGATTAGCAGGAAAAAGCAAAACATTTCAGAATTGCACCTTGCAATGTGGAGATATTACTGTTTGTGCATTTACAATATTCATTGATTTTTGCCATTGAAAAACATCATTTTATTCATATACCAGAAATGTTTGAAGCTACTGACTGAATGAAAGGAGCTGGCATCTCACTCTCTTTGAATCTTCTTTATCATGCTAGGATTAGCAGGAAAAAGCAAAAAATTTCAGAATTGCACCTTGCAATGTGGAGATATTACTGTTTGTGCATTTACAATATTCATTGATTTTTGCCATTGAAAAACGTCCAGAAATGTTTGAAGCTACTGACTGAATGAAAGGAGCTGGCATCTCACTCTCTTTGAATCTTCTTTATCATGCTAGGATTAGCAGGAAAAAGTAAAAAATTTCAGAATTGCACCTTGCAATGTGGAGATATTACTGTTTGTGCATTTACAATATTCATTGATTTTTGCCATTGAAAAACGTCCAGAAATGTTTGAAGCTACTGACTGAATGAAAGGAGCTGGCATCTCACTCTCTTTGAATCTTCTTTATCATGCTAGGATTAGCAGGAAAAAGCAAAAAATTTCAGATTTGCACCTTGCAATGTGGAGATATTACTGTTTGTGCATTTACAATATTCATTGATTTTTGCCATTGAAAAACGTCCAGAATTGTTTGAAGCTACTGACTGAATGAAAGGAGCTGGCATCTCACTCTCTTTGAATCTTCTTTATCATGCTAGGATTAGCAGGAAAAAGCAAAAAATTTCAGAATTGCACCTTGCAATGTGGAGATATTACTGTTTGTGCATTTACAATATTCATTGATTTTTGCCATTGAAAAACATCATGTTATTCATATACCAGAAATGTTTGAAGCTACTGACTGAATGAAAGGAGCTGGCATCTCACTCTCTTTGAATCTTCTTTATCATGCTAGGATTAGCAGGAAAAAGCAAAAAATTTCAGAATTGCACCTTGCAATGTGGAGATATTACTGTTTGTGCATTTACAATATTCATTGATTTTTGCAATTGAAAAACGTCCAGAAATGTTTGAAGCTACTGACTGAATGAAAGGAGCTGGCATCTCACTCTCTTTGAATCTTCTTTATCATGCTAGGATTAGTAGGAAAAAGCAAAAAATTTCAGAATTGCACCTTGCAATGTGGAGATATTACTGTTTGTGCAGTTACAATATTCATTGATTTTTGCCATTGAAAAACGTCCAGAAATGTTTGAAGCTACTGACTGAATGAAAGGAGCTGGCATCTCACTCTCTTTGAATCTTCTTTATCATGCTAGGATTAGCAGGAAAAAGCAAAAAATTTCAGAATTGCACCTTGCAATGTGGAGATATTACTGTTTGTGCATTTACAATATTCATTGATTTTTGCCATTGAAAAACGTCCAGAAATGTTTGAAGCTACTGACTGAATGAAAGGAGTTGGCATCTCACTCTCTTTGAATCTTCTTTATCATGCTAGGATTAGCAGGAAAAAGCATTAAATTTCAGAATTGCACCTTGCAATGTGGAGATATTACTGTTTGTGCATTTACAATATTCATTGATTTTTGCCATTGAAAAACGTCCAGAAATGTTTGAAGCTACTGACTGAATGAAAGGAGCTGGCATCTCACTCTCTTTGAATCTTCTTTATCATGCTAGGATTAGCAGGAAAAAGCAAAAAATTTCAGAATTGCACCTTGCAATGTGGAGATATTACTGTTTGTGAATTTACAATATTCATTGATTTTTGCTATTGAAAAACGTCCAGAAATGTTTGAAGCTACTGACTGAATGAAAGGAGCTGGCATCTCACTCTCTTTGAATCTTCTTTATCATGCTAGGATTAGCAGGAAAAAGCAAAAAATTTCAGAATTGCACCTTGCAATGTGGAGATATTACTGTTTGTGCATTTACAATATTCATTGATTTTTGCCATTGAAAAACGTCCAGAAATGTTTGAAGCTACTGACTGAATGAAAGGAGCTGGCAACTCACTCTCTTTGAATCTTATTTATCATGCTAGGATTAGCAGGAAAAAGCAAAAAATTTCAGAATTGCACCTTGCAATGTGGAGATATTACTGTTTGTGCATTTACAATATTCATTGATTTTTGCCATTGAAAAACGTCCAGAAATGTTTGAAGCTACTGACTGAATGAAAGGAGCTGGCATCTCACTCTCTTTGAATCTTCTTTATCATGCTAGGATTAGCAGGAAAAAGCAAAAAATTTCAGAATTGCACCTTGCAATGTGGAGATATTACTGTTTGTGCATTTACAATATTCATTGATTTTTGCCATTGAAAAACATCATGTTATTCATATACCAGAAATGTTTGAAGCTACTGACTGAATGAAAGGAGCTGGCATATCACTCTCTTTGAATCTTCTTTATCATGCTAGGATTAGCAGGAAAAAGCAAAAAATTTCAGAATTGCACCTTGCAATGTGGAGATATTACTGTTTGTGCATTTACAATATTCATTGATTTTTGCCATTGAAAAACGTCCAGAAATGTTTGAAGCTACTGACTGAATGAAAGGAGCTGGCATCTCACTCTCTTTGAATCTTCTTTATCATGCTAGGATTAGCAGGAAAAGGCAAAAAATTTCAGAATTGCACCTTGCAATGTGGAGATATTACTGTTTGTGCATTTACAATATTCATTGATTTTTGCCATTGAAAAACGTCCAGAAATGTTTGAAGCTACTGACTGAATGAAAGGAGTTGGCATCTCACTCTCTTTGAATCTTCTTTATCATGCTAGGATTAGCAGGAGAAAGCATTAAATTTCAGAATTGCACCTTGCAATGTGGAGATATTACTGTTTGTGCATTTACAATATTCATTGATTTTTGCCATTGAAAAACATCATGTTATTCATATACCAGAAATGTTTGAAGCTACTGACTGAATGAAAGGAGCTGGCATCTCACTCTCTTTGAATCTTCTTTATCATGCTAGGATTAGCAGGAAAAAGCAAAAAATTTCAGAATTGCACCTTGCATTGTGGAGATATTACTGTTTGTGCATTTACAATATTCATTGATTTTTGCCATTGAAAAACGTCCAGAAATGTTTGAAGCTACTGACTGAATGAAAGGAGCTGGCATCTCACTCTCTTTGAATCTTCTTTATCATGCTAGGATTAGCAGGAAAAAGCATAAAATTTCAGAATTGCACCTTGCAATGTGGAGATATTACTGTTTGTGCATTTACAATATTCATTGATTTTTGCCATTGAAAAACGTCCAGAAATGTTTGAAGCTACTGACTGAATGAAAGGAGCTGGCATCTCACTCTCTTTGAATCTTCTTTATCATGCTAGGATTAGCAGGAAAAAGCAAAAAATTTCAGAATTGCACCTTGCAATGTGGAGATATTATTGTTTGTGCATTTACAATATCCATTGATTTTTGCCATTGAAAAACGTCCAGAAATGTTTGAAGCTACTGACTGAATGAAAGGAGCTGGCATCTCACTCTCTTTGAATCTTCTTTATCATGCTAGGATTAGCAGGAAAAAGCAAAAAATTTCAGAATTGCACCTTGCAATGTGGAGATATTACTGTTTGTGCATTTACAATATTCATTGATTTTTGCCATTGAAAAACATCATTTTATTCATATACCAGAAATGTTTGAAGCTACTGACTGAATGAAAGGAGCTGGCATCTCACTCTCTTTGAATCTTCTTTATCATGCTAGGATTAGCAGGAAAAAGCAAAAAATTTCAGAATTGCACCTTGCAATGTGGAGATATTACTGTTTGTGCATTTACAATATTCATTGATTTTTGCCATTGAAAAACGTCCAGAAATGTTTGAAGCTACTGACTGAATGAAAGGAGCTGGCATCTCACTCTCTTTGAATCTTCTTTATCATGCTAGGATTAGCAGGAAAAAGTAAAAAATTTCAGAATTGCACCTTGCAATGTGGAGATATTACTGTTTGTGCATTTACAATATTCATTGATTTTTGCCATTGAAAAACGTCCAGAAATGTTTGAAGCTACTGACTGAATGAAAGGAGCTGGCATCTCACTCTCTTTGAATCTTCTTTATCATGCTAGGATTAGCAGGAAAAAGCAAAAAATTTCAGATTTGCACCTTGCAATGTGGAGATATTACTGTTTGTGCATTTACAATATTCATTGATTTTTGCCATTGAAAAACGTCCAGAAATGTTTGAAGCTACTGACTGAATGAAAGGAGCTGGCATCTTACTCTCTTTGAATCTTCTTTATCATGCTAGGATTAGCAGGAAAAAGCAAAAAAATTCAGAATTGCACCTTGCAATGTGGAGATATTACTGTTTGTGCATTTACAATATTCATTGATTTTTGCCATTGAAAAACATCATGTTATTCATATACCAGAAATGTTTGAAGCTACTGACTGAATGAAAGGAGCTGGCATCTCACTCTCTTTGAATCTTCTTTATCATGCTAGGATTAGCAGGAAAAAGCAAAAAATTTCAGAATTGCACCTTGCAATGTGGAGATATTACTGTTTGTGCATTTACAATATTCATTGATTTTTGCCATTGAAAAACGTCCAGAAATGTTTGAAGCTACTGACTGAATGAAAGGAGCTGGCATCTCACTCTCTTTGAATCTTCTTTATCATGCTAGGATTAGTAGGAAAAAGCAAAAAATTTCAGAATTGCACCTTGCAATGTGGAGATATTACTGTTTGTGCAGTTACAATATTCATTGATTTTTGCCATTGAAAAACGTCCAGAAATGTTTGAAGCTACTGACTGAATGAAAGGAGCTGGCATCTCACTCTCTTTGAATCTTCTTTATCATGCTAGGATTAGCAGGAAAAAGCAAAAAATTTCAGAATTGCACCTTGCAATGTGGAGATATTACTGTTTGTGCATTTACAATATTCATTGATTTTTGCCATTGAAAAACGTCCAGAAATGTTTGAAGCTACTGACTGAATGAAAGGAGTTGGCATCTCACTCTCTTTGAATCTTCTTTATCATGCTAGGATTAGCAGGAAAAAGCATTAAATTTCAGAATTGCACCTTGCAATGTGGAGATATTACTGTTTGTGCATTTACAATATTCATTGATTTTTGCCATTGAAAAACATCATGTTATTCATATACCAGAAATGTTTGAAGCTACTGACTGAATGAAAGGAGCTGGCATCTCACTCTCTTTGAATCTTCTTTATCATGCTAGGATTAGCAGGAAAAAGCAAAAAATTTCAGAATTGCACCTTGCAATGTGGAGATATTACTGTTTGTGCATTTACAATATTCATTGATTTTTGCCATTGAAAAACGTCCAGAAATGTTTGAAGCTACTGACTGAATGAAAGGAGCTGGCATCTCACTCTCTTTGAATCTTCTTTATCATGCTAGGATTAGCAGGAAAAAGCATAAAATTTCAGAATTGCACCTTGCAATGTGGAGATATTACTGTTTGTGCATTTACAATATTCATTGATTTTTGCCATTGAAAAACGTCCAGAAATGTTTGAAGCTACTGACTGAATGAAAGGAGCTGGCATCTCACTCTCTTTGAATCTTCTTTATCATGCTAGGATTAGCAGGAAAAAGCAAAAAATTTCAGAATTGCACCTTGCAATGTGGAGATATTATTGTTTGTGCATTTACAATATCCATTGATTTTTGCCATTGAAAAACGTCCAGAAATGTTTGAAGCTACTGACTGAATGAAAGGAGCTGGCATCTCACTCTCTTTAAATCTTCTTTATCATGCTAGGATTAGAAGGAAAAAGCAAAAAATTTCAGAATTGCACCTTGCAATGTGGAGATATTACTGTTTGTGCATTTACAATATTCATTGATTTTTGCCATTGAAAAACATCATTTTATTCATATACCAGAAATGTTTGAAGCTACTGACTGAATGAAAGGAGCTGGCATCTCACTCTCTTTGAATCTTCTTTATCATGCTAGGATTAGCAGGAAAAAGCAAAAAATTTCAGAATTGCACCTTGCAATGTGGAGATATTACTGTTTGTGCATTTACAATATTCATTGATTTTTGCCATTGAAAAACGTCCAGAAATGTTTGAAGCTACTGACTGAATGAAAGGAGCTGGCATCTCACTCTCTTTGAATCTTCTTTATCATGCTAGGATTAGCAGGAAAAAGTAAAAAATTTCAGAATTGCACCTTGCAATGTGGAGATATTACTGTTTGTGCATTTACAATATTCATTGATTTTTGCCATTGAAAAACGTCCAGAAATGTTTGAAGCTACTGACTGAATGAAAGGAGCTGGCATCTCACTCTCTTTGAATCTTCTTTATCATGCTAGGATTAGCAGGAAAAAGCAAAAAATTTCAGATTTGCACCTTGCAATGTGGAGATATTACTGTTTGTGCATTTACAATATTCATTGATTTTTGCCATTGAAAAACGTCCAGAAATGTTTGAAGCTACTGACTGAATGAAAGGAGCTGGCATCTCACTCTCTTTGAATCTTCTTTATCATGCTAGGATTAGCAGGAAAAAGCAAAAAATTTCAGAATTGCACCTTGCAATGTGGAGATATTACTGTTTGTGCATTTACAATATTCATTGATTTTTGCCATTGAAAAACATCATGTTATTCATATACCAGAAATGTTTGAAGCTACTGACTGAATGAAAGGAGCTGGCATCTCACTCTCTTTGAATCTTCTTTATCATGCTAGGATTAGCAGGAAAAAGCAAAAAATTTCAGAATTGCACCTTGCAATGTGGAGATATTACTGTTTGTGCTTTTACAATATTCATTGATTTTTGCCATTGAAAAACGTCCAGAAATGTTTGAAGCTACTGACTGAATGAAAGGAGCTGGCATCTCACTCTCTTTGAATCTTCTTTATCATGCTAGGATTAGTAGGAAAAAGCAAAAAATTTCAGAATTGCACCTTGCAATGTGGAGATATTACTGTTTGTGCAGTTACAATATTCATTGATTTTTGCCATTGAAAAGCGTCCAGAAATGTTTGAAGCTACTGACTGAATGAAAGGAGCTGGCATCTCACTCTCTTTGAATCTTCTTTATCATGCTAGGATTAGCAGGAAAAAGCAAAAAATTTCAGAATTGCACCTTGCAATGTGGAGATATTACTGTTTGTGCATTTACAATATTCATTGATTTTTGCCATTGAAAAACATCATGTTATTCATATACCAGAAATGTTTGAAGCTACTGACTGAATGAAAGGAGCTGGCATCTCACTCTCTTTGAATCTTCTTTATCATGCTAGGATTAGCAGGAAAAAGCAAAAAATTTCAGAATTGCACCTTGCAATGTGGAGATATTACTGTTTGTGCATTTACAATATTCATTGATTTTTGCCATTGAAAAACGTCCAGAAATGTTTGAAGCTACTGACTGAATGAAAGGAGCTGGCATCTCACTCTCTTTGAATCTTCTTTATCATGCTAGGATTAGCAGGAAAAAGCATAAAATTTCAGAATTGCACCTTGCAATGTGGAGATATTACTGTTTGTGCATTTACAATATTCATTGATTTTTGCCATTGAAAAACGTCCAGAAATGTTTGAAGCTACTGACTGAATGAAAGGAGCTGGCATCTCACTCTCTTTGAATCTTCTTTATCATGCTAGGATTAGCAGGAAAAAGCAAAAAATTTCAGAATTGCACCTTGCAATGTGGAGATATTACTGTTTGTGCATTTACAATATTCATTGATTTTTGCCATTGAAAAACATCATTTTATTCATATACCAGAAATGTTTGAAGCTACTGACTGAATGAAAGGAGCTGGCATCTCACTCTCTTTGAATCTTCTTTATCATGCTAGGATTAGTAGGAAAAAGCAAAAAATTTCAGAATTGCACCTTGCAATGTGGAGATATTACTGTTTGTGCAGTTACAATATTCATTGATTTTTGCCATTGAAAAGCGTCCAGAAATGTTTGAAGCTACTGACTGAATGAAAGGAGCTGGCATCTCACTCTCTTTGAATCTTCTTTATCATGCTAGGATTAGCAGGAAAAAGCAAAAAATTTCAGAATTGCACCTTGCAATGTGGAGATATTACTGTTTGTGCATTTACAATATTCATTGATTTTTGCCATTGAAAAACATCATTTTATTCATATACCAGAAATGTTTGAAGCTACTGACTGAATGAAAGGAGCTGGCATCTCACTCTCTTTGAATCTTCTTTATCATGCTAGGATTAGTAGGAAAAAGCAAAAAATTTCAGAATTGCACCTTGCAATGTGGAGATATTACTGTTTGTGCAGTTACAATATTCATTGATTTTTGCCATTGAAAAGCGTCCAGAAATGTTTGAAGCTACTGACTGAATGAAAGGAGCTGGCATCTCACTCTCTTTGATTCTTCTTTATCATGCTAGGATTAGCAGGAAAAAGCAAAAAATTTCAGAATTGCACCTTGCAATGTGGAGATATTACTGTTTGTGCATTTACAATATTCATTGATTTTTGCCATTGAAAAACATCATGTTATTCATATACCAGAAATGTTTGAAGCTACTGACTGAATGAAATGAGCTGGCATCTCACTCTCTTTGAATCTTCTTTATCATGCTAGGATTAGCAGGAAAAAGCAAAAAATTTCAGAATTGCACCTTGCAATGTGGAGATATTACTGTTTGTGCATTTACAATATTCATTGATTTTTGCCATTGAAAAACGTCCAGAAATGTTTGAAGCTACTGACTGAATGAAAGGAGCTGGCATCTCACTCTCTTTGAATCTTCTTTATCATGCTAGGATTAGCAGGAAAAAGCATAAAATTTCAGAATTGCACCTTGCAATGTGGAGATATTACTGTTTGTGCATTTACAATATTCATTGATTTTTGCCATTGAAAAACGTCCAGAAATGTTTGAAGCTACTGACTGAATGAAAGGAGCTGGCATCTCACTCTCTTTGAATCTTCTTTATCATGCTAGGATTAGCAGGAAAAAGCAAAAAATTTCAGAATTGCACGTTGCAATGTGGAGATATTATTGTTTGTGCATTTACAATATCCATTGATTTTTGCCATTGAAAAACGTCCAGAAATGTTTGAAGCTACTGACTGAATGAAAGGAGCTGGCATCTCACTCTCTTTGAATCTTCTTTATCATGCTAGGATTAGCAGGAAAAAGCAAAAAATTTCAGAATTGCACCTTGCAATGTGGAGATATTACTGTTTGTGCATTTACAATATTCATTGATTTTTGCCATTGAAAAACATCATTTTATTCATATACCAGAAATGTTTGAAGCTACTGACTGAATGAAAGGAGCTGGCATCTCACTCTCTTTGAATCTTCTTTATCATGCTAGGATTAGCCGGAAAAAGCAAAAAATTTCAGAATTGCACCTTGCAATGTGGAGATATTACTGTTTGTGCATTTACAATATTCATTGATTTTTGCCATTGAAAAACGTCCAGAAATGTTTGAAGCTACTGACTGAATGAAAGGAGCTGGCATCTGACTCTCTTTGAATCTTCTTTATCATGCTAGGATTAGTAGGAAAAAGCAAAAAATTTCAGAATTGCACCTTGCAATGTGGAGATATTACTGTTTGTGCAGTTACAATATTCATTGATTTTTGCCATTGAAAAACGTCCAGAAATGTTTGAAGCTACTGACTGAATGAAAGGAGCTGGCATCTCACTCTCTTTGAATCTTCTTTATCATGCTAGGATTAGCAGGAAAAAGCAAAAAATTTCAGAATTGCACCTTGCAATGTGGAGATATTACTGTTTGTGCATTTACAATATTCATTGATTTTTGCCATTGAAAAACATCATGTTATTCATATACCAGAAATGTTTGAAGCTACTGACTGAATGAAAGGAGCTGGCATCTCACTCTCTTTGAATCTTCTTTATCATGCTAGGATTAGCAGGAAAAAGCAAAAAATTTCAGAATTGCACCTTGCAATGTGGAGATATTACTGTTTGTGCATTTACAATATTCATTGATTTTTGCCATTGAAAAACGTCCAGAAATGTTTGAAGCTACTGACTGAATGAAAGGAGCTGGCATCTCACTCTCTTTGAATCTTCTTTATCATGCTAGGATTAGCAGGAAAAAGCAAAAAATTTCAGAATTGCACCTTGCAATGTGGAGATATTACTGTTTGTGCATTTACAATATTCATTGATTTTTGCCATTGAAAAATATCATGTTATTCATATACCAGAAATGTTGGAAGCTACTGACTGAATGAAAGGAGCTGGCATCTCACTCTCTTTGAATCTTCTTTATCATGCTAGGATTAGCAGGAAAAAGCAAAAAATTTCAGAATTGCACCTTGCAATGTGGAGATATTACTGTTTGTGCATTTACAATATTCATTGATTTTTGCCATGGAAAAACGTCCAGAAATGTTTGAAGCTACTGACTGAATGAAAGGAGCTGGCATCTCACTCTCTTTGAATCTTCTTTATCATGCTAGGATTAGCAGGAAAAAGCAAAAAATTTCAGAATTGCCCCTTGCAATGTGGAGATATTACTGTTTGTGCATTTACAATATTCATTGATTTTTGCCATTGAAAAACGTCCAGAAATGTTTGAAGCTACTGACTGAATGAAAGGAGCTGGCATCTCACTCTCTTTGAATCTTCTTTATCATGCTAGGATTAGTAGGAAAAAGCAAAAAATTTCAGAATTGCACCTTGCAATGTGGAGATATTACTGTTTGTGCAGTTACAATATTCATTGATTTTTGCCATTGAAAAACGTCCAGAAATGTTTGAAGCTACTGACTGAATGAAAGGAGCTGGCATCTCACTCTCTTTGAATCTTCTTTATCATGCTAGGATTAGCAGGAAAAAGCAAAAAATTTCAGAATTGCACCTTGCAATGTGGAGATATTACTGTTTGTGCATTTACAATATTCATTGATTTTTGCCATTGAAAAACGTCCAGAAATGTTTGAAGCTACTGACTGAATGAAAGGAGCTGGCATCTCACTCTCTTTGAATCTTCTTTATCATGCTAGGATTAGCAGGAAAAAGCAAAAAATTTCAGAATTGCACCTTGCAATGTGGAGATATTACTGTTTGTGCATTTACAATATTCATTGATTTTTGCCATTGAAAAACATCATGTTATTCATATACCAGAAATGTTTGAAGCTACTGACTGAATGAAAGGAGCTGGCATCTCACTCTCTTTGAATCTTCTTTATCATGCTAGGATTAGCAGGAAAAAGCAAAAAATTTCAGAATTGCACCTTGCAATGTGGAGATATTACTGTTTGTGCATTTACAATATTCATTGATTTTTGCCATTGAAAAACATCATGTTATTCATATACAGGAAATGTTTGAAGCTACTGACTGAATGAAAGGAGCTGGCATCTCACTCTCTTTGAATCTTCTTTACCATGCTAGGATTAGCAGGAAAAAGCAAAAAATTTCAGAATTGCACCTTGCAATGTGGAGATATTACTGTTTGTGCATTTACAATATTCATTGATTTTTGCCATTGAAAAACGTCCAGAAATGTTTGAAGCTACTGACTGAATGAAAGGAGCTGGCATCTCACTCTCTTTGAATCTTCTTTATCATGCTAGGATTAGCAGGAAAAAGCAAAAAATTTCAGAATGGCACCTTGCAATGTGGAGATATTACTGTTTGTGCATTTACAATATTCATTGATTTTTGCCATGGAAAAACATCCAGAAATGTTTGAAGCTACTGACTGAATGAAAGGAGCTGGCATCTCACTCTCTTTGAATCTTCTTTATCATGCTAGGATTAGCAGGAAAAAGCAAAAAATTTCAGAATTGCCCCTTGCAATGTGGAGATATTACTGTTTGTGCATTTACAATATTCATTGATTTTTGCCATTGAAAAACGTCCAGAAATGTTTGAAGCTACTGACTGAATGAAAGGAGCTGGCATCTCACTCTCTTTGAATCTTCTTTATCATGCTAGGATTAGTAGGAAAAAGCAAAAAATTTCAGAATTGCACCTTGCAATGTGGAGATATTACTGTTTGTGCAGTTACAATATTCATTGATTTTTGCCATTGAAAAACGTCCAGAAATGTTTGAAGCTACTGACTGAATGAAAGGAGCTGGCATCTCACTCTCTTTGAATCTTCTTTATCATGCTAGGATTAGCAGGAAAAAGCAAAAAATTTCAGAATTGCACCTTGCAATGTGGAGATATTACTGTTTGTGCATTTACAATATTCATTGATTTTTGCCATTGAAAAACGTCCAGAAATGTTTGAAGCTACTGACTGAATGAAAGGAGCTGGCATCTCACTCTCTTTGAATCTTCTTTATCATGCTAGGATTAGCAGGAAAAAGCAAAAAAATTCAGAATTGCACCTTGCAATGTGGAGATATTACTGTTTGTGCATTTACAATATTCATTGATTTTTGCCATTGAAAAATATCATGTTATTCATATACCAGAAATGTTGGAAGCTACTGACTGAATGAAAGGAGCTGGCATCTCACTCTCTTTGAATCTTCTTTATCATGCTAGGATTAGCAGGAAAAAGCAAAAAATTTCAGAATTGCACCTTGCAATGTGGAGATATTACTGTTTGTGCATTTACAATATTCATTGATTTTTGCCATGGAAAAACATCCAGAAATGTTTGAAGCTACTGACTGAATGAAAGGAGCTGGCATCTCACTCTCTTTGAATCTTCTTTATCATGCTAGGATTAGCAGGAAAAAGCAAAAAATTTCAGAATTGCCCCTTGCAATGTGGAGATATTACTGTTTGTGCATTTACAATATTCATTGATTTTTGCCATTGAAAAACGTCCAGAAATGTTTGAAGCTACTGACTGAATGAAAGGAGCTGGCATCTCACTCTCTTTGAATCTTCTTTATCATGCTAGGATTAGTAGGAAAAAGCAAAAAATTTCAGAATTGCACCTTGCAATGTGGAGATATTACTGTTTGTGCAGTTACAATATTCATTGATTTTTGCCATTGAAAAACGTCCAGAAATGTTTGAAGCTACTGACTGAATGAAAGGAGCTGGCATCTCACTCTCTTTGAATCTTCTTTATCATGCTAGGATTAGCAGGAAAAAGCAAAAAATTTCAGAATTGCACCTTGCAATGTGGAGATATTACTGTTTGTGCATTAACAATATTCATTGATTTTTGCCGATGAAAAACGTCCAGAAATGTTTGAAGCTACTGACTGAATGAAAGGAGCTGGCATCTCACTCTCTTTGAATCTTCTTTATCATGCTAGGATTAGCAGGAAAAAGCAAAAAAATTCAGAATTGCACCTTGCAATGTGGAGATATTACTGTTTGTGCATTTACAATATTCATTGATTTTTGCCATTGAAAAATATCATGTTATTCATATACCAGAAATGTTGGAAGCTACTGACTGAATGAAAGGAGCTGGCATCTCACTCTCTTTGAATCTTCTTTATCATGCTAGGATTAGCAGGAAAAAGCAAAAAATTTCAGAATTGCACCTTGCAATGTGGAGATATTACTGTTTGTGCATTTACAATATTCATTGATTTTTGCCATGGAAAAACGTCCAGAAATGTTTGAAGCTACTGACTGAATGAAAGGAGCTGGCATCTCACTCTCTTTGAATCTTCTTTATCATGCTAGGATTAGCAGGAAAAAGCAAAAGATTTCAGAATTGCCCCTTGCAATGTGGAGATATTACTGTTTGTGCATTTACAATATTCATTGATTTTTGCCATTGAAAAACGTCCAGAAATGTTTGAAGCTACTGACTGAATGAAAGGAGCTGGCATCTCACTCTCTTTGAATCTTCTTTATCATGCTAGGATTAGTAGGAAAAGCAAAAAATTTCAGAATTGCACCTTGCAATGTGGAGATATTACTGTTTGTGCAGTTACAATATTCATTGATTTTTGCCATTGAAAAACGTCCAGAAATGTTTGAAGCTACTGACTGAATGAAAGGAGCTGGCATCTCACTCTCTTTGAATCTTCTTTATCATGCTAGGATTAGCAGGAAAAAGCAAAAAATTTCAGAATTGCACCTTGCAATGTGGAGATATTACTGTTTGTGCATTTACAATATTCATTGATTTTTGCCATTGAAAAACATCATGTTATTCATATACCAGAAATGTTTGAAGCTACTGACTGAATGAAAGGAGCTGGCATCTCACTCTCTTTGAATCTTCTTTATCATGCTAGGATTAGCAGGAAAAAGCAAAAAATTTCAGAATTGCACCTTGGAATGTGGAGATATTACTGTTTGTGCATTTACAATATTCATTGATTTTTGCCATTGAAAAACGTCCAGAAATGTTTGAAGCTACTGACTGAATGAAAGGAGCTGGCATCTCACTCTCTTTGAATCTTCTTTATCATGCTAGGATTAGCAGGAAAAAGCAAAAAATTTCAGAATTGCACCTTGCAATGTGGAGATATTACTGTTTGTGCATTTACAATATTCATTGATTTTTGCCATTGAAAAACATCATGTTATTCATATACCAGAAATGTTTGAAGCTACTGACTGAATGAAAGGAGCTGGCATCTCACTCTCTTTGAATCTTCTTTATCATGCTAGGATTAGCAGGAAAAAGCAAAAAAATTCAGAATTGCACCTTGCAATGTGGAGATATTACTGTTTGTGCATTTACAATATTCATTGATTTTTGCCATTGAAAAACGTCCAGAAATGTTTGAAGCTACTGACTGAATGAAAGGAGCTGGCATCTCACTCTCTTTGAATCTTCTTTATCATGCTAGGATTAGCAGGAAAAAGCAAAAAATTTCAGAATTGCACCTTGCAATGTGGAGATATTACTGTTTGTGCATTTACAATATTCATTGATTTTTGCCATTGAAAAACGTCCAGAAATGTTTGAAGCTACTGACTGAATGAAAGGAGCTGGCATCTCACTCTCTTTGAATCTTCTTTATCATGCTAGGATTAGCAGGAAAAAGCAAAAAATTTCAGAATTGCACCTTGCAATGTGGAGATATTACTGTTTGTGCATTTACAATATTCATTGATTTTTGCCATGGAAAAACATCCAGAAATGTTTGAAGCTACTGACTGAATGAAAGGAGCTGGCATCTCACTCTCTTTGAATCTTCTTTATCATGCTAGGATTAGCAGGAAAAAGCAAAAAATTTCAGAATTGCCCCTTGCAATGTGGAGATATTACTGTTTGTGCATTTACAATATTCATTGATTTTTGCCATTGAAAAACGTCCAGAAATGTTTGAAGCTACTGACTGAATGAAAGGAGCTGGCATCTCACTCTCTTTGAATCTTCTTTATCATGCTAGGATTAGTAGGAAAAAGCAAAAAATTTCAGAATTGCACCTTGCAATGTGGAGATATTACTGTTTGTGCAGTTACAATATTCATTGATTTTTGCCATTGAAAAACGTCCAGAAATGTTTGAAGCTACTGACTGAATGAAAGGAGCTGGCATCTCACTCTCTTTGAATCTTCTTTATCATGCTATGATTAGCAGGAAAAAGCAAAAAATTTCAGAATTGCACCTTGCAATGTGGAGATATTACTGTTTGTGCATTTACAATATTCATTGATTTTT
The DNA here is from genome assembly GCF_046119375.1 of Phyllobates terribilis. Taxonomy (NCBI): domain Eukaryota; kingdom Metazoa; phylum Chordata; class Amphibia; order Anura; family Dendrobatidae; genus Phyllobates; species Phyllobates terribilis. The sequence continues at coordinate 8,954,400 of NW_027362813.1, forward strand.
GCCATTGAAAAACGTCCAGAAATGTTTGAAGCTACTGACTGAATGAAAGGAGCTGGCATCTCACTCTCTTTGAATCTTCTTTATCATGCTAGGATTAGCAGGAAAAAGCAAAAAAATTCAGAATTGCACCTTGCAATGTGGAGATATTACTGTTTGTGCATTTACAATATTCATTGATTTTTGCCATTGAAAAATATCATGTTATTCATATACCAGAAATGTTGGAAGCTACTGACTGAATGAAAGGAGCTGGCATCTCACTCTCTTTGAATCTTCTTTATCATGCTAGGATTAGCAGGAAAAAGCAAAAAATTTCAGAATTGCACCTTGCAATGTGGAGATATTACTGTTTGTGCATTTACAATATTCATTGATTTTTGCCATGGAAAAACATCCAGAAATGTTTGAAGCTACTGACTGAATGAAAGGAGCTGGCATCTCACTCTCTTTGAATCTTCTTTATCATGCTAGGATTAGCAGGAAAAAGCAAAAAATTTCAGAATTGCCCCTTGCAATGTGGAGATATTACTGTTTGTGCATTTACAATATTCATTGATTTTTGCCATTAAAAAACGTCCAGAAATGTTTGAAGCTACTGACTGAATGAAAGGAGCTGGCATCTCACTCTCTTTGAATCTTCTTTATCATGCTAGGATTAGTAGGAAAAAGCAAAAAATTTCAGAATTGCACCTTGCAATGTGGAGATATTACTGTTTGTGCAGTTACAATATTCATTGATTTTTGCCATTGAAAAACGTCCAGAAATGTTTGAAGCTACTGACTGAATGAAAGGAGCTGGCATCTCACTCTCTTTGAATCTTCCTTATCATGCTAGGATTAGCAGGAAAAAGCAAAAAATTTCAGAATTGCACCTTGCAATGTGGAGATATTACTGTTTGTGCATTTACAATATTCATTGATTTTTGCCATTGAAAAACGTCCAGAAATGTTTGAAGCTACTGACTGAATGAAAGGAGCTGGCATCTCACTCTCTTTGAATCTTCTTTATCATGCTAGGATTAGCAGGAAAAAGCAAAAAATTTCAGAATTGCACCTTGCAATGTGGAGATATTACTGTTTGTGCATTTACAATATTCATTGATTTTTGCCATTGAAAAATATCATGCTATTCATATACCAGAAATGTTGGAAGCTACTGACTGAATGAAAGGAGCTGGCATCTCACTCGCTTTGAATCTTCTTTATCATGCTAGGATTAGCAGGAAAAAGCAAAAAATTTCAGAATTGCACCTTGCAATGTGGAGATATTACTGTTTGTGCATTTACAATATTCATTGATTTTTGCCATTGAAAAACGTCCAGAAATGTTTGAAGCTACTGACTGAATGAAAGGAGCTGGCATCTCACTCTCTTTGAATCTTCTTTATCATGCTAGGATTAGCAGGAAAAAGCAAAAAAATTCAGAATTGCACCTTGCAATGTGGAGATATTACTGTTTGTGCATTTACAATATTCATTGATTTTTGCCATTGAAAAATATCATGTTATTCATATACCAGAAATGTTGGAAGCTACTGACTGAATGAAAGGAGCTGGCATCTCACTCTCTTTGAATCTTCTTTATCATGCTAGGATTAGCAGGAAAAAGCAAAAAATTTCAGAATTGCACCTTGCAATGTGGAGATATTACTGTTTGTGCATTTACAATATTCATTGATTTTTGCCATGGAAAAACATCCAGAAATGTTTGAAGCTACTGACTGAATGAAAGGAGCTGGCATCTCACTCTCTTTGAATCTTCTTTATCATGCTAGGATTAGCAGGAAAAAGCAAAAAATTTCAGAATTGCCCCTTGCAATGTGGAGATATTACTGTTTGTGCATTTACAATATTCATTGATTTTTGCCATTGAAAAACGTCCAGAAATGTTTGAAGCTACTGACTGAATGAAAGGAGCTGGCATCTCACTCTCTTTGAATCTTCTTTATCATGCTAGGATTAGTAGGAAAAAGCAAAAAATTTCAGAATTGCACCTTGCAATGTGGAGATATTACTGTTTGTGCAGTTACAATATTCATTGATTTTTGCCATTGAAAAACGTCCAGAAATGTTTGAAGCTACTGACTGAATGAAGGGAGCTGGCATCTCACTCTCTTTGAATCTTCTTTATCATGCTAGGATTAGCAGGAAAAAGCAAAAAATTTCAGAATTGCACCTTGCAATGTGGAGATATTACTGTTTGTGCATTAACAATATTCATTGATTTTTGCCGATGAAAAACGTCCAGAAATGTTTGAAGCTACTGACTGAATGAAAGGAGCTGGCATCTCACTCTCTTTGAATCTTCTTTATCATGCTAGGATTAGCAGGAAAAAGCAAAAAAATTCAGAATTGCACCTTGCAATGTGGAGATATTACTGTTTGTGCATTTACAATATTCATTGATTTTTGCCATTGAAAAATATCATGTTATTCATATACCAGAAATGTTGGAAGCTACTGACTGAATGAAAGGAGCTGGCATCTCACTCTCTTTGAATCTTCTTTATCATGCTAGGATTAGCAGGAAAAAGCAAAAAATTTCAGAATTGCACCTTGCAATGTGGAGATATTACTGTTTGTGCATTTACAATATTCATTGATTTTTGCCATGGAAAAACGTCCAGAAATGTTTGAAGCTACTGACTGAATGAAAGGAGCTGGCATCTCACTCTCTTTGAATCTTCTTTATCATGCTAGGATTAGCAGGAAAAAGCAAAAGATTTCAGAATTGCCCCTTGCAATGTGGAGATATTACTGTTTGTGCATTTACAATATTCATTGATTTTTGCCATTGAAAAACGTCCAGAAATGTTTGAAGCTACTGACTGAATGAAAGGAGCTGGCATCTCACTCTCTTTGAATCTTCTTTATCATGCTAGGATTAGTAGGAAAAAGCAAAAAATTTCAGAATTGCACCTTGCAATGTGGAGATATTACTGTTTGTGCAGTTACAATATTCATTGATTTTTGCCATTGAAAAACGTCCAGAAATGTTTGAAGCTACTGACTGAATGAAAGGAGCTGGCATCTCACTCTCTTTGAATCTTCTTTATCATGCTAGGATTAGCAGGAAAAAGCAAAAAATTTCAGAATTGCACCTTGCAATGTGGAGATATTACTGTTTGTGCATTTACAATATTCATTGATTTTTGCCATTGAAAAACATCATGTTATTCATATACCAGAAATGTTTGAAGCTACTGACTGAATGAAAGGAGCTGGCATCTCACTCTCTTTGAATCTTCTTTATCATGCTAGGATTAGCAGGAAAAAGCAAAAAATTTCAGAATTGCACCTTGGAATGTGGAGATATTACTGTTTGTGCATTTACAATATTCATTGATTTTTGCCATTGAAAAACGTCCAGAAATGTTTGAAGCTACTGACTGAATGAAAGGAGCTGGCATCTCACTCTCTTTGAATCTTCTTTATCATGCTAGGATTAGCAGGAAAAAGCAAAAAATTTCAGAATTGCACCTTGCAATGTGGAGATATTACTGTTTGTGCATTTACAATATTCATTGATTTTTGCCATTGAAAAACATCATGTTATTCATATACCAGAAATGTTTGAAGCTACTGACTGAATGAAAGGAGCTGGCATCTCACTCTCTTTGAATCTTCTTTATCATGCTAGGATTAGCAGGAAAAAGCAAAAAAATTCAGAATTGCACCTTGCAATGTGGAGATATTACTGTTTGTGCATTTACAATATTCATTGATTTTTGCCATTGAAAAACGTCCAGAAATGTTTGAAGCTACTGACTGAATGAAAGGAGCTGGCATCTCACTCTCTTTGAATCTTCTTTATCATGCTAGGATTAGCAGGAAAAAGCAAAAAATTTCAGAATTGCACCTTGCAATGTGGAGATATTACTGTTTGTGCATTTACAATATTCATTGATTTTTGCCATTGAAAAACGTCCAGAAATGTTTGAAGCTACTGACTGAATGAAAGGAGCTGGCATCTCACTCTCTTTGAATCTTCTTTATCATGCTAGGATTAGCAGGAAAAAGCAAAAAATTTCAGAATTGCACCTTGCAATGTGGAGATATTACTGTTTGTGCATTTACAATATTCATTGATTTTTGCCATGGAAAAACATCCAGAAATGTTTGAAGCTACTGACTGAATGAAAGGAGCTGGCATCTCACTCTCTTTGAATCTTCTTTATCATGCTAGGATTAGCAGGAAAAAGCAAAAAATTTCAGAATTGCCCCTTGCAATGTGGAGATATTACTGTTTGTGCATTTACAATATTCATTGATTTTTGCCATTGAAAAACGTCCAGAAATGTTTGAAGCTACTGACTGAATGAAAGGAGCTGGCATCTCACTCTCTTTGAATCTTCTTTATCATGCTAGGATTAGTAGGAAAAAGCAAAAAATTTCAGAATTGCACCTTGCAATGTGGAGATATTACTGTTTGTGCAGTTACAATATTCATTGATTTTTGCCATTGAAAAACGTCCAGAAATGTTTGAAGCTACTGACTGAATGAAAGGAGCTGGCATCTCACTCTCTTTGAATCTTCTTTATCATGCTATGATTAGCAGGAAAAAGCAAAAAAATTTCAGAATTGCACCTTGCAATGTGGAGATATTACTGTTTGTGCATTTACAATATTCATTGATTTTTGCCATTGAAAAACGTCCAGAAATGTTTGAAGCTACTGACTGAATGAAAGGAGCTGGCATCTCACTCTCTTTGAATCTTCTTTATCATGCTAGGATTAGCAGGAAAAAGCAAAAAAATTCAGAATTGCACCTTGCAATGTGGAGATATTACTGTTTGTGCATTTACAATATTCATTGATTTTTGCCATTGAAAAATATCATGTTATTCATATACCAGAAATGTTGGAAGCTACTGACTGAATGAAAGGAGCTGGCATCTCACTCTCTTTGAATCTTCTTTATCATGCTAGGATTAGCAGGAAAAAGCAAAAAATTTCAGAATTGCACCTTGCAATGTGGAGATATTACTGTTTGTGCATTTACAATATTCATTGATTTTTGCCATGGAAAAACATCCAGAAATGTTTGAAGCTACTGACTGAATGAAAGGAGCTGGCATCTCACTCTCTTTGAATCTTCTTTATCATGCTAGGATTAGCAGGAAAAAGCAAAAAATTTCAGAATTGCCCCTTGCAATGTGGAGATATTACTGTTTGTGCATTTACAATATTCATTGATTTTTGCCATTGAAAAACGTCCAGAAATGTTTGAAGCTACTGACTGAATGAAAGGAGCTGGCATCTCACTCTCTTTGAATCTTCTTTATCATGCTAGGATTAGTAGGAAAAAGCAAAAAATTTCAGAATTGCCCCTTGCAATGTGGAGATATTACTGTTTGTGCAGTTACAATATTCATTGATTTTTGCCATTGAAAAACGTCCAGAAATGTTTGAAGCTACTGACTGAATGAAAGGAGCTGGCATCTCACTCTCTTTGAATCTTCTTTATCATGCTAGGATTAGCAGGAAAAAGCAAAAAATTTCAGAATTGCACCTTGCAATGTGGAGATATTACTGTTTGTGCATTTACAATATTCATTGATTTTTGCCATTGAAAAACGTCCAGAAATGTTTGAAGCTACTGACTGAATGAAAGGAGCTGGCATCTCACTCTCTTTGAATCTTCTTTATCATGCTAGGATTAGCAGGAAAAAGCAAAAAATTTCAGAATTGCACCTTGCAATGTGGAGATATTACTGTTTGTGCATTTACAATATTCATTGATTTTTGCCATTGAAAAATATCATGCTATTCATATACCAGAAATGTTGGAAGCTACTGACTGAATGAAAGGAGCTGGCATCTCACTCGCTTTGAATCTTCTTTATCATGCTAGGATTAGCAGGAAAAAGCAAAAAATTTCAGAATTGCACCTTGCAATGTGGAGATATTACTGTTTGTGCATTTACAATATTCATTGATTTTTGCCATGGAAAAACGTCCAGAAATGTTTGAAGCTACTGACTGAATGAAAGGAGCTGGCATCTCACTCTCTTTGAATCTTCTTTATCATGCTAGGATTAGCAGGAAAAAGCAAAAAATTTCAGAATTGCCCCTTGGAATGTGGAGATATTACTGTTTGTGCATTTACAATATTCATTGATTTTTGCCATTGAAAAACGTCCAGAAATGTTTGAAGCTACTGACTGAATGAAAGGAGCTGGCATCTCACTCTCTTTGAATCTTCTTTATCATGCTAGGATTAGTAGGAAAAAGCAAAAAATTTCAGAATTGCACCTTGCAATGTGGAGATATTACTGTTTGTGCAGTTACAATATTCATTGATTTTTGCCATTGAAAAACGTCCAGAAATGTTTGAAGCTACTGACTGAATGAAAGGAGCTGGCATCTCACTCTCTTTGAATCTTCTTTATCATGCTAGGATTAGCAGGAAAAAGCAAAAAATTTCAGAATTGCACCTTGCAATGTGGAGATATTACTGTTTGTGCATTTACAATATTCATTGATTTTTGCCATTGAAAAACATCATGTTATTCATATACCAGAAATGTTTGAAGCTACTGACTGAATGAAAGGAGCTGGCATCTCACTCTCTTTGAATCTTCTTTATCATGCTAGGATTAGCAGGAAAAAGCAAAAGATTTCAGAATTGCCCCTTGCAATGTGGAGATATTACTGTTTGTGCATTTACAATATTCATTGATTTTTGCCATTGAAAAACGTCCAGAAATGTTTGAAGCTACTGACTGAATGAAAGGAGCTGGCATCTCACTCTCTTTGAATCTTCTTTATCATGCTAGGATTAGTAGGAAAAAGCAAAAAATTTCAGAATTGCACCTTGCAATGTGGAGATATTACTGTTTGTGCAGTTACAATATTTATTGATTTTTGCCATTGAAAAACGTCCAGAAATGTTTGAAGCTACTGACTGAATGAAAGGAGCTGGCATCTCACTCTCTTTGAATCTTCTTTATCATGCTAGGATTAGCAGGAAAAAGCAAAAAATTTCAGAATTGCACCTTGCAATGTGGAGATATTACTGTTTGTGCATTTACAATATTCATTGATTTTTGCCATTGAAAAACGTCCAGAAATGTTTGAAGCTACTGACTGAATGAACGGAGCTGGCATCTCACTCTCTTTGAATCTTCTTTATCATGCTAGGATTAGCAGGAAAAAGCAAAAAAATTCAGAATTGCACCTTGCAATGTGGAGATATTACTGTTTGTGCATTTACAATATTCATTGATTTTTGCCATTGAAAAATATCATGTTATTCATATACCAGAAATGTTGGAAGCTACTGACTGAATGAAAGGAGCTGGCATCTCACTCTCTTTGAATCTTCTTTATCATGCTAGGATTAGCAGGAAAAAGCAAAAAATTTCAGAATTGCACCTTGCAATGTGGAGATATTACTGTTTGTGCATTTACAATATTCATTGATTTTTGCCATTGAAAAACGTCCAGAAATGTTTGAAGCTACTGACTGAATGAAAGGAGCTGGCATCTCACTCTCTTTGAATCTTCTTTATCATGCTAGGATTAGTAGGAAAAAGCAAAAAATTTCAGAATTGCACCTTGCAATGTGGAGATATTACTGTTTGTGCAGTTACAATATTCATTGATTTTTGCCATTGAAAAACGTCCAGAAATGTTTGAAGCTACTGACTGAATGAAAGGAGCTGGCATCTCACTCTCTTTGAATCTTCTTTATCATGCTAGGATTAGCAGGAAAAAGCAAAAAATTTCAGAATTGCACCTTGCAATGTGGAGATATTACTGTTTGTGCATTTACAATATTCATTGATTTTTGCCATTGAAAAATGTCCAGAAATGTTTGAAGCTACTGACTGAATGAAAGGAGCTGGCATCTCACTCTCTTTGAATGTTCTTTATCATGCTAGGATTAGCAGGAAAAAGCAAAAAATTTCAGAATTGCACCTTGCAATGTGGAGATATTACTGTTTGTGCATTTACAATATTCATTGATTTTTGCCATTGAAAAATATCATGCTATTCATATACCAGAAATGTTGGAAGCTACTGACTGAATGAAAGGAGCTGGCATCTCACTCGCTTTGAATCTTCTTTATCATGCTAGGATTAGCAGGAAAAAGCAAAAAATTTCAGAATTGCACCTTGCAATGTGGAGATATTACTGTTTGTGCATTTACAATATTCATTGATTTTTGCCATGGAAAAACGTCCAGAAATGTTTGAAGCTACTGACTGAATGAAAGGAGCTGGCATCTCACTCTCTTTGAATCTTCTTTATCATGCTAGGATTAGCAGGAAAAAGCAAAAAATTTCAGAATTGCCCCTTGCAATGTGGAGATATTACTGTTTGTGCATTTACAATATTCATTGATTTTTGCCATTGAAAAACGTCCAGAAATGTTTGAAGCTACTGACTGAATGAAAGGAGCTGGCATCTCACTCTCTTTGAATCTTCTTTATCATGCTAGGATTAGTAGGAAAAAGCAAAAAATTTCAGAATTGCACCTTGCAATGTGGAGATATTACTGTTTGTGCAGTTACAATATTCATTGATTTTTGCCATTGAAAAACGTCCAGAAATGTTTGAAGCTACTGACTGAATGAAAGGAGCTGGCATCTCACTCTCTTTGAATCTTCTTTATCATGCTAGGATTAGCAGGAAAAAGCAAAAAATTTCAGAATTGCACCTTGCAATGTGGAGATATTACTGTTTGTGCATTTACAATATTCATTGATTTTTGCCATTGAAAAACATCATGTTATTCATATACCAGAAATGTTTGAAGCTACTGACTGAATGAAAGGAGCTGGCATCTCACTCTCTTTGAATCTTCTTTATCATGCTAGGATTAGCAGGAAAAAGCAAAAAATTTCAGAATTGCACCTTGCAATGTGGAGATATTACTGTTTGTGCATTTACAATATTCATTGATTTTTGCCATTGAAAAATATCATGTTATTCATATACCAGAAATGTTGGAAGCTACTGACTGAATGAAAGGAGCTGGCATCTCACTCTCTTTGAATCTTCTTTATCATGCTAGGATTAGCAGGAAAAAGCAAAAAATTTCAGAATTGCACCTTGCAATGTGGAGATATTACTGTTTGTGCATTTACAATATTCATTGATTTTTGCCATGGAAAAACGTCCAGAAATGTTTGAAGCTACTGACTGAATGAAAGGAGCTGGCATCTCACTCTCTTTGAATCTTCTTTATCATGCTAGGATTAGCAGGAAAAAGCAAAAAATTTCAGAATTGCCCCTTGCAATGTGGAGATATTACTGTTTGTGCATTTACAATATTCATTGATTTTTGCCATTGAAAAACGTCCAGAAATGTTTGAAGCTACTGACTGAATGAAAGGAGCTGGCATCTCACTCTCTTTGAATCTTCTTTATCATGCTAGGATTAGTAGGAAAAAGCAAAAAATTTCAGAATTGCACCTTGCAATGTGGAGATATTACTGTTTGTGCAGTTACAATATTCATTGATTTTTGCCATTGAAAAACGTCCAGAAATGTTTGAAGCTACTGACTGAATGAAAGGAGCTGGCATCTCACTCTCTTTGAATCTTCTTTATCATGCTAGGATTAGCAGGAAAAAGCAAAAAATTTCAGAATTGCACCTTGCAATGTGGAGATATTACTGTTTGTGCATTTACAATATTCATTGATTTTTGCCATTGAAAAACGTCCAGAAATGTTTGAAGCTACTGACTGAATGAAAGGAGCTGGCATCTCACTCTCTTTGAATCTTCTTTATCATGCTAGGATTAGCAGGAAAAAGCAAAAAATTTCAGAATTGCACCTTGCAATGTGGAGATATTACTGTTTGTGCATTTACAATATTCATTGATTTTTGCCATTGAAAAACATCATGTTATTCATATACCAGAAATGTTTGAAGCTACTGACTGAATGAAAGGAGCTGGCATCTCACTCTCTTTGAATCTTCTTTATCATGCTAGGATTAGCAGGAAAAAGCAAAAAATTTCAGAATTGCACCTTGCAATGTGGAGATATTACTGTTTGTGCATTTACAATATTCATTGATTTTTGCGATTGAAAAACGTCCAGAAATGTTTGAAGCTACTGACTGAATGAAAGGAGCTGGCATCTCACTCTCTTTGAATCTTCTTTATCATGCTAGGATTAGCAGGAAAAAGCAAAAAATTTCAGAATTGCACCTTGCAATGTGGAGATATTACTGTTTGTGCATTTACAATATTCATTGATTTTTGCCATTGAAAAACGTCCAGAAATGTTTGAAGCTACTGACTGAATGAAAGGAGCTGGCATCTCACTCTCTTTGAATCTTCTTTATCATGCTAGGATTAGCAGGAAAAAGCAAAAAATTTCAGAATTGCACCTTGCAATGTGGAGATATTACTGTTTGTGCATTTACAATATTCATTGATTTTTGCCATGGAAAAACATCCAGAAATGTTTGAAGCTACTGACTGAAAGAAAGGAGCTGGCATCTCACTCTCTTTGAATCTTCTTTATCATGCTAGGATTAGCAGGAAAAAGCAAAAAATTTCAGAATTGCCCCTTGCAATGTGGAGATATTACTGTTTGTGCATTTACAATATTCATTGATTTTTGCCATTGAAAAACGTCCAGAAATGTTTGAAGCTACTGACTGAATGAAAGGAGCTGGCATCTCACTCTCTTTGAATCTTCTTTATCATGCTAGGATTAGCAGGAAAAAGCAAAAAATTTCAGAATTGCACCTTGCAATGTGGAGATATTACTGTTTGTGCATTTACAATATTCATTGATTTTTGCCATTGAAAAACGTCCAGAAATGTTTGAAGCTACTGACTGAATGAAAGGAGCTGGCATCTCACTCTCTTTGAATCTTCTTTATCATGCTAGGATTAGCAGGAAAAAGCAAAAAAATTCAGAATTGCACCTTGCAATGTGGAGATATTACTGTTTGTGCATTTACAATATTCATTGATTTTTGCCAATGAAAAATATCATGTTATTCATATACCAGAAATGTTGGAAGCTACTGACTGAATGAAAGGAGCTGGCATCTCACTCTCTTTGAATCTTCTTTATCATGCTAGGATTAGCAGGAAAAAGCAAAAAATTTCAGAATTGCACCTTGCAATGTGGAGATATTACTGTTTGTGCATTTACAATATTCATTGATTTTTGCCATGGAAAAACATCCAGAAATGTTTGAAGCTACTGACTGAATGAAAGGAGCTGGCATCTCACTCTCTTTGAATCTTCTTTATCATGCTAGGATTAGCAGGAAAAAGCAAAAAATTTCAGAATTGCCCCTTGCAATGTGGAGATATTACTGTTTGTGCATTTACAATATTCATTGATTTTTGCCATTGAAAAACGTCCAGAAATGTTTGAAGCTACTGACTGAATGAAAGGAGCTGGCATCTCACTCTCTTTGAATCTTCTTTATCATGCTAGGATTAGTAGGAAAAAGCAAAAAATTTCAGAATTGCACCTTGCAATGTGGAGATATTACTGTTTGTGCAGTTACAATATTCATTGATTTTTGCCATTGAAAAACGTCCAGAAATGTTTGAAGCTACTGACTGAATGAAAGGAGCTGGCATCTCACTCTCTTTGAATCTTCTTTATCATGCTAGGATTAGCAGGAAAAAGCAAAAAAATTCAGAATTGCACCTTGCAATGTGGAGATATTACTGTTTGTGCATTTACAATATTCATTGATTTTTGCCATTGAAAAACGTCCAGAAATGTTTGAAGCTACTGACTGAATGAAAGGAGCTGGCATCTCACTCTCTTTGAATCTTCTTTATCATGCTAGGATTAGCAGGAAAAAGCAAAAAAATTCAGAATTGCACCTTGCAATGTGGAGATATTACTGTTTGTGCATTTACAATATTCATTGATTTTTGCCATTGAAAAATATCATGTTATTCATATACCAGAAATGTTGGAAGCTACTGACTGAATGAAAGGAGTTGGCATCTCACTCTCTTTGAATCTTCTTTATCATGCTAGGATTAGCAGGAAAAAGCAAAAAATTTCAGAATTGCACCTTGCAATGTGGAGATATTACTGTTTGTGCATTTACAATATTCATTGATTTTTGCCATGGAAAAACGTCCAGAAATGTTTGAAGCTACTGACTGAATGAAAGGAGCTGGCATCTCACTCTCTTTGAATCTTCTTTATCATGCTAGGATTAGCAGGAAAAAGCAAAAAATTTCAGAATTGCCCCTTGCAATGTGGAGATATTACTGTTTGTGCATTTACAATATTCATTGATTTTTGCCATTGAAAAACGTCCAGAAATGTTTGAACCTACTGACTGAATGAAAGGAGCTGGCATCTCACTCTGTTTGAATCTTCTTTATCATGCTAGGATTAGTAGGAAAAAGCAAAAAATTTCAGAATTGCACCTTGCAATGTGGAGATATTACTGTTTGTGCAGTTACAATATTCATTGATTTTTGCCATTGAAAAACGTCCAGAAATGTTTGAAGCTACTGACTGAATGAAAGGAGCTGGCATCTCACTCTCTTTGAATCTTCTTTATCATGCTAGGATTAGCAGGAAAAAGCAAAAAATGTCAGAATTGCACCTTGCAATGTGGAGATATTACTGTTTGTGCATTTACAATATTCATTGATTTTTGCCATTGAAAAACATCATGTTATTCATATACCAGAAATGTTTGAAGCTACTGACTGAATGAAAGGAGCTGGCATCTCACTCTCTTTGAATCTTCTTTATCATGCTAGGATTAGCAGGAAAAAGCAAAAAATTTCAGAATTGCACCTTGCAATGTGGAGATATTACTGTTTGTGCATTTACAATATTCATTGATTTTTGCCATTGAAAAACGTCCAGAAATGTTTGAAGCTACTGACTGAATGAAAGGAGCTGGCATCTCACTCTCTTTGAATCTTCTTTATCATGCTAGGATTAGCAGGAAAAAGCAAAAAATTTCAGAATTGCACCTTGCAATGTGGAGATATTACTGTTTGTGCATTTACAATATTCATTGATTTTTGCCATTGAAAAATATCATGTTATTCATATACCAGAAATGTTGGAAGCTACTGACTGAATGAAAGGAGCTGGCATCTCACTCTCTTTGAATCTTCTTTATCATGCTAGGATTAGCAGGAAAAAGCAAAAAATTTCAGAATTGCACCTTGCAATGTGGAGATATTACTGTTTGTGCATTTACAATATTCATTGATTTTTGCCATGGAAAAACGTCCAGAAATGTTTGAAGCTACTGACTGAATGAAAGGAGCTGGCATCTCACTCTCTTTGAATCTTCTTTATCATGCTAGGATTAGCAGGAAAAAGCAAAAAATTTCAGAATTGCCCCTTGCAATGTGGAGATATTACTGTTTGTGCATTTACAATATTCATTGATTTTTGCCATTGAAAAACGTCCAGAAATGTTTGAAGCTACTGACTGAATGAAAGGAGCTGGCATCTCACTCTCTTTGAATCTTCTTTATCATGCTAGGATTAGTAGGAAAAAGCAAAAAATTTCAGAATTGCACCTTGCAATGTGGAGATATTACTGTTTGTGCAGTTACAATATTCATTGATTTTTGCCATTGAAAAACGTCCAGAAATGTTTGAAGCTACTGACTGAATGAAAGGAGCTGGCATCTCACTCTCTTTGAATCTTCTTTATCATGCTAGGATTAGCAGGAAAAAGCAAAAAATTTCAGAATTGCACCTTTCAATGTGGAGATATTACTGTTTGTGCATTTACAATATTCATTGATTTTTGCCATTGAAAAACGTCCAGAAATGTTTGAAGCTACTGACTGAATGAAAGGAGCTGGCATCTCACTCTCTTTGAATCTTCTTTATCATGCTAGGATTAGCAGGAAAAAGCAAAAAATTTCAGAATTGCACCTTGCAATGTGGAGATATTACTGTTTGTGCATTTACAATATTCATTGATTTTTGCCATTGAAAAACATCATGTTATTCATATACCAGAAATGTTTGAAGCTACTGACTGAATGAAAGGAGCTGGCATTTCACTCTCTTTGAATCTTCTTTATCATGCTAGGATTAGCAGGAAAAAGCAAAAAATTTCAGAATTGCACCTTGCAATGTGGAGATATTACTGTTTGTGCATTTACAATATTCATTGATTTTTGCCATTGAAAAACGTCCAGAAATGTTTGAAGCTACTGACTGAATGAAAGGAGCTGGCATCTCACTCTCTTTGAATCTTCTTTATCATGCTAGGATTAGCAGGAAAAAGCAAAAAATTTCAGAATTGCACCTTGCAATGTGGAGATATTACTGTTTGTGCATTTACAATATTCATTGATTTTTGCCATTGAAAAACGTCCAGAAATGTTTGAAGCTACTGACTGAATGAAAGGAGCTGGCATCTCACTCTTTTTGAATCTTCTTTATCATGCTAGGATTAGCAGGTAAAAGCAAAAAATTTCAGAATTGCACCTTGCAATGTGGAGATATTACTATTTGTGCATTTACAATATTCATTGATTTTTGCCATTGAAAAACGTCCAGAAATGTTTGAAGCTACTGACTGAATGAAAGGAGCTGGCATCTCACTCTCTTTGAATCTTCTTTATCATGCTAGGATTAGCAGGAAAAAGCAAAAAATTTCAGAATTGCACCTTGCAATGTGGAGATATTACGGTTTGTGCATTTACAATATTCATTGATTTTTGCCATTGAAAAACGTCCAGAAATGTTTGAAGCTACTGACTGAATGAAAGGAGCTGGCATCTCACTCTCTTTGAATCTTCTTTATCATGCTAGGATTAGCAGGAAAAAGCAAAAAATTTCAGAATTGCCCCTTGCAATGTGGAGATATTACTGTTTGTGCATTTACAATATTCATTGATTTTTGCCATTGAAAAACGTCCAGAAATGTTTGAAGCTACTGACTGAATGAAAGGAGCTGGCATCTCACTCTCTTTGAATCTTCTTTATCATGCTAGGATTAGTAGGAAAAAGCAAAAAATTTCAGAATTGCACCTTGCAATGTGGAGATATTACTGTTTGTGCAGTTACAATATTCATTGATTTTTGCCATTGAAAAACGTCCAGAAATGTTTGAAGCTACTGACTGAATGAAAGGAGCTGGCATCTCACTCTCTTTGAATCTTCTTTATCATGCTAGGATTAGCAGGAAAAAGCAAAAAATTTCAGAATTGCACCTTGCAATGTGGAGATATTACTGTTTGTGCATTTACAATATTCATTGATTTTTGCCATTGAAAAACGTCCAGAAATGTTTGAAGCTACTGACTGAATGAAAGGAGCTGGCATCTCACTCTCTTTGAATCTTCTTTATCATGCTAGGATTAGCAGGAAAAAGCAAAAAATTTCAGAATTGCACCTTGCAATGTGGAGATATTACTGTTTGTGCATTTACAATATTCATTGATTTTTGCCATTGAAAAACATCATGTTATTCATATACCAGATATGTTTGAAGCTACTGACTGAATGAAAGGAGCTGGCATCTCACTCTCTTTGAATCTTCTTTATCATGCTAGGATTAGCAGGAAAAAGCAAAAAATTTCAGAATTGCACCTTGCAATGTGGAGATATTACTGTTTGTGCATTTACAATATTCATTGATTTTTGCCATTGAAAAACATCATGTTATTCATATACCAGAAATGTTTGAAGCTACTGACTGAATGAAAGGAGCTGGCATCTCACTCTCTTTGAATCTTCTTTATCATGCTAGGATTAGCAGGAAAAAGCAAAAAATTTCAGAATTGCACCTTGCAATGTGGAGATATTACTGTTTGTGCATTTACAATATTCATTGATTTTTGCCATTGAAAAACGTCCAGAAATGTTTGAAGCTACTGACTGAATGAAAGGAGCTGGCATCTCACTCTCTTTGAATCTTCTTTATCACGCTAGGATTAGCAGGAAAAAGCAAAAAATTTCAGAATTGCACCTTGCAATGTGGAGATTTTACTGTTTGTGCATTTACAATATTCATTGATTTTTGCCATTGAAAAACGTCCAGAAATGTTTGAAGCTACTGACTGAATGAAAGGAGCTGGCATCTCACTCTCTTTGAATCTTCTTTATCATGCTAGGATTAGCAGGAAAAAGCAAAAAATTTCAGAATTGCACCTTGCAATGTGGAGATATTACTGTTTGTGCATTTACAATATTCATTGATTTTTGCCATTGAAAAACGTCCAGAAATGTTTGAAGCTACTGACTGAATGAAAGGAGCTGGCATCTCACTCTCTTTGAATCTTCTTTATCATGCTAGGATTAGCAGTTAAAAGCAAAAAATTTCAGAATTGCACCTTGCAATGTGGAGATATTACTGTTTGTGCATTTACAATATTCATTGATTTTTGCCATTGAAAAACATCATGTTATTCATATACCAGAAATGTTTGAAGCTACTGACTGAATGAAAGGAGCTGGCATCTCACTCTCTTTGAATCTTCTTTATCATGCTAGGATTAGCAGGAAAAAGCAAAAAATTTCAGAATTGCACCTTGCAATGTGGAGATATTACTGTTTGTGCATTTACAATATTCATTGATTTTTGCCATTGAAAAACGTCCAGAAATGTTTGAAGCTACTGACTGAATGAAAGGAGCTGGCATCTCACTCTCTTTGAATCTTCTTTATCATGCTAGGATTAGCAGGAAAAAGCAAAAAATTTCAGAATTGCACCTTGCAATGTGGAGATATTACTGTTTGTGCATTTACAATATTCATTGATTTTTGCCATTGAAAAACGTCCAGAAATGTTTGAAGCTACTGACTGAATGAAAGGAGCTGGCATCTCACTCTCTTTGAATCTTCTTTATCATGCTAGGATTAGCAGGAAAAAGCAAAAAATTTCAGAATTGCACCTTGCAATGTGGAGATATTACTGTTTGTGCATTTACAATATTCATTGATTTTTGCCATGGAAAAACATCCAGAAATGTTTGAAGCTACTGACTGAATGAAAGGAGCTGGCATCTCACTCTCTTTGAATCTTCTTTATCATGCTAGGATTAGCAGGAAAAAGCAAAAAATTTCAGAATTGCCCCTTGCAATGTGGAGATATTACTGTTTGTGCATTTACAATATTCATTGATTTTTGCCATTGAAAAACGTCCAGAAATGTTTGAAGCTACTGACTGAATGAAAGGAGCTGGCATCTCACTCTCTTTGAATCTTCTTTATCATGCTAGGATTAGCAGGAAAAAGCAAAAAATTTCAGAATTGCACCTTGCAATGTGGAGATATTACTGTTTGTGCATTTACAATATTCATTGATTTTTGCCATTGAAAAACGTCCAGAAATGTTTGAAGCTACTGACTGAATGAAAGGAGCTGGCATCTCACTCTCTTTGAATCTTCTTTATCATGCTAGGATTAGCAGGAAAAAGCAAAAAAATTCAGAATTGCACCTTGCAATGTGGAGATATTACTGTTTGTGCATTTACAATATTCATTGATTTTTGCCAATGAAAAATATCATGTTATTCATATACCAGAAATGTTGGAAGCTACTGACTGAATGAAAGGAGCTGGCATCTCACTCTCTTTGAATCTTCTTTATCATGCTAGGATTAGCAGGAAAAAGCAAAAAATTTCAGAATTGCACCTTGCAATGTGGAGATATTACTGTTTGTGCATTTACAATATTCATTGATTTTTGCCATGGAAAAACATCCAGAAATGTTTGAAGCTACTGACTGAATGAAAGGAGCTGGCATCTCACTCTCTTTGAATCTTCTTTATCATGCTAGGATTAGCAGGAAAAAGCAAAAAATTTCAGAATTGCCCCTTGCAATGTGGAGATATTACTGTTTGTGCATTTACAATATTCATTGATTTTTGCCATTGAAAAACGTCCAGAAATGTTTGAAGCTACTGACTGAATGAAAGGAGCTGGCATCTCACTCTCTTTGAATCTTCTTTATCATGCTAGGATTAGTAGGAAAAAGCCAAAAATTTCAGAATTGCACCTTGCAATGTGGAGATATTACTGTTTGTGCAGTTACAATATTCATTGATTTTTGCCATTGAAAAACGTCCAGAAATGTTTGAAGCTACTGACTGAATGAAAGGAGCTGGCATCTCACTCTCTTTGAATCTTCTTTATCATGCTAGGATTAGCAGGAAAAAGCAAAAAAATTCAGAATTGCACCTTGCAATGTGGAGATATTACTGTTTGTGCATTTACAATATTCATTGATTTTTGCCATTGAAAAACGTCCAGAAATGTTTGAAGCTACTGACTGAATGAAAGGAGCTGGCATCTCACTCTCTTTGAATCTTCTTTATCATGCTAGGATTAGCAGGAAAAAGCAAAAAAATTCAGAATTGCACCTTGCAATGTGGAGATATTACTGTTTGTGCATTTACAATATTCATTGATTTTTGCCATTGAAAAATATCATGTTATTCATATACCAGAAATGTTGGAAGCTACTGACTGAATGAAAGGAGTTGGCATCTCACTCTCTTTGAATCTTCTTTATCATGCTAGGATTAGCAGGAAAAAGCAAAAAATTTCAGAATTGCACCTTGCAATGTGGAGATATTACTGTTTGTGCATTTACAATATTCATTGATTTTTGCCATGGAAAAACGTCCAGAAATGTTTGAAGCTACTGACTGAATGAAAGGAGCTGGCATCTCACTCTCTTTGAATCTTCTTTATCATGCTAGGATTAGCAGGAAAAAGCAAAAAATTTCAGAATTGCCCCTTGCAATGTGGAGATATTACTGTTTGTGCATTTACAATATTCATTGATTTTTGCCATTGAAAAACGTCCAGAAATGTTTGAACCTACTGACTGAATGAAAGGAGCTGGCATCTCACTCTGTTTGAATCTTCTTTATCATGCTAGGATTAGTAGGAAAAAGCAAAAAATTTCAGAATTGCACCTTGCAATGTGGAGATATTACTGTTTGTGCAGTTACAATATTCATTGATTTTTGCCATTGAAAAACGTCCAGAAATGTTTGAAGCTACTGACTGAATGAAAGGAGCTGGCATCTCACTCTCTTTGAATCTTCTTTATCATGCTAGGATTAGCAGGAAAAAGCAAAAAATGTCAGAATTGCACCTTGCAATGTGGAGATATTATTGTTTGTGCATTTACAATATTCATTGATTTTTGCCATTGAAAAACATCATGTTATTCATATACCAGAAATGTTTGAAGCTACTGACTGAATGAAAGGAGCTGGCATCTCACTCTCTTTGAATCTTCTTTATCATGCTAGGATTAGCAGGAAAAAGCAAAAAATTTCAGAATTGCACCTTGCAATGTGGAGATATTACTGTTTGTGCATTTACAATATTCATTGATTTTTGCCATTGAAAAACGTCCAGAAATGTTTGAAGCTACTGACTGAATGAAAGGAGCTGGCATCTCACTCTCTTTGAATCTTCTTTATCATGCTAGGATTAGCAAGAAAAAGCAAAAAATTTCAGAATTTCACCTTGCAATGTGGAGATATTACTGTTTGTGCATTTACAATATTCATTGATTTTTGCCATTGAAAAATATCATGTTATTCATATACCAGAAATGTTGGAAGCTACTGACTGAATGAAAGGAGCTGGCATCTCACTCTCTTTGAATCTTCTTTATCATGCTAGGATTAGCAGGAAAAAGCAAAAAATTTCAGAATTGCACCTTGCAATGTGGAGATATTACTGTTTGTGCATTTACAATATTCATTGATTTTTGCCATGGAAAAACGTCCAGAAATGTTTGAAGCTACTGACTGAATGAAAGGAGCTGGCATCTCACTCTCTTTGAATCTTCTTTATCATGCTAGGATTAGCAGGAAAAAGCAAAAAATTTCAGAATTGCCCCTTGCAATGTGGAGATATTACTGTTTGTGCATTTACAATATTCATTGATTTTTGCCATTGAAAAACGTCCAGAAATGTTTGAAGCTACTGACTGAATGAAAGGAGCTGGCATCTCACTCTCTTTGAATCTTCTTTATCATGCTAGGATTAGTAGGAAAAAGCAAAAAATTTCAGAATTGCACCTTGCAATGTGGAGATATTACTGTTTGTGCAGTTACAATATTCATTGATTTTTGCCATTGAAAAACGTCCAGAAATGTTTGAAGCTACTGACTGAATGAAAGGAGCTGGCATCTCACTCTCTTTGAATCTTCTTTATCATGCTAGGATTAGCAGGAAAAAGCAAAAAATTTCAGAATTGCACCTTTCAATGTGGAGATATTACTGTTTGTGCATTTACAATATTCATTGATTTTTGCCATTGAAAAACGTCCAGAAATGTTTGAAGCTACTGACTGAATGAAAGGAGCTGGCATCTCACTCTCTTTGAATCTTCTTTATCATGCTAGGATTAGCAGGAAAAAGCAAAAAATTTCAGAATTGCACCTTGCAATGTGGAGATATTACTGTTTGTGCATTTACAATATTCATTGATTTTTGCCATTGAAAAACATCATGTTATTCATATACCAGAAATGTTTGAAGCTACTGACTGAATGAAAGGAGCTGGCATTTCACTCTCTTTGAATCTTCTTTATCATGCTAGGATTAGCAGGAAAAAGCAAAAAATTTCAGAATTGCACCTTGCAATGTGGAGATATTACTGTTTGTGCATTTACAATATTCATTGATTTTTGCCATTGAAAAACGTCCAGAAATGTTTGAAGCTACTGACTGAATGAAAGGAGCTGGCATCTCACTCTCTTTGAATCTTCTTTATCATGCTAGGATTAGCAGGAAAAAGCAAAAAATTTCAGAATTGCACCTTGCAATGTGGAGATATTACTGTTTGTGCATTTACAATATTCATTGATTTTTGCCATTGAAAAACGTCCAGAAATGTTTGAAGCTACTGACTGAATGAAAGGAGCTGGCATCTCACTCTTTTTGAATCTTCTTTATCATGCTAGGATTAGCAGGTAAAAGCAAAAAATTTCAGAATTGCACCTTGCAATGTGGAGATATTACTATTTGTGCATTTACAATATTCATTGATTTTTGCCATTGAAAAACGTCCAGAAATGTTTGAAGCTACTGACTGAATGAAAGGAGCTGGCATCTCACTCTCTTTGAATCTTCTTTATCATGCTAGGATTAGCAGGAAAAAGCAAAAAATTTCAGAATTGCACCTTGCAATGTGGAGATATTACGGTTTGTGCATTTACAATATTCATTGATTTTTGTCATTGAAAAACGTCCAGAAATGTTTGAAGCTACTGACTGAATGAAAGGAGCTGGCATCTCACTCTCTTTGAATCTTCTTTATCATGCTAGGATTAGCAGGAAAAAGCAAAAAATTTCAGAATTGCCCCTTGCAATGTGGAGATATTACTGTTTGTGCATTTACAATATTCATTGATTTTTGCCATTGAAAAACGTCCAGAAATGTTTGAAGCTACTGACTGAATGAAAGGAGCTGGCATCTCACTCTCTTTGAATCTTCTTTATCATGCTAGGATTAGTAGGAAAAAGCAAAAAATTTCAGAATTGCACCTTGCAATGTGGAGATATTACTGTTTGTGCAGTTACAATATTCATTGATTTTTGCCATTGAAAAACGTCCAGAAATGTTTGAAGCTACTGACTGAATGAAAGGAGCTGGCATCTCACTCTCTTTGAATCTTCTTTATCATGCTAGGATTAGCAGGAAAAAGCAAAAAATTTCAGAATTGCACCTTGCAATGTGGAGATATTACTGTTTGTGCATTTACAATATTCATTGATTTTTGCCATTGAAAAACGTCCAGAAATGTTTGAAGCTACTGACTGAATGAAAGGAGCTGGCATCTCACTCTCTTTGAATCTTCTTTATCATGCTAGGATTAGCAGGAAAAAGCAAAAAATTTCAGAATTGCACCTTGCAATGTGGAGATATTACTGTTTGTGCATTTACAATATTCATTGATTTTTGCCATTGAAAAACATCATGTTATTCATATACCAGAAATGTTTGAAGCTACTGACTGAATGAAAGGAGCTGGCATCTCACTCTCTTTGAATCTTCTTTATCATGCTAGGATTAGCAGGAAAAAGCAAAAAATTTCAGAATTGCACCTTGCAATGTGGAGATATTACTGTTTGTGCATTTACAATATTCATTGATTTTTGCCATTGAAAAACATCATGTTATTCATATACCAGAAATGTTTGAAGCTACTGACTGAATGAAAGGAGCTGGCATCTCACTCTCTTTGAATCTTCTTTATCATGCTAGGATTAGCAGGAAAAAGCAAAAAATTTCAGAATTGCACCTTGCAATGTGGAGATATTACTGTTTGTGCATTTACAATATTCATTGATTTTTGCCATTGAAAAACGTCCAGAAATGTTTGAAGCTACTGACTGAATGAAAGGAGCTGGCATCTCACTCTCTTTGAATCTTCTTTATCACGCTAGGATTAGCAGGAAAAAGCAAAAAATTTCAGAATTGCACCTTGCAATGTGGAGATTTTACTGTTTGTGCATTTACAATATTCATTGATTTTTGCCATTGAAAAACGTCCAGAAATGTTTGAAGCTACTGACTGAATGAAAGGAGCTGGCATCTCACTCTCTTTGAATCTTCTTTATCATGCTAGGATTAGCAGGAAAAAGCAAAAAATTTCAGAATTGCACCTTGCAATGTGGAGATATTACTGTTTGTGCAGTTACAATATTCATTGATTTTTGCCATTGAAAAACGTCCAGAAATGTTTGAAGCTACTGACTGAATGAAAGGAGCTGGCATCTCACTCTCTTTGAATCTTCTTTATCATGCTAGGATTAGCAGGAAAAAGCAAAAAATTTCAGAATTGCACCTTGCAATGTGGAGATATTACTGTTTGTGCATTTACAATATTCATTGATTTTTGCCATTGAAAAATATCATGTTATTCATATACCAGAAATGTTGGAAGCTACTGACTGAATGAAAGGAGCTGGCATCTCACTCTCTTTGAATCTTCTTTATCATGCTAGGATTAGCAGGAAAAAGCAAAAAATTTCAGAATTGCACCTTGCAATGTGGAGATATTACTGTTTGTGCATTTACAATATTCATTGATTTTTGCCATGGAAAAACGTCCAGAAATGTTTGAAGCTACTGACTGAATGAAAGGAGCTGGCATCTCACTCTCTTTGAATCTTCTTTATCATGCTAGGATTAGCAGGAAAAAGCAAAAAATTTCAGAATTGCACCTTGCAATGTGGAGATATTACTGTTTGTGCATTTACAATATTCATTGATTTTTGCCATTGAAAAACGTCCAGAAATGTTTGAAGCTACTGACTGAATGAAAGGAGCTGGCATCTCACTCTCTTTGAATCTTCTTTATCATGCTAGGATTAGCAGGAAAAAGCAAAAAATTTCAGAATTGCACCTTGCAATGTGGAGATTTTACTGTTTATGCATTTACAATATTCATTGATTTTTGCCATTGAAAAACGTCCAGAAATGTTTGAAGCTACTGACTGAATGAAAGGAGCTGGCATCTCACTCTCTTTGAATCTTCTTTATCATGCTAGGATTAGCAGGAAAAAGCAAAAAATTTCAGAATTGCACCTTGCAATGTGGAGATATTACTGTTTGTGCATTTACAATATTCATTGATTTTTGCCATTGAAAAACGTCCAGAAATGTTTGAAGCTACTGACTGAATGAAAGGAGCTGGCATCTCACTCTCTTTGAATCTTCTTTATCATGCTAGGATTAGCAGGAAAAAGCAAAAAATTTCAGAATTGCACCTTGCAATGTGGAGATATTACTGTTTGTGCATTTACAATATTCATTGATTTTTGCCATTGAAAAACATCATGTTATTCATATACCAGAAATGTTTGAAGCTACTGACTGAATGAAAGGAGCTGGCATCTCACTCTCTTTGAATCTTCTTTATCATGCTAGGATTAGCAGGAAAAAGCAAAAAAATTCAGAATTGCACCTTGCAATGTGGAGATATTACTGTTTGTGCATTTACAATATTCATTGATTTTTGCCATTGAAAAACATCATGTTATTCATATACCAGAAATGTTTGAAGCTACTGACTGAATGAAAGGAGCTGGCATCTCACTCTCTTTGAATCTTCTTTATCATGCTAGGATTAGCAGGAAAAAGCAAAAAATTTCAGAATTGCACCTTGCAATGTGGAGATATTACTGTTTGTGCATTTACAATATTCATTGATTTTTGCCATTGAAAAACGTCCAGAAATGTTTGAAGCTACTGACTGAATGAAAGGAGCTGGCATCTCACTCTCTTTGAATCTTCTTTATCATGCTAGGATTAGCAGGAAAAAGCAAAAAATTTCAGAATTGCACCTTGCAATGTGGAGATATTACTGTTTGTGCATTTACAATATTCATTGATTTTTGCCATTGAAAAACATCATGTTATTCATATACCAGAAATGTTGGAAGCTACTGACTGAATGAAAGGAGCTGGCATCTCACTCTCTTTGAATCTTCTTTATCATGCTAGGATTAGCAGGAAAAAGCAAAAAATTTCAGAATTGCACCTTGCAATGTGGAGATATTACTGTTTGTGCATTTACAATATTCATTGATTTTTGCCATTGAAAAACGTCCAGAAATGTTTGAAGCTACTGACTGAATGAAAGGAGCTGGCATCTCACTCTCTTTGAATCTTCTTTATCATGCTAGGAATAGCAGGAAAAAGCAAAAAATTTCAGAATTTCACCTTGCAATGTGGAGATATTACTGTTTGTGCATTTACAATATTCATTGATTTTTGCCATTGAAAAACGTCCAGAAATGTTTGAAGCTACTGACTGAATGAAAGGAGCTGGCATCTCACTCTCTTTGAATCTTCTTTATCATGCTAGGATTAGCAGGAAAAAGCAAAACATTTCAGAATTGCACCTTGCAATGTGGAGATATTACTGTTTGTGCATTTACAATATTCATTGATTTTTGCCATTGAAAAACATCATGTTATTCATATACCAGAAATGTTGGAAGCTACTGACTGAATGAAAGGAGCTGGCATCTCACTCTCTTTGAATCTTCTTTATCATGCTAGGATTAGCAGGAAAAAGCAAAAAATTTCAGAATTACACCTTGCAATGTGGAGATATTACTGTTTGTGCATTTACAATATTCATTGATTTTTGCCATTGAAAAACGTCCAGAAATGTTTGAAGCTACTGACTGAATGAAAGGAGCTGGCATCTCACTCTCTTTGAATCTTCTTTATCATGCTAGGATTAGCAGGAAAAAGCAAAAAATTTCAGAATTGCACCTTGCAATGTGGAGATATTACTGTTTGTGCATTTACAATATTCATTGATTTTTGCCATTGAAAAACGTCCAGAAATGTTTGAAGCTACTGACTGAATGAAAGGAGCTGGCATCTCACTCTCTTTGAATCTTCTTTATCATGCTAGGATTAGCAGGAAAAAGCAAAAAATTTCAGAATTGCACCTTGCAATGTGGAGATATTACTGTTTGTGCATTTACAATATTCATTGATTTTTGCCATTGAAAAACGTCCAGAAATGTTTGAAGCTACTGACTGAATGAAAGGAGCTGGCATCTCACTCTCTTTGAATCTTCTTTATCATGCTAGGATTAGCAGGAAAAAGCAAAAAATTTCAGAATTGCACCTTGCAATGTGGAGATATTACTGTTTGTGCATTTACAATATTCATTGATTTTTGCCATTGAAAAACATCATGTTATTCATATACCAGAAATGTTTGAAGCTACTGACTGAATGAAAGGAGCTGGCATCTCACTCTCTTTGAATCTTCTTTATCATGCTAGGATTAGCAGGAAAAATCAAAAAAATTCAGAATTGCACCTTGCAATGTGGAGATATTACTGTTTGTGCATTTACAATATTCATTGATTTTTGCCATTGAAAAACATCATGTTATTTATATACCAGAAATGTTTGAAGCTACTGACTGAATGAAAGGAGCTGGCATCTCACTCTCTTTGAATCTTCTTTATCATGCTAGGATTAGCAGGAAAAAGCAAAAAATTTCAGAATTGCACCTTGCAATGTGGAGATATTACTGTTTGTGCATTTACAATATTCATTGATTTTTGCCATTGAAAAACGTCCAGAAATGTTTGAAGCTACTGACTGAATGAAAGGAGCTGGCATCTCACTCTCTTTGAATCTTCTTTATCATGCTAGGATTAGCAGGAAAAAGCAAAGAATTTCAGAATTGCACCTTGCAATGTGGAGATATTACTGTTTGTGCATTTACAATATTCATTGATTTTTGCCATTGAAAAACATCATGTTATTCATATACCAGAAATGTTGGAAGCTACTGACTGAATGAAAGGAGCTGGCATCTCACTCTCTTTGAATCTTCTTTATCATGCTAGGATTAGCAGGAAAAGGCAAAAATTTCAGAATTGCACCTTGCAATGTGGAGATATTACTGTTTGTGCATTTACAATATTCATTGATTTTTGCCATTGAAAAACGTCCAGAAATGTTTGAAGCTACTGACTGAATGAAAGGAGCTGGCATCTCACTCTCTTTGAATCTTCTTTATCATGCTAGGATTAGCAGGAAAAAGCAAAAAATTTCAGAATTGCACCTTGCAATGTGGAGATATTACTGTTTGTGCATTTACAATATTCATTGATTTTTGCCATTGAAAAACGTCCAGAAATGTTTGAAGCTACTGACTGAATGAAAGGAGCTGGCATCTCACTCTCTTTGAATCTTCTTTATCATGCTAGGATTAGCAGGAAAAAGCAAAAAATTTCAGAATTGCACCTTGCAATGTGGAGATTTTACTGTTTGTGCATTTACAATATTCATTGATTTTTGAGATTGAAAAACGTCCAGAAATGTTTGAAGCTACTGACTGAATGAAAGGAGCTGGCATCTCACTCTCTTTGAATCTTCTTTATCATGCTAGGATTAGCAGGAAAAAGCAAAAAATTTCAGAATTGCACCTTGCAATGTGGAGATATTACTGTTTGTGCATTTACAATATTCATTGATTTTTGCCATTGAAAAACGTCCAGAAATGTTTGAAGCTACTGACTGAATGAAAGGAGCTGGCATCTCACTCTCTTTGAATCTTCTTTATCATGCTAGGATTAGCAGGAAAAAGCAAAAAATTTCAGAATTGCACCTTGCAATGTGGAGATATTACTGTTTGTGCATTTACAATATTCATTGATTTTTGCCATTGAAAAACATCATGTTATTCATATACCAGAAATGTTTGAAGCTACTGACTGAATGAAAGGAGCTGGCATCTCACTCTCTTTGAATCTTCTTTATCATGCTAGGATTAGCAGGAAAAAGCAAAAAAATTCAGAATTGCACCTTGCAATGTGCAGATATTACTGTTTGTGCATTTACAATATTCATTGATTTTTGCCATTGAAAAACATCATGTTATTTATATACCAGAAATGTTTGAAGCTACTGACTGAATGAAAGGAGCTGGCATCTCACTCTCTTTGAATCTTCTTTATCATGCTAGGATTAGCAGGAAAAAGCAAAAAATTTCAGAATTGCACCTTGCAATGTGGAGATATTACTGTTTGTGCATTTACAATATTTATTGATTTTTGCCATTGAAAACCATCATGTTATTCATATACCAGAAATGTTGGAAGCTACTGACTGAATGAAAGGAGCTGGCATCTCACTCTCTTTGAATCTTCTTTATCATGCTAGGATTAGCAGGAAAAAGCAAAAAATTTCAGAATTGCACCTTGCAATGTGGAGATATTACTGTTTGTGCATTTACAATATTCATTGATTTTTGCCATTGAAAAACGTCCAGAAATGTTTGAAGCTACTGACTGAATGAAAGGAGCTGGCATCTCACTCTCTTTGAATCTTCTTTATCATGCTAGGATTAGCAGGAAAAAGCAAAAAATTTCAGAATTGCAGCTTGCAATGTGGAGATATTACTGTTTGTGCATTTACAATATTCATTGATTTTTGCCATTGAAAAACGTCCAGAAATGTTTGAAGCTACTGACTGAATGAAAGGAGCTGGCATCTCACTCTCTTTGAATCTTCTTTATCATGCTAGGATAAGCAGGAAAAAGCAAAAAATTTCAGAATTGCACCTTGCAATGTGGAGATTTTACTGTTTGTGCATTTACAATATTCATTGATTTTTGCCATTGAAAAACGTCCAGAAATGTTTGAAGCTACTGACTGAATGAAAGGAGCTCGCATCTCACTCTCTTTGAATCTTCTTTATCATGCTAGGATTAGCAGGAAAAAGCAAAAAATTTCAGAATTGCACCTTGCAATGTGGAGATATTACTGTTTGTGCATTTACAATATTCATTGATTTTTGCCATTGAAAAATGTCCAGAAATGTTTGAAGCTACTGACTGAATGAAAGGAGCTGGCATCTCACTCTCTTTGAATCTTCTTTATCATGCTAGGATTAGCAGGAAAAAGCAAAAAATTTCAGAATTGCACCTTGCAATGTGGAGATATTACTGTTTGTGCATTTACAATATTCATTGATTTTTGCCATTGAAAAACATCATGTTATTCATATACCAGAAATGTTTGAAGCTACTGACTGAATGAAAGGAGCTGGCATCTCACTCTCTTTGAATCTTCTTTATCATGCTAGGATTAGCAGCAAAAAGCAAAAAAATTCAGAATTGGACCTTGCAATGTGGAGATATTACTGTTTGTGCATTTACAATATTCATTGATTTTTGCCATTGAAAAACATCATGTTATTTATATACCAGAAATGTTTGAAGCTACTGACTGAATGAAAGGAGCTGGCATCTCACTCTCGTTGAATCTTCTTTATCATGCTAGGATTAGCAGGAAAAAGCAAAAAATTTCAGAATTGCACCTTGCAATGTGGAGATATTACTGTTTGTGCATTTACAATATTCATTGATTTTTGCCATTGAAAAACGTCCAGAAATGTTTGAAGCTACTGACTGAATGAAAGGAGCTGGCATCTCACTCTCTTTGAATCTTCTTTATCATGCTAGGATTAGCAGGAAAAAGCAAAAAATTTCAGAATTGCACCTTGCAATGTGGAGATTTTA
This sequence comes from Phyllobates terribilis, assembly GCF_046119375.1. Classification (NCBI taxonomy): domain Eukaryota; kingdom Metazoa; phylum Chordata; class Amphibia; order Anura; family Dendrobatidae; genus Phyllobates; species Phyllobates terribilis. Next base: position 8,983,389 of record NW_027362813.1, read on the forward strand.
CTGTTTGTGCATTTACAATATTCATTGATTTTTGCCATTGAAAAACGTCCAGAAATGTTTGAAGCTACTGACTGAATGAAAGGAGCTGGCATCTCACTCTCTTTGAATCTTCTTTATCATGCTAGGATTAGCAGGAAAAAGCAAAAAAATTCAGAATTGCACCTTGCAATGTGGAGATATTACTGTTTGTGCATTTACAATATTCATTGATTTTTGCCATTGAAAAACGTCCAGAAATGTTTGAAGCTACTGACTGAATGAAAGGAGCTGGCATCTCACTCTCTTTGAATCTTCTTTATCATGCTAGGATTAGCAGGAAAAAGCAAAAAATTTCAGAATTGCACCTTGCAATGTGGAGATATTACTGTTTGTGCATTTACAATATTCATTGATTTTTGCCATTGAAAAACATCATGTTATTCATATACCAGAAATGTTTGAAGCTACTGACTGAATGAAAGGAGCTGGCATCTCACTCTCTTTGAATCTTCTTTATCATGCTAGGATTAGCAGGAAAAAGCAAAAAAATTCAGAATTGCACCTTGCAATGTGGAGATATTACTGTTTGTGCATTTACAATATTCATTGATTTTTGCCATTGAAAAACATCATGTTATTTATATACCAGAAATGTTTGAAGCTACTGACTGAATGAAAGGAGCTGGCATCTCACTCTCTTTGAATCTTCTTTATCATGCTAGGATTAGCAGGAAAAAGCAAAAAATTTCAGAATTGCACCTTGCAATGTGGAGATATTACTGTTTGTGCATTTACAATATTCATTGATTTTTGCCATTGAAAAACGTCCAGAAATGTTTGAAGCTACTGACTGAATGAAAGGAGCTGGCATCTCACTCTCTTTGAATCTTCTTTATCATGCTAGGATTAGCAGGAAAAAGCAAAAAATTTCAGAATTGCACCTTGCAATGTGGAGATATTACTGTTTGTGCATTTACAATATTCATTGATTTTTGCCATTGAAAAACATCATGTTATTCATATACCAGAAATGTTGGAAGCTACTGACTAAATGAAAGGAGCTGGCATCTCACTCTCTTTGAATCTTCTTTATCATGCTAGGATTAGCAGGAAAAAGCAAAAAATTTCAGAATTGCACCTTGCAATGTGGAGATATTACTGTTTGTGCATTTACAATATTCATTGATTTTTGCCATTGAAAAACATCATGTTATTCATATACCAGAAATGTTTGAAGCTACTGACTGAATGAAAGGAGCTGGCATCTCACTCTCTTTGAATCTTCTTTATCATGCTAGGATTAGCAGGAAAAAGCAAAAAAATTCAGAATTGCACCTTGCAATATGGAGATATTACTGTTTGTGCATTTACAATATTCATTGATTTTTGCCATTGAAAAACATCATGTTATTTATATACCAGAAATGTTTGAAGCTACTGACTGAATGAAAGGAGCTGGCATCTCACTCTCTTTGAATCTTCTTTATCATGCTAGGATTAGCAGGAAAAAGCAAAAAATTTCAGAATTGCACCTTGCAATGTGGAGATATTACTGTTTGTGCATTTACAATATTCATTGATTTTTGCCATTGAAAAACGTCCAGAAATGTTTGAAGCTACTGACTGAATGAAAGGAGCTGGCATCTCACTCTCTTTGAATCTTCTTTATCATGCTAGGATTAGCAGGAAAAAGCAAAAAATTTCAGAATTGCACCTTGCAATGTGGAGATATTACTGTTTGTGCATTTACAATATTCATTGATTTTTGCCATTGAAAAACATCATGTTTGTCATATACCAGAAATGTTGGAAGCTACTGACTGAATGAAAGGAGCTGGCATCTCACTCTCTTTGAATCTTCTTTATCGTGCTAGGATTAGCAGGAAAAAGCAAAAAATTTCAGAATTGCACCTTGCAATGTGGAGATATTACTGTTTGTGCATTTACAATATTCATTGATTTTTGCCATTGAAAAACATCCAGAAATGTTTGAAGCTACTGACTGAATGAAAGGAGCTGGCATCTCACTCTCTTTGAATCTTCTTTATCATGCTAGGATTAGCAGGAAAAAGCAAAAAATTTCAGAATTGCACCTTGCAATGTGGAGATATTACTGTTTGTGCATTTACAATATTCATTGATTTTTGCCATTGAAAAACGTCCAGAAATGTTTGAAGCTACTGACTGAATGAAAGGAGCTGGCATCTCACTCTCGTTGAATCTTCTTTATCATGCTAGGATTAGCAGGAAAAAGCAAAAAATTTCAGAATTGCACGTTGCAATGTGGAGATATTACTGTTTGTGCATTTACAATATTCATTGATTTTTGCCATTGAAAAACGTCCAGAAATGTTTGAAGCTACTGACTGAATGAAAGGAGCTGGCATCTCACTCTCTTTGAATCTTCTTTATCATGCTAGGATTAGCAGGAAAAAGCAAAAAATTTCAGAATTGCACCTTGCAATGTGGAGATTTTACTGTTTGTGCATTTACAATATTCATTGATTTTTGCCATTGAAAAACGTCCAGAAATGTTTGAAGCTACTGACTGAATGAAAGGAGCTGGCATCTCACTCTCTTTGAATCTTCTTTATCATGCTAGGATTAGCAGGAAAAAGCAAAAAAATTCAGAATTGCACCTTGCAATGTGGAGATATTACTGTTTGTGCATTTACAATATTCATTGATTTTTGCCATTGAAAAACGTCCAGAAATGTTTGAAGCTACTGACTGAATGAAAGGAGCTGGCATCTCACTCTCTTTGAATCTTCTTTATCATGCTAGGATTAGCAGGAAAAAGCAAAAAATTTCAGAATTGCACCTTGCAATGTGGAGATATTACTGTTTGTGCATTTACAATATTCATTGATTTTTGCCATTGAAAAACATCATGTTATTCATATACCAGAAATGTTTGAAGCTACTGACTGAATGAAAGGAGCTGGCATCTCACTCTCTTTGAATCTTCTTTATCATGCTAGGATTAGCAGGAAAAAGCAAAAAAATTCAGAATTGCACCTTGCAATGTGGAGATATTACTGTTTGTGCATTTACAATATTCATTGATTTTTGCCATTGAAAAACATCATGTTATTTATATACCAGAAATGTTTGAAGCTACTGACTGAATGAAAGGAGCTGGCATCTCACTCTCTTTGAATCTTCTTTATCATGCTAGGATTAGCAGGAAAAAGCAAAAAATTTCAGAATTGCACCTTGCAATGTGGAGATATTACTGTTTGTGCATTTACAATATTCATTGATTTTTGCCATTGAAAAACGTCCAGAAATGTTTGAAGCTACTGACTGAATGAAAGGAGCTGGCATCTCACTCTCTTTGAATCTTCTTTATCATGCTAGGATTAGCAGGAAAAAGCAAAAAATTTCAGGATTGCACCTTGCAATGTGGAGATATTACTGTTTGTGCATTTACAATATTCATTGATTTTTGCCATTGAAAAACATCATGTTATTCATATACCAGAAATGTTTGAAGCTACTGACTGAATGAAAGGAGCTGGCATCTCACTCTCTTTGAATCTTCTTTATCATGCTAGGATTAGCAGGAAAAAGCAAAAAAATTCAGAATTGCACCTTGCAATGTGGAGATATTACTGTTTGTGCATTTACAATATTCATTGATTTTTGCCATTGAAAAACATCATGTTATTTATATACCAGAAATGTTTGAAGCTACTGACTGAATGAAAGGAGCTGGCATCTCACTCTCTTTGAATCTTCTTTATCATGCTAGGATTAGCAGGAAAAAGCAAAAAATTTCAGAATTCCACCTTGCAATGTGGAGATATTACTGTTTGTGCATTTACAATATTCATTGATTTTTGCCATTGAAAACCATCATGTTATTCATATACCAGAAATTTTGGAAGCTACTGACTGAATGAAAGGAGCTGGCATCTCACTCTCTTTGAATCTTCTTTATCATGCTAGGATTAGCAGGAAAAAGCAAAAAATTTCAGAATTGCACCTTGCAATGTGGAGATATTACTGTTTGTGCATTTACAATATTCATTGATTTTTGCCATTGAAAAACGTCCAGAAATGTTTGAAGCTACTGACTGAATGAAAGGAGCTGGCATCTCACTCTCTTTGAATCTTCTTTATCATGCTAGGATTAGCAGGAAAAAGCAAAAAATTTCAGAATTGCACCTTGCAATGTGGAGATATTACTGTTTGTGCATTTACAATATTCATTGATTTTTGCCATTGAAAAACGTCCAGAAATGTTTGAAGCTACTGACTGAATGAAAGGAGCTGGCATCTCACTCTCTTTGAATCTTCTTTATCATGCTAGGATTAGCAGGAAAAAGCAAAAAATTTCAGAATTGCACCTTGCAATGTGGAGATATTACTGTTTGTGCATTTACAATATTCATTGATTTTTGCCATTGAAAAATGTCCAGAAATGTTTGAAGCTACTGACTGAATGAAAGGAGCTGGCATCTCACTCTCTTTGAATCTTCTTTATCATGCTAGGATTAGCAGGAAAAAGCAAAAAATTTCAGAATTGCACCTTGCAATGTGGAGATATTACTGTTTGTGCATTTACAATATTCATTGATTTTTGCCATTGAAAAACATCATGTTATTCATATACCAGAAATGTTTGAAGCTACTGGCTGAATGAAAGGAGCTGGCATCTCGCTCTCTTTGAATCTTCTTTATCATGCTAGGATTAGCAGGAAAAAGCAAAAAATTTCAGAATTGCACCTTGCAATGTGGAGATATTACTGTTTGTGCATTTACAATATTCATTGATTTTTGCCATTGAAAAACGTCCAGAAATGTTTGAAGCTACTGACTGAATGAAAGGAGCTGGCATCTCACTCTCTTTGAATCTTCTTTATCATGCTTGGATTAGCAGGAAAAAGCAAAAAATTTCAGAATTGCACCTTGCAATGTGGAGATATTACTGTTTGTGCATTTACAATATTCATTGATTTTTGCCATTGAAAAACATCATGTTATTCATATACCAGAAATGTTGGAAGCTACTGACTGAATGAAAGGAGCTGGCATCTCACTCTCTTTGAATCTTCTTTATCATGCTAGGATTAGCAGGAAAAAGCAAAAAATTTCAGAATTGCACCTTGCAATGTGGAGATATTACTGTTTGTGCATTTACAATATTCATTGATTTTTGCCATTGAAAAACGTCCAGAAATGTTTGAAGCTACTGACTGAATGAAAGGAGCTGGCATCTCACTCTCTTTGAATCTTCTTTATCATGCTAGGATTAGCAGGAAAAAGCAAAAAATTTCAGAATTGCACCTTGCAATGTGGAGATATTACTGTTTGTGCATTTACAATATTCATTGATTTTTGCCATTGAAAAACGTCCAGAAATGTTTGAAGCTACTGACTGAATGAAAGGAGCTGGCATCTCACTCTCTTTGAATCTTCTTTATCATGCTAGGATTAGCAGGAAAAAGCAAAAAATTTCAGAATTGCACCTTGCAATGTGGAGATATTACGGTTTGTGCATTTACAATATTCATTGATTTTTGCCATTGAAAAACGTCCAGAAATGTTTGAAGCTACTGACTGAATGAAAGGAGCTGGCATCTCACTCTCTTTGAATCTTCTTTATCATGCTAGGATTAGCAGGAAAAAGCAAAAAATTTCAGAATTGCACCTTGCAATGTGGAGATATTACTGTTTGTGCATTTACAATATTCATTGATTTTTGCCATTGAAAAACATCATGTTATTCATATACCAGAAATGTTGGAAGCTACTGACTGAATGAAAGGAGCTGGCATCTCACTCTCTTTGAATCTTCTTTATCATGCTAGGATTAGCAGGAAAAAGCAAAAAATTTCAGAATTGCACCTTGCAATGTGGAGATATTACTGATTGTGCATTTACAATATTCATTGATTTTTGCCATTGAAAAAAGTCCAGAAATGTTTGAAGCTACTGACTGAATGAAAGGAGCTGGCATCTCACTCTCTTTGAATCTTCTTTATCATGCTAGGATTAGCAGGAAAAAGCAAAAAATTTCAGAATTGCACCTTGCAATTTGGAGATATTACTGTTTGTGCATTTACAATATTCATTGATTTTTGCCATTGAAAAACGTCCAGAAATGTTTGAAGCTACTGACTGAATGAAAGGAGCTGGCATCTCACTCTCTTTGAATCTTCTTTATCATGCTAGGATTAGCAGGAAAAAGCAAAAAATTTCAGAATTGCACCTTGCAATGTGGAGATATTACTGTTTGTGCATTTACAATATTCATTGATTTTTGCCATTGAAAAACGTCCAGAAATGTTTGAAGCTACTGACTGAATGAAAGGAGCTGGCATCTCACTCTCTTTGAATCTTCTTTATCATGCTAGGATTAGCAGGAAAAAGCAAAAAATTTCAGAATTCCACCTTGCAATGTGGAGATATTACTGTTTGTGCATTTACAATATTCATTGATTTTTGCCATTGAAAAACGTCCAGAAATGTTTGAAGCTACTGACTGAATGAAAGGAGCTGGCATCTCACTCTCTTTGAATCTTCTTTATCATGCTAGGATTAGCAGGAAAAAGCAAAAAATTTCAGAATTGCACCTTGCAATGTGGAGATTTTACTGTTTGTGCATTTACAATATTCATTGATTTTTGCCATTGAAAAACGTCCAGAAATGTTTGAAGCTACTGACTGAATGAAAGGAGCTGGCATCTCACTCTCTTTGAATCTTCTTTATCATGCTAGGATTAGCAGGAAAAAGCAAAAAAATTCAGAATTGCACCTTGCAATGTGGAGATATTACTGTTTGTGCATTTACAATATTCATTGATTTTTGCCATTGAAAAACGTCCAGAAATGTTTGAAGCTACTGACTGAATGAAAGGAGCTGGCATCTCACTCTCTTTGAATCTTCTTTATCATGCTAGGATTAGCAGGAAAAAGCAAAAAATTTCAGAATTGCACCTTGCAATGTGGAGATATTACTGTTTGTGCATTTACAATATTCATTGATTTTTGCCATTGAAAAACATCATCTTATTCATATACCAGAAATGTTTGAAGCTACAGACTGAATGAAAGGAGCTGGCATCTCACTCTCTTTGAATCTTCTTTATCATGCTAGGATTAGCAGGAAAAAGCAAAAAAATTCAGAATTGCACCTTGCAATGTGGAGATATTACTGTTTGTGCATTTACAATATTCATTGATTTTTGCCATTGAAAAACATCATGTTATTTATATACCAGAAATGTTTGAAGCTACTGACTGAATGAAAGGAGCTGGCATCTCACTCTCTTTGAATCTTCTTTATCATGCTAGGATTAGCAGGAAAAAGCAAAAAATTTCAGAATTGCACTTTGCAATGTGGAGATATTACTGTTTGTGCATTTACAATATTCATTGATTTTTGCCATTGAAAAACGTCCAGAAATGTTTGAAGCTACTGACTGAATGAAAGGAGCTGGCATCTCACTCTCTTTGAATCTTCTTTATCATGCTAGGATTAGCAGGAAAAAGCAAAAAATTTCAGAATTGCACCTTGCAATGTGGAGATATTACTGTTTGTGCATTTACAATATTCATTGATTTTTGCCATTGAAAAACATCATGTTATTCATATACCAGAAATGTTTGAAGCTACTGACTGAATGAAAGGAGCTGGCATCTCACTCTCTTTGAATCTTCTTTATCATGCTAGGATTAGCAGGAAAAAGCAAAAAAATTCAGAATTGCACCTTGCAATGTGGAGATATTACTGTTTGTGCATTTACAATATTCATTGATTTTTGCCATTGAAAAACATCATGTTATTTATATACCAGAAATGTTTGAAGCTACTGACTGAATGAAAGGAGCTGGCATCTCACTCTCTTTGAATCTTCTTTATCATGCTAGGATTAGCAGGAAAAAGCAAAAAATTTCAGAATTGCACCTTGCAATGTGGAGATATTACTGTTTGTGCATTTACAATATTCATTGATTTTTGCCATTGAAAAACGTCCAGAAATGTTTGAAGCTACTGACTGAATGAAAGGAGCTGGCATCTCACTCTCTTTGAATCTTCTTTATCATGCTAGGATTAGCAGGAAAAAGCAAAAAATTTCAGAATTGCACCTTGCAATTTGGAGATATTACTGTTTGTGCATTTACAATATTCATTGATTTTTGCCATTGAAAAACGTCCAGAAATGTTTGAAGCTACTGACTGAATGAAAGGAGCTGGCATCTCACTCTCTTTGAATCTTCTTTATCATGCTAGGATTAGCAGGAAAAAGCAAAAAATTTCAGAATTGCACCTTGCAATGTGGAGATATTACTGTTTGTGCATTTACAATATTCATTGATTTTTGCCATTGAAAAACGTCCAGAAATGTTTGAAGCTACTGACTGAATGAAAGGAGCTGGCATCTCACTCTCTTTGAATCTTCTTTATCATGCTAGGATTAGCAGGAAAAAGCAAAACATTTCAGAATTCCACCTTGCAATGTGGAGATATTACTGTTTGTGCATTTACAATATTCATTGATTTTTGCCATTGAAAAACGTCCAGAAATGTTTGAAGCTACTGACTGAATGAAAGGAGCTGGCATCTCACTCTCTTTGAATCTTCTTTATCATGCTAGGATTAGCAGGAAAAAGCAAAAAATTTCAGAATTGCACCTTGCAATGTGGAGATTTTACTGTTTGTGCATTTACAATATTCATTGATTTTTGCCATTGAAAAACGTCCAGAAATGTTTGAAGCTACTGACTGAATGAAAGGAGCTGGCATCTCACTCTCTTTGAATCTTCTTTATCATGCTAGGATTAGCAGGAAAAAGCAAAAAAATTCAGAATTGCACCTTGCAATGTGGAGATATTACTGTTTGTGCATTTACAATATTCATTGATTTTTGCCATTGAAAAACGTCCAGAAATGTTTGAAGCTACTGACTGAATGAAAGGAGCTGGCATCTCACTCTCTTTGAATCTTCTTTATCATGCTGGGATTAGCAGGAAAAAGCAAAAAATTTCAGAATTGCACCTTGCAATGTGGAGATATTACTGTTTGTGCATTTACAATATTCATTGATTTTTGCCATTGAAAAACATCATCTTATTCATATACCAGAAATGTTTGAAGCTACTGACTGAATGAAAGGAGCTGGCATCTCACTCTCTTTGAATCTTCTTTATCATGCTAGGATTAGCAGGAAAAAGCAAAAAAATTCAGAATTGCACCTTGCAATGTGGAGATATTACTGTTTGTGCATTTACAATATTCATTGATTTTTGCCATTGAAAAACATCATGTTATTTATATACCAGAAATGTTTGAAGCTACTGACTGAATGAAAGGAGCTGGCATCTCACTCTCTTTGAATCTTCTTTATCATGCTAGGATTAGCAGGAAAAAGCAAAAAATTTCAGAATTGCACCTTGCAATGTGGAGATATTACTGTTTGTGCATTTACAATATTCATTGATTTTTGCCATTGAAAAAGTCCAGAAATGTTTGAAGCTACTGACTGAATGAAAGGAGCTGGCATCTCACTCTCTTTGAATCTTCTTTATCATGCTAGGATTAGCAGGAAAAAGCAAAAAATTTCAGAATTGCACCTTGCAATGTGGAGATATTACTGTTTGTGCATTTACAATATTCATTGATTTTTGCCATTGAAAAACATCATGTTATTCATATACCAGAAATGTTTGAAGCTACTGACTGAATGAAAGGAGCTGGCATCTCACTCTCTTTGAATCTTCTTTATCATGCTAGGATTAGCAGGAAAAAGCAAAAAAATTCAGAATTGCACCTTGCAATGTGGAGATATTACTGTTTGTGCATTTACAATATTCATTGATTTTTGCCATTGAAAAACATCATGTTATTTATATACCAGAAATGTTTGAAGCTACTGACTGAATGAAAGGAGCTGGCATCTCACTCTCTTTGAATCTTCTTTATCATGCTAGGATTAGCAGGAAAAAGCAAAAAATTTCAGAATTGCACCTTGCAATGTGGAGATATTACTGTTTGTGCATTTACAATATTCATTGATTTTTGCCATTGAAAAACGTCCAGAAATGTTTGAAGCTACTGACTGAATGAAAGGAGCTGGCATCTCACTCTCTTTGAATCTTCTTTATCATGCTAGGATTAGCAGGAAAAAGCAAAAAATTTCAGAATTGCACCTTGCAATGTGGAGATATTACTGTTTGTGCATTTACAATATTCATTGATTTTTGCCATTGAAAACCATCATGTTATTCATATACCAGAAATGTTGGAAGCTACTGACTGAATGAAAGGAGCTGGCATCTCACTCTCTTTGAATCTTCTTTATCATGCTAGGATTAGCAGGAAAAAGCAAAAAATTTCAGAATTGCACCTTGCAATGTGGAGATATTACTGTTTGTGCATTTACAATATTCATTGATTTTTGCCATTGAAAAACGTCAAGAAATGTTTGAAGCTACTGACTGAATGAAAGGAGCTGGCATCTCACTCTCTTTGAATCTTCTTTATCATGCTAGGATTAGCAGGAAAAAGCAAAAAATTTCAGAATTGCACCTTGCAATGTGGAGATATTACTGTTTGTGCATTTACAATATTCATTGATTTTTGCCATTGAAAAACGTCCAGAAATGTTTGAAGCTACTGACTGAATGAAAGGAGCTGGCATCTCACTCTCTTTGAATCTTCTTTATCATGCTAGGATTAGCAGGAAAAAGCAAAAAATTTCAGAATTGCACCTTGCAATGTGGAGATATTACTGTTTGTGCATTTACAATATTCATTGATTTTTGCCATTGAAAAACGTCCAGAAATGTTTGAAGCTACTGACTGAATGAAAGGAGCTGGCATCTCACTCTCTTTGAATCTTCTTTATCATGCTAGGATAAGCAGGAAAAAGCAAAAAATTTCAGAATTGCACCTTGCAATGTGGAGATTTTACTGTTTGTGCATTTACAATATTCATTGATTTTTGCCATTGAAAAACGTCCAGAAATGTTTGAAGCTACTGACTGAATGAAAGGAGCTGGCATCTCACTCTCTTTGAATCTTCTTTATCATGCTAGGATAAGCAGGAAAAAGCAAAAAATTTCAGAATTGCACCTTGCAATGTGGAGATTTTACTGTTTGTGCATTTACAATATTCATTGATTTTTGCCATTGAAAAACGTCCAGAAATGTTTGAAGCTACTGACTGAATGAAAGGAGCTGGCATCTCACTCTCTTTGAATCTTCTTTATCATGCTAGGATTAGCAGGAAAAAGCAAAAAATTTCAGAATTGCACCTTGCAATGTGGAGATATTACTGTTTGTGCATTTACAATATTCATTGATTTTTGCCATTGAAAAATGTCCAGAAATGTTTGAAGCTACTGACTGAATGAAAGGAGCTGGCATCTCACTCTCTTTGAATCTTCTTTATCATGCTAGGATTAGCAGGAAAAAGCAAAAAAATTCAGAATTGCACCTTGCAATGTGGAGATATTACTGTTTGTGCATTTACAATATTCATTGATTTTTGCCATTGAAAAACATCATGTTATTTATATACCAGAAATGTTTGAAGCTACTGACTGAATGAAAGGAGCTGGCATCTCACTCTCTTTGAATCTTCTTTATCATGCTAGGATTAGCAGGAAAAAGCAAAAAATTTCAGAATTGCACCTTGCAATGTGGAGATATTACTGTTTGTGCATTTACAATATTCATTGATTTTTGCCATTGAAAAACGTCCAGAAATGTTTGAAGCTACTGACTGAATGAAAGGAGCTGGCATCTCACTCTCTTTGAATCTTCTTTATCATGCTAGGATTAGCAGGAAAAAGCAAAAAATTTCAGAATTGCACCTTGCAATGTGGAGATATTACTGTTTGTGCATTTACAATATTCATTGATTTTTGCCATTGAAAAACATCATGTTATTCATATACCAGAAATGTTGGAAGCTACTAACTGAATGAAAGGAGCTGGCATCTCACTCTCTTTGAATCTTCTTTATCGTGCTAGGATTAGCAGGAAAAAGCAAAAAATTTCAGAATTGCACCTTGCAATGTGGAGATATTACTGTTTGTGCATTTACAATATTCATTGATTTTTGCCATTGAAAAACGTCCAGAAATGTTTGAAGCTATTGACTGAATGAAAGGAGCTGGCATCTCACTCTCTTTGAATCTTCTTTATCATGCTAGGATTAGCAGGAAAAAGCAAAAAATTTCAGAATTGCACCTTGCAATGTGGAGATATTACTGTTTGTGCATTTACAATATTCATTGATTTTTGCCATTGAAAAACGTCCAGAAATGTTTGAAGCTACTGACTGAATGAAAGGAGCTGGCATCTCACTCTCGTTGAATCTTCTTTATCATGCTAGGATTAGCAGGAAAAAGCAAAAAATTTCAGAATTGCACCTTGCAATGTGGAGATATTACTGTTTGTGCATTTACAATATTCATTGATTTTTGCCATTGAAAAACGTCCAGAAATGTTTGAAGCTACTGACTGAATGAAAGGAGCTGGCATCTCACTCTCTTCGAATCTTCTTTATCATGCTAGGATTAGCAGGAAAAAGCAAAAAATTTCAGAATTGCACCTTGCAATGTGGAGATTTTACTGTTTGTGCATTTACAATATTCATTGATTTTTGCCATTGAAAAACGTCCAGAAATGTTTGAAGCTACTGACTGAATGAAAGGAGCTGGCATCTCACTCTCTTTGAATCTTCTTTATCATGCTAGGATTAGCAGGAAAAAGCAAAAAAATTCAGAATTGCACCTTGCAATGTGGAGATATTACTGTTTGTGCATTTACAATATTCATTGATTTTTGCCATTGAAAAACGTCCAGAAATGTTTGAAGCTACTGACTGAATGAAAGGAGCTGGCATCTCACTCTCTTTGAATCTTCTTTATCATGCTAGGATTAGCAGGAAAAAGCAAAAAATTTCAGAATTGCACCTTGCAATGTGGAGATATTACTGTTTGTGCATTTACAATATTCATTGATTTTTGCCATTGAAAAACATCATGTTATTCATATACCAGAAATGTTTGAAGCTACTGACTGAATGAAAGGAGCTGGCATCTCACTCTCTTTGAATCTTCTTTATCATGCTAGGATTAGCAGGAAAAAGCAAAAAATTTCAGAATTGCACCTTGCAATGTGGAGATATTACTGTTTGTGCATTTACAATATTCATTGATTTTTGCCATTGAAAAACGTCCAGAAATGTTTGAAGCTACTGACTGAATGAAAGGAGCTGGCATCTCACTCTCTTTGAATCTTCTTTATCATGCTAGGATTAGCAGGAAAAAGCAAAAAATTTCAGAATTGCACCTTGCAATGTGGAGATATTACTGTTTGTGCATTTACAATATTCATTGATTTTTGCCATTGAAAAATGTCCAGAAATGTTTGAAGCTACTGACTGAATGAAAGGAGCTGGCATCTCACTCTCTTTGAATCTTCTTTATCATGCTAGGATTAGCAGGAAAAAGCAAAAAAATTCAGAATTGCACCTTGCAATGTGGAGATATTACTGTTTGTGCATTTACAATATTCATTGATTTTTGCCATTGAAAAACATCATGTTATTTATATACCAGAAATGTTTGAAGCTACTGACTGAATGAAAGGAGCTGGCATCTCACTCTCTTTGAATCTTCTTTATCATGCTAGGATTAGCAGGAAAAAGCAAAAAATTTCAGAATTGCACCTTGCAATGTGGAGATATTACTGTTTGTGCATTTACAATATTCATTGATTTTTGCCATTGAAAAACGTCCAGAAATGTTTGAAGCTACTGACTGAATGAAAGGAGCTGGCATCTCACTCTCTTTGAATCTTCTTTATCATGCTAGGATTAGCAGGAAAAAGCAAAAAATTTCAGAATTGCACCTTGCAATGTGGAGATATTACTGTTTGTGCATTTACAATATTCATTGATTTTTGCCATTGAAAAACATCATGTTATTCATATACCAGAAATGTTGGAAGCTACTGACTGAATGAAAGGAGCTGGCATCTCACTCTCTTTGAATCTTCTTTATCGTGCTAGGATTAGCAGGAAAAAGCAAAAAATTTCAGAATTGCACCTTGCAATGTGGAGATATTACTGTTTGTGCATTTACAATATTCATTGATTTTTGCCATTGAAAAACGTCCAGAAATGTTTGAAGCTATTGACTGAATGAAAGGAGCTGGCATCTCACTCTCTTTGAATCTTCTTTATCATGCTAGGATTAGCAGGAAAAAGCAAAAAATTTCAGAATTGCACCTTGCAATGTGGAGATATTACTGTTTGTGCATTTACAATATTCATTGATTTTTGCCATTGAAAAACGTCCAGAAATGTTTGAAGCTACTGACTGAATGAAAGGAGCTGGCATCTCACTCTCGTTGAATCTTCTTTATCATGCTAGGATTAGCAGGAAAAAGCAAAAAATTTCAGAATTGCACCTTGCAATGTGGAGATATTACTGTTTGTGCATTTACAATATTCATTGATTTTTGCCATTGAAAAACGTCCAGAAATGTTTGAAGCTACTGACTGAATGAAAGGAGCTGGCATCTCACTCTCTTCGAATCTTCTTTATCATGCTAGGATTAGCAGGAAAAAGCAAAAAATTTCAGAATTGCACCTTGCAATGTGGAGATTTTACTGTTTGTGCATTTACAATATTCATTGATTTTTGCCATTGAAAAACGTCCAGAAATGTTTGAAGCTACTGACTGAATGAAAGGAGCTGGCATCTCACTCTCTTTGAATCTTCTTTATCATGCTAGGATTAGCAGGAAAAAGCAAAAAAATTCAGAATTGCACCTTGCAATGTGGAGATATTACTGTTTGTGCATTTACAATATTCATTGATTTTTGCCATTGAAAAACGTCCAGAAATGTTTGAAGCTACTGACTGAATGAAAGGAGCTGGCATCTCACTCTCTTTGAATCTTCTTTATCATGCTAGGATTAGCAGGAAAAAGCAAAAAATTTCAGAATTGCACCTTGCAATGTGGAGATATTACTGTTTGTGCATTTACAATATTCATTGATTTTTGCCATTGAAAAACATCATGTTATTCATATACCAGAAATGTTTGAAGCTACTGACTGAATGAAAGGAGCTGGCATCTCACTCTCTTTGAATCTTCTTTATCATGCTAGGATTAGCAGGAAAAAGCAAAAAATTTCAGAATTGCACCTTGCAATGTGGAGATATTACTGTTTGTGCATTTACAATATTCATTGATTTTTGCCATTGAAAAACGTCCAGAAATGTTTGAAGCTACTGACTGAATGAAAGGAGCTGGCATCTCACTCTCTTTGAATCTTCTTTATCATGCTAGGATTAGCAGGAAAAAGCAAAAAATTTCAGAATTGCACCTTGCAATGTGGAGATATTACTGTTTGTGCATTTACAATATTCATTGATTTTTGCCATTGAAAAACATCATGTTATTCATATACCAGAAATGTTGGAAGCTACTGACTGAATGAAAGGAGCTGGCATCTCACTCTCTTTGAATCTTCTTTATCATGCTAGGATTAGCAGGAAAAAGCAAAAAATTTCAGAATTGCACCTTGCAATGTGGAGATATTACTGTTTGTGCATTTACAATATTCATTGATTTTTGCCATTGAAAAAAGTCCAGAAATGTTTGAAGCTACTGACTGAATGAAAGGAGCTGGCATCTCACTCTCTTTGAATCTTCTTTATCATGTTAGGATTAGCAGGAAAAAGCAAAAAATTTCAGAATTGCACCTTGCAATTTGGAGATATTACTGTTTGTGCATTTACAATATTCATTGATTTTTGCCATTGAAAAACGTCCAGAAATGTTTGAAGCTACTGACTGAATGAAAGGAGCTGGCATCTCACTCTCTTTGAATCTTCTTTATCATGCTAGGATTAGCAGGAAAAAGCAAAAAATTTCAGAATTCCACCTTGCAATGTGGAGATATTACTGTTTGTGCATTTACAATATTCATTGATTTTTGCCATTGAAAAACGTCCAGAAATGTTTGAAGCTACTGACTGAATGAAAGGAGCTGGCATCTCACTCTCTTTGAATCTTCTTTATCATGCTAGGATTAGCAGGAAAAAGCAAAAAATTTCAGAATTGCACCTTGCAATGTGGAGATATTACTGTTTGTGCATTTACAATATTCATTGATTTTTGCCATTGAAAAACATCATGTTATTCATATACCAGAAATGTTTGAAGCTACCGACTGAATGAAAGGAGCTGGCATCTCACTCTCTTTGAATCTTCTTTATCATGCTAGGATTAGCAGGAAAAAGCAAAAAATTTCATAATTGCTCCTTGCAATGTGGAGATATTACTGTTTGTGCATTTACAATATTCATTGATTTTTGCCATTGAAAAACGTCCAGAAATGTTTGAAGCTACTGACTGAATGAAAGGAGCTAGCATCTCACTCTCTTTGAATCTTCTTTATCATGCTAGGATTAGCAGGAAAAAGCAAAAAATTTCAGAATTGCACCTTGCAATGTGGAGATATTACTGTTTGTGCAATTACAATATTCATTGATTTTTGCCATTGAAAAACGTCCAGAAATGTTTGAAGCTACTGACTGAATGAAAGGAGCTGGCATCTCACTCTCTTTGAATCTTCTTTATCATGCTAGGATTAGCAGGAAAAAGCAAAAAATTTCAGAATTGCACCTTGCAATGTGGAGATATTACTGTTTGTGCATTTACAATATTCATTGATTTTTGCCATTGAAAAACGTCCAGAAATGTTTGAAGCTACTGACTGAATGAAAGGAGCTGGCATCTCACTCTCTTTGAATCTTCTTTATCATGCTAGGATTAGCAGGAAAAAGCAAAACATTTCAGAATTGCACCTTGCAATGTGGAGATATTACTGTTTGTGCATTTACAATATTCATTGATTTTTGCCATTGAAAAACGTCCAGAAATGTTTGAAGCTACTGACTGAATGAAAGGAGCTGGCATCTCACTCTCTTTGAATCTTCTTTATCATGCTAGGATTTGCAGGAAAAAGCAAAAAATTTCAGTATTGCACCTTGCAATGTGGAGATATTACTGTTTGTGCATTTACAATATTCATTGATTTTTGCCATTGAAAAACGTCCAGAAATGTTTGAAGCTACTGACTGAATGAAAGGAGCTGGCATCTCACTCTCTTTGAATCTTCTTTATCATGCTAGGATTAGCAGGAAAAAGCAAAAAATTTCAGAATTGCACCTTGCAATGTGGAGATATTACTGTTTGTGAATTTACAATATTCATTGATTTTTGCCATTGAAAAACATCATGTTATTCATATACCAGAAATGTTTGAAGCTACTGACTGAATGAAAGGAGCTGGCATCTCACTCTCTTTGAATCTTCTTTATCATGCTAGGATTAGCAGGAAAAAGCAAAAAATTTCAGAATTGCACCTTGCAATGTGGAGATATTACTGTTTGTGCATTTACAATATTCATTGATTTTTGCCATTGAAAAACGTCCAGAAATGTTTGAAGCTACTGACTGAATGAAAGGAGCTGGCATCTCACTCTCTTTGAATCTTCTTTATCATGCTAGGATTAGCAGGAAAAAACAAAACATTTCAGTATTGCACCTTGCAATGTGGAGATATTACTGTTTGTGCATTTACAATATTCATTGATTTTTGCCATTGAAAAACGTCCAGAAATGTTTGAAGCTACTGACTGAATGAAAGGAGTTGGCATCTCACTCTCTTTGAATCTTCTTTATCATGCTAGGATTGGCAGGAAAAAGCAAAAAATTTCAGAATTGCACCTTGCAATGTGGAGATATTACTGTTTGTGCATTTACAATATTCATTGATTTTTGCCATTGAAAAACGTCCAGAAATGTTTGAAGCTACTGACTGAATGAAAGGAGCTGGCATCTCACTCTCTTTGAATCTTCTTTATCATGCTAGGATTAGCAGGAAAAAGCAAAAAATTTCAGAATTGCACCTTGCAATGTGGAGATATTACTGTTTGTGCATTTACAATATTCATTGATTTTTGCCATTGAAAAACATCATGTTATTCATATACCAGAAATGTTTGAAGCTACTGACTGAATGAAAGGAGCTGGCATCTCACTCTCTTTGAATCTTCTTTATCATGCTAGGATTAGCAGGAAAAAGCAAAAAATTTCAGAATTGCACCTTGCAATGTGGAGATATTACTGTTTGTGCATTTACAATATTCATTGATTTTTGCCATTGAAAAACGTCCAGAAATGTTTGAAGCTACTGACTGAATGAAAGGAGCTGGCATCTCACTCTCTTTGAATCTTCTTTATCATGCTAGGATTAGCAGGAAAAAGCAAAATTTTTCAGAATTGCACCTTGCAATGTGGAGATATTACTGTTTGTGCATTTACAATATTCATTGATTTTTGCCATTGAAAAACGTCCAGAAATGTTTGAAGCTACTGACTGAATGAAAGGAGCTGGCATCTCACTCTCTTTGAATCTTCTTTATCATGCTAGGATTAGCAGGAAAAAGCAAAAAATTTCAGAATTGCACCTTGCAATGTGGAGATATTACTGTTTGTGCATTTACAATTTTCATTGATTTTTGCCATTGAAAAACATCATGTTATTCATATACCAGAAATGTTTGAAGCTACTGACTGAATGAAAGGAGCTGGCATCTCACTCTCTTTGAATCTTCTTTATCATGCTAGGATTATCAGGAAAAAGCAAAAAATTTCAGAATTGCACCTTGCAATGTGGAGATATTACTGTTTGTGCATTTACAATATTCTTTGATTTTTGCCATTGAAAAACGTCCAGAAATGTTTGAAGCTACTGACTGAATGAAAGGAGCTGGCATCTCACTCTCTTTGAATCTTCTTTATCATGCTAGGATTAGCAGGAAAAAGCAAAAAATGTCAGAATTGCACCTTGCAATGTGGAGATATTACTGTTTGTGCATTTACAATATTCATTGATTTTTGCCATTGAAAAACGTCCAGAAATGTTTGAAGCTACTGACTGAATGAAAGGAGCTGGCATCTCACTTTCTTTGAATCTTCTTTATCATGCTAGGATTAGCAGGAAAAAGCAAAAAATTTCAGAATTGCACCTTGCAATGTGGAGATATTACTGTTTGTGCATTTACAATATTCATTGATTTTTGCCATTGAAAAACGTCCAGAAATGTTTGAAGCTACTGACTGAATGAAAGGAGCTGGCATCTCACTCTCTTTGAATCTTCTTTATCATGCTAGGATTAGCAGGAAAAAGCAAAAAAATTCAGAATTGCACCTTGCAATGTGGAGATATTACTGTTTGTGCATTTACAATATTCATTGATTTTTGCCATTGAAAAACGTCCAGAAATGTTTGAAGCTACTGACTGAATGAAAGGAGCTGGCATCTCACTCTCTTTGAATCTTCTTTATCATGCTAGGATTAGCAGGAAAAAGCAAAAAATTTCAGAATTGCACCTTGCAATGTGGAGATATTACTGTTTGTGCATTTACAATATTCATTGATTTTTGCCATTGAAAAACGTCCAGAAATGTTTGAAGCTACTGACTGAATGAAAGGAGCTGGCATCTCACTCTCTTTGAATCTTCTTTATCATGCTAGGATTAGCAGGAAAAAGCAAAAAATTTCAGAATTGCACCTTGCAATGTGGAGATATTACTGTTTGTGCATTTACAATATTCATTGATTTTTGCCATTGAAAAACATCATGTTATTCATATACCAGAAATGTTTGAAGCTACTGACTGAATGAAAGAGCTGGCATCTCACTCTCTTTGAATCTTCTTTATCATGCTAGGATTAGCAGGAAAAAGCAAAAAATTTCAGAATTGCACCTTGCAATGTGGAGATATTACTGTTTGTGCATTTACAATATTCATTGATTTTTGCCATTGAAAAACGTCCAGAAATGTTTGAAGCTACTGACTGAATGAAAGGAGCTGGCATCTCACTCTCTTTGAATCTTCTTTATCATGCTAGGATTAGCAGGAAAAAGCAAAAAATTTCAGAATTGCACCCTGCAATGTGGAGATATTACTGTTTGTGCATTTACAATATTCATTGATTTTTGCCATTGAAAAACGTCCAGAAATGTTTGAAGCTACTGACTGAATGAAAGGAGCTGGCATCTCACTCTCTTTGAATCTTCTTTATCATGCTAGGATTAGCAGGAAAAAGCAAAAAATTTCAGAATTGCACCTTGCAATGTGGAGATATTACTGTTTGTGCATTTACAATATTCATTGATTTTTGCCATTGAAAAACGTCCAGAAATGTTTGAAGCTACTGACTGAATGAAAGGAGCTGGCATCTCACTCTCTTTGAATCTTCTTTATCATGCTAGGATTAGCAGGAAAAAGCAAAAAATTTCAGAATTGCACCTTGCAATGTGGAGATATTACTGTTTGTGCATTTACAATATTCATTGATTTTTGCCATTGAAAAACGTCCAGAAATGTTTGAAGCTACTGACTGAATGAAAGGAGCTGGCATCTCACTCTCTTTGAATCTTCTTTATCATGCTAGGATTAGCAGGAAAAAGCAAAAAATTTCAGAATTGCACCTTGCAATGTGGAGATATTACTGTTTGTGCATTTACAATATTCATTGATTTTTGACATTGAAAAACATCATGTTATTCATATACCAGAAATGTTTGAAGCTACTGACTGAATGAAAGGAGCTGGCATCTCACTCTCTTTGAATCTTCTTTATCATGCTAGGATTAGCAGGAAAAAGCAAAAAATTTCAGAATTGCACCTTGCAATGTGGAGATATTACTGTTTGTGCATTTACAATATTCATTGATTTTTGCCATTGAAAAACATCATGTTATTCATATACCAGAAATGTTTGAAGCTACTGACTGAATGAAAGGAGCTGGCATCTCACTCTCTTTGAATATTCTTTATCATGCTAGGATTAGCAGGAAAAAGCAAAAAAATTCAGAATTGCACCTTGCAATGTGGAGATATTACTGTTTGTGCATTTACAATATTCATTGATTTTTGCCATTGAAAAACATCATGTTATTCATATACCAGAAATGTTTGAAGCTACTGACTGAATGAAAGGAGCTGGCATCTCACTCTCTTTGAATCTTCTTTATCATGCTAGGATTAGCAGGAAAAAGCAAAAAATTTCAGAATTGCAACTTGCAATGTGGAGATATTACTGTTTGTGCATTTACAATATTCATTGATTTTTGCCATTGAAAAACGTCCAGAAATGTTTGAAGCTACTGACTGAATGAAAGGAGCTGGCATCTCACTCTCTTTGAATCTTCTTTATCATGCTAGGATTAGCAGGAAAAAGCAAAAAATTTCAGAATTGCACCTTGCAATGTGGAGATATTACTGTTTGTGCACTTACAATATTCATTGATTTTTGCCATTGAAAAACGTCGAGAAATGTTTGAAGCTACTGACTGAATGAAAGGAGCTGGCATCTCACTCTCTTTGAATCTTCTTTATCATGCTAGGATTAGCAGGAAAAAGCAAAAAATTTCAGAATTGCACCTTGCAATGTGAAGATATTACTGTTTGTGCATTTACAATATTCATTGATTTTTGCCATTGAAAAACGTCCAGAAATGTTTGAAGCTACTGACTGAATGAAAGGAGCTGGCATCTCACTCTCTTTGAATCTTCTTTATCATGCTAGGATTAGCAGGAAAAAGCAAAAAATTTCAGAATTGCACCTTGCAATCTGGAGATATTACTGTTTGTGCATTTACAATATTCATTGATTTTTGACATTGAAAAACATCATGTTATTCATATACCAGAAATGTTTGAAGCTACTGACTGAATGAAAGGAGCTGGCATCTCACTCTCTTTGAATCTTCTTTATCATGCTAGGATTAGCAGGAAAAAGCAAAAAATTTCAGAATTGCACCTTGCAATGTGGAGATATTACTGTTTGTGCATTTACAATATTCATTGATTTTTGCCATTGAAAAACATCATGTTATTCATATACCAGAAATGTTTGAAGCTACTGACTGAATGAAAGGAGCTGGCATCTCACTCTCTTTGAATCTTCTTTATCATGCTAGGATTAGCAGGAAAAAGCAAAAAATTTCAGAATTGCACCTTGCAATGTGGAGATATTACTGTTTGTGCATTTACAATATTCATTGATTTTTGCCATTGAAAAACATCATGTTATTCATATACCAGAAATGTTTGAAGCTACTGACTGAATGAAAGGAGCTGGCATCTCACTCTCTTTGAATCTTCTTTATCATGCTAGGATTAGCAGGAAAAAGCAAAAAATTTCAGAATTGCACCTTGCAATGTGGAGATATTACTGTTTGTGCATTTACAATATTCATTGATTTTTGCCATTGAAAAACGTCCAGAAATGTTTGAAGCTACTGACTGAATGAAAGGAGCTGGCATCTCACTCTCTTTGAATCTTCTTTATCATGCTAGGATTAGCAGGAAAAAGCAAAAAATTTCAGAATTGCACCTTGCAATGTGGAGATATTACTGTTTGTGCATTTACAATATTCATTGATTTTTGCCATTGAAAAACGTCCAGAAATGTTTGAAGCTACTGACTGAATGAAAGGAGCTGGCATCTCACTCTCTTTGAATCTTCTTTAGCATGCTAGGATTAGCAGGAAAAAGCAAAAAATTTCAGAATTGCACCTTGCAATGTGGAGATATTACTGTTTGTGCATTTACAATATTCATTGATTTTTGCCATTGAAAAACGTCCAGAAATGTTTGAAGCTACTGACTGAATGAAAGGAGCTGGCAGCTCACTCTCTTTGAATCTTCTATATCATGCTAGGATTAACAGGAAAAAGCAAAAAATTTCAGAATTGCACCTTGCAATGTGGAGATATTACTGTTTGTGCATTTACAATATTCATTGATTTTTGCCATTGAAAAACATCATGTTATTCATATACCAGAAATGTTTGAAGCTACTGACTGAATGAAAGGAGCTGGCATCTCACTCTCTTTGAATTTTCTTTATCATGCTAGGATTAGCAGGAAAAAGCAAAAAATTTCAGAATTGCACCTTGCAATGTGGAGATATTACTGTTTGTGCATTTACAATATTCATTGATTTTTGCCATTGAAAAACATCATGTTATTCATATACCAGAAATGTTTGAAGCTACTGACTGAATGAAAGGAGCTGGCATCTCACTCTCTTTGAATCTTCTTTATCATGCTAGGATTAGCAGGAAAAAGCAAAAAATTTCAGAATTGCAACTTGCAATGTGGAGATATTAATGTTTGTGCATTTACAATATTCATTGATTTTTGCCATTGAAAAACGTCCAGAAATGTTTGAAGCTACTGACTGAATGAAAGGAGCTGGCATCTCACTCTCTTTGAATCTTCTTTATCATGCTAGGATTAGCAGGAAAAAGCAAAAAATTTCAGAATTGCACCTTGCAATGTGGAGATATTACTGTTTGTGCATTTACAATATTCATTGATTTTTGCCATTGAAAAACATCATGTTATTCATATACCAGAAATGTTGGAAGCTACTGACTGAATGAAAGGAGCTGGCATCTCACTCTCTTTGAATCTTCTTTATCATGCTAGGATTAGCAGGAAAAAGCAAAAAATTTCAGAATTGCACCTTGCAATGTGGAGATATTACTGTTTGTGCATTTACAATATTCATTGATTTTTGCCATTGAAAAACGTCCAGAAATGTTTGAAGCTACTGACTGAATGAAAGGAGCTGGCATCTCACTCTCTTTGCATCTTCTTTATCATGCTAGGTTAAGCAGGAAAAAGCAAAAAATTTCAGAATTGCACCTTGCAATGTGGAGATATTACTGTTTGTGCATTTACAATATTCATTGATTTTTGCCATTGAAAAACGTCCAGAAATGTTTGAAGCTACTGACTGAATGAAAGGAGCTGGCATCTCACTCTCTTTGAATCTTCTTTATCATGCTAGGATTAGCAGGAAAAAGCAAAAAATTTCAGAATTGCACCTTGCAATGTGGAGATATTACTGTTTGTGCATTTACAATATTCATTGATTTTTGCCATTGAAAAACATCATGTTATTCATATACCAGAAATGTTGGAAGCTACTGACTGAATGAAAGGAGCTGGCATCTCACTGTCTTTGAATCTTCTTTATCATGCTAGGATTAGCAGGAAAAAGCAAAAAATTTCAGAATTGCACCTTGCAATGTGGAGATATTACTGTTTGTGCATTTACAATATTCATTGATTTTTGCCATTAAAAAACGTCCAGAAATGTTTGAAGCTACTGACTGAATGAAAGGAGCTGGCATCTCACTCTCTTTGAATCTTCTTTATCATGCTAGGATTAGCAGGAAAAAGCAAAAAATTTCAGAATTGCACCATGCAATGTGGAGATATTACTGTTTGTGCATTTACAATATTCATTGATTTTTGCCATTGAAAAACGTCCAGAAATGTTTGAAGCTACTGACTGAATGAAAGGAGCTGGCATCTCACTCTCTTTGAATCTTCTTTATCATGCTAGGATTAGCAGGAAAAAGCAAAAAATTTCAGAATTGCACCTTGCAATGTGGAGATATTACTGTTTGTGCATTTACAATATTCATTGATTTTTGCCATTGAAAAACGTCCAGAAATGTTTGAAGCTACTGACTGAATGAAAGGAGCTGGCATCTCACTCTCTTTGAATCTTCTTTATCATGCTAGGATTAGCAGGAAAAAGCAAAAAATTTCAGAATTGCACCTTGCAATGTGGAGATATTACTGTTTGTGCATTTACAATATTCATTGATTTTTGCCATTGAAAAACGTCCAGAAATGTTTGAAGCTACTGACTGAATGAAAGGAGCTGGCATCTCACTCTCTTTGAATCTTCTTTATCATGCTAGGATTAGCAGGAAAAAGCAAAAAATTTCAGAATTGCACCTTGCAATGTGGAGATATTACTGTTTGTGCATTTACAATATTCATTGATTTTTGACATTGAAAAACATCATGTTATTCATATACCAGAAATGTTTGAAGCTACTGACTGAATGAAAGGAGCTGGCATCTCACTCTCTTTGAATCTTCTTTATCATGCTAGGATTAGCAGGAAAAAGCAAAAAATTTCAGAATTGCACCTTGCAATGTGGAGATATTACTGTTTGTGCATTTACAATATTCATTGATTTTTGCCATTGAAAAACATCATGTTATTCATATACCAGAAATGTTTGAAGCTACTGACTGAATGAAAGGAGCTGGCATCTCACTCTCTTTGAATCTTCTTTATCATGCTAGGATTAGCAGGAAAAAGCAAAAAATTTCAGAATTGCACCTTGCAATGTGGAGATATTACTGTTTGTGCACTTACAATATTCATTGATTTTTGCCATTGAAAAACGTCGAGAAATGTTTGAAGCTACTGACTGAATGAAAGGAGCTGGCATCTCACTCTCTTTGAATCTTCTTTATCATGCTAGGATTAGCAGGAAAAAGCAAAAAATTTCAGAATTGCAACTTGCAATGTGGAGATATTACTGTTTGTGCATTTACAATATTCATTGATTTTTGCCATTGAAAAACGTCCAGAAATGTTTGAAGCTACTGACTGAATGAAAGGAGCTGGCATCTCACTCTCTTTGAATCTTCTTTATCATGCTAGGATTAGCAGGAAAAAGCAAAAAATTTCAGAATTGCACCTTGCAATGTGGAGATATTACTGTTTGTGCACTTACAATATTCATTGATTTTTGCCATTGAAAAACGTCGAGAAATGTTTGAAGCTACTGACTGAATGAAAGGAGCTGGCATCTCACTCTCTTTGAATCTTCTTTATCATGCTAGGATTAGCAGGAAAAAGCAAAAAATTTCAGAATTGCACCTTGCAATGTGAAGATATTACTGTTTGTGCATTTACAATATTCATTGATTTTTGCCATTGAAAAACGTCCAGAAATGTTTGAAGCTACTGACTGAATGAAAGGAGCTGGCATCTCACTCTCTTTGAATCTTCTTTATCATGCTAGGATTAGCAGGAAAAAGCAAAAAATTTCAGAATTGCACCTTGCAATCTGGAGATATTACTGTTTGTGCATTTACAATATTCATTGATTTTTGACATTGAAAAACATCATGTTATTCATATACCAGAAATGTTTGAAGCTACTGACTGAATGAAAGGAGCTGGCATCTCACTCTCTTTGAATCTTCTTTATCATGCTAGGATTAGCAGGAAAAAGCAAAAAATTTCAGAATTGCACCTTGCAATGTGGAGATATTACTGTTTGTGCATTTACAATATTCATTGATTTTTGCCATTGAAAAACATCATGTTATTCATATATCAGAAATGTTTGAAGCTACTGACTGAATGAAAGGAGCTGGCATCTCACTCTCTTTGAATCTTCTTTATCATGCTAGGATTAGCAGGAAAAAGCAAAAAATTTCAGAATTGCACCTTGCAATGTGGAGATATTACTGTTTGTGCATTTACAATATTCATTGATTTTTGCCATTGAAAAACATCATGTTATTCATATACCAGAAATGTTTGAAGCTACTGACTGAATGAAAGGAGCTGGCATCTCACTCTCTTTGAATCTTCTTTATCATGCTAGGATTAGCAGGAAAAAGCAAAAAATTTCAGAATTGCACCTTGCAATGTGGAGATATTACTGTTTGTGCATTTACAATATTCATTGATTTTTGCCATTGAAAAACGTCCAGAAATGTTTGAAGCTACTGACTGAATGAAAGGAGCTGGCATCTCACTCTCTTTGAATCTTCTTTATCATGCTAGGATTAGCAGGAAAAAGCAAAAAATTTCAGAATTGCACCTTGCAATGTGGAGATATTACTGTTTGTGCATTTACAATATTCATTGATTTTTGCCATTGAAAAACGTCCAGAAATGTTTGAAGCTACTGACTGAATGAAAGGAGCTGGCATCTCACTCTCTTTGAATCTTCTTTATCATGCTAGGATTAGCAGGAAAAAGCAAAAAATTTCAGAATTGCACCTTGCAATGTGGAGATATTACTGTTTGTGCATTTACAATATTCATTGATTTTTGCCATTGAAAAACGTCCAGAAATGTTTGAAGCTACTGACTGAATGAAAGGAGCTGGCAGCTCATTCTCTTTGAATCTTCTATATCATGCTAGGATTAACAGGAAAAAGCAAAAAATTTCAGAATTGCACCTTGCAATGTGGAGATATTACTGTTTGTGCATTTACAATATTCATTGATTTTTGCCATTGAAAAACATCATGTTATTCATATACCAGAAATGTTTGAAGCTACTGACTGAATGAAAGGAGCTGGCATCTCACTCTCTTTGAATCTTCTTTATCATGCTAGGATTAGCAGGAAAAAGCAAAAAATTTCAGAATTGCACCTTGCAATGTGGAGATATTACTGTTTGTGCATTTACAATATTCATAGATTTTTGCCATTGAAAAACATCATGTTATTCATATACCAGAAATGTTTGAAGCTACTGACTGAATGAAAGGAGCTGGCATCTCACTCTCTTTGAATCTTCTTTATCATGCTAGGATTAGCAGGAAAAAGCAAAAAATTTCAGAATTGCAACTTGCAATGTGGAGATATTAATGTTTGTGCATTTACAATATTCATTGATTTTTGCCATTGAAAAACGTCCAGAAATGTTTGAAGCTACTGACTGAATGAAAGGAGCTGGCATCTCACTCTCTTTGAATCTTCTTTATCATGCTAGGATTAGCAGGAAAAAGCAAAAAATTTCAGAATTGCACCTTGCAATGTGGAGATATTACTGTTTGTGCATTTACAATATTCATTGATTTTTGCCATTGAAAAACATCATGTTATTCATATACCAGAAATGTTGGAAGCTACTGACTGAATGAAAGGAGCTGGCATCTCACTCTCTTTGAATCTTCTTTATCATGCTAGGATTAGCAGGAAAAAGCAAAAAATTTCAGAATTGCACCTTGCAATGTGGAGATATTACTGTTTGTGCATTTACAATATTCATTGATTTTTGCCATTGAAAAACGTCCAGAAATGTTTGAAGCTACTGACTGAATGAAAGGAGCTGGCATCTCACTCTCTTTGCATCTTCTTTATCATGCTAGGTTAAGCAGGAAAAAGCAAAAAATTTCAGAATTGCACCTTGCAATGTGGAGATATTACTGTTTGTGCATTTACAATATTCATTGATTTTTGCCATTGAAAAACGTCCAGAAATGTTTGAAGCTACTGACTGAATGAAAGGAGCTGGCATCTCACTCTCTTTGAATCTTCTTTATCATGCTAGGATTAGCAGGAAAAAGCAAAAAATTTCAGAATTGCACCTTGCAATGTGGAGATATTACTGTTTGTGCATTTACAATATTCATTGATTTTTGCCATTGAAAAACGTCCAGAAATGTTTGAAGCTACTGACTGAATGAAAGGAGCTGGCATCTCACTCTCTTTGAATCTTCTTTATCATGCTAGGATTAGCAGGAAAAAGCAAAAAATTTCAGAATTGCACCTTGCAATGTGGAGATATTACTGTTTGTGCATTTACAATATTCATTGATTTTTGCCATTGAAAAACGTCCAGAAATGTTTGAAGCTACTGACTGAATGAAAGGAGCTGGCATCTCACTCTCTTTGAATCTTCTTTATCATGCTAGGATTAGCAGGAAAAAGCAAAAAATTTCAGAATTGCACCTTGCAATGTGGAGATATTACTGTTTGTGCATTTACAATATTCATTGATTTTTGACATTGAAAAACATCATGTTATTCATATACCAGAAATGTTTGAAGCTACTGACTGAATGAAAGGAGCTGGCATCTCACTCTCTTTGAATCTTCTTTATCATGCTAGGATTAGCAGGAAAAAGCAAAAAATTTCAGAATTGCACCTTGCAATGTGGAGTGTTATGCACACGCCCGGACTGACTGGTGTGTGCTTGTTTATGTAGTGATTCCACTGTGCCATGAACCGGAGAGTGCCTGGAGGGGCGTAACTAAGTATCTGCCCGATCCGACCAAGGTTGCACGACGGCATACGACGCCAGTGCACCAGGGAGGAACCGAGCAGAGGAACCAGGGTCTACTCCAGGTCAGACTCCGGACACGGCTGTTGACCCACACCGGGGAATACAGGAACAGGCAGACTAGAGCACAAGCTGGATAGGGTCCAGTACAGACTGGGAGACAAATTCGAAACCGCACACGCGGTAGACAAAGCTGAGCAAAGCGAAAACCGCAGACGCGGTGGACAGAGCTGAGCAAAGCGAAAACCGCAGACGCGGTGGACAGAGCTGAGCAAAGCGAAAACCGCAGACGCGGTGGACAGAGCTGAGCAAAGCGAAAACCGCAGACGCGGTGGACAGAGCTGAGCAAAGCGAAAACCGCAGACGCGGTGGACAGAGCTGAGCAAAGCGAAAACCGCAGACGCGGTGGACAGAGCTGAGCAAAGCGAAAACCGCAGACGCGGTGGACAGAGCTGAGCAAAGCGAAAACCGCAGACGCGGTGGACAGAGCTGAGCAAAGCGAAAACCGCAGACGCGGTGGACAGAGCTGAGCAAAACGAAAACCGCAGACGCGGTGGACAGAGCTGAGCAAAGCGAAAACCGCAGACGCGGTGGACAGAGCTGAGCAAAGCGAAAACCGCAGACGCGGTGGACAGAGCTGAGCAAAGCGAAAACCGCAGACGCGGTGGACAGAGCTGAGCAAGGCGAAAACCGCAGACGCGGTGGACAGAGCTGAGCAAAGCGAAAACCGCAGACGCGGTGGACAGAGCTGAGCAAAGCGAAAACCGCAGACGCGGTGGACAGAGCTGAGCAAAGCGAAAACCGCAGACGCGGTGGACAGAGCTGAGCAAAGCGAAAACCGCAGACGCGGCGGACAGAGCTGAGCAAAGCGAAAACCGCAAACGCGGCGGACAGAGCTGAGCAAAGCGAAAACCGCAGACGCGGAAGGAACAGGGCTCTGTTCACACGGAACAGACTAGAAGGGAAAGGCAGAATCAGATACCCACAGGATACTTGCAGAGAAGTAGCGAGTGGACCACAAACTCACAAACGGAAGTACAGTGACAACGAGCAGGAGTAGGTACGAGTTCAGACTCTGCAGAAAAAGGAATGGAACGGACATAGAGAAAAAACAGGTAAAAGATAGGAGAGAGTTCAGACTGGAACTGAGTGTACGGAGGAGACCGACACTGCAGCGGGATACAGGAGCGGGTCTGGGAATACGGCCCCCAGAGAGGCAGGACGAACAGGCAAGGAGCGTGTTCAGACTGGCCTGGAAATACAGCCTCCAGGAGGGCGGAACGAACAGGCAAGGAACGAGTACAGACTGCAGGTTAAGGTACACAGATAGGACACAGTACAGACATGGGAACAGATACTGCAAGACAGGAGACATAGACAGGACTCAGTTCAGACACGGGAACTGATACCGCAAAGCAGGAGACATACAGGACTCAGTTCAGACACGGGAACTGATACCACAAAGCAGGAGACAAAGAACGGGACCTGGCACCTTCAGAGTGCAAGCACACACTGAAGGAAACAATATGCTCAGGCACAGTTAATTGGGGCAGCTGATTTAAATACCAGGTGATAGACAGCAATAGGCTGAGGACGCACAAGGGGTGTGCCTGCAGCAGGTACAAAAAGCAGGAAGTGATCGGGCGCCGCCCTTAAGCAGCAGAAACAGACACAAACAGACAGCATGGAGGGAAGCCAGAGAGACACCCTGGACTGGAGATCAAGTGCGCGCTCTTGCACAGTGGGAGATGGACCACTATGCAAGGACGCCGCCAGGTATGTTACAGTACCCCCCCCTTACGCCCCCTCTTCTTCAGGCCTGCCAGAATCTTCCGCAGGGAACTCGAGGGCCAATCCTTTACTTCAAGGAGATCACTTCCACTGTCCACTGGAGAAACTGGTCTCATCTGGGTAGCTAGGATGCTACCTCCTATCCAACCATCCTCAGCAACAGACGAAACAGGTGGAGTACCAGGAACAGCACACAGGGAAGTCTCTCTCCACTTATTATCAGGTAGCACCCCAGAGGGTTCAGGAGACAACTGGAAGTCCTCCGCCGGGTTGAAGGAGTGCAGAGACTCGGGGGTAACCTCTGCTTCGGGGTACATCTTGTCAAACTCACAGGATGAAATAGGCGAGGTATCAGGTACAAGATGTAGAAAAGTCCCTGTTACCTTGTTATCTGGTGGTACCCAGGAGGATTCAGAAAACAACTGGGGGTCCTCCGCCGGGTCGGAGTAGTGCAGAGACTCGGGGGTAACCTCTGCTTCGGAGTACACTAGGTCGGACTCGCTGGATGAAGCGGGCGAGGTATCACGTACCGAATATAGAAGAGTACCTGTCCATTCGTTATCAGGTAGCACCCCGAAGGGTTCAGGAGACAACTGGAGGTCCTCCGCCTGGTCGGAGGGGTGTAGAGACTCGGGGATAACCTCTGCTTTGAGGTACATCTTGTCAAATTCACAGGAATAAATAGACGGGTTATCAGGTACAGGGTGAGAAAAAGTCACTGTCTCTTTGTTATCTGGTGGTACCCCGGAGGAGTCAGGAAACAACTGGAGGTCCTCTGCCGGGTCAGAAGAGTGAAGAGGCTCGGGGAAAACATCTGCTTCAGAGTACACTAGGTCGGACTCACTGGACGAAGCAGGCGAGGTATCGGGTACCGAGTATTGGAAAGTCTCTGTCCATTCACCACCAGGTGGCACCCCGAAGGGTTCTGGAGACAACTGGAGGTCCTCCGCCTGGTCAGAGGGGTGTAGAGACTCATGGTTAACCTCTGCTTCAGAGTACACTAGGTCGGACTCACTAGACGAAGCAAGCAAGGTATCAGATCCAGGATATAGGAAAGTCTCTGTCCATTCACCACCAGGTGGCACCCCGAAGGGTTCTGGAGACAACTGGAGGTCCTCTGCCTGGTCGGAGGGGTGTAGAGACTCGGGAGTGACCTCTGCTTCGGAGTACACTAGGTTGGACTCACTAGACGAAGCAAGCGAGGAATCAGGTACAGAGTATAGGAGAGTCTCTGTCCTTTCGCTACCAGGTAGCACCCCGTAGGGTTCTGGAGACGACTGGAGGTCCTCCGCCTGGTCGGAGGGGTGTAGAGACTCGGGAGTAACCTCTGCTTCAGAGTACACTAGGTTGGACTCACTGGACGAAGCGAGCGAGGTATCAGGTACAAAGTATAGGAGAGTCTCTGTCCTTTCGCTACCAGGTAGCACCCCGAAGGGTTCTGGAGACAACTGGAGGTCCTCCGCCTGGTCGGAGGGGTGTAGAGACTCGGGGGTAACTACCACTTTGGGGTACCCATTGTCAGGCTCACAGGACGAAGCGGACAAAGTATCGAGTACCGAGTGTAGAGAAGTCTCTCTCCATTTGTCATCGAGTGGTATCCCGGAGGATTCAGGAGGCAACAGGGGGTCCTCCGCCAGGTAGTAGAGGTGCACAGACTCTGAGGTAACCACAGCTTTGGAGCATCCTTGGACATGCACACCAGTTAAAGTGGGTGAAGCATCTGATGCCGGGTGCAGGAAGTTCTCCTGTGTGGAGTCTGGAAGGGCAGAAGTCTCTTCGGGCAGGAGAACCGGTGCACTACCCACGCACATTACCCGTTGGGGCTTCTCCGCGATACAGGGAGATGAAGCTTCAGTAGGGACTTCAAGGTTGGGGTCAGGAGGTCTCAGGGAGGACAGACCCTGACGTGACGGCTTGCCTCTACGTCTAGCACGTCTGGACTGCCTCTTGAGGTTGGGAGAAGTATTCCGGAAAGCGTAATCACCCTGTGAGGATTCTGGGTGGGCAGTAGTCTCATTGGGCTGGAGGACTATTGCGCTACCCACACACATTACCCATCGGGGTTGCTCCGGGATATTGGGAAGTGAAGCTTCAGCAGGAGCCTCCGGGTTAGGATCATCAAAGACCATTAGAAAGGCCACCAGGAAGGCCATTAGGTCCAGGAGGATAGGATCCTGTGTTTCATATAGGGGGTTGATCCATTCCAAGGCATCACCCGCCAGGTAAGACATAATGAATGCCACCTTAACCCGATCGGTGGTAAAACAAAGAGGGTAGAACTTGAAGTGTAGCATGCATTGCTCCACAAATGCACGACTTTGTCTTGGATCCCCATAATAACGTAGCGGATCCGCAGGAACAAGAGCAGATAGATCCATCTGGACGGGTGCGTAATTCGCCTGGAACTCAGCTAAGAAAAAAAAAAAAAAAAATTTTATTTATTTATTTTAATGCATGTATTCGCTGGAAAACTTCTCAGAGAGCGAAGGCCGTGGGGCTCAAGGGGAACCATGGCCTGAGCATGCTGTTATGCACACGCCCGGACTGACTGACGTGTGCGTGTTTATGTAGTGATTCCACTGTGCCATGAACCGGAGAGTGCCTGGAGGGGCGTAACTAAGTATCTGCCCGATCCGACCAAGGTTGCACGACGGCATACGACGCCAGTGCACCAGGGAGGAACCGAGCAGAGGAACCAGGGTCTACTCCAGGTCAGACTCCGGACACGGCTGTTGACCCACACCGGGGAATACAGGAACAGGCAGACTAGAACACAAGCTGGATAGGGTCCAGTACAGACTGGGAGACAAATTCGAAACCGCACACGCGGTAGACAAAGCTGAGCAAAGTGAAAACCGCAGACGCGGTGGACAGAGCTGAGCAAAGCGAAAACCGCAGACGCGGTGGACAGAGCTGAGCAAAGCGAAAACCGCAGACGCGGTGGACAGAGCTGAGCAAAGCGAAAACCGCAGACGCGGTGGACAGAGCTGAGCAAAGCGAAAACCGCAGACGCGGTGGACAGAGCTGAGCAAAGCGAAAACCGCAGACGCGGTGAACAGAGCTGAGCAAATCGAAAACCGCAGACGCGGTGGACAGAGCTGAGCAAAGCGAAAACCGCAGACGCGGTGGACAGAGCTGAGCAAAGCGAAAACCGCAGACGCGGTGGACAGAGCTGAGCAAAGCGAAAACCGCAGACGCGGTGGACAGAGCTTAGCAAAGCGAAAACCGCAGACGCGGTGGACAGAGCTGAGCAAAGCGAAAACCGCAGATGCGGTGGACAGAGCTGAGCAAAGCGAAAACCGCAGACGCGGTGGACAGAGCTGAGCAAAGCGAAAACCGCAGACGCGGTGGACAGAGCTGAGCAAAGCGAAAACCGCAGACGCGGTGGACAGAGCTGAGCAAAGCGAAAACCGCAGACGCGGTGGACAGAGCTGAGCAAAGCGAAAACCGCAGACGCGGCGGACAGAGCTGAGCAAAACGAAAACCGCAAACGCGGCGGACAGAGCTGAGCAAAGCGAAAACCGCAGACGCGGAAGGAACAGGGCTCTGTTCACACGGAACAGACTAGAAGGGAAAGGCAGAATCAGATACCCACAGGATACTTGCAGAGAAGTAGCGAGTGGACCACAAACTCACAAACGGAAGTACAGTGACAACGAGCAGGAGTAGGTACGAGTTCAGACTCTGCAGAAAAAGGAATGGAACGGACATAGAGAAAAAACAGGTAAAAGATAGGAGAGAGTTCAGACTGGAACTGAGTGTACGGAGGAGACCGACACTGCAGCGGGATACAGGAGCGGGTCTGGGAATACGGCCCCCAGAGAGGCAGGACGAACAGGCAAGGAGCGTGTTCAGACTGGCCTGGAAATACAGCCTCCAGGAGGGCGGAACGAACAGGCAAGGAACGAGTACAGACTGCAGGTTAAGGTACACAGATAGGACACAGTACAGACATGGGAACAGATACTGCAAGACAGGAAACATAGACAGGACTCAGTTCAGACACGGGAACTGATACCGCAAAGCAGGAGACATACAGGACTCAGTTCAGACACGGGAACTGATACCACAAAGCAGGAGACAAAGAACGGGACCTGGCACCTTCAGAGTGCAAGCACACACTGAAGGAAACAATATGCTCAGGCACAGTTAATTGGGGCAGCTGATTTAAATACCAGGTGATAGACAGCAATAGGCTGAGGACGCACAAGGGGTGTGCCTGCAGCAGGTACAAAAAGCAGGAAGTGATCGGGCGCCGCCCTTAAGCAGCAGAAACAGACACAAACAGACAGCATGGAGGGAAGCCAGAGAGACACCCTGGACTGGAGATCAAGTGCGCGCTCTTGCACAGTGGGAGATGGACCACTATGCAAGGACGCCGCCAGGTATGTTACAGTACCCCCCCCTTACGCCCCCTCTTCTTCAGGCCTGCCAGAATCTTCCGCAGGGAACTCGAGGGCCAATCCTTTACTTCAAGGAGATCACTTCCACTGTCCACTGGAGAAACTGGTCTCATCTGGGTAGCTAGGATGCTACCTCCTATCCAACCATCCTCAGCAACAGACGAAACAGGTGGAGTACCAGGAACAGCACACAGGGAAGTCTCTCTCCACTTATTATCAGGTAGCACCCCAGAGGGTTCAGGAGACAACTGGAAGTCCTCCGCCGGGTTGAAGGAGTGCAGAGACTCGGGGGTAACCTCTGCTTCGGGGTACATCTTGTCAAACTCACAGGATGAAATAGGCGAGGTATCAGGTACAAGATGTAGAAAAGTCCCTGTTACCTTGTTATCTGGTGGTACCCAGGAGGATTCAGAAAACAACTGGGGGTCCTCCGCCGGGTCAGAGTAGTGCAGAGACTCGGGGGTAACCTCTGCTTCGGAGTACACTAGGTCGGACTCGCTGGATGAAGCGGGCGAGGTATCACGTACCGAATATAGAAGAGTACCTGTCCATTCGTTATCAGGTAGCACCCCGAAGGGTTCAGGAGACAACTGGAGGTCCTCCGCCTGGTCGGAGGGGTGTAGAGACTCGGGGATAACCTCTGCTTTGAGGTACATCTTGTCAAATTCACAGGAATAAATAGACGGGTTATCAGGTACAGGGTGAGAAAAAGTCACTGTCTCTTTGTTATCTGGTGGTACCCCGGAGGAGTCAGGAAACAACTGGAGGTCCTCTGCCGGGTCAGAAGAGTGAAGAGGCTCGGGGAAAACATCTGCTTCAGAGTACACTAGGTCGGACTCACTGGACGAAGCAGGCGAGGTATCGGGTACCGAGTATTGGAAAGTCTCTGTCCATTCACCACCAGGTGGCACCCCGAAGGGTTCTGGAGACAACTGGAGGTCCTCCGCCTGGTCAGAGGGGTGTAGAGACTCATGGTTAACCTCTGCTTCAGAGTACACTAGGTCGGACTCACTAGACGAAGCAAGCAAGGTATCAGATCCAGGATATAGGAAAGTCTCTGTCCATTCACCACCAGGTGGCACCCCGAAGGGTTCTGGAGACAACTGGAGGTCCTCTGCCTGGTCGGAGGGGTGTAGAGACTCGGGAGTGACCTCTGCTTCGGAGTACACTAGGTTGGACTCACTAGACGAAGCAAGCGAGGAATCAGGTACAGAGTATAGGAGAGTCTCTGTCCTTTCGCTACCAGGTAGCACCCCGTAGGGTTCTGGAGACGACTGGAGGTCCTCCGCCTGGTCGGAGGGGTGTAGAGACTCGGGAGTAACCTCTGCTTCAGAGTACACTAGGTTGGACTCACTGGACGAAGCGAGCGAGGTATCAGGTACAAAGTATAGGAGAGTCTCTGTCCTTTCGCTACCAGGTAGCACCCCGAAGGGTTCTGGAGACAACTGGAGGTCCTCCGCCTGGTCGGAGGGGTGTAGAGACTCGGGGGTAACTACCACTTTGGGGTACCCATTGTCAGGCTCACAGGACGAAGCGGACAAAGTATCGAGTACCGAGTGTAGAGAAGTCTCTCTCCATTTGTCATCGAGTGGTATCCCGGAGGATTCAGGAGGCAACAGGGGGTCCTCCGCCAGGTAGTAGAGGTGCACAGACTCTGAGGTAACCACAGCTTTGGAGCATCCTTGGACATGCACACCGGTTAAAGTGGGTGAAGCATCTGATGCCGGGTGCAGGAAGTTCTCCTGTGTGGAGTCTGGAAGGGCAGAAGTCTCTTCGGGCAGGAGAACCGGTGCACTACCCACGCACATTACCCGTTGGGGCTTCTCCGCGATACAGGGAGATGAAGCTTCAGTAGGGACTTCAAGGTTGGGGTCAGGAGGTCTCAGGGAGGACAGACCCTGACGTGACGGCTTGCCTCTACGTCTAGCACGTCTGGACTGCCTCTTGAGGTTGGGAGAAGTATTCCGGAAAGCGTAATCACCCTGTGAGGATTCTGGGTGGGCAGTAGTCTCATTGGGCTGGAGGACTATTGCGCTACCCACACACATTACCCATCGGGGTTGCTCCGGGATATTGGGAAGTGAAGCTTCAGCAGGAGCCTCCGGGTTAGGATCATCAAAGACCATTAGAAAGGCCACCAGGAAGGCCATTAGGTCCAGGAGGATAGGATCCTGTGTTTCATATAGGGGGTTGATCCATTCCAAGGCATCACCCGCCAGGTAAGACATAATGAATGCCACCTTAACCCGATCGGTGGTAAAACAAAGAGGGTAGAACTTGAAGTGTAGCATGCATTGCTCCACAAATGCACGACTTTGTCTTGGATCCCCATAATAACGTAGCGGATCCGCAGGAACAAGAGCAGATAGATCCATCTGGACGGGTGCGTAATTCGCCTGGAACTCAGCTAAGAAAAAAAAAAAAAAAAATTTTATTTATTTATTTTAATGCATGTATTCGCTGGAAAACTTCTCAGAGAGCGAAGGCCGTGGGGCTCAAGGGGAACCATGGCCTGAGCATGCTGTTATGCACACGCCCGGACTGACTGACGTGTGCGTGTTTATGTAGTGATTCCACTGTGCCATGAACCGGAGAGTGCCTGGAGGGGCGTAACTAAGTATCTGCCCGATCCGACCAAGGTTGCACGACGGCATACGACGCCAGTGCACCAGGGAGGAACCGAGCAGAGGAACCAGGGTCTACTCCAGGTCAGACTCCGGACACGGCTGTTGACCCACACCGGGGAATACAGGAACAGGCAGACTAGAACACAAGCTGGATAGGGTCCAGTACAGACTGGGAGACAAATTCGAAACCGCACACGCGGTAGACAAAGCTGAGCAAAGTGAAAACCGCAGACGCGGTGGACAGAGCTGAGCAAAGCGAAAACCGCAGACGCGGTGGACAGAGCTGAGCAAAGCGAAAACCGCAGACGCGGTGGACAGAGCTGAGCAAAGCGAAAACCGCAGACGCGGTGGACAGAGCTGAGCAAAGCGAAAACCGCAGACGCGGTGGACAGAGCTGAGCAAAGCGAAAACCGCAGACGCGGTGGACAGAGCTGAGCAAATCGAAAACCGCAGACGCGGTGGACAGAGCTGAGCAAAGCGAAAACCGCAGACGCGGTGGACAGAGCTGAGCAAAGCGAAAACCGCAGACGCGGTGGACAGAGCTGAGCAAAGCGAAAACCGCAGACGCGGTGGACAGAGCTTAGCAAAGCGAAAACCGCAGACGCGGTGGACAGAGCTGAGCAAAGCGAAAACCGCAGATGCGGTGGACAGAGCTGAGCAAAGCGAAAACCGCAGACGCGGTGGACAGAGCTGAGCAAAGCGAAAACCGCAGACGCGGTGGACAGAGCTGAGCAAAGCGAAAACCGCAGACGCGGTGGACAGAGCTGAGCAAAGCGAAAACCGCAGACGCGGTGGACAGAGCTGAGCAAAGCGAAAACCGCAGACGCGGCGGACAGAGCTGAGCAAAACGAAAACCGCAAACGCGGCGGACAGAGCTGAGCAAAGCGAAAACCGCAGACGCGGAAGGAACAGGGCTCTGTTCACACGGAACAGACTAGAAGGGAAAGGCAGAATCAGATACCCACAGGATACTTGCAGAGAAGTAGCGAGTGGACCACAAACTCACAAACGGAAGTACAGTGACAACGAGCAGGAGTAGGTACGAGTTCAGACTCTGCAGAAAAAGGAATGGAACGGACATAGAGAAAAAACAGGTAAAAGATAGGAGAGAGTTCAGACTGGAACTGAGTGTACGGAGGAGACCGACACTGCAGCGGGATACAGGAGCGGGTCTGGGAATACGGCCCCCAGAGAGGCAGGACGAACAGGCAAGGAGCGTGTTCAGACTGGCCTGGAAATACAGCCTCCAGGAGGGCGGAACGAACAGGCAAGGAACGAGTACAGACTGCAGGTTAAGGTACACAGATAGGACACAGTACAGACATGGGAACAGATACTGCAAGACAGGAAACATAGACAGGACTCAGTTCAGACACGGGAACTGATACCGCAAAGCAGGAGACATACAGGACTCAGTTCAGACACGGGAACTGATACCACAAAGCAGGAGACAAAGAACGGGACCTGGCACCTTCAGAGTGCAAGCACACACTGAAGGAAACAATATGCTCAGGCACAGTTAATTGGGGCAGCTGATTTAAATACCAGGTGATAGACAGCAATAGGCTGAGGACGCACAAGGGGTGTGCCTGCAGCAGGTACAAAAAGCAGGAAGTGATCGGGCGCCGCCCTTAAGCAGCAGAAACAGACACAAACAGACAGCATGGAGGGAAGCCAGAGAGACACCCTGGACTGGAGATCAAGTGCGCGCTCTTGCACAGTGGGAGATGGACCACTATGCAAGGACGCCGCCAGGTATGTTACATGGAGATATTACTGTTTGTGCATTTACAATATTCATTGATTTTTGCCATTGAAAAACGTCCAGAAATGTTTGAAGCTACTGACTGAATGAAAGGAGCTGGCATCTCACTCTCTTTGAATCTTCTTTATCATGCTAGGATTAGCAGGAAAAAGCAAAAAATTTCAGAATTGCACCTTGCAATGTGGAGATATTACTGTTTGTGCACTTACAATATTCATTGATTTTTGCCATTGAAAAACGTCGAGAAATGTTTGAAGCTACTGACTGAATGAAAGGAGCTGGCATCTCACTCTCTTTGAATCTTCTTTATCATGCTAGGATTAGCAGGAAAAAGCAAAAAATTTCAGAATTGCACCTTGCAATGTGGAGATATTACTGTTTGTGCATTTACAATATTCATTGATTTTTGCCATTGAAAAACGTCCAGAAATGTTTGAAGCTACTGACTGAATGAAAGGAGCTGGCATCTCACTCTCTTTGAATCTTCTTTATCATGCTAGGATTAGCAGGAAAAAGCAAAAAATTTCAGAATTGCACCTTGCAATGTGGAGATATTACTGTTTGTGCATTTACAATATTCATTGATTTTTTACATTGAAAAACATCATGTTATTCATATACCAGAAATGTTTGAAGCTACTGACTGAATGAAAGGAGCTGGCATCTCACTCTCTTTGAATCTTCTTTATCATGCTAGGATTAGCAGGAAAAAGCAAAAAATTTCAGAATTGCACCTTGCAATGTGGAGATATTACTGTTTGTGCATTTACAATATTCATTGATTTTTGCCATTGAAAAACGTCCAGAAATGTTTGAAGCTACTGACTGAATGAAAGGAGCTGGCATCTCACTCTCTTTGAATCTTCTTTATCATGCTAGGATTAGCAGGAAAAAGCAAAAAATTTCAGAATTGCACCTTGCAATGTGGAGATATTACTGTTTGTGCATTTACAATATTCATTGATTTTTGCCATTGAAAAACGTCCAGAAATGTTTGAAGCTACTGACTGAATGAAAGGAGCTGGCATCTCACTCTCTTTGAATCTTCTTTATCATGCTAGGATTAGCAGGAAAAAGCAAAAAATTTCAGAATTGCACCTTGCAATGTGGAGATATTACTGTTTGTGCATTTACAATATTCATTGATTTTTGCCATTGAAAAACGTCCAGAAATGTTTGAAGCT
This sequence comes from Phyllobates terribilis, assembly GCF_046119375.1. Taxonomy (NCBI): domain Eukaryota; kingdom Metazoa; phylum Chordata; class Amphibia; order Anura; family Dendrobatidae; genus Phyllobates; species Phyllobates terribilis. The sequence continues at coordinate 9,024,110 of NW_027362813.1, forward strand.
ACTGACTGAATGAAAGGAGCTGGCATCTCACTCTCTTTGAATCTTCTTTATCATGCTAGGATTAGCAGGAAAAAGCAAAAAATTTCAGAATTGCACCTTGCAATGTGGAGATATTACTGTTTGTGCATTTACAATATTCATTGATTTTTGCCATTGAAAAACATCCAGAAATGTTTGAAGCTACTGACTGAATGAAAGGAGCTGGCATCTCACTCTCTTTGAATCTTCTTTATCATGCTAGGATTAGCAGGAAAAAGCAAAAAATTTCAGAATTGCACCTTGCAATGTGGAGATATTACTGTTTGTGCATTTACAATATTCATTGATTTTTGCCATTGAAAAACATCATGTTATTCATATACCAGAAATGTTTGAAGCTACTGACTGAATGAAAGGAGCTGGCATCTCACTCTCTTTGAATCTTCTTTATCATGCTAGGATTAGCAGGAAAAAGCAAAAAATTTCAGAATTGCACCTTGCAATGTGGAGATATTACTGTTTGTGCATTTACAATATTCATTGATTTTTGCCATAGAAAAACGTCCAGAAATGTTTGAAGCTACTGACTGAATGAAAGGAGCTGGCATCTCACTGTCTTTGAATCTTCTTTATCATGCTAGGATTAGCAGGAAAAAGCAAAAAATTTCAGAATTGCACCTTGCAATGTGGAGATATTACTGTTTGTGCATTTACAATATTCATTGATTTTTGCCATTGAAAAACATCATGTTATTCATATACCAGAAATGTTGGAAGCTACTGACTGAATGAAAGGAGCTGGCATCTCTCTCTCTTTGAATCTTCTTTATCATGCTAGGATTAGCAGGAAAAAGCAAAAAATTTCAGAATTGCACCTTGCAATGTGGAGATATTACTGTTTGTGCATTTACAATATTCATTGATTTTTGCCATTGAAAAACGTCCAGAAATGTTTGAAGCTACTGACTGAATGAAAGGAGCTGGCATCTCACTCTCTTTGAATCTTCTTTATCATGCTAGGATAAGCAGGAAAAAGCAAAAAATTTCAGAATTGCACCTTGCAATGTGGAGATATTACTGTTTGTGCATTTACAATATTCATTGATTTTTGCCATTGAAAAACGTCCAGAAATGTTTGAAGCTACTGACTGAATGAAAGGAGCTGGCATCTCACTCTCTTTGAATCTTCTTTATCATGCTAGGATTAGCAGGAAAAAGCAAAAAATTTCAGAATTGCACCTTGCAATGTGGAGATATTACTGTTTGTGCATTTACAATATTCATTGATTTTTGCCATTGAAAAACATCATGTTATTCATATACCAGAAATGTTGGAAGCTACTGACTGAATGAAAGGAGCTGGCATCTCACTCTCTTTGAATCTTCTTTATCATGCTAGGATTAGCAGGAAAAAGCAAAAAATTTCAGAATTGCACCTTGCAATGTGGAGATATAACTGTTTGTGCATTTACAATATTCATTGATTTTTGCCATTGAAAAACATCATGTTATTCATATACCAGAAATGTTGGAAGCTACTGACTGAATGAAAGGTGCTGGCATCTCACTCTCTTTGAATCTTCTTTATCATGCTAGGATTAGCAGGAAAAAGCAAAAAATTTCAGAATTGCACCTTGCAATGTGGAGATATTACTGTTTGTGCATTTACAATATTCATTGATTTTTGCCATTGAAAAACGTCCAGAAATGTTTGAAGCTACTGACTGAATGAAAGGAGCTGGCATCTCACTCTCTTTGAATCTTCTTTATCATGCTAGGATTAGCAGGAAAAAGCAAAAAATTTCAGAATTGCACCTTGCAATGTGGAGATATTACTGTTTGTGCATTTACAATATTCATTGATTTTTGCCATTGAAAAACGTCCAGAAATGTTTGAAGCTACTGACTGAATGAAAGGAGCTGGCATCTCACTCTCTTTGAATCTTCTTTATCATGCTAGGATTAGCAGGAAAAAGCAAAAAATTTCAGAATTGCACCTTGCAATGTGGAGATATTACTGTTTGTGCATTTACAATATTCATTGATTTTTGCCATTGAAAAACGTCCAGAAATGTTTGAAGCTACTGACTGAATGAAAGGAGCTGGCATCTCACTCTCTTTGAATCTTCTTTATCATGCTAGGATTAGCAGGAAAAAGCAAAAAATTTCAGAATTGCACCTTGCAATGTGGAGATATTACTGTTTGTGCATTTACAATATTCATTGATTTTTGCCATTGAAAAACGTCCAGAAATGTTTGAAGCTACTGACTGAATGAAAGGAGCTGGCATCTCACTCTCTTTGAATCTTCTTTATCATGCTAGGATTAGCAGGAAAAAGCAAAAAATTTCAGAATTGCACCTTTCAATGTGGAGATATTACTGTTTGTGCATTTACAATATTCATTGATTTTTGACATTGAAAAACATCATGTTATTCATATACCAGAAATGTTTGAAGCTACTGACTGAATGAAAGGAGCTGGCATCTCACTCTCTTTGAATCTTCTTTATCATGCTAGGATTAGCAGGAAAAAGCAAAAAATTTCAGAATTGCACCTTGCAATGTGGAGATATTACTGTTTGTGCATTTACAATATTCATTGATTTTTGCCATTGAAAAACATCATGTTATTCATATACCAGAAATGTTTGAAGCTACTGACTGAATGAAAGGAGCTGGCATCTCACTCTCTTTGAATCTTCTTTATCATGCTAGGATTAGCAGGAAAAAGCAAAAAATTTCAGAATTGCACCTTGCAATGTGGAGATATTACTGTTTGTGCATTTACAATATTCATTGATTTTTGCCATTGAAAAACATCATGTTATTCATATACCAGAAATGTTTGAAGCTACTGACTGAATGAAAGGAGCTGGCATCTCACACTCTTTGAATCTTCTTTATCATGCTAGGATTAGCAGGAAAAAGCAAAAAATTTCAGAATTGCACCTTGCAATGTGGAGATATTACTGTTTGTGCATTTACAATATTCATTGATTTTTGCCATTGAAAAACATCATGTTATTCATATACCAGAAATGTTGGAAGCTACTGACTGAATGAAAGGAGCTGGCATCTCTCTCTCTTTGAATCTTCTTTATCATGCTAGGATTAGCAGGAAAAAGCAAAAAATTTCAGAATTGCACCTTGCAATGTGGAGATATTACTGTTTGTGCATTTACAATATTCATTGATTTTTGCCATTGAAAAACGTCCAGAAATGTTTGAAGCTACTGACTGAATGAAAAGAGCTGGCATCTCACTCTCTTTGAATCTTCTTTATCATGCTAGGATAAGCAGGAAAAAGCAAAAAATTTCAGAATTGCACCTTGCAATGTGGAGATATTACTGTTTGTGCATTTACAATATTCATTGATTTTTGCCATTGAAAAACGTCCAGAAATGTTTGAAGCTACTGACTGAATGAAAGGAGCTGGCATCTCACTCTCTTTGAATCTTCTTTATCATGCTAGGATTAGCAGGAAAAAGCAAAAAATTTCAGAATTGCACCTTGCAATGTGGAGATATTACTGTTTGTGCATTTACAATATTCATTGATTTTTGCCATTGAAAAACATCATGTTATTCATATACCAGAAATGTTGGAAGCTACTGACTGAATGAAAGGAGCTGGCATCTCACTCTCTTTGAATCTTCTTTATCATGCTAGGATTAGCAGGAAAAAGCAAAAAATTTCAGAATTGCACCTTGCAATGTGGAGATATAACTGTTTGTGCATTTACAATATTCATTGATTTTTGCCATTGAAAAACATCATGTTATTCATATACCAGAAATGTTGGAAGCTACTGACTGAATGAAAGGTGCTGGCATCTCACTCTCTTTGAATCTTCTTTATCATGCTAGGATTAGCAGGAAAAAGCAAAAAATTTCAGAATTGCACCTTGCAATGTGGAGATATTACTGTTTGTGCATTTACAATATTCATTGATTTTTGCCATTGAAAAACGTCCAGAAATGTTTGAAGCTACTGACTGAATGAAAGGAGCTGGCATCTCACTCTCTTTGAATCTTCTTTATCATGCTAGGATTAGCAGGAAAAAGCAAAAAATTTCAGAATTGCACCTTGCAATGTGGAGATATTACTGTTTGTGCATTTACAATATTCATTGATTTTTGCCATTGAAAAACGTCCAGAAATGTTTGAAGCTACTGACTGAATGAAAGGAGCTGGCATCTCACTCTCTTTGAATCTTCTTTATCATGCTAGGATTAGCAGGAAAAAGCAAAAAATTTCAGAATTGCACCTTGCAATGTGGAGATATTACTGTTTGTGCATTTACAATATTCATTGATTTTTGCCATTGAAAAACGTCCAGAAATGTTTGAAGCTACTGACTGAATGAAAGGAGCTGGCATCTCACTCTCTTTGAATCTTCTTTATCATGCTAGGATTAGCAGGAAAAAGCAAAAAATTTCAGAATTGCACCTTTCAATGTGGAGATATTACTGTTTGTGCATTTACAATATTCATTGATTTTTGACATTGAAAAACATCATGTTATTCATATACCAGAAATGTTTGAAGCTACTGACTGAATGAAAGGAGCTGGCATCTCACTCTCTTTGAATCTTCTTTATCATGCTAGGATTAGCAGGAAAAAGCAAAAAATTTCAGAATTGCACCTTGCAATGTGGAGATATTACTGTTTGTGCATTTACAATATTCATTGATTTTTGCCATTGAAAAACATCATGTTATTCATATACCAGAAATGTTTGAAGCTACTGACTGAATGAAAGGAGCTGGCATCTCACTCTCTTTGAATCTTCTTTATCATGCTAGGATTAGCAGGAAAAAGCAAAAAATTTCAGAATTGCACCTTGCAATGTGGAGATATTACTGTTTGTGCATTTACAATATTCATTGATTTTTGCCATTGAAAAACATCCTGTTATTCATATACCAGAAATGTTTGAAGCTACTGACTGAATGAAAGGAGCTGGCATCTCACTCTCTTTGAATCTTCTTTATCATGCTAGGATTAGCAGGAAAAAGCAAAAAATTTCAGAATTGCACCTTGCAATGTGGAGATATTACTGTTTGTGCATTTACAATATTCATTGATTTTTGCCATTGAAAAACATCATGTTATTCATATACCAGAAATGTTTGAAGCTACTGACTGAATGAAAGGAGCTGGCATCTCACTCTCTTTGAATCTTCTTTATCATGCTAGGATTAGCAGGAAAAAGCAAAAAATTTCAGAATTGCACCTTGCAATGTGGAGATATTACTGTTTGTGCATTTACAATATTCATTGATTTTTGCCATAGAAAAACGTCCAGAAATGTTTGAAGCTACTGACTGAATGAAAGGAGCTGGCATCTCACTCTCTTTGAATCTTCTTTATCATGCTAGGATAAGCAGGAAAAAGCAAAAAATTTCAGAATTGCACCTTGCAATGTAGAGATATTACTGTTTGTGCATTTACAATATTCATTGATTTTTGACATTGAAAAACATCATGTTATTCATATACCAGAAATGTTTGAAGCTACTGACTGAATGAAAGGAGCTAGCATCTCACTCTCTTTGAATCTTCTTTATCATGCTAGGATTAGCAGGAAAAAGCAAAAAATTTCAGAATTGCACCTTGCAATGTGGAGATATTACTGTTTGTGCATTTACAATATTCATTGATTTTTGCCATTGAAAAACATCATGTTATTCATATACCAGAAATGTTTGAAGCTACTGACTGAATGAAAGGAGCTGGCATCTCACTCTCTTTGAATCTTCTTTATCATGCTAGGATTAGCAAGAAAAAGCAAAAAAATTCAGAATTGCACCTTGCAATGTGGAGATATTACTGTTTGTGCATTTACAATATTCATTGATTTTTGCCATTGAAAAACATCATGTTATTCATATACCAGAAATGTTTGAAGCTACTGACTGAATGAAAGGAGCTGGCATCACACTCTCTTTGAATCTTATTTATCATGCTAGGATTAGCAGGAAAAAGCAAAAAATTTCAGAATTGCACCTTGCAATGTGGAGATATTACTGTTTGTGCATTTACAATATTCATTGATTTTTGCCATTGAAAAACGTCTAGAAATGTTTGAAGCTACTGACTGAATGAAAGGAGCTGGCATCTCACTCTCTTTGAATCTTCTTTATCATGCTAGGATTAGCAGGAAAAAGCAAAAAATTTCAGAATTGCACCTTGCAATGTGGAGATATTACTGTTTGTGCATTTACAATATTCATTGATTTTTGCCATTGAAAAACATCATGTTATTCATATACCAGAAATGTTGGAAGCTACTGACTGAATGAAAGGAGCTGGCATCTCACTCTCTTTGAATCTTCTTTATCATGCTAGGATTAGCAGGAAAAAGCAAAAAATTTCAGAATTGCACCTTGCAATGTGGAGATATAACTGTTTGTGCATTTACAATATTCATTGATTTTTGCCATTGAAAAACATCATGTTATTCATATACCAGAAATGTTGGAAGCTACTGACTGAATGAAAGGAGCTGGCATCTCACTCTCTTTGAATCTTCTTTATCATGCTAGGATTAGCAGGAAAAAGCAAAAAATTTCAGAATTGCACCTTGCAATGTGGAGATATTACTGTTTGTGCATTTACAATATTCATTGATTTTTGCCATTGAAAAACGTCCAGAAATGTTTGAAGCTACTGACTGAATGAAAGGAGCTGGCATCTCACTCTCTTTGAATCTTCTTTATCATGCTAGGATTAGCAGGAAAAAGCAAAAAATTTCAGAATTGCACCTTGCAATGTGGAGATATTACTGTTTGTGCATTTACAATATTCACTGATTTTTGCCATTGAAAAACGTCCAGAAATGTTTGAAGCTACTGACTGAATGAAAGGAGCTGGCATCTCACTCTCTTTGAATCTTCTTTATCATGCTAGGATTAGCAGGAAAAAGCAAAAAATTTCAGAATTGCACCTTGCAATGTGGAGATATTACTGTTTGTGCATTTACAATATTCATTGATTTTTGCCATTGAAAAACGTCCAGAAATGTTTGAAGCTACTGACTGAATGAAAGGAGCTGGCATCTCACTCTCTTTGAATCTTCTTTATCATGCTAGGATTAGCAGGAAAAAGCAAAAAATTTCAGAATTGCACCTTGCAATGTGGAGATATTACTGTTTGTGCATTTACAATATTCATTGATTTTTGCCATTGAAAAACGTCCAGAAATGTTTGAAGCTACTGACTGAATGAAAGGAGCTGGCATCTCACTCTCTTTGAATCTTCTTTATCATGCTAGGATTAGCAGGAAAAAGCAAAAAATTTCAGAATTGCACCTTTCAATGTTGAGATATTACTGTTTGTGCATTTACAATATTCATTGATTTTTGACATTGAAAAACATCATGTTATTCATATACCAGAAATGTTTGAAGCTACTGACTGAATGAAAGGAGCTGGCATCTCACTCTCTTTGAATCTTCTTTATCATGCTAGGATTAGCAGGAAAAAGCAAAAAATTTCAGAATTGCACCTTGCAATGTGGAGATATTACTGTTTGTGCATTTACAATATTCATTGATTTTTGCCATTGAAAAACATCATGTTATTCATATACCAGAAATGTTTGAAGCTACTGACTGAATGAAAGGAGCTGGCATCTCACTCTCTTTGAATCTTCTTTATCATGCTAGGATTAGCAGGAAAAAGCAAAAAATTTCAGAATTGCACCTTGCAATGTGGAGATATTACTGTTTGTGCATTTACAATATTCATTGATTTTTGCCATTGAAAAACATCATGTTATTCATATACCAGAAATGTTTGAAGCTACTGACTGAATGAAAGGAGCTGGCATCTCACTCTCTTTGAATCTTCTTTATCATGCTAGGATTAGCAGGAAAAAGCAAAAAATTTCAGAATTGCACCTTGCAATGTGGAGATATTACTGTTTGTGCATTTACAATATTCATTGATTTTTGCCATTGAAAAACGTCCAGAAATGTTTGAAGCTACTGACTGAATGAAAGGAGCTGGCATCTCACTCTCTTTGAATCTTCTTTATCATGCTAGGATTAGCAGGAAAAAGCAAAAAATTTCAGAATTGCACCTTGCAATGTGGAGATATTACTGTTTGTGCACTTACAATATTCATTGATTTTTGCCATTGAAAAACGTCAAGAAATGTTTGAAGCTACTGACTGAATGAAAGGAGCTGGCATCTCACTCTCTTTGAATCTTCTT